>NC_136057.1:2135044271-2136413199 GCF_964261635.1 Lissotriton helveticus | reverse complement strand
ACTATGCGAACCCTACGCTAAGTGTACCTAGAGGGTGTGGAGGTGTGGAGCCAAGAATCCCCCAAAGGGACAATCCACCCCATAACCTGATGGGAGAGAATGAAGGACCCCGTCTTAGTCACAAACTGGACAACTCACAGGAAATGTCAGACCCCTGCGTGGTGAAGTCTCAGCATGCAGGGACCCTCATGTCAGCTGAAGTGCTTCCTCTGCTAATCTATCAGGATGCTCATCTTTTATAAGAGAGCAGCCTTGCAATGTGCATTTAGATTAGCGGTGTTATGGATATGTAGATAGCCTTGTCGCCCCGAGGATGAAGACAGATGACATTTGTACATATTGTGAAAAGAGACCTTGTAAATGATGCTCAGGGCATTGTGATAATGTTGTACGAAGCAAGATGTGTCAACAAGTTTAGTTTAAGAGAAACAAATCCAACATTGTCAGGCACGCAAATATGTGCAAAAGTTCACTGATGAAATGTTACTGGGAGGTCAATGAAATAAATAAGCTTCTTTGCCACATGGGCCTAACCCAGGAATATAACGCCCACTCCTCATACAAAGGTTCAATATCTAAAAGCTATCTAAAAAGCCAGCAGACCATTAAAAATGATAAAACACTACTCTTAAAAGCATCTAAAAGTGAGCTTCCCTTGAACATATTCTTTTAAAGACTTTATGTCACTATACCATTTGAACCATTATACCATTTGAAATCCTAAGCACTCAGAAAGAGAAGGTGCCAAGAAATAGAAAGCAAACGCTGTTTTGGTTCATTTTGTTTAAAAACAGGCCAAATTGTTCCCACAAGGAAAAAGCCAATCATTTATGTGTTCAAAGTGGTAGACACAATACTGCTGTTGCCCACAACTGCAGACGACGTTCCAAGAGGCCCACCTCGAAGCAGGTTTATATAGCAAAGGTGATTCCATCTAATTTCCACAGCCGCCGCTGAGGGAGGGGTTGTAGCCCATGAGTGTTCCACAGAGGCGCTGGTCACATCACTAGGAGGTGAAGTATCCCAGGGTGGCTCCAGGAATGCATTAATTAATAATGGAATACGCTGGGGACAACAATACACATGTGCCTTTAAGGGGTCCGCCAGTACTTCTAAGTATGGTGGCACAACCAATTGTGATCCGAGACATATATCCAGGACGCATTTGTGGCAGCAAAGCAGACAGCGGAAGACAGGTTGTATGCAGACAAGTCAGACAGGCCAGTAGAATAAGAACCAGTGCTCATTTAGTTCTTGAAGCAGAGGGGTTCTGAAGCAGTGTGCCATGCGCTCACGACAACATAGCACAAGCAACGCTGTCTCCATTCGGGGTTGAACTGGGACATGCATTGTGGAGCAGATAAATTAAAATCAGGACTCCCGCCACAAGCAGGACAAGCGGAAGCCGCTTCCCAACACGGAGTGTATGAAAAATGGTATAACTCTGAAAATCGACTGAAAGGTACTACCCAGACCAGAGCAGATACATTTTAAAAAGTGCACTATTCCTGTCGTATCATACATTTTTATTTATTTATTTTTGAAAAAAATGGACAGTACAAACCAAACAAATTAAATTAGAAAATAGGAAAGACAGTCACAGTGTACATATGTATAGCTCAGGTGACATTTCAGACATCAGAATACAGGTCTGTGGGGTTATACATTCAGGGGAACAATATGGCAATCAAGCAGATTATACAACCAGTTCTTGGCTACCATTACGTCCAAATGCTAGATTGTCTAATGGGAACAGCATAGGACCAATACTTTCGGGACAGCATGTAGACTTCTCTTACCTAGGAGGGGCCCAGGGTAAAAGCTGAAGTGTGGTGCCTGCGGTGCCCAGGCATCCCTCGCAGCATGCCCCCTACTACAAGGAGGAAGCTGAATTTCAGGAAATGTTCATTCCTTACCAGCAAGGTAACTCTGATACAGGATCCAAAAGTTTTTAAGGATGCTCTGAGGGGGAAGCAACTCGCAGTATAGTTCAGATTGAGTGTTGGAGTACAACATATCTCTAGACCACTGTACTACAGTAGGAGGTGGCCCTCGGCCCAGCAACTCCGCGCTAAGCTATCAGCAAGCCATAATCAACCAATCATCGTATTTCTTTCCGTACATATTTAAAATAGCCAGGGAGAGCTAGCAAGGGGCCAGGCGACAGAAGCTCTCCTGTGATATCGCTCAACTGTTGGAATATTAGTACCCAAAATTTAGCAATATCGGGACGCAGCCAGGCTAAATGCATGAATCCTGCTTGTTCTGCACTACATCTCTCGCATCTCGCGGTGCCTCGAAGTCCATATCTGTGCAATCAGGTAGGAGTATAGCATACCCTATAAAGAAATTTAAAATGAATGAGTTGGTGTCGTCCATTCAGGGAGACGTGCTGTGTGGCTTTGCAGCAATAGCGCCATTTATCGTCGTCGAGGGTAACCTCCAACTCAGTCTGTCACGCCAACCTGGCCTTAATGAAAAAGTTCTTCCGATAATTTTGCACCATGCTATAAATCCTGGAGACTATTTTACCGGGAGACTCTGCATGTAATATCAAGTAATATCCTCTCAGAGCATAACGCGGAGCGCATGTCTAACCCTATAGAAATGGAACATCGTGAGTGGGGTGATATCTTGCTTTGCTAAGACTATGTCTTGCCATCTTCGTCCCATTCCATCTTCAAATAAATCACCTATTCTAAAAATGTCCAAAAGCGCCAGGGCACATAAAACTTCCAGCTCATTAATCACCAGCAGCCATTGACACCACTTCACTGTTGGGAGTGGAGAGTACAGGATTGAGGCAGCTTGTCTTTTCATTAAATTCTGTCATGCGTGAGAGGTGGCGTTTATGGAATCCACAAGAACCGCGCGCCAGGACGTTGCCCGGTACAGGAAAGCAGCTAGGGGAAGGGCGCAGCCGCGACCCTTTCTATAGGAGGGGATTGTTGGAGCAGCCAGTGAAACATGTGAGAACATTGAGCTTCTCGGTAGTAGAGCTCCAAATCTGGTGCGCCAAGTCCACCCATCGAGTAAGGCAGTGTCAAGATATCCCATCTGACCCATGCTGCTCAAGAACCCAAGCCAATCTGACCAGTAAGGAGCTGATACATTTAAAAAAGTGAGTTGGAATGACCATAGGTATGTTTAAAAACAGAAACAGGAATCTGGGTAGCACTACCAACTTCATTAAAGAGATACGGCCTTGGAGAGACAATGGCAGCCGCACCCATCTGTTAACATCATCATCTAGTTTGGTAATTGCCCTGCCATAATTCTTGCTGAACACCATCTCAGAGTTAGTGTGTACTTGGATGCCTAGATAACGCACAGTCAGTGGACCAGCTCAAGGGAAAATTTAGTTCTATTGGCTCCATGGCTGTGGTAAGGGGAAAAAGGGTGGATTTACTCCAGTTAATTTTATAAGACCTGAGAATTCGCCATAACGTACCTCTTCCCTTAACACCGGGGTTAGGTTAACCTCTGGATCTCTAATGTACAAGAGTGTGTCGTCAGCATTAATGGAGATTATTACGTTGTATCCAGGGAAGCATATCCCTCTGTGGCGGTGGTACTCCCTGAGAACGCAGGCCAGGGGCTCAGCAACGATTGCATAAAGAAGAGGCGATAGCGGGCACGCTTGGCGAGTACCACTAGAAATTTTAATAGGAGAGGTCATAAGGTTCCCCACCCTAACCGTAGCCGTAGGGGAATTATATTAAACTTTCACTAGCTGAGAAAAAAGATCACCTACTCCCATTCGTCTCAAAACCATCAACATGAAGTTCCATTCAACAGAATCAAAAGCCTTATCGGCATTTTGGAATATTGCAGTCGCCCTGATCTCCAGTTTTGTGTGTTGGATGGTGCCAAATACTGTACCAAATTGTGCGTAAGGGTGCGCCCAGGAACAAACCCTGCCTGCTCTATACTAACCAACAATGATACCAAGGGTGCCAGGTGGTTTGCCAAACCTTTGGCAAATAGTTTAGTGTCAACATACAAGTTACTTACCTGCTGTAAAGGTGTATCTGGTAGAGACAATTCTAGCAGCAGATTCCTTAACGTAGAAATATCCCCAGGCGTAAGACTGGATCAGAAAATTTTTCTTTGCCATAGCATCTCTGCGCCGGGGGGCGGTATCACGTGACTTCTCTCTGACGTCGTTTGCGGGCATGACATCAGCAAGATCACGTAAGCCCCACCCCGGCGTGCCAACATCAGTATTCTTCGGACAACTTTTCCGCGCCACAACACGGAGCCATCACAAACCAAAAAATTGTGAGAATATGGGAACAGTGTGGGAAAAAATTAGATAAACATAAAGGGAAGAAACGAATGGTGAGAAACAGCATCATCCGGGAGTGTGCCAGGCACAGTGGCACCGAAAGTCAGAGCAGGGGAGAGCAGAGCACAACTACCACAAAGCAACCCTGCAAGCAACTACGACATCCTCCCAGGGGAAAGAAAGCCGGTGAAAAATGTCACAACAGACTAAAGAGGCCTGCAACCCCAGCCTATAACAGTGAGGGACAACCGGGCCAGAACAGAAGAGTAACGACAATTTACCCCAAGACAACACCAACAAGGAGAGGCACATTCCCTGTGAAAAACAAAGGGTTGAGGCACAACCAAGAGACCCCAACTCAGAGTACTTCAGAGGAGTCAAAAGGTCAAGCAACGACAAAGGGCATGAGTAGGCCCACACTGGGAGACCAGGGTGCAGGGAGGCAGAAGTACCCATGGGCCACCCAACCAGTCACCAGAAAGGAAGGAGTGAATCAAACAAACAGAATGAGCATCCCACTAGGGAGGAAGGGAAAGAGGGCACTCGCAGAAGACAAAAACCACCCGGAGGCAGGAGAGTGCATAAGACTAAGCTGAAGGTCCTCGCGGAACGGGGAGGTCGTGAAGGAATCTGCGGGTAGAATCGTCTCTACCAGACACACTGTTACCGAAGGTAAGTAACTTGTACATTTGATAGAGACTACTAGCCACAGATTCCTTAACGTAGAATAGATACCCTAGCCATACCCAAAAGGGAGGAGGGCTGTAAGAGAGTCTCCCAGTAGTAAGGAACACAGGGACCCAGCAGGGGATGTGCAATGAGGACAAAAATGGCGGCCCAGCCCCAACCAAGCAGAAGGAAGCAAGGACGAGGCAAGAGGAGGCCAGGACACCCCCAGTCCATTTAAGGTACCAGGGACCTCCACCAGAAAGCCCCAGAGGGACAGACACCAGCAGAGGAGTACTGAGGAAGAAAAGAGTCAGACCAGATTCTAAGGAGAAAAGGTAGAAAGAGAGGCAAAGCCCTCTACAGGAGAGCACACAAGTGAAGGGAACAGCAGAACCAACCTCAGCCTAGAGTCAGCGGGCAAGGCGGGAACGGTTCCACAGACAAGAAAGGCAGGTGAGAGAAGAAAGACGGCGTCTCGCAAGGTTCCAGCAGAACAAAAGGCAAGGGCACACGCCAAGGCCCCCGGCTGTGGACCAGAAGAGCAGGCATGCACAGCCGGCAAGTACCATTAAGCCGAGCACCCAAACCAAGCCGAACGCAAGACGAAGGCAAAGGCCAGGGAAATCCAGAACAACCCCACAAGGGAGGCCGATCCAGACAAAACGTACCCATAAAAAGAAGTGGGACCAGCCAGCAGAAAGGAGGAGAAGTATGTAGGACGGACAAAGCCGTCCACCAGAACACAGGAAAAAAATAGGAAATCCAATCCCCCTGGAACACCGGACTAGGCCGAATCGCCAGGCAAAAAAGGGCGGAAACGCAACAGCACAACGCCGCAGACGGCATGCCAAAGCCGGTCCAGCGATGCAGCGGATACTGAAACGGACACAACCTGGAACAGCACAAGCTACATCCAAACAAGAGCAAAGAAACTGCACCAGCGATATACAGTAACGCCAGGGAAGGCAAGGAACCCGCAAGGGGGAGTCCACACCCTCCCAGCGTAGGACAGAGCTATACAATAGTTACAAGTACCCCACTTAGGGTAAGACACGTCCCAAAGAAAACATGGGAACCACTCTTAGGTAAAAAATCCCGCATCAGAGAACAAGAACATAAGGACCTGCGGTAAGAACCACAGAGGGCTTATCATTCAGCCAAAAAATACACAATTGCCAGAGGGGCTGAACCAGCAGCCAACAGAAGAGAGAGGGCCAACCTAGGGACCCTCAAGGCATGTCAAACCACACAGAATATACAGATGGGCCACTCAAAACACCAGGTTCCAGGAAAAAGGTGGGATAACGCCTACCATCAAGCCCCAGAGGATCAACAAGCCAAGCTTACGGAGGGGGAGAGGGATGGAGCCCCAGAAGGAGACGTTGAATGGCGGAGTCCGCGTGGGTGTTAAACAAAAGAACCACATCAAAGGGCAGGTCAACTAGACGCTCCCTAATATTCTCAGGAAAAACACTATCCCGCAACCAAACATGGCGACGGAGAGCCACAGAACTGGCCATAGCACGGCCTGAGAGCATTAGCAAAATCCAAGGCTGCACAGAGAATAAACGCGGCCAACTCCCAACCATCTAACAAATGGTGCCATAGATCAGCACGGACACCTTCGTAGGAGACGTGAGACAGAAGGGACTCCACAAAATCACACAGGCTGGGGGTAGTCCTGGCCAACACACAAAGTGTGTTGAGCGCTCGCAAAGCAGCACTGGAGGAAGCGAAGATGTTACGCCCCCATGAATCCAACCACCGGGCCTCCAGTGACGGACGATACAATCCCAAAGGCAAGGAAGCAAAAGCAGTCTGCAGAAGAGGGCCGTGAGTAGAAGGGTGGAAGGAAAGGCAGGCTGGGTCGTGCGGAGCAGCACAGTGGCGGTGTAGGAGCGGCTAGGGCACCGTATCACCTGTGGCAGGACAACCCCAAACCCCCAGAAGAGCGTTGTGAAGTGTAGCTTCGAATGGAAGAAGCAGTTCCCGTCCACCAGAGCCCTGGTAGAGAACTTCCAAGGAATGATCCATAGGGAATGGGGTGATGGGGTCACCCATTCGCAAAATGCCAGCGGCCGTGGAAATAGCCCGAGCAAAGGCAGCACTGGCCTTCGTAGAGCGCCGCGGGGGAGAAAGCAATTCCTCCGTGGGCGACAGCTGTAAACTAAGCCGTCCGTCCCCAAGTCCAGCTGGAGGAATAAACAGCCAGCCCCTGAATAGTGGGGGATCCACGGACGAGTGGGGAACCCGAGGGACCCCCGGGGAAGGCAGAGAAGCCGACGGAGCAACCAACCGCAAGCTGCGTAAGAGAGGGTCTGAGGCTTGACGGCTGGGACAGCGAGGAGCCCTCACTAGAAGACGCAGGTGAAAAAGCAATGACGCAGCGTCTTGTCTCCGGTAAAGAAGAGACCACAAGATGACAAACCTCCGTGGAGGAAGGAACCTCTGGAGACGAGTTGAGGACCAGACGCCGGCACAGCGCCGGCTCGACGTCGGTCAGCAGCGGAGTGGACATCAGCGGCGCTGAATCGACCTTCACCACCACGTGCTCCCTAGGAGAATGGGGTGAGGTCGGAGCCAGTTCGGCTAAGGAACGGCGCCGGCTCGACCTCACACGAGGCAGCAGCCTGCTTAGAGGACCAACAGGGACTCAGGAAAGCAACCCAGGCCCCGGCCTCCACCCACGGCACAGCCAGGACCGGGGAGGAAAGCCTTTGGCACCGAAAAGGCGACGGCTCGGCCTCTGGTGAGGCAGCCGCCTGCTCAGAGGACCGAGGAGGACAAGCCCCGAGTCCCGGTGATCTCCTGCAACACCACAGGGAGCCCCGTAGGGATTTGCGGCGAGGCACTAACGCTGTGGGTCGAAGAGGGGAGCCCCGCAGGACCGCACCTCGACGACACCACCCTCCTACAACCTGAAGCCGAACCCGTCGGTGCCGGGGTCGAAGCCTCTGGCGACTCTGGGGAAGGCCCCGCGCTAGGCAAGGAATCCGCGGACGTCTCAGGAGGTGAAGGAGGGGCCAAAGAAGCCTGCAGAGCCGCAGGGTAGGCTTTCACTTGGGCCCTAGTCGCACCAACACCATGGCATGGGGTAGAGTGGCGACAGGCGAGGGCGCAAGTCCAAAGGGGAACCTGCGCTCTCTGCCAAAAGAGGACAGGACCTCGGAGACAAGCTGCAAGACCTACCAGCTGGCGAGCAAAGCCCTTGGGGCCATGGCGAAGGGCGACACCGCAGTCGGAATAAGCGGCTCCTGGCTTCCGAGGTAGGGGATAGACGCTGGGATGAAACCAACCTGGAAAAGAGTGCCGACAGCAATTTCATCCAGCGCTCCAGCCGGGACTTCGGTTTGAGGTGCTGACAAGCGTTGCAGTCCGTGGAGTCATGGTGCTCGCCCAAACACCACATACAGATAGGGTGATGGTCTGTCGCCGACATCTGATGTGCACAAGTACACATCTTGAAGCCGAAAGGCATTTGCACACCGTTCAACGCAAAGCTTGAAAAGAAGGCCTGAAAACAGGCCAGGACACGATCTGGATCAACGTTGCATGCGGAAAAGAGAAAAAACTGACATCGGCGTGCCGGGGTGGGGCTTATGTGACCTTCCGGATGTCACGCCCGTGGACGAGGTCAGGGCGGAGTCACGTGGTACCCCCCCCCCCCCCCCGGTGCGCAGAGATGCTAAAAATCCGGATGCAGTCTAATGCCTGGGGATAATTCTACATTAAGGAATATGCAGCTAGTAGTCTCTATCAGATATTAAATAATGACAATGGCCTACATGATGAACCTTCGTTAGGAGGCTTGCCCGGCTTTAAAAGGGTAACAAGCCGAGCCTCTCGTATGGACAAGGGCATCACTCCACTCTCTCCACTTTTTTCAAACAGTGTGATCAGCTGAGGGACCAGGAGCTCCCTGAACTCATTATAGAAAGCAACTGTTAAGCCATCCTGTCCCGGGGTGCTCCCACAGCGCATGGATTTTAAAGTGTCCTGGACCTCCCAGGCCTTCAAAGGCCTCATAAGGTATTCTCTATGCTCATCAGCTAGCCATGGGAGTTTAATATGTTCCAAGTAATCCAGGTCTGCAGCCTCCTTATCTGCCACCCTAGTTCGATATAGATCGGAGTAATAATTACTAAATCTGTCACCTATGGAGACAGGATCTCGTAATATCTCACCCGTTGTAGAACGGAGTTCTGGGACACTAGCTGAGTTTGAGTTTGAGTTTGAGTTTAAAAGCACTTTTAGAGCGCACGTATACCGGCGGTTTCTTGGCGCTGTAGCTAGTGGGGGCTGAGGTTTAAGAGCAGGGAGAAAGAGAGGAGCCTTTATTCAAAGGACTTTGTGAATAGGTAGGTTTTAAGACTTTTGCGGAATTGGGGATAGAGGGTGATAGCACGAAGATGAAGGGGAAGGGAATTCCAGAGGGTAGGTGCCAGAATAGCAAATTTGGAGCCGCCCCACTTCTTTCTCCGGAAGCGAGGGATGGTGAGGAGGGACTGGGAAGACGAACGTAGGTCCCTGGAGGGGACATAAGGAACAATCTCGGAGGAGATGAAGGCGGGTGCCAAGTCCAATCGGGCCAGGAAAGTGATGGATGCGAGCTTAAATTGAATTCTAGCCCGCACGGGGAGCCAGTGAAGAGATTTCAGTAGTGGGGTAGAGTGGTGGAATTTGGGGAGGTTGAAAGCCAGGCGGGCCGCCTGGTTTTGGATCTGTTGTAGGCGGCGCAGACTGTATGCAGGAATACCGGCATACAGAGCGTTCCCATAGTCCAGGCGGGACACCACCATGGCCAGGATGATAAGTTTGAGAGCAGAAAAAGTAAAGAAGCGGGACACCTTGCGTATAGTACGCAGTGAGAGAAAAGAAGAAGATACCACAGAGCTGACCTGGGAGTGGAGGGTGAGTTGGGAGTTAAGTTTAATGCCTAGTGTTTTGACTGAGGAAGAGGGGACAGGAGGAAAGCCAAGAGAGGGGGGCCAGAAGAGGGGGGACCAGGGGCTGGATGAACCACCCGTCAACACCAGCTCGGTTTTGTCCGGGTTGAGTTTGAGGTGATTGTGGCTCATCCAGTCCCTGATGTGAGACATGATGGTTTGAAAATTGAAGACAGCAGAAGGAGAGGAAAGATCAAAGACCAGCTGGAGGTCATCCGCATAGTTAAATACGGCGACCTCCATCTGTTGGAGGGAGAAAATAAGAGGGGCGATATAAAGATTAAACAAAAGGGGGGAAAGAGATGAGCCTTGAGGAACCCCGCACTGAACTTTCCGGAAGTCCGCTGTGAAGTCACCCAGGCGGACAGCCTGGGTGCGGTCACTCAGGAAGGAGGACAACCAGACCAGGGCAGTCCCCTCGATCCCCGCCGCCCTGATACGGGAAAGTAAGATGTTGTGGTCCACCGTATCAAAGGCGGCTGAGAGGTCGAGGAGCACAAGGGCCTGGTGCTGATTGGTGTCCATACCCACCCTGAGGGTGTCGAGGACCGACATGACAACGGACTCCGTAGAGTGTGCGGGGCGGAAACCGGCTTGGCGGGAGGCAAGGGCTCCATGTTTCTCCACAAAGGAGCTCAGAGCGCAGGTGACGTGGCGCTCGAGCACCTTGGCTAGAAAAGGCAGGAGGGAGATGGGACGGAAATTGGCAGGGACAGAGGGATCTGCCCCAGGTTTTTTCAAGATGGGCACAATTACCGCAGACTTCAGGGAGCTAGGGACTATGCCTTGCGTGAGGGAGCTGTTAAGGAGGTGGAGGGGGGGATCTGGACAGGAGACAAAAATGTGACGGAGGATGTGGGCAGGACAGGGGTCAAGAGGGGAGCCAGATTTGATCAGAGGCACCAGTGAAGCCAGGTTTTCCCGAGTGATGGGGGGAAAGATGGTCAATTTGCCTTTGGGAGGGGGACATTGGGGATCCACGAAAGATGGGGAAGGTGGGGGGATGTTGGCCTTAATGGTGATAATTTTGTGGATGAAGTAATTATTAAGAGAGAGACAGAGGTCATTGGACGGGGCTGGTTTTAACGTAGTTCTGTCCGAGAACGCCAGGTTGTGAACGATGGAGAAAATCTCCTTAGACTGGTTCTCCGCTGCTAAAATTTTGGAGGAGAAATAAGCTGTTTTGGCCTCCAAGATGCTTTTTTTGTACTGGTTGAGAATGTTGATATATTCCAGTTTCAAAATGGGGCAGTAGCTTCTCCTCCAAGCCCGCTCTGCGCGGCGAACTGTTAGTTTGGTGGCTTTAAGCTCTTGGTTAAACCACCGGTTCGCGTCTTTGTCGCGTTTAGAAGTAATGCGCTTGAGTGGGGCAACGGAGTCGCAGCTGCGGGAGAGCCACTGGTCTATGGTGTCAGCCTGGGAAACGGTGGTAAGGCCCTGAAGAGGCGGGAGAGAACTGGTAAGGAGAGAGGAGAGATTCTCGAGGTTGACACGGCCCCATGATCGGACCCAGGTGTTTTTGGGCCGGGAGGGCTTAGCTGGGGGGAGAATAGGAAGGAGAAATGAAATCAAGTGGTGGTCGGACCAGGTGCAAGGGGAGATAGACAGGGATTCCACAGGGCAGTTCAGGGACCAGATCTGGTCAAGCAGGTGACCCTTGATGTGGGTGGGGGAATGGACATGAGGTATGAAGTTAAGTGAGTGGAGGGTTTCGGAAAAATCCTTTGATGATGGACATTCGGCAGGGTCGGAAGGCCAAAAATTTAAATCGCCGAGGAGCAGGATGGAGGAATTGTTGATTGTAATGGTAGCCAAGACCTCCAGAAAATCAGGAAGAAACTGTAGGGGGGACTGAGGAGGACGATAAGTGAGGAAACAGGTAAGGGGGGGAGAGGTGGATACTGTGCGAATCACCAGGAATTCAGTGGTAGCGATGTTAGGTAGAGAGAGAATTTGAAAAGGGAAAACGGTACGTGCGATGACTGCCACACCGCCACCGGCTCTGCCCGAAGTGCGGTCGGCCCTGAGGGCATAGTAGGAGGCTGGAAGGGTGGATAGGAGTGCAGGGAGGGAGTCATCGCAGAGCCAGGTCTCAGTTAAGAAAAGAAGATCTGGAGCCTGTAAATCCAGCAAGACCGAGATTTCGTGCGAGTGGGCAACGGCAGAACGGGTGTTAAGGTAGAAAGCTGTGATGTTTTTAGGGTTTGGCGAAGGAACAGGCCTACAGGTCGTGGGAGGAGTATCCGGGGTAGGAGGAGGGAGAGGAAAGGGAGGGAGGGAGGCTATGCCGAAAGCAGAGATACGAGAGCTAATACTGGCCGTGATGGGCCAGGGGCCCTGGTAGCTGCGGAGTAGGTCCGGGCTATAGGTGATAAGTGGGGCAGAGTGTAAAGCCCCTAGTCCCGGCCGGTCGCGGACGGGCGCAGACGGGCTTGCCTTATGCGCGCCTTCGGCGCGCAATCGTCGTGCCCGCTGCGCTCGTCCGCTGCGCTTCCTACCAAGACACATAATTTATGGTCATGAGGCGAGATGTTGAAAGGGGCGTGGCCAACAGAGTGGGCGTGTCTGTGGCGCGCCTCGCGCTCGAGAATGGCGGCTGGAAGAGAGGGGTCGTTGCAGCGTGGAGCGCTGTTTGAGGAGATGCCAAGAAGTGCAAGTAGGATGGGGGAGTGATAGGAACACGTTATCACAAGTAAAATTTTAAAAAACACAAGTTATGCTTTCTCCCGGCTTCCGCCTCAGGAGTCCAATAGCTAGTGAAGCGCCTGGCTTCAGCGCGCACTATATATACAAGCTGTCGAGGGGGCGAGGCCAACAGAGTGGGCGTGTCTGTGGCGCGCCTCGCGCTCGAGAATGGCGGCTGGAAGAGAGGGGTCGTTGCAGCGTGGAGCGCTGTTTGAGGAGATGCCAAGAAGTGCAAGTAGGATGGGGGAGTGATAGGAACACGTTATCACAAGTAAAATTTAAAAAAACACAAGTTATGCTTTCTCCCGGCTTCCGCCTCAGGAGTCCAATAGCTAGTGAAGCGCCTGGCTTCAGCGCGCACTATATATACAAGCTGTCGAGGGGGCGTGGCCAACAGAGTGGGCGTGTCTGTGGCGCGCCTCGCGCTCGAGAATGGCGGCTGGAAGAGAGGGGTCGTTGCAGCGTGGAGCGCTGTTTGAGGAGATGCCAAGAAGTGCAAGTAGGATGGGGGAGTGATAGGAACACGTTATCACAAGTAAAATTTTAAAAAACACAAGTTATGCTTTCTCCCGGCTTCCGCCTCAGGAGTCCAATAGCTAGTGAAGCGCCTGGCTTCAGCGCGCACTATATATACAAGCTGTCGAGGGGGCGTGGCCAACAGAGTGGGCGTGTCTGTGGCGCGCCTCGCGCTCGAGAATGGCGGCTGGAAGAGAGGGGTCGTTGCAGCGTGGAGCGCTGTTTGAGGAGATGCCAAGAAGTGCAAGTAGGATGGGGGAGTGATAGGAACACGTTATCACAAGTAAAATTTTAAAAAACACAAGTTATGCTTTCTCCCGGCTTCCGCCTCAGGAGTCCAATAGCTAGTGAAGCGCCTGGCTTCAGCGCGCACTATATATACACAAGCTGTCGAGGGGGCGTGGCCAACAGAGTGGGCGTGTCTGTGGCGCGCCTCGCGCTCGAGAATGGCGGCTGGAAGAGAGGGGTCGTTGCAGCGTGGAGTGCTGTTTGAGGAGATGCCAAGAAGTGCAAGTAGGATGGGGGAGTGATAGGAACACGTTATCACAAGTAAAATTTTAAAAAACACAAGTTATGCTTTCTCCCGGCTTCCGCCTCAGGAGTCCAATAGCTAGCTGCCTCCCATCTATCTCTCAATATAGCTGCTAATGTAGCGCTGGCACTCCCCCTACGTTTTATCGACAGAATATTTCCCTAAGTAGTTAACCTCTCGGTCAGCGGCATCATGATACTTCTCCAATGTTTTTTTAAGCTCCTCCATGACCCGATCGCATCCACCCTCTAAGGTCTCCTGTTCCAGAGCGGCCAGTTTCTTTTCAAGAGATTCCAATTGCCCTCTGATTAAATGTGGCACCTGTGAGTGTTTGGCCACAGCAATGCCTCTAATGTAGACCTTAAAAGTCTCCCATATCATTGCAAACTGGGTTACGGAGCCAATATTTGTAGCAAAAAAGAGTTCAATATCATCTGTCATTTCAGACTTAAATACATTATCAAGGAGTGCATAGGGCAGGTACCTCCAAGTAAATGAGGCAGGTCTTTACAATTTGCTCTCAAAATCTAGCTGTATAGATGAATGGTCTGAGTACGAGTGTGGGTGTACCTCGCAACCGCGAATCGCCCCGGTCAAGGAGCTAGAGGTGAACCAATAACCGATCCTGGTGTGCAAATCATGCAGGGCTGGGTAGTGCGTGAAACCTCCCCGCCTGCAAAATCTCGAACGCCAGACATCAACCATGTCCAATTCTGCAGTAGCATCCTCTATAGCTTCAGCAGCTAATGAGTGACGCAGAGCCGGGCCTCCGGAACGATCTAGAGCCAGATCGAGGACACAATTAAAATCACTGCCCCACACCTGAGGGATCGGTGCCAGTTGACACAAGCGCCCAAGGAACTCATGGTAGAATTGCAGGTGATCAAAATTAGGGCCATAAACATTAACAATAATGAATTCCATTCACTTCCATTTCGAAATGGTGTACCTGCCCTCCTTGTCTGTCTCGACAGCCTCTAATGAGATACTAGCTATGGGACTTACCCAGGTGATTACCACTCGCGCACGAGTAGAAAAACCTGCAGCATGAAATATCCCATGCAATCGTCTACGAATCAGCATCTGGCTGTCTACGGGTAGATGGGACTCTTGTCCTTTGTAATACCTCTCATTACCATTCAGATGAGTACCCCGGGGCTCTTTCCAACAACGGACACCCTTACTAGGATTGAGGAACACGCTGTGCATGCTGTGACCATGACAAGACAATACAAACAGAACACCCACATAGAAATTCCCCCCACCACCCATGCCATGCAGACCCCAACGCAGCATACTCGAGAACCCCCCAACCCTTCCCTTCCACACACAGAAGGTAAGGTAAAGAAACCATATGGTGAGTAACACACGGGGCGGATGTTATCTCGGCACCCCTAAGTGTGCACTAAAACTGTACATAGCAAGGCCATCAGAGCACATCTAGTAAATCCATGTAAGACAATTAAAACACTTTCAGCTCGCGACAATGAGTAGTCCTACCTCCCACTCCCATATGCAAATTGTTATATCTTAAGAGTATCTGGTCTTAGCGATCAATGCAGCCCGACATCCATCCTTAGCAACTTAACCATAACAATACTTGCAGTGTGCAGACTTCTCTAAAGCAGAAGTAGCAGTCTCAGAAAATCTGGGTAAAGTTAGCAGTCAAACCAAACCCAGTATGAGGGGCTGTTCTTAGTTTCAGGCCCAACTGTTCCAGAGTGTGGGACTACCAATAAGAATCTTTTCTTATCTTGCTCGCTCCTGCCGCTTCGTTGAGACTCTCTGCTTCTCTGTTCGGCTCTTCTGCCTTAGAGTATTCTTTAAGGGCTTTCTGTAGAGATTTTGGGTCCAGGAAGATCTTTGATTTGACATTCATTACGAATCTGCCCGGATAGAGCATGGCATAGTCCATGTTTTGTTCCCGCAGATGCAGCTTCAGAGGGGCAAACTGCTGTCTGGCCTCCTGCAGCTTCATAGTGAAATCTGGGTGCCATGATATTGTGGAACCCCCATACTGTAGGTCTCTTTTTTCTCTGGCTTGCTTCAGGGCCGCGTCCCAATATCTATAGTTTAACAGTTTTGCGTTCACCGGGCACAGGGGGTACCGGGGAAGGTTTAGGGCCAGGTAAGCACATTCCACTATGAATATTTCGTAGGTGGTTTCCCGGCCCAGTAGAGTGACAAGGAGCTTCTCTATGAACGCTTCCATATTGCCCATTGCAGTATATTCCATCAGTCCCGTAATATGTATATTACTCCTCCTGGACCGAGCCTCCAAATCTTCTGCCTTGTCTTGCAATGCAGTAATCGTTCGCCAGCTGTTTCTGGACTATATCTGCTTCCGATCGCGCCTCTTCCACCCCAGACACCTGTCTTTCTGTCATATCAATACGTTCAGCCTGCTTATCGAAGCGCTCCGACATCCTATCCATGCGATATGCCATGAATATATATGTCTATATTCCCATCAATAGTTGTTGAACTTTTCTGTATCGCTGCCAGGATCTGTCTTATGACGCCTGCTGCCTCATCGGCCACTTCCGTCTGCTCGTCCAGAGGCCAAGCCCCTTGATTTCCGCTGTTCGAACTGTAACTTAGTCTGAGTCTTGTCCACTTTACCCATTTTGATGCGTGAGAGGGGCACAGGCTCTGCCAACCTTCACTTCCCGGGCGCCCCACGTACCGTTCACAGAGCCAAGGGTATCACCAGTCCCAGCACAGAATCAATCCAAAACTAGTGCCAAAGGGAAGGACACAGGGCAAGTGGGCACCCTCACTCCAAACGAGAAATTTCACTGACTGTGTGTTGGGTATAGGCTATTGCAGAGCTCAAACTGGTGGTCGCCCAATCTCTGATTGCGCCAGTACTGACATGAGCCTTGTTTCGATGGATCACACTAAGTGCAAGTGGGGCCGTGGGGGACCCCCCCCAGGGTACAGGCCTGACGCTGGTGGAGCAGCAAGGCCAGACTGTAACTAAGTGGATTCCTTATGGCGCTCTCCTGCCGTAGGCCCCTCATCTCTGATCACCGCACCAGGAGTCCACTCCGCCTGCTCCCCACCCCTGATAGATTGTGTAGGGAGATTCAATGCCCCCTCAGCTCTGCCACTGTTTTCACCCCCGCAGCCAAGTCAAGAATGGGCCCAATGGTGATGGGGACCGCAGGCCCGGCCCCCGTTCATCAGCACACGCAGTTATCAGGGACCCAGAACCAGCCCAGTCCGATAAGGTCTGCAAGCTTGAACAGTGCGGGCAGGCTCCCACTATCAAGCCAGCCGCCCCCACTCCGGGCCTCGCAGTGCCACGGAACTCAGCATGAGCAGTGGCGGTATGGGTCTTTACGCGACCCTGTTAGACCGCACATCCACACAGGCTGCTGCAGTCCGATGGCAGGGCCCTATAAGACCCGTCTCAGCCCACTGCAGCGCCCTCGTCTCTGCCTGGGGGCACCTCCCGCATCTGGCCCGGCCCCTCACCCCGATGCTCAATATCCCTAGTCAGGCCAGTATTTCTTCAGGGAGCAGGCTCCCAGCGGCGGGCGTGTCCAGGCCTGGCACGCAAGTACGGTGCGAAGGCCACAGTAACAGGGCGCACCCGCCTCCAGTCCTCAGCGCCTCCAGTTATCAGCAATGTGCACACCCAATGGAAGCTCAACACCAGCGCTTCCCAGTCCGCTAGTTTGAGTGTGAAATTAATACAGGGATGTCAGGATAATTACGGATTGATGAGATGGCTCGCTGCGGTCACTCATGGCACGGCCATCATGAGCCTCGGCAAGCTCTGTCCCCTCATATCAGACATGTAAAAGATATGGTGAACCAGATCCACAGAATGCAGCAGGAAGTTGGTTTGTAGTAGTGTCTGTATCTCATACGAGGACCCTGCCACCTGGAGATCAAATGTCTCCCTGGCGGAAATTAAGGCCACATCCTTTGGAAAAAGCTGGCTTTCAGTTTGCTCAAAGAATCACACTGTATGTTGGAAACATTAATCAGAGGCCATACAATTGCCTCCCTAACTGTGTAGGCAGGTGGAAACAGTACTTGTGTGCAACAAGTCTCTACGGAATTAACCGTCACTAGATAAGTGAGGCCCGGTTCCATTCTGCAGCACCCTTGATCATTCAGCATCAAATAGCTCCCAATCGAGAGCAGCTTTAACACCGGATGATCACGGCAGCTGAAGAACCTTTCAGGTAAGACAGGTTCGCGACAGAAGCATTGCATGCCCCAGTGGAGAGAAATGTCTTGCTGTCCCGTGGTTGCTAGAGTCATTATTAGCATCTTTAAGTTAGCAGGAGCCCAGTAGCCATGATGCTGCTTTTGCGCACAACACAACATGTCTTTCATTTTGCGAGACTTTGTTTTTGCCTTTCACATGAGAACTCTTCGCTGTGCTCGTTCTCTGCCTGTCCCTGGAGTTTAGTCTGAACATTATGAAATAGGTTGATAAACACTGATTTTTTTATTCTGTTCTGGTCAGGCCCTAGCACTTAGACAAAACATGCCAACGCAGCTGTGTTTGCTGGAGAATCGTACTTTGATATAATAGGCTGCATGTCTAGCCAACACACACTAGGAGAGGGACCTTTCCAGGGAGAAGAGTAACCCGCACCTGTGATGCAGAAATTCGATCTACGGCCTGAGGTATGGGGTCAGCTGACAACTCCCAGAAATCTTCTAATATGTAATAATACTTCTGCTTACCAAGGGGAGGGTGGTTAGGCCTTCTAGTCCTTTATCCACTGTCTTTATAAAATGACATCTCCTTTTATGATATATGGCCTTGCTGCAATGCTAACTGTATTGTTATTATGTGGTTTGCTGATGGCAGTGATACGTATACTGCATTTTAGAGCACATTAGTTAAAATAAATATTTTAAACTATCTTTGTGTCTGTCAGATCTTTTTGTGGATAAATACGAGAGTGTGAGCGAAAAGGTGTGTCTTGTTACCGCGATTCCTGATCGATCTGGGAGTGTTGTGTTCTGGGGCGTCTAATTATTGGTTTCTCCATTTGTGAGTAGGAGAGCGAATGATACACTATAGCTAGTCAGTCCAGAGCTCGTGGGTACTAAGGTGGTAGGAAGGCATAGCCCCTATACACTGAGGTCCCATAATTCTGCTCATAGTTCTGTGTATGTGCAGAATCCCTGCAACATTGCAAACTAAGGATCCGTTTAAAGCATCCTCATAGTCGGAACCACTAAGGAAAATGTCCTTGTCCCCCTTCCTGCATCTAACCCTGAACAGTAATTTCCAATACTCATGCACATAAACTTCCCCTAGCGCTTCATATCTGCCTACCTGTTGGTATTGGAGTCAATATTAGAATTGGAAAGTCGTGACTGGCAGGATGATACAACCCTGGATTTTCCAGTCAGTGGATGGTGTCTCAGCCACTGTGAAAGGCAATTGGTCTAATTTTTGAATGAGCAAAGTAGTATACTTTGCATCTCTGCATGCCATTACTATGTCTATCCGTTAGATCATATTTAGAAAACAGACTAGTACTGTTGATGTAACACCACGGCATGTGGGCAGAACGTAATGTAAGTCCTGCTCAATATTATGATGGGTCCTAATCGTAATTTCCCATGTCAATTGCAGGAGAAACTATGTTGCCCAGTTAATACATTCTGGAAGATAATGTGGTTATACCATTGTCAATCACAGCCAAAGCATTTTCTAAATTAACCCTGTCAATTTCACACAATCTCTCAGCAGCTTCCTGTTGAGAAATCTTCCACCGCTCGTTGTATATTCTGTACAAGAAGCGCTTTTGACGAAGGTCTCGGGAATCTAATAGAAAATCCCTGAGATCCAGGTCATCGGAAAGAGGGGATAAGTGTTGCTTCACAGGGGGGAAAGTTTTGAGGGTTTTAGCCATTCTAGGCACAACTTCCCAACACTATATGACGTCGCCAACCCAATTGTTCTGTTTGTACATGTCGCTGATCAGGCCTATTGATCTTAAAAGCTTCGATGTTACCCAGGAATGTAGATTGACACCTATTTGTCTGTCGGCCAAACTAACCACCCCATCCAATTGGGCTCTGATTAATTGAAAAAAACATTGCGTATCATGGTATCTAGTGTATCCGCACTCCTTAATTTTTGCTATATCAAGACAAGTTTGTTGCACTGTTTTGTTCAGGAAAATTATTTGATGGGGTATGAGGAATGCTCTAAATAAGGCCTAAGTTCCCTGAACCTGCCAATTTTTTGTCCCCAGACAGATTTTGTGTCTATTGTGTCTTTCCAAAAGTCGAAAACCTGCACAGACAGTTGGGAAATACAGGAAGCATAGTATATCAGCTTTGCGTTTGTTAGCATATTGTTCTTTGCAGGTGTAGGTGCAAGCCTATAATACGAGGCTGGGTCTGTTGTGTAAAAACCGGAAAAATAAGCAAACTTTTGTGCAAATGTCTTTGAACTACTTTTAGGCAGTGGTGGGCAGTGTTCCCATTGTGTGTAAATATAAACAGCAAGTGGAATACTAGCTTTGTGTAAAAAATAGTGACCATAATGAGATGTACCAATATACAATTCATCATTAGAAAATGCACCTGGGGACGTGGCATAGCCGTGGGTGAAAACGGCCGCTCTGTAACTGAGCTCCGTACTCAATGGAGAATAACCTGCCATCCGTATAGAAATCCGAGCAAATCTCAGCCATTCAAGACCAAAAGAGAGAGCTTGTATCACTGGAGACATTAAAAGGCCCAGAAAGCGAAGGGCAACTGTGGATGGCTGGAGCAGAAGGCGACGTGGCAGAGCTAAGCCAAGGGCCGCAACGTCGGCGTCGCAGACTGGCACTCCCGAGTGCCCAGAGACCTAATCAGCTAAGCATCACCGCCTTGGGTCCTGTGTAGGTGACGGAGGGGAGTCCCTTGTTCACGGTGGGGACAACTGCAAGCAAGGCCCGGGACGGAACAACACCGGTCACCGGCAGAGGAGAAGCCGATTCCGCCTGAGCTTGGACGTAAACAGCAGCTGCTCCCCCCAGCCTCACCCCAGGGAGGTGAGGCGCCAAATACTCTGTCAATCCCACAGAAAGTGGGGGACAGACAGACCGAATCATGGTGAGGACCCGGACTCTGCAGACCAGAGCGGGCGACGTCTGAGGCGGGCCCACAAACTTTCGAGAGCAGCGGTGGGTGGTAGCTGCATAGCCAGGCTGCTGCGGAGGGCTCTCCCACTGTGAGAGCTGGGGACTGCAAGGCAGTGGGAGTGGAGGCATTGGGTTACGCGCTCCATGGCAAGGCAGGCACAGCACACTAGGGTCCTCGGCCCACCCCATAAGACTGGCGATCAATGTCCGAAGAGGAGCAGACATCACAAGTGTTGGCGCGGAAAAACGCACGTGAGAGGTGAGAGAAATTGGCTGGAGGCCATGGTCGGTTGAACAGGACGGGGTGCTCGACAGCGGCAGTGATACTAGAGTGCTTGGGCCCGGGGGACAGGGTATTGGGTCTCTCCCCGACAAACTCCTTCCAGTCTGAAAGAACACAGCAGACTCAAAGTGACCAGAAGCAAATTACGAGACGCCCTGTCTACCCAACAGGAAGCGACTAATGACCTAAGGCCTGTCGAAGAGTATGGTGAGGTTATGTGTAGGGTGGGGGACCACACAACAGGAGACTCAGCAAGCGAACCGGTGGGGAACGCGGGGCCTCGGCAGTGTCGATCAAGCAGGGATGCTCAGAGAGCGGAGACACCAGAGAGAACCAGAGGTCAGAAATGAGGAGAGCCCCCATCACCTCTCTCGAAATACAATAACACCCCAATAGCCAGTGTGCTAATTTGCGGTCCTCCATATAGAAGATGAAGACATAAGCCATATTCCAAAACTCCAAGAACGCAATGGTGATACCTGAAGGGTAGATAGAGCGCTATACAGACAAATAAAATGGACAACTACGCAGTCCCGAAGCCCCCACAAGTGAAATGAGGTGAGGGATAAGCATAGCCATCCCCGAGTGCCATTACGGCCGCCATAAGAGATCTGAAAAGCAGTCTAGAACCAAATATAGATACAGTGACTGTTGTGCTTAACTTAATTAGAACAGACCCCCCCGGACTCAGGCCTCAGTTCAGCGACTCCATCGCCGACATTCAGCACGCACGCCCTGGCCTCCACAAACTACATCCTTCTCCGAAACCTAAACTTCCACCTCGAGAACAACGACGACACCAACTCCACCACCCTGATTGACAACTTTGCCAACCTCAGACTCAGACAGCTCGTCACAGCGCCCACCCACTCCACACACTAGACCCCATCTTCTCCGCAAGACCCCACGTCACCTTCAGCCACACCAACGAACTCCACTGGACTGACCATGTCTGCATCCACTTCACCTTCCGGAAACCCACCAAGCACCAACGCACTCAACAGATCCCCCGCCGCAGCTGGAGCGAAATCACCGAAGACCAGATAAACACCACCCTCGCCCGAAGCCCGACTGCCGATCCCACAGACGCGGACACTTTCAATCTCAGACGCTGGATCGGCAACTGCGCCAAAACTCTTGCCCCGATCAAGAAACCCTCCAAAAGACACACCAACAAGAAAGCCTGCTGTTCACCACAGACCTCCAGGCCTCCAAGCAAATCTGCCATACACTAGAGAAGAAATGGCACCGCAAACAGACACCAGACCGCTACATAGCCCACAAGAACGCCATCCGTCGACAAAAACACCTCATCAGTTCCGCCAAAAGAGCCTCCTTCAAGGACCGACTCGACAGCAATGCGCACAACACCAAAGAGCACTTCAACATTGTGAAAGAGCTCTCCAATCCCAGCTCCAACACCAACAACATCCCACCATCACAAGACCTGTGCAACTCCCTTGCCACCTTCTTCCATCACAAGTTCGCAGACATCCATGACAGCTTCAACAACCTGACCACCCCGGCAACCTCAGACCCCGCTGCCACCACCCACATTGATCCCCTGCTCACCTGGGCCAACATAAACGACGACGACACCATCAAAATCATGAACACCATCCACTCAGGCTCTCCGTCTGACCCATGCCCACATCACATCTTCAACAAAGCCAGCGCCATCATCGCACCCCATCTCCGCAAGACCATCAACATCTCCTTTGAGACCGCGACCTTCCCGGATAACTGGAAGCACGCCGAGATCAACAGCTACTGAAGAAACCCAAGGCAGATCCTAAGGACCTCAAGAACTTCCAGCCCATCTCGTTGCTCCCATTCCCGGCGAAGGTAATCGAGAAGACAGTCAACAGACAGCTGAACCGCTACCTCGAAGAGAACAACATCCTGGACCCGTCCCAGTCTGGGTACCAAAACTACCCTCATCGCCGCCAGCGATGACATCAGGGCCCTGCTGGACAGCGGCGAAACCGCGGCCCTCATCTTCCTGGACCTATCAGCCGCCTTGGACACGATCTGCCACCCACCCGATGTTCACTCCTCCACAACGCAGGGATCCGAGACAAGGTTCTGGAATGGACCACCTCCTTCCTCTCCGGCAGAACCCAGAGCATCCGCCTTTCAGATCCGAAGGCTCCAAGATCATCTGCGGTGTACCCCAAGGATCATCCTTCAGCCCGACATTGTTCAACGTCTACATGGCACCGCTCGCCCACGTCGCCCGACCTCAACATCATCTCTCCTACGCCGACAACACCCAGCTGATCCTTTCCCTCACCAAGGACCCCCTCACTGCCAAAACCAACCTCTACGAAGAAATGAAAGCCATCGCAGAGTGAAGAACAGCCGTCTGAAACTGAACTCGGACAAGACATAGGTCCTCATCCTCGGCTCCAGCCCCTCAGCCTGGGACAACTCCTGATGGCCGACCGCACAGAGAGAGAGCAGCACCAACTCCCACTGACCATGCACGCAACTTGGGGTTCATCCTCGACTACTCTCTTCATGACCAAGCAAGTCAACACCGTCTCGTCTTCCTGCTTCAACACCCTCTGCATGCTCCGCAAGATCTACAGGTGGATCCCCACCGAAACAAGAAGAACAGTCACCCAGGCCCTAGTCAGCAGCAGACTGGACTACGGCAACGCCCTCTATGCAGGAACGACAGCTAAACTTCAGAAAAGACTCAAACGCATACAGAACGCCTCCGCACTCCTCGTCCTTGACATCCCCCGCCACAGCACCGCCCACCTGACACCTGCACTGGCTCCCAGTCAACAAGAGGATCACCTTCAAGCTCCTCATCCACACACACAAGGTGCTCCACAACACCGGACCAACATACCGCAACAGACAACTCACCTTCTACACCCCAAACCGACAGCTCCGCTCTGCCGACCTCGCCCTCACCATTGTCTCCTGCATCCGAAGAGCAACCACCAGCGGCAGATCATTCTCCCACCTCCCTGCCAAGACCTGGAACACCCTCCCCATCCTCTGGTGCCAGACCCAGGACCTACTAACCTTCAGGAGGATTCTCAAAACCTAGCTATTCGAGCAGTAGCAGCATCCCACCCCCCCTCAGAGCCTTGAGACCCTCACGGGTGAGTAGTGCGCTCTACAAATGTTATGATTGATTGATTGACCTATCAAAATTAAGGGAGAAAGTCACGACAGCCGAAACGCAGATCGCCCAACTTAAGTCAGCAACATAGCCACTGGAGGCTCAGGAGCAGACACTAACCCACTGAACAATGATGATTGCGGCCAAACTTGAAGACCAGGAGAGCTGAGCCAGAAGGAACAACATCAGAGTGGTGGGGGGCTGTCAGGATGTGATCCCCTAGAGCCTACTTAATGCCACAAAACTATAACTCCCATAAGCCTTCGCTGACGGAGGTACTTAACGACCTCGCGCGCTGAAGCGAATGCGCGTAATTCTGTTTTGTTTCCTGCTTCTGGGGGAGGCCGTCAGCGCTTCCTGTTCTCTCGTCTCACTAAGCTTCCAGAAGGTGGTTCCTTTCTCGTCCTGGTCCTTCCTCGCCCTCCGTGGTTGGTGAGTTCCTTTGAGAGGCAGCGTCCTCCTGTTAACAACCGGAACGCGGTGTGTCGGCCGACCACGCGTTACTGGTTACCCTGTGCATTTCCTGCTGCTGCAACATCTTGCCGAGTTCCTCAGCGCGGCTGCGCTTTGGGGAAGTTACCGGACCGCGGTGTGTCGGCTGACCACGCTGTACCGGTTGATACTTTGGCATCTGGATTATCCCGTCGTGGAACTTTGTTGTGTTCTATATGTTGCCGTGACGATCGGCTGTGTCTTTCCAGATTGCGGAACGCTGTGAGTGTTTGCCACGCGTTACCATGTATGATTAATCATATCTACGTTAGTAGCGGAGTAAGGTGTGTTTGGAGACCACTTACTGCCGTGAATCAGTGCAAGTTCTTTTACACAACTTTAGTACAGCAGAGAATTGTGGTGGCCACTACGTTCTGCCATGTGTACGACATACTTCATTGAATTGAAACAACTTATCTTTATCCTAGTTGGAATATGGCAATACAATATTCCAGGAACTAGGAACCTTGTTGATAACCCAAAGATTCCTGGAGGTCTCACCCTTTGTTGTATACAGAAGTCTATAGTACCCAAGAAGAGAACCGAGATACTTGGTTTAATTTTATTTCCTTTCTTGATCTGCTGAAGGCGGTGTTGTCTCTTGGTTAAGGTGTGTTTATGGGTCATCAGAAAGTTGCTTATTAGCGAGAATTCATGAGAGTAGTTGTTTGCTTACATGCATTGTATAATCTTACATTCTGTTCTTGTGTCATTTCAGAGCCTTTGTCCCAGCAGATCCTTCCCCTTCCCCTTTTTTCCCTCGCCTAATGGTTCGAACTCCCTGTATTCTCAAATCACGGAGTTGGTAACATTTGGAGGTGGACCCCTTATAGCAACAACCGGATCCTGTGGAGCGTAATCTGACAGGGGCAGAGGATCCCAGCGTTGAGCTCGTAATGGAAGATTTCATAGTGAATAAACTGCGACCCAATTGACTACGTTCTTCTCTATTGAGATGGCGCACTGGTCCCCGGTCCCGCCGTCCAAACCATCCCCCCCAGGACAATAATTGCCAAGATCTTATATTACCAGGATTGTGATGCTATCCTACAAGCAGCCAGAGCCACTGGGGAGATCCATTTCGAAAACACCCAAATCAGATTCTTTCCGGACTTCACTCTACAGGTGAGGCGACAGCGCAGGAACTTCGAAGCTGTGAAGAGAGGGGAGTCAAGTACAGGATGCTCTTTCCAGCTAAACTAAGAATTATGGTAGACAGTTAGACTTGGCTTTTTGGAAGTCATAACAGAGAACGAGGAACAAAGTAGGGCTGAGGTGAACCAGACTGAGGACAAAAGAACAGAGAACAAACAAATCTAAGGGGGGCGGCGGGAGGAGAGGGGCCTGAACACCGCAGGAGATGCAGCAAGCTGATCGCTGGGGGGACCTAGCCTGGGATGAACCAGTGCAGGAGTTTATGGCCTGGCTCTCCAATCCTAAATCGGCTCCCACTGAGGGGAAGGGAAGCATGCATAATTGGTGAGAAATTCTGAAACACTAAAAACTGCAAGGGGCTTACATATATAACCAAATCAGTGGTACACATCTGCGGCTGAGTCACTCCCTTACTGTGTGTTGATATATTTTAGTATTTGGGCGACAGGTGCTCTGCAGGTTGAGGAGTTGAGTTTGTACCTATTTAGCAGGGTAGCAGGAAGGAGGAGTAGGGCAATAGTTGGGGTAAAGAGGTTATCAGTTGTAGAGATCTTATAGTTCACATTAGTGATCAGGGGAGGGTGCGGAGAAGTTATAATACTAGACAGGTTACAAAGTCACCCAACGTAAAGGCCACCTTAGGGTAGAACGGGAGGGGAGAGAAACAACTACACCCATGGTGTCCCCTAATATTTCCAGAGATTCGATAAAAATATGGTCCTGAAATGTCAATGGTCTTAATAGTGGACTAAAATAAACAATGGTAATGCAATTCATTAAAAAGCATATGCCCGACGTAGTTCTGCTTCAGGAGACCGACTTCCTTTGCAGCCAATGTAAATCATTGGATACGGATACATTTTCACTAGCACATGCAGGTTACACCTCAGGGTCCGGGGGAGTCGGAATAATGTGCAGAGCATAATATCCATTCAATCAAACTAAGCTATGGTCAGACCCCTTGGGGAGATATGTGGGGATCACTGGCCAGTGAGAGGGTTGGACCTTGAATCTATGCTCAGTGTATCCCCCAAACCTCCTCCCCAGGCCTCCAGGAAGCTAAACTAGATTCACTGGGTCCCTTACTGTTGGACCTCACTGAGATTCGATTAATAATTCGGGGAGACATGAATGATGTTGTCTCAGTAGAGCTGGACACCCTGAGGGGTGAGGCGGTGGAGGAAGATTGGGCCCACTGGGTGAGTTCTTCCAATCTATGGGCCTCAGTGACGTAAGGAGGCATCAAAACCCGGTATTCGCCAGTATACACATCTCGGCAATTCATGGGAGCCTTTCCAGACTTGATTTATATTCTTACCCAGGCTTACGGTCTGGGGGTCTTCTGTAAGGCAACACACATAGCACGAGGAGTGTTGGATTACTCCCCAGTAGAGGTAGCCCTTGAGGCCCCCTAGAGAGATTATACCTTACCCCCAAAAAATTGACCCCTGGTCTCTTAAAGACCATAAATTCAAAGCGGCCATTAGGAGTATGGCGGAGAAATTAATTGAAGATAATGTGAGCTCGGTAGACTCAAAAGTGATGCTCCGGGATGCGTTCAAAACAGTGATTAGGGGTCAGGCACAAGACCAGATAGGAGTGATAAAAAGTTGCCCTAGAGATTGCAGTGTCCACTTTAGAAACCCGAGTGGTGGAGGGAGGGGCGGACGAGACAGATGCAAGACAGACTGAAGATAGGACAAAAAGAGTTGAGGAACTTAATGGAAAGCAGCGCCAGAACTGTAGTACAGGCCACACATCAGACTATATGAAGATGGGGACAAGGCGAACAAACTCCTGGCATGGGTAAACAAAAAAAGAACTGAAAATAAGTGGGTCCCTAGTATAACAGATGAAGTAGGTCACAGGCACATGACTGGCAAAGGAATAGCAGAGTAATTTGCTACATACTATGAGTTGCTCTACTCCTGTAAAGAGTTCCTTAGAGACATATGAATGCCAACACTATAAACGACAGAGAGGGAGAAGTTATAAAGTTACTTATCAGCGGAAGAACATAAAAACGCGACACACGCATTACAATCAGGAAAGGCGGTGGGACTGAATGGTCTACCGGTCAAACTACCTAAGTCTATGCTTGATAAGACAGCAGAATACCTACTTACAATATATAAAGAGGTTAAAGAAGAGGGGGTCATTCCACCTGACCAAAGTGGTAGTAATCCTAGTAATCCCAAATGAGGGTAAAGTCCCCGAAAAATGTGGGTCATACAGACCAATCTCTTTACTAAACTATGAGGCAAAATTGTTGGCGAAGGCCCTCTCCACACGCCTAGCTGCAGTTATCACTTTGCTCATACACCCAGACCAATCAGGATTTATGCCCCAAAGAAGTACCTGGCTTACCCTCCGTTGGCTGTGTGGGGACCTACTTACAGGATCCGAAAACCAGTACGATAAGACGGCCCTCTTATCCCTGGATGCCAGAATGCCCTTCGACAGTGTAGAATAGAACTATGTGCTGTGTTGGACCGTCTGGCTTTAGACCCAATTTGATTGGATGGGTAAGACTCCTATACTGCCAACCTCTTGCAAGGGTGAGAGTCAACATAACAGTCTCACGAGTATTTGCTTTACAGAAGGGGAACAGGCAGGGTTGCCAACTGTCCCCTCTCCTTTTTGCCCTGGTCCTAGAACCCCTTGCAGCATGGGTAAGACAAGACCCAATGATCTGGAGTATACCAGTAGGGAGGAATGGGAAGAACGAATATCCCTGTATGCAGATGATGTTCTGCTCCAAGTCAGAAAGCCAAAGCAGTCCGTAGACAGTATACTTTAAATCTTCTATATCTATGGGGACTATTCGGGGTATCGAATTAACTGGGACAAATCCTAACTATTCCCTCATCTAGGAGGCATCCCGGAACTCACATTGCGATGCAAGGTACCAATCGAGACCGAAGTCTTCAAATATTTAGGTATAAACATTACTAGAAACCATAAAGAATTTACCACAGGAATGCTGAAAGGCAGCTAATCAGGTTCAGTCCTGATGCTGAAAGCTTGAAAACACTTCCCTTCACGCTAAAGGGCAACGTGGCCCTATTTAAGATGATTGCAAAAAACACAGTTGATGGACAGAATGTAGAACTATGTCATACATTCACCCCAGTACAAGGATCTGGGCCTAAATCCATCGTTTTTTTGCACTCCACACCCCCTGGGTTAGACATTGGCTATATGAAATCAGTTCTGACCCTGTGCCTCATGGGAACAGTCCAGTCCGAACTACCAAGCCATGTCTTTCCAAGACCGAAAAAAACCGATGGATTTAGGCCCAGATCCTTGTACTGGGGTGAATGTATGACATTGTTCTACATTCTGTCCATCAACTGTGTTTTTTGCAATTTCCTATTTAAGATGATGACGCTCCCCCGAACAGCTGTTCCCTGGAACGGAGACACCCCACGCATAGCCTTTTGGAAATTAAAAAAAGGAGTTTACGAGGGAGGGCTAGCAGTGCCAGACATTACAATATCCTACTGGGCCTCACAACTGGTATGGGTCAAAAAACAGGGTCTTGGGCGACGGAGCGGAACCGGCCTATAGGGTGGAAAGAGTAGCCATGGGACCTTAAGGATACCCCTCCCTCCTTTATGACAAGGGAGGGATTAAGGACCTCCCAAAACATACAAGGACTGTAGAAAGGGCATGGAACGCAGCAACTAAACACCTGGGGTAGGAGGGGAAGTTGATAGAGAGAACACCACTCTGGGACAGCACACAGCTTCATGAAGTCAGCCAACTACGCAATTTCAGTAAATGGAAATTGCTGGGCCTAGACAGATTGGGGGATGTTTGGAGAGGACAAGCATATGTCACGTTTATAACTTTGTAACAGGAATAGGACCTGGGTCAAGGAGAGTGGTTGAGATATCTCTATCTGGGACACACCCTTGAAAATTATATCCGCAAAGGGACGGCCGTAATGGAAGCATTCCCACTAGAGGACTGACTACCGACAGATCCTCTGGCAGACAGAGCCATATCAAGTATATATAAGAAAATCCTAAATAACTTTCCTGATCCCTTAGGAGCATTGAGAATCTCCGTAGGGCAGTTGGACGATGAAGAAAGGACAGAAGACTTACAGGAACCAAGGGCGGTAGCAATTTGTGCCAGATTCCGACCTAATCCAACTAAAGATCTTCCACAGACTATACAACCCCTGGACTACACTACATTGTACAAGACGTACCACAAATTGTCAATGTCACACAGGATGCGGGCAGGAAGGATCCTTCTTTCATTTGTTATGGGATTGCACAGTGCTACAAATATATTGGCAAGAGATGGGGAGAATAATGGCGGAAGTAGTGGGGATGCAGGTCCCAAACGACCCAAAATGTTTCCTGTTGATGATATTGAGTTAAGGGACATGTCCCAAGTACACAAAACTATGGCTGACATTGGCCGCAGTGATTGCTAAATGCAATATCGCTAAACATTTGGGGTCGATTGCCCCCCTTAGAATGTCAGACTGGAACCCTGATCTTGACTGCTGTCAGCAAGCAGAACACACGATTTACTTAAGTAGAGGGTGCCCCAAGAATTGTGAGAAATTCTGGGGGGTCCTGGCGAACATATTGGGGCCCATAGTGGGTGGATGGGGAGGGTAAAGGTTTTTGTTTTTTTAATGAAGCTTCTGTGTATTCGCCTACTGAAAGCACTAAGGTGGACAATGGCATAACTTGTGAATTCGATTCAACAGTATGTAACTGAATTGTTGATTACTGAGCACAATCAATAAAAAGAATGTTTAAAAAAAAGAAAATGCAACTGATTGATCTAGATCAGCAAGCAAAATATGCACAGTTTCAATGTCCCAATCATCAGAGAAAGTACTAGGGGTGACAATATTATCAAAGGAAATTGTAAACAAATAAGGAATTTGTTCGAGTTCAGTAAGACCATACACATCATACAAATCCCTGTCCCAAACAATTCCTTCAGAAACTGGAACTGCTATAAGGTTCACCAGGGACAGGTCCCTTAGTTCACGGTGTGATGATGCATGTGGTTTTAGAAACGAGTTGTACTGACGAGTGTTCTGGGAGATAGTGTCCATTCAACAGTTAGAAAAAGCCAGTCACCAAACCAATCCAAAGTATCGGTAAAAGTAACCCCATAGTAATTCAGAGATGTAACCAGGGTGGGATAAAGAAAGTCTTTTTCAGCCATAAGTAGAAAGCATACATGCGTAGCTTCAAATTGAGGGACAGTGGCAGCAGCTCAGGTTCACTTAAATCAGAGGAGAAGTTGTCATAATGCACAAAGTACTGAGATGTCGTCCAGTCTATTTGTGGCAGCTCAGCAGTTTTTGTAGAACTGGGAGATGACTATCTGTGGCACAGTCACATGAACGTCGACAATTTTTCAAATTGAGATTTCTGAACTTGATGATTGTACAATTTCTCATTGGAAAGTAAAATATTCACTCGTTATTAAAGCTTCCCTCTGAACTTCCTGTACAGCAGCGCCAGAGTGCGGTGGCTACTCAGGAGCCCATGCAGCCTATTATTGAGAATCGGCCACATAGTGTGGTTTGATCAGATCAGTAGAGACAAACCTTTTGTCTCAGCAAGTGGCAGAAGTAGTAGAGTTCAGGTACCTTCAACAGCCACAACAGGTAAAAGGCCTGTATTATAGCTCAAATTATTTTTTTCTGCTATTTTTTCTCTTACCAGATACCCAATTTTCAGGACCCAGGCAGGCCTTACCGGCACAACCTCTACTTCCCTTTTTGCTGTGTGTTTTACCTGGATGTTGCTTTGTAAAGCCCGGAATTAATTGAGTTCCTGTAAAACTGGCAAATGTTAACTGACATCAAACGGTGTTGTAGCTGCCACTGTGCTGGCACTATCGTGGTCTGGCACTCACAATCTCACCCCAAACAGGACTTTGTATGGAGTACTATTCCCCCAGGGATTTTCTTGGCATTTTATTAAATGCTCTCTGGACTGCATATAGGTGATTGACCCAACTGCCGCCCAAGCCAAATACCCTTGCTGTTAAGGAATGCTTTAAGTCCCGTTTTTTCCTCTGAACTACCGAATTTCCCACAGGATGGTAGGGGGGAGGAGTACCACAAGGCCACACCCAAACTTCCCATGGCTTCTTTGTAAGCCTAAGAGTTAAACACCAGACCCTGGTCACAATGTAATGTGCCAATCGCTGATGTCCAGATAAAGATTCACAAATCTTGTATAACAGTTCGGTCATCAGCCGGCACCGTGTCCAAACACACAGAAATCTGGAGCATGAATCCACTGCCACCAAGATATACTTGTACGGTCCATCGGATTGTAAAAGGCCACAATGATCCAAATACACACAAGTCAAGGGCTTGTCTGAAATCGATCAATGTGTCTGTGCTGGGTGTGCTACGGTGGAGCCTTTCATCTGTTGGCAGATGTCACATTTACGGACTGGGGCCACATGCATGTTCCCTTTTTAAGGTTGAAAATGGCCCAATTTACAGAATCGGTCCGTTTGCAACGGGAAAACAGCTTTGCCAATGTACCAAATCCTATTTTGCGATTTGGCAACTTATTACCCAATTGCAAAATGGATTAGTGATTTGCTATAAGAGCGTCCCTTCCGAATACCGAATCGCATCGGTATGTAGGAATGTTTTGTGATCAAAATGCGGTTGCAAAACATTCGCATTTTACCACCTACTTCAAGCAGATGGTAACCCATTCGCAAATATGTGAATGTATGCAAAAACTTTTTTTTAAAGCAGGCAGTGGAACCACAGACTTGCCTACTCTCAAAAAATGAAAAGAAAACTTTTCCTTTTTTTTATAAACATAGCCCATTTTCCTTGAAGGAAAATGGATGCAGTTTAGAAAAAAATAGAATGCTTTATTTAAAAGCAATCACAATAGAGGTCTGCTGACCCCAACAGGCCACCACCCCCATGACTTTAGCGGTTCCTAGGGGGGCGCAAATTGCGACCTACCTCACTAATATTAATGAGGTGGGTTGATTTGTGACCCCCTACTAATCACTACATGAAACTCATGGAGTTTCATAGATATGTAATGGTGTTTACTTAATTGCGATTCACGGAAAGTCGCAATTAGGTAATCGCTATTACATATGTTGGTACATGTGGCCCAAAGTCCTTGGTCTGTTTTGATAGACCTGGCCACAAATAGCGGTGATTCAGTAATAGAACTGTAGCAGTAATCCATACGTGAGCAGAACCCAGCCCCTCATGTGCAGCTAGTATTACTTCTAATCTGCGATCAATGTTTGTTATTACTCTATCCCCCACTTCTGAAAGTGGAGCATACGAAATGGTTTGTGCATCTAACTTGTAGGAGTACTTGAGTGGAAAGCCTTTTGGCAGGGCAGTTCTGCTGCACATGGCATCAAATGCCACCACAGTTGTTCCGCCTATTCTTGTACTTTAGCGAATTATTGCAGTGATAGCAGCAGTACGAACTGTTCCTTTGGTGACTTCATCCGTCATGGAATTCCCTTCATCGTGAAAGCCAACACATTGATGACTCAATGTATGAGTAACATGAGCCTGTGGCAGGCTTTCTTTCAGCTTTGTCACCTGTTCCTTTACTGTGCAACCTTTATTTATTTATTTGTGTCTTTTATAAAGCGCGCAGCGGCCCCAACGGGGCGTCCCGGCGCTGAAAACTCTGACAACAGGAGGGACGGGGTCGGGATACCAGGTTTAGGAGGAAAAGAGGAGGGTTTTTAGATGCTCTAAATCCATTTAGACTTCAATAGTGTAAATATTCATCATAGGACTGGACACAGTAAAATGGATCACACCAAAATATGTGGGGGTAATTCACGAACCGTATTTTTGGTGCCAGTATCAGGACTTTGAGTTCCGACAGTTGCGCTGTACACTCCCCGAGGGACTGAGTGTGTTTTACCCCAGGACAGAATTTCCATCATGCATGTCCCCTTTAACAATTGCGAATGCCTCCGAATATTTCAGTTTGGTGGGCAGAACCATCGGTATATATGATGCATTCATATCGATATAGAGGCATCATTTATTTCGGTAGAGGATATTCTTGTTTGTATTGAAAGAATGCTTGGGTTTGTAATGTAGAGTTGAATCTTTAATCTACACCTGTTGTAGTGAGAGTGTTAGCCCATTGAATCCATCTTGGAAGTAAAGCTTTTGCATTTGGACTCTGCCTTTGGTGACAGCCTCTTAAATCAGTACCGGGGTCATGACAATTATGCGTTTCCCCTGCGCGGGTGCGCTCTCTCTCTCTCACTACAGCAGTCTGTACTGCTGTATTTTCTCAGTGGATGCAAAGCGCATTTCAGCGTTTGTGTACAAATGTAATTTGTATGCAATGGGTAATGTATCACCTTCATTAAAAGAGATGTAGGTGTATCCGGTTGGTCCAGTGACTACGTGGGTCACCAGGTTAGTTGTGTTAACATGCACGTTTAAATGTTTAGAAGCTATCATGTCAGCTTGTATAAATATTTATAAGTTCCTGTGTCCAATGATGCACTGAAAAATCAGGTCTAATTAATTCGCAGAAAGGTTTTACTCTTTCTGCGTAATCCAAAATATAAGTCCTGCCAAAATTTAAAAATACTAAAATATTTTATAATATTTTCAGAGTAGTCGTAGTTTGGAGCAATGCACATTTTAAAAACAAAATGTGATGCCAGGCTTTTGCCTTCTCTTGACAACTCATATCCTAGAAAAAGGGCACTGAGGTGGGTAATTTTTGATTTTTTTAAATTAAATTTTTAACTCAGATGAGCAAACCCTAGAATTAGGCAGTTCACTCTAGCCGAGTGTTCCATGAATTCATTGTCCGTCAAATAAATCTAGTTTACTTAGGACAATGCCTCCTCATCAAAATTTTGAAATAAGTCTGGCCATCAAGCCGAAAACAGCCCAGGGCTATTCTTAACCCCTGGGGTAAAGAACAGAATTGGCATTGAGAACCTAGTGCTGAGAATGCGGTCAAATATCTGTTCCTACGCGCAATATCTGTGGGATCTGCACATTTGTTGGACAGCATAAACATAAAAGGGGCTTGGTGCTGTTATAAACGAAATTGAGGCCCTAACATGGGTACTCTGTCTCAGAGGCACAAATCCTTCGCGTCACAGAGACAGGCAGGCCCTTTGACCTAGATTAGCCCTCCCTTCCCAATAACAAGCAATAACGAGCAACAGAAAGGCTGTCCTTATCTGATCAGTGTGTGCTCTGAGCGCAGAAGACGGTCCATCCTAAATACGTAATCTCCATGTCCAACAGTGACTAACCTACGTCACAACAAATTCTTGGTAACAGGCCCTTCCTCCAAGAACACAAATTCTTGGAAACAGACCCTTTCTCCAAGAACTCATCTTCCTCTGACCAACTTTGCATCAATCCAAGGCACCTATCCGGTATAAATATACCTCCCTTTGCCCAAGCAAACCAGAGGATACCGAGACTTCCAGGGCAACACTCTGCCTGAGGCGCTGCAACCTGCGTCATGCCACAGCTCCAGCTGGCAGAGGTCCATCACCCATCTGTGGGTGTCCAGCTCGAGATCAGGATGAAGTCCCACTAAGGTAAAGGGGTGAGACTAACTCCTAGGGGGATTCTTGGCTCTCTATAGACCTACACACATGCTAGGTACACTTAGGTACATCTAGTTAGGCATCATAGGGGTATAGGCTTTTATCTTAAATGCATTCTGTATTTCATGTATGTGTTCATTACTATTGCAAAATGGTAGAACAATGCCTTTTTATTTAACTGCACTGCTGGCCATAATTCTCTGCTACTGTCCAACAGTTGTCGCAGCACATATAACCAGTACTAGAATAACAACTGTGCAATACATTTTATTGTAAACACACCGACTTATACTACACATGTGCACATCCCCACTACCTATATTACTGGATACAACGTCCCCGATTCATGCCGTAACTGGCAGCCGAATATTGGCTTGCACACCCGATTCCAATAGAAGGGATACTGTTTGCTGACCTGCTGGCTCGAGAGTGCACGTGCAACACGGTAAATGCTACGATCACTACGTGGTGCCGCATCGAGAAGCTCTTGGAGGCGGATTTGTTATATTTCCATTATTGCCCTTGGCTTATCACCCAGCTATGCCATTACTGCAGGAGACAATTTTTCATAAACTAAAGGAGAAAGCTGCTCTTACAACTTGGGGGGACCTGTATGAAGGAGGTCACTTCCGCACGCCGGACAGCCTCTTTCAAAATTTGACCCGCACACCGCTGGACAGCTTTCTATATTTGCGACTCCAACATGGGGTCAGAGCCTTACATGCTACTTTCCCAGCGGAGCCCCCCACGCTTGCACCCCTCCACTTACTCCTGCAACGCGAAACGCCCACAAAACTGGTCTCCTTATTGTACCGTAATATCCAAGAGCAGTGGAATGTAGCACCTCCACAGTCCCGAACGCGGTGGGGGGAGGAGTTGGGGATTGTTGTCACTGACGATCAATGGGAATTTTGTTGCCTCCAGACTGAGCGGATATCAGCTAGTAGTAGACTGCGCATCGCACACTACAAATACCTCCATAAGTTATACTATACACCGGTCAAAATGCACCGATTTCAGCCTCGAGATTCGGATGTCTGTGATAGATGCCAAGCAGCCAATGCAGACATGTTACACTTAGCTTGGAGCTGCCCGGTAGTCCATGCCTTCTGGGAGCAAGTCTTTGCGGCTCTGCGTCATATGACTGAGATACACTTAGACAATACACCACTGATGGCACTGCTTGGCTATGTTAAGCCCGTTTCATCGTCATCTCGTAGCTACATAGCGTTGGCGTTATTGATGGCAAAGAGACGGGTGGCATGCCGATGGGGCAGAGGGAGGGCGCCCAAGTTTAAGGAATGGTTGGACGACATGATTTTTTGCCAGGAACAGCTTTCCAATTATGCAGAATTGCTCCCTGCCTCCTCTAGACCTCGTGACATCTGGCCACCCCTGACGTCCTATCTCTCAGCCAGAGCGGCTGACGCTGGGAGAACGAACTCGACAGATCGTCACTTGTGAGGGCTTTCTATGGCCTCCCCCTTGATCTTGGTTTTCTGTCGCTCCTGATGATCATGGCCTTGATGCACTACCCAACGACACTATATGCATTGCTCCTTATTCCTAGATCTAAATTAGCACACACAGTCGTGAGAGTTGATGCTACTAGAGTTGACTGATGAGCTCCTGCACTGCGTGGGTATCCTGTTGCCCTAGTGTCTGGCGGATGTCCTCTTGTGAGTCCCATCTTAGAGGATCCTCTTTATATACTTGTTAGCATTGTCCCGCCTAGGTGTGCAGTGCCCTTTGACTGCCTCTGTTTTTTTTCTTCTTTCCTTTATTTATTTCCATTAACTTGCTCACCTGTGCCCACGGAGTGTAAATGAAGACTCACCACCAGCTTACTTTCAAGTACTACACGCTACATTGCAGTAATTTCCAATGATTGTTCAACGCGGCCGGCCCGCAGTGGTTGTAGGCGACTTGCTGTGTATCATGATACTGTTTTTCCATTTCATATGATTTGCTTCTATACCCGGCGGCCGACCACTTTGTGGATGTAGGCAGTGACGCCTGTGTTTGTTGTAATACCTAATAAAATTAAACATAAATAAATAAATACTCCTACAAGTTAGATGCAAACAACATTCCATATGCTCAGATTCCTGGAGTGGGGGATAGAGTATTTAAAAATATGGATAGTAGGCAGGAATTAATCATTTAAAGCACACAAGGGCTTGGGCTCCGCGCATTCAGGGGTAATAGCTACTATTTCTTCATTGCAACAGTGCTATTGGTGGCTTGGGATCAGAAGTCAAGCTATTGGCTTTGTCTTGAACTGCAAAATCTGCAAACGAATGCCAGGCTACACCATCACAACACCCGCGCAGGTCCCATTGCTAGACAGCATCAGACTGTCCACTTGATAGTGTCGTGTAAAGGACCACTGCGGCCTATCAAATTTTGAGGTGGCTTAAAAATATATCTCAGTGGCAGTGGGTCCTTGCTCAAGTTTCCTATAAGTATGGCCTCAATGCTTGGCTGGCGCTCAAAACTGTTATAAAAAGATTTGCAAGTCCACAACAGGAGATACGCAATCAACGTTACACCCTGACTTTGGCCCCACACTTGGCCCTCGAGCCTACTAAGAGTCCATCGAAGGGATGGATGTAGTATTGCAGTACTCCTCTCCAACGCCATCCTGAGGGTATTAAGGTCGAGGAGAGGAAGGACTGGGGCATAGAGCAATCCTTAACAGCTAGGGTATTAGTGGGGTCAAACACTTATATCGATTCAGGGGGCAATACACACTCAGCCAAGAAGCTCCCTAGGAGGGGTCACCCCTTTTACAAATGTGGAAACCTGATCATACATGTGAAGGCACAGTGGCGGATGAAAACCATTCTGTATCTATGGCTGTTTTACAGGAACTAAAGGAAACAAAGAAACAAACAAAGATTCTGTCAAAGTGAAACAGGCCGCCACTGGGAAGTCGAGGTAATCACGGCAAGTCCTGTCTGAATCCCAAAAGTCGTGGATCTGGGCAGAGAGAGAAAAAGATCGCGGACACAAAGTAATTTGGGCCCTCATACAGAATATATGTGCCAGTCCTTAAAGTGAAAGGAACAAGAACTGTACTTTTGCCGCATCCTGCCGTGATAAAAGTACCAGATTCATTTCAAATAAAGGAATCAACTAAAACATATGTGGTCAATACTGAGCAGTAGGCCTCGTGAATTTCACATATAGTAGACGTCCCTCTCACTACTATTCAAGAAATTCAAACTGAAAGGCTCATCAGGTTTGAGAAATCAAATCCATAGAGTGGGGGACTATGCAACAATGCAATGGAACCAGTTCTCCTTGAACCAACCTTTCAAATTCAAAATAAAAGTCAAGACAACACTCAAGTTGCAATTTGGCCAAAAACAAATGTGTACACCAACGTTTTTTCAACAAAAGCATCTATTAATAAAAGCTTCAATGTTTTTCAACAAAAGCATCAATTAATAAAAGCTTAAACGTTTTTTCAACAAAAACATCAAATAATAAAAGCTTCTACGTTTTTTCAACAAAAACATCAAATAATAAATGCTTCAACGTTTTTCAACACAAGCCTCAAATAATAAAAGCTTCAACGGTTTTCAGCAAAAATAACTAAATACAATGCAATTTCAACAATTGATCTTACAGCTACTGGCTATTTCATTAACTGTGATACGTTTTCCATGGCTCCACGTGAACAGGAAGCGACAGCCAGCCCAAAAACAAACATGCAAGTACAAACTTTTGAACCTTTTCCTTTCCAAAAGATACAGACCTGGCTTCACCATAAGTAGAACTATGGGGTATTTCTGGGTTCATCTTTTTCTGTTCTGGCTTTGCTTAGAGCTAGCTTTTAGTATGACTCTTGGGTGGACACTTTCTACAACACAGGATCAACATAAAACTGAAGCCACGTCCGTTTTCAGTTCAAATGCAAAAGAGACTTATAAATTAATTCGACCTGAACAAACCTTTATATTCTAAATGATGTACTTAATCATCCAGTTTTTAATTCGGATTAATGTATTTTGAACTTTCATTCATTTTCATTTATTTTTATCATGCATTCAATGATGTCATTACCTTCAGTACATATTTCTGAAAATTGGGTTACTGATACAGTGTATAATATGCTGTCTGTTTTAGGAATAATTGCTACATTTTCAGATCACGAAATGTTAGAGATTTATTCATATTGCAACGCTTTATATCTGTTACCTTCATTAAGGTTATCAACTCCTACAGAATTGAAATGCATCTAGAAATGTGGTTGTTTAAACACCAGTAGGAACAGTGCCAAACACCACCAAACATCATTGGGGGTGGGATAGTTGACATACATCAGCAGGGGCAACATTAGGTGCTATTTACAACACAACAGGAGAGACCCAGTTAGGAAAGTATGGGTGGTTTGGCCTTTTGACACAAATACCTGTCACAGAAATTATTCCTGAACGTCACCAAGGGACTCAGAATACATAGGCCAGACCTACGTTATGACAGATAACATCCAGAGGTAGTAAAATTCTACAGTATAGGGAAGTTGTGTCTTTTTGCACTGACAGTAGTAAAAACGAAGGTTTCCTCTGTAAAATTCAATGCTTAAGGCAATCGGAAAGCGATGCTTGTGCAGCACTTTTTATTTTTCATTTCACATCAGCTAAAGAAATAATTTTTCTTTTTTGCAAAAAGCACTCTTAAATACAGACTGCCCCTTTTTCCTTTTTTGATAAATTTTGTCTTTCACATACAAGCAGTGTGATACACTTAGGGAATACCTCGAACAGGAACTATGCCTCTCATGGTTTCAAATATTTAAAAGAACAGTCTGAAAAGACTGCAACGTACCTGTTCTCTGAAGCCTGTTTCTTGCAATGAAGAATGTGTGGTCATCATCTGTCTGACACTTCCAAAGGAAAACGCCAGTGGCAATTACCACCATGCAGGGTCTGCTGAAGTCCCATGCTTGGCTGTTTCCCAAGCGTATTCCCATCAAAGCAAAGCATTCCTTGCAAATCCAGTGGGTGCCTTGTGCGTCATTTAGCAACACCAAGGTATGGCTTATAGCACCGGCTGCCTCAGAACTAGCTACTGGCAGCACTATTTTTTCTGTGCTCCCACAACGATTATGCGAGGTATTAAAAAGGTCTGTTCACTGCAGCAACTAGCTACAAGAAATGTTGCGACTACCAGCCAGCACTTTTTATCTCTAGTTTTTCAAAACATATCCTGAAACACATTTTTTCTCTTATTGTTTCAACTTTCGCCGAGTGCTTAGAGCTTTCCCTCTAAATTAGGCCCTAACATAGGTACTCTGTCTCAGAGGCACAAATCCTTCATGTCACAGAGACAGGCAGGCCCTTTGACCTAGATTAGCCCTCCCTTCACAATAACGAGCAATAACGAGCAACAGAGAGGCTGTCCTTATCTGATCAGTGTGTGCTCTGAGCGCAGAAGACGGTCCATCCTAAATACGTAATCTCCATGTCCAACAGTGACTAACCTACATCACAACAAATTCTTGGAAACAGGCCCTTTCTCCAAGAACACAAATTCTTGGAAACAGACCCTTTCTCCAAGAACTTATCTTCCTCTGACCAACTTTGCGTCAATCCAAGGCACCTATCCGGTATAAATATACCTCTCTTTGCCCAAGCAAACCAGAGGAGACCGAGACTTCCAGGGCGATACTCTGCCTGAGGCGCTGCAACCTGCGTCATGCCACAGCTCCAGCTGGCAGAGGTCCATCACCCATCTGTGGGTGTCCAGCTCGAGATCAGGATGAAGTCCCACTAAGGTAAAGGGGTTAGACTAACTCCTAGGGGGATTCTTGGCTCTCTAAAGACCTACACACATGCTAGGTACACTTAGGTACATCTAGTTAGGTATCATAGGGGTATAGGCTTTTATCTTAAATGCATTCTGTATTTCATGTATATGTTCATTACTATTGCAAAATGGTAGAACAATGCCTTTTTATTTAACTGCACTGCTGGCCATAATTCTCTGCTACTGTCCAACAGATGTCGCAGCACATATAACCAGTACTAGAATAACAACTGTGCAATAAATGTTATTGTAAACACACCCGATTGTTTTTTCTATGTACTTCTCTGAGATGGGTGACTGAATGAAAAGTAGTATATTGTTTTCATGATCCTGAGGGATGTGAGTTTTATGTTATGTGGTTGGCAGAAGCTAATCCCTTCTTGTCTTCAAGAAGTTTCTAGTGGCCTCTGAGCTAGCTGGAACACCGTAATTAAGTTTAATATACATAATAGGGGCATACAGACCTCAGTCCTATGCCAAGCCTATCGTGTATGTTATTCCAATGAGCAGAACCTATAAGGGAAATAGGAACTACACTACAGTGCTTAGACTGATTCCGGACACCCCTGCAGAATATGTTGGCCTATAGATCAGCTAGTGCCACTGTAAGCCCCCCTAGCGGACGCGCTTATCTGGTGAGGCGCTAGCTGCTCTACCACGGAGCGCCCTGTTTGCTATTTGCACATTTTTTTGTTAAAATCCATTTTATATCGACCAGTACTGTACCTTTTTACTATTTGCACAGCCGCTGATATTGTTTCAATGTGAGGAGAGTTACACTCCTTTTAACTATATCCTTTTTAAAGTGTATTGTGTGTGTGTTTTTACTCACTCTGCACTGCTGTCAAACGCCGGTCATCAGCACCGTTCCACCACGGCTGGTGCCGCTTGAGTGGAGGGCTCATTGACATATAGTTGGGCTCCCCTCGGAGTGACTCACTTCCGGGTGCGGAGCAGGCGGGCCTTCCCGGGTGATTGCTACTTTAGGGAATGGCGGCACCGTCGCGCAGCGGACGCGCTTATCTGGTGAGGCACTAGCTGCTCTACCACGGAGCGCCCGGTTTGCTATTTGCACAGTTTTTTGTTCAAATCCATTTTATATCGACCAGTACTGTACCTTTTTACTATTTGCACAGCCGCTGATATTGTTTCAATGTGAGGAGAGTTACACTCCTTTTAACTATTTCATTTTAAAAGTGGATTGTGTGTGTGTTTTTACTCACTCTGCACTGCTGTCAAACGCCGGTCATCAGCCCCGTTCCACCATGGCTGGTGCCGCTTGAGTGGAGGGCTCAATGACCTATAGTTGGGCTCTCCTCTGAGTGACTCACTTCCGGGTACGGAGCAGGCGGGCCTTCCCGGGTGATTGCTACTTTAGGGAATGGCGGCACCGTCGCGCAGCGGACGCGAGCAGCGGGCGCGCCGAAGGCTCGCCGAAGGCAAGCCCGTCTGCGCCCGTCCGCGCCAGGTCGGGCCCAGGGGCCAGGACCCCTGGCACCCTCTTGGTATATTCCAGGCAGACCCTGATGTGTTGTGAATCGGCGGCCTGTCCGTTACCCGATAGAGTATTACTGAAACTCAAGCGGGAGGGGCTTCTGAGACCCGATGCAAGCTCTCAGTTGGTAATTAGGGCCCCGTCACCAGTTACTCCACCAAAGCATGTGAGCAGGCAGGGGTGCAGGTTTTCATTACTTAACCGCATGCGTGCGGGCGGAATTCCGCTCGTACGCTGAGATTTTTCAAAGCGCACTTTACGTGACGAGCTGGGCTCGTCATCAGCGTGCGAGGAGGCTACGCCATGACGAGCCCAGCTCGTCATCAGCGTGGAAGGGGTTAATACCCGTCCCTACAGAGGCACTGTCTGGAGATTTTCTCCCTTTTGCAGGAGGATAACTTGGATCTCCTTTGTGTCACCTAATCCTGGCTCAACGATTCATCAACGCCAGGTCTGGTGGCAGCCCTGCCCCCTAATTTTACTGCTATTTATGCCAACCGCTCAGATAACATGAGGGGGGTGGTGTTGCTTTTCTCTTCAAAGACACTCTGAAAACGGAAACACTCTGCTCAGAGTGCATTGAAGGTGTAGACATACTGGGTGTGAAGTTTTGTTCCCCTACAGATTGTGTGGTTTTCCTTTTAGTATACCGTCCACCTAGCACAACAATTAGGTTCATGGAACCTTTTTTGAAAGTAGTTCATGACCTCCGCACTCGCTATGAAGGATTGGTGGTCCTTGGTGACTTCAATTTCCATTGGGAAATAACCCCAAAGGACGGTCAGGCTAAACAACTTGAAGAGGTTCTAGCTTCTCTGGGACTTACTCAGCTGGTGGGGGAGCCTACACATGAGAGGGGCCATACGTTGGATCTGATTTGGTCATCTTGCCCACTTTTGGCCCCGCTTGTGATCTCCCCATGCTCCTGGTCTGACCATTATCTGATTGAGGGCCAATTTCCACTCCTCACAGGACAGCGGGAAGTTAAACCAGATTGGAAACTGCTGCACTGTTGGAATCAGGTCAAAGCTTCTGACTTGACAGCTATTCTATCACAATCTGACTATCCCCCGCTTTTGGTGGAAGATTTGGAAACAAAGTGCTGCCCTGGTGTCTACACTAAAGGAGGCTATCGAGGTAGTTGCTCTGGCCCATGCAGTTAGACTGAGAGATAAGTGCAAAGGAGCATTATGGTTCAATAAAGCTCTTAGGAAACAAAAACAAGTCCTCCGCCAATGTGAGAGAGCTTGGCGTAAGTCTCGCATGCCCAGTGCACAGGAGGCCTATACTGTGCAGTTCGCATTTTATAAAAAAGCTATCCGTTTGAGGAAGGCCGAATTCTATGAAGCTGCAATCCAGGAGGCTGCCAATCCGCAGAAAGAAGTATTTAAAGTCTTAAACGATTTACGGACAGTTAAGGGGCCAAATCCGACTTTTAATTTAAAGGACTGTCAAGACTTTCAAAACTTCTTCATGAATAAAATAAAGGATTTGATGGTAGAAATCAGACAGACCCTTAATTTTCCCTGCTCTATCAAGCCTCCCTCTATTTGTCCGAGGCCAATTACGAACTGCCTGACAGGATTGCCTGCCCTCACCAAGGAGTCTCTATTCCTTATAATGAACCGGGTGAAGTCAGGTTCTCCGGCGGACCCCTGCCCGCCGAAGATTTTTAAACTGGGATGGTCTGGGATGGAGGACAAAGTCCTTGCCCTGCTGAACCGCTCTTTGGAGATGGGACTTGTTCCCTCCAATTTTAAAGATGCACGGGTGGTTCCCCTTCTAAAGAAATCTGGTGCCAATCCTAAAAACTTAAAGAATTTTAGGCCAATCTCCCAGCTACCTTTTCTTGCCAAAATCCTGGAGCAACATGTGTTGCACTCTCTCACCCACTTCCTCGAAGGCAATCATCTTCTTGAGCCCAATCAGGCGGGTTTCAGAGCTCATCACAGCATGGAATTGGTGATGCTTTCCGTGCTGGATCACCTGAGACTCAAGGCTGACAAAAAAAACCTTGTGCCCTGGTCCTTTTGGACTTATCCGCGGCGTTTGATACCGTTAATCATCGCCAACTTTCATCGCGGATTAGGGATCAAGGGATATGGGGCACGGTCCTGGACTGGCTGACTTCCTTTCTCAAAGATCGCTCGCAACGAGTTCAACTAGCAGAGCTAGTGTCAAATCCAGCCAAGTTGACTTGTGGTGTGCCCCAGGGTTCAGCCCTTTCACCCCTGCTTTTTAACTTATATCTACAGCCTCTGATTGCATCTTTGAACAGGATGGACTGCAGGGTTTATAACTATGCCGACGATATGCAAATTCTGATCCAGATTGACCACTCACCTACAGCCCACTTGAGAATGCAAGACATTCTCAAGTTCACGATCAACTGGATGTCGGACAACTCTTTAAAAATAAACCCAGACAAAACGGAAGTCCTGGCAGTCACTACAGCTGCCAACCCATGGAGCGATCTTTTCTGGCCAGCCGAACTGGGGCCCTTTCCAGAACCAGCAGTAGCAGTAAAAAGCTTAGGCATCAGAATTGATGCCCTGCTATCCATGACACAGCAGGTATCGGCGGTGGTGGGCACCTGTGTTAGTCTCCTGCGTCAGCTGCGGAAACTATCTTCACCACTGTCTTTTTCCACCCTCAGGCTGGCGGTCTCTGCCCTGATCCTGGCACGGCTGGACTACGGCAACTCCTTATATTATGGCCCCCCAAAAACCTTCTGGCCAGACTTCAGGTGGTGATGAATGACGCGGCCAGGCTCATTTTTAATAAACCTAGGCGAACCCAGGCCACGCCCCTACTAAAGGACCTACATTGGCTGCCAATTGCTCAAAGAGCAAAATTCAAGAGCCTTTGTATTACACACAAGGCCGTCTATGGCTCAGCCCCCAGCTATATCAAGGACCGGCTCATTAATTACACGCTAAGTAGGACCCTTCGGTCTGCTGAGGCGTGTAATCTGATTTGTCCTCAGTTCAACCTTGCATCCAAGGGTGGCAGAGCCTTTTCTAGCACTGTCGCCCTGGCTTGGAACCTTCTCCCAGCTGAACTTAGGAAAGAAACCAATCTCCTACTTTTTAGGAAGAATCTGAAGACCGAGCTTTTCTTGGAGGCCCCTGTGATTGGGTGGTCTGGTGTCCTACTGATGTTGTGTGTCCTCTTATAGCGCTTAGATACCTCGGGTGATAAAGCGCTCTACAAGCTTATAATAACATAACATAACCTTACCAGGGAGCGAATGGTTTCTGGCAAACACTGAGTGCGACAACACTGACCCCTCAGGTATCGCTGAAACAGCACAGAACCTTTTATCTCAGTCACTTGTGCTCACTTATCCTCAGAGAAGTATACAGAGAATACACAGAGGAATGTTTTGAATAAGTTTATTGAACCAATGTTATTCTCGTATAAAATAAGTGTGCTGTGCTGCAATGATTAGTAGACAGAAGCAGATGAAAGTGATTACAAGCACCAAAAGCTTAAAATAGTAGATTTTGTTCTACCATGGTGCTAAAACAGTGTGTGTATATATATACACAGGCATATAAAAACTTGGGGTGGGTGTAATTTGCGTAGTTGCACTACCCAGAGCTCCGTGAAACTGTAAAATATCTCCGCAAGCGAGCAGAGTTCCGCAAACATGCGGAATTGCTTGTTCCCCCTGTTCGCGGTGCTTTTTTCCTGTTCGCGAACGCTGTTTGTGTGCTCAGGGGAAATATATTGCGAACACGCATTTTGAAAGCGTGAACAGGAAAAAAATTCTGCGAAGCCGTGGATCGTGGAATTTTCCGCAATTCTGCGTGCTCCGCGGAATGCGAAATTACCCAAATTCCGCGAGCGGAATGGAATTTACCACCTAGGCCTAATAAAAACGAGGCAGTAATATGTGTATTACTGCTGTGCAAACCCAACTCTAAGTGTACCTAGAGTGTGTGTGAAGGTGTGGAGCCAAGAATCCACCCAATTCCTCCTGACCAGAGACTGGCTTCCATAGTTGTGATTCATAAGGATGGTAAGCCACGCGACCGCTGCACCTCCTTTAGGCCCATATCTCTGATCAATGCTGAACCAAAGATCCTGGCTAAACTGCTGGCTAACCGCTTAGTAACTGTCATAGGCGATCTGGTTCACCTGGACCAATCCGGGTTTATACCACACCGCAACACGGCATTGAACCTCCGGCGCCTGCATGGTGCCCTCGCGCGGGCAGGGACGCTGCATGAACCGGCCATTTTGGCGTCTCTAGACGCCACTATGGCGTTTGATACGCTGGAGTGGCCATATCTTTGGGCGGTCCTCTCTAAATTTGGCTTCGGCCCGACCTTCATTAACTGGGTGAAACTGCTCTACACCGACCCCTTAGCAGAAGTGGTCGTAAACGGCCGTGTCTCCGCCCCATTTGCCCTCGGCAGAGGGACGCGCCAGGGCTGCCCTTTGTCTCCTCTTTTATTTGCCCTCGCTTTGGAACCACTGGCGGCCTGGTTGAGGTGGGAGCCATCTTTGAAAGGCATTAGATGGACCTCGGAATTGGAGGACCGGGTGTCTTTATATGCGGACGATATCCTGTTGTACCTCACGTCACCTCGGAAATCGTTGATCGTCCTCTTTGACGTCTTGACCTCCTTCCGTAAAAACTCTGGTCTCGTCATCAACTGGTCTAAGTCGTGCGTCTACGTTCTCTCGGGCGATGCTCCTCTCTTGTCCCGTGGCTGTCCTATTTCGGTGGTGCGGGAAGGTTTTAAGTATCTGGGGATCTTTATTACCTTAGACCCTGTACTTCGTTATGAACGCAATTTGCTGCCCCCGCTTCAGCGCCTTCGAGCTGATGTTATCACGTGGGATAGGCTCCCTCTTTCCCCCTTGGGACGAGCGGCGATGTTCAAGATGATGTCGCTGCCCCGGTTCCTCTATGCGCTACAAAACACTCTCGACACGGTGCCTGCTAGCTACTTTCGGGAGGTTGAAAGTCTACAGAGACAATTGATATGGGGGGGCCGTTCTGGGCTGGGCTGGGCTGGGCTGGGCTGGGCTGATAAACCGACTCCGCTTTACGCCTCTGATAAGCTCGGGTCCCTCTGGAAGTCGAAGGGTTTTGATAAGTGGGATGTGATCGGTATCAGCAGGGTGAATGATGTGTGGACCAAGGGTAGGGTCAAGACGTTTGAGGAGCTGAAAGCTGAGTATGACTTGAATGATAGGGAGTTCTTTCGCTATGCGCAAATCCGGCATGCGGTGTTATCTGTCTTTCCCTTGGGCACAGATATTCCGGAGGCGTCCCCGCTGGAGGATCGGATTCTGGACGGGTACGTCCCGGACAGCACGATTTCGCTCATATACAAAAAGTTGATCAACAACAGGATTGACCTCCTCTGTCACCTTCGAGAGGTCTGGACCAGTGATGGTTTGGAACTTGATGATGAGGACCTGCAGGCTGCAATCTCTTCCCCGAAGGAAGTGGCGATCCCGGCGCGCCTTCGTTTTGTCCAGCTCAAAATTCTTCATAGGGTGTATGCAACTGGTCCCCGTCTGGTGCGCATGGGATTCTCTGTGGATGGTCTGTGCAGGCGTGGCTGTGGTCTCGTGGGTACATTTCTCCATATCATTTGGGAATGTCCTGCAGTGACGCGCTACTGGACTCGGGTGCATGAGGTTATGAGTGAGGTCACGGGTGTGCAATCAATGCCTGAGGCGAGGAGATGCTTGTTGAATGTTTGGGAGCCGAATGACTATGACGTGGCGCAGCTTCGATGGGTGACCCTGGGTAATATGATTGCTAAGAGAGACATAGCCCAATTATGGGGGGCTCAGAGGCCACCGACTGTTCTGATGTGGCAACAAAACATGGATTGGTGCATGTTTCGAGAGAAGACAGTCTATGTTGCCCGTGGCACGCCCCGTAAATGGGGTAAGATCTGGAATCAATGGAACACATACCGTGGTGAGATATGTACCCCCCCTCCCACAGATTTGGAAATTGACCTGTCTTCCTCCCAACCTACTGTTTCCTCCACGATTAATTAGACATTTTGCTTGCTCCTGGTCTCCTCCCCCCCTTTCTCATTGTATGATTCTGCCGATTGGATTGCATGTGTACTCCCTCCCCCGACACCGAAGTGACACATCTGTAATGTACTGCCTTGTGTTTTGTTTTCTTCTTACTGTTTTTGTAAGTTTTGAATTTAATAAAAAGTAAAAAAAAAAAAAAAAGAATCCACCCAAGGGACAATCCAACCCCCTTACCTGATGGGAGAGAATAAAGGATCCTGTCTTGGACACAGACTAGACACCCCTCGCGAGATATCAGACCACTGCGTGGTGGAGTCTCAGCAAGCAGGGACCATCGTGTCAGCTGAAGTGCCTCCTCTCACAATCTATGGGAATGCTCATCTTTTATAATATGTTTAATCAAAAGGAACTAGTCTATCTAGACGTGATTGGAGTCACAAGGGTGTATGATTGATGATGTATGTTTAAGGAAAAAAGTATCTCTTTTTTTATAAAGCCCTCACCCACAAACCTAGTTGGTGGCATGCTTTATCATCGGGCCCCACTCGATGACACCGAATGTGTCCCGGGTGTGCTTCTACGCCTGATTACAGCGGAGCAGGTGTGTTACTGAGTGTGCAGTGTTGGTGACATGAGAAGTGAAAAGTTTAAAAACTGTCTAGTGGTCCCATATACCCAAAGGATTTACTTTAATGTTTGGGCCTCTGGCAGTAGTAAAAGCAAGGCGTTGGATGTAGGTGGAGTAGTATTTAGGGTACTCCGGCATCCAGTGAGTGGTCTACATGTTTCAGCCAGGCCTTATGTTGCAAACTGGCTTTCCTCAGGACCTATGTGAATTGTGAATTGGTGACTCCCATCAAGTCTAGATAGACTAGTTCCTTTTGATTAAACATATTACCTCAGGGGATCAGGACTAGTCCTTTATTCCTCCCTCTCTTTTTTGATACATAATCTTTTATAATAGAAAGCCGCCTTGCAATGTGCGTGCAGATCAGTGATGTTATGGATATGTAGATAGCCCTGCCGCCCCCTGGATGAAGTTAGAGATGACATTTGTACCAAGGGCGGAAAGAGACTCTGTACATGATGTTCAGGGCATTGTGATATTGTTGTGCGAAGCAAGATGTGTAAACAACTTTAGTTTCAGAGAAAATAATCAACATTGTCGTGCATGCAAATATGTGCAAAAGTTCACAGCTGAAATGTTATTGTGAGGCCAATATAAGAAATAAGCTGTTTTGCTACATTGGCCTAACAGGAGAATATACCACATCTTGCTATGCTTTATTTAGAGAGCAGATAACCTTTCCTAGGAGCACTATATGCCACTAACAATTGACTGGATTTGTGGAATTATTTTGTCCTGTCAAGATAAAACTTCAAACATCTCGTGACTTCCAAAGCATTTAATGCCCTTTCTGCTATATTCTTCGGATCTTGAAAGAATGTCTTAGAACTATTAGCTCATTTAAATGGAAGTCTGATGGAACCTTTGGAGTTAATTTTGGATTCGTTCGAAGAATCACCATCATCCCTGAACTGTAAAAAGGGTTCTTGAATGATGAATGCCTAGATTTCACCTACTCCTTTTATTGATGTCGGTGCCAGCAGGAGTGCCACTTTCCAGGAAAAAAGCACAATGTCCACTTTGTATATAGGCTCAAATGGGCTTTTCATCAATCATGAAAGCACAGTATTTAGCTGTCAGAGCAGGGGAGGACATCTCACTGGCAGGTAAACGCTAAACAGACCATTGAGAAATTATTTGATGAGTCTGCTTAATCATAAGAATGGTAATGCCGATCTTCAGAAGAGAGATAAAGCTATTAAGTGAACCCTAATGGCGGCATGAGTGAGACCGGACTGTGCCAGATGCAGCAAGTAAGGAAGAATTTATTTCGGTGTAGATGACATAGGGTGCCCCTTTAACCATGGATACCCGATGTCAAACCGCTTCCATTTAATACCAAGTCTTGTTCGTACCTTGTTCTAGCACTTGCTAGGGATGTTCAGATGAGCAAACTTATTGAATTCAGGAGCCAAGCTGACAAGTGTAAGGATCTCATATCCGCATAAAGTACTTGGCTTTGGTTCATTGTCAGTAGAGATTTAAGTGGTTGCAGCTGGATGTACGGCCTCGATCATAGGAGAAGTAGCTCTGTGAACCAATGTTGTCTTGGCCATGTCAGAGCTATAAAAATGTATTGCAGGGCTTCACATTAATCTTCCTGAGAATCCTTGTGAGGAGTCAAATGAAGTGTATGTAAAGATTCCTGACCATATGATAGAAAATGCATTCCCCTCGATTCGGCATTTCAGTTTCTGAGAGGTCGCAAACAGGTCCAGATTCGACCTGCACCATTGGTGGAAAATGTCCTCTAGGACTTCTTGATTTATCCCCCATTTACGGTAGATACTTGGTCTGCTCAGCATGTCTGCTATGACATTTTGCTTCCCCACCACGTTCAGCTTTCAGATTTATCTGGTGACTGATAGACCACTCCCAAATCCTTTGAGGTGTGGCGCTGCGGCCAGGGCGACTGACGCTGGAATCTGGGGACCACGGTTCGATCCCTGGCTCCGGCGGCAGGTTAGCCCAGCACCATGTGACTCTGGGCAATAGCTCGCTTAATCTTCCCGACGGCCCCCCAGCGCCTAGAGACCCTTACGGGTGATTGTGCGCTTTACAAATGTGGACTTTACTTTACTTTGGGAGAGCCCTTGGGACCATATTTCCCCTTGCTTGTTGACACTGTGCATGTTTGTGGAGTTGTCTGTGCGAATGAGCACTGCAGACTTTTGTATTCTCGGCAGGAAAGCTTGCAAGGGTAGGTGTACTGGCTTGTGTTCCAGAAGTAACACAGATTGCTCGCATTTGCCACCGACTAGCAAATCTTGGAGAGGAGCTCCACAACCCTCTAACAAAGCATTTATTGTGATGACAAACTGGGAATCTTGGGGAATGAATGTGGGGCCTGTTGAGAGATTAGCCTTTCAAATAGACCAGGAAAGAGCAATACACATTCCCAGGGTGACACAAACTATAGTATCGAAATATCCTTGAGTTTGGAACCATTGCCTGTTCAGTTCCTCTTCCAATTGTCGCATCCGAATGCAGCAGAATGGTACCAAAGTAAGCAAGAGGACATCATTCCTAGCTGGGATTTGAATGGGCAAACCGAAAGTGGCTTTTTCTTGAAGCTAAACTGGCCAAATGCAACAATCTTGTACGTCTTTCAGGAGTTGGTTATGCTTTGTTCAACACTGTTTCCAGTGTAATCCCCAAGCATATTATCCTTGTCGACCGATGAAGTGCTGATTTTTTGTGGGTTCAATGTAAGGCCTAGTTTGCTGAAAAGGTGTAAGCATATCTTGCTTGAACTTGGTGCAGATTGATGGGAAGGTGCCTTGACCAGCCAATTAACAAGGTATGGAAATACTTGCTGTTTTTCCTGCCTTAAGAATGCTGCTACTGGAGCCAGGCACTTTGTGAAAATGCAAGGGGCAGATTTAAGGCCGAATGGAAGGACTTTGAACTGATAATGGCTGCTGGCTACTGTGAACCTTAATTTTCTAAGGCGTGGATGAAGTAGGACATGAAAATATGCATCTTGGAGATCAAATGTTGTAATAATATCCCTCCGGTTCAGAAGCTGTAGGATATCTTGAAGTTGGACCATGCAAAATATATGTTTCCTGAGATATTTGTTCAACTTTCTTGAATCTAGGCTAGGGCTACATTCCCCCCAACTTATTTCAGACCAAGTAGAAATGGGAGTAGAAACCTTTTCCCTTCTGATTTCCAGGGACTCGGTCTATGGCCACTTTTTTAAGCATGGTCTAGACTTCTGACCTGAGAAGAGGCCGATGTTTTGGCGGGAGCTATGGGGGTGGAGTCAGAGGTACTTTTTGAATTATTTCCAGTGTGTGATTGAATGTAATTAAATCCAATACCCATTGGTCTGTTGCTATTTTATTCCATTCAGGGAAGTGATGGGATATTTTGCCTCAGAGACATACTAGAGGAGATAGCGGTGTAGCTGGTGCCTGTAATCTGTCACTGTTGACATTCTGTGTCCGTTAACTGTCGACCAAGCTTTCCTCTTTGGGTTGGTGTTGTGTAGGCTGCCTGAGGAGCTGGTCGTTGTTGGTATTTTAGACGAAACTGCTGCGACCCAGATTGGTATGTTGGGTACCTGTATTGTTGGCAGCCTACTCTGTAAGAGAACTGCTCTCTACTTTGTGCACCTGGAAAAAGTATTGCAGAGTACCCAGCGACTTTGAGGTATTGGTATCCTTTTTAATGGATTGGAGGGCCTCATCAAAGAGTTTTCCAAAGAGGGCTTCACCGTTGTATGGGAGGATTAGAGTTTAGCTTTGTACCTCTGGTCTAAAAGAAGTGGGTTTCAACCACCCTTGCCTCCATAGGACTGCTGCTCCTGCCAGTTGTCTAAAACCTTTGGATGCAATGTCATTGGTATAGTCAATTATTTTGGAGGTGGCAAGCTCTCCCTCTTATAGGATATTCTTGGCTTTGGCATCCTCTGGTAGACAATCAATATATGGTGTTAAGTCGGACTACATTTGCGGTCATATCTTCCAGGAACTGCCAACAAGTTTGCTGCTCGCACTTAGTGCACTTGAGACAGAACTCCCCTGTCCTTTGTTTAGTTTCACGCCAGAGACTGAGCCAAGGGCTCCTGAACAGGGTTAAACTGGTTTATGCAAAGAAGGCACCAAATGAGCCCTTCAATGCAGTCTGGCACTCAGAAACACCCCCACCCTAACTAATTCTAAACACATGGTCACACCTCTCCTTTGTAGGAAATCCTTTGGTCAGTTGCCCGGCCCGAGTTAACCTCATCAGCAGGGGGACAGACACGTGTCTAGGGTCAGCAGCGGCAGGGGCTGGCAGACACATGTCTAGGGTCAGCAGCGGCAGGAGCTGGCAGACACACCCTGTAAGTCTACACAGGTAGGTATTGGGGTGTTCTCTAAGGAGCCACAGAGTACATGGCATCATGCAACTAACTCTGGAATCGGTGTATTTGCAGGATTCCAACATATTTGATACCAAACATGACCAGGTTCGGGGCAGTCATTATGCAGTTGGACATCTCAACATGTTAGTATCCACTACATACCTTATAATGGCTGTCCCGCAATTACAAAGCCCAGAAAATTGAGTCCAGGGTTTGTAGGGGTTCTCCCGCTCATGCAGGGGTACCCACACACTTAGAACTATGCACCCTGCCTTTGGACTGAAGGGCTTACCATAGGGGTGACATAGGTTAGAAGTGCAGTGAATGAGACATAAGGGGAACCCTATATCCAAAGTGAAAGGTGCAAGCACCATTTCATGCAGACTGCAATGGCAGCTCTACAGACAAAGTTTGCATGGGCTCACACAGGTGGCATAATATACGCTGCAACCCATGGGAGACCAGTGGTGTACCAATGACCTGGGTACCACAGTACAATATTTTAGGGACTTACAATGGTACCCCAGTATGCCAATTGTGGGGTGTACGATGTACTTACAATGGAATTTAGAGGAGAGAGCACTTCTCCTGGGGTCCTGGTTAGCAGGATTCCAGTGAACTACAGTCAAAACACATGGGCACCAGGCAAAAAGTGTTGGTATCTATGCCAGAAAGTACCTATTTTCCTACAGTTGATTGTAGTCTGACCGGCACTGCTGATGGTGTCGGGTATGCTGCCAACGATGTCGAGGAGGCAGACAACATTTTCAAAGTCGACGAGGTGGGCGCCGTGGAGTGCACCATTCTCGTCGGCGAACTGACTGTGATCACTGTTACCATTGTCGTGGTTGACATTTTAGTCAGCGCTGTCGTCTTCATCGGCTTAGGAGACTATTTCTTCTTCGATGGTGTGCTCGTCTATGATTTCTCAATCTACGGTACGGACAACGGTTCTTAAACCTGTGAGAAATCTATGTTGGAAGGTGTAGAAGGTTCAGATTTTGATTTTCCTGGCTTTTCTAAGGAAGTATCATGTCCCTTATGCTTGTGAGAGTGCCTTTCAGAGAAATTGCGAACTTTGTAAGACCCATGGTGAGTCTTTTTTTACAACTTCGAGGGAGGCTCATGAGGTGACTTAACTTCTAACCTCTCCATCATTTGAACTCTACCGAAAGTTCTTTACTGTCATCACAAAGAAATCAGTTCTTCCTTGGCTATAAGCTTTTGAAGCCACACCAATAACCTCCCCTCCCTGTCTTTTAGGGTGTTTGAGGAAAAGGTAAGGCAGATCCTTTACCTTGTGAGATGGGTAGAGGCAGTATATACTGTCCATGTGCTGGTCTTCAGAATGCAGCCTTTTCATTTCACAGATTCAACATGGTCTAGAAAGATTTAACCAGTTCTGACATTGTAGAGTTCGATTTTATGTAATTGGAAGTAGAAGATATATATATATATATATATATATATATATATCTCTGGCAAAATATACGCTTTAATGTCGGCTGATGGGACGCGTTTCTCCTGCCCAGCAGGCTTGCTCTCCAACAAATGTGTATAAAGTTTCAACCATGTTAAATACAGTGTTCATGTGATATCACGTGTTGAACTACTAGAAAAGTGTATTAGAAGACAGACTTGTAGTTTTTATAGAACAGGTATAGTGGTTTCTCTCCACAAACTTTGTTAATCCAATCAACATGACATTTCGAATTCATTTTACACCGGTTCATGGTTTTTTCAGGCACTTTTCAACAAATTTCATATTAAAAGACAGTTTACACTCACATTTCATTATCATGTTCTTTTTGGTAATACCAATAATTTTTCATGGCGCCTCATTACGGCGCTTGCACCTTTAGCCCCTGTGGGCAAACGTAATATCTTTATCTATGAACATGGAACGATTGTTATATACAATATCAATATCATAGATATTGAGTATACATTGTATTGCATCTGGCCCTCTTGGGCAATTTCATGCTAACAGTATCTTAGCATTGTCGAAATCAACACATATTAGTTTTATATATCATGCCCCAGTGGGCCAATATGCAATAAACCTTGATACCAGTCTTCTAAAGTGCAAAGTGTTTAAACAAACAAATACACAGATTATTAAAAGGAAAAGAAAATGGTTAAAAACAGAGAATCAGGGAGACTCATTAGAATTTCTAAACTGTAGTAATCATACAGATGTCTGTGCAAGTCTTCTTCCATGTTCAAACCTGCCAGGACTCTTGTATCAAGTTCTAATATATAACATGATTCCAGTTTTCTCAATTTTTTTCACCCGGTCACCACCCATGACATTCGGTGGAATAGAGTCAATCACAAAATATGTTAGGCCTTGCACCTTCTTACTGTGGGTTTGTTCAAAATGGCGAGCCACTGTATATGATTTATCGTCATTCTTAATGGCTCTAAGATGCTGCAATATTCTTTTATGCACTGGAAGAATTGTACTGCCAACGTCCCTAAAGCCACAAGGGCATGGAAGTACGTAGACTACAAAATCCGTTTTGCATGATAAGTGGCCTTTGATTTTCTTTTAGAAAGGGCTGGTTTATACAATGTAGTATTCTTCCCATGTAGACACACTTTGCATTTTGTACATTTTATAAAGCCTTCTTTTCTTTTTAGCCAGGAGGAATTTGTAATTGCTGACTTGGACGGTGGGACCATATTACTCACTAACATCGGTTTCAAAGATTTTGCACGTCTAAACGTACTTATTGGTTTCCTCTGCACTATTTTACCTAGTCAAGAAGGATCAGGGCCACAGTTTCTCTGCGGTCATGGAGTGTTCGGATGTCATCTGTAGAGGCAATCAGTGAGGTATCAGTTCTGTGGTTGGCACAGAAATCCTGATTGTGAGACATCCAGTGGGTGGTTTTGTTCTAGGAATTCAGTGAGCTGCTGATTGATGGCTTTCTCAAGTACTTTGGCAGGGTAGGTGAGCAGGGAGATCGACCATCATTTTTTAGATCACTGGAGTCGACGAAGGGCTTTCTTTTGGGAGAGGTCTTTTATGGGGTTGGCCAAGGAGTTGATGCAGCTGCTTTCTTGGCTTCCTTGATGTGCCAGTGATCTTTGAAGAAGGCTGTTTTGTGAGCTTCTCGCTAGGCGGGGTTCTTAATGGCGCCCCATAGTTTCACCATCTGGTAGCAGTTGTCCTTGGTGGTCCTGAGTTCTGGGGTGCGCCAGCTGACATGTTTGGGGGTTTTGTAGGTTTCAGTGGGAAGACTGTCTGCGCTGTCATTGATCCAAGCAGAGAAGTTCTGGGCAGCCTGGTCAAGGTCTGTTGAGGCCTCGGGTTGGGAGGTGGTGAGGGCCTGTGACCACTGAGTTTCAGTGACCTTGCTCCAGCTGTTGTGGGGGGAAGCTGAAATCTGGTGAAGGTGTGCTGGGTGACACTGGTGGTGAAATGTAGGATGGTGTGGTCAATCCAGGTGAGGTGTGTGGTGTGGCTGAATTTGATTCTGAAGATGAGGTCGAATGTGTGTCTGGATTAGAGCGTAGGTTTGGTGACCAGTTGGTGAGGCCGATGTTGTTCAAGTTCTCCAGGAGGGCGAATGAAGTTGGCCTAATCGATGTGGCAGTTGAGGTAGTTGAGTAGGAGGTAGTGGTGAGAGTTGATTGCTAGGGTGGTCATGAGGTTGGGGCTGGCGTTGCGGAATGTTGCTCTGGATCCCTGGGGGTCTGTAGGCGAGGGTGCCTCTCCTCGTGGTCCTCGGGTACGTTTGTAGAAGGAGGTGTTCCATGAGAAACGTGGGGTTGGGTGCATCAAATGGTTTCCTTGAAGATGATGGTAATGCCTAGTTTGTTGGCGCGGTCTTGGTGTATCACCTTGTAGACTTCAGGAGCGGCGGTGGTGATGTCGGGCTTAAGGAGGGGTTGAGCCACATTTTGGTGATGAAGGCAACATCCGAGGCGAGGGTGTCCCAGATTTCTGTGGCGTGTTTGCAGAGGGAGCGGGCGTTGAGCAGAAAACAGTGGAGCGGTTGCGCAGTGTTTTTGATCTTGTGGGCATGAGTGGTGTTGGATCTTTTGTAGGTTGTGTCGCAGTAAAAGTGGCAGTGTTGGCAGGGGAAGGGTCCTTTTGTGGATAGTGGGGAGGAGGAGACAGCTGTTTTGGCAACCGGGGTGCAGGAGTTCCTGGACGGTGCACCGTCTGGTGGCAGGAGGGCCAAGGGTCCAGGCATTGGGTGTAGTCCAACCAGCGGTGTGTTGACAGCATGCCCACTGCTCGTGTCCACTGCGTGGCCATGTGGTGGCCTCCATTGGTGATCCTGGTGGGAGCAGCACAGGGGCAGGGACAGCAGGCAGCAGAGGGGAGTGGCAGCACAGGGGCAGCAGTCAGTGCAGGGACTGCGCAGAGGGAGACGCAGCGCATGGACAACAGGCAGTGCATGGACAGCACAGGGGGGAGCGGCAATGCAGAGGCAGCAAACAGTGCAGGGACAGGGGGGCCGGCAGTGCACCATAGGCAGGGAAATGTAGTGTGGTAGCTCACGGGAGGGAGGGAGGGGGTCTGAGGCGCTCCCTAGCACGGACCAGCAGCAGGAGGGGGAGATGCATCCTGTAGGAAAGGGCCGCAGGTATGGTATGGTCTTGCATATTCAGGTGTTTGTCCAAAGTTATGCCAAGTGATCTAGTGGAATCAATGACATAGGGGTTGCAGTCGATCGCTAGAAGTTGTTTGAGACATTCAGCAATGGGGGCAGTGTGTGTGAGAGGCCATCAAGAGGAATTCAGTTTTGAGCCTGTTGAGCATAAGGTGATTACCGGTTAGTCACTGATGGGTTTTCAGTAGGGTGCAATTGAGAAATTTGATATCTTCTGGAGAGCAAATTTTAAGGTACAGTTGTGTATCATCCATATACATGTCGTACTGAGCGTTTGAGTGCTTCAGAATTTCAGTGAGCAGCTCCATGAACAAGCTGAATAACGTGGGTAAGAGCACTGATCCTTGAGGTACTCTAATTTAGACTGGAGTAATATCTAAAAGGGTTGGTTGACTTTAATTCTTTATGGTCAGTTATGTAGAAACAAGACAAAACAGTTAAATATGGGACCAGTGTTGCTCAAATATGAATAAACCTTGAAAGAAATGAAAAACAAGCGACGTTTGGCAAAACAGGAACAGTTGGTTTAATTAAATGCAGTGGCCGATAGAGCAGGCAACAGAGTAGGGGGTCTGAAGACGGACTAAAAGAACATTAGTTTTGGCTGTCATTTTATACATTTCAAAGTGTAATAAAGAGATTTGCAATTTTTTGTTTTAGAACAGGAATCTGGGCCTAGTCACGGGCTATAAATCTGGTCATCTGATAAGAAGCACAGGTTGGTCTCAACCCTGCATGGACACCATGTGGAGCTAGTGGGTACATGTCCAGATATCCAACACGGGGTGCGCGTGATTGCAGTGTGCATGCTGTGTTTGAACTGGCTGAGTGTTCTTAACTTAGTGTGGCATCTGACTTTATGGTGTTTTTTTTGGAATGCGGCCCCTCTGACCAAACTGATTTTATTAATCCAATCTCCTCGGACCATTGTTGTTTCACGGTCTATCTGTGGGATCGATCTGGATTTTCCTGTTCACGCATTTGTCTAAGGGTTCCATGTCACCCCACATGTGATCTGTCAATTAGTCACTTCAGACCTAGGTCACTGAGCCTGCCTGACCATGTACTTCTGACTCAAGGTTGAGGGGGAGGTCACATCACGTGATTTCAACAACGGTGATGCAAGTTCGTTATTATACATACATATATCATGACGTGCTCAAAGTATTTTCCAATATTAACACAAGATAGCCCCATCCTTCGCTCCACAAGGTAAATCGAGTAGCTATGCTTGGTCGTATTAAATGCTGAGGAGAGATCAAGAAGTATGAGGCGGCACCATTCTTTCTGATCAAGTAATCTCAGAGCGTTATCTACAACGTGTGTTAGAGCAGTTTTGGTGATGTCTGATCTGAATCCAGATTGGTAGTGGTCAAGGAGATGAAACTGCTCAATGTGGTTGCAGAGTCGCAGGTGTACACACTTCTGGGTAGGGATGTTCATGATTGGCTCGAAAATTTTGAGGTTCGACCTGTCCGCATTAGGTTTGGTTAGAATAGGGGTAACCACCTATTTTTAAACCATCCGGAACCATGCCCTGGGGGGCGTGGATAAGCACGCGATGGCAGCAGACGTGCTTGTGTAGAGCTCTGCTCCGAGCTCTCACACTACGGGGCATTTATCCGTTCAATTACCCCTGATTGGACCTGGGGTAGCAGCGCTGTGGTGCGGGGACGACCGGCACCCCTGGACTGGCGACGTAGCTGTGGTGGACTTTGCTGGCCGCACCGAGACGGCCTGCCTGCCCCGCCTGCTGGGTCTCTTCTCCGGCACGAAGAATCAGGAGAGGCCGGGGATGAACTGAGGCCTTGTGCTGTGGGGCATCGGGAGCGCACCGGCGGCGCATCTGGAGCGCCGGGGGCTCGGGCGCTGAGGCGGGGTGCGTGTCCTCCGCTACCGATAGCGACGGTGCGGCCGAGGCTTTGCGTCCTTAGGCTCCCCCCCGGAGGCCCCGAGGGGGTGATCCTTACCTCCTGGCCCTAACTGACAGCGAGGAGGGGGAGAGCTGGCCTACTTGCATGCACTGGAGCCGTGACCGCAGAGGTGCCTGCCGGTTACTCCCGGGGGGCGGACGGGCATCTGGGCCGCCCGCTGTATCTCCCCGCAGGCCATTGGGGTTGCGCAAGGCCGGGGATGGGCTGCGGCCTATGAGGCCTTGCTACAGAACACCTGCATCTGGAGGCGCTTTCCACAGGGCGGCATCGGCACGCAGGATGCCCGGACACGGGGCGGGGTGAGTGCCCCCCTTGTTACTGACATAGTGCGCCCCCCCCCTGGCAGGCAGAGAGGAGTCTGGGGCCTAGCGTGCTGGAGCACCTACCGGGCGACTTGAAAGAGGTGGAGCCCCCCCCGGGGAAGGATCGGTGGGCGGACGGACGTGCACCCCCCTGCAGGCACTGCTGGAACACGACACTGGGGGCTGCTGGCACGGACCCCGAGAAGCAGACGGGCTGCGCCCTGAGTGGGTGGGGCCCGGGTGGGGTTGCAGTTTGCTGGGGGACATTTTGCCCGAGATACCGCGGGGGCCCTGACGCTGTTTGTGCTGGAGAGGAGTCCGGCCGGGCTCCTGGAGTGCGGAGGGCCGCCGTGTGTCCTGGGGGCCGGCGAAGGATGCGCGCTTGGGCCTCCTGTGGAGAACTGATCTCGCCGAGAGGGGGCACCTGCTTTTGAATCCTGCCCCGGGGCAGTAGCGACCCCCTCATCTAGAGGGACGGCTGGCGGGCTTGCTCAGTGACCCTTTCGCACGCCGGTGGCCCGGGGGACGGGACGGAGTGCAAGGCTTGGGACCGGAAGGCGACTTTAGCCATATACAGACTGCGACGGAAGGTACTCTGCTAATGTCTGGGGGAACCAGAGCAAGAGCTAGCGCAGGAGGTACCCAGGTAAAGGGAAAGATGGAAAAGGCGGCGAAATCGGCGGACCAGGAGCAGACGGCCTCCAAGTTGGACGCGATGCTGGCGGCGATGGAGCGGTTGGAGGAGTGGATGCAATTGACCCGCACCTCCCTGGAGACGAAAATTGATAATGTCGCCATTGACCTGAGGCACCTTCGGGCGGACCACAGGAAATTAGTAGATCGCACCTCTGAACTGGAAGCCACCGTTACAGACATCAAGCCCAAGGTCACGCAAACGGATAAGCAAGTGCAGGACCTCCTTAACCGCGTGGAGTTCCTGGAAGACCGAGCGGAAGATGCGGAAGGGAGGGTGCGAAGAAATAACGTCCGCATCGTGGGTCTGCCGGAGCGATGGGAAGGTAGGGAACCTGAACATCATATGGAGACCTGGCTGCGGAGTCTCCTCCCGGAAGATGCGCTTTCTCCGTACTTTGTGGTAGAGCGAGCTCATAGAGTACCGGCCCGACCACCCCCGGCGGGGTCCAATCCCAGGCCGATCCTCATCCGCATACTGAACTACCGGGACCGCGACACCATCCTGCGGGAATCCAGAAAATTACCAGAGATACGGGTCTAGAACGCAAAAATCATGCTCTTCCCAGACTACACAGTCCACGTCCAGCGCCAGAGACATTCTTTCCTGGCGGTGAAGCGACGACTCCGCCAACTGGATCTGAAGTACTCCTTGCTTTTCCCAGCGCGACTGCGAGTGGTAGAGCAGGATAAGACACACTTTTTTACTACCCCCGAGGCGGTGGAGGCATGGTTGGACTCTGGGGTAGGCACGGAACCTGAGGCGTCAACATCGTCGCATGTGAGGCGGCCCCGGGGGTCCCGGCGCCGCCGCAGGCGTCGATCCACATCGGCAGGGCAACGAAATGGAAGATCGGAGGTGAGCCCCTCGGCTGACCTCGAACGGCAGGAGCGACAGGAGGCTCTCAGGATAGTGGCGGAGATCAGCGGCTCCCTGGACGCGGACGCCACCTTGGAGGCTAGCCCACGGGCGACAACCAGCGACGACGAGCATCTTTATGGCATACCGGATTCACAGGTATCAACGGAATTGCTGAACGTCACTCCACACACTTCTGACATGATCCACTGATGCGGGAGTGAATTGTCCGATGCGCCCAGGTCGCATATGTACAGTAACATTATTCTGTTTGCTCGGATAATCAAGGGATATTTGCAAGACGGCGATGGAGGAGCATCAAGCACGGACTGAACTTTGTTTCCCATTGTACAGGCGCAGTGAGTAACATAGGTGTGGAGATGGTGGCAATGTCGGTAGGGGGGGCGGGTAATCTTTGGAAACGGCATGGCTGAGATTAGAATATGCACGTGGAACGTGCGCGGGATGCACACACCGTCAAGGCGCTACCAAATGTACTCATACCTTAAGAGACACCATACACATATAGCCCTTTTGCAAGAAACGCATCTGATTGGCCCTGAGACACAGAAATTACACCGTAGGTGGCGAGGGCAGCTGTACGCAACAGGATACTCAGCCTATGCGAGGGGCGCGTTGGTTTGGATACGACCTGGAACCCCATTTGCACTCTTACACTGCAAGGTAGATCCGGAAGGCAGGTATGTGGTAGTACACGGTAGACTTGATGGCCATTGTTAGACCTGGCACCTTGGCGTGAGTTTCCCTTCCACTTTTTGCTAATGTGCCTCAGATGTTTTTGCTGGTGTCCGCCGCTCAGGGCACTGCGCCACGGCCAACCCGTGCCGCAGTGCAAGTGCTCCCTATGAAAAGTATAACTGTGATTGGTATACCTGATTGGTTCATTGGATTTACTGTCAGTCCCCAGTAAAGTGCACCAGGAGTGCCAGGGCTTGTGAATGCCAATACTGCTAGTGGGCCTGCAGCGCTGGTTGGGCCACCCACAGAGGCAGCCTTAAAATGTGTCTAGGGTCTGCCATTGCAGAACCTGCGTGCAGTCTGGTACTGTCATGCTGGCTGGGCAAGTGCACACACTTGCCAGCCCCTAAACATTCCCTTAACTGCATATTAGTCACTCCTATGGTAGGCCCAAGGGAAGGGTGCATTGTAAGTGTAAGGTAGGACATGCTCTGATGTGTGTGGCATGTCCTAATAGTGAATTACAGCCAATTTCGTTTTTCACTATTGTAAGGCTACCTGTTCTCTTTAGGCCAGATGGGCTGCTGGAATTATTACACTCTATAATCCCAGCCGACTCAGCGAACATGGTAGAAAATAATGTTAAGTATGCCTGAACTCAGAATAATAAAATACTTCTTTTAGTAAAGTTTATTTTAATATCCTCTGTTTTCAAATGCTACTTTTAGAAAGTTAGCATTTGCTTGCCTAACCATTTCAGCCCGCCTCTGCTTGGATGTGTATCTGACTGTCTGGGATGTGTGAGTGACAGGGCTGGGGGATGACAGGTGGTGAATGCAAGGATTACACCTTAGTGGGAGGTAGGAGTGCCCCTGGACTCTTAATCAGGCTGTGCTCTGCCACCACAATGCTGGCTCCGCCCCCCTGGGGGCGACTGATGACTCAGCCTGCACCTGGCCCAGGAAGGGCGAAGCACTGTCATCAAGGTACTCCTGGCTGCCCCTGTCCACACAATGCTGGCTCCACCTCCCTGTGGAGCGTCTGATGTGCCTGCCCCTCACACTGAAAGCAACAGCCAGAGTACACATAACAAGTGCTCAGAGGCTGAAAGGAATTATGCAGAGGCCCCCCTGGCCTGAAAAGACAAAGAAAATGGTGTATAAAAGTAGGAGCCCTGCTCCTTGTAAATCAGATCAAGTTTGTGGCAAAGAAGAAGCTCTGCCTGAAGAGGAGGACCCTGGAAGCTGCATGGAGAAGTACTGACTCTGACCCCAAGAGACTGGCCTGTGGTGGGTGCCTTGCTGCAGAAGGAGAGCAGGAGAGAAAGACTGAAAGACTTTGCTTCATTTCAACTTGTGCCAAACTTCGACAAAGATCTCCAAGGGCTTGCTGTGGAACTTGTCTCCTGAACTGCACCCCAGGAACAGTGGGCGCTACCCCTCCTGGAAAGAGAAGCTGCTGTGAGCCGTGCATCTGCCCTCTCTGAAAGGCCCTGGGCACCCCCGTCCCGCTGAGCACCGCAACTGCTACCTGGCAGGCCCCAGCGGATATCGCAAAGACCAGCCTCGCTGGCCCAAGCACCGTACCTGTCGCCTGCCTAACTGCGGTCTGCACCGCAAGAACGAACCTTGCCTTGTGCCTGCCTGTTCCACAGAAGAAGTTGCCCTGAAGCCCCAGCCGCCGCCGTTCGTAAGCTGCAGCGGCGTGGGGAGAGAAGGAATACTCGCTGTGTGCAGAGAGGCTTTGTTCGCGCCTCACACTGCTGCCGGGGCCCTGCCCCCTCTTGCCAGACTGGGAGCACCTCGCCGGAAGACCTGACCCTCAACGCAACGCCGCCCTCCTGAGCCGAGCCGTGGCTCGAATCTACCGAGGAAGACACCGCGACGTGGGACCTGGAATCGACCCCGGCTTTGTCCGCCCCGGACCCCCCCTCTCAAGAACTCTAAGGTACTGTTTTGCTATTGAGGTACGCCGTGCTCTGGACACGGAGTCCGTGAGGCGCGCACCCCTCGTCCCCTGTTGGCCCCCGCTCTGTGCGCTCTGAACTGCGAGACTCCGGGAAGCCGTCCCGCAGCTCAGTTCGAGACGTACTGCCACCCGAACGCCTCGTACTCTCACCGCACGGTACGCATGACACGCAAGGCGCGTGAGAGTTAGCAAGGCCCTTTTGCCGGTGGTATTACGGGACGCCTCTCAGCCCTACGAGGTGCACTAACCCCCCCAAAGGGAGTCGGTACGCTGCAAAACTTGCCCAAATCCTTGAGGGGCCACTTCTAAAGGATTGCCACACTTTACTGTCCGCTCTTTGGGGGTTCCAGACTCTGTGCGCATCACCCTATTTAAGTTGATCAAGCCTGGAGCGTGCGCTGAGAATTGTGCGCTTGTGGCTGGGAGGCCGGTACGTCTCATTCCGGCCACTGTAGTGTACGCCGCGCACACCTGCTCACGCGGAAGGCGTGAGGGTTGATAGGGCCTTGAACTAAGAACCGAACGAAGCGCTAGGGAGCACTGTACTTGCCTGGAACTGGGTAGAGGGCCCCCAAGATTGCATTCAAGAACTGTGGCACCCCTTTTGAAGTGTAAGAACTGTGGCAACCTGATTGAGAGTAACTGGAACCATTTTATAACCTGCACAAGACTGTATTTACAAGCCTGCTTTGAATCTATATAAAGAAGATATATTTTTATACAGAAATACAGTTTGGTGTCATTGTGTGGGGGGTTGGTGGTTATTGTGTGTGATACTGCAAATGTTTAACCTTATGCACTCCAGAGTTTAGCCTAGGCTGCTTACGCCACACTACCTAGAGGGTGAGCAGGGGTTATTTCTGTGAGTAATCCTTTGCCCTGACTTAGAGGAGAGGGTCCCTGCTTGTCGCCAGTGCTGCACTGCGCCAACCAGAGACCCCCAATTCTAACAGCCATCTGGTCGTTCTCGCATCCCTTTACGCCCCTAACACTGAACTGGGCACTTTTTTCTCTCAGCTGTCAGCGGTACTGGCACCCTGGCACGGAATGCCCCTATTGCTAGGGGGTGACTATAATTGTGTATTAGATATATCCCTTGACCGGTCCTTCCCGCCTTTAGGCAGCGCGCCGGTGACGGGAGCTGCGAGGGCGCTCAAGAGTTGGGCAGCGCAGTGGGACCTGCACGATGCCTGGCGATGCCGAAACCCACACACCAAAGTCTACTCCTATTATTTAGGTGCGCGCACACACTACATGTCAGATTAGACAGGTTTATGTTGTCAAGGAATCTGCTTCCTTATGTCACGGACACATACTACATGGGCTGCACACACTCGGATCACAACCCGCACATCCTTGACTTAGGATGGGAACACCCTCACCCGCCGATACCCACCTGGAGGCTGCAGCCTGATCTGCTCTTAATTGCCTCTTTCCGAGAAGCGCTATCGACCAGTATTTTGCAATACTTTGAGGGAAATAATAATAACAGGGCCACCGCTCCACAGTTTGAATGGGATGCCTTTAAAGCTGTCATCGGGGGTTACTGTTTGGGCGCGCAGGCTGGCATGCAGAAACATGTGGAAAGAGAACTGAGGGACATTGAAATGAGGTTGTTGAGGGAGGAGCAGGAGGCGACGGAGGGGGACGACGGATCATTGCTGGAGGCTAGGGATGCCCATGCCCACCTACTGGATAGGATCAAAAACTTGAACTATATGGCCCACTCGGCGCGCACTCATCAATCTGGGGATAAGCCGGGCAAGCTGCTGTCGTGGCTAATTAGACAAGATACCCGGACTGCCCCGGTGACGTTACTCTGCACCAAACAAGGCACCGAAGTATACACACAAAGAGCCATCCACGATGCCTTTGTAGATAACTATACTGACCTCCATCGGTCCCGATTGCAGGCTTCACCTGCTGATCTAGTAGAATACCTGGCTGTTCTGCCGTTGCCGGAGATAGATGATGCGCAAAGGGATGAGCTCTGAGTGCGATTGACGGCAGAGGAACTGCGGGTAGCCATATTTTCCCTCTCCAATGGGAAATCCCCGGGACCAGACGTGCTGCCCGCTGAATTTTATAAAGCGTACTCCGTCGTTCTGATTCCGGAATTATTACGGATATATGAGGCAGCGGTTGTGGACGCCGTATTGCCGCCCTCACTTAATGATGCCCATCTGGTCTCCCTTTCGAAGCCTGACAGAGACGACACTCAGCTGGGATCTTATCGCCCGTTAGCCTCCTTAACACAGACTATAAAATCTTGGCCTCTTGTCTTAGGGCAGCGCTTGGCCCCCCTCGTGACGACCCTTGTTCATTCTGACCAGAATGGTTTCGTACCAACCCGCAGCACCTCATATAATATACGCCGACTCTTCAGGGTACAGAGCGTCGCAATAAATCAATGGCCTCACTCTGGTTGTCTGGTACTTAATCTGGAGAAGGCATTCGATTCTGTGGAATGGCCTTACCTGGTGTCGGTGCTGGAAAAATACGGCCTAAGTGACGATTACATCAACATGGTGAAACTTCTGTATCAACGGCCCACTGTGCGGGTTCGCTCGGGCAAGCTGTTCTCACACCCCATCAGAGTACGCAGAGGGACCAGACAAGGGTGCCCCTTGTCCCCCCTGATTTTCTCGCTGATGATGATGGAACCCCTGGCGGCGCAGCTGCGAGCCTCGGGGGAAGAGTGGGGAATCCCCTTAGCTGATGGCATACATGCAGTGTCGTTATACGCTGACGATCTACTGCTATACATCAGGGATCTGACCCATTTCCCGCCAACACTCACTGCCATCTTTTACACTTTTGGGGAGATGTCGGGACTCAGGGTCAACTGGACCAAATCTGGAGTGTACGCATTCAACGATGCCACGCCGGAATGCGCAATCAAGGTCCAAGACCAACAACTTGTCTGGTACTCGACCATGTTACGCTATCTGGGGATACAAATATATCGAGACCCCGTTAATGTCTTAGAGGGCAATCTGGTAAGGGCAGTGTCCTCCCTGCGGGCACAGATGATATTCTGGCAGACGCTCCCTCTGAACGTGCCCAGCCGTATAACCCTAACGAAAATGATAGCACTACCTAAATTGTTGTATTTTTATGCTAACCTTCCAGTCTATGTCCCTACACGCATACTCCGCGAGCTGGAGACCCGGGACGTCCTAGAGTGGCCTTGATGTCACTTTGTGCATCCCCGGAGGCCGGGGGTCTGGCAGTACCTAACCAGGAGCTCTATTACTTGGCTGCGCAGCTACAGTGGGTGACCCACTGGTTGGCCGGGAAGAACTTGGGCGATACTGCGACAGACACCGCGATGCAGACACTCGCGCAGGTACATGCGCTGTTCCACCCTCTGGCAAAAACCCGCTGCCCTGAGCAGCTACATTTGACAGTAGCGCGGAAGCGTTACGTGAGGAGCCTGAAGCTCACCAGCTCCACAAAGCCATATGCCCCGAATCTGCTGCTGATGGGGGGGGGGCATTTACGGAGGCGATGCTGGTGAGCTGGGTGCAGGCGGAGGTGGATACTGTCGGGGATCTGTACGCAGAAGGGGCACTGAGGCAGTTTGGGGAGCTGGTAGCCGATACGGGCCTCCCCACGGGGCAATTTTTAACACACGCAGCGATCATACCTCAGCTGACGCAGGCCTGGGGCGACCTCTCAGACGAACCGCCAACTCACTTATTAATACAGTATATGCATGTGATGGGGAGGGGATCCCATGAGGTTCACTGGCTAGCGCAGGCTCTACAATTTCACACCCAGCCTCCCACCCAGCGCTTGAGAGATAAATGGACAGAGGTCGAGTTTGGACAGATAAGGAATGGGATATGGTGCTGGCTGGTGCTGTTAACGTCCCCCGCAAATCTCGATTTAAGATTATCCAATATTACATCATGCACCAAGCGTACTTATCCCCGGACAAAATTAACCGATATTTTGGAATGGCCACGTCGGCATGTTCAAGGTGAGGTCTGGTGGACGCTGGCTTCAAACATATGATCTGGTTCTGCCCCTCGCTACATGCTTACTGGAGCGCGGATTCAGACTTGTTGGACGCAAGCGTGGGAGGAGATCTCCAATTTACGTGGGAGACATGCTTACTAGGCCTATGTAGGCGGACGAAGCTGACCCGAGTCCCTAATAGGTTTTGTGACCATGGTCTCATAACTGCGAAACGGCTTATAACTAAAACGGCTTATAACTAACTTATAACCCGCCCCCCTCCCTCCAGAGTGGCACACTGGCGCGATTCCTTTAATAACTGGGCGAGGGCTGAAAGTGTGGTTCTGCATAGGGAGGAGACGGCGGGGCTCCGGACCTACCCTATATCTCAAGCATGGGATGATGCCCTACCTACTTTCCACCAAGCATGTCTCCAACGCGGAGTTACCTAGACATGGCCCCCCCATTGGTAGAGTTTCCGCATGAGACACCGGCGCGCGACATGATGTGGGCCCCTGTCGCCCCCTGCCCCCTCCCCTTCTCTCCCCCCCTCCCCATTCTAGCCTGCTCATGACACCACATTAAATGCTAAACATTTCACACGCAAGATAGCGCGACGGGCACAATCAGCCATTCCCTTTTCCTTCGAGTTTTCTTTGGTTTCTTTCTAGTCTTTGTTGCACATTCATGCACGGTTGTGGTTTAGACTCTCTTTATTTCATAGTTCTTATTTCAGTAAGTAAAAATGTTTTGAATATCAAACTGCAAACGTGCCTATGCATAGAGTTTGTTACAACGACAGGGGGCATAGGCCCAGTTGCGCTGATGCCCTGATTAAGTGAGTGATCAACTCGCTCTTCCATATAGAATGTGATGGAGTTAAAGGTTCCCTGAGCAAAGATTGATAGCCAGAGCGAGGCATGGAGTAGAGAAGACTGGGATATGGAGGGTACTGCTTGATTTGTGATCTCGAGGACACCAAATAGCATATAGACGCGGTTATTAAGGGGATGCTACTTTCATTTACATATTACCTTCCTTATTATTTACATGTACCCGTCACCCCCCTTGGGCTCATTTGCACCCCCCCCTTTTTTGGTTTCCTCTCCTGATGAATATGTACGTATCTGCACGACCGATTGACGACTGCTATATGTTAAATCACGACACCGCAAGGAACTGTTGTTGCTAATGCATGTTATTTTGTGCAATCCTGAGTACTTATTCACTGTCACCTCTTACGATATAGACACAGTGTAGGGTTGGGAACATGTTGTATACTGTAAATGACAAAATGCAATAAAAGATATTCAAACAAAAAAAATCAGGAACCATGCCCTGAGGAAGGGATGCAAAGGCAAGCCCGTCTGCGCCCGTCCGCGACAGTCCGGGGCGAGGGGCATGTTACTCTGCCCCCCACATCATCTACTCCCCTGACCAGCTCCACCACCTCCAGGGACCGTGGCCCATCCCAGCCCTTACTCATTCTCGCATTTCCCTCCTCGGCCTTTCCCTAGCTTCTCCTCCTCTTATCTCCTCATCCACAGCTGATCCCCTGCACTCGTCTGAAGATATGAACCCATCAGCAATGCCCAAAGCCCTTACGGCACTCTACCTCAATACTAGATCTGCTGTTGCCCATGCGCATGAACTCTCGGTCCTATTGGACCTTCATGCACCAGATCTCCTTTTTTTAACGGAGACCTGGTTTTGCGATGACTCTCTCCCCGCCCTTCTAGCCACTCTACCTGCCCAATATTATGCCTTACGAGCAGACCGCTCTACGGGCAGAACTGGGGGCGGTGTAGCGGTCATCGCTCGTACTGATCTTCCTTTCCAAATTTTATCTCTTCCTGGCATCTCGACCTCCGAATACTTGGTTATTCGCACCACTGCCACTACCCCCTCTTTGACTTGTTTTCTTACTTATCGTCCTCCCCAATCTCCGCTACTGTTTCTTCCTGATTTTTTGGAAGTATTGGCTACCATTACTGTTAACAATTCGTCTATTTTGCTTCTTGGTGATTTTAATTTTTGGCCCTCTGACCCCGCTGAATGTCTATCCTCTAAAGAGTTTTCCGAAACCCTTCATTCCCTTAACTTCATCCCACACATTCATTCTCCCACCCACATTAAAGGTCATGCACTTGACCAGATTTGGTCACTGAACTGTCCTGTGGAATCTCTCTTAATTTCTCCGTGCACTTGGTCTGACCATTATATCATTTCATTTTCTCTCCCTGTGCACTCCCCTGCCAAACCCCCTCGCCCTAAAAACATCTGGGTTCGCGCTTGGGGTCGAGCCAATCTGCAAGATCTCTCCTCCTCGCTCACCGCCTCCCTCCCCTCATTACAGGGTTTATCCACCCTTTCCCAGGTTGTGGCCATAGAACAGTGGCTATCTTCAGGCTGTGACTCTGTGGCGCCGCTCAAACGCATCACTTCCAAGCGCGACAAAGACGCTAACCGTTGGTTCAGTAAAGAACTTAAGGCCACCAAGTTAGCAGTACGGCGCGCCGAGCGGGCCTGGAGGAGAAACTACAGCCCAACTGCGCGTCTGGAGTATGTCACCATCTTGACCCAGTATAAAAAAGACATCCTGGAGGCTAAAACCACCTATTTCTCCTCCAAAATACTGGCTGCTGAAAACCAGTCTAAAGAAATATTCGCTATTGTTCACAACCTGGCGTTCTCGGACAGATCCACCCTTAAGCCTGCCCCGTCCGATGAACTCTGCCGTTCTTTAAATGACTATTTTATCCACAAAATAGTGACCATCAAGGCCAATATTCCCCCCCTTCCCCTTCCTTTGTGGATCCCCTGTGTCCCCTTCCTAAGGGCGAACTCACTTCCTTTCCCCTCCTGACGAGGGAAACCTTGTCCACCATAGTTCCCTTGGTCAAGTCCGGATCTCCACGGGATCCTTGTCCCGCCCATGTTCTCCGTCACATCTTCACTTCCTGCCCTGACCCTCCACTTCACCTCCTAAATAGTTCACTTGCTCAAGGTGTGGTACCCGATCCGTTGAAATCGGCGGTCATCGTACCTATCTTGAAAAAACCCGGTTCGGACCCCTCTGTGCCTGCCAATTTCCGCCCCATCTCCCTTTTGCCATTTCTGGCAAAGGTGCTCGAGCGCCATGTCACCTGCGCCCTGAGCTCCTTTGTGGAGATGCATGGAGCCCTTGCCCCCCCGTCAGGCCGGCTTTCGCCCCGCACACTCTACGGAGTCCGTTGTCATCTCGGTCTTGGACAGCCTCAGGGAGGGTATGGACACTAACCAGCGCCAGGCCCTGGTGCTCCTCGACCTCTCAGCCGCTTTTGACACGGTGGATCATTCCATCTTACTTTCCCGTGTCAGGGCGGCGGGGGTCGGGGGGACGGCCCTGGTCTGGCTTTCCTCCTTCCTGAGTGACCGCACCCAGGCCGTTCGCCTGGGTGATTTTACAGAGGACGTTCGTAGAGTTCAGTGCGGGGTTCCTCAGGGCTCCTCCCTTTCCCCCCTTTTATTTAATCTTTACCTTGCTCCTCTTATTTTTTCCCTGCAACAAATGGAGGTCGCCGTGTTTAATTACGCGGACGATCTCCAGCTTGTTTTTGACCTGTCTTCTTCTCCCTCCTCTGCTTCTAACTTTCAATCTGTTATGCTTTATATCCGGGACTGGATGAGCCAAAACCACCTTAAACTCAACCCTGACAAGACAGAGTTGGTGTTGACAGGTGGTTCATCCAGCCCCTGGACTTCTATGTTTTGGCCCCCTTCTCTTGGCCCCCCCCCCCGTCTCCCGCTACCTCAGTTAAAACCCTTGGCATTAAAATTAATACCCAACTGTCCCTTCACTCCCAGGTTGGTTCTGTGGTTTCTGCTTCTTTTCTTGCACTGCGTACTATACGCAGGGTGTCCCGTTTTTTTTCCTTTTCTGCCCTTAAACTTATCATTTTGGCCATGGTGGTGTCCCGCCTGGACTATGGCAACGCCCTATATGCGGGGATTCCTGCATATAGTTTACGGCGTCTCCAACTCATACAGAACCAGGCGGCCCGCCTGGTCTTTAACCTCCCGAAATTTCATCACTCTACCCCCCTCCTGAAGTCCCTACACTGGCTGCCTGTACGAGCCCGGGTCCAATTTAAGATCGCATCCATCGCCTTCCTTGCTCGTCTAGGTTCAGCCCCAGCCTTTATCTCCTCTGAAATTACCCCTTATGTTCCATGCAGAGAGCTCCGTTCCTCTTCCCAGGCCCTTCTTATGGTTCCACGTTTTAGAACAAAGAAGTGGGGAGGCTCTAAATTTTCCACTCTGGCCCCGTCCCAGTGGAACTCTCTTCCCTTGGAAATTCGATCCCTTACCTTGTATTCACAATTCCGGAAACAACTCAAGGCCCACCTATTCAAGAAGTCCTTTGAATAAATCTCCAACGGTCCCCCCTCCCCTTTTTTCTTCTCCTCTGTAGTCTGTCAGTTGTAGCGCCAAGAAACCGCCGGTGTACGCGCGCTTTTACAAATAATTTTAAACTCAAACTCAAACTCAAACTCATGCATTGACAATCTTAGAACAGAGCAAGTATAGAGGATCTAAACTCTTCGATGACCTTGGCAGGCAGAGGATTATTGAAGTAGGTGGAAGGTTTGATTAAGAATAATGTTTGTAGACTCTCCGCTTCTTCTGGAAATGTGAAGGTATTACAAGAAGCAATATTTTTGTAGAATGACACGTCAGAAGGTAACTAAGTGCTGTATTCGGAGGAGAGTGGGCTGGACCTGGCTAGGTAGATGCTGTGAGGCAAGTTGCAATTCATCTTCAATCATCTTAGCCTTTTCAGTGAAGTGGGTGGAGAATTCATCTCCGCTGGGTAATGGTCCATTGTCTGCGGAAAGGTAGCGGGAGTTGCCTGTTTATTGTTTGACAAGTCTGAATAGCTTTCTGGGCCTGTTTTTAGCATTGTCAAGCTGCACCCTAAAGTATTCTGCTTTTGACCTTCGAATTTGTTTACTGTAAGTGCTTCTTGCCAACTTCAAGTGCTTCTCCATGATGTCTTGTCAAGCCTTAAGAGGTGTCTTTCCCGTTAAGGTTGCCAATTTAACCAAGGTTTGGAGAATCTACTGGATACTATGGAGAGAACATGGCACAGCACACAGGAATGGGTCAGATACTAGCCAAGTGCAGAGTTAACTTAAGTCAGTAGGGAAAAGAACATTGAATTCATAGACATTAGGTTTCTACAGTCTTATGCGTGGCTTGCAGCTGATGGGAGCGGACGCGGACTGAGGATCTCCAACCGCCGCTACCACAATAAACAGTTATCCTGAACCCCGGACGCAGATGGTGGCACAGATTCACAGACCGGAGACCCTGTGAACCTGAGGACGGGCAGAGGCGAGCCCCATATCACCCCAGAACAGCCCTTATAGCTGCAACAGGTTTCAGAGTGATCGGAGGCTACGGCTACAAGATGGCGCTGGCAAGGGCAGCGAGCAACTGCCAAGGACGGCTGAAAGTGAGGCGGAGCCTGGCTGAGAGACGCAGCCTACCCAGCAGAGGGTCCTTGAGCACGGCACATAAGTCCAGAAGGTCCAGAGAAATCATCGGCGCACAGGGTGACCCGGCTGGGAGAGGAACACAATGCTGCGGGAGAGGTTGCATAAGAGCACCTGCAACGAGGAGAGGTCTGAGTGGCTGCCCGGCAGAGAATCGCTCAAAGCCCGTGCAGGAACCTGGGCCACTGAATGTCGATAGGTGGCTGGGGCAATCAAAGGCATTTGTGGGGGGCCTAGGCTACTCCGGAGAGATCGTCTTAACTGTGCAGTTGCAGGCGGGCAGGCCCCTGAAAGGAAGCCCTGATGGACGACTACATGGAAGAAAACCCCAAGTAGCAGGGACAAAGCACCAGGCAGGGGACGGCAAAGGCAGAAGATGTTCATCTTACCATGCAGGGGCACTAGACACTATCGAAGAGCGGAGAGTACCCCGCGAGCACGAGGCACTAATTTCACCAGTGAACGGTCCCCACTCACTGCAACAGGATGCCATTGGTGCCATAGTGAGGTGCACACGGCGGCAGTAGGCTACATAACCTGGTGCAGGTCTCACCGGCAATAGGAGGTGGGACCGCAGCGGGCAAGTGGGGCTGAATATATGCGGCAATTCGCCTTGCTACATGGAGGCTGGGGAGCTACCTGGGAGTGAAGGCGGCGAATCCACAAGCAGCAGGTGGATCCGAACTCAGGGGCCGGCAGAGGGGCACACTACCCCAGAAGGGTGTCAGCGGTCCCCACCGCAGCATACGCGGAACCACTGAGGTGGGACGTCACTCGGACGTCACGGCCTGGTGACTAGGAGCGCCCCACTCTTTCATTGAGCCCTGGTTGCAGTATAAAGGGAGAAGTGGCCAGTTGGGGATCGGCCAATACGGACAGTGACAGAAGCGCAAGCAGAGAAGCATGTCTTGCGATAATATCAGAGTCATCAGAGTGCAAGGAAAGGCGGAAGGGCGGATATGGTGCACTGCTTAGAAGACTGGATCTGAGCAGAAATAGCTCCAGAAGGGTTGTCACCCTTCTATGCACTGGAACAAGCTCACATGGTTTCTGCAAGAACTCCGAGGCCCAGAGCCCCGCCAAGACCAATAGTGGCACATCTTTTACATTTTAGAGATAGAGACTATATCTTGCAGCAAAACCGCCAAAAGTAGGGGTTCCGAATCCACAATGGTACTATACTATTCTTTTAAGACTTCACAAGGGAGGTCCAGCATAACAGAGCGTCCTTGGCTGTAAAAAAAAAAGCTATGCTAACTACAACTGCCATATGCGTTGTTCCCTGCACGGCTCAGAGTGGCGGACCCTGCGGGACCTCAATTGTTTGCTACACCTCAAGAACCCTGGGAATGGCTGGACACGCGGAGGCCTCTGGGCCATGGTACTTCCTTCTCTGAGCTCTCCGCAGCAGAGCCCTTGCAGCAATAAAAATGTGACCAGGGCCCTATCTCCCAGAAAGCTCAGCCTAGAACGTCTTTAAGCACAGCAGGCGGTGGCGAACATAGCCAAAAAAGCTCCAGCCCTACTTCGAGCAAGAGTGGGCTGCAGGCCGAAAGGTCAGAAACTTCACCAGATCTCAGTGATGACACCTCAGAAACGGTCACACCCCAGACTGCAGACAATTTTGTGTGACGAACATGAAGCGGCAATTAGCACTGTGGACTTCGCGGACACGGTATACACTTGTCCTTGGGGGAGATCTCAAAGAATGGACCATCTGTACCACGGTAACAAGGGCCGCACATAGCTAGTCCGGGGCAGACTGGTTGATGCATTTGACAGGGGGCGGTGTGGCGGGGATCTGGGTCTGCTAGTTGTTCACCCCTGTAACCGCTAATGGATGCTGAATGCTTAAGCAGTGTTTGGATTTGAACTAGTTCTCCAGTACCTGTCCTGGGGAGGGGGAGTTTGTTTTAGTTTGGGGAATGTAACGGGGGTCAGGCATGTCACAAGGGGGGGGGGGGTTTAGCAAGCATAACAATTACCTAAAGCAATGGGATCCCCACTAGGTTTCAAATGCATTTCGTGGAATGTGAGGGGGATGCATTCAATGGTACGGCATCATAAAATACACGCATACCTGGTCTGTAGAGGTATTCAGATCACAATACTTCAGGAAACACACATAATAGCGAAATAAGTAGCGGCATTGCAATGTTGCTGGAGGGGTCAAGCATTTTATACCACTTACTCTGCGTTTGCACGAGGAGCCCTAATATGGATGTTTGAGGGTGGGGGTACCTTTTCAGTGCACAAAACAAATTATCGACCCAGAAGGCAGGTATGTGGTAGTTTCTTTTTTTTAATTTTTTTTAAATTGTTTTTATTATTGAAGGAAGAACAATGAACGCATAGGTTACACATTTCAAGAAAACAAAGTATATAAGTAGTTACAATATTAATTAGGTAGACAATATATAGTCAGAAAAACGTTAGAAGCAGAGATCTGACAAATACTAAACTTTAACAGAAATAATAGAAAAAAGAAATAAAGTCTTACAAAATAATATACCAATATTTAAGCTGGCCTTGTTTTCTTTCTAGTTCATATAGATTATGATTCAAAAAAAGTTTAACCAGATTTTTTCCTTCTTTTGTAGAGCCTTAAGGCCCCTATGTCTTGCTAATGACAGTTTCATGGTGTTGATTTCTTTCATCAAGAGCCACCAGTCGGAGACATCTGGGATATCTTTAGATATCCATAATCTAGCGATAACTAGCCTGGCACATGCAAAGATAATAGTTATTAGTTCTTTATAGGGACAATTCGTTTCCTGGATATCTAATAAGACCAATTGTGCTGAGAATGGTGGTGTGACAATTTGTTTGTTATTTAAGATTTCAGACAGTCCGTTCCAAAATAGCAAGAGCGCTGGGCATGAGTAAAGCATGTGTTCTATGCCTGCCGCTTCATGGTTGCATTTCGGGCACTTAGTTTTCTTATTTACTTGATTACCCCGTACCCAACTAGCTATCCTCTGTGGTGTATAATAAAGTTGAGTGATGGTTCTGTACGTCTGTAATCTCAAGCTAGTAGACTGGACGATCAAGTTTATGTGACGTAGAGAATATGAGATCTGTGAGGGATTAATATTCATACCCAGTCGGAGAGACCATTTGGCAGCTATTTTCGAGTAGTCTTCATTTTTACCCTGTATTAAATATCCATACCCTAGACTTATTAATGATTTTACTTTGTCAGAATATAGACATTTAAGTATGTCTGATTCTATCGCTACCATAATTTTCATTTTAGAGAGCAGATAATCCCTTATCTGAATATATTTAAAGTACGTATTATCCCTTAAATTATAAATAATTTTAAGTGCTTCAAAATCCATAAAACCGTTTTGACCATAAAGATCCCCTAATGTATAGATACCGTGTCTCTTCCAAAGGGAACCTGCCCCATCAGAGTAGATATCAGGAAGCCCTGGATTGTCCCATAATCTGAGCTCTGCGTTATAGAATGAGATTTTCCCAATCGTCATTATTTGGTCCCAAATTTTTTTGATGTGCTTGGCTGACTTAAATTTCACTCGCTTGAAGTAGTTTGGGTCTTGCAGGCGGTGCAAAAATTGGTTGCTGTCCGATCCCAACATAAGCCGGTGAAAAAATTAATGGACTGTCATTTTTTAACAAGCTTCTAATATGACAAAAGAAAGTAGCCAAAAAGTAAAACCTAAAATCAGGAAATGTTAATCCACCCTTTTCTGTTGTCAGTGTTGGCAGTTTCAACGCCCTTCTCGCTTTTTTGTATGCCCATATGAAGCTGCTACATATACCCTCCAATTTTTTAAAGAAAATGTTATTGGGTTGCAAAGGGATAGATCTAAATAGATATAGCACCTTCGGTAGAATTTTCATTTTTACTAGATTAATACGTCCTAAGAGACTAATCGGGATCTTGTGCCATTTTTTGAGTGCCTTTTCTGGTTCTTTTAGAAGAAGATCATAGTTTAGCGTAATAATTTAATCAATATTGGATGCTAATTTAATGCCTAAATAGATGGCACTTTGACATAAGCCTGGGATCGGTGCCAGAGGTTTATAGTTGGCTATTACCTGCGTTTTACCTACATTTAGTTTGTAGCCTGAAACATGGCCGTAATGAACAGCTTCTTTTATTATTTCAGGTGTAGCTTTTACTAGGTCTGTGGTAAATACAGCTATATCGTCTGCAAAAGCAGTAATTTTCAAACTCTCTCCACCATGTACAAATGGGTGAATATTTCCTTGCATAGTTAGTGCATTTAAGAATGGCTCCAAGGGAAGAGCAGGGAAGACAGGGGGCACCCTTGTCTGGTTCCCCTCCCTATTGCAAAGCTCCTTGACTCCTTTCCCCCATAGCTGATTATAGCCTGCGGGCTGTCGTATAATGAACAAACCCACTGTAGGTATTTACCCTGAATGCGTACCTTCTTTAATGCCTCCCACAGATACTCCCACCCCACTCGGTCAAATGCTTTTTCGGCATCTAGCATTACCATTCCGAGTGGGGTGAGGGTAGTCGAGGCGACATCAAAGGCTGTAATCGCTGTATTTACATGGGCCGTTGTATCTCGCCCTATCACAAAACCATGTTGTTGTGGGTTAACCAAAGTCGGCATATTGGGTGCTAGGCGATTTGCTAGTATCTTAGAAAAGATTTTGGCATCTGCGTAGAGCAGTGAGATCGGCTGGTAAGAGCCACAGTCTTCCGGTGTTTTTTATTTTTTAAGAAAGAATACTATTTTGGCTACTTTCCATGACATAAGGACTTTTCCCAAGCTGTCTGTAGAATCGATGACATTTTCTAACAGAGGTAATAATTCTTCTGAACAGACCTTATATAGTTCCATGGGCAGACTGTCTTCCCCAGCAGCTTTTCCCGGTGGTAAGGCTAAGATCGCTGCATTTATTTCAGATTGTGTTATTTTTTAATTAAGAAGTTGCAATTTTTCCTTAACCGTATCTTTTGATATAGGCATATATTTATCCAGATATTGTGTAATTCTAGCTCTGGAAGGAGTATTATCAGGAGTGTATAAGCTCTGGTAGTAGTTAACAAACTGACCAAGGATTTGTTCTGGTTGGTCATATTCTTGTAAATCGGAACCTTTAATCATTTTTATGTTAGTTCTCGCCTTTTTATCCGCAACTTTATATGCAAGTATTTTTCCGATTCTATCTCCTCCTTCATATTGGTTTAATTTATATTTATGTATTTTAGAACAATATCTGTCTCTTAGCGTCTTTTTAAGAGAAGATTGTAATTTTAATAGTTCAAATCTTATCTCCTGGATATTTCCATTTTGTGACTTAGTTTCTTCAGCTAGTTTCTGCTCCCATAACAATATATCTGAAGTAGCTTTTTTAGTAGTCCTACGATTTTCGGCATTGAGTCTGTAGATGAATTGTTGAGTAAACCCCCTTATACTGCACTTACATGTGTCCCAAACTACGTCGATTTTGGCTGAGTTAATGTTCAATTCAATAAATTCTTTAATATGTTTCTTTAGGGAAGTGACAAAGCCCAAGTCAGTCAATAAATATCTCGGGAATGTAAATTGTCTTAGATCTGGCCTCGACTCACCATTCTCGAATTCTAATAATATAGGATTGTGATCGGAAGTAATCCTTGGACACAGTTCAGTCTTACAATTACTCAGTATTCGATCGGTTGCCCACACCATATCAATTCTCGAACAAGATCTATGAGGCGATGAATAGTATGTGTGTGCCGCTAGGTTAGGGTGTTTATGACGCCATACATCTTTAATGTTAAGCAATCTACCTAACTCAAGAATCGCAGATCTGACCTTACGCATCCTGCGTGGAGAGCCGTGTCCGGTAGAATCAATTTTATAGTCTATTACACAATTAAAGTCTCCCATCACTAATGTTTCTCTCTCCCACTCTAGTAGCTCAATACTTAAGTATTCAAATAGCTTGGGATCGTCTATGTTAGGGCCATAAACCACACAAGACAAACTTCTGGTGTTCCATCTGTAGTTGTGCTATCGTCCACCTCCCCCGTACATCTGATGATGTTTTTATAATTCCTATCGCTAATCCTTTCTGTTTCAGTATGGCCACCCCCCTAATGGAGGCACCCAAGGTTGAACACATCACGAGCTCATACCCTATTTGTAAAAGCAATTTCTTGTCTCTGTAACTAATATGAGTTTCCGAGAGAAGAGCGAATTGAGGTTTATATATAGCCAGCTCTTCTTGAACCAGTCTCCTCTTTTGCTTACTATTAAGGCCAGCAACATTCCAAATTAACAATTTTGTTTTAGACATAGCTTACGTCTAAATTCTTTGTCTTTCCTCTGCATTAGATCTTTATTAAAATATTTCATTATTCTGTCTACACCATATTTCTGCCTTACAATGCATTTTTCCCCCATTTTTTCTCCCCCCCCTCACCCCAGTCCTTCCCTTCCCTCCCAAGTCCCTTTGGGGGGAGCACCCCTCTATCCCTTGCTGCCGCTGGTGTGGCAGCCTAGTGAAATGGCTAACATGGGGATAGGCTCAACCCTCTTTTTGAAAAGAAATTATTCGTTAAATCCACAAGTAACAATTAATATGGCAGTGTGTGAATTATATATATAAGACCCATAGAACTAATAAATGCCATGCATAAATTCAACCCATTTTTGTCCCCCTGGTGTTCCAACGTGATCTGATATTTTAAGTACAAACATCAATTGCCTTGCAAGCTAAAATTTCATTTCCATTTCTGCCTTTCGGCTGTAAATTTTTCTAGAGCCATAACCGCCTCTTCTTGATCAGTAAAAAAGAAAGGTCGCCCATTATTAATTACCGTAAGCCGAGCGGGCTCTTGTAAATAAACTGTACAGTTAATAGCTTTGAAGGAGTCTCTCAGCTTTCTAAGCTCCCACCTTCTATCCATTGTTTCCTTACTTAGGTCTGACCATACAAAAAATGATATGTTGTCAATAAGAACAGGGCTATTAGGTTTAGCTTTAAATAACACAGCTTGTTTTAGCAAGAAATATCCAAAGTGTATCAAGATAGGCCTCGGAAATTTGCTATTTTTGTTCTTTTGGAACAGAGGAAGTCTGTGTACTCTCTGTAATTGAGAGTCCCAATTCCAGTCAGATAAATCACTAAACGCTTTTTGAAATAGTTTTACTACATATGACCTAGCGTCAGCTCCCTCTGCCCCCTCTGGTATCCCAAACAGCCTAAGGTTATGCCTACGTGCCCTGTTTTCCATATCCTCAACCTTAGTCTCTAGTTTGGATATCCGTGTGGCCTGTTGTTTAATTAGCTCATCCGAGCGAGTAGATCCTTCTTCAATTACCACGACGCGTTGTTTAAGGCCTTCCATTTCTTGTGTAACACCCCCAAGCTTTTCACATACTTCACTCATAAAAGCCTGGATTTTTGTATTGTCTTCTCTTGTATGTGGTAGTTTCAGGGAAACTAGATGGCAGGGATCTCGTACTGGGCATTGCATATGCACCTAATTCGGACCAACCAACCTTTTTCTCGCACCTTTCTGGCAAACTGGCATTGGCACTCACAGGTTCAGTTTTATTGGTGGGTGACTTTAACTGCACATCAGATGTCAATCTTGGCCATTCCCACCCTCCGCTCCCGGACGCACCTGCACAAAAACTGGCAGAGGTACGCTGTAACTGGCAACAGAGGTGAGGATTGATAGATTCTTGGAGAGCTCAGCACCCTGGGACCCGGGATTACTCCTTTTTCTCCGCCCTACATAAATTGCATGTCTGATTGGATGTCATACCGTGCTACTCCGATGTACATGAGGAGGTCTGTAGTGGTGAATACCTCACTAGGACAATATCCGACCATAATCCTGAATTTATAGGCTTGCAATGGTCCCGTGGGCGACCCAAAATACCCACCTGGCGCTTGAGACCCGAGGTCCTAGAGGACCAGGTGTTTCATGAAGCGATAGATACAGTTATTGTCCATTATTTCCAAGACAATGCTAGCATTGCAGCGAGCTCATTGGTGGAGTGGGATGTGTTTAAGTAGTCATTGGGGGTGCTGCATGTCAGTGAGGATGGGCAAACGAAAGGTGTCACTTCAAGACATACAGAGGGATGACCACCGCCTCAGAGAACTAGAAAAAGACAGACCTGAGAAACCGGACAAGCAGGGGGAACTCTAGGAGGCTAGAGAAGCAGTGGCAGTGCAGATGGTACGTCTTAGTTGCTTTGATTACAAAAAATACATTACCAGTGCTCATCCGGAAAGGGACAAGTCGGGAGCGCGTCTGGCTTGGCTTGCTAACCCTGCCAGGAGAGGCACGGTGCTCCAGGAGCTTAGGGAACAGGATGGGGCAGTGAGGTACGACCGGCAAGGTATTAAAGATTTGTTCTTAGCTTTTTACAAAGACCTATACCAGAGTAAGTTGGACCCCACGGAGGAGGATCTGAATGAGCTCACACAGGACGTGGAATTACCAGCTCTGGCTGAGGACGTTTCGGATACCCTAGGGCGAGAAGTTGAGATTGGGGAAGTGAGGGGGCCTATTAGGAACATGGCACGAAACAAAACACCAGTCACACCAGTCACAGATGGCCTACCAATTGAATTTTACCTAGTATATATTGATTTGTTGGCCCCCAGGCTGGTACAGCTATAAAACAATGCAAAGCAGGTGGGCCACCTACCCATATCTACTAGAGAGGCGATCTTCATTCCGCTACTCAAACCGGCGAAGTCATCTTGGAACAAAACGGCATATCGCCCGCTCTCTATGCTTAACTTTGTCTACAAAATACTTAGTAGGATATTGGCTACTCGTTTACTCCCCTACATGACCACCCTGATGCATAAATAACAATCTGGGCTCATCCCCACCAGAAACACAGCGCTTAATATTCGGCACCTTCTGCGTGTGATGGAGGCTAACTCCTATAGGGAAGACTTGGCGACAATTTTCGCAATTGATATAGAAAAAGCGTTTGACAGCCTGGAATGGCCTTACTTGTTCCATGTGATGCGGAGGTTTGGGCTGGGAGACGACTTTGTGCGCTGGACGGCTTTCCTATATTCGGACTCCACTGTCAGGGTTAAGACTGGAGGGCTAATTTGAATTTGAATTTAAAAGTATTTGTTAAGCGCACGTATACCAAGCGGTTTCTTGGCGCTGAGGGATGCAAAACCAGGGAGGCAGAGGTGCGGGGGCTAGGGTGAGAAAGCTTGCAGAAAAAGAAAAGTTTTGAGCGCCTTGGGGAACTCAGGATACAAGGGTGTAGATCTGATAGTGGGAGGGAGGGAGTTCCAGAAAGTGGGGCCAAGAACAGAGAATTTCATGCCCCCCAATTTATTCTTCCTGAACCGCAGTACAAAAAGGAGAGACTGGGTGGAAGAGCACAGTTCTCGAACGGGACTATAGTTTTTAATTTCCGAGTTCATAAAAGCTTGAGCAGTTCCGGCGCAGGCCTGAAACGTTGCGCATCCCAGCTTAAAGAGGGCCCGCTCTCTGATGGGAAGCCAGTGCAAGGCCTTTAATAGGGGAGTGACATGGTGCGATTTAGAAAGACCATGGATGAGGCGGGCAGCTTGGTTCTGGACCAATTGGAGACGTCGGAGGGCATAGGCGGGGACGCCATTGTACAAGATGTTGCCATAGTCTAGGCGCGATAGAACCATCACCATCAAGATGAGTTTTAAGGCAGGAAAAGAAAAGAATCTGGAAATCTTTCTAATGGTGCGAAGGGTAAAAAAACAAGATGAGCCCACCATGCTGATCTGGGAGTGTAGAGTGAGATGTTGGTTCAGCGTGATCCCAAGTGTTTTGACTGAGTGGGAGGATGAAGGGGGGGAACCAAGGGAGGGGGGCCAAAACGTGGGGGTCCAGGGACTGGATGTACCGCCGGTAAGAACTAACTCGGTTTTGTTTGGGTTAAGTTTAAGATGGTTAAGGTTCATCCAGTCCCTGATGAAAATCATAACTGATTGAAAACTGTGAATGGACTGAGGGGATTGAGAGAGGGTGAAGATGAGCTGGGGTTCATCAGCATAATTGAAAACCGTAACCTCCAGCTGCTGTAAAGCAAAAATGAGGGGAAAGATGTACAAATTAAACAGAAGGGGGGAAAGGGAGGAGCTCTGAGGGACACCGCACTGCACCTTGCCTGGGGAGGCAGAAAAGTCTAATAGGTGGACGGCCTGAGTGCGGTCTCTCAGAAACCAAGTGAGCCAAGCCAGGACGGGTCCCCTGACGCCCGCCGCCTTGACACGGGTAAGAAGAATGGAATGGTCAACCGTGTCGAAGGCGGCAGACAAATCAAGGAGGACCAGAGCCTGGGGCCGGTGGACATCCATCCCCTCCCTGAGTTTGTCCATGACTGAGACCACAACTTTCTCGGTGGAGTGGAGCGGACGAAAGCCAGCCTGGCAGGGGGCTAAACAGCCATTGTCCTCGACAAAATAGCTGAGGACTGTTGTAATCTGGCACTCCAGGATTTTGCCCAGGTTGTGGAGGAGGGAAATGGGACGGTAGTTGGAGAGGGAAGAGGGATCCGCACCGGGTTTTTTCAAAATAGGAATTATTGTTGCCGATTTGTGGTGGTCAGGGACAATGCCTTGTTTGAGGGAGTCATTGAGGAAAACCAAGGGGGGCAAAGGGCAGGCTAGGAATATCTCTCTCAATACAAAAGCAGGGCAGACATCGGAGGGGGAACCAGATTTGACTCAGGCCAGCAGGGGTGAAAGGGTTTCCCTGGTCAAAGGAGGTATATGATCCAAATGGGATCTGTTGGGCGGAGGCTGAGGGGCAACAAAGGAGGAGGAAGGCAGTGGTATGTTGGCCTTGATGACTGCGATTTTCTCAATGAAAAAGTTATTAAGGGAATCACAAAGAGATTCGGAGGGTGAAGGTTTGAGGGAGTCTTTATCTGACGAGGCCAACTCAGACTGTGGAAAAAATTTCCCTGGGCTGATTTTCAGCCGAGAGAACTTTGCCCGAAAAGTAGTTCGTCTTGGCAAGGAGGATAGCCTTTTTGTATGTGTTAAGTGTGAGGGAATAATGTGCTTTTAAAGTCGGGCAGTAAGCGCGCCTCCCGGCGCGCTCGGCCGGGCGCACGACCAGTTTTTGCTCCTTAAGGTCATCGGTGAACCATCTGTTGGCATTGTGGGCGCGTCTGACTGACGCATCTCAAGGGAGCCACTTGGTCACACGCCCTAGAGAGACATTCATTGATGACAGCTACCTGAGATGAGGGGACAAGCTCCTCTAGGGCGGGACAGGAACCTTGAAGGGAGGAGCAAAGGGAGGGCATGTCGACCTTGTTCCAATTACGGGCCTAGGTGTTCTTGGGAAAGGAAGGGCGTTTGGCGAGGCTAAGGTCAAGGAAGAACGAGATCAAAAAATGATCGGACCAAAGACAGGGCATGATGATTGGGGTTGTGACCGGGACGTTGAGTGACCAAATTTGGTCCAGGGTATACCCCCCGGACATGGGTGGGTGTGTGGACATGCGACACAAAATTTAAACTGTGAAGGAGGTCGGTGAAATCTTTAGACATCGCGTCTTCCACGGGGTCGGATGGCCAGAAGTTGAAATCCCCAAGAACTAGAACGGAGGAGTTGTTAACTGCTAACGTAGCAAGCAACTCCTGAAGCCCAGTAATAAAGTGGGGTGTTGATTGGGGGGGGCGATAGACAAGGACGCAGGTAATAGGGACTTGGAAGGAGGCAGATCGCATCACCAGACAGTCGACTGCCATGATGGCCGGGGAAAAGAGCAATTGGAAGTGAAGGCCAGAGCGGACAATCAGGGCGACGCCACCTCCTGCCTTCCCTGCCGGTCGATCGGCCCGCAGGACGTAGTAGGAGGAGGGAAGGGCTGCGAGTACATTGGGCAGGGAATCTGGGCAGAACCAAGTTTCTGTCAGGAACAGGAGGTCAGGTTTGTAGGGGTCAAGAAACACAAACAGTTCGAGGTAGTGCTTGACTGCCGATCTGGTGTTTAAAAGAAAGGCCGAGTTAGGCGCGGGGGGGGGGGTTCTAGGGGAGGGACAGAGGGGGGTGGTGGAGGCAAGGTGGCTGGGAGGGGGGGCGCGAGGTGGGGCCGGACAAGGCCAAGTTTGGCGATTTGGGCGGCGGATCCAGGGCTGGTGATCCAAGGGCCCTGGTAAGAGCGGAGTTCTTCCGAGGTATAGGTTAAAAACTGGGCATAGTGGGGTGCCCCTTGCCCCGGCCCGGCGCAGACGGGCTTGCCTTTGGCGCGCCGCTGGCGCGCCCGCTGCGCGAGCGCATGAGGATGTCCTTAAGAGTGCTTGGGAGCGCAATGTCACTAGCGCTACCCAATGAGGCCAAAGCTGGACTGCCCTACATAAAATGGCGCCCGCAGCCCCGTCAGCCCGCCAGTACAAGCGGCACTCAGCCGTGCCGGATCGGGACCAGGGGAGCGGGGAGGTGAGGCAGGAGGCAGGCAACCAGGTAAGAGGAGAAACAAACAAACAGGAGTCTTAAAATCACTACAGTTTAAAAAAATATAAAGAACTGAGGATCACCACCACACGCAGCCAACAGCTTCCGCAAACCCACTGCCACTGGGGCTAATCTCAGACACCTGCAAAGTGGGAAGTTAGGGGTGCCCCCTTTTCCCCCTGCTGTTTGGTCTAGTGGTGGAACCACTGGCAGCGAAAGCTAGGTCCGGTCAATCTTATCAGGGACTTAACGTCCATGGGCAAGTCCATCACATTGCTGCTCTATGCCGATGACCTTTTGTTGTTTCTGGTTGATTCAGGGCGCAAAAGAATTGCTACAGGGCCTTAGCAGGGTCACAGGACTAAAAGTGAATTGGGCAAAATCTTGACTGTTCCCTGAAAGAGAGGGCAGAATAGGCCCACAGGAAATACAGGGGTGAGATGGGAAGATAGATGCCTGTCATACCTGGGTACTCCAATATACCACACTCAGGAAGACATGCTAAAGGGTAATACCGGGAAGGCCTACAGGGGAGCAAAAAGCAACTTTGACTTCTGGGACTCCTTGCCGCTATCTGTAGCTGGCCGAGTAGCTTTGCTTAAAATGGTGACCTTGCCGAGCTTATTTTATTACTTCGGGACCTTGCCGGTCTGGATACCGACGGAGTACTTTGTTCAGCGCCGGTCGTTGGTCACAGGTTTCCTGTGGGGCAATGGCAGACGCAGGGTGGCACTTGCTGTCCTCATGAGACCAAGAGCGGAAGGAGGACTGGCAGTGCCTGATTTTGAGTCCTACAATTTAGCAACGCAATTTCAGTGGCTCATGCAGTGGGTAGCGCACTGTGTTAGGGGGGAGGAAGAGCGGAGAGAAGACTGTGACTTTAAGACGGTTATCCCAAATTATACTGCGGCTCCTGTTCGACTCTCAAGCCTCACCACAGAGCTCTACAAAAGGGGGTGGTGATGGACGGAGCATCAGAACCAATCAAACACTCACACCCAGTCAAAAGATCTGGGTTTGATCCATCACAGTTCTTTAGCCCACTCTGCCACCCCAGTTCAGACATGGCTATATGCAAATCAGTCTGACCCTGTGCCGCATGGGAACAGTCCAGCCCGAACTGCCAAGCCATGCCTTCCCTGGACCGGAAACAAGCTTCCGAGGACCGGTTTCTGGCATTCCAGCCGTCTTCAGCCCGGCTTGCTTGAATACACTTATGGCGGCCAAAGCAGGCAGGGTATGCTCAGACGTGAGTCCCTTGCTCACTTTGCCACTGGATTCAAGCAAGCCGGGCTGAAGACGGCTGGAATGCCAGAAACCGGTCCTCGGAAGCTTGTTTCCGGTCCAGGGAAGACATGGCTTGGCAGTTTGGGCTGGACTGTTCCCATGAGGCACAGGGTCAGACTGATTTGCATATAGCCATGTCTGAACTGGGGTGGCAGAGTGGGCTAAAGAACGGTGATGGATTAAACCCAGATCTTTTGACTGGGTGTGAGTGTTTGATTGATTCAGATACTCCGTCCATCACCACCCCCTTTTGTACCACTTTTGGCCACCATAAGTATGGCAGGGTATGCTCAGACGTGAGTCCCTTGCTCACTTTGCCACTGGATTCAAGCAAGCCGGGCTGAAGACGGTTGGAATGCCAGAAACCGGTCCTCGGAAGCTTGTTTCCGGTCCAGGGAAGACATGGCTTGGCAGTTCGGGCTAGACTGTTCCCATGAGGCACAGGGTCAGACTGATTTGCATATAGCCATGTCTGAACTGGGGTGGCAGAGTGGGCTAAAGAACGGTGATGGATTAAACCCAGATCGTTTGACTGGGTGTGAGTGTTTGATTGATTCAGATACTCCGTCCATCACCACCCCCTTTTGTACCACTTTTGGCCGCCATAAGTGTGGCAGGGTATGCTCAGACGTGAGTCCCTTGCTCACTTTGCCACTGGATTCAAGCAAGCCGGGCTGAAGACGGCTGGAATGCCAGAAACCGGTCCTCGGAAGCTTGTTTCCGGTCCAGGGAAGACATGGCTTGGCAGTTCGGGCTGGACTGTTCCCATGAGGCACAGGGTCAGACTGATTTGCATACAGCCATGTCTGAACTGGGGTGGCAGAGTGGGCTAAAGAACGGTGATGGATTAAACCCAGATCAAGCCGGGCTGAAGACGGCTGGAATGCCAGAAACCAGTCCTCGGAAGCTTGTTTCCGGTCCAGGGAAGACATTCAAGGCGGTTACGTGCTTGTACATAAAGCGGGAAACGTTCCTGCCCTTATTGGAGTTCAAACTCAAGTGGGAGGCTGACCTCAAAGAGGCTATCCCACAGAAAACCTGGGGGGAATTAGTGGAGAGAGCTTGAAAGAGCACCAGAAACGCCAGATTCCAGTTGATGCATTTTTATATCCTAAATAGAGCATACCTCTCCCCGGAAAAGATTAATACGTATTTCCCGTCTCAAGCAGCGGCTTGCCCGCGTCTGCAATAGAGAAGGAGCAAACTTTAGGCATATGGTCTGGGACAGTCCGGGAAATTTTTGGATGGAGGTGACAGCGTTGCTGACCGACATCACTGACTGAGAAATAGAGCAGGCTCCGAAATACTGTATACTACACTGGTTCCCTCACACGTCCAAAAATAAAATTAGAGTGAGTTTTTGGACATGGGCCTCCTACTGGCCAAAAGAGACATCACCATGCACTGGAAAGCGAAGCAGGGTCCCAGCATAGCAAGATGGAAAGCGCAACCTAAGTGGGCTGAATGTGAAGGTGTGATTAGGGTGCAGATAGCAAAAAGAACGGGAAGCAAGAGGGCGCTGGAAGCAGCAAGAGCTTGGGAAACGTTGGTTGTAGTGCTTAAGATCCCTGAGGAAAGGATGATGAGGAGGACACAATAGGTGATCCACCAGCAGGAGTAGGCTAAGCCACGTTCATCTGAGCGACCCTTGGAACCATGGGACCTGATACTAGACACAGCACACTGCCGCCCTATCTGTTCGAAATTCCCTATAATGCTACACTAATCAATTCTGAAGCCCAACCTGGAGTGGTAAATATACAACCTGAATGCGAGAGACATGCCTGGGAGGGAGGGGGGATGTTCTGGGAAGGGGGTTTACAGTCGGGATTGAGGTTATGTTTTGCAGTCCCAGATTCAAACACAATACAAAGTCTGTATGCTGGACTGCGGGGAAACAACATGACAGTTGAATGTAATGAACTGACCGGCAATCCTTATGCTATGTTATTGTCTTAACTGAGTTCCCAGCCGGGAAATTGTAAGGTTGATCTATGGTAAGATTGTTGCATAATGGCTACATGGAGCCTTTTTAAACCCAATAAAGACTATTTATAACAAAAAAATATATATTGGGTTTCTACAGTCTCTTGCTTAACAGCCATCTTTGGATGGCGGGGATCTTATCAGCAGGCATGCAGAGACCTAGAATGACCAATGCAAGATCTTCCCCAATGAACAGTGGTCCCTTTTCACATATTAGTTAGTAGCCCAACTTTGTGTATTTAGGTATAAAACCTACGAATATCCTCTGTTGGGCACCACAGGTGAAAAAAGCACAGCTGTCTGTTTTAACACACTGCATACATAGGGAAAATATACAGGAGAACCACATCTAGAAGGGTGGCTCTGGCGTTCGAAATCTATAATGTCAAGGTCCTAGAGCAGTTTATTATAGTGCAGAGCTCTGGGGTAGTTCACAAATCCAGAGCCTTTCCATAGTGGGGCATAGGTTTTTAAGGACTTTATTGAACCTTCTAGCGAATACCCCACTAACACCATTTTACTTAGACCTGGCCCAAAAGAAAATCACCCACAAGATTGAGTGTAGACTTCTCATCTATTTTCACCGGGAATGGATTACACCTCCCCTACAGTCTTATCGGGTGGGCATCAAAGGTTTTTTGGTTGTGCACCATGCAAGGAAAATGTGGTGGCTTTTTTCCGTTAGGGCCCTAAGGTTACACTTGGACAAATACTGGGTTCACTCCTGAGACCATATGTTCAATCACTAAAGCTAGCATTAATGCAATTTTCTGGGAGTGTTGCAATTGGCAACACTATGCAGTGCAAGAGTTCTTTATCTGTGGCCTTTACAGACCACAAATAAGTGGCTTTCCCAGAGTATCATTGATGTTCCCCCTTAAGCTAGGAAACTCAACCTCCTAATTAGGTATGGATCTCTACCTTTAAAATAATTTACTAGCAGATATCAACAGGATAGTGGCACTAATAATAATCTTTGTGTAGTATGCTAAGGGGGTTCTGAATCGCTTACTCCTATTTTGTTTTTCTACCTCCTTTATAAGGAGCCCGGTTTGAAGTAGATTGTTCCCCTTTGCAAATCCCAGGCAGTAGGGAATACCAGGAGGCATTCAGATTACTCCAATCAGACACTAGCTGGATTGTGGTTTCTGCCTGGCCAACTTTTTAATGGCAATTTGGATAAGGTGCTCGAAATACCACTAGCTTTTAATTGGTGAAATGGATTATCTGTGCCTTTGTGCTTGAATGGGCAATAGTGCTGTTCTTTTCCTCTTCGCAGGCCTCAATCTTTGCTATGCTGCTATGTCTTCTATGCATTACAGTTAGCTGTGTTGTCTCTACCCATTAAATCATATTTTAAATGTGCTCTAGGCACTTCTTAAAATTATATTTATTGTTATTTATGATTGTGTTTGTATGTATACGTGCAATGTTTTTTTGTTGCGTCCACACTTATTATCTAAAGTGATAAAATATTTGATAATGATAAAATAGTACACAGAATTTGGTTAAATTCTACTCAAGCAGGCCATGTAAAGTCCAGGTGAAGGTGCATCTCAGACAAACATGGAAAAGCTTTCCTGGGTACTGTTTGTCCTGATAAAAATCGCAGCGTCACCCTGAAACATGCACTACTTCGGACAGGACCGTAATAAAGCTTTTTAAAGTTACCATGATAAATACAAACTGCTGCATTCTGATAAAGAAACAAGCTGAATGAGTCTCAGATATTTTCCTTTATAGTATTGCAGATTACTGGTTAGTAAATGACCACGACACCAGCTCTACTGGCATTGCTAAATATGATTTGCAATTGAAATACAAAATGGATTTCTTGAATAAGTAAAATAAAACATACCAGCGCAACTATTATTAAATATAAAAAGGTATCCCTCTGCAGAATATTTTACAATGAAGCACAGAGCTCACTATAAAGAGAACGCAATAGCCACAGTAAGATTTTAATTGGCTTTTTAGGCGTTTGTTTGAAGCCAGTTGAAATAGAAATCAATATTGCGGATTCAAGAGCCATGCAAATACATTACAACACTAAATCAAAGGAAGCTGAACTTCTAACCTGATTCAAAGTCACTGTCGGATCCTGAACAACTACTAGTGCTGGCACTGTTAGTAGAGCTCGAAGAGCTGTCAGTACTGCTACTTTCACTAAGTCTTCTTGAACCTCCAAATGCACTTTGTGCAGCATAGATTTCAGCTGGAAAACAAACACATTATTTAGAAAAATCTTAATAAAAACACAGACGTTTATTGCATAAATTAACTTACTTTTGTCCTTCTCTTTTGTAGCCGATGTAGAATTTCCAACATCACTTCTCCGTCGTTTTTCAAGCAATTTCTTTTTCTGCAACTGAATTTCTTCTTTGGACTTGGGTAATTTCTCAGCTGTAGGACAAAATACAATCCCCATGAGTACAGTAATAATTCAATGAAAGCAAATGATTAGATACACAATGTTAATGGTGTTTAGAGCAAGCATTCAACACCCACTTCGCTCTCTCACCTCGTAGGAAAAATAAGTACTACGACAACACAATACTCACCACTGGGTTTTCTTGGTCTTTTTCTTAAACAGATCATTACGTATCTCTCTAGTTCTCGCAGAGTTGAGGCTTTCAAGGTTTCAAAGTCTATTTCTAGCTCATTGGGATCCGAGTCTTTGAGTGATGGCTCTCTTGACTGTATTATATGTACTAGCCGACCAAGCTTGTCTCCTGGTAGTTTATTGATATCCAAACTTAGCTGCCTCTTCTCATCATAATTCATAGGTTGGGCGTTATCCTGGTTATCTACCTCGCATGCAACCAAATCGACTGGTATGATTTTCTTTGACTGGCTGTCATAAAGAAACATTACAAATAAGTTTGTGTAGTCTTTCTCATTGATAATTTATCGGTAATGCTGGACACATGCAACAAAATAAGAAACCATCAGCGCACCTCTATCAGGAAATAAATCCTAGTACAACTTCAATGGCCGGGTTACTTGCATGCAAATCCGCATTCCCAGACAGACTGGCCTAGGCAAAATATTAACTTTTGAAATTCTTACAAACCAATATGAATGCAACTAAAAAGCCAGCTCAATGTCATTCTTAGGTTTTATTGCTGCAGCTTGCAATAATACTTCAGCAACAGATAAGTAATGAGCATTTGTTATAATGAACATTTTTTGTGCGACCATGCAGTAGACTCATCAGGGCTTTAGCGGTTGCTGTTCCTAATAGGGATTCAAGAGCACATTTAGGGCTGAATAATCTGTCCCCTTAGTCACAGTATCATTAAAAACTACTAACCATTCTCTCTGATTCCAGTTACGTTAGATCAGAACCAGACCACCGCCATATTTACCAAACGGAACCTCTGAAAAGCATTTACTCTATATATATTCTATAGGGAGGAAGAAGGGCTAGAGTCAAGCTACTAGTAGACTCATTTCAAAGATACAATTAGAGTATGTGAGAATCTGGTAATCCTGTTTGGGATGTGTAATGTACATGGTTCTTTTCGGTATTTCTCACAAACAAGATCTTGTAGTATTACATCTTGTGAAAGTAGGCACCAATGCCCTCACAGTCCAAAGTTCTGAATGTGCTCCTCAGTTGACAACTATTCTGTTGCAGAATCGAGTTAGTAAGGACCCAAACATCCTACATAGTTCTCAGAGTTCATTGTCAAATCACAGAATCTTGCTTGTGTAGAAATGAGCAATCATGCAAAGGTGTCCACCACGGCTTACCACTATCTTCCAAATTTTTAAACACCTCAAAGGTTGCTTTCAGAACTCTTTTTGTCAAACTTGTGTTTATCGAAAAATTTTACAAGTAGTAGGGAGCGTTGTAGATATCGACAAGATGGAGGATGTACATAGTAGCACATTACCTAGGTAAATACCCAGCCCCAATCTCATAGAGAATGCTTAAATGAAGGGGAAAGTTTGACGACGGTGGGGCTTGGGGCAATCCCTCGTGATCCTTATTTAAAATCAACTTCATATGGCACTTGAGTACCCTTGCTGACGCCGCTTACTGGGAGGCTGTTATATTTTTAATCTGTTCAAGTGAATTGTTGTGCTTTTAATATTTAACATTTACCGTTTTGCTCTGTTCCTGCTTGTGACCGACCCCGGTCCGCCGCGGCTGCCGTGCCGTTTGTTGTGGAGGGCCGTTCTTCTTTCCCTCATGGCTCCACTTCCGGCAGGACGTGGTCTAGTCGCCCGCCGGAAGAAAACTATATATTTGGCTATGTGGCGGATGCGCAGCGGACTTGGGTAGCATGGCTGACGCTGCTTACTGGGAGGCTGTTATATTTTTATATCTGTTCAAGTGAATTGTTGTGCTTTTAATATTTTACATTTACCGTTTTACTCTGTTCCTGCTTGTGACCGACCCCGGTCCGCCGCGGCTGCCGTGCCGTTTGTTGCGGAGGGCGGTTCTTCTTTCCCTTGTGGCTCCACTTCCGGCAGGACGCCGTCTAGTCGCCCGTCGGAAGGAAACTATATATTTGGCTATATGGCGGACGAGCGCAGCGGATGCGCGCAGCGGGCGCGCCTTAAGGCAAGCCCGTCTGCGCCTGTCCGCGCCTGGATCGCGCCCAGCGCACGAAATGCTGCCGGTTTACGTAGACTCCGGGTAAGCTACTCAGGTGTAGAACTTCACGCATTTAATCAAGGGAGAAAGGATTGCTGTCTGTGTAATTTGAGGGAAAATAGCAGTTGTGCAGGTTGTGGATTTGCTTTTACGCCTAGGAATGGTCACTTACTATCAGGTACTACCGGGAGTCATCAGTCCTCCGATGTGCCCAATGCCCGGGATGACCTGATGCTGCAGGGCGGGCTCATTAACGCAAGATCTTTAGGGAAACATAGGTATGAAATAGCCCAATTGATAGATCATGCGGGGCTGGGCATGCTGTTTATAACTGAAACGTGGGCAGATGCTGCGTCTGACCCAGACTTTATTACGGCCACACCAGAGGGGTACAGATTTGTCAGAGTGGATAGGCCGCTGAACAAAAGAGGGGGAGGAGTGGCGATTATTTTTAGAGAGTGTTTCTTAGTCACGGTTCACCCTTTTTCCTCGTCGGCTTTCGAGGCACTTCAGTTCACATTCAGACTCAGTGCCAATCTATCTTTTAAGGGTATTCTGGTGTATCGTCCTCCAGGGACTAAAACTACATTTCTAAGAAATCTGGATGAGCTGCTAGAAACTATTTTGTACAACAAGGAGTTTACTATTTTGGGAGATTTTAATTTTTACTTAGAGGACCTTGATAACAAAGAGACGGCAATGTTTTTAGACACTTTAGGAGCCGTTGGACTCCCCCAATTAGTGGGTTTTTCCACTCACGTGACGGGACATACGCTGGATGGGATTTTCTCATCTATAAAGGGGTTCAAAATTAAAGAGGTGATTCCTCTGTTATGGTCCGATCATTCTTTCATTAGTTTTAACTTCCCTAGGAGCTATTCTGGGCAGGTCTGTAATCCCTTACCATTGATAGCCTCCTGCAGAGCTTGGAGCAAAGCGGATAAAACAGCCCTCCGACTTACATTGGAGTGCTCTTCTCCACAATGCTCTGATAACGTAGACATTGCGGTCAATAACTATATTAATTGGTTGTCGGTTGCCATCAGTTCAGCGGTGCCTATGAAAAAGATTTCCGGCAACCGGCCCGTTCCATCAGCACCTTGGTTCTCTGATCTCCTTCGTAAGGAGAAACAGAACTGCTGTCGTATGGAACGTCGCTGGCGTGTGAATTATCTGGATTCAGACAAACAGATCTATAGGTTAGCACTCAGGTCTTATAAAGATCTTCCGATAGCGGAGAAATGTAAGTTTTTTAAAGCTCAGATGGACTCTGCAAAATACTCCTCAAAAGAACTATTTGCTGTTATTAACAAACTTACTGTTCCCAAATCTCTGGGTAAGCTGGGGAGCCAACAATTTGTTAATGATATGGCCTCTACTTTTAAAGCTAAAGTTCTGGATATTTTTAGCGTTTTTAAGGATGGTTTATGTCCACAAATAGCTTCTGTGGGGGCAGATTTTGGACAATGGCATGAGTAGGCTTACGGAGTTTTCTCCTGTGTCGGCGGCTATGGCAGGCTCACCTTTGGACCCATGTCCATTGGCCTTTTTGAAAGAACTGGTTGACAAGGTGAGTCCTGTACTTGCAGATATTTTTAACAGGATGTTCTCGTTAGGCAGTTTTCCCCTGAGCTGGAAGGAGACATCTACTCTCCCTTTACTAAAGAAGCCCACTCTAGAAGCTTCCAACACGCTGAATTATCGCCCCATTGCTCGTCTTCCCTGGTCTGCAAAGATTGTTGATAAAATCATGAACGGTCAATTAACTCAGTTCAGTGAAGACAATGGGTTGTTAGATCATTCCCAGTTTGGTTTCCGCAAGGAACACAGCACAGAGACAGCGCTTATTAAGGTGACCGAGGAGATCAGAGCGGTTATGGACGGAGGAGGCTCTGCCGCATTGATTCTCCTCGATCTCTCCACCGCGTTTGACACTGTTGATCATACTCTCCTGCTGCACTGATTAAAAATCTTGGGTGTGGATAGCATGGTGGCACTAGCACTGCTAGCTTTCTTTTTGGAGGAGAGGAGATCAACAGTGTCTCTCGATGGGTTTAATTCAGCTCCCTTTCTGCTGCCATGCGGAGTTCCGCAGGGCAGCTCGCTGAGTCCTTCGTTGTTCAATGTCTATGTCTACGAACTGGCTCCGTTGGTCAGAGACTTTGGTTTTATGTTAACATCCTATGCAGATGATTCACAGATTGTGGTAGCAGCATATAACAAGCATTTGCAATGCAATAGGTCTCGCATTAGGAAAGTTTGAGCTATTGGTATTGTAAATGACACATTTTTTATTTAGGTTTTGTTTTTGAAAATAGCGAAATTAATAGCTTTGTCATTTACAATGCCATAGTTATAACTTTCGCAAGTGTGACACCTATAGCATTTGTAATGCAATATGCGTTGTATTTACGTGACTTACATGTATTGATATTACAAATAACAATGGCTTATTTTTTTTAAAATAATTAATACTTAATAAAAGTTATTGTAATTTATAATGGCAATAGCTTAAACTTTTGTAAATAACTTTTGTGAAGATTATGTTCAGTGTATTTTATTGTGACGAAAATCCAAGAACAGAAGTGAAATATCAACATCTTTTTGTTACATTTGTAATAAAGCTTGAAACATTGAGAGAACATATTTGAAGCATCTGGGTGAATGGTTGCACAGATTGATGCTGTGGTGGCACTGAGGGATGTTGTGATGGCGAACGAGTGATGCTATGGTGGTGCTGAGTGATGCTGTATGCTATGCTATGTTTTGTTTTGCTATCCTATGTTTTGTTATGCTATGCTATGTTTTGTTTTGCTATCCTATGTTTTGTTATGCTATGCTATGTTTTGTTATGCTATGCTATGCTATGCTATGTTTTGCTATGCTTTGTTGTGTTTTGTTAACCCCTCTGCTGCGCCGACCGTTCTGCGCTGGTACGGAACGTTCTATTGCGCCGGAGGGGCCGGAACGTTCAGCAGACATGCGCAGCACTACCGAGGGAGTGCACACGATGTCCGCTGAACGTGCGCCGCACCGAAGGGGTTAAGCTATGCCATGTTTTGTTGTGTTTTGCTATGTTGTGTTATGCTATGTGCTGTTGTGTTTTGTTATGCTGTTTTGCTATCCTATGCTTTGTTTTGTTATGCTATGCTATGCTTTGTTGTGTTTTGTTTTGCTATGCTATGCTGTGTTGTGTTGTGTTGTGTTTTGCTATGCTATGCTATGTTGTGTTTTGTTTTGCTATGCTGTGTTTTGTTTTGCTATGCTGTGTTTTGTTTTGCTATGCTGTGTTTTGTTGTGTTTTGTTTTGCTATGCTGGTGAGGGTGTGTGAGGTTGTGAGGGTGAGAGGGTTGGAGGGTGAGAGGGTTGGAGGGTGAGAGGGTTGGAGGGTGAGAGGGTTGGAGGGTGAGAGGGTGAGAGGGTGAGAGGGTGGGAGGGTGGGAGGGTGGGAGGGTGGGAGGGTGAGAGGGTGGGAGGGTGAGAGGGTGGGAGGGTGGGAGGGTGGGAGGGTGAGAGGGTGGGAGGGTTGGAGGGTGAGAGGGTTGGAGGGTGAGAGGGTTGGAGGGTGAGAGGGTTGGAGGGTGAGAGGGTTGGAGGGTGAGAGGGTTGGAGGGTGAGAGGGTTGGAGAGTGAGAGGGTTGGAGAGTGAGAGGGTGTGAGGGTGAGAGTTGGAGGGTGAGAGAGTTGGAGGGTGAGAGAGTTGGAGGGTGAGAGAGTTGGAGGGTGAGACGGTTGGAGGGTGTGAGGGTGAGGGGGTGAGGGAGTACCATTAATTTGAATTTGAATGTAAACACATTTATTGAGCGCACTTTTACCAAGCGGTTTCTTGGCGCAAACATTAAACTGGGTAATACTTAATTCTAATATTTTCAATGCTTGGAAGTGGCAAAAGGCATTGAAAATATAAGAATTAAGTATTACCCAGTTTAATGGTACTCCATTTACCCATCCTGGAAGAATGGAAAGTTAAGTCAGCATTCCTGGGATTCACACTCATGACCTGCAGGTCACAGCATTTTAAAGCAGGCACGGTTGTACTCACAGCCATCCTGGTGCAAAAGTCACATGCATAAAAACTATGTTGAAACATGTCGCTTTAACAAAAAAGCATTTGCAATGCAATAGGTCTCGCGTTTACGCAAGTTTAAGCTACTGGCATTGTAAATGACAATGCCTTTTATTTATGTTTGTAAAACCCAAACATAAATAAAAGGCATTGTCATTTACAATGCCAATAGCTCAAAGTGGCGTAAATGCGAGACCTATTGCATTGCAAATGCTTGTTCTCTAATGTATTGTGCTGCACACCAATGAGTGGCCTCAAGCACACAAATGAACACACACAGATGAAGCCTTGACATTGGCATTCAGGCATGATAGAGTGATGGCTTCAGACCCTATGTATTTTCAAAGTACATAGCTTACTGGTTTAGCCCAAATGACTGTTCAAAGTTACATCGCAGTGCCATGGATTATGACGATAAGGCCCATTCAGGCCTCGGAATAGGGGAAATGAATGAGGGAGAAGTGTTATGAGACCTTATTTTTAGCTTCCACAAAGACTAAAACCTCAGGCCCTCTTCCTCTTTTTCTCAGCTCTTTCCCTTGACCCTCCAACACTAATAAGCAGGGCACCCACTTCAGGACACCGTGTTTCATGTTTAGACAGCATTTGCATTTATCCAACACTATGTAAACAAGCCTTGCCTTTTGTTTTATAAGCGGGTGTCCGTGGACGCCGCGCCTCATGCTTCATTTTGAGGGATCTTTTCCGAGTTTACTTATGGGCAGGGCAGGAGTCCGCGGCCACAGAAATGCTGCAGCTTTACTTTTAGCTACAGGAATGCTTACGAGTTTGTTGATTTACCGCGGTTGGGCAGTGACTGCCTCTGTTGTGCACTCCCATAAATGCACCTCCATCTAAAAGGTTTTAATGACAGTAACATCTGAATGTGCAACCCTTGGCCCTACAATCACGGGTCTCCTCGAGCATGCTGTATACACTAACACAGAGATGCCCGCTTGGCGTCCGGTTATTCAAGGTCACCTCAGAATCGAGCAGAAGTGTAACCGGCACTGTATTCACCTGCCCTGGTGTCCACCCCTTGTTTTTACTGCAGTTAGAGAGAAAGCGCTATATTGTGACCGGTTTTAGACGCCCCCTCTCTCTCAGAACAAGCACCAAGTGCTCCTAACTATTTTGTTGATTTAGAACTGAATTTTGCTTGTTTTATAAACGTCGGAAACATAACGAAGGTTCGAGCTGACTCGCGGGTTCGAACCTGCGACCAAATGTTAAACTCTGGCACTTGCAGAGGACTTAATAGGAAACTGCGCCACCAATGCTTAATTTATGGGACTTTCCCACTATGGAAAAAACAATGCGTTATTCTGCATTAAAGTAGTAAAGGCGTCACCGTGGCTAACACACAATAAAACAAATAACAAATAATTTGCAATGGCAGAGAAAGTGAAAAAGACTTCGTAACAAAGCAAGTAATCCAACAATTATGGTACAAGTAGCGTCTGGGGTAGTAAGCGCTATATTAATAGCGCACAAGTAGGGGACAGTTCGAAGTTCTCATCTATGAGCGTGGCTACAGAAGAAACACAGGAAGCCAGGCGGGACTGTCCGGGACTGACTGGTTGAGGGCGGGGCCACCAGCACAGACAGGAAGCGGACGGGAGCCTACCCCGCGCTCCTGTGAAGGGAAGGGAGCAAGCCGCCTACGAATCCCGCGCAGCCGCCACTACCGCGGGACAGGACGAGAGGAGTATAGCAGACCAGGTGAGGGGGGGCGTCGGGGCACATTGACGGTGCCCGCCCCCCCAGTGATGGAAGCCCTGCGTGTGCCCGGTGAGTGGGGTTTGGAGGGTGTGTGTGTGTGTGCGCGCGTTTGTGTGTGTATGTAAGCCCTGCGTGTGCGGGGGGGGGGTGAGTGTGTGCGCGTGGGAATGTGTGCGCGCATGGGAATGTGTGTGCGCATGCGTGAGTGTGGCTGTGTTTGCGCATAGGAATATGAGGCACGAGAGGGGCACGGCGCCGTGCGCGCCCACGAGGTGAAATCTGCGCTCGTGCCCCTCTCGTGTCTACATTCCCAGATACGGGCAGCAATAGGTCTCGAGCAGAATACTCTGCTCGACCTAAAAACCAGGTCTCGCCTGCCTTGCAGTTTCAAAACTGCATGGCTGTGATCAACAATTGGATGAGTAGGCATGGTCTTAAATTAAATTTCGACAAGACGGAAGTTTTGATTTTCGGGAACCTACATCCCTCTTGGAGTAATCTTTGGTGGCCTGCGGAAATGGGTGCCCTGCCTACTCCAAGGGCAAAAACTAAAAACTTGGGTGTGTTGATTGATAACAGACTCTCGTTTGTTCAACAAAATAATGCCATTGTGTCTGCTTCCCATTTCCTTATAAAGAAAATTAGGAAGGTACTACCCTATATTCCAGCGCAGACCAATAAAGTGGCGATTACCTCCCTTATACAGTCGAAGCTGGATTATTGCAATGGGCTTTATTTGAATGCCCAGAAGCAATGTTTGAGGAAACTCCAGGTAGTGCAGAATTCGGCGGCTCGCCTCTTGTTGAATCTGCCGCGGTATAAGTCTGTGTCAGAGGAAATTCGGAAGCTTCACTGGCTACCAGTGGAGCAAAGAATTACATTTAAGGCTCTCTGTGTGGCCCATAAAGCCCTGATGCAAAATGGTCCGTCTTTTTTTCAAAAGCTTTTTGTGTGGTATCAGCCAGCTAGACAGCTCCGTTCCACCAGGGCAAATCTGCTGGTGGTGCCTAAGTTCCGGACCTTGCACTGGGACGGGCAGAGCTTCCAGCACAGCACATCCAGGTTGTGGAACTCTCTTCCACTTGAGATCAGGAAGGCTAGTTCCCGCATGAGTTTTAGAAAAAGCCTGAAAACCTGGTTGTTTCAGTGAAGGGTGTGTTGTGGGGTTACTTGCTGTCCTTAGCGCCGAGACACCATTTTGGTATTTGTGCGCTCTATAAATAACATTAACATTAACAATAAAGCCATACAAAAACAACGCCCAAATAAGGAGTAACCATGAACCCAACCCCACCCCACTGCCCTCCCCTCCCCAATAATGGTGGCAGCAAAATCAGGTTGGCATAGTCCACATGGAATAGTAGCAGGTAACTCAAAATTGAAAGAGATGAAGCGCTCTGACAGAAGGAGGACAGACCGCCGATAGTATCCCCCGTGAGAGGAAGGCAACTATCGGACCCCATTTGAATAAAAAATTCTTGTAATTATCCCTACAAATATCACACATTCTTTCTAGGCTGAGTAACTTCCATAATCAAGAATGCCAAAGAGAAATTGCCGGGGCTTCCCTCCGCTTCCAGGCGGCTGCTAGGGTCACTTTAGCCGCACCTATATAGAGCCACATGATTGTCTTGTCTGCTCGGGTCTAGTGCTCCAGGGTAGGGTCGTGAAGCCCCAAAATAATTCCTGCCATGGTGGTTGGGATAGGGTATCCCAGCATGTCCTTAATGTGTGCAAGTATTTTTTCCCAGAAGGGGCGTATAGTTGGGCAGTCCCACCAAATGTGCTGAAAGTCGCCCAGAAGCCCGCAACCCAACCAGCATCTATTGGAACGGTTAGCAAAGATCTGTTTGAGCCTCGACGGATGGAGATACCAGTCCTTCGTAATCAACTGGTAGGGAGGAGGAATTACGGTCCATTCTATTCCCCAAATTTAATATGTCAACCAATCAGCTGTGAGAATGGACACTTGTAACTACGTGACCGTAGGTTAAGTTGGATCACCCTCATAAACGCTATGTTTAATCGTGCGGTGTATATCGGTTTTCCGCCCCACACACGCGTTGTGGCATTGTCATTGGGTGTCCAAGATTGTGCTGTATGCCAGCCTCCTCCTGAGGCAACCTCTGGTTAAAGTAGTAGTGTCCAGAGAGAGGAAGGAACACCCCCAAAGGAGGAGTAAGTGAAGGTGACACTTAAAAGGCAAAACTTCACCACAAAAAACTTTAATATAAAAAGGTGAGATTTTGTTGTTAAGAATAGTGGGTATAGCCTGGGATCGTGTTACTTGATCTTGTTATACTACATAGTTGGCAACGTCGACATATTTCTGCTCCTTCTGTGCCCAGCCGGGTCTACGGAGCATTCGTCAGGACAGACAAAATACAAAAAACTTACATTTACTTACACGACTTGTGAAGTATTCAGAAAAGTGTTAATCTTAACACTAGGTTTCTAACTTGTTCTAATTTCCTGCAATAGAAACAAAAGAAACACAACATACATGTCTGGGGGTGAAAAATCAGCACTGTATAAAGTCTCCTTTTTGGGATTATCTGAACAAGGGTGCCCATATTAAGCACTACATGCAGAAGGGTAGTCCCACTAAGGACCATCATGGCCATTGCTACAGTTGCAGCGAGATATGTTGAGATGTAAATATATGCACAGTATCACTAACAGGGTCTTGGTGAAGTGGGTTCTGTCCCTTGTAGTCAAGGGTCTAGCAGGTTAATACAGACCTAATGGTAAGACTGCGACCTCTATTTTTTGTGGACACACGTAAGGTGGGTGTGGCGTGAGTTAAAACAAACCTCCCGTCCCATTATTGAGCAAGGGAGGGGGATTCATTCAAAAGCATAAGTTTTATAAAGCTAGCATGTTAGAGGATTACATTCTATAACGACTTGCTCTTATTGTGGGTTATTATTAAGTGGTCCGTGGTTGCAGGTAGAAAGCACCTACTTGATTCAGGGCGCGATGGTTTGCGCTCGCTTATTTACACAGTCATGGTGCCTCTCTGCATATAACTAGCATGTGGAACTTTAAGGCATGATAACATGTGCTCGCTGATTTAGAGCAACTACTTTAATGCAGCCCACTGTTTATGGCGGTAAATAGGTGGTCCGTATTTGCGGGTGAAAGACTTATAATTCATTCAGGGGCGCGGTCATTTGCGCTTATTTAATTCCGTAGTTAAATTTATAGTACAAAAAAGGCATATAGTCTTTCTTTACCTTGTTACAGGAAACTATTCAGCTTCAACAGGGAGCACAAGGACTCGCTGGTCCCGAGCTAGTGGAAAGGGAGAGACCACAGTTGAAAAAGCGTTCATCTTACCGTTACAAGCGACCGCTAGGAGTGTATTGTGGGAAAACGCTATTCTCACCCGCATGAGGAACGGTCTCCGCGTCTGGTGCTGACTCTGCCCCTGGACGCCGGAGAGCCGCTTCCTCTTCCTATTTAAAAACGTGTGGGTAGAGAGAGGACTCAGTGTGGTTTTTGAAAACGACAAACTTTATTGATGTTTGTTAAGCAGTATAAATCTGTATTCGAAATCTTTATTCGTAATTAGGGTAGCGTCTCAGGTTTTCGAGACTTTACATAAAAATAGCTATATTCATAGTCCCACTAGGATTCGTGAAAAGGGATGCATATTCACGTATTTAGGCACTGATGTAAGTGTCACTATGTATAGTTAAGTCATATTTACGAGGTTGTCACATTCTGTGTGTACCTCTTCATGGATATTGCCTATTTCTAAGTGTTGGTTTTTTGATACAGTCTTAGTTTATACTAGGCGATGGGGTGATGGTAGCTACTTAGAACTGGGTCATATTTATTTATTTATTTATGGGCTTGTAACGCGCCGGAATCACACCCGAAGGTGTATCTCCGCGCAGTGCTGTTGAGTGAACAGGTCCAACTGGCGCTAATTCTAAAATAGAGTTGTCTTAAGACCTTTCCTGAAGGCTTGATGACTCGAGCACTGTCTAAGGGAAAGGGGGAGGTTGTTCCACAAACGAGGTCCCATAACAGAAAGAGCGCGACCTCCCTGTCTGGTCTTATTGTGTCGTGGAATCTGTAGTAACAGCTGATTGCTAGACCTCAAGTTACGGGAAGGGCGGTGGTGGACAAATTTTTCGGCCAGATAGTGCGGCCCTAAGTTATGAAGACTCTTGTGCACCACACAACAGATCTTAAATTCCACCCGTTTCCGGACGGGGAGCCAGTGGAGCACTTTAAGAAGGGGCAAGGAAGGTGTTCTGGGGGGGGCATTGATCACCAGGCGTGCCGCGGTGTTCTGTACAACCTGAAGTTTGTTGAGCACTCCTTCATTGGCTGCTAAAAGTAGGCCATTGCAATAGTCCAGGCGACTCAGTACGAGGGCCTGGACCAAGGACTTCCTAGTGCCGTCAGGGAGAAGAGGAAACACTTTCCGAAGGAGGCTGATGACATGGAAGCAGGATCCCGCCGTGATGTTGGCATGGTGAGCAAGGGTGAGGTCGTGGTCTAGACGGACCCCCAGATTTTTCACCACTTGTTTAGGGGAAGGGGCTTTTCCCAGACTTGTTGGCCACCAGTCAGGGGTCCACAAGATTTTTGCCTCTCCAAACAGCATGACTTCCGACTTTCCCACATTGCACTGGAGAAAGTTCCTGGCCATCCAGCTGGCGATCGCAGTCATGCCGTTAGAGAAAGCTTGCCTTATCTCCGGGGTGAGGGTTTTAAAGGTAAACAGCAGCTGCGTGTCATCAGCGTAAGAGATGGGTAAAAACCCAAAAGACCTCATGATGTCGGCCAGGGAAGAGACAAACATTAAACAGCGTAGGGCTGAGACAGGAGCCCTGCGGGACTCCTCTAGTAATGTTGGTAGAAGTGGAACTGAAGGGGCCCATATTAACCTTCTGGGTACGCTCTGCAAGAAAGCTAGTGAACCAAGCCAGGGCAGATTTGTCTATGCCGATCTCCTTTAGTCTGGTTAGGAGAATGGCATGGGATATGGTGTCAAATGCTGCGGACAAGTCCAACAGCACCAACACCACAGACAAACCCCTATCCAGAGACATGCGTATAGCATCCGTGACAGAAAGAAGAGCCGTCTCGGTACTATACCTAGGTCTGAACCCGGACTGAGAGTGGTCCAGACAGCCGGTCTGCTCAATGAAGCTGGAAAGGTGGTGGTTGACATGTTTCTCCATCAATTTGCCGACAAACGGCAAAAGGGAGATAGGCCTCAAGTTGGTCATGTCCGACCAAGGGATGGAGGTGTTTTTCCTGATGGGCTTGACCATGGCCTTTTTCCACTCCAGAGGGACCAATCCTTCAGAAAGAGAACGATTAATCACCATCTGAATGGTGGGACTGAGAACATTCCCAATAAGATGCATGACACGGGCGGGTACAGGGTCCACTGGGCTGCCCGATTTAATTGTCCCAATCAAAGAGTTGACCTGATCCAGGCTGATCTCAGGAATAGAGGACAGTACAGAAGGGCTAGGTCCGACTGTTCCGAGCTGAAGGCTGGGAGAGGGATCATTGATATCAACCGAAGTGATGGATTGAGCAATATTTTGATAAATTGCATCGATTTTATAGGCAAAAAACCCGGCAGTATCCTCACACAGTTTTTGGGATAACGTCTCTGGGGTGTCACACGCAACGGGCTTGGTGAATGTACAGAGAACCTGGTACAGTAATTTAGAATCATTACCTGCCTCAGATAGTTGGGAAACAATGTGATTTTTAAGGGCGGCTCTGATATTCCTATGATAGAGTCTCAAGGCCGAATGGTAGCGAGCTTTGTCAGCTACATTCTGCGAGCTTCTCCAGGTCTTCTCCAACTTCCTGCATGCTTTCTTTTCAGCACGCAGCGAGTCAGAATACCAAGGTTCCTGCCTGCGGTCAGACCGCTGGTTGCAGAGTCTGAGAGGGGCAATGAGGTTGACCGCAGTGTTCAAGGCGGCATTATATTTAGAAAGGGCCATGTCAGGGGTATCAGAGGGAGAAAAGTCAGGAGGGATAAAAGCAGTTTTAAAAGTATCTGCGGACACCTTGTGCCACTGCCTGCGCCATGACGGGAGGGGAGCAGGATGAGGGTGTACCTCGGTGAGGTTGGGGAGGGAGAAATTAATCACAAAGTGGTCGGTCCACTCCACCTGTATAGGAGGATAACAGGTCAGAGAGTGCGAGTTAGATAAAATTAAGTCAAGAGTGTGACCGGCGCGATGGGTCGGGCCCTGGTTACACTGTTTGAAGCCCATAGCAGATAAATCAGCCAGCAGGTTATGGGCTACTACATTGTCAAGCAGTTCGCTGTGGATATTAAAATCTCCAAGGAGTATAAAATTAGTCCCTATACTAATGTGTGGGGCCAGCGTCTCCAAAAGGAGGGTAGAAGCATCGGCACAAGGGCCAGGAGGACGATACACCAATGCCCCCTTCCAGCCGGCCTGTAAATTGGAACCAATTTTGAAGACCAGAATTTCTATGTCCGTAGTACAGCATTGATCAAGAATGGTAACGGTGAGAGTGTCCCTGTAAATAATGGCGACCCCACCGCCGGTCTTAACAGGGCGGTCCAGCCTAAGTATCTTGTACCCCAGAGGGATCCCCAATGTAATAGCAGGAACCAGATGGGGTTTAAGCCAGGTCTCAGTACAGAAACAGTAGTCGGGGCGGGCGGAGTGAATCAGATCCCAAACCTCTGAGTGGTGCTTCGGGAGAGATCTAATGTTGCACAGTATACTGTTTCCCCTAGGGGGCCTAAGACTAAGGTCCTCAAGAGACAATATATCAGAGGGGAGTTCCCAGGAGTATGACTGGAAATGGCAGTGCTTACATGAAAACGGGCCTCCAGGACAAGGCCCAGAGTCCTGTGCGCAGCCTTTTAGCGGAGGGATCCACAGATTACGTAGGTCATTGGAGGAGTACCTTAGTCTGTCCACTCCACTACTGGAAAAAGCAGCGGAAGTAGGTGCCATGGCCCCTGGCCCCGTTCGGTCACGGACGGGCACAGACGGGCTCCTCTCTGGCTCGTCTCAGGCGCGACTAAGGCGCCCCCTGCGCGCAACCGCTGCGCGCTTGGGCGACGAGAGGGCTTAAATGCCCTGCCTGCTGCAAAAGCTAGAGCGCTAACCGCGCAAGAGGCTGGGTGGGGTGACTGGCTCTTCCTGTCCCGCCCTCTGCTCAAACGGCACTGGTTGCCGCGTCGGAACGGGGCGGGGCAGGGGAAGAAACGAGCGCAGGCCCTCTTTGATGCAGGAAGCCCCAATGAGCCCCGGTGCACCAACACAGTACTGACAGTAAATATCACACAATATTTTTAAAAGTAGTAATCACCGTTAAAATTAAAATGTGCAGAAGCACAGCAAACAGGTGTCAGGTAGTAAGGAGCGCAGAGCGCTGTAGCACTCACAGTTCATAGGGTCATAGGCATTGAGACTCTCAGATCTCTATGCAAACTTGTGCCATGGTATATTATCGTTTAAACCGGTCACATGCCTCTGTAGACGATTCACCCATCTCTGTTCTTTCTCAAACAGTATCCTCTCGGCATTCGTTGTCTTGTCTATGAGCATTTCCAAAACTGTCCACCTCAACTCTTCACAATTGTGGCCAACTTCAATGAAGTGGGAACATCATTTTGTGGTGTTCTTCTTCAGTCTGATATTGCTTTTATGTTCTCCGATCCTTGTTTTAATTTTCCTACAGGTCATGCCGATATACTTTTTCTCACATGGGCAGCATATCATATACACTACGTGAGTAGAGTTGCAGTTTGTGTGCTGCCGTTGTGTCCAATTCAAAGACTCTGTTAGTTGTAGTGATTTGGACATTGTTGTCAGTTTGCATACTAGACAAGTTCCGCACGGATAGTGGCCAGTGCTGGCCTAGCTACGGAAATAAATAACCGCAAATCACCGCGCCCCTGAATGAATTATAAGTCTTTCACCCGCAATTACGGACCACCTATTTACCGCCATAAACAGTGGGCTGCATTAAAGTAGTTGCTCTAAATCAGCGAGCACATGTTATCATGCCTTAAAGTTCCACATGCTAGTTATATGCAGAGAGGCACCATGACAGTGTAAATAAGAGAGCGCAAACCATCGCGCCCCGAATCAAGTAGGTGCTTTCTACCTGCAACCACGGACCACTTAATAATAACCCACAATAAGAGCAAGTCGTTATAGAATGCAATCCTCTAACATGCTAGCTTTATAAAATTTATGCTTTTGAATGAATCCCCCTCCCTTGCTCAATAATGGGACGGGAGGTTAGTTTTAACTCACGCCACACCCACCTTACGTGTGTCCACAAGAAATAGAGGTCACAGTCTTACCATTAGGTCTGTACTAACCTGCTAGACCCTTGACTACAAGTGACAGAACCCACTTCACCAAGACCCTGTTAGTGATACTGTGCATATATTTACAACTCAACATATCTCGCTGCAACTGTAGCAATGGCCATGATGGTCCTTAGTGGGACTACCCTTCTGCATGTAGTGCTTAATATGGGCACCCTTGTTCAGATAATCCCAAATAGGAGACTTTATACAGTGCTGATTTTTCACCCCCAGACATGTATGTTGTGTTTCTTTTGTCTCTATTGCAGGAAATTAGAACACGTTAGAAACCTAGTGTTAAGATTAACACTTTTCTGAATACTTCACAAGTCGTGTAAGTAAATGTACGTTTTTTGTATTTTGTCTGTCCTGACGAATGCTCCGTAGACCCGGCTGGGCACAGAAGGAGCAGAAACATGTCGACGTTGCCAACTATGTAGTATAACAAGATCAAGTAACACGATCCCAGGTTATACCCACTATTTTTACCTTATCTCACCTTTTTATATTAAAGTTTTTCGTGGTGAAGTTTTGCCTTTTAAGTGTCACCTTCACACTTACTCCTCCTTTGGGGGTGTTCCTTCCTCTCTCTGGACACTACTACTTTACCCAGAGGTTGCCTCAGGATGAGGCTGGCATACAGCACAATGTTGGACACCCAATGACAATGCCACAACGTGTGTGTGGGGCGGAAAACCGATATACACCGCACGATTAAACATAGCGTTTATGAGGGTGATCCAACTTAACCTACGGTCACGTAGTTACAAGTGTCCATTCTCACAGCTGATTGGAGATACCAGTCCATCAAGGTCTCAAGATGAGCTTCCCGAAGTTCTATGGAGTGGTTGAATCTGGAGATGTCGGACCATAAATGTGCCCACTCGTCCTCTGAAATACCACGTTGGAAAATTCCTTCCCACATCGACATATATCGCGGGCGTAGAGAGTGTGGTAGTGAATAGGAAGTTATATATAAACAAAATCATCCCTTTCATAGTAGTGGCTTTGGCAAGGAAGGACTCAAATCTTGTAGGACGACGAGTGGCTGCTTCTCGCACCTGAGGGGTGAGGGCCCAGTGCATTAGCTGAGTGTAGTGGTATCGTTCTGTGTTCTCTAGGCCATAGTCCCGCTTGCAGTTATCATCGGTCAGGGGGATCAGCGTTATGAAAAAGGTGTGTCAAAGCAAGGCATCCTCCCTCCCTTCAAGCGCCAAAGGGTCCCTCTTGTAAGCCTGGGGGGAATGCGGGGTTTAAATGGAGTGGTGTAAATGATGAGGGGAAAGAAGTCCATCTGTCTCCCGCGACTGAGCAAGGTGGTGGGTGTAGGAGTACTAGGGTATGCATTCTGGGGCCTATCCTTTTTGGGACGCCAAGCCAAATCCCAGATAGTCCTCCCTGCCACACTACGATCCATATCTAACCAATGCTTATCGGATTCCCGTTTAGACCACACAATCAGTACGCTCAGCTGCGCTGCTTTATAGTATAGTGTGAAGTCAGGTGAGTCCCACTCCCCACTCCACACTCCGCTCAGGAGTGACACAATAAGGAGAAAGAAAAGCGACTCGCCCCCCTTGCCAAATGAAGTGCAAAATAAGTCCCTTTCCAGTTCAATGGGCAGGGACAGAAATAAATAGAGGAGCTTAGGAAGGAGTGTCATTTTGACAGCATGTATCCGGACAAGCCAAGAAAGAAAGAGGTTTCCATTTAGTGAGATCTGTTTGGACACGAGAAAGAATGGGGGGCGGGGGGGGGGGGGGGAGTTAGCAATGTAGAGTCCCTCTACCCTAGATGTTAATTGGATCCCCAGGTATTGTATGGAGGAAGCGGTCCTGTGGAGGAGAGTGAGGGGTTGGAGCCTGCGGATTTCCGCTTGTGGAAGAGTGAGGTTGAAAATGTACGGCCAAGATTTATTTTAAAGCCCACCACTGCTTCAAATCGCTCAAGTTCTAATTGTAAAGGTGGAAGAGACTTAGCAGGATCGGAGAGTGACAAGAGGACATTGTCCGCAAAAAGGGAAATTTTGTGTGAGTCCCCACTGAATGGTATTCCTTGAATGTCAGGATTGGCTCTAATCGCCATCGCTAATGGCTCAATGCTAAGGGCAAAGAGTAGGGGTGAGAGATGGCACCCCTGTCGGGTCCCTCTAGAGTGGGAGAAGGAGGTTGAGTGTACTGCATTGACTAGGAATTTAGATCAGGGTTGGAGGTAATAAAGCTAGGATCATAGTAAGAAATTTAGGTGGAAACCCGAAGCTCATGAGGGTATTAAATAGGAATGTCCAATCTACCCTGTTGAAGGCTCTCAGCGTCTAGTCCTACCAATACAGCGGGGATTTGACGTCTGTTGGACTTCTCTATTAGATGTACAATGCGGCGGGTATTATCATGTATCTGTCGAACCTTGATGAATCCCGATTGGTCCGGGTGTATAAGATCAGGCATGAGATCATTCAGTCACTTAGCTAGGATGGAGGAATAAAGCTTTGCGTCGAGATTCAACAGAGCGATGGGCTGATATGAGGCGCATAGATGGGGATCCTTCCCTGGTTTAGGTAGAACAGAGATCAGGCCTCAGACATTGACCCGGTGGTCTCACCCTCCTCCGCCATTTTGTTAAAAAGCCACGTGAGATGTGGAGTGATGTCAGGAGCAAACGTTTTATAAAATAGGGCAGTATATCTATCTGGGGCTTTGTGGGGCTTAAGAGCTTTAATAGCAGCGATGACTTCTTCGGAGGCAACAGGGGCAGTGAGTAGATCATTCCATTCAGGGGAGACCTGTGGAAAGTGTAGTGTCCGTAGATAATTTCGTTGGGTGTCTGAGTCTAATTGGGCTTTATAGAATGAGCCAAAGATCTCAGTTTTTTCCTCTTCTTTATGCCTGAGCTCCCCAGTGGACACCTGTATATCTCCTATGTACTCTCTTTCTCGTTTGCCCTTTAGCTGTCTAGCTAGGTGTTTGCCAATCTTATTGCATTGTGAGTAGGATAGATGTCGGAGTTTGAGGAGTGTGAATTCCGCCCTGTTGTTATAAATAGCTCGAAACTTGCACCTCAGAGCAGTCAAGTTGCGAAGAGTTTCCCTTGTGGGATTCAATTTATGGGCGTGTTCAATAGAAGCCACTTCTTTCTCCAATGCTTTCCTCTCTCTGGTGCGTTGTGCATTTAGCGCCGAGTTAAGGGCAATGCATTTCCCTCGAAAGACTGCTTTAAACGTGTCCCAGGTGGTATACTCCGAGGTATCTTCCGGTTTAATAATGTCAAACAATTCAGTGATGGTTTCTCTCAGCCTAGTGCAGGATTCTTTATCCCCCGTAAGAGAGGTCGGAAAATACCATCTGGGAGTAGTCGAGGTAGCGCTATTCCAGGTCCAGTACATTGAGAGTAGACGATGATCCGACACCGAGAGAGGGAATATTTTAGCGTCTTGCAAGACACCCAATAAGGACTGGCTAATGAGAATATAGTTAAGTCGGGAATATGTACGATGAACATGAGAGTAAAAGGTGTAATCTCGGGAGTGGGGATAGAGAGCACGCCAAGCGTCTAGAAGGCCTATGTCGTGGAAGTGTTGCTGAGTGTCAGTGGAAAATGAGCCCATTTCAGAGCGGTGTGGATGCATGCGATCTAGACCCTTCCGCTAGGTCAAGTTGAAGTCGCCCATGAGTATCATTGGTACCTCCATGAAGTCCGGAACCCTCCCCATTAGAGTTTTTAAAAAGACCGTTTGCCCAGTGTTGGAAGCATATACTGCTATGAAGCTACAGATTTTGCCCATCAACGACCCTTAAACATAACCCAGCTGCCGTCTTTGTCGTTCTGAATGTCCAGCGGTTGTAATTTTGTGGAGGAATGGAATAGTATCGCAATCCCTCTATGTTTTGTAGGTGCAGAGGATCTGTATATTAGCGGGTAGTGCTTGTGTCGGAGGCGTGTGTCCTCAGCTCTGGCTAAGTGGGTCTCCTGCAGGGCCACTATATTGAGGTGGTGATCAATAATATATTTCCATACCTTTTGGCATTTTTTAAGGGGAGTTAAGTCCTTTAACGTTCCAAGTTCCAATGGTAATCGTCATTGTGTTAAAGGGGAAGACATTGTCTCATTGGTAATCTTAGCTGACCCATTGCATCGCATCCTGAACCCCAGTGCGTTCCCAGAAGTAAATGTCCCACAATATAGAGTTAACTGCAAGTATATATTAATGCAAGAAAACCCATCATAGAAAAACATTAAAAAGACACCGCCAGGGGGGGCGTGGCCTAGCCGGCTAACATGGCGGACGTAGCTTAGAATAGCTCCGTCCCGCCTGCCACAAATCCTTACAATTATCCTGCTCCCCCACGCTGCTGTGCAGTTCAGAGGAGGGGTGCTGGTGCACAGACCGCAGGTGAAGCTCCGGTGCGGTTCTGCGGACTTCAGGAGAGGCTGGACGGCCAGTGGCGAGGAGCTTCGGACTGAGGCCTGGTCCGTCTTGCGGCAGGCGGGACCTCGATTTTCAGGCCCCCGGCCGCGGTGCACGAGAGGCGGCAGCCGGAGGAGGGGTCGCGGCGAGCGGGCTGGCGCCCCGGCCCATGCGGGCAGAGTCCTGAGGCCTCCCCTGGTGGCGACTGGAGGCGCGTGGGCAGTCGTGTGGTGGCCGGATCCTTCCTGATTATCGTTTGGGGCCCGCCGATCGCCCGGCCGGAGGAGGGCCGCGAAGCCGGGACCCACAGTTTGGTGACTCCCGAGGCAGTATCCCGGTGGGGTGATTCTTCGTGAAGGCTCGGGGGGCAGGTCGGCCCTCGTGCGCAGGTACCGTGCTGGGACCCGTGAGGTCGGGGGAGGCACTGGACACCCTTGCAGTGCGCAGTTGGGGGTGATCTGCAGCCCGACGGTGTGCCAGACTTGGGGGGGCGCCCTCATAATTGGAGGAGGTCTTGGGGGCCCTGGACTGGTTGTGCCTTGAGCAGCGCCTACAGTACTTGCCATTCGGCACGTGATTTGTTGCCCGTGGAGTGTGGCACTTGGAGGTGGTGGTGGTGCCCCTCCCCTTCCCCCCCTCCCCCCCTCCCCCCCCAACAACAACTTGTTGACCGGAGGCGGAGAGATCCTGAGGGCGGAGGCCTGCGTGAGGGCCAGGTCTGAGTGTCGGGGGCGCAGTTGAGAGGGGCCCGTGACCATAGTGGCAGGCTGTCAGAAGTCTCCAGAACCTTCCAGGAGCAGTATGGATGCTGGTCCCAAATGCCCACCTCCCAGTGCCTCCGCTAGAAGCAGATGCACTAGCAAGGGGGAAAAGGGGAAGTGGACAGAGAAGAGAAAACCTTGACAATCGCTGGTATCCTCTGGGTCGTCACAGGAAAGTGTAAGTTCTCTGCAACCCGCTATGGATACCTAATGCACAGAACAAGTGAACATAAGAACACTATCTTCTCTACTACTGGATTCTCTATTAAACAACTGAAGCTGATCCTACCAGAAATTCTCAAAGGCAATTCCTCTCTTCTATTGATAGTACTTGCTACAGGGAGCGTGGAGCTGTAACAGAAAAGGAATAGGGTAAGACTTTATCTACTATTCATTATTGTACCCTATCTCTGGTATATTTTAATCCTTACTCCCTCTATACCTGAATGCTCTCCTGTAGATGCTTTAACTCGGGGGTTCTTGTCTTTCAGTAGTTCAGGCTACCGTACCTGGTCCAAATTCCAGGAATTCGTTAGCAGCGCGCAAAAAGGGTCAAGGAAGGGTAAAGGGGGGGGGGAAAGCCAGGGTAAGCGCATTAAGGAGTCCACAAGGGGATATTGTACATCTTTTAGCGCTGGGGCGTATATCTTACTGTCTCTGTTGTAGTTCGGGGTTTCACTCACTGAATCCAACGACGAAGCTTTCCAGTTATTCGATGGAGCTCGTGAGCTTGGATGGCGAACTTAATGTTCGATTGAAGTCTTTGGACGAAGCTGCTAGCACTCTGAAGAGAAGGAGTTCACTGAGACTCCTCAGCACTCTTTTCAGGATAGCGAATTTCACTCCGTCTAAACAAAAACCACGGACTCTGAATGTACTTGCTAATTCTTAACTCTCAGTTATCTCACCACAGAAAGTTTACTCGGAGATACGGGAAACTATGACTGACTCGAACAGGAACGTTGTTGAAGTGCGCAGTTTACAACGCGCGAACGTTCCAAGTACTCTAGACTGCGCTAATTCAGCTGCGAACAAGACGGCCCTTGCAGCAGCCATCTTGAGAGGAGGTTCTGACTGGAGAATAAGGGAACCAAACCCCTAGCTGATGGGATTTGACCAATGGACGTCTCTTAGTGTAGGATTTAGGAGTACACATGCTGGCTATCCTGTAAGTCCTGACACAGGCCTGCCAGTGGAGCAGTGGGGCTTGAAGTGTTGGCCTCTGGTGTTGGAGAGGGACATGGCACTGACTACTGAGGGGTGATCCTACGATCCAACTCATCCGGAGGCAGGCAGTGTGGGCCCTGGTCGACGGACCGTTGGCACTGGTGAGTGCCCTAGGGTGCCGGCCGAGATGACACGTGGAGGGAGCAGAGGGGGTGCCACGAAGCATGGGCCCATAGACAAGTATACAGAGCCAAATAGAGGGGCCGGGGCAGCGGGTGGACCCCCAAACCCTGGTCCTGATAATGCAACGCTGCTCTCTGCTATAAATCAATCCCGGGACGCGCTCGATGCCAAAATTGGGGCTGTGGGGGCGGACGTTACCCAGCTGCGTCAAGATCTGCGCAACGCAGTAGCCCGCATCACGGAAGCAGAAACAAGGATATCGGGGGTAGAGGACGATTTGACGACCCTGAAGTGTAAAGTCGCCAACATGGAGAGTGTGCCAAAGAGTCTGGCGCTTCGGGCCGAGGATGCGGAAGACCGGGCCCGACGGAACAACCTGCGCTTTGTGGGGCTCAACGAGGGTTGTGAGAAGGGCAATATGGAGACATTTTTGACGCAATGGCTGACGAGCTGGCTACCTCCGGACTCCCTCTCAACTTGCTTTATCATTGAGCGAGCGCACAGGGCCCTGATCCAGAAGCCGTCGGTTGGGTCCTGCCCCAGGCCGGTGATTGCCAAATTATTGAACTATCATGACCGGGACACTATCTTACAACAGGCACGGGCAAAGGAACCTCTCCTTTATGAGAACCAGCGGATACATATCTTTCCTGACTATACAAGGATGGTGCAACAGCAGTGCCAATCATTTAGCCAAGGCTCGGCTACGGGACCTCAAGCTTCCATACGCTCTACTGTATCCGGCCCGTCTGAGAGTGGTATTCCAGTCTCGCACACACTTCTTTGATTCTCCTCAAGAGGTTTTCCAATGGACCGACAAGACAGTGAGGGTGCGGGCCCATACCCCGCCAGGCCTAGACTCCGACGCCTTGCAAAGTGGAGAACAGCCACGGACGGCACGAGGGTGGAGGAGTATGGGGAACTGGCGCTCCAGGTCCCCGAAACGCTCAGACTCATGGGGGGCGGAGGGGGGCTTTAAGAGTGCTGCAGATCCTCCTATAGTTGCACCCTGACTACCGATCCAGTGGGTACAGAGAACACGGCTATGCTGGGGTATTGCACTGCTCTGGCTCTTTCAGCCGGGACCAGACTGTTGTTGCTATAGTGGAGTACCTGGCCAGGACGGACTGTGAAAGTATGTGGTGAAGTATTATTTGTGGTTTGCGGGGTGGGGGGAGGAATGTGGGGGGCGGGCTCTACCCCTGGTTGGGTTTTGTTGAGGGGGAGGTTAGAGGATGGGGTTGCGTGGGGGGGATCCATTGGTGGGGCTGGGCTTGGGTCCTCTGTTTTGGACCCTGGGCTACCTACGCCGCGAAAGGTACTTCAATGTTCTTGAGGTATGGGGTTGGGGACCGGGAGTTGGGGGGGGAGGCAGTTGGTTGGTGCACGAGGGGGGGTGGGTTGGGGGGTCACTCGACATTAGAGGCGTCTCCTTAGTTGCTATGCATGTGTGTGTGGTGCTCAGTGCGAGGGCATTTCCCTTTGTGGTTCATTGATGGGGGGTGCAGAAGCTAATGTGAGTGGTGTCGGGGCTTCCCTTCGCATCCTCAGCTGGAATGTGAGGGGTATGCTGGATCAAATTAAGAGGGGCGCTGTGTTGCGACAGGCCAAGCGAAAGCGCGCGGATATTTTATTGCTGCAGGAAACTCATCTGATGGGTAACAAAACCCTTTGTTTGCAGCGCTTTGGCTATCAGCAAGTCTTTCATGCAGGATTTACTAGAGGCTCCAGGGGGGTGGCCATATTAGTGCATCGCAGGCTCAAGTACGTCCACCTCACCCAGTGGGCAGATCCACAGGGCAGATACATATTTATTAGAGGTACGATTGGGGAGGAGACCTTTGTGTTTGGCAGCGTATATGCCCCACCCCCTCTGCAATGGTCCTTGATAGAAATGTTGTTCACAATTTGGGCCGACATTCCCGAGTCATTGGCAGTGGTGGGGGGAGACTGGAATGAAGTCATGGATGGCCTGGTGGATAGGTGCAGGCCGTGAGGAGGTCGGGGGCCCGCAGTGGCTACTAGGTTGGGGGGTATGGTTACCAACTTAGATTGGATAGACACGTGGAGGTATCTGCACGCGACTCAGCGGGATTACACTTATGTTTTGGCAGTCTTTAACTCGTTCTCCAGGTTGGATTATATTTTTGTCCCTCGAACAGTTATTCGCAGGGAAGGTCGGCGGCCATTTTGCCGCGGGGGCTATCCGACCATTTACCGGTGTGTATAGAGTTCCAGCTGGGTAGGGCGAGGCAGCCATTTCGGTGGCGCCTGTCCACCTGGCACCTGCACAAGGAGGATTGTCAGAAACGCATGGGGGAGGCTATTACCCACTTTTTGACTGATAACGTTGGATCGGTGCCGGCGGCTGGGACGGTGTGGGAGGCCCTGAAGCCCACGCGGCGGGGAGCGGACATTGCGTGGTATGCGGCTGCGCGCAGACAGCGTAGGGTAGTATTGCAGCGCGCCGAGGCAGAGGTAGAGTAGCTGGAGCGGCGTTGTAGTGTGGGGGGAGAAAGTCAGATGGCGGCACAACTTCTTCTAGCTCAGCAATCCTATTCGTCGCTGCTCCTAGACGAGGCTCGCCAGGTTTGGCTGGCCACGCACAGTAGAATTTATCAGTGGGGGGACAAGTTTGGAACAATGCTGCATCAGCTTTGTCAGGGCACATTCCAGGCTCACACTTTGCCGGGGCTTCTGGATGCCGCTGGGGGCCCACTTATGGACCCAAGGCTGCTGGCAAAAAGCTTTGCATCCTTCTATGCGGATCAATATGCCCCGAATAAGTGTCTCCCAGCGGAGATGGTAGAAAAGTTTATAGTGGACCTGCCGCCCCGGGCGGTGACGGACGAAGTCAGGGAGGATCTCGAGCTTCCACTGACTATGGAGGAGCTGGGGAAGGCCTTAGGTGAACTGAATACCGGGAAGGCTACAGGACCAAATGGGTTTCCCAGCGAGTTCTTCAAGAAATACCACACTCAATTGGGCGTGCATTACAAGGCAGCGTTGGAGGAGGCACAGGACCGTGGCCGCCTCCCTGCAGATTGGAGGCATGCAGAAATAGTGGTGTTCCAGAAAACGGGCAGGCCGCCGGACCAGCATGCTTCGTATATGCCGATCTCCCTATTAAATGTTGAGGCCAAAATTTTGGCCAAAGCGCTGGCCAATCGTCTTCTGCCCCATATTGTGGGCCTCGTCCACCCTGATCAGGCTGGGTTCATACCTAATCGGGCCACTAGGCATAACATCCGTAGGGTGCATGTGGCGGTGGTCTGGGGCCTCGGGGTGCAGGCGGCTTTTCTCCTAGCTGATATTGATAGGGCCTTCGACTCCCTAAGTTGAGTCTATTTATTTGCGCTGCTGCCCAGGCTAAACTTGGGGCCTCCTTTCCTGTCCTACCTACGGCTGCTATACACAGATCTGACGGCTTCAGTGAGAGTGGCGGGCGCCATTTCTACTAAATTTGCAATCGGGCGGGTAAGCAGGCAGGGCTGTCCCCTCTCGCCGTATCTGTTTGCTTTGGCAATGGAGCTGCTGGCGGCCTGGGTCCGCATGGATGCACAGCTTAGCGGCTTTGAGTGGGAGTTGGGTCCAACTGACAGAATAGCCCTATATGCAGATGATGTCGTGTTCTTTCTTACTAACCTAAATAGGTTGGGGCCTCGTATCCTTGAAATAATGCAAATCTTCGGTGAGACCTCTGGCCTGTACCTAAATCCTCATAAATCGATGCTGTGGGTGCTGGGGGACCGGGCCGGAGTGGGCGACTGGGCTTCGGCGCTGCAGGTGGCAGTTGGAGGTATCAAATATCTGGGAGTGTTTCTCTCCGAGGTCCCTGCTGTCTCCTGGGAGCGCAATATGATACAGGTCTGGGATAGGGTCCGGACTGACATGAAGACTTGGTCCCGTATGCCTCTCACTATATACAGCAGGTCTGCCATTTTTAAAATGGTGGCATTCGCCCGATTACTCTACCAACTACAGAATCATACCTATCCTATATCTCCCAAGTTAATTCAGCGCTGGGACAATTCCTTTGGGAGGGAGGTGTGGTGCGGGTGGCGTTGCGGACCTGTTTTCTTTCAAAGTACTGTGGGGGTCTAGCGTCCACGGATGTCCTGTCGTACTATCAGGCCTCTCATCTCCTTGTTCTAAATGACTGGTGGTACGGGGACAGGGGTGACCCAGCATACGCCCTGGAACGCCATCTGATGGGGAACAACTCTTTACATCAGATACTATATGCGGCACACCTTCGCAGGGGGCTGCCGCCGGCAACTCAGCAGGTATTCCAGATTTGGAGGCAGACATTGCGTCGTATGGGATGGTGGGGCAAACTGACTGCGGAAACCCCGTTGTGGTAGAATGGACGCTTTCCGGCTCTGGAGTCCCTTCGGGGGTTCAGGGGTTGGGACGACATCGGGATCTCGAGATTAGGGAATGTCATGTCGGGTACTACGCTTACATCCTTTTAGGACCTCCAAACGGAATATGGTATGCCCCGGTCCCAATTTTTCCAATATTTGCAATTCCGTCACGCTATTACACCGAGACTGGTGGGTTTGGATTCCCTCCCAGAGTTTAGTCCCGTGTAGGCCAAGGTCTTCATGGGAGACTTAAGTAAAAAAAAAATATCACGCATCTATCAGACTCTCACCACACATTGCTCCTCGACACTACAGAAGCTTAGGGAGTCGTGGGAAGGGGATGTTGGGGCACTAGAGGAGGAGGATTGGCGGGAGGCACTTGAGGCCCCTAGAGGTGCGGCTATAGCAATGAGATTGAGGCTTATCCAATTTAAATATCTCCACAGAATTTATTATACTAGGGAGCGGTTGTGGAAGGCAGGTCTTATTGCGAGCCCGAACTGTCTGAGATGTGGTGGGGAGGTGGGGACACTGCTTTACACGGTGTGGGACTGCACCTCACTGGCTAGATTCTGGAGAGGAGTGTGGGGTTGTCTGGCAGAGGTTCTGGGGTGGGAACTCCCGCGTACGGCACGACTGGGCTTGCTACATGTTATGGAGGGGGTTGGGGGGAATAGGTACATGAGGCATTTATTGGTCTTAGGCTTGACCCTCGCTAAGAGGGATATTACAAAAGCATGGAAGGATCCCCGAGCGCCTTCTGTTCCGGTGTGGAAGAAGGGGTTGGACTTCTGCATGGGTTTGGAGCGGCCTATTTTTGAGGCCCAGGGCTGCCCGCGTAAACACCATCGGATTTGGAAGAGGTGGGCTGACTACAGGGGCTTGTGGCTGGACCCTCCGGTAGAGCGAGAGGTTACAGTGGGGAATGTGTGCTGATCCTTAATTGCGGATGCATAGATGATACCGGGCTGAGACACCAAGAGCTGACCAAGGGGGATGGGGTTGTGTGACTAGGGGGAGAGGGTTCCAGGGGAGGGGGGATGGGGGGGGGGGAGAGGTGGGAAAGGGGGAGTTTCACTGTGTTCAGTTTGATATTGTTGCCGTATAAAATGATGTACAGATTGCTATGACAATGATGCTTTGTATTGCTTGGCGGCTGCCTCCGACATGCGGGGGGTCACGATATATGTGCAATCTATCAAATAAAATCGGTTTAAAATAAATTAAAAAAACGCCACCGTTTCCCTCTTGTCCCTTTCCCTCAAAATCCCGGAAAAAGTAAAACAAACGTGAGCAGAAAATGCGATAGAATAATCGCTGCCAGGTCCCTGGCTGGGGGTACAAAGCCCCTCAGGGACTAGGGGGACAGTATGTCCGAAGACCCTGTCCACGCCCAACCCAGTTACAGCTTAAAAAGACATCTTCATGCGGCCTGAGTATAGCCAGCAGGACAGGTCCATACATGGTAGGGATAAGAGGACACTTCTCCTGCGTAGAGAGGCACAGTATATCGGAGTTCCCCCATATCATTGTTGTGCGCCATTACCTTGGGAGGGTGGGTCACAGATGAGTGAGTCTCAAGGGAGCGCTAAAGGGTGAATTACAACCATCACCCGAACCCCCCTCAAGGCTTTAATTACCAGTGTCATATGGTTAGTTGTACACCCCAAGGCCAAGAAGCAAAGCCCGGAAGTGGGAGCCGTCACCCCCCCTTGATTGGGCTCTACTCCACGGGTATCAGCTGGCGAGGGAGAGATTGTGACGGTCCCTTGTTCAAGTCATCTTGGCAACTTTTGGTTCTTTGAGACATCTGGTCAGTAGATTCTTGAGGCCGCAGGAGAAGGTGTGTGACCGGTTCGGCTGCTCAGGAGACGGCGGAGTCTATGAGGCCTGATTTGTCGTGTTCCTTGAGTCCGTCCATAGCATGCGGGTAGGGTCCCATTGTTTGGACATCATGGTCAGGGGGGATCATCACCGAAGTTAGCGTTCCATTAACTCAGTTTGTAAAGGGAGATCAGACCCAGGTCTTATCTGTGATTCCTACGTGTCCCCGTGGACCAAGGAGCGACCGAAGGGCTATTCCATAGGGCCTCCGTTGATTTTGACATGTTGGGGCCAGCTTCCTTCGAGGGGAGACCCAGGAGATCTAGTGCTGCCTCCCTCTGCTCTAAAAAGTGTAATTGTTTATTGTTGAGTTCAAAGCTCAGACCAAATGGATAGGTCCACCTGTACCGTATTTTGTCTTCACGAAGCTTCGAGATGATCGGCCTAAAGAGCTGCTTCCGAGCTAACGTGGCCAGTGCCAGGTCTTGGTAGACAGTGCAGGAGTGGGCTTTGAATGAGATCAGTCCCGTTTTCCTGGCGGCGGCTAGTACTGCTTCCTTGTCTTTGTAGGAGTGTAATTTAGGCAGCACATCACGAGGACGTTTCTTTTCTCCGGTCCTCAGCCCTCCCACACGATGGACGCGGTCTAGTTTGATCCTAAGCGTTTGGGGGCTGAAGATTTCCGCAAAGAGCCCCTCTATGAAAGCTTCGAGGTCGGGCCCCTCTGCACCCTCCTTCAGGCCTCAAATTTGCAGATTTTCTCGTCGGAACCTGTTTTCAAGGTCCTACGCCTTGAGTTGTGTCTGATGGAGTTAATCTTGGAGGGTGCGCACTTCCTCATGAATTTCAGTGGTTTGCCTGGCTTGATCCTGGATTTGCGCCTCCATATCCAAGACCCTGGGTAACCCACCGAGTCTACATCTTGCTGTAGTGAGGTTAGCCTGTCTGTGAGATCAGAGCGTATGTGCTCCATCGTGACTTTAATGTCCTGACTGAGATCAGATCGGAGTTCTGCTTTGAAGTCTCTAAACATATTCAGGAGGTCATCCTTTAAAATGGCCATAGCGTCTTTTACCTCGGTGTGGCCCGCTTGTGGCTGTTCTTCCGTTGCCGTGAAAAAATCTGAGACCTTGTTTGTCTTTTTGTTCGTCGCCTTCTTAGGGAGCATAACGGCGGGTCTAGAAGGACCCTCTGAGAAACAACGGAAAGGCTGAGGTGCGTAGAGTCCAGTGGATGCTCTGCTGATGAGTCGCTTTATAGTCAGTTGTCGATCGCTTATTAGGGCCACATGGGCTTAAAACACATTCGTGGACGCTGCCCCACTGCTCACCAGTATTCAAGTACTGTAATAGCGACCAATACAGCACTCTCAGTTCCCCTCCTCAGGGGGTGCCACCGATGCTTCCAGGCATTAACAGATCGCGGACAGCTTGCTGATGTCACAGAAGCCTAAGCGCCCAGGGTGCACTGGCCCCCATACTGAGGCCCCACCACGTGTTTCAACCATGGGTTTTGTCAGAGGAGCGCGAGGCCGCTTGCTTAGTAGGCCGCTTAGATGGCGGTCATTCGTGTCACTAAGGAGAAACAGGCCTCAGTGCGAAGGAGTGCCCCTCTTAATGTCACCATGGGCCATAGCTGGTATAGGGGTAGAATCTCTGAGTATGCGGGCGTGTCGACTGTGCTGGCGCCCACAATTAGGCAGAAGTCGTCAGGAGCCTCAGAGGGAGTTGAGTCTCAGCGCCCAGAGTCACAAGGTGACCGCCATCTTAAGGTCAGGCGGGCCGCGTGGAGAGGCATATACCCGCAGACTCCGCCAATCTACCCTCGGCCGTAGTCCCCATTCGACCCGAGGCAGCCTGTTGGGGATCTCAGTGACGGGGCAATCCGCAGACCTCCTCTCCGGCCTTGGTGAGTCTTCCGTGAGCCTCACGGGTTGTTCCAGCATCCTTCAGGCATGGGGCGCCATTTTGTCGAGCGTCGATTCCTCGCCATAAATCTGGTTCAGGCTATTAGAGTGGCGCCCGCAGGATTTTGATGAGTCCCGACGGTGCATCGCACTACCCACTTCATTTAGGTGTGCTCCCCGACCGTCAGTACCCCGCAGAGCCGCTTCTATGCAGTGTGGGACAGCGCGCGGACTGGGAGCCGAGACGAACTATGTCCGATCGGCCATCTTGCCCGGCTACACCCCTAAGAACTCTTTTGATTGTTTCAACAGCACTGAAATCTGACACACAGCAGGCCCTCCTAGACACCCATGTTGGAAAAGCTGAACTAGAAGTAGATATGTGTCTAGCATAATGTCTCATGCAAAGCACCTTAAAACTAGGCCTGAGGAGTGGTGTCATGGTACTACAAGGAGATAAATCAGTAAAGTATTTCTGTGGGCTTCACACAACCTCAATATCATTCTAGGACTCCTTCGGCTATAAGCGAATCTGGTAGTAAATTACCCCATCCCATGTTTGGCCTAGGAGGCTTCAAGGGTGACAAGTAACAATAATATAAGTTTTAGTAAATTAAAACCATAAACACAGCACAATTATAGAACAAAGAATAGAGATTTTTTTTTAAAAGTCTGCATATATCTGCATCAGTCATTGAATATAGATCTTTACATTTGCCATCAGATCTTCCGGTCTAAAAAAAAAAAAATGCTCAGTACAGGAATTAAATATCACAGGATGGCTGCTCAAACACCGACAATGCCCCTAGATGGAGTAAAGTGAAAATATGCAGACCTGCAATTATTGTACTCTTTAAAATACCATTATAGGTTAAAAAAAAAAAGTGATTATGTGCAGGATCAGGGAGCCGGTGTAAGTGCTATGGTTAGGGGACAATGGTTTTCAGCAAGATCAAGTGCCTATATACAAGACTGGACTTTATTAAAGTGCCTGTGAGCAAAGCAAAAGTCCAGGTTGAGCAAATTAACCTTAGCAGGAAGGGATAGGATCCATCACTATGGGGGACCCTAGCAGCACGTTCTTGTTGCTTACTTGCTGATGTGAATTTAACCTAAAAACGACAGGGGTATCACGGCTTAAAATAAAGTTCCAGCCCCCCACCCCCAAGTTCACTCAATATTGATAACTTTTCTTTTAAAAGGTTTAAAAAAATGTAAAAAAAAAAATGCACAAGTCTAATGTTCAACTTCATATTGACCGGGCCCATTTACCCCCACAGAGCCATCCTACAGGATCTAATTATCCGGTCAAGAAAATCTTGCCTTAATAGGCTTCTACGTTGGACAGTCAGCATAGGGCAAATACATATTACCTGGAGCAGAGTCTCGATCTCCCGATGGAAAAAGCAACAGGTCCGGACTTTGGATGGGCCACCCATCCTCCAATTTAGCATGAGGTCTAGCGTGGGAATCTGTCCAAATCTGGGGGGCGCTAGAGTGCCGGGTGCAAGATGACCGTCATGTAGTGAGGCTCTGCAGGCTGAACCGCCAATCCGATGAAAAACAACATTCCCAGGCAGTGTGGAACATAGGCAATGTAAGACAAGGAGTTCACGAAAAGGTTATATTAAAAAAACGTTAGATTTTAATGATTACGACAATTATTAAAAACAAAATCAAAAATTTTTCAATGGTACATTTGAGAATCATTATATGTTAAACAATAAAAGAAAACGAATGATGGTAGCTTCAAACTGCCAATCCGTTCATTATCCTGCAGTCGGAGCACCCATTGAGGCTCCAAATCGTGAGAAGGGACTTCAGAATAGCTGCCGGTGCTGCTGAGCGCAAAAACACCCGGCGGAATGGCACCGGGAACGACATCGGAGTCGGGACGCGATTGCTGCTAGGAGCAGGGAAAATGGCAGCCGGCCTGATCGGTGCTGTGATGGTGGACTCAGCCGGAGGCTGGAGACGCGTGGCAGCCCTAATCCTCGCACCCAGAACGCTGCACAGCAGTGCGGTCAAGAGAACTGGGGCCGCGACGACTCCAGCTAGAGACCCGGGTGAGACGAGGCACCGCGAGGAGCGTGCAGAGAGGCGAACCCCCGGCGGAGCCCAGACCACCAGACACCGACGTGAGCGGGGGAGCGACTAGTCAGGGTACCCTTGGCCGGGAGATCACCTAGCAGGGGAACTGTGGCGGCGGCTGGGAGGTGGACTGTAGGACACAGCTGCAGGCGGACATTGCAGGCCTGCTGAGCCCTATCCCGGTAGGGCCCTCCCGGGCTGATCACACCGTCCGGGGTGGGCGGAACTGATACACAATGCTGTGAGGTGCGGCAGGGGTGTAAGGAGACTGCGACCGCGGTGTCTCTGAAGGCCCCTTACCCCACTGGCTAGATAGTAGTAAAGTGGCGCCGCGGGGCACGGATCGCTGCGAGTGGCACTAGCGCCCTGGTGAGCTCGGGCCTCCATCACATTGTTGGCCCCAGTGGATCCGTTTGTCCTGCGGCAACCGACGTGCGGCAGTGGGGTAGGCCGGGCCCCTCCGTAACGCAAGGCACAATCACACATCAATAGGCCTGGTGCACTGGTGGGCCCTTAAACTTCTCTTTGCTGTAGGCCTCTGTAATGCAGCAATCCCAGCGGAGCGAGCCGAGCCCCGCACGGCGAAAAACCTGGCTGCCTGAGAGACGCATCAAGACGGCGGAACTGGGTCCCTGGCCCCTTGTGACTACTGTATGGCCCCGGAGGGGGGGGGGATGGGGGGGGGGGGAGGACTGGGCCCTGTGGATGCTGGAGACTGCAGTATTGCCGATAACAGACAGCAGAGAACATGCCTGGTAAATCGGCGGACCTGCCACCACCCCCCCCACGAGGTGGGCTCATACGGGGCCATTCCTTGAACTTTAATAGAATGCACTCGCCCCGCGGAGCGGCAAGACTGAGGTGATCTATGAATGTGTGGGACGGACTGTGGCGGAGCCCTGCTGATCAGGAGGGAGGCGAGACCCCGAGCCCCAGCGAAGCAGGTGAGAGCCTGCGCAAGGCCCTGTGCACGCTTCTTGACGGCCCCTCGCATCACCCGAAGACACGTTGAACTGCGCGGTAGAAGCTGAAGGAAAGCGTTGAGAGGGCTCGCGCTGGCCCCACTGAGGCGTAGAGCAAACGGCCCACCTAATACGCAGCCCCCCGAGGGCACACACACCATTGCAGTACTGTACCTGGACAGTCTGCTCGCGGTCCGGGCTGTGCGCCAAGGGGAAGACCAACGCAAGGCAACCAAAGATCTCGTTCGAACAGCGCAAAACCCCAAGGGGAGGAACCCCTCCAGCGGAGGAACAATCCGTAGCAGCCATATCTTCCACGTCGACCCCGGAGCCAAACATCCGTGATATGTTCGCAGACTTGAAGCACTCTGTCAGCCACTGATTTGAAGATAGACTTAATGTCAGACCGACTGGACCAGCTGAAAGACAAACTTTCCAATCACGACGCGTGCTTCGCGGAGTTCGAACAGTGGGGACTGGACTTACCCTGCGTCTTTTTTTAAACTGTCATCCATCATGCGCCTGTGGCAGGCAGATGCCAAACTTAGTTGCCTGACTGAATGAATATATGCTCTTTACGGGCGTCTTCTGTCCAGCCACCCGCACTCCAACTCTGGAAAGTGCTGTGCCCACTGGTGCCACCCTCTGGAATGAATGGAATAAAATAGAATAGAATATGCTCTCTTATAGCGCATGGCTACCTCGGGGGCATCCCAGCGCTGCAGACATGCGGTGAGGAGCAGATGGAATTTTATGGGTCTCATAATGCACTCTGTTAGCCTCTTGTGGCCTTGTTGGGACAGGGCAAATGCTCTCCAGCCATGTTGGGAGGCTGTAGTGGGTAGGGGGTGGTTTGTTTGGGTGTTGGGTAACTTGTCTGAATTGCATTGTCTCTCTCTCACTGCCTTTTGCTCTCCCCTCCCTCTCTCCCCCTTCCCCTCGCTGGCCTTGAATGAAACGCTATTGATCTGTGTCCCCTTTGCTGTGCGCATTACCTGGGATGTGGGTGGCTTGAATGATGGTGGAAAGGCGCGGCTAGTTGCAGCGCTTCTCGACCGACATAGGGCGGACATATGTTCCTTGCAGAAGTTGCACTTGACGGATGCCAATTGTTTGCTCCTGCGAGCGGGCGGGATGAGTGGGAAATTCACAGCGGGCTGCTCCGGCTACGTGAGGGACACGGCCGTCATCCTTAGTAAGGGCCTCCCATGCCGTACACACACTGTAATAGTCTGAAGCCACTGGCTTCTGCTCCCCCTCTGATGCGCATTAATGCATAGCAAAACAAAGATGACTGCAACCGTTGACAGGGTGCACACGCTTATAGCTGTAACCTGGAATGTGAGGGGCCTGAACGATGAGATTAGTGGCAGCGCTTCTTAATCGATATGGGGCAGATATTTGTTTTATACAGGAGTTGCATCTTATGGGAGCGTTATGTTCGTGCCTGTGAGAGGATGGATTGGTGAGAGATTTGTGGCAGGATACTCCAACTATGCCAGGGGCACAGCCATCATTCTCAGAAAGGGCCTTCCTTGGCACACGTGCCCTGCAATTTGCGATCCCCAGGGCAGTTATGTGATAGTGGCGGGAGTTCTTGAGGGCCATCCAGTGCGACTCGTATCAATACATGGTCCCAACACTGACAATCCCCCAATTTTTTTGCGAGGTGTGGAGGTTTGCGGTTTCCCTTGGCCCAGGGGCTGAGCTATGGGGGGGGGTTATATATTGTGATTCTCGATTCGGACTATGACAGGTAAAGTGCTTCTCGCCCGCCTCACCCCCGGGCCGTGGCGCAATTGCAGGTGCTTATGGAAGATAACGATCTGATGGATGTCTGGCCTCGTGTTCTAGAATTAACAACGGGCTCATATCCCGAGACGTAGACACACGGGTTCGCCCTGTACCCATCTTGCCCAAACCTTATCGGATCATGCCCCAGTGCTGTTAGCATTTATTTTACCAGATGTGCCGACTTGAACCCTTAGCTAGAGACTTTCCGCTGGTGCCCACCAGGACCAGGTGTTCCGCGAGGAGATTGGCTCCGCCATTACGGAATACTTTGACACCAACGTTGGCTACCTTGACTCCCCGTACACAATTTGGGAGGTAATTAAGGTTGTCATCAGGGGCAAGTGTATCGCTAAACAGGCTGGTTTTCTACGATCATTGCAAAACGATCTGCGGCGGCTGGAGACAGATTCGCTCTCTTGAATCGGAATTTTTCAAATCCAGTCGGCTTACGAACCACAGGCAGATCAAGGCTAAAATAGCAGAATTTGAGGAGGCTGTGCACAGAGAAATTAATTTCCTGGGCCAGGAAGAAAGAGCTTGCCAATTCGGGTAGCGAGACCGGGTCGGCAGAACCCTTGTGGGTCTCCTCAAAAACCCATGGGCCAATTACTGTATCTGTGAGCTGCGCACGGACGAGAATCTGGTGGTGGTAGGGCAGGAAGGTGTCCAGGCTGAAATGACTCAATATTTTCCTTCTCTGTAAGCGGCACGACAATCGGAGGCCCTACCTGACCTACTGCCTTTTTCGACTACATTGAACTAGTATGGCTCAGAGATGCACACCGATGGTACCTGGACGAGCCATATACGGAGGAGATAAATAGAGTAATTCGGGCCATGCCTGGGGACAAGGAGCCAGAGCAGGACGGCCTTACCCCCGCTTTTTACAAGGAGTTCATGCCCACCTCCTTAACATGAGGACTCGCTTGAGCGAGGTACCCCCCCCCCCCCCACGCAAAGCACTTTTCGTGGCAATCCTCAAGCCAGATAAGGACCCACTATTGTGCGATTCTTACAGACCGTTATCAATGATTAATGTAGATAATAAAATCCTTGCTGTGTTGTTGGCCGTGTGGCTGCTCCCATTGCTCCCTACCATACTCAGGCCCGACCAGTGTGGCTTTGTTCCTGGTAGAAGCACTGCCCACAATCTCCGCACTCTTTGCGGTGATGCAGGAGGTGAACCCCTCTCCCCCAACAGATGGTATTTTCCTGTAAGCAACTAAAGCGTTTGATACGCTGGAGTGGCCTTACTTAGTCTCACTCCTTGCTCGTATCGGTATGAGTACGGCCTTTCTTAAAAATAGCGTTACTCTACACCTCTCCGACAGCTTGGCTGCAGATCAATGGGGTCTCCTCCCCCAGAGTTGCTGTGGCCCGCGGCAAGGATGCCCACTCTTGCCCCTCCTCATTGCCATCGCCATGGAGCCACTGGCAGCCAGACTGCAGCAGCATCACGCCCAAAGGGGGCTAGACTTCACTCCCAGGGTAATTCTCGAGTCAATGCATGCGGATGATGTGACTGTGTCAATAATCCGGTAACCAAGCTTGACCCCCTTATACAGGAAATCACCAGATTTGGCGGACTTTCAGGGGTTGTCAATTGGGGAAATCTATGATCTTTCCTCTCTCTGCCGCTACGGCTACGTTCCAGTCAGTTTCCGCTTAAATTGGCGGACTCGCCTGTGAAGTACCTTGGTATTTGGATTAGTAGGGACCACGAGGAACTGTGGAGATACAATTATGGCAGGCTCAAAGAGTGGCTGAAAATACGCTTACCCCCCTGGAGGGCGCTCACCCTTTCCCTGGCTGGCCATATCGCCATCACCAAAATGGTGGTTTTGCCCAAATTTGTATACGCCTTTGTGAATCTCCATCTCCCTCTTACTTCCGAATTCAAGAGGAGACTCAGTTACAATCTGGTATCTCTTGCATGGGCAGGGGTGCAACCTTGAGTGGCCTGGGAGAGACTCATGCTCCCGTTTGAGCAGGGCGGCTTGGCAGCGCCTGATATGGAGCTGTACCACAGCTGCCCGCTGGCCCAATTTGGGTTCCCTTGGGTATATCCAATGCCCTTTATGGTGCATACCACCCCACGAAACTGAGCTGGTGGATCCAGTTCCATTACACATGGCACTGTTCCGCCCACAAACGCCCGGGGCCTGGAATCAACAACGTGGGCTGCACTGTATGGGCCTGGCAGCAACTCCGCCGCAGGGCACGCCTAGATGCCTTATTTGCAACGTCAGTGCCGCTTAGTAGAAATGCTGAAATTGCGCCTCATGTGACAGTACGATTGAAGGAAATAAATTTATCTATGGGAGAAAGTACATAAAACATGACAAATGTACTAATTGTAATACTCACAATGAAGTTTACTCCATTATATGCCTGTTAGAACCGGGGTCTCTAGTTGGCCGGGGTTTGCATCCTAGTCCAAGTAGGGACCACCGCTTCAGACCTGGTAGCTTGGCGCAGAGCAGCAAGGGCGTAACTTCAGAGCCAATGTGTAAAGTATTTGTGCAACACACAACGTCGATGACACAGTAAAAACACTCACAAGAGGAAAACCACACCAGTTTTGTATAAGAATAAGAATTTCTTTATCTAAAAATTATACTAGAACCAAAAGCAGGTAAATCCAGCTCCAGGCAAGGTCAATAATAAAAAGGATTCCAGTTTCCAAGCAAGATCAATAAGAATGAATCCAGTTCCCAGGCCTGATCAATAATAAAAAGGATTCCAGTTTCCAAGCAAGATCAATAACCAATAAGAATGAATCCAGTTCCCAGGCCTGATCAAATCACCAAAGGCTCTGGTGTGCCAAGGGCTCCTGCTGGTAATGTCTTTCTCACAGTGTCCTTGGATGGCAAAAGTTCACTTGAGGTAGGTTCTTATGGTCAAAATTCACTGGGGGAAGGTTCTTAGGCCAATGTTCCCTTGTAGCGTATGAACAATAGTTACTTACCTGTAATCTGTGGTTCTCCAGTATTGGTGTCTTTCATAGATTCACATGCCTGAATCATTCCCCGTCCTTGGAGTGGGAGTCCCACGGTATATAAAAAGCAGTAATATGCAATATTATCCTTAGAAAAACTTGGTATTAACCAACCAGGAAGTAAAGTAGCCCAAGCTACAAGAGTAAAAACTTCCACACTCCTGACTATCCTAGTCATTTTGTAAAGACCAAACTGCAGCCAATCAGGCGACAGCACCCACCAGAATGTTCTCCCCAGAGGCTCAGGCTCTCAGATTTTCTCGCACAGGAGTGAAGCTAAAAACATCCTAGCCTAAAGAGCCTCAGAGGGGAGGTGGGCGGGTTGCATGTGAATCTATGAAAGACACCAATACTGGAGAACCACAGATTACAGGTGAGTAACTATTGTTCTTCTCCAGTATTAGAGTGTCTTTCATAGATTCACATGCCTGAATCAGAGTAGATAGCAGTACCGAAATAATGCTTGGAAGACGCTATTTGTAACATAATTTTGTACATAGCAAGAATATACATTCACATAATAAAATGCCAACATTCATATATGCATGAAAAAACATGCAATCACATGAGAATGCACCCAAATTAGACGTGGAATAAGCTTCTGGAAAGCCGTACAGAGGAGGAGGGAAAACAGAGGCTCATCTTATCTGAAAAGATTGCGTAGAACCGCTTGACCCACTGACGTATCAGCCTCGCTGGGAGCATCCAAACAATAATGCCTGGTGAAAGTATGTCTGCTGGACCAAATCGCTGTTCTGCAGATTTGCTGACGAGGAACTCCAGCGAAAAGAGCAGTCGAGGAAGAAACAGCTCTTGCAGAGTGAGCTCTTGGAATTGTCTGTAAAGGTCTTCCAGCTTGAAGATGTCAAAAGTCAATAGCTGCAGAAATCCTTCTAGCTATGGTATGTTTAGACACTGCTTGTCCTTGCCGTATCTTTCCATAGGCAATAAACAGTTGATCGGATTTGCGAATGGCAGAGGTCCTTTGCAAATAGAATTTTAAACATGTTCTGATGTCAAGGGTATGTAATGCCCTCTCCGCAGAGGATTGCGGATTAGGAAAAAACGTCTTTAAGATGACTAGTTCGTTCAGGTGAAAATCCGAAGGCACCTTAGGCATAAACCTTGGGTTTGTACGTAGCACCACAGAATTGGACGTGAATTGTAAGAAAGGTGAATTGACGGTGAAAGCTTGAACATCACTGACTCTTCTAGATGAAGTTAATGCTAGCAAAAGAGAAACGTTCCATGTTAGGAATTTGAAATACACCCTGTGAATTGGCTAATACTACATTAAAATGCCATGATGGAGGCGGACGACGTACAGGAGGAAACATTCTGAATAGTCCCTTAAAGAACTGTTGTATTCTTGAAGAATAAAGAGAGATGGACCCATCCTGACGTTGCCTTGAAATGGCTGCCAAACAGACCTTCAACGTTGCATGAGATAAGCCTGATCTTGCCAAGTGCAAGAAAAAAGGTAATATCTGGTCCGGCGTTGCATGAAATGGGTGAACCCCAGCAGATTAACATCAAATGCAGATTCTTTTCCATTAAAGTCTGTATGTCTTTATTTTAGTAGGTGCTCTCGCGTAAGCCAGTACCTCCTCACAATTCTCAGAGATATTCAGATGAGCTAATTCAAGGTGCTCAGACGCCAAGCTGCTAATTTTAGAGAAGCGTGATCCGGATGGCAAATTTGACCATTCTGAATGGAGAGGAGATTCGGTATTGGTCGAAACTGTATTGGATCGTACTCTGAGAGGAGAAGAAATTTGGTGAACCAGTATTGGCGAGGCCACCTGGGGGCGATGAGAATCAAGCGACACGGCTCTTTCTTCATCTTCCGGAGAACTCTCGGAACCAACGGTATCGGAGGAAAGGCGTAAGCATATATTTGAGACCAGTTTATCGAAAATGCCTTCCCCTGCGAGTCCCTGTGGGGATGCCAGCTTGCAAAGAAACAGGCATTTGCTGTTCTTTTCTGTCGCAAAGAGGTCCAGATCGGGATGACCCCACTGCTGTAAGATTAGATCCGCCGTTGGCTGATGCAGTTCCTATTTGTGGTTAGACACCGTTGACCTGCCAAAGGGTGTACGCCAGCACATTTGCAACTCACGGCACATGAACAGCCAAGAGATTGATCCTGTGTCGTATCGCCCAAGCCCATATCTCTTGGGCTTCCTGAGATAGAAGAACCAACCTCGTTCTTCCCTGTTTGTTTAAGTAATGCATACTTGCAGTATCGTCTGTGCAAACCAATACTGTGGCCCCTTGAATGATTGCATGAAAGGATTTGAGGGCTAAGAAGATGGCACCTAGCTCTAGCAGATTGATGTGCCAAGCCTTTTGTTGAGGGTTCTATTTCCCACTGACCTTTAGCCCTTGAAGATATGCTTCCCAACCCTCGAGGGATGCGTCTGTGGTGATTGTGTAATTTGGCGCTTCTTGAAGGAAACGCACACCCCTTCTACAAATTTCTTTCTTGGACCCACCAAACAAAACGGCCTATTGCATCCGAGGAGTGATTTGAATGAGATCTTCGATTGAACTGGAGACCTGCAACCACTGCTTGTCTAGCTCCTCTAGCAATTTTCTCATGTGTAATCTGTAGTTGGGAACCAACGGGATGCAGGTGGAGGCTGTGGCCAGGAATGACTGAGGATCTACTGAAACAGACTTTTTCGTACATAGAAGAAACCACCAAGTGGGAGCTGCAGGCCCGTCGTTCGTGTGAGACAAACACCTTTGCTAGGTTTGTATCGATTGATGCTCCGAGAAACGTTCATATCAGAGCTAGTACTAGTTGGGACTTGTCATGATTTATTAAAAACCAGGTTTTTAAACAGTGACTGACAAGTCCGGGTGTGCTGGACAGCCTGTAAGAGCGATCCCTTATTATACAGTTGTCTCAGTAATGATAAATTTGTATGCCTTGCAGACGTAGATAGGCTGCCACTGGTGCCAGGATCTACGTAAAGACACGTGAAGCGGACCGAAGTCCAAAAGGTAGGACTTTAATTGACAATGTTTTGTACCTATTGTAAAGCTTAGCCACTTCCTGTGCTTAGGAAGGATTGGCACATGAAAATAGACATCCTGGAGGTTGAGAGTAGTTATAAAGTCGTTCTGGCATAAGAACTTTAGGACTTTCTTGAGGTACAACATTTGTAAAGTTTGCGCAAAGATCTAAAATCATGCGCTACTTTCCTGATTTGCTTGTTGATGAGGAACTGAGAGTAAACCCTAACGCTGTTGGAGATTCGGAACCACTCCGACTGTCGCTGTTTGTATCCATTTTTTTTTAAAAGAAGTTTTTATTGCAGATGTATAAAACAAACATCAAAAGTGGTCAACCTTCACAATCAGTGCATCACAAAGTACCTCTGCATCTGTAAGTTTGCACACAGCCATTAAGCCCACATCCCGGAGGTAGGGCGGCGTATCAACAAGTTCAAGCAGAGCACATAGCTGCCCATTCTAGGAAACGTCTGGTGAACAGCACAATATAGTATCCGCTTTTATACCACCAAACTCCCTTCCCCAAGCACCGCTAAGTGTGATCATCTATCTCGTATGGACGGCGCCGGATCCCCAATGCCCCCTGTGTCAGGCCTACACTATTGCTCCCCCCACGGTGGGGGATCCAGAGGTCCACCCCATAATCACCTGAGGCCTCCCAATTTACAAGTCCAAGAGGTACCTGTCCATCAGTCCCAGCTATCTGATCGTGCCACTGGCGCCTCCCCCATCCCTGCAGCGGTTCACTATTGCGGTCCCCCCACCCCTCCCTCTTCCCTCCCTCTCCCTAACTTCTGCTGATGTGGGTGGCAACTGTGGGTCTTGGCATAAGAGTACTCCACTAATCGGGCACACGCATACGCGTCTCTTGGCCTCGTGGAACCCCCTACTCATAGCCATCCTACTCCTCATCCTCTGTCATGTAGTCCTTCAAGGCCTGTACTATGACCTCCCAGGCCCTCGCTTTCTCCAAGCTCTTTTCGTTACCTGTCCTGGCAGCCAGTCGCATTCTGATCACCCCTTCACACCTGGACCATTTCAACAGCTCATTCATCCATCTCCGCACCGATGGGCCCTCCTTGGACTTCCAGTGCCATGTTATTTCCCTCTGGGCTAGAACGAGTCCCAGGTCAATAAATTTGCTCATGACTTTCGTCCTAGCCGTATGGGGAAACCAAAGCAGCAGGCAGGCCGCCATGTCAAACACCACCTCCCGGTCAGTAACCACATTCAGGAGCTCCCCCACAGCAGGCCAATATGTTCCCAACTTAGAGCAACCCCACAGTAGATGGTCGAATTCAACCTCAGGAGCTAAGCATCGCGGGCACACCGCATCTTGTACTCAAAAGTACCTTTTGATCTTCCCCGGGGTCAAGTAAGCCCTATGCAGTATGAAGTAGTGCACCTGCTGAAAGCGGGCGTTCCTGCAACCCGTCCACGTCCGTTCCAAAATGTGGCCCCAGACCGTGTCCGGTATGGACTTGCCTATACTGTCCTCCTATACCGCCTTCAGCTTGGTTAGCGGTTCTAAACCCTCATGTAGCATCCGGGAGTGGAGACAGGTCACCGCCTTCAACGTCCCCGCTGCCATCACCACATACTGACAGGCCATGGTCGTGTTCGGCTCCGTCAGCCCTCCCCTCCAGTGCTTCTGCATTGCCGTGATCACTGCCGCATGCAAGAGGTAGCTCCCATCTGGGAGCCGAAATCGATCTTGCAATACCTGAAAGGGGACCAACGTACCGTCCTGATATAAATCCCCCACCACCTGGAGGCCCAGCTCTTCCCAGTCCAGCAATGGGGACCAGTCTCCCCCGTGCGGCAGCGCTGTCAACATCCCCAGAGGGATCTCCGGAGCGTATGGTCGAGCTACTTTCGCCCTTTTCAAGCTCCTAAGCCAGCATAAGCAAAGGGTCCTCTCCTCTTCAGTCAGTCCCCTGAATTCCAGTGGCTGTTGCATAACAATGTACGATAGGACGTGTCGCTGGATACCGGTCCCCCGTGTATGGTCCGGGCCTCTAAATTCTCTAGCAATGTTTTGCGTCAACACTTGCAACTGAGCCGCCAGGTAATATAGCTCAAAATCTGTGACTGCCATCCCTCCCTCGAATTTGGGTCGCGTCAGAGTATCCAACGCATCCCTACGCCGACCAGGTCCCCATAGGAAACCGATAATCATCGTCCTCAATTCTTTGAAGATCCGTTGTGGAATCCACGTCAGGAGGGTGCGGAAATAATAGAGCAGTCTTGGCAATGCCATCATTTTCAGTAGCGCCACCCGCCCTAGCACCGACAGAGGGAGGGAGGCCCAGAAGGACATGCAGCCCCTCAGGGCCCGCAAACCACGCCCTACATTGCCATCCAGTAGAGTCGCGGTATCATGGTAGATGCGAACACCCAGATAGGTGAAGCACGTACCCTTCCAGACCACCTCCACTGTAAGAGGGGGATACGGCGTGTCCGCGCGCAATGGGTAAACACAAGTCTTATTCCAGTTTACGTTGAGACCCGACCGCTGACCGAAGTGTGACAGCAACTTCACAGCCCCTTCCAGAGCCCTTTCCATGTCCGCCAGGTACAATAAGAGATCATCGGCATACAGTGAGATATGATGGATGTCCCTACCGCACTCAACCCCATTGTACCATATCCCTGCCCTTGCCTGCGCTGCCAGCGGTTCCACCGCTAAGGCAAACAGTAGGGGAGAGAGCGAGCAACCCTGCCTCGTCCCTCTGTGCACCGGATAATCGGAGGATATGACAGAACCCAATCGCACCCTGGCAGTGGCCGAGGAGTAGAGAACCCTCGTCCATCGTCCAAAGCCGTCTCCCAGGCCGAACTTCTCGAGCACCTCATCGAGGTATGTCCATTCAAGGCTATTGAAGGCTTTTTCGATGTCGACGGATAGGACTGCCGGCCTTTGGGCTGGCGCCCATGTACCGTCCAATAGGCGGACCAGGCGGCGGGTGTTGACGGAGGTATTCCTAGTAGGTATAAACCCAGCCTGGTCCTCGTGTACAAGCGTGGTCATGTGGGGTAACAATCTCGTGGCCAAGATACGGCTGAGGATCTTATAGTCCACTGTCAACATAGACAGGGGCCTATACGATGTCACATCCGAGGCCTCTCTACCAGGTTTCAGCAGTGGTATCACTAGGGCCTCCCTCATCGATTGAGGCAGACGTCTGAGCGACAGGGCCTCCGAGTATACCGTCAGGAGCTTGGGCGCCAGAGTATCGATATACTTCACATAAAATTCTATCGGGAAGCCGTCTACCCCCGGTGTCTTATTTCTGGCCATCTGTTTGATGGCCACTCGAATCTCTGACAACGTTATCGGGCCACCCAAGGCCTTTGCAGTTTCGTCCTCCAGCCGTGGGAGACGGACTGTTTCCAGGTAGTCGCCTATTGCAGGGCCCGTCATCTCCAGCCGACTCGCGTACAGGCTCGTATAATACGACTGGAAGCGATGTAAAACCGCAGTTTGAGAGTAGACCATCACCCCCGTATCCGCTTTAATGGCCATAACCGGGCTACTTCTAGGTTCCTGATTAGCTAGTTTAGCGAGCAAAGTGCCCACTTTATCTCTCTCCGCATGCACCTTGGTGAGATAGAGCTTGTAATCGTAACACCGCAGACGTTCCGTCTCTGTAGCAACCATCTCCCTCGCCTCACTCAGTCTCTCCTGCAAGTCAGGCCGTTCAGGGCTGCGCTGTTCCAGATCCCTCAACACACATTCCGCCTTTTCCAGGTCAGCCAGGACCGTCACCCTCTCACTCGCGAATCTGCCCATACAGACACCTCTCACCACCACTTTCATCGCATCCCATTCAATCGAAATCGAGGCCGCCGTCCCCTCATTCTCAACAAAGTAGCTCTCAATACCCTGGAGGACCCTATCGCTGAACACCGGGTCCTCTAACGTGTCCGGCCGTAATCTCCACGTCGGGACCGCCAACCTCACCCTCTGCCACCTAATCGTCATCAGTAAGGGATTATGGTCCGAAATGGTCCTGGTCAGGTATTCTGTGTGGGTCGATAGGGCAGCTAAGGGGCCACTACAGAGGATGGAGTCTATCCTAACATGTAATGCATGCAGTGCCGAAAAGAAGGAATAGTCCCTAAAGTCCGGATGTTGCTCCCTCCATACATCAAGAAGGCCCCATCTCGCTTGCCAGTCCTTCCTGTGCGAGGCAAGCCTACGCACTGGGGAGTCAACCAATGGTGGATGAGACCTATCTAAAAAGACATCAGTGATCGAGTTAAAGTCGCCTCCCAGTATTATTGGGCCTGTCAGAAAGTGTGCGAGCGATCCCGTCAAGCCATCAAAAAATCGAGCCTGGTCAGTGTTTGGGGCATATATACTACAAAGAACCACATCCCGACCGTATAGCCTCCCCTCCACAGCCACAAACCGACCCTCAGGGTCTACAAGCTGGTTTAAGGCCTGGAATGGGATCCCCGCTCTCACCCATATCAGCACTCCCCTGGCATAGGCCGAGTACGTAGTACCAAATACCTGACCATGCCACCTCTTCTGCAGCGCAGTGCATTCCTGCTTAGTTAAATGGGTTTCTTGCAATAGCACAATATGGATGCCTCGCCTCATCAGATGGGAGTGCACCTTGTGTCTCCTTGACATTGTTTGGAGGCCACGGACATTCCACGTGAGGCACTTCAAATCAGGTAACGTCCCCATTGCGGCCATCCTCTAACCACCTCCCCAGAATCAATCGGCCACCCACATCATTGCAGTAACACCCCCCACACATAACACCCCAGAAAACTCCCCAAACCCCCTTCCCCAGAACAGGACCTAACAACAAGTCATCAGGCCCCAACCAAACTCGTAGCACAGCACACAGTTCACTACTCTGTAGTCGTTACTACAGAAGGCCTTAAGGGCAACGGGAGGGTGATTCAGAACCAACCGGGGGCAGGCAGTTACCCCGTCCCGAGCCTTGATCCCATATGACATTGCAACACAATACCTGTTAGAGCGCTGAGCACCAGGGTATCCTGTTCTAACGGGAATAGCTGCCATTGTCCCCTCCCAGAGTGTCACTCGTTAAATAGTCCATCTGCCGTCTGTGGGGTGACCGACGGGCCACCAGCACTGTCCACCTCCGAGGCGTCTCCTACAGATTTCCCTCCGTCCTCATCAGATTCCGAGCCCACCGACAGTCCGTCAGGTTGTGAGCCCGTAATGGATGCTGTCGCGGCCAGTGCTCCTTTCCTGTCCGCCGCCATCTGGTCGTCCAGTAGCGCCCTCTTAAGTTTATTCCGGTTGCGGATGCGTTTCGATTTTCGCATCTGGAGCGGTTTCTGTCTCTCACGGTCACCTTTACCTCTGCGATCAGTACCGGCCCGATATAGCTCCAGCCATGACCATGCCTCGTCCGGGGTCTGAAAAAATTGGGTTTTGCCATCCACAATCACCCGCAATCTGGCCGGAAAAAGCAATGAATACTGTATGCTCTCGTCCCGCAGTTCCTTTTTCACGGAGAGATAGGAGGCCATGCGCCTCTGGACCTCTTGTGTGTAATCGGGGAAGATCGTGACTGGGCTGTTGTCCACTTGAAAGGGGCCCAGCGTGCGTGCCCTCTGTATCAGGAGGTCCCGGTCCTTGAAATGCAGCAGCTTGACCACCATAGGCCTGGGAGGGCTTCCCTGTTTGTATCCATATAGACACTTGTGCAAACGACTCCCGTAGATGAGAAGGTGGAGGTCCCTTTGGAGGTGTAGAAAGAGGGAAATTTGACAAATTCTAGTGTGCCCTTGGGCAGGACGTGTAAAAAAAAAAAACAACGGTCCTCTGTCACCTTTGACCAATTGGAATAAAAGTGAGATATTAGACCTCCGACGTTTTTGGAGGGAATAAAGGTGGGTTCAAGGTAATCCATTGTTTCTTAGAAGAGTTGCCTCGGCTGTACGATGATTTTCTATGTAGGACCTGTTGGTACTTTGCCCATGTGACTGCGTTTGATTTGAGTAACGCAGTTGGTTCTGATTATAAGAGCCAATACTGGATGGTACTCCCTTGAAAAAAGGACGTGGATCTACGTCCTCAGCACCACGAAAAGGCTGCGATTCTATATCTAGAGTGTGCGGGCAGTATCTGTGTTCTTTAAGATGGTCTGCAGTGCCTCATCAACATGCTGGCTAGAAGGGATCCTCAATCAAAAGACAAGTGAAGTATGGAAGTCTGAACCTCCTTGCGAAAGACGTAGCATTGAAGCAAAAATGTCTTTGCCAGACTGCCCCTATTGCGAGCTATCGAAAACCTGTACACGCAATGTCCGCTACACAGTGTATTATTTCTGATGCACTTCTCTCTCTCTCTCTCTCCCTCCTGCAGGATCTTCAATGCGTGAGGCTTGGAGGATTCTGGAATAAGTTCTACTAGCGCCAACATGTCAAGAGCACATCTGGCGGCATACCTGCCCAACTGGCTTGCAAGATAATCGCTGTGCCGCCTGAGTAATGACTGAATCGGGGTAGGCTGAGAGACTAGAAAAACAGGTGAATAGTGGAGAGCTTCACGTTTCTTGTCGAGGAAAAAACGCCAGCACGGAGTTAGGCCCCTGCATGAGTTTAACACCTTCTTTCTAAATAAAGTCTATGATAGGAACTGAACAAACTTGTTTCTGTGGTTCCACCAGGACGAGGGGAAAGGGGAAAACGATTTGGCGCTCTCTTCATAAGGAGGGGAAAAACCTTCAATATTCACCGAAGGTGAATGCAATAGAACTCCAGTTGTAAGAGAAGACGTAATCCCGCCATGGTACCGGCCGTGGCAGCCTTGCTGTCAGAAATACATAATTCTGATCTGAAGAAAAAACATGCTCATACGGCTATGTGCTGTCCAAGAAGAATAATGGCGGAAGTAAAAAGCCTTCACGCCCTCACGTGGATGTAGTGGAAAGCTGCGGTTGACGAAATAAATCGTCTACAAAAGCACTGTGCATAAAAGTCAACAGTGTGTGAAATCAACTGTCAACGGGCTCAACCGTCGACTAATCCAACAGTAGACAGGGTCATCCGTCAACGAAGTCAACTGGCGTCGAAGCTGAATGTTGACGAAGCTCACCGTCTACGGAGCTCACCGTCTACGGAGCTCACCGTCTACGGAGCTCACTGTCTACGGAGCTCACCGTCTACGGAGCTCACCGTCTACGGAGCTCACCGTCTACGGAGCTCACCGTCGACGGAGCTCACCGTCGACGGAGCTCACCGTCGACGGAGCCTACCGTCGACGGAGCCTACCGTCGACGAGCCTACCGTCGACGAGCCTACCGTCGACGAGCCTACCGTCGACGAGGCCAACTGTCAAAGAAATTTTCCATTGACGAAACTCCCAGTGGTCGACGAGCCTTCAGTCGACAAAAGGGCACTGTCCTCACTGTCGTTGACGAATGCCTGGAGGCATTGTCGTTGCAGAGCACCAGTGACTGCAGAGATTGTCGTCAGAGAGTACATCGACCGTATCGTCGACAAGCTGGCACATTTTCACGTAGAAAAGTGCGCAGAGTGAGTCTAGACGCCTGAGAGTAAATCTCGTGGGCGTAGATGTGGGAGGCACAGACTCAAAGAAGGCCAGAGCTTAATTGTGATGTTACTTCAGCTGGTGAAGTAGAGGAGAAGCATCACTTAAAACCTTAATGTGCAGAACAAACAAAAAAATCCTCCCACATCAGAAGGGGGGTATAGTCTAAGCACAAGAACAACCCCTTCGCCACCTACCATGTCAGAGACAGGCAGAGTGCTGGTCCATATACTCTTCATGAGGGTTCACAGGAAAAGGTCTCAGATTCCCGCAAGTGACGCAGGGTCTGAAGGTAGACTTCATGTAAGAAGACATTACAAAAATGTGATATTATGAAGAAAAAATTGAAGAAAAAGGAAGAAAATTGAAGAAAACTGAGCAGAGCTCAGGGAGACTCCCTTCACACGACGTGCGGTAGAAAATCTGGGAGCCTGAGCCTCTGGGGAGAACATTCTGGTGGGTGCTGTCGCCTGATTGGCTGCAGTTTGGTCTATACAAAATGACTCGGATAGTCATGTGTGGAAGTTTTTACTCTTGTAGGTTGGGCTACTTTACTTCCTGGTTGGTTATTACCAAGTTTTTATAAAGATATTATTGCATATTACTGCTTTTTATATACCGTGGGACTCCCACTCCGATGACGGGGAATGATTCAGGCATGTGAATCTATGAAAGACACCCTAATACTGGAGAATAAGTGTGCCTCTCATAGAAATGATGCTCCCAGCGTAGGAAGTGCGGCTGCCCAGGCGCTGCTGGTAATGCTAAAAAATGCCCCAGTGTCAATTACCAAGTAATTATGCCCCCATAGGCCGGTCAGTGAAGGAGGGTTCCCAGCCAAGCACAAAGCTCACACTCCAGGTACCCGGCCAACCCGCACCCCGCCCCCTCGCAGCAGCCTGGTTGCACTGATGCGTTACCTGGGGTGGTGGTTGCGGGCGCGGGTGCGAGGCTCCTCTCCCCCTGGGGCTTAGGGCTCAGCAGGCGCTGCACGGGTGGGGGTCACGGCCACACAGCGCTCCTTTAGCACAGCGCCTAACAGTACCTCCAAGTCCGGGGCAACGACGGAGCCTCCTGCCATACAGTGCTTCGCTTCTCAGCGCTACACAGCGTGCTCCGGTCCCAGTGGCGGTGACCTCAGGGCCAGTTTTAGTTGGCTTGCGCCAGAAGCAGAGGCAATCATAGAGCCCTCGGGAGGATCACGGGGCAAGCAGTGCTGAGGGCAGGCACAGCGTTGCAGGGCAAATCTTGAGAGTGTTGTCGCTCTTCCAAAGGGCAGTCTTTAAAACGCTGTGGTCCAAGGACAGGTAGTTTCCTTTAGCTTAAAAAGGGTGCAGTCACAAAAAGGCAATCTTTAAAAGGTTGAAGACTCTTTAAAATGTGGTTCAAAGGAAAGTAGTTCCTTTGGGATGTTGTGGAGACACTCTGGTGGTGATGTTGCAGTCTCCCATGCAGGGCAGGATCCGCAGACAGTAGGGCGGCTCAGCAGGTTGTTGGGAAGCAGTTCCTTGGAGCAGTCAGCCTCCTTCCCAGTGGCAATCCTCTTGCGCAGCAGTCCTCACTCCAGCAGGGATTCTTCCAGGTCCAGCAGTGTAACAAGAATGTGAGGCCAGGACCTCCCTTATATATTCTACCGTCCATGGGCTAGAAAGTGGTGGAAGTCTCTGGAAGGGTCTGGGGGCAGGGGCTTCTGGAAGAGTCCAGGGAGTTCTGGTATGTTCCCTGCCTTCCCTGACCTAGCTGTCACAGTGACTAGAGACAGGCCGTTAAGGCTACAGTGGGCAGCCCATCACAGCTCATCCCAGTGAAGAAGGTGTGAATCACCACTCCCACCTCCCAACCCAGGCAGGCTACCAGTATGCAGAGGAGGGGGGAGTCTGCAGAGCCTAATCTAAGTGTAGGCAGGAAAAGGTCCACTTTATAAAAGTGGGATCCCTAGCGTAGTAATGCCCAAATCCTATATATCATTGGAAAGGGTTCCCCGCCCCGAGTCCAACAAGACCAAACTTGACAGACTTATTAGGTCCCTGTCAGAAGTTAGTCCATAAGGGGAGGTTCCCAATATTAGCCTATGGAGGATTAGCCTTACTGCGGTAGCAGTGGCTTGTGGCAGATATGCCAGCCTCACAAGGTTTTAGGGGAGAGCACCTGCACCTCAGCACTGTTTAGCAGTGGTGAGGCGCCCAGAGTCCTAAGTCCAACAAAAGGTAAGGTAAAAATGGGAGGCAAAAAGGCAAAAATGTAGGGGAGACCACCCTAAGGCTGACAGGTCTAACACGTGTTCCCCCCCAGCTGAAAGTGGGGAGAACTACCCAACCTCCCGGGAGTTCTCATCACTAAGGCGGAAAAACCTAGAGAGACCGTCAGCAATGGCGTGGTCTACTCCGGGTCTGTGTTCCACCCTGAAGTCCATCCCCTGTAGGGAAATTGACCACCTCAACAATTTGGTATTCTCGCCCCTCATTTGCATGAGCCACCTGAGGGGCCGGTGGTCAGTCTGAATCAGGAAGTGGGAGCCAAACAAGTATGGCCTCAGCTTCTTCACAGCCCAGACCACCGAGGCTTCCCTCTCTATCGCACTCCACCGCTGTTCTCGGGGGAGTAGCCTTCTGGAGATGAAAGCAACTGGTTGGTCCCGTCCCTCCTAATTGAGTTGCGAAAGTACTGCCCCTATGCCATGCTCTGAGGTGTCCGTTTGGACAATTAACTCTTTGGAGAAGTCAGGGGCCCTGAGCACAGGAGCTGTGCACATGGCCTGCTTTAGAGAGTCGAAGGCTTTTTGGCAAGCCTCTGTCCAAATGACTTTTCTAGGGTATTTCTTAGAGGTTAGCTCAGTCAAGGGGGCCACAATGGTGCCATAGCCCTTGACAAATCTGCGGTAGTAACCTGTGAGGCCCAGGAATGCCCTGACCTCAGTCTGTGTTTTGGGAGGCTCCCAGGCAAGTATGGTTTCTATCTTGGCCTGTAGGGGCTGCGCCTTACCCCCGCCCACCAAGTGTTCCAAGTAGACTACCGACCCCTGCCCTATCTGGCACTTGCTGGCTTTGATAGTCAGGCCTGCCTGCTGCAGGGCCTGAAGCACTCCCTGGAGGTGACCCAGATGGTCCTCCCAGCTGCTACTGAAGACAGCTATGTCATCCAGGTAGGCAGCAGAGAAGGCCTCTAAACCGGAGAGGACCCGGTTCACCAGCCGCTGGAAGGTGGCAGGAGCATTTTTCAGTCCAAAGGGCATCACTCTAAACTGGTAGTGGCCCTCTGGGGTGGAAAAGGCGGACCTCTCTTTAGCTCCGTCTGTTAGGGTGATCTGCCAGTACCCTGACGTGAGGTCGAAAGTACTCCGGTATCGGGCAGCCCCTAGTCGGTCAATGAGCTCATCCGCCCTAGGGATAGGATGAGCATCAGTCTTGGTCACAGAGTTCAGTCCCCTGTAATCCACACAGACCCTAAGTTCTGGTGTGGTGCCCAGTGGGCCAGCTTTTGGTACCAGAACCACCGGACTGGACCAAGGGCTGTTGGAGGGCTCTATCACCCCCAACTCCAGCATCTTAGTGACTTCACTCTGGATGCTGGCCTTCACCTTATCTGACAGCCTGTAAGACTTGGACTTGACAGGGGGGCTCTCTCCTGTGTCCACATCATGGGAACACTGAGAAGAACTGCCCCAGGACCTGGCGGCAGTCCCTCTGTTGCTCAGGAGTCAAGGATGGGGAGAGGACCACTCCCTCCACCGATCCATCCTTCTCTTTGGAAGCAAAGGGGTCCGGGAGAGGTTCACTTCCCTCTTCCTCGGCCCCATCAGTCACCATCAGTAAGGTGAGCTCAGACCTCTCATGGTGGGGTTTGAGGCGGTTGGCGTGTAGCACCCTGTGGGGCTGCCTGGGGGTCTTAAGGTCCACTAGGTAAGTGGCCTTACCCTTCTTCTCCAATATCTCATTAGGGCCTGTCCAGCGGTCCTGGAGGGCACTGAGCTCTCCAGGCTCTATGACCCACACCTTCTGTCCAGGCTCTAGCTCCGAAGGGTGAGAGTTCTGGTCGTACCATTCCTTCATCACCGCCTGGCTGGCCTCTAAGTTGTCAGAAGCTTGTTTCCACAACTTAGCCATTTGGCCACGGAAGGCCAACATGTAGCTCACTACATCCTGGGGAAGCCTCCTTGGAGTCTTCTCCCACCCATCCTTCACTAGACTGAGAGGTCCCCTAACGGGGTGACCGTACAAGAGCTCGAAGGGGCTGAAACCCACCCCCTTCTGCGGTACCTCCCTGTAGGAAAACAGCAAACAGGGCAAGAGGACGTCCCACTTTTTCCTCAGGCCCTCAGGCAGACTCCTGATCATGCCCTTTAGGGTCTTATTAAATCTCTCCACGAGACCATTAGTCTGTGGGTGATAAGGGGTGGAGAACTTATAAGTAACCCCACACTCCTTCCACATGGCTTGCATGTAGGCAGACATAAAATTGGTGCCCCTGTCGGACACCACCTCTTTGGGGAAACCCACTCTGGTAAAAATCCACATTAGGGCCCGTGCCACTGCAGGCGCAGTGATGGTTCTCAGAGGAATAGCCACTTGGTACCAGGTGGCGTGGTCCACCAGAACCAGGATAAACCTGTGACCACAAGAAGTCGGTGGATCCATAGGCCCAACAATGTCGATGCCCACCCTCTCAAAGGGTGTGCTAACGACAGGTAGTCGTTCCAGGGGAGCCTTCAGCTTAGCCCCTGTTTTCCCACTGGCTTGGCAGGTCAGACAGGTCCTCCAGAATGTATCTGAGGAGATCCTCATCTGCGGCCAATAAAAATGTGGGACAAGCCTAGCAAAGGTCTTGTCTTAGCCCAAGTGTCCTGCCAATGGGATCTCATGAGCCAATTCCAAAAGAAAGGCCCTGTAGCACTGGGGGACCACTAAGGCCCTTGATGACCCATGCACAGGAGCCTTGGGCTCACTGTAAAGGAGCCCATCCTCCCAGTAAATATGATACTTCGCGGAGGCATTGCCTGCTGCTTGGGCTTCGGCCTGTCGCCTCATGCCCTCAAGGGTAGGGCATTCCTTCTGTGCCCGGCAAAACTCTTCCCTGGTGGGCCCTCCTTCCACCTGCCACTCTGCAGGGGTAGGTAAGTCCCTCAAGGGAGCAACGTCCCCCTCCGTGGACTCCGGTGCAACCTCCTCAGGTGCCCCATCCATCTCACGGGGTGACTGCCCCGGGGCGGGCTTCCCACGCCCTCGGGCTCCTCCCTTCTTAGCATCTGGCTGGGCCATTTTTCCAGGCTCCAGCTCTGGCTGACTCCCTTGCCGGGCAGCCATAGACCGTGTGGTAGCACAAATCCACTCCGGCAACCCCAGCATTTCCACATGCACTTTGAGCTCTACCTCCTTCCAGGCAGTATGCTCTAGGTCATTCCCTAACAGACAGTCCACTGGCATGGCAGGGCTCACAGCAACTCTTAAAAGGCCTGAAACCCCTCCCCACTCAAATGGAACCTGTGCTATGGGATAGTGACCCCCCCCCTATTGTCAGCCATCACAACTGGGTAGAACGCATCAGGAATTATTTGCTCTGGGGACACCAGCTGACTCCTTACCATAGTCATGCTGGCACCTGTGTCCCTCAGGGCCTCCACCCCCTGACCATTGAGGGTGACCCACTACCTATACTTAGTAGTATTGAAGGGCACGTGGACCTTAGGAACCATCTCACTGTCTCCCAGAGACACTAGGACAAGCCCTGCCCCCTCACTCCCCATCATCTAGGGACAGCTCCTCCCCAAGCGCTACACTAGCCACCCCGGGGTTTTTACCTCCAGTGGCCTGTGGTGCTCTCTTGCGACACTTGGGATCCTCCTTGTAGTGTCCAAGTTCACCACACTCATAGCACCAGACAATTCTGGGCTGCTGACCTTTGTCAGGATAAGTGGGCTTCTGGTGGCCAGATTGGGGCTGGGACCCAGACCCTTTCCCTTGTGAATTATTTTGGGGGCCTTTGGAGAACTCTTTCTTTTTATCTCCCTCCTCTTTCTTCTGGTGGGAACCCTGACCACCCCTTTGGGAGTCCCCCCCAGAACCCTTGTTGGACACCCTGGTACTGACCCAGGTGTCCGCCTCCTCCGCAAGATTCCTAGGATTTGTCAACTTGCGGTCAACCAGGTGTTGGCGCAGCTCTGGAAAACATTTCTCTAGAAGGTGCTCTCTTATACAATCCTTCATAGTCATGCACATTGTTGCCCTGCACCCAGCCCTCTAAAGCTTTACTAGCGTAGTCCAGGAAATCTACCCAGTTCTGTGTGGGAAGTTTGTGGCTATTCCTAAACCTCTGCCTATACCTCTCAGGGGTAAGACCGAACCTCTTAAGCAATGCTTCTTTCATAACAGAATAGTTGGTCTGGTCTTCCTTTTCTAGGCTAAGGAGTGTGTCCCTAACTTCCGGAGGTATGTACTTGTACAGACCACCCCCCCAGTGACTCTCTGGGACCCCATGGGCTCTTAGTGACACCTCATAGGCAGCTAACCACTTATCAATATTATCCCCCACCTTAAAACTGGCCATCACATCTTTAGGCATAAAGACCCTGGACTCACGTGAAGCTTCCGTAGGTATGCTGCCACCACTCTTGATGCTGTTCGTCCCTGCTTGTAGGGCTCGAATTTCCAGTTCCTTCAGGTTGAGCTCATGGGTAAGTTTCTTCCCCTCCATGGCCCACCTTTCTTTCTCACGCTCCCTTTCCAATTTGGCGAGCTCCAATTTAAACTGTCTCTCCTCTCTCCTGTCCTCCAATTCCTCTGAGGACAGGGTCCTTACTGACACACTACTGCCTGCCCTGGAAGGTACCCTTGTACCTGGTAACAAGTTGCCATTTTCCACCAAGGGCAGTAGGTCAAGTTCTCCTGTGGCGCCTTGCTCCGCTCCCTGCTCGTCCCCTTCTCCTTCTCCTTCTGGGTGGGCCGTTACCCATGCCCTGAAGGCTTTCTGAAGCTCTGTCTTCTTAGCGCCTCGCTTGAAGGGCACCCTTTTCTCCTCGCAGAATTCCTTGAGCTGCGCCGCCGTATAAGTTTCCAGGTTGGCCAGCTCAAATTCCATCTTGCCAGGTAGGACCTCAGACGTTCGTAGAGAAAATCAAATGGGACTTAGGCCAAAGGACTTTTAAAAAGAGCAGCCAGTCAGGGAGAATTGAAACAAAAATTAAAAATGGCAATTGGAGAGGGTTGACAAAAATTCAGTGGGGTCAGGTGTAGGGTTGTGGTGTACACTGCGTCGCTGCGTGGTGTTACACAAGCACAAGTCCTATCCCACCGCTCGATCACCAATGTTAGAACCGGGGTCTCTAGTTCGCCGGGGTTTGCACCCTAGTCCAAGTAGGGACCACGCTTCCGACCTGGTAGCTTGGCGCAGAGCAGCAAGGGCGTAACTTCAGAGGCAATGTGTAAAGTATTTGTGCAACACACAACGTCGATGACACAGTAAAAACACTCACAAGAGGAAAACCACACCAGTTTTGTATAAGAATAAGAATTTCTTTATCTAAAAATTATAGAAGACCAAAAGCAGGTAAATCCAGCTCCAGGCAAGGTCAATAATAAAAAGGATTCCAGTTTCCAAGCAAGATCAATAATCAATAAGAATGAATCCAGTTCCCAGGCCTGATCAAATCACCAAAAGCTCAGGTGTGCCAAGGGCTCCTGCTGGTAATGTCTTTCTCACAGTGTCCTTGGATGGCAAAAGTTCACTTGAGGTAGGTTCTTATGGTCAAAATTCACTGGGGGAAGGTTCTTAGGCCAAAGTTCCCTTGTAGCGTAATAAGTGTGCCTCTCATAGAAATGATGCTCCCAGCGTAGGAAGTGCGGCAGCCCAGGCGCTGCTGGTAATGCTAAAAAATGCCCCAGTGTCCATTACCAAGTAATTATGCCCCCATAGGCCGGTCAGTGAAGGACGGTCCCAAGCCAAGCACAAAGCTCACACTCCAGGTACCCGGCCAACCCGCACCCCGCCCCCTCGCAGCAACATGGTTGCACTGAGGCGTTACCTGGGGTGGTGGTTGCGGGCGCGAGGCTCCTCTCCCCCTGGGGCCTCGGGCTCAGCAGGCGCTGCACGGGTGGGGGTCACGGGCACACCGCTCCTTTAGCACATCGCTTAACAGTGCCTCCAAGTCCGGGGCAACGACGGAGCCTCCCGCCACACAGCGCTTCGCTTCTCAGCGCTACACAGCGCGCTCCGGTCCCAGTGGCGGTGACCTCAGGGCCAGTTTCAGTCGGCTTGCGCCAGAAGCAGAGGCAATCACAGAGCCCTCGGGAGGATCACAGGGCAAGCAGTGCTGAGGGCAGGCACAGCGTTGCAGGGCAAATCTTGAGAGTGTTGTTTCTGTTCCAAAGGGCAGTCTTTAAAACGGATGTATGACATTACAACGCATGGTTTTACCATGCATGCCTTTACAACGCGGTTTTTACAACGAAAACCTTTACAACGCATAGCGCTTTGGGGTGCTGGATAGTGAATAGTTTAATTTACTATGCCAACTCCAGTCCCCGTGGACACTAGGGAAGGTGTTGGATAGTAAATTAAACGTATTCCCTATCCTAGAGCGCCCCCAGCGCAATGCGTTGTAATGGTTTGCGTTGTAAAAGTTGCGTCGTAAAGGCACTGCGTGGTAAAAGTTGGGTTGTAAAGGATGTTTCCCCTTTAAACGCTGTAGTCCAAGGACAGGTAGTTTCCTTTAGCTTAAAAAGGGTGCAGTCCCGAAAAAGGCAATCTTTAAAAGGTTGAAGACTCTTTAAAATGTGGTTCAAAGAAAAGTAGTTCCTTTGGGATGTTGTGGAGACACTCTGGTGGTGATGTTGCAGTCTCCCATGCAGGGCAGGATCAGCAGACAGTAGGGCAGCTCAGCAGGTTGTGGGGCAGCAGTTCCTTGGAGCAGTCAGCCTCCTTCCCAGTGGCAATCCTCTTGCGCAGCTGTCCTCACTCCAGCAGTGATTCTTCCAGGTCCAGCAGTGTAACAAGAATGTGAGGCCAGGACCCTCCCGTATATATTCTACAGTCCAGGGGCTAGAAAGTGGTGGAAGTCTCTGGAAGGGTCTGGGGGCAGGGGCTTCTGGAAGAGTCCAGGGAGTTCTGGTATGTTCCCTGCCTTCCCTGACCTAGCTGTCATAGTGACGAGGGACAGGCCGTTAAGGCTACAGTGGGCAGCCCATCACAGCTCATCCCAGGGAAGAAGGTGTGAATCACCACTCCCACCTCCAAACCCAGGCAGGCTATCAGTATGCAGAGGGGAGGGAGGAGTCTGCAGAGCCTAATCTAAGTGTAGGCAGGAAAAGGTCCACTTTATAAAAGTGGGATCCCTAGCGTAGTAATGCCTAAACCCTATATATCATTGGAAAGGGTTCCTCGCCCCGAGTCCAACAAGACCAAACATCACAGACTTATTAGGTCCATGTCAGAAGTTATCCCATAAGGGGAGGTTCCCAATATTAGCCTATGGAGGATTAGTCTTACTCGGTAGCAGTGGCTTGTGGCAGATATGCCAGCCTCACAAGGTTTTAGGGGAGAGCACCTGCACCTCAGTACTGTTTAGCAGTAGTGAGGCGCCCAGAGTCCTAAGTCCAACAAAAGGTAAGGTAAAAATGGGAGGCAAAAAGGCAAAAATGTAGGGGAGAACACCCTAAGGCTGACAGGTCTAACAAGGCCCCTGCGCAAAAGCATATATTGGAAAAACAAGTCAACCAATAAGGAAACGGATTACACAACACCGGACACAAATTAAATGTAAAACACCAAATGCTCCTTTAGTCTCTCATTGCATTGAAAAGGACCATAATGCAACTGAAATGAAATGGACTGTGCTGAGAAAGATAACAGGGAATGACATTGAAAACATGTTATCTAAAATAGAAGCCAAGACCAAACTGTTTCTGGGCACAACTGATAACGGCCTGAATTAAATGTCTGAAATTACCAAATGTGGATAATGCCAGAATCAGGTCAATGGTATCAATGAGCCAGGAAAACGGGAAATAGAACCAAGATGTATATTTGCCCCTAGATTTTCCTCTTCTTTGCACTCTTGAAGAAATATAGAAATGTCAGACAACAGCGGAATGATACAAGTGTTTGTACACATTAAACGATTCATATAAATGAGAACACTTTTGAATCCAAAATACCATGAATGGGCATTTACAGGAAAGAGCTAAGAAAATCACAACCACGGAATGTATAATTGTTCTTTGATCCCCCATATTTCAGAAATAAATATACGACAGTTAATGGGGTCGCACCTCGAGCTAGTTAAACATTCATCTTCAAGACGAAAACGATATGAATACACAAGAGCACCACTAATTAGATCTATGTGAAAAGTAACGTGAATATGAGAAACAGGAAGTATCGCTATGGTTACGCCGCCAGAAAAAGAGGAACTACAAAGAAACTTGACTTAACACGCATGCGCACGTATGATGCCTAAAGACAACGGAGACGTATCCATGGAAACATCACGCATTAATAAGAAGTCACACGCTATGTCCATGAAAACCGCGGAGAAAAACTCAAACATGAAGAATCGCTGAGACAGGAGCGTTTCCTTTCGTGACTGCAGAATGCCCATACAAACCAGGTACATTAATTCTGATAGAGCTTCAGACTTTCAATTTCACGGACTCACGGATCAACGTTACTGGGCACGATCAACTAACAGGCACGGGCCGTATAAGTAAACTCACGAGAGAGCGGAAGTTGACCGAATTGATATAGACACGCTACGCTCCATATTTTTATATCAATTGCCTACATGGGAGAGTGGGGTCACTGCATGCACTTGATAATATATCCCGTAAGACAAATCCACGGAGCACTATGAGAACCAGTCTCCGTCTACAAGAATGCATAGTTATGGTTTTCATAAGATACAGTACCGCACTATGCGGAACCCACGGGGCATTACTATATAAATTTCACGGCAATAGTAAACAAGATACGCCTAATGTTGTAATTTTCAAAACCCTTAGTCATTAAAGGTAATCTAGAGTCATTTTTTCCACCAGATGCACGCAGTTTAATTAAGCCTGGATACACTAGAAAAGAGAAAAGAGAAAAGAAAGAAAAAAACAGACGCCCCATAGCGATACCCAAGAGCCATTCCGGTAGGTCCATAATACAAAGATATGCAACCAGTCTAGACTTATGTACAGTGAGGAATGAGACAACTTATTTGTCTTTTTCAATTTTATTTGATACAGACAATGAACCTCTACCAAGAGTATCTTGCTAGAAAAGTTGGTACATAATAGATTAATTAATTTACTTGCACACCACAGTACTTTTAAAATGTATACACTAAAACTAGTTATTGTTCTTCATACAGATTGATCACTGCCCTACCTCATATCCACCCCGCCCTGACGAAGACCTTTTATAAAGTGATGGTCCAGAATCTAAAAGGTCGAAACGCGTTGGCATCACTTCTAGTGGATCAGAATTGAAAAAACAAATAAGGGACACTGTTTGACTCAGTGGGTAGTGCCAGACTATTTGGGCTAACCCTAATCAATCCCCTAACCATTTCTGACCCCAAACAGGACCTCAAAGATATAAGGTGCCTAGAAGGAAAAAGTTTGGATCAGGCACAAAAAAGTAGCACTCTAAAGAATCTTGGAGAACACATTTTGCTTTTGAATATTTGATTTACTTCGTGTATGTATTTTGATTGTGTACAAATTTAATAATTGTTCTTTCGATTCAGCAAAATTTGTTTTGTATATATGTTGATCATAATTGTGATATGAAACACTGTTTAGATCATCATGTATTAGAAGTTGAGTTACCTAAGCCTTTAGAAAGCTTTGCTAAAGTAAAAGAAGCAATAAGCTCAATCACAGAGTCAATGAAAGGGACATCTGTGTTTAAAAAAAAACTTTGTGTGTTTTATGGTATCAGAGGTAAAATTGTTGTTAAAAGCTTAGTAGACATCCAGCATTGCCTTTCGTTAATGAGATAAGGGTCTGTCAACGCCTGCGCAAGCTTCAGCTGCATACACTGGGGCATGCTTTCCCAGATGGTGTCTTTATTGACACGGACACCGCACTGGGAGATGAACATACTTGCCCTCCTTGATAGACTGACTTACTTCCAACTACAGGCAGCACGACGAGCGCTACATACTTCGTTCTCATTTGCGCCCCCAACTTTCCATGTCTGGATGCGTTTTTAACTAACCCTTCGCCACGATGGCTCATGTCGCGTCTCTACTCTGGCATGTAGCGTGAATCTCCATTTAGCGTTCCCCCTGCACAACATGAATGGGAGGAAAGTTTGGGAACCCCGTTTGAGGAAGGAGAATGGGCGTACTGCTGTACACAATCAAATGATATGTTGCGTAATTACAGTTTGAGGGTTATCCATTTCAAATTCCTCCACAGACTCTATAGGACCCCTGTATGGATGTGCAGATCGGGGTTGAGCAAAGATGCAGGATGCTTGCGTTCTCCTACATGCACTTGGCATGGGAATGTGTGGAGGTGGCAAATTACTGGAATTGGGTCTTTGACGTATTGGATGAAATGTTGGAATGCAGAATGGAGCGCTCCCCGCTTACTGCTTTTCTTGGGTATGTTAAAAATCTCCCACCGGATGTAAGGAGACGGCCTGCTATGATGCTGTTATTAGCCAAGAGGTATGTTACTATCTGCTGGGGCTGCAGGCGCAGAATGCGCAGAGACGAATGGCTTTGGGATGCCGCCTTCTGCCATAACCAATTATCGGAGTTCTGGGAACTTATGTCGGCACAAGCTCGCACTCACAACATATGGGAACCAGTACAAAGTTTCCTACAGGCACACTCTGATGATCGGGTACATACTCCAACAATGGGAGTGTGAGCAGATATAATGCCATGCGCGCTGCCAGCGAGGATCCTCCCCTCAAGCCGGAGCACCTACCCCTCCAACTCAACCAGAGAGCTACCCTCCCTTTCCTTCCCTGTACCCTTCTCTACTCTTCTCCTCCCCCTCTCCTCGCTGTTCTCCTTCTAAGACCTCTTTCTCTACTCTATCTTCCTCTCCCTCTCCTCTGTTGTTGGCCTGTGGCTGCTGTGGCCCGGACTGCTGCATAGACTGGCAGTACTGTATACTGACTGGGACCCGCAAGCACACTTTCTTGTCTCTGCAGCTTGTTTGCTGCATTGTTGTATGGATACATGGACAGTCTTGCACCCATAAGTATGCTATTTGTTTCCTTGTCCGGGAAGGTGGGCTTCAGCTTGTATTTGTTAAAGATCGATAAATAAAGTAAAATATAAAAAAAAGAATCTCTCCAAATCTAAGAGCCAAAAATGGCTATCACCTTCTGGTCGTAAGGTGCTGCAAGCAGGAGCGATTCCCTTGGGATTGAATAAGATTTCAATACCAGCCACCCATGAAGATGTAGACAAATGGAAGTTATTGGGAATTCTTCAATAAGTAGGGAGTTTAAATTGCAATAATTGGATCATCATCTCCAGAATAAGCCCACAGAAGCAGGGCTGCAATTTCTTGAGCGACTCAGAAAAACACAAATTTTTACACTATGTAACAGCACACTCCAAATCAGTATTCAGGAGCTGGTTTCCTTTTGAAATCCACCTCTCTCTCAAAAGACTTCAATAAATCATATTTGCCTAATGTTGCAGTTACTGAACGTGTGTCCGCATATCTCTAGCACCACTGCACTTGCTAATATCATATGCATACATACTGGATGACTAGTTTGCTTCTTAAATGAAAAAGTCCACTGACTAACAAGTTACTTCCCTTCGGTCACGCATTATCTGGTAGAGACTATCTAGCTGTAGATTCCTTACCTTTTAATTTTCCAATCATTAGGCTGTATCCGGAAACGGTTGCTGAGCAATACCCCTTGCACGCGTGGTCGGGTGGCTCCATTCGGCTCTGCATGAAGTTGTCGGCATCGTTAGCGTCTGTTATGACGTCACAGTACCTATATATGCGCAACCCAGGTGTGTGGACGACAGTACTTTTTGTTTTTTTCCTCGCCAGAAGCGCAGAGCCATTTAGTAACTGCCGAAGTCGTGTGCAAAACTAGGGCCTTGAACAGGGATGTAACCCTAGCCCTACAACATTAGTCTGCAAAAGGAGGCATGGGTGGGGCTGTAAAGAATCTGCAGTTAGAGTCTCTACCAGATAATGTGTTACCAAAGGTAAGTAACTTGTTCATCTGATAGAGACTTCTATCAGCAGATTCCTTACTTTGAATTAGATATCCAAGCCATATCATCCCGGCGGTGGGTTGCGGACCAATATCTCAAACTAGGAAGTCTTGCAGGACTGAAAGGGCATAATGCCCGTCTCTGCGGACCTGACTGTCCAGGCAGTATCGTTTGGCAAATGTGTGCAATAAAGCCCACGCTGCTGTCAAATCTCTAGGATTGGGACACAGCGAGCCAAGGCCATAGTTGCGGTCTTTCCCCTGGTAGTATGGGCCCTTAATTCCTCAGGGGCTGATTCTTTGCCAGGGAATAGCAGATCTTAATGCAGAGAATGACCCAGGGAGATGGTCCGTTTCTGCACTGCCCTTCCCTTCTTCGTACCCACGTACCCCAAAAAGAGTTGGCTGCCCACCTGGAACTCTTTTGTGCAGTTAAGGACAATGCTCTTCTTGTGTCCAGTCCGTGGAGATGCTCCTCTTCCTTAGAGGGATGCGGGGAGCAAAGGTGGTGGGCAATGTGATGGATTGACCCAGATGGGGTCACAACGTTTGTTAAAAAGTAAGCCCAGGGTGTGAAGCACCACTTTGTCTGGAAAAGACATCAGATAGGGAGGCGAGCAAGATAACGCCTGCAACACACTCAGCCTCCTAGCAGATGTAATCACCACTAAGAAGGCTGTATTGATGGTCAACAGCCAGAGGGGACAATTGTGTCAAAGGGAGAACACATTAGGTAGGTGAGGACCAAATTAAGATAGAAACAGAAAAAGGAGTACCACCAACGTGGAATCACAGATTCCTAATGGGGTGTGTGCTTGTACAAAAGTGAGAAATTCTCCTTTTGTTAAAAAAACCCTCACTCACCACCTAGTGGTGACATGCTTCATCATCGGGGTCCACCCTAATGACCTAGCGTCATCAGGGTGTGCTACAACACCTGTTTACAGTGGAGCAGGTTGAGAGTGAAGGTGCATGAAAAATAAGTGTGTTAAAAATTGTCCTGGTTTAACTTGGGAAAAATAAAACTATTTACAAGCAACTGGACAATGTTAAAAACAATGGCGAGATAAGGTGAGGGTAATTATGAGCCCATGTATCTCTATGTGTGTCTGGTCTACATGTTTCAACCGTGAAGGTGTAATTTAACCAGCTTTTCTTCAGGACCATAAACCCAGGAGAGTGGATAGTCTGCGTCCCCTAAAAGACGCACCCAGTCCTACTCTCTGGGACCACAAAAGGGCAAAAGTGTGCCTGTGGTGTCAGCTTGTGCCACAATGGGTAAGCCTAAAAAAAGATCAAAATACCTGTAAAAGAAGGTGAAGACAAATGTCAAAATTTAAACTTCTACATGCCTGTTACGTTGTGCAGTGCCTCAAACTCGTGCCTGCATGCTGTCACTCCCATTAGGAAAATGTTTTAATTGCTTGGCGTCGCAAAAGTCTGGGCGCAAAGAGTTGCTGATTGTGCCTTTTCTCAGTGAGAGGATGTGGATGTTCATGGCCGTGGATAGGCGGTAGATATTAACCACAACTTGCAAGCTTTACAATTGTACGTGCTGCGTGGTAACTATATATCTAAACAACTCACGCGCTTCTCATCAATTTAAGTGGCGTGACAATATCTCGCATTCAAAATCGTGAGGGCGAGGTCATATTTTATAGATAGTGCGTGTGCTGTCATACTTCACATACTCAACATAAAACAGACTCACTCACATTAATACATGTAGGACATACAAACAGTTGATAATATGAGGCTTACTCTCAATGGGGTATTGATAAACATCATAGGGCAGGGAAGGTTATCCTCACTATGAAACGTATTCTGAAACAAAAGATCGGTAAATTGTTTCATGAATAGCGTTTTAGGAAGACCGGCAAAGAGCACTGAGCCGTGTCTGGAAAACACGTTACGGAGCTTGGTTGAAGAGCGGTGCCCGTTGAAGTTCTGTGGGCAGGTCTGACAAGGTTTTAACTTACAGTTTTGATGCGAGGTATGAGGCCGATAATCTATTTCCGTCCGCCGCCCTGCTACAGTGAGACCGGGAGCTCGGGTACTGAAATACGGAAGATGGGCTTCCGCGTAGGGCGGAGCTACGTGCCGGTCACGTGGGGCGTTGCTATGGGCGCCTGGGAGACAGCTTCGAGTATGGAAGCTGCATAGGTTCATACCCGGCTGTCTCGGAAGGAGTTCGATCCTTGGTTGAGGGACCGATACCAGGGTACTAAATTGGATGACTGGAATCCTGAAACAATACTTTGTGAAAAAGGAATATCCACAATATATATATCGGCATTTTTGGAATTGTTAATTCTAGTTATAAAATGAATACATTGATCTCAGGTTATACAAGTGTCAACATAACACTGTAATAAAGATGGGTGGTACTGGTGTCATTTAGTACAGTGCTGGTAAATTTCCAGAGTAGGTTACCCAGCGGGGTGAACATATAGTTTGGCGCTATTAAAAGGAATATGGTTGAGGTGGGGTGGGCGTGTCCCTACCATCGGCGCTCCCTGAGGTACGATTCCACCGCACGCAGTATCGAAGTAGCAGAGGAGAGCGGCTGGGGGCCAGCGGGAGACTGGGCATAGTGCTGAGATCCGATCCCGCAGTCCGGGGGAGCCGAGCCGGGGACAAAGAAAATGGCGGCGCACGAGAGCTGTGGAGACTGCTCGCGGGACGAGGCGAGTCGGAACTGAGCCGGATTACAAGCACCTGCTTAATAAGGCGAGCGGAGCGGGGGCCCGACAGAGAGTGACTTCGGTGCAGGGCTGGAGACGTGAGGGGCTCCCGCCAACCCAGGAAACAGCGGACGCAGCGCCCATCCCCCGCTCCCCGACATGGCGGCCGTATGAGGGGGGGCCCGTCCTCGGACTGCGACCTCTGCCTCCGGTGGCTGCTAGAACCGTCGTGTGCCCAACCAACGATCCATCAGGAAGGGGATGTACATGGAGGAAGGTGCGGCCGCTTGTACAAGGGGCACAAATTACCGGCAACAGGCTTACTTATAGCCTCAAGCGCGGACCCTGGACAAACGCGGATCTGGATTCTGAGCATCGGTGGGAGCAGATACTGCCGTATGGAAGGTGAACCGGTCCTGGCCACGCTCTGTGCGCTAATTGAGGCTGCAGGGGGCTGGTGATCAGCGGCGCGTCACCCGACACCGTAGGGCTCGCTGTCTGGTGGTGGGGCTGACTTTGCGCGGCGTTTGGGACAGAGATATAAGCTTCACACGGCGCACCGCCCGCGGGCAGGCAGCGCATCTGGCTCTGGCAGACGCCCGCCTGCCCTGTCGGGTACATATTGCTGATTCCTCTGACACCTGGATTGGACCCTCTCTGGGCCTTGCTGCGGGGGTGTGGTGGGTCCGCACTGAAGAAAGCAATACACTGTACGGGGAGACCCTTGGGCCAGGAGCGATCTGCGGGTGCATGAGACAGGAGGCGGACATATAGATAGCCTCCTTTAGCTAATGGGGCTGAGCCCTTGTGCTGACGACGGCTCGGCCTTTGGAGGCGGAGGTCGCTGCTGAGTGGAACTGCTGGGACGCTTAAGCGAGGACGAAGAAAGGGGGGCAGCGCTCCCGCGACGGAGGACGCGGGACTGGTAAAGCCCCCTAGAGGCGACTCCATGGCAACTCACGAGACGACCAAGATGGCCGCTACTGGCGGTGATCTAACTTTGAAGCAAGGTAGTGACGACGCGACCGCTCTGGTCCAAGATAGCGGAGCCCATAACCCCCCGGACGCAACGGCGCAGGAACGGAGGCTGAATCTACGACTAGACAACATACTAGAAGCGATAACCGCGACTAAGGAGTCATTGCACCAAGACATAGCACAGGTCGCCACGGGACTGGGTCTCCTGAGGGCGGACCATGCTAAGCTCTCAGACAGAGTAAAAGAAAATGAACAACTACTTCAGGAGCTGAAACCGGTGGTAGTGACTGCGGAACACAAATTGACAGATATCCTTGGCCGCCTGGCAACACTGGAGAGACGTGCAGAAGATGCTGAAAGTCGCAATCGGAGGAACAACGTGAGGGTGGTGGGCCTTCCGGAGAAAATTGAAGGGGATGATGCTGCGGCCTATATGGAGAACTGGTTTAAAACGGTTGTAGCACCAGAGGGTCTCTCTCCCTTCTTCTCCCTGGAGCGAGCACACAGGGTCCCGGCCCGCCCACCTATGCAGGGTCGGTCACCTAGGCCGATGGTGGTAAAATTATTGCACTACAAGGATCGTGACCTGCTGATACAGAGGGCGCGCTCATTGGGCCCCTTTCAAGTGGACAATAGCCAGGTCACGATCTTCCCGGATTACACACAGGAGGTCCAGAAGAACAGAGCATCCTTCCTGACCGTGAAAAAAGAACTGAGGGAGGAAGGGATCCAATACTCCTTGCTTTTCCCAGCCAACCTAAGAGTGATTTTAGATGGGGAAACCCAATTCTTCCAGACCCCGGACGAAGCATGGTCATGGCTTGAATTATACCGTGCTGGAACGGACCGCAATACCAAAAGCGAGAGGGAGAGACTAAAACCGATCCAGGTCCGAAAAACACAGCGCATCCGCAAACGAAATAAACTCAAAAGAGCGATGCGGGATGCTCAGATGGCGGCAGACAGGAAGGGTGCATTGGCGGCAACAGCGATCATTACGGGGTCACAACAAGAGAAGGCATCGGTGGGGTCGGACTCTGAAGATGATGGAGGAAAATCTGGAGGAGACGTATCGGAAGCTGAGAGCTCGAAGGGACCAGCGGTCACCCCGCAGACATCGGATGGACTATTCAATGAGTGACATTTAAGAGAACAGAACAATTCCGATACTCCTATTGGGGCAGGCTCTCCTGGTGTTTGGCGGACTAGCAGGCATGGTGCTGCAAATGCAGTATGGGATCAAGGGCACGGGGTGGGAGCTCTGCCTGCCCTGGGTCGGCGCTAACTCACCCTCTTGTGGCCCTTAAGGCCTTCTGTGGTGGCGACCACAGATTAGTGTAATGTGTGATGTGTTACAGGTTTGGATCAGGGCTGAAGCTGGGTTATTAGGTCCTGTCCTGGGGAGAGGGGTTTGGGGAGTTTTTCGGGGGGTTTTGAAGGGGGGGCACAACTGCAATGATGTGGGGAACAACTGGTTGTTATTGATACAGTACGGAGATGACTACTATGGGGGCGTTACCTAATTTGAAATGCCTTACATGGAATGTCCGTGGACTTCGAACAATGGTGAGAGGTCATAAGGTGCATGCCTATTTGGTGAGGAGAGGCGTCCAGATTGCAATGTTACAGGAAACTCATTTAACCAAGCAGGAATGCACTGCACTGCAGAGGAGGTGGCGTGGTCAGGTGTTTGGCACCACGTATTCGGCGTTTGCCAGAGGGGTGCTGATATGGGTAAGGGCGGGGATACCGTTCCAGGTCACGAACCAGCTGGTGGACCCTGAGGGTAGATACGTGGTGGTGGAGGGGAGGCTACACGGTCAGGACGTGGTCCTATGTAGTGTATACGCCCCCAATGCTGATCAGGCCCACTTTTTCGATAATCTAACGAGTTCGCTGGCCTATTTCCTGGCGGGCCCCGTCATCCTGGGAGGTGACTTTAATTCGATCACTGATGTGATACTTGATAGGTCGCATCCACCATTGGCCGATTCCCCAGTGCGCAGGTTAGCCACACACAGGAAAGACTGGCAGGAGAGATAGGGACTGATAGATGTGTGGAGGGAGCAACATCCTGATACTAGGGACTATAATTTTTTTCAGCCTTGCACGCGTTACACGTCAGAATAGACTCTGTCTTATGTAGTGGCCCCCTGGCCGCCGTGATAACTCACACGGAATACTTGACCAGGACTATCTCAGATCATAATCCCTTATTAGTGTCAGTGCAGTGGCAACAGGCGAGATCAGCGGTTCCAACATGGAGGCTGCGGCCTGATACATTAGAGGATCTGGTGTTTAGTGACACGATCCAACGGGGCATCGAACACTATTTTGAGGTGAATGAGGGCTCAGCTACCACGAGATCGATAGAATGGGATGCGATGAAGGTGGTGGTGAGAGGTGTATGCATGGGCACGTTCTCGAATGCAAGGACATCAGTCTTGACTGCTCTGACGAAGGCGGAGGAGGTGTTAAGGGAACTAGAATGGCGTAGGCCTGAACGACCAGACCTACAGGAGCAGTTACTTGAGGCTAAGGAAGTGGTGGCGACTGAAACAGAACGGCTACGGTGCTATGACTATAAGCTGTACACTACCAAGGTACATGCAGAAGGAGATAAAGTGGGTACGCTCCTTGCTAAGCTTGCCAACCCGGAACCTAGAGGATGCCCAGTCATGAGCATAAGAACAGAGACCGGGGAAATAGTCTACTCGCAGTCGGCGGTCCTGGCGCGCTTCCGGTCTTATTACACAAGTTTGTATGCGTGCCAACTGGGGGTGGAGGTCTCTGAGATAAGTGAATACTTGGAATCTGTCCCACTGCCAGTGCTGGATGGCGAGGAAGCGAAAGACCTGGGAGGACCCGTAATGCTATCGGAGATTAGGGTGGCCATTAAACAGATGGCTAGAAATAAAACGCCAGGGTGGATGGCCTACCGATTGAATTTTACGTGAAATATATTGATATTTTAGCGCCCAGACTATTGGTAGTGTACTCTGAAGCCAGGAAGTTGGGGCACTTGCCCAAATCAATGAGGGAGGCGCTAGTGGTGCCACTACTGAAACCCGGCAGAGAAGCATCAGATGTGATGTCTTATCGGCCCTTGTCTATGCTAACGGTGGATTATAAGATCTTGAGCCGTATTTTAGCTACCAGACTACTACCGCACATGACCAAGCTAGTACACGGGGACCAAGCAGGGTTTATTCCTACTAGGAACACGTCAATGAACATACGCCGATTGGTCCGGATACTGGACAGTGCCGGGGACTCAGATCATAATCCTGCAGTATTATCAGTTGATATTGAAAAAGCTTTTGATAGCCTTGAATGGAAGTACCTAGATGAGGTGTTGGTAAAGTTTGGCATAGGAGACGGGTTTGGGAGCTGGACCAGAGTTCTTTACTCATCTGCTACAGCGAGAGTACAACTAGGGTCGGTTATATCCTCGGATTACCCAGTGCGTAGAGGGACGAGGTAGGGTTGCTCGCTGTCTCCCTTGTTGTTCGCACTGGCGATGGAACCACTGGCGGCGCAGGCAAGGTCAAGGGCAATGTACCAAGGGATCAAGCTGGGTGCGGAGTCGCATTACATATCACTGTATGCGGATGATCTGTTACTATACCTAGCAGACACGGAACGGGCCCTGGAGGGAGCTGTAGACATGTTATCCAGATTTGGTCAGTTGTCAGGCCTTAAGGTGAACTGGACTAAAACCTGTGTTTTTCCGTTGCGGGCAGGCACGCCGTGTCCCCCTCTTACGATGGAGGTGGTCTGGGAGCCCTCCTGCTTCACTTATTTGGGTGTCCGCATCTACCATGAGGCCGCGAACCTGTTGGAGGGTAATATAGGGCGTTGCGTGCGCGCGCTGAGGGGTTGCATAGCCTTTTGGGCCTCCCTCCCTTTATCAGTGTTGGGCTGAGCAGCACTATTGAAGATGGTGGCACTACCGCGGCTGCTTTATTACTTCCGTACCCTGCCGATATGGATCCCGCAGCGGATCTTCAAAGAACTGAAGATGATGGTAACTGACTTCCTTTGGGGTCACGGACGACGCAGAGTGGCATTGAATACTCTGACTAGACCCAAACTCGAGGGGGGGATGGCAGTCCCCGATTTTGAATTATATTATTTGGCAGCACAACTGCAGATATTGATGCAACACATTGCCAGAGAGTTCAGGGGACCGGACCGCGAACGAGGAACTGGTATTCAGCGACATGTCTTGTCCTACATAGTTATGCAACAGAAACTAGATATGAGGGACCTCACAATGGAGGAAAGGACTCTCAGATTGTGTTGGCACAGAAGTCTGAAGAGAGCGAAGAGAGCCCGGCCATATGCGCCGGAGATACCACTGGGAATGCTGACCGCGCTGCCACATGGGGGCGATTGGTCCCCGTTGTCAGAGTGGGAAGAGTTGGGCTTGTAGATGGTGGGGGACTTATACATGGATGGAACATTGGTCCCCTTTCAGACGTTACAAGATCAGTTTGGCCTGCCAGACGGGAACTTTCTTCTGCACGCAGCAGTGGTTGCGGCGATGCAAAAGCACTGGAAGGGAGGGTTAGTTGAGCCGGAAACGACCATGGCCTGCCAGTATGTGGTGATGGCTGCGGGCACCTTTAAAGCGGTGACTTGCCTCCATACTAGAATGTTAACTGAGGGACTGGAACCGCTGCAGGCGCTGAAGACGAGATGGGAGGACAGCATAGGTAAGCCCATACCGGACACGTTCTGGGGCCATATTATGAAACGGACGTGGAAGGGAACTCGGAATGCACGTTTTCAGCAGGTACACTTCTTCGTCATACATAGGGCCTACCTGACCCCGGAGAGGATTAAGCGGTACTTTCGAGTACGCGACGCAATGTGCCCGAGATGCTTGGCACCTGAAGTTGACCTGGATCACCTGATGTGGGGATGTCCGAAGTTAGGGACATACTGGCCGGAAGTGGAAGAACTCCTGAATGTGGTTACTGACAGGGAGGTGGCCTTTGACATGGCGGCGTGTTTACTACTTTGGTTCCCTCACACAAAGAGGACGAAAATCACAAGCAAATTTATCGACCTAGGACTCATGTTGGCTCAGAGAGAGATTACCTGGCACTGGAAATCCAAGGAGGGCCCGTCGGTGAGGAGGTGGATGAATGAGCTGTTGAAATGGTCCGGATGTGAAAGTGTAATTAGAATGCGACAGGCTGCCAAGACTGACAATGATAAAAGCTTGGAGATGGCGAGAGCATGGGAAATGATAGTTCAAGCGTTGCATGACTACATGATAGAGGATGAAGATTAGGCACAATGAATGTATGGGGCTCCATGAGGCTTGAGCGAACAAAAGCAACACCCGACCAGTGACGTGCTCCATTAACAGTACAGAATGACTATGCCCGCATCGGCAGCAGTTGGGGGGGGGGGGAGGAGGGAGGGAAGGATGGTTTGAGAGGGGTTAGTAAGCACCGCGGAATATGATGGAGGGTACTTGCAGCTGGGACCTAGGGCTGGGTGACAGCAGTGTGGTCCCCGAGGGGGGTAAGGCAGGTTCCCGGGAGGTGATAATAGTAAGACCCTGGAGACAGCCACCATAGAAGGACACTAGCAGGAACACGTTGGAACAGGTGTTAGAATACCGACATCGCCCCCACTGGGCGCCTGGATGTGCTTGACGGTGTATAGGGGGTGGGAGTTTAGGGGGGGTAAAAAAGCAGATACTGAATGGTGTTGTTAACCAGACACCCGTATGAGGTGACCACTGTGACATTTTTATTGCAAGTACGACTTGGAGCGCCGCCCGGCCTCCGGGATGTGGGATAATTGGCTGTGTACGAATTTACTATTATATCTATGCTGTGTGATATCGTGAGTGTACTGGTTGACCTGCTTCGAGGTCTTGTTTCTAATTCTGCAATAAAAACAAATTATATTAAAAAAAAAAATGGGTGGGGTGGGGAATACCCAATCGGGCTGATTCAATTTAGTACTGATATCAAAAGCCCGGGTATGTTAGTACAAACGTGGCCTGACTATCATAAAGATTGTTGAAACTGGTGACGTTCATTGCCAGAATAATGGATGACAGGGTGGGTTGCCCAGTGGGGTAAACCTATTGTATGGCGCTATTAACAAGGATATGATTATGATGGTGTGGGGAATACAAAGTAGGTCTTGTTTATTTTAGTACTGATGCCCACGGGATATTGTCATTAAGGCCTGTTTTGTGGGTCGATAATCTATAGACCCAGCGTTGCTCTTTTTCGTATAAGAGCTGTTGTGTATTGGGTCCAGACGGGATCTGTTCAATGATGGTCCATCTCATATCATTTGGTGTGTGGTGTGCTTCTAGAAAATGGTCCGTCAGTTTTGTCGCATTCTTCTTGCAGCTTATGGTGCTGCGGTGCTCACAGATGCGTTGCTTGACTTTGCGTGTAGTCATGCCGATGTAGGATTTCCCGCATGCACACTTGATCAGGTATACAACATTTGCACTGTTGCAGTTCGTGTGTGTACGTTGTTCCCAGACCTTCCCTTCCTCCAAATTCAGAGTCTTTGTGTTCTCTGTGAGGTGACACACACTGCAGTCTCCGCATTTGAAGTGTCCTGTTACTGGTGGAAGGTTCCACATCTCTGTGACACTTGGGTTCAGATTAGTTGGTTTCACTTTTGGTCTGGTGTTGACTAGACTGTCTTTTAGACTGGGTGCCTTTTTATAGGATAAGAGTGGTTTTTCCCATTGTAGCATGCCCGTATTCAATATTGACCAATGCTTATTGATACTCTTACTCACTTGGTTCGATATTGTGTTGTACGTGGTGACACAGGTGAGTGGGACCGGGTCATTGTGAACCATTTTGTCTTCTAGGAGCACGTCTCTAGGTTGATTCCTGGCTCTTTTTTGGCATTTCTCAATGATCTTGGAAGGGTACCCTCGTTGCTTGAGTTTGCTGGTTAGGTCCTGTGCTTGGGCTTTATAGTCCGACAGTTTGCTACAGTTTCTCCGTAACCTTAGATATTGCCCATAGGGCAGGTTTTCTCTGAGTGGGCGAGGATGGAAGCTTTCATATCTGAGGAGGTTGTTCTTGGCAGTTGGTTTGAAGTAGGTTTTTGATGTCAAACCATTCTCCTCCTTTGAGATTTCTATATCCAAGAAGACCATTTGTTGTTTGTCATAACAGTGGGTAAATCTTAGATGTGGGTCACAGGTGTTCATCCATGTGATAAACTCTTTGAGTGTTTCTTCTGGTCCTTGCCAGATAGCTAGGACGTCATCAATGTATCGTCGCCAAAACTTGATGTACTCAATGAAAGGGTTTGTCTCCGCCAGGATGAATTTCTCTTCAAAATCATGGACGTATAGTCCAGCCACACTTGGGGCAAAAACACTGCCCATGGAGGTACCTCCGGTTTGGAGGTACAGTGAACCTTCATACTCAAAATAGTTCCTTTTTAATGCAAGAGTGGCACATTGTAGGATAAATGATTTTGGTGTTTGATGCTCCCAGGTGTTCCCTTCCAGGGTGGTTTTGAGTACATTGATGGTGGCATCCTGTGGTATACTGGTGTATAAGCTTTCGATGTCAAAGCTAAGTAAGATGGTTTCGTCATCAACTCTGATTTCATTGGAGGAGGAGCTTGGCGGGCATCCGAGATGGCCGCGTGAGCACAGCGCTCCCCGGACCCCCGCCACTCCCGGCATGATATCCTGAACTTATCCTGACTTTTTACGAGGATTTGTATAGAGGACACTGGGCTGATTGCCCTGGACTTTTTGGAATTCGATTTGGACCCGGGGTTCCGGAGTTACGTCCGTTCGAACTTTCGGGCTCCACTCTCGAGGTACGCCCGGGACTGGGTGAGGCTCAGTGGCCGTCTTGAAGTTGAACAACAATGGCAGGGGGATTCGACCTGTGGGTCCCCCTCTTAAGTTTCGGTTTCGTTTCTGCCTCAGACAGACATCTGGCAGAGGAGCCTGGCCTGGGCTGCAGTCGGGGCACGGAACGGCTGTCGGGCCTTTGGCTAGCTTATTCTCCTATCTGTTGGCCCTTCTAATAGTGGTGCCCTAGCTGCGGTTCTTTGGTCCCGAGGCCCTACTTTCCTGTGGCCACTCCATCCAGCCTGGTTGATTACCTGGTGATGCAGTTCTGATATGGCGGGCAGAGGGGACCGAGAGACTCGGAAGACCAAGACGCCCCTGCGTGGGGGCCCGGTCCAGTCTAACGTGATGGACCGCTACACCCATTCCAAGGGGTCCCCCGGAGCCGCCCTGCCCGGAGCCAGTAATGCTGATCTCCCTGTGGACGCGTCAACGGAGCCTTCTTTGCAGGACATCATGGGCGCCATTTCTGCTATGAAGGAGTCGATAGGCCAACAATATGAAGCTTTGGCCCACAAAATCGACACCGTGGCCATCGAGGTCAACTTGATTCGTGCTGACCTGTCGAAAACCAATGAGAAGGTGAAGTCACTGGATCTTAATTCATCCAGTCTCACGGAGGACGTTTCGGAGATACAGACGGAGGTCGGCAACCTTCGCAGGGTGAACGACTTCATGACCCGGCGCTTGGAGGACTTTGAGAACAGGGCACGTCGCTGTAATGTACGAGTGGTCGGAGATCCGGAGAATCCAGAACCCCATTCTGTTGACCTCCTTGTTGAGGATTTGATCCAGAACCACCTCTCTCCGTCTGGTCTGACGAAGTTTTTCGCTGTGGAACGTGCCCATCGTGTTCCGGGGGGCAAGGGTAAACCAGGTGCCCCGCCGAGGCCTATTGTTGCGAAACTCTTCCATTATAGGGATCGGGACGCTATCCTGCAAGCATCGCGTGTGAAGGGCCCGGTGGCCTTTGAGAACGCCACGGTGAACTTCTATCCGGACTTTTCTCAACAGGTCCAGAGACAGCGTATGGGCTTCCGTGATGTTAAGAAACGTCTCCGAGACATGGGGCTTCGCTACGCCATGCTTTTTCCGACCAGGCTGCGCGTAGAGTACAACGACCGAACCTTCTTCTTTGATCGGCCTGATTCTGTAAATGACTGGATGGACTCTCTGCCTGATCGATCTCCTGAGACTGAGTCCGCCGCCCACCCGGGTGGTGCTGAGGGTGGTGTGGAGAGCTGAACAATCCGCCTACGCCTGGGCCCTCGACTAGAGTAAACTCTTCAGGGATTTGATGCCTCAGTGCCTCTGCTGTTTGTGTATTCTCCTTATTATCTGTCTTACTCGGGGTGGCGGGTGGGCCAGAGCCTTTCCTCCTCCGGGGTTCTTTTTGTAGAATGGGGGTTCCTGGGCGACAGGCACACTGCATGTTGGGGTGGCTATTTAGCATTTTGCAGGGGTGCAGGGTGGGGGGTGTTTTCTTGATTGTTGGGGGGTGGGTGGTTGGGATGGTCGATGTTTTTGTGTTATGTTTTCAAGGCGAATCAATCTGGCTTCTGCTCCTTTTTATGTCATGCTCATTGCGGGGGGGTTTCGGGGTTGCTGTGTGGGATGGGGGGTAGCGGGTTGAGGCTTGTTTCGTGGAATGTTAATGGTCTGGGAGATCGCATTAAGCGGAGTGTGGTGTTAAAATGTCTATGCCGCTTATCTCCCGATATTGTTTTCTTGCAGGAAACTCATTTGGTGGGCAATACTTGTCGTGCGATGAATAGGTGGGGGTATCGCCTTGCTGCACATTCGGGGTTTACCACGGGTTCCAGGGGGGTGGGTATCCTTGTTCGGGCTTCCCTCCCCCTAGCTATTGATGATGTGATCCTTGATGATCGGGGGCGTTATGCTGCCCTCGTGGGTCGCTATGAAGGTCGTACCCTCTCCTTGTTTACTGTTTATGTGCCCCCCGGCCTACAGACTTCTACCTTTGCCGATTTGGGCCGTGTGTTGTTGGACCTTCCTGATAGTACTCTCTTTCTTGCAGGCGATTTTAATTCTGTGATCTCCGGTCTGCAAGATCGCTACCCCCCTAGGGATACTCCTTTAGCCCAACAGTGGTTAGGTGGGTTTTTGGATACGTTTGGTTTGGTGGACTGCTGGAGGCTCCTGCATCCTACCCAGCTTCAATACACTTTCCATTCGGGGGCCCACGGGAGTCTGTCTAGACTGGATTATTTCCTGATGCCCGCGGCGCAGACGCCGGCGGTGCGTGAGATCAGACACCTCCCCCGGGGTATCTCCGATCATTCTCCGCTCTGGCTTTGTTTTGAGTTGGGGGTGGAGGCGGTGGGCCGAGTGGCTCCAATTAACCCCTGGTATATTGCCTCCCCTGAGACCCGGAACCTTTTGACTAAGTCTTTAGATGCCTACTTTTTGGACAACGAGGGGTCGGTTTCCTCGGCGGTATCCCTGTGGGAGGCCTTTAAAACAGTGATTCGTGGGCAGGCCCTTTCTCTAATTGCTGAATCCAAGAAGGCTAGGAATCGGGAGGTGGTGGACCTTGAGATAGAGATTGCTGAGAGGGAGGCCGCCTTAGAGTCTGAGATCACCTCTGATAAACTCCACGCCCTGGGTCTGAAACAATTTGCTTATAAATCCTTGGTCACGGATGCGGCTAGACTGATGTTCCGGGAACAGCAGGGTCGTCTGTATGATGTGGGGGACAAAGCGGGTAAATTGTTGGCATGGTTGGATAAGAAAGAGAGAGCGAATCGTGTGGTGCCTGTGATTCAGTCGCCGAATGGTGTCGGAGTGACAGACCCGGTTGGAATAGTTGAATGTTTTGCTGAGTATTTTCGTGTGGTGTATACCCCTGTGTCTGGACGAGATGTGGCTGACTCTCGCCTTTTGTTGCGCGATATAGCTTTGCCCAGTGTTTCCGATCTGGACCGTGTCTCGTTGGAGTCCCCTTTTACTACGGATGAAATAGCGACTGCCATTCGTTCGCTCCGTTCGGGCAAGGCATTGGGCCCGAATGGGTTGCCAATTGAGCTGTACAAGCTACGCCCTGACAAGGTAGCGCCCTATCTTCGTGCCATGTTTTTGGAGTCCCGGGAACGGGGTATTCTCCCGTATGACCAGCGTCTTGCCACGATAGTCGTTATTCCCAAGGACGGGAAACCGCGGGACCTCTGTTCGTCTTATAGGCCCATTTCCCTGTTAAATGTTGAGCCTAAGGTCCTGGCTAAGCTCCTGGCAACCCGCCTGCTGACGGTCATTAGCGACTTGGTTCATCCGGATCAGTCCGGATTTATCCCGCATCGCAACACGGCTCTTAACCTACGTCGTCTTCACGGCGCTGTTGCGAGGGCGGGGCTTCTGACGGAGCCGGCCATTTTGGCCTCGTTAGACGCCTCGATGGCTTTTGACACGGTTGAGTGGCCCTATCTTTGGGCAGCTCTCGAAAAATTTGGTTTTGGACCTGAATTTATTGGATGGGTCAAGTTGTTGTATGTGGAACCCTTAGCGCAAGTGGTGGTGAATGGTAGAGTTTCTGTCCCCTTTAGCCTTGGTAGAGGGACCCGTCAGGGTTGCCCCTTGTCTCCATTGCTTTTCGCGCTGGCCTTGGAACCGTTAGCTGCGTGGCTTCGATGGGAACCCTCCCTCAAAGGGATCCGTTGGTCACCGGACTTTGAAGACCGCGTCTCTCTTTACGCGGACGACATTCTTCTTTATTTGACATCCCCGCGTAACTCTTTGAACGTATTATTTGATGTTCTTACTTCGTTCGGTGCTAACTCGGGCCTTGTTATTAATTGGGCTAAGTCCTGTGTGTATGTTCTCTCGGGTGTTTTGCCCTCTTTGCCGGCCAGATTCCCTATCCAGGTGGTACAGTCTGGCTTCAAGTATTTAGGGATTTTTATTACCCGGGATTCCTCCCTCCGGTTTGAGCGTAATCTCCTCCCCCCGCTTCTTAGATTGCGACTGGATGTGGCCCGTTGGCGTAAGCTGCCCCTGTCTCCTCTGGGTAGGGCTGCTCTCTTTAAAATGATGTCTTTGCCGCGGTTCCTCTACGCCCTTCAGAATTCTTTCGACGATGTTCCTGCTACTTATTTCAGAGAAATCGAGAGTCTCCAAAGACAATTGATTTGGGATGGGCGTCCACGTATAGCCCTTGCGAAACTTACTATCCCTTGGTACGACGGGGGCATGGCACTCCCCGACATCAAGAGGTACTACTGGGCAGCCCAGCTATCGGCCATTAACCATGCGATGTACTCGCCAGGTCGCGATCCGGCGTTTGAGATGGATAAGCTCCAGTTGCCGGGAGGGGACTTTAATAGAGCGCTATACTCCAGATCGGCCGGGCGCCATCTTGTGGGCCCGACCAGGGCAGCGGTCAACGTGTGGCGCGCAGCGAATGTGAGTTTGGGATGGGAGAATCGGCTGACGCTGGCGACTCCGCTTTATGCTTCTGAACGTTTGGGATGTCTCTGGTCTTCTAAGGGCTTTGACCGCTGGGATGTGATCGGGATTTGTAAAGTGGGTGACGTCTGTGTGAATGGTCGCGTGAAATCATTCCAGGCCCTTAAGGCGGAATACGACTTGAGTGATAGAGAGTTTTTCCGGTATCTGCAAGTCCGACATGCCTTGGCCTCGGTTCTGACTCCTGATGTGGCCCTGCCCGAGTCTTCCCCCCTTGAAGATCGTATACTAGATGGACACTTGCCCGACAGCACCATCTCTCTCATCTACAAGAAGCTGATTCATAATCGCGCTGATTTGTTGGTCCGACTTCGAGAAATGTGGGTAGGTGATGGCTTGGAACTAGATGACGAGGACTGGCAGTCGGCACTCTCCTCCCCGAAGGAGGTCGCCATTCCCGCCCGTCTTCGTTTGGTGCAACTTAAGATCCTCCACCGGGTGTATGTGACTGGTCCGCGTCTGGTCGTGATGGGTTTTCCCCCGGATGGCTTGTGTAAGCGTGGCTGTGGGATGAGCGCTACCTTTATGCACATACTTTGGGAGTGTCCTGTGGTGGCAGCTTATTGGGTGGATGTGCTTGCGTTGATGACTGAGGTGACTGGTGTTGACCTGCGGCCTGAGGCCCGTCGATGTCTGCTGAATGTGTGGGAACCCTCCGATTACTCTGTGGCCCAGACTAGATGGGCGACCCTGGGTTACATGGTCGCGAAGCGTGACATTGCGCAACTGTGGGGCGCATCCCGACCTCCTGATGTTTCAGCGTGGGAGGACAACATGGACTGGTCCATGTTCCGTGAGAAGACAGTCTACATGGCTAGGGGCAGGCCGGGGGCGTGGACGAAAATTTGGGGTCAATGGAATGCGTACCGTGGAGAAATTTGTGCCCCTCCCTTGGTTGCCTCCTCCGATGTTACCCTGTCTCCTTAGGCTGACGTTCCCGAAATTTTTCGCTCTGTTCTAGGATTTTCCTGTCCTCCCTGCTCCCCCCCCCTTACGGCCTTCCCGACTCTCATTGATGTATTTTTGTTCTCCTGTTTCGTGACCTCCCCCTCTGCTATTTGGGCTGACTTGATTATTGCACTCGCCTTATGTTTGTGTTGAGTATTTTTCATGTTTTATATAGAAAATTGCTGTATCCTGTTCTATGTCTGTAGCAATTTCGTTCTACGATTTGGCCTGACCTAGGACATGATTGTTTATTTCATGTGTCGTACTATGCGACTTAGCGGCCAGCCCGTGTGGTTGTGGGCCCATCTATGTACTTTTACGTGATTGCTCAATAAAAGTTTTTAACCAAAAAAAAAAATTCTGATTTCATTGAGGAGTCCCAACAGGTTTTTAGTGTCCTTCAAATATGTGGGTGTAGATTGCACGATAGTTTTGAGGAAAAAGTCACAGAACCTTGAAAGTGGTTCTAACAGTGAACCAATCCCCGAAACGATTGGCCTGCCTGGAGGGGGGATTTTTCCTTTGTGCATTTTAGGCACTATATAGAAATATGGGATCTTGCCTTCCGTCTTGCTCAGATAATCCGCTTCCTGTTTGGAAATTTTTCCAGTTGCCTCTGCCGTCTCTACCAGTTGTAGAATTTCTGCTCTAAGGTCTTCTGTGGGATCCCTTAGTAGGGGTTGGTAATTCCTAACATCCCCTAACAATCTCCTGCATTCTGTGTTGTAGTCAGTTTTGTTCATTATAACCAGACCACCTCCTTTGTCTGCTGGTTTGATTATGACAGTGTTGTCTGCTTTAAGTTTCAGGATGGCATCTTGTTCTGCCTTGCTATTGTTTTGGAATTGTTTGGTTACTCTCATTTGCTCGATGTCATTGAACACTGCCTCTTCAAACGTATTGATCTCCACAGGAATGGTATGGGGTGGCGGTATGAATGTGGACTTGATTCTCAGTCCCGTTTCATTAGGTTTCTCCTCTGTATCCTTGCTTGGGTGTTTCTCAAAGAAAGCTTTTAATTTCAGCTTTCGGAAGAAAGTGGCCAGCTCGCAATGGAGCTTGAATTTGTCTAGTCGTGTCGTTGGTACAAAGCCAAGGCCTTTGTTGAGGACTTTGGTTTCTATATCAGTGAGGGTTCTGGATGACAAGTTGGTCACTAGTTCCTCGTGTTGCTGGGGCCCGCTTTGTTGGTTCCCGCTCTGCTTCTGGTGTTGTTGCCCACTGGGTCCTCCTCCTCCCATTGGACGTTGTTCCCGTTTTTTTTGCGGCCTCTTCCGCGCCTGCCTCTGTTGGAAAAAGGAGGGCGGTATTGGTTTGGTTGAAAAAAGTGAGGTTGGAATGGTGGTTGCCATCCGTACATCGGGAATGGTTGGTCTGGGGCAAAAGGTGTGGGAAATGGAGGCTGGCTGTATTGTGGCCATTGGTAGTGTCCTCTAAATCCGCCTCTTTGTCTCGGATTGCTACTCCAAGAGCCACCTCTGGTGTTAGAACTGTTGGAAGTGTTGCTAGAAGCATCCGAGTCAGGATCTGGTCCTGGTGTGGCTTTGTAATCCGCATCCGAGTAGGGGTATGCCTTCACAAATGAGAACCGTTTGAGGTCCTTTTGAAATTTCTGGACCTTCTGCTGTGTGAGGTTATCCCTGTATTCGTTGATCTCCTTGTTTAGGTCATCAAGTTTCTGTTATGCTGGCTTTTATTTGTGCTTCCGTAACTTGTATTTCTATCTGTATTTTTTCGGATAGACTTAGGGCAGTCTTGAGAATGAGCATGATCCAGTCATGCGTACAGTGCCATGCTATGCAGGCCCAGTCTTTTCTGAACTCCTGGTCGTCTAAAAAGATGCGTGGAGCGTTGGTAACCAGCAATCCTTTGGGTGCCATTTGATTGGTCACGTATTCCTTAAGTATTGTGCCATGAAGTATTGTTCTGATCAGATTTCTTTTCATCTCTGTTAATTTGTCCCAGTCTGATGTTTGGGAGATTGTGTTGCTTATGTTTGCGTCTGCAAAAACCGCAAGATTGCCCATGATAGGGTCTATTTCCTCTGCTGAATAGGTTAAGCCTTGGTTGTCTGCCATGATTAATCAGCGTGTCCTGTAGTTAAGTGGGCAGTAAGATAAGCAGTACTGCTGGGTATCAGCTCTCGCAGCTGTGCGCTGCCAGGACATGAAAAAACAGTAGGGAGAGCAAGGATTTCTGTTCACATACGTGAACGGGGAGTACTCCTGTACCCCTGGGTATATCGACAGAAACAGAAAAAGGAGTACCACCAACGTGGAATCACAGATTCCTAATGGGGTGTGTGGTTGTACAAAAGTGAGAAATTCTCCTTTTGTTAAAAAAACCGCAGAGGAAATAGACTCTATCATGGGCAATCTTGCGGGTTTTGCAGACGCAAACATAAGCAACACAATCTCCCAAACATCAGACTGGGACAAATTAACAGAGATGAAAAGAAACCGGATCAGAACAATACTTCATGGCACAATACTTAAGGAATACGTGACCAATCAAATGGCACCCAAAGGATTGCTGGTTACCAACGCTCCACGTATCTTTTTAGACGACCAGGAGTTCAGAAAAGACTGGGCCCGCATAGCATGGCACTGTACGCATAACTGAATCATGCTCATTCTCAAGACTGCCCTACGTCTATCCGAAAAAATACAGATAGAAATACAAGTTACGGAAGCACAAATAAAAGCCAGCATAACAGGATACAAAAAGAAACTTGATGACCTAAACAAGGAGATCAACGAATACAGGGATAACCTCACACAGCAGAAGGTCCAGAAATTTCAAAAGGACCTCAAACGGTTCTCATTTGTGAAGGCATACCCGTACTCGGATGCGGATTTCAAAGCCACACCAGGACCAGATCCTGACTCGGATGCTTCTAGCATCAGAGATGTCATCAGTGATGTCATTTGAGATGTCATCAGTGATGTCATGAGTGATGTCACCGACTATGTCATGAGTGATGTAATATGTGACGTCATTGGCAGTGCTTTGCGGGCGCGCCAGTTATAGTGAGTACAACTAACTATAACGTGGGAATTTCAATGGTTTTGTATGAGTAAATTGTCCAGCTAACTATAACGTGTGTAAAACCTATGTTTTTTTCAGTGAATTTGCAAGGTTTTTTAAATGCTAATTCCTAACTATAACGTGTGTGAAACCTATGGTTTTTTCAGTGAATTTCAAAGGTTTTTTAAATGCTACTTCCTACCTATAACGTGTGTGAAACCTATGTTTTTTTTAGTGAATATAAATACAATATCAAAACACTGAAAGTTGTTTTTTTTCTCCTTTCTTTACTGCCCTTCCCTTAGTTTTTCATTCCCTTAACTCACTCTTCTACCTATAGTCCCGTTCTTTCACTCACTCTTCGACTCCTCTTTTGTCACTCACCATACTCCCCTTTTCTCACTCTTTCTCTTAGTCCCTTCCTTCCCTTCACTCAGTCATTTCAATCACTCGTTTATGCACTACGCTTTCATTCAAAAAAATGAATGACAGTGTATTTGGAATAGAACTCTTTTTAGAGAACTGAATGAGTTCTGAAAAGAACTTTTTTTTTTGTTTTGTTGTTTTATTTTTTTTAGCTTTTTTTAAAGTTTTATTTGTTTTTGTTGCAAAAAAATCAGGAACTGCAACTTGGAAACTATTCAACAAGAACAAAATAAATGATAAATATATAAAAAATTATCTCCTTTCAGAGCATTTATGATCCTGAATGCTGCGTTCAATTACTTTCAGGCTCTGTTCACCAAAAACAATACCATCAAAACATTTGTTGCATCGCATATGCACATGTGCCAAATATGGCTTACGGTCCATTTCTGCTGTTGCTGGCGATGGAGGTCGTGCTGTAGATGTGCTGGCCACAGCTGGTGGAATCTGCTGGGCCAGAGCTCTTGTGGCTGCTTGGGCATATTGCACAGGGTAGACATTTTTTACATGTCTTATCATAGTATAGATTGAAAAAGAGTATTTTTTAAGAGGATTTCCCCTTGAAAGAACAGTACCACAAAGGGTACACGTTACTTTAGCGGCATTTACCTTTTTTAGTCCCTAAGGAAAAGTAAAAAACTTCCAAATAAAAGAAGATTTCCCCTTCTTGGCTTGCTGGCGATATTCCATGTGGGAGTCAGAAGAAGAAGATGTTCTTTCCTGTCTTGCTGCCATCCTGTTGTTTTTTCTGCTTCCATCTCCAAAAAGGGTCCTTCTTCCAGGATAATAAAGCAAATAGTGAGGGAAATGGGTGGGGTTTTGAAGATTCTAGATCTGAAACTACTATGAACCAATGAAAAATGTTGTTTTTGAGTCACATGACTTGACGTGCGCGCACCCGGTCGCGCACGTCGTTTGAAAATGGCGTTTTGCCCGATTTTCATAAAAGTTACAAAACGTGAAAAGGAGGCAAGGTAGACAGTCCCTGACCCCCTAGAGCTTCTCAGGGGGTCTCTACAGAACCCCGAAGGGTAAAAAAAATCTTTTTTTTAAAATTAAATTGCGAGATGCGCGACCGGGTGCGCGCACCTCGCAACGTTTTAGAAAAAAAATTAAGGTTTTTTTGGGCCTTGGGGGTCCTTAATGGACCGCCTGAGAATACCTAGGGGGTCAGGGACTGTCTACCAAGCCTCCTTCTCACGTTTTGAAACTTTTATTTAAATCGAGTAAAACGCCATTTTGAGACGGGGTGCGCGATCGGGTGCGCGTACCCCGCAACTTTTTAGAAAAAAATAAAGGTTTTTTTAGGCCTTGGGGGTCCTTAATATACCCCCTGAGAATACCTAGGGGGTCAGGGAGTCTACACCCTGCCCCCTTCCCATGTTCTGCCCCTTTGTTCTCTACAATATGTTGACTCGCACTGACAAAATGGTGGTCAACACTTCCTGATTTCCTCCGAATCGAATGTTGACAGACGTCAAACAGCAAATCAGAATTCCGCTCGCGCACAGGGGTGCGCGCACAGGGGTGCGCGCACGGGTGCGTGCTTATAGATATATAATTGATTTCAATTTTAATTTTCTCAGCAACTGCTGGAGGGATTCCCACCATTTAAAGAAAAGCGTAATCTGCGAACCAGACTCTACCTTTTTGCCAAATTTCATTCAGCCGTTCGGGCTGTAGCAGTGTCTAAAGGTCCTATGGAAAGAAACATGGGGAAAACACGTTTTGGGACCCCCCTTTTATCTCAGCCCCCACTTGACTAATCCCCCCCAAACGTTCAATGAAGGAGGGGAGCGGAGCGGGCCATCTTCTTTGAGAAATTCGCAAAGATTTGGCGCCAAAGTTATTCCCAATAGAATGTTGCGGATTTCCTATGGAAACTAGGTCCTAACTATAACTAACTACTGGCGACCGGCCAGTATATATATATATATATATATGTATGTGAGCAAGGGCTTACACAGCCCGAAACGCGTTATGCACCTTCTCCTAGCTGTATTTGAATAAAGAATACCTGTAACCGATCCTGTGGTCCGTCTCCTGTGTAACGCTTCGCTGGTCCGGCTGGATTGTGGCGTGGAGGAGTTTTCTGTATATATACCTTGAGTCCGCAATATTCAACACGGACTACAACTGCTGTGCTGAACGCATTAGGGGGAGGGAACTCAGTGCCTACAGACATCTAGTCACAGGAGGAAATCATTTGGGGCTGTTTCGTTTAGGAGGAAGGCGCTGAAGAAGGCTCTTAAGCTGAAATGCATCCGCCATTACCTGGACTTCTGAATTAAACGGTTACCTGCTCCTGAATCCCCGTGTGGCCTCTCTTCTTTTCTCTGAAAAGTTTGCAGTCATAAATATATATATATATATATATATATTCACTGAAAAAACCATAGGTTTCACACCAGTTATAGTTAGGAATTAGCATTTAAAAAACTGCATCAGCATCAGCAGTGCATTGCACGCGCAAGTTATAGTGAGTCCAACTAACTATAACGTGGGAATTTCAATGGTTTTATGCAAGTAAAACTTCCAGCTAACTATAACTGGTGTGAAACCTATGGTTTTTTCAGTGAATTTAATAGGTTTTTTAAATGCTAATTCCTAACTATAACTGGTGTGAAACCTATGGTTTTTTCAGGGAATATATATATATATATATATATATATATATATATATATATATATATATATATATATATATCTATATCAAAAACAATCCTGCTCCAATGAAGAAGAGGCACGTAGTATGCATGGAATAGGCTTCTTTATTGTTCATCAGGTCTCCCTCGACCCCGCATAAAAAGAGAGACGCGTTTCGCCTTTGTCAATCAGATATATATATATCCCCAGCATCAACAATCCTTCTTTTAAAGAAATTGCACTTTTTTCCTGTGGTGGGAGAGAGCATTGGACTTTATGTTTAACCGGCAAGCAGGCGCTGGTAAACGACACACCCTCTCGTTCTGGTGCACCGCGTTATACCTGCAACACTACTTGGACTTTGTATGGACTGCAAAACGCGGTGCCCCCCCCTACGGTTCTGTTGCAATTGGGACTGAAGGGGAGAGAGTAGGCAACACTGATTGCCTGATAAGGGGACAAACGTCGAGGCTGAACCTTTCCAGGTAATTGTGGCTGTTCGTGGGGAACTGAATCCAACGGAAATTGGGGCATCATTTGATGTCAAGGGAGCCTATCACTGTATGAGGCCTCTAATTCGGACTCCCGTGACCAGCATGCACCTGTAAGATGGGCTAGCGCAAGGCTAGTTTTTAATTATTAAGTGGAGGGGGAGCAAGTGACCACCTGACTGGGAGTGGTCTCAGTACCAGCATAACAACGCTCCATTCTCAGGAACATTGAGAAGCCCATGGAACCGGCACTGATGAGGCCAAATGGATGGCTGAAACGCGTCTGCCCAAGTGTTTCGTGACTTCACTCACCTTGCGCTTTTCAAAGGAATAAAAGCTTTGTTTGTCCCCGGAGCTGTGTCGCGCTTTTTTTCCTGTGGCGGGAGAGAGCATTGGACTTTATATATATATCCCCAGCACCAGCAATCCTTCTTTTAAAGAAATTGCTCCGAGCCCCAGTTCCTGTTTTCAGCGTGCTTTATTGCATAAGATGTATGGCAAACAGCTCCCGACGCGTTTCGAAACCCGAAGGTTTCTTGGTCACGGGTCCCGTGAAAACAGAAACTGGGGCTCGGCGCAATTTCTTTAAAAGAAGGATTGTTGGTGCTGGAGTAAAGAGGGTCGCGACCTCGCTGGTAGCCCGCCACCACTGAGAAGGCAGAGGTCGTTTTAGACTATATATATATATATATATATATATATATTAGAATGCCCGTGCGGTCTCAGGTACATTGGGAGCACAAAATTACAGCTTAAGACCAGAATTTTACAGCATACACTCCCAGTCACCAACCTTGATTTTAATTATGCGGTGGCCAGGCATTTTAATGAAACACATAAGAACAATAGCAAACTGATTGATTTCTTTCGAATTGATAGGCTCATGCCACATCCGGATAGCAGAATCGAGATACATAACTGAGCTCAATACGAAAATCCCACATGGACTCAATAGTGGGAGGAACTAGCCACACATATTGGGCTAAAATGATTCTAGCTGTTCTGAATAGCTTTGTACCCTAACCTGTACAGCTGATTATGATACTTTTGTTCTGATTGTGCTTTCTCTCCTTCCTGTACCTGTATGGAATGTTTTATCACCCATATTCATTCATTCACTTTTAATTGGAGTCACGTGATAGTTCAGAAATGTGGATCTGCATCTATATTTATGTGATCAAATAGATAGTGGAAATTGGAAATGAATATGAATTATTGTCTTTTCCAGGCTAAGTCCGTATTTTGAATCAGGTTCTCTTGAATATCAATCCAATCACTGTATTTGATTTTATTCATGAACTAATAGTGGGAATTAATTTTCTCTCTTCAGCACGTTTACCCCTGTAATAGAACGTTGTACATACTATACACTTGTTTGGGTTTCTTTGGGAGCACACACACATGAATTTCCCACTCCTCCAGATGTTTGCATAACAGTTTCTTTTGCTAGAGTAAAACATACATATATGTATATATATATATATATATATATATATATATATATATATATATATCAACAAAAGTCCTGTTCGCCCCACTCCACGGAACGATATCAGCAGGCACAGACCTCACAATTTTCCCAAGGCAGAAATCAACGACCTCCACACGGATGTAGGTGGAAAAGCAGTGCACAATTTATTTCGGCATAAATTAACTAGGACGAGTGCCCTCCATGACGCGTTTCGCTCCTCGTGGGAGCTTGGTCACATGATGCGTTCTTATTCTATGACTTATTTTAAAGTGAAAAAGGTGAATAAAGTGCACAATCAACCTTAAAAACAAGGCTAAAAGATTCCTTATAAAACTCGAAGACAGACTATGGCATCAATATCAGAAAGAGATATACGCTCTATGCGAATACATATTAACAAGATTAATACATAATGCATTAAATCTGTTGATGGTACTGAAAGTACATGATACTTCATGGCGAAAGACATTACATAACCAACTATAGCAGCACATAATGCGTAACTGTGCAAAACATGTCAAGAACTAAAATGCAAATGCAAATATTGGTACCAGCATGTTAGTCCACGATGTTTTACACATGATTGATGGCATATATGGTAAACAGTACTTCATAGTATAAACAGTACATCTCATATTATAGCAGCAAATAATAAATAGCTGTGCAAAATCTGCAAAAAAACTAAAGTGCGAATGCAAATGTCGATACCAAGATATCATTATTTTTACAGTTCAGAGTACCCCAAGAAAATACATGTGTATAATTGCTCAAAAGCATAAATCTGATAAGGTATTATATCAGACCTGCTAAACAGTGCTAATAGCAAAAAATGATCCCTCACCTCCTATGATATAATCTATATCAATATACATGGGTTATAGAATCCATTTCCAAAGTCAAAATAAAGTGCAAGTGCATCTTAATAAAACTGAATGACATATGCTATGAACATATCCAACGTAGTAAAGCCTCCCCTGTTGACAACATGACATATGCAGTATATAATATACCATAAATCACAGAGAACGCTCAGTAAAGTGCAAGTGCATACGCGGATAGAAATATTGGTCTTGGAAGCAAGGGTTAGGGGAGGGATTATAGGCTAAAGCAGAGGAGCGTGCCAACTGTCCAGTCTGTGCAAAAAAGTGCAGTGCAAAAAATTGTGTAAAGTGCAATTAATATCTAAATTGTTTAGCAGCAGAAGAGAAAAATTACAAAAGTTGCTTAAGCCTAAGCAATCTCTCAAATTAAGCAAAATCTCCGTATATTACTATAGCCTTATAGCCCGCCGTAGCGGGCTATACCGGCTATTAAAGGCCCATTGAATCGTTAAAGGCCCGAGCCGAAGGCGAGGGACTTTAAACGAAACAGCGGGACTTTAATAGCCGTATAGCCCTGCTACGAAGGGCTATTAGAACATTCTGCCACTAGAGGGCAGAATGTTCTAACAAATTAAACAAAGGGTTCTCGAAGCTCGAGGGAATATAAATCCCCTCGAACTTCGAGAAGCCTTTGTAGAACATTGGAATGTTGCTCTGCGGGCCTTTACCGGCCCGTAGAAGCAGGGAGCACTCCATTGTCTGCAATGGAGCTCCCAACATTCCAATGTTCTAATATGAAATATTCCAATTAAAATCCGGAGACTACAGAATAAAAATGACTCAAAGGCCAATACTACAGATATCAGAAAGTGATGGACTTGAGCTTATACTCTTATAAAAAATTATGAAGATCTTCGTTCATGTTCAACCCGTTAGGTACTCGGGTATCGAGTGCTAAGATGAATTGGGATTCTATTTGTCGGAGAAGTTTATCACAGTTCCCTCCCCGTTCGGGGTTGGGAACATATCCCAAAACAGTATATTCAAGATCTTTCAGTTTGTTGCAGTGAACGGACTTAAAATGCCTTGCCACAGGATAGTTATGATCGGAGTTCATGATCACCCTGACATGTTGAAGTATTCGTTTGTGCACAGGAAGCTTTGTGCTGCCAATATATTCTAAGTTACATGTGCACCGCAGTTTGTATATAGCGTATTCAGAACAACATGTCAGGTGCTACTTGATGGCAACCTTCTTATCACTAAAAGCTGTAACATAGTGGGTAGAATTCTTTGCAAAAGTGCAGGCCCGGCAGGAGCTGCATTTGAAGAAGCCAGGTTTCGTAAGCCAGGTACTTTTTGCTTTCACCTCAGGCATAGATTTTACCATGGCATCCCTCAGAGGGAGCCCGTCTGAATGTGATAGCTGGCAGATCAGGTACAATTGGCCTCAAGATATTGTCAGTTAAAATTATGGGCCATTCAGAATAGATAATTTTACGAATTGATTGCTCTTGCATGTTAAAGGTAGTAATAAGCCTAACGGGTTGCACGCTATTGTCAGCTGTCACTGCAACAGATAAGGTATCACTCAAAGGGTTAAGAAGAGTTTCTCTTTGTTTGGCATTAGCTTTGTTCAAGGCCGTGGTCACATGTTTTCTGGTATAGCCTCTATTTACAAAACGTTGGAATGCCTCCATCTGACACTTTCTAGAAACCGATTCAGAACTACAGATATGGCGTATGCGAATAAATTCTCCATACGGTATGCTATTGATTAAGTGTCTAGGGTGGGAGTTGTGGGCATGAAGGATGGAATTCCCAGAGGGAATTACGGTGTAACATTGCCTGTAAAACTCCCCCCTCGACATATAGCAGTACGTCTAGAAACTCAACCATAGATTAATCAATAGTGGCAGTGAATCTAAGATTTAGATCATTGATGTTAATTTCTTCAATAAACTGCATGGCTTCATCCCTAGACCCTCTCCATAAGAGACAAACGTCGTCAATACATCTCCAGTAATGTGCTATGAGATCCCACCAGCGTTGGTGGGCCGTTCTGAGAACATGCTTCTCCCACCAGCCAACATGTAAAAATGAATAGCTGGGGGAGAAGCATGAACCAATTGCGAAGCCGCGCAACTGCTGATGGATCTCATTATTGAACTGAAAAAAATTTGTGGTCAAACATAGTTCAATAATTTGCAACATCATCACATTGTGTTCTCTCATGGAGATATCAAGGTCATCCAGAAAGTGTTTGGTGGCTCTTATGCCATGGCGATGAATGATCCTTGTATATAGAGAGACTATGTCCATCACAATTAGATAAAAATCAAGACACCAGACAACTTCATTAATCTTATTGAGAAAGTCAGTAGTGTCTTTCAAGAAAGAAGGCAAACTGTTCACAAATGGCTGAAGAAAATAATCAACGTATTTAGACAGATTCTCATTCATATATATATATATATATAAAGAGAAAGAACCAGAAGACCTTGAGATTGCAACAACGGAGGCATCTGATGAGGCAACCGCCGAAACGCGTCATGCCAATACCAAAGAATTCCTGTGAAGCCCTGCGGTGTTCCCCGATTCTTTTCAACGGAGAAGGATAGCTGCGGAGATATTAGCGTGTGGCCAGTGACCCGCACGAGGGACCCTACCAGAAGTGTCTTCCAGGAGTGTTAAGGGTTCAGTGGCTTAAACCCGGACCGCACCGCACCCGATGGAGGCAGAGGTCTTGCTGCCAATTGACAGGTCGTGACGGAGTTACTTCAACAACGTTTCCAAGCCTCACCAACTGAGGTAGTGCGGGGTTGGAAGTGCATGGGCAGGAATCAACTATCACCCAACACAGAGTTACAACTCAAGACGTCCACTCTCCAAACTCAGCCACTCACTGTGAGTTAGGAAAACACTCGGCTGTGTGGGAGCACTCGTCCGTGCGGAGTACTAACTGCATGATGGGATCTGTAGTACGCACAAATGAACTGGCCGAGTGATCCTTAAAACGAGATGTGGTGCAGGTGAGCCCCGCTCTACTTTAAAAGGAGGGGCATAATATATAAAGAGAAAGAACCAGAAGACCTTGAGATTGCAACAACGGAGGCATCTGATGAGGCAACCGCCGAAACGCGTCATGCCAATACCAAAGAATTCCTGTGCAGCCCTGCGGTGTTCCCCGATTCTTTTCAACCGAGAAGGATAGCTGCGGAGATATATATATATATATATATATATACATATATATAAACGCTCGGTCTCCTCTCCCAACAGTGAAAGGAGTGGATCGCACTCCCAGGCTTGAGATTCTTTCAGTATTTATTATCGCGATTCACAAACAAAACAGGACGCGTTTCGGCATCGCGCCTTTTTCGACTGTTATCTAATCCGTGTGTATAACATTCTTAAATAAAGTTACACAGTTCATTGAAAACAATGTCACTTCCTCTCAATAATCAACAAAAAAGAAGGACTGAAATTAAAGGTCAAAATGCGGCGGCCATCTTATAGTGAGTTAATTTTACACTCATTTTGATAATGACCATAGCAATTTATCTTCTAACTCTCCCCCAGCAGAGGAGCAAAGGAGGCGCACTTGCACAGTTGGCTTTCAACTTTTTAATAATTCTGCCAATCCTGACGCGTTTCGGTCTTACAAAGACCTTTCTCCAAGTTAAGCCAAGCACCCACCGCACTGCTCAAGTCCACAATGATTGCCTCAATTCATTTTTATAGTCCTCTAGTGGGCGCGATCACAGTTCGAAAGGCATCCTGGAACTTGTGGTTCTGTAAACAGTTTTAGTCCATACCCTTTAGTGGGCGGTGCCTCGTTTTTGGTAATATTGTAGTGTTTGTTCAGTTCGGCTCATACTTGTGCTCCTTGTCCAACCCATTTTCAAGGCTGTTTGGATCCATACCGCAGACAGTCTTCGGTAGCGCCATTTGCCCTGAACACTTTCGCAAGCAACAAACAATGGTTCAAGGATGGGCAAATTTGGCGCACTTGCTGGTGGTGCGTACCTCCGCAGCAGAACCAACCCGTTTTAACATCTTCCAACTCTCCCCCAGCAGAGGAGCAAAGAAGGCGCACTCGCACAGTTGGCTTTCAACTTTTTAATGATCCCGACGCGTTTCGGTCTTACAAAGACCTTTCTCGAATATATACCATATTGAATATGTGAAGTTTTTCCGAAAACCATTACCCTGCATACCATCATTCCGCAATTATTACACCGCAAACACACAATCACTCCGCAAATTATTACAACACAAACTTTTACAACGACTATGCCTTTACCACGCATGCCATTACAACGCAAAGGCATGCATGTTAAAGGTATACTCATTCTAAAAGTTTTAAAGGTAAGTGAGAGTACCCTACCCTACCTTACATCCTAATGTAGTACCCCTGCACAACCCAACCTCGACACAGTCCTTTTCCTACATTTACACTACCCAGCACGACCCCCCAACACTACCATAAACTACTTTTCTTCCCTACACAAACACTACAACACTACCTTAATACACTACCCCTGCACGACCCTACACTACACAAACACTACAACACTACCCTAAACCCTAAAACACTACCCCCAGCATGACCCTACACTGCACAAACACTTCAACACTACCTTAAACCCTAAAACACTACCCCAAGCATGACCCTACACTACACCAACACTACAACACTACCATAAACCCTAAAACACTACCCCCAGCATGACCCTACACTGCACAAACACTACACACTACCCTAAACCCTAAAACACTACCCCCAGCATGACCCTACACTACACAAACCCTACAACACTACCCTAAAACACTACCCCCAGCATGACCCTACACTACACAAACCCTACAACACTACCCTAAAACACTACCCCGCATGACCCTACACAAACACCACAACACTACCCTAAAACACTAGCCCCAGCATAACCCTACACTACACAAACACTACAACACCACCCTAAACCCTAAAACACTACCCCCAGCATGACCCTACACTACACAAACACTACCCTAAACCCTAAAACACTACCCCTGCATGACCCTACACAAACACTACAACACTACCCTGTAACACTACCCCCAGCACGTCCCTACACTACACAACCACCACAACACTACACTACACTACAAAATCAATACCCCAGCACGACCCCCCCACCCCTAAAAAATTAACCCAAACTCCCTTACCCCTCTCTCGTCGTGGTTCCACTCTCCTCCTGGTTCTATCTTCATGAATTCTGTTTTTTTTCCCCACAACGCAAGTGCATTTACCGTACATGCCTTTTTAACGTAATTCGTTGTAAAGGCATGCGTGGTAAATGCGCATGCGTGGTAAATGCACATGCGTTGTAAAAAAATGCTGAGTCTTGGTATGCGAGTTCAAAGACCTCGCGGAGTAATGGTATGTGGACTCAAAGTCCGAGGAAAAAAAGATTCGGAATAAACGTAGATTACCATATCTCGCCGTCATAGTAAAGGGTACATTACCCTCAAGAGCACTTTTGCACTGCAATTTATTTCAGATGAAGAGACGGAATGGGCTACATTACCCACAATTAGTGTATGGATTGATGGGAATTTTAAATATGACAGGCACATGGATCACTGTTTAAATTGAGATTGCATTAATTATATGTAATGAATTTGCATCATAGGACTTTATCGATGTATTGGAACTTATCCAGCGCATCAAATACGGAGTATTTCTTCTTTGTCTGTTATATGTATGCGAGGCTTTTATCCTCTTACATATTTGGTTGGTACCATACTTCTGTATTTTGCCATCTGTATTTTGGCATATTATTTAGTTGACATATTTAGAATCATTTATGAGCACTATGATGATTTTGTTTCATTTGAACGGATAGTATGTTTTCACGGTCTATGAATCATGAATTGTGTTTCTGTAGGAGTTTGAGCGCAATACTTTAACTTAAAAAAGGCATCGCCGAAACACGTTGTTTGTGTGCACATTAGTGTTTTCTGTACCGTCCTCTGGTGTGCCTCTAGATTTGTGTGGGATTTTGTACATTCTGACCTTTGAAAAGAATTGACGGCTGCTGCTGCCGTCGCTGGCCCTAGCATCGTAGGCTGTGGAGTGGCTGACTGCAGTGAGTTTCGAGAGCTATATATTTTAATGAGTTCCAAAATGGCTGCCCTGATTTTCTAAACTACTAGTGATCAAGGACGAAGTGTACACTCGAAACGTGTTTGGCAATTTGATGTGCTGAATGAATGGAGCTGTTTGTCTGCTGCAACCTGCAATAAAGATGGGACAAACCTTTTCATGTGTGACGTTTTCACCTGGGCAACTTTTACTGGAATAGTAGCTGTGAGCCTAACTGCGATGACTCCCCGCTGCTCAATAGCGGCCCTGCGGCGCTGGAAATTCAGTTATGAGTGGATGGAAAGTCCCAAGTTGCAGGTCATGGTATTGGTAGCATGAACAGTTTTCCCCACTTTCACAACCCACCTGGGTAAGAGACTGTTTGAAATGAACGATAAAATACGGAAGCACCCACTGGGGCATTATTGTGAGAACTACAAGTACCATTAAGCAACATTGCACACGCCCACTGGGGCGGGACTTGGCAAAGTATTTTAATGAGTTCCCAAATGGCTGCCGTGATTTTCTAAACTGCCAGTGATCAAGGACGAAGTGTACGCCCGAAACGTGTTTGTCAATTTGATGTGTTGAAAGAAGGGAGCGGTTTGTCCGCTGCAACCTGCAATAAACATGGTACAAACCTTTCCATATGTGGCGTTTTTACCTGGGCAACTTTTGTTGGAATATATATATATATATATATATATATATATATATATATATATATATATATATATATATATATATATATATATATATATAAATATTTTCATATCTGCAGTTGGAAGTCTCTATCAGCTAATACCTTCTACAAGTGAAGTTGGTGAAAGGCTTAAACACCCCCCAGGATTACACATTATTAAAATACCTACATTTTATTTAGTAGTCTTATTTGTTCCTAAAAGGAGTCCAACCGACCATGGTTAGAAGCAGATGAAAACGACAACTCTATCTTCAAATGTCCACAATGACTGAGCAACTGACAACTTTCCAAGGTAGCTTGTTAACTAGTGTGCACAATGTGCAGCAGCATTGTTAGCTGTTCTAACCCTCCTTTAGCCTTTTTTTTTTTTAAAGTGAAGGGGGCCTTGGACAGCAGACAGCTGGCCTGTTTTACAGTTTGCAATTGCGAACCATGACCAAGGACAACTATTAACTGCCCAGGACATTATTATTCTGCCAAATGATGGGACCTACAGCACCAAGTCAATCAATAACTTCCCCCTCAGACTTTACGCTATTGCAAACAAGGTATCGTAGAAGCCATCAGCCTCCATGGGCTGCCAAACAGAGTTGGATTCAATGCATAGGCAACAAGTAGCACTTGCCCAAAGCATTGCCTGCTCTTGCAAAGAGGTTGACCGGGCAGCTGTCCAGATTCTTGCTCACCCACCTTAGTTGAAAACGAAGATGGATTGAGCTGCTGGGCCACTCATCTTTCCATCTGCAAACAGGGAACCAAGCCAGCAGTTACCTGTCCAAGACGACATTGGGCTGCAAAATGTTCCTGGCCAAGGAACACACCTGCACTAGCAACAGGACCACAATAGCAAAAAGTGTGGCATGCCAGTTGTCACACATGTCCAGGTCTCCATCGTCATATTTTCTGAGGATGAAGGCAGGGGACAGTTAACAGCCGGCCTGTTCCTGTTTCCAGTTGCAAAGAAGGCACCATGGCCTCTGTCACATGTCTCAGTGGGAATCTCATGGTGTTCATAGGTGTTTGATGGTGTGTGAGTGAATGATGGTTTGTTTTTGTATTACTGAGCATAGGTGTCTGACCATGTGTCATTGTCTGTAGGCATACGAAGGAATCTGAAAGTGCGAATTGATGTTTGATAATGAGCAGCATGCATGGGTGTCTGAGGGCATTCATAGAAGTCTGGTAATGTACAAATGGCGAATAGAGGCTAGGTGCATGAATGAGACATTGTATGATGGCGGGCGTTGATGTCAGATCAATCAATCAATCAATCAGGACATTTGTTAAGCGCGCTACATACCCGTGAGGGTCTCAAGGCGCTTTGAGGGGGGGACGGGGGGGGGGGGTGCTGCTACTGATCGAAGAACCAGGTCTTGAGAAGTCTTCTGAAGGCCAGTAGGTCTTGGGTCTGCCGTAAGTTGGTGAGGAAGGTGTTCCAGGTCTTGGCGGCGAGGTGGGAGAAGGATCTGCCGCCGGCGGTCGTTCTTCGGATACGGGGGACTGTGGCGAGGGCGGCGGAGCGGAGCTTGCGGGCAGGGGCGTAGAAGCTGAGTCGTCTGTTGAGGTACGCTGGGCCGGAGTTGTGGAGGGCCTTGTGTGCGTGGGTGAGGAGCTTGAAAGTTATCCTCTTGTTGACGGGGAGCCAGTGTAGGTCTCTCAGGTGGGGGGTGATGTGGCTGCGGTGGGGGATGTCGAGGATCAGTCGTGCCGAGGCGTTCTGGATGCATTGCCGCCGTCTCCGGAGCTTGCTTGATGTTCCTGCGTAGAGTGCGTTTCCGTAGTCCAGCCTGCTGGAGACGAGGGCCTGGGTGACTCGGAGCATTCGTAGGGTGCTGAAGCAGAATGAATAATAATAATAATAATAATACAGAATTTTATAGAGCGCGAACAGTTACCTCAACCGGAGGTGTCCCGGAGCTAAGTGAGCAGTTTAGAGAGACAGGGAGTAATACCAGTGGCTCAGATATTTTGAGTGAAGAGCCAAGTTTTTAATAGCCTCCTAAACCCAGCTTCTGTGGTTGCCGACTGAATGGCAAGCGGTAGGGAATTCCACAACTTCGCCGTGCTGGCCGAAAAGGACCTGCCGCCAAGCCGCGCCTTTCTAGCTCGCAGGGCATGTAAGTGGAAAAAAAGAGTTTGAACGCAAGAGTCTCGCCTGTTCATACCTAGGAAGTCTAGCTTTAAGATAGTTGGGGCAGATCCCGCCAAGAGCTCTAAAGGCCAGGGTTAGCGCCTTGAATTTGATTCTGTTTGCCACCGGCAGCCAGTGCAGTTCGCGCAGATGCGGAGAGACATGTTGTTTAAAAGGAATATGTTTCAACAGCCTCGCGGCCGCATTTTGCACGGACTGCAAACGTTGAGTCAAGTATTTAGGTAGGCCCAGGTAAAGACTGTTTGCATAATCCAGCCTTGAAGTAACCGTTGCATGGATTACCATTTTACGACAATCAACCGGTAGGAGCAGGAGGAATTTACGCAAATTCCTCAATTTACTCAAACACCCTGCTGCCACCTGCTGGATGTGGGAGGAGAAATACAGGCTATCATCCTATCTCACCCCCAAATTGTTTGCCTTTGTACTGGGGCGAGGTGCAGCGCACATCTCAGATGGCCACCACAAATCTGGGGAGAGGTGGGCGCCGTTCCCAAAAAAGATCACCTCCGTCTTGCCCGCGTTCAATTTTAGTTTGTTGGAATTCATCCATCTGGCTACATCGCGGAGACACCCCTTGAATTTGGCAAAAGCTGCCTCCGACACTTCTGAATAGGGAAAGACAAGCTGGGTGTCATCAGAGTATGAAATTGCAGTGACCCCCCCATTTGGCAATTAAGGTGAAGAGTGGCGCTAGATAAATATTAAAAAGCAACGGGCTGAGTGCCGATCCCTGGAGGACCCCACACCCCAGCCGCTTTGGTTTAGAGGAGAAGCAGCCTAGCGCCACTTTCTGTGACCGATTAGTCAAGTAGGAATGCAGCCACCCGAGAGCATTATCCTGCAGGCCAATATCCTCTAAGCGCCGCAAAAGTCTGCCATGGTCGACAGTATCAAAGGCAGCAGATAGATCCAGGAGCACCAGCATAGCAGATGCTCCTGAATCAAAAGACCACCTAACGGACTCCGTTACCTCAATCAGGGCGGTCTCTGTACTAAAACTGGACCTAAAACACGATTGTGTTTCATGCAGGATTTTGTTCTCCTCCGTGAAACTATTCAATTGGCGCTGAACCAGTTTTTCCATCATTTTACCTGGAGCGGCCAATAGGGAAATTGGGCGGAGATTACTGAGATGCTCCGGATCCCTGTTCGTTTTTTTTCTTCAGTGGTAGGATTGTGGCGTGTTTCCAGCAATCCGGAAATACCCCTGATGTGATAGACCTGTTCCATATATGCATAAGAGTTGCCACAATAGACTCCGCCATCATATTCCACAGCTTCGGGGGGCAGGGATCGTCCGGTGCCCCTGATTTACAGCGCTTTATTTCCTGCAAAGCCTCCCCGAAGGAAATCGTGTGGAATTGACTTAAGGTCGGCAAGGGTATGCTAATTTCAACTGTGTCTGTCATTTCAGTGGGGCATGGGGGAGAGAAGGTATCATACACTATCTTAATTTTATCAGCAAAGAAGTTAGAGATGTCTTCACAAAGACTCAGATGGGGTGACTTCTGTTTCAATACTTCTAGGCTTAAAAAAAGACTGCACCATTTTGAACACTTCTTTGCTAGATTGACCCGCTTGTTGGATAGAGGTGGCAATGAAAAGTTTTTTTGCTTTTTAATTGATTTTTGGAGCTTGCTGTTCTATAGCAAACCTTAGCTGATTCGCAATAATTCACCCGCCACGCCCGCTCCAGCCTTTTACAGGCTGACCTTTCTGCCCTCAGCTCCATTGAAAACCATGGGGCTGAGGGGGATTCCCTGCGAGAAACGGCGAATCTAGCTGGGGCGATGGACTCCACCATATCGCCTATCCATCGATTCATAGCGGCCGCATCCGTGTTAGGATCTGAGGTCAGTGCCGGGGGATTCATTGCCAGGACAGGGCCAATGGTGTCAGGTCGAAGGTTTTTCGATTGCCTATGAAAAAAAGAATGTCTGCCACCAGCCCGACCACCACATGGTAGAGTAATCGCAAAAGAGATTAAGAAGTGATCCGACCAGAGCAGCGGCTGCGGCGCCTCTGCTGTCGTGTCCATAATGTTGGAAAAGATTAGATCAAGCGTGTGACCTGCTCTATGTGTGGGGCCGATAATAATTTATGTTAAATTGGCAGCGCTCAAGGTAGAGATTAGCTGAGCCGCCAGGGGGCAGCTAGACCTATCTACATGCATATTAAAATCACCCACTACTATAAAGTAAGGATGTAGGTGGGAGCTTTGGACAATAATATCCATAAGTTCACCTGAGCTGGCCCCAGTACAGTCAGGAGGCCGGTAGATAACTAGCCCGGCCAGTGAATGTTGGGGGTTGACTTGTAGGCAGAAATTTAACCCTTCCAACCCTGTGATGGTAGTGGGTAGCGCATATGTAAGTGTGAATTTGTCCTTGAAAATAAGAGCCACCCCCCCTTCCCTTCTGTCGCTTTCCCGATTTGAGAAGCTCAGATTATCATCATTCAGCCATGTTATGGTCAGGAACATAGCGTCCCACTCCGAGTCCGTCAGCAATAACCAGATATCTTCTGCGTGCCTAGCAAAAGATCTACAATTCAGTAGGCCCGCTCTAAAAGTTAATTCGGGGAGACCCGCTAAAGGGTTGGGTTGTTGTTTACCAATCGGGCTGCGTGTCAAGGAGTCCTCGCCTAAAACTTTGCTACAGTGCAAACACGCCTGCGATGGTTCGGTGTTTGCGAAATCAACCCCTTCTGCCTTGCAGTACTTTTCAGTATTGGACGCAAGTAAATCCTCCCTGGACCAAGAGATCCTTTTGCTGTCCCTATCCTCACCAGCAGCGTTTCTGGCGCTGGCCGCGATCCGGTCGCGAACGGGCGCAGACGGGCTTGCCTTTGGCGCGCCATTGGCGCACGTCCGCTGCGTGGCCGTGCCACCATTCCCCTTTAAGGGAGAGAGCTCGGAAGTGAGATGAATGAGGGGGAGGAGTCGCGTCCCTCCATTCAAGCGGCACCAACAGCCGTGACGGACCGGGGACCGACAAGAATCGTGTAAGTGCAGGGGGATGTGCAAAGTTCTGCCAAATATTCAGACACAGTTCAAATGTTTAAAAAAGTCACAAAGGTATTTTAAAAACAGCGGTTTGTGAATCAACCAACTCTTTAGCCTGCTAGAAGCCTCTCACCACCAGCGTATAGCTCACGCTGCTCACACATGAAGAGACGGCGTTGAACTGTTTAGTCATGGAGAGGGTGGAGTCGAGGATGACCCCCAGGTTGTGTGCGTGGTCAGTGGGTGTCGGGGCTGTTCCCAGTGATGTCGGCCACCAGGAGTCGTCCCAGGCTGAAGGGGTGGAGCCGAGGATGAGGACCTCCGTCTTGTCTGAGTTCAGCTTCAGTCGACTGTTCCTCATCCATTCAGTGACGGCCTTCATTCCTTCATGGAGGTTATTTTTGGCGGTGTGAGGGTCTTTGGTGAGGAAGATGATCAGCTGAGTGTCTTCGGCGTAGGAGATGATGTTCAGGTCGTGCTGTCGGGCAACGTGGGCAAGGGGTGCCATGTAGATGCTGAACAGCTTTGGGCTGAGGGAAGAGCCCTGGGGTACGCCGCAGATGATCTCGGTGGCGGTGGAGCGGAAGAGTGGGAGGCGAATGCTCTGAGTTCTGCAGGAGAGGAAGGGTGTGGTCCAGTCCAGGACCTTCTCTTGGATCCCGGCGTCATGTAGGCGTGTTCGTAGTGTGCGGAGGCAGACCGCGTCGAAGACGTCTGACAGGTCCAGGAGGATGAGGGCTGCTGTTTCTCCATTGTCGAGCAGGGACCTGATGTAGTCAGTGGCGGCGATGAGGGCGGTTTCGGTGCTCTGGTTGCTGCGGAAACCGGTCCAGGATGTTGTTGTCCTCGAGGTAGCGGGTGAGTTGTTCGTTGACGATTTTCTCGTGACCTTCGCCGGGAACGGAAGCAGGGAGGTGGGACGGAAGTTCTTGAGGTTCTTGGGGTCCGCCTTGGGCTTCTTGAGTAAGGCGTTGATCTCTGCGTGCTTCCAGCACTCTGGGAAGGTTGCGGTCTCGAAGGAGATGTTGATAGCTTTCCGGAGATGGGGGGGGGCAATGATTGTTCTGGCTTTGTTGAAGACGTGGTGTGGGCATGGGTCAGACGGGGATCCAGAGTGGACGGAGTTCATGATTTTGATGGGGTCATCGTCGTTGACGTTGGATCATTCGATCAGGCGGCTGGTGGTCGCGGGGGTGGGGGTCTCGGTGGTTGGCGGGCTGTCGTGGCATTGAAGCTGTTGTGGATGTCTGCGATCTTGCGGTGGAAGTTATGTTATGTTATTGCGTGTTTTGTATAGCGCTCAGCTACTCCGAGGAGTGTCCCAGCGCTTCTAACCTGATGCGGAGCAGGGCAGGCAAAGGAACACCAGATCTACTGAATGAAGAGCCAATATTTTAGATCTTTCCTAAAAGCTAGCAATGTGCCAGTCTTTCTCAGAGTGATAGGCAAGGAATTCCACAGTTGTGGTGCCATGCGTCTGAAAGAACGGCCTCCAATACGGGAACGCCGAATACCAGGAACGGCGGCCAAGCCTTGCGACGCTGACCTCAGTGATCTAGATGGCTGGTAAAAAGTCAGCCGCTTACTGATATACTTCGCACCAATTCCGTGGAGAGCCTTAAAAGCCAGTGTCATCGTCTTAAATACAATACGCTTCCGAATGGGAAGCCAGTGTAGAGTTTTCAAGAGTTCTTTAGCGCCGGATCTCCGATGAAGGCCCGCGATGGCGCGTGCAGCGGAATTTTGGACTATTTGGAGACGTGATAAAAGGTACTCAGGGAGTCCGAGTCCGAGATATAACGTGTTCGCATAGTCTAAGCGAGAGCCTATTAAAGCCTGCACCGTGATCTTTCTATGGGCGAAGGACAGCAGATGGAGAAATTTCCTCTACCATCCCCTACCATCCCCCCAATCTCAGGCCTACAGACTACCATCCCCCCAATCTCAGGCCTACACCCGATTGTCCAATCCCTATTCCCCTATTGTTTTAATTGATGTATATATTAATGTATGGGTAGGCCTCCTGTGTTTAAACTGAAAAATTAAGTTTTTTAGTTGCACTGAATTATTTCAATTCTGTCCTCTGAACTTTTCCTTCTTCTGATTCACCTGAGCACCCCCTTTATTCACTTTCTCCTCTACTGCAATCTGCAGGTTTCCAGGATCATTTATTGTATTTTCATGTAAATAAAACTGTGATATAAAGTAGCTTTGGTTATTGATTTATATGTGTTGGGTTTATTGCAACTAATACAGCTGTTTGTAAACTATACATCTCCTCAGGCACAGATTTACTCTGCCGAAATTGGAACTTGCTCGTATTAATAACAAGTTTTTCATTAATTGCGTCTTGAGTTATATCCAGGATCACTTTTTTTTATATATAAAAAGGAGAAATTTCCTCAACATCTTGAAAATGCCGAAGCATTTACCAGCTAGGCCAAGGATCTGGGGCTTCAGAGTAAGAGCGTTGTCAATTGCCACTCCTAGGTTCTTGGCCAAGGTAGAAGCGGCAGAAGGAGGAAACATGGCCGCAGGCCACCAAACCTTCCAACTAGGATCCGGAAGACAGCCGAAAAAAAGCACCTCGGATTTATCCGAGTTGCATTTAAGGCTGTTGGACTGGAACCAACTGAACACAGCCTCGAGGCAGCCTTTGATGCTCTCTCCATCGAAATCCCCACCCCTCTTGCAGGAGAAGAGGAGCTGGGTGTCATCCGCGTAAGAAACGATCTGGGCACCGTATGACTCCGCCAGTGCCGCCAAGAAATGAAATGAAATGAAATTATTTGTAAAGCGCACGATGGCCAAACGGCTTCCTGGCGCTGGGAGGTCTAGGGAGCAGAACAAACAGGGCCAGGGAGGATTAACAGGAGTAGGCTAAAGAGAACAGGAATGTTTTAAGCGCTTTACGGAAGTGTGAAAAGATAGGGATAGAACGCATAGAAAGAGGAAGAGAATTCCAGAACCGGGGTGCGAGAACAGAAAATCTAGACCCACCGGTGCGAGTTTTGCGGAAACGGGGAACAGTGAGGAGGGCAGAAGAAGATGAGCGGAGAGTACGGACAGGGGTGTGAGAAGAGATAAGAGAGTTGATGAACGCCGGTGCAGAGCGATCAAGGGCCCGGAAAACAAGGCAACCTAGTTTGAACAAGGATCTCTGCAGGATGGGTAACCAGTGAAGGGATTTGAGGACAGGAGTGATGTGGTGAGTTTTGGGCAGGTGAAAGATGAGACGGGCAGCCTGATTCTGGATTGCTTGGAGGCGGCGGGTTTCGTAGGCAGGAATACCCACGAACAAGCTGTTACCATAATCGAGGCGAGAAGTGATGAGGGCAGAAATGATAATTTTAAGAGATTCAAGGGAAAAGAAACGAGAAATTTTTCGGATCAGCCGAAGGGAGAAAAAGCAGGAAGATACTACAGCACTGACCTGGCCATGCATGGACAGGTCCTGGCTGACCTTGATGCCCAATGTTTTAACGGAGGCAACCGGGGTGGGGGGGGCCAAGGGTGGGGGGCCAGAAAGCAGAGGACCAAGGGCTGGATGAGCCGCCAGTCAGGACAAGCTCAGTCTTATCTGGGTTGAGCTTGAGATGATTGGCGCTCATCCACCCAGAGATAAAGACCATAGTGGAACGAAAGAAGGATAGGGAGTGAGAAGGAGAAGAAAGGTCAAAGACAAGCTGGAGGTCGTCTGCGTAATTAAACACCGAGACCCCCAGCTGAAGAAGAGAAGAAATAAGTGGGTGAAGGTAAAGATTGAAAAGAAGAGGAGAGAGGGAAGAACCTTGGGGAACCCCACAGGGCACCGGGAGGGGGAGAGCAGAAAAACCGGGGAGGTGAACAGCTTGTGAACGTCCTGTTAGGAAGGACGTGATCCAGGAAAGGGCAGGGCCTCTAATGCCCGCTGCGCTGACACGGTCCAAAAGAATGTTATGGTCGACCGTGTCAAACGCAGCGGACAGGTCGAGGAGAACCAAAGCTTGGGGAGAATTGGTGTCAGCCTTGGCTTTCAGCTCGTCAAGGACGGCGAGCACCACAGATTCGGTCGAGTGACCCGAGCGAAAACCTGCTTGGTGAGAAGCAAGAAGTTGGTTCTGCTCAACATAGGTAGAAAGACAAGAGGTGACATAAGATTCCAGAATTTTAGCAAGATAGGGAAGAAGAGAGATGGGCCTGAAGTTAGAAGGGAGGGAGGAATCAAGACCAGGTTTTTTAAGAATAGGGGAGACAATAGCAGATTTAAATAAAGAAGGGACCAATCCAGTGGAGAGAGAGGCGTTAAGGAGGGAAAGAGGGGTAGCAGGGCAAGAAGTAAAGAGAGTTTTAAGAATGCGAGCAGGGGCACAGTCGGTGGGAGAGCCGGATTTGATTTTAGTGAGCAGGATTAAGAAGGAATCCAGAGAAAGAGGTGGGAAAGAGGAGAAGGAGGAATTAGACGCAGAGGGGACAGAATGAAGTGGAGTAAAAGGAGTGATAGAAGTGTTGGATTTAATTTTAACGATCTTCTCAATGAAGAAGTTGTTTAAAGAAGAACAGAGGGCCTGAGAGGGAATAAAATTAGGGCAAGCGCGATCAGAAGTAGCCAAATTTTTGACCAAGGAGAAGATCTCTTTAGATTTGTTGGACGAAAGGATTACTTGTTCAGAGAAATACTTAGACTTAGTCTCAAGAATGGCTTTCTTGTACTCTTTAAGGAGAGATTTATATTTCTCCTTGAGGTCGGGGCAGTAGCTACGGCGCCAAAGGCGCTCAGAGCGTCTAAGTTCCAATTTAAGGGCCTTGAGCTCAGAGTTAAACCAACGGTGAGCCTCGTGTGGACGAATGGACTTAGCTAGCTTGAGGGGGGCTACTAAATCGCAGGCAGACGATAACCAGTAGCCAAAGGCGGCGGCCTGTGAGTCAAGGGAGATGCCATTGAGGTCAGGGGGGGAAGAAGCGAGGGAATGAGAGAGGGAAGGCAGATCAGCACGATTCCAGCTACGTGCAAAAACATTCTTGGGGCGGGGGTGATTGTGAGGGGAACTAATGTTAATAGTGAAGGAGATGAGAGAGTGGTCAGACCAGGTGCAAGGGAGAATGCTGGGGGAAGAAACTATATCCGGGGATGACCAAACTTGGTCCAGTGTGTGTCCAAGATTGTGAGTAGAGGTCAGCACATGGGACTTAAAATTGAGACATAAAAGAGTGGCCGTGAAGTCCTTGGACGCTAGGTCCTCCCTGGGGTCCCCTGGCCAGTAATTAAAATCACCTAGCAGGAGAACAGAAGAGTTGTTAACTACAAGGGTAGCGAGAAGTTCCTGCAGGGAGGCCACAAACAGAGGCATACTCAGGGGGGGGCGATAGACAAGGACGACAGTAAGAGGCGCGGAAAGATTGGTGGAGCGGGCGACCAGAAAGTCCACCCCAGCTATAGAAGGTTGTGAGAGAAGCTGAAATTGAAGGGTGGATCGGGCGATCATAGCAACACCTCCCCCGGTCTTGCCGTCGGGGCGGTCGGCCCGGAGGGCGTAATAAGAGTCGGGGAGGATGGCTAGAATATCAGGGAGAGAGGCCTCAGAGAACCATGTTTCCGTTAGGAACAGAATATCCGGGGAGTCAGTGGTAAGAAGGTTGAACAGTTCCAGATGATGCTTGCCTGCCGAGCGAGTGTTAAGGAGGTAGGCAGAGGCAGTGTGAGAGGATGGTGAGGTTGTAATGGGGGGAAGTCTAGTGTCCTGGGTAGGCAAGGGAGGCGAAGAGTGCGGAGGAGTGACACGGTCTGAGTGGGGGACATAGATACCTAGTGCAACGAGGTGCTGCATGAGAGAATGGGGAAGAGGTACGTTAGCAGTACAGGAGAGAAGCTGTCCAGATGTATATGTCAAAGAAGAGGCAGGGGGTATGGCCCCTGGGCCCGTCCGGCCCAGGGGCCATACCCCCGTATAAGTAGGCTTGTGACGAGGGAGGTGGGAGGAGTCAGGAGGGCGGGATAGGAGGGGTGTTTTTAAAAAAGAGTAACCGTCCACCGCTCGTATTCAGCGGGACGAGGAAGCTGTGGGGCTGCTAGTAGTCAGCAGCGAAGAGAAAGGTAATTAAAAATAGTTTCTGCGCTCAGCGCGCGAGCCCTCTGCCCTCTGCCACAGGGCTTCAAGTCTGCGCTGGGAGAAGAGTGGGCGGAGCCTAAATAGGCTTGTGACGAGGGAGGTGGGAGGAGTCAGGAGGGCGGGATAGGAGGGGTGTTTTTAAAAAAGAGTAACCGTCCAACGCTCGTATTCAGCGGGACGAGGAAGCTGTGGGGCTGCTAGTAGTCAGCAGCGAAGAGAAAGGTAATTAAAAATAGTTTCTGCGCTCAGCGCGCGAGCCCTCTGCCCTCTGCCACAGGGCTTCAAGTCTGCGGGGGTCATAAAGATGTTAAAAAGAGTCAGGCTCAAAATTGAGCCCTGAGGCACTCCCACCTCCAATGGCGGCACCATGGCAGAGTATGGGGGGGCCCAGACCGTTTGGCGGCGGTTTGCTAGAAAGGACTCGAACCAGTTGAACACCGTCCCCCGTAGTCCGATCTCACTAAGTCTAGAGAGGAGACCTCCGTGGGGGACAGTGTCAAAAGCCGCCGAAAGAGCCAGCATTACCAGCATCGCCTTTCCCCCTGAATCCAAAACCTCCCTGATGGCCTCCGTAACTTCCAATATTAGGTGGCCAGTGAGTCGCACAGGTCCTGCGAAGGGGGGATGTCGTTGGTGTTGGAGCTGGGGAGTTCCTTCACAATGCTGAAGAGCTCTTTGCTGTTGTGTGCGTTGTTATCCAGGCGGTCCTTGAATGCGGTCCTCTTGGCAGTTCTGATGAGTTGATGATGTCTGCGGGTGGCGTTCTTGAGGCCCGTGTAGTTGTCTGGTGATCGTTCGCGGAGCCAGTTCTTATCCAGTGTCCGGCATGTATGCTTGGAGGCCTGGAGGTCTTCAGTGAACCAGGTGGCTTTCTTGCTGGTGTGGCTGTTGGAGGGTGTCTTGAGCAGGGCGAGAGTGTTGGCGCAGTCGTCGATCTACTGTCGGAGGTTGAGGGCGGATGTGTCGGGTACAGTGGGGTCAGCTGGTGGGCTCTGGGCGAGGGTGGTAGCTAGCTGCTCTTCGGTGACTTTGCCCCAGCAGCGGCGAGGCATCTGTTGTGTGCGGTGGTGTGTGGTGAGCTTCCTGAAGGTGAAATGGACGCAGCGTTGGTCGGTCCAGTGGGGTTCGGTGGTGAGGTTGAAGGAGACATGGGGGCTTGCGGAGAAGATGGGGTCTAGCGTGTGACCGGCGGCGTGGGTGGGTGTTGTCACAAGCTCTCTGAGTCTAAGGTTGATGAGGTTGTCGATCAGGGTGGTGGAGTTGACGTCGTCGTTGTACTCGAGGCGGAAGTTCAGAGGTGGATGTAGTCTGTGGAAGCGAGGGCATGGATGCTGATGAGGTAGGCAATGGAGTCGCTGAACTGTGGTCTGGGTCCAGGGGGTCTGTAGATTAGGGTTCCTCTGAGGGTAGTGTTGGGGTCAGTGTGAATCTGGAAGTGCAGGTGTTCGGCGGTGCTGAGGGTGTCGTCGGTGCTGGTAGAGACGCTGTGGGTGTTCTTGTGGACGATGGCAATTCCACCTCCTGTTCCGCTGGTGGAGTCTCTGCGGGCGATCTTATAGCCTTTTGGGATGGCTGTGGCGATGTCGGGTGCTGAGGCGGGGTTTAGCCAGGTCTCCTTCAGGAAGGCGACGTCTGGGGCGGTTGAGTCAAGGAGGTCCCAGAATTCGACTGCGTGTTTGCTGGCGGAGCAAGTGTTGTGGATGCACCTCAGGTGGTTGGGTTTGTTGGTTGGTGGTTTCGCGGGTCGGATACTGGTGAAGCTATAGTTCCGGCAGCTGAAGGGCCCTTGGGTGCGCTTTTTGGGTGGCCCGGTAGCAGGTGTGTTCTCGTCCGGAGTGGAGTGCTTGGAGGGTGCTGGCGTCGTAGTGCAGCCGGGTGTCGTGGTTCTGGCGCTGGGCGCGGTCCAGGCGCAGACAGGCTTGCCTTAGGCACGCCAGTGGCGCGGGATGGCAACGCAGCGGCTGCCATATAAGGGGATGTGGGAGGGAGGAGCAGCTAGGAGGTGGAAGCGGGGCGGCGTATGGGAGAGCGGGGGGCGGGCCGCAGGGAGGCAGCGGCGGGAAGGGACGGTGTTTCACAGAATGCAAAAGGAAGCAGGGGCAACAGGAGAGATAAGGAATTCGAAAATGCAGTCTAAACAGAACACAGTCTACACAGTGACAAAAAATAAAATAAAACGGCACAATACAGTTATCGGCACAGGAGCAGCGCGAGCAGGCAAACGAGAGCAAGGGGGGGAGCCGGGAACTCACGAAGTGGCAGCAGCTGGCCCAGAGGCAGATACACACAGGCGGAGCTGTGCGGTGTGGGGAGCGGCCTAACCTTTAAGCAGGGTCGAGGGTCGCTCCCTTTACCGCGCTGCGGCCGCCATATAAGGAGATGTGGGAGGGAGGAGAAGCTAGGAAGTGAGAGTGGGGCGGTGAATGGGAGAGCAGGGGGCGGGGCCACAGGGAGGCAGCGGCAGGAAGGGGGAAGGGACGGTGAATGACAGAAGGTAAAAGAGGGCTGGGGCAACAAGAGAGATAAGGAATGCGAAAATGCAGTCTAAACAGAACACAGTCTACACAGTGACAAAAAATAAAAAAACAGCACAATACAGTTATCGGCACAAGAGTAGCGCGAGCAGACAAATGAGAGCATGGGGGGGGAGTGGCGAACTCACGAAGTGGCAGCAGCTGGCCCAGAGGCAGGTACACACAGGCGGAGGGAGCTGTGCGGTGTGGGGAGCGGCCTAACCTGTAAGCAGGGACGCAGATGACATGCATGAGCCTCTTACAACACACAAAAGGTGTGTAGGGGTTAGATGGTTGGTGTTGGATGATGGGTATTTGACAGATTGAAGATATGTGGGTGCATGTTATGTGTGATGGCATGTTTCGGTATCTGTACTGGTGTCTGGGTGTACGCTTGGGTATTTCACGGGGTGTATGAGGGCGGGCAGGTGAGAGCAAGTACACAGATTGAAGGGGAACATGGAGGGGGTAGAAGTCCACGTGGCAGCCAGCTGAAAAAGACACACTCTGGTAGAGTGCCAAAATCCAAAGTAAAAAGTAACACCAAAAATAACACCCAGCGGAAGGACACAAGTAATGCATCCATGCTCCAAGTGAGGGACAAGAATATGAAATTGAAGGAAGCCTATGGCAGCTGACCGATAAAAAGCAAGCAAATGAGAGCAACACAAAAGCCAACCAATGGCAAGCAATAGGTTGTCTCTAAGCTCACTGAAAGAACACAAACTGTCTCAAACAGGCAATGTGTGTGCTGCCTAGGTGAGACATAACAATGAGGATGGGTGGGGGCCCTGACCTCTCACAGATGTACCACTAGCCTGTTCTCGGAGCAGTGGCAGCTGCTTTTAGCTGCCATGGGGCATTCAGTTCATCCCCAATTTCAAATTCGAGAGGGTAGGCTCAGTGCTGGAATTAGAAATAAAATGTACTTTAGGAACCCCTAAACTGTGAACAGGGTTCAGCGGAAAGTATGTCATGAGGGTGGAGGCCATGATAGCCAGCCAACTCTTTACATTTTAACAACTCTGTCCCCAGCATTGACCAGGAAAAAGAAACAGTAGTCGAGGTAATCTAGCTTTCTTAATTGGTTACAAAAAGAGTGCATTTTAATTGAGGTTAAACACAATTGCTTTAAAGAGCTAGGTGTATCCAGCAAGTTTAAGGGTACAGTTCTGGTAGGTTCAAACATTTGATAGCCATCTCTTTTTTTCCATGGTGATTATAACCAATGAACATATAGTGCACAGAGGGTTGATGCTTCTGTTACAGAGGATAGCATGTAAAATCAGGTCATAGATTTGTATTGTATGTAAGATAACTCCAAGTTAACATTTCTGACTAAGAGATCATTTTATCTCCAGGTCACAAGTTACATTCCTTATAAAATTGCTGGTTTAATCTTGAGCCTGCTTCAAACATGTTACCACTATTTTATAAGTTTGAACTGACTCATTTTTTGTATATTGTTGTTTAACCTGAGTACTACTAAACACTTATTAAATGACAAAAAATCAGTTTGTGACGCGTTCTATGTAATTGATTATCCATTCACAGACATACCTAACATTTTTGCAGAGCATACATAAAAATACATCTTACACAGATCCAGAGTCTGGGAAAGTTAAAAACACTTTAAAATCATTTTTTCTCTCCAAAATATTTTTAAGTGACACTCACCACAGACTAAGTGTACCTTTGTTTTCGCTGCTGGGTGCGTAAGTCAGTTGTGAGGTTACAGATGCGCTTACAATAGGTCCCAGGCAGGACATCACTTGGACCCAAAGGAGTTCGATTAGCCATGAAATGAGGCATTATTCAGCAGATGATGATGAAAAGGAAAATAAAAGTCATCTGCAGTTCTTCACGATGCAGTACACTTAATGTGTGTGCACCACTTGCCTTTGCTCCAGAGTAATATTACTACTCTTGGATACAGGCATTTGGCAGGGGCCAGTTAACACAATTTCAGCACTGGCTGGAAGGCCAATCAACATCGCTGCACTGAGGCACCATAAAGTGTGTTCTGCAACATTGTGTGCCCTTCCCCTTGTGGAGAAAGAGGCTTAAGTCTCTCAATGCACCAAAATTTCATTGGCTGATGCAGGGGATAGTTCAAATTCTCATCTGCCACATGTTTGCGAACACTCGGTCGGAATTTATATCTGTTATTGTGAGTGATGTGCGCTGCAAGAACTAGATGCCCTCACCAATCTGCGAGTAAACCTAGACTATCCCAGTTACTCACTGAAAGTCAAATGCTTAAAAGAGGCCTACGGTATTTAAGTAAGCTTGTAGTAGTAGCTGGTTTATGCATTTCCAAGGATATCATCAATAGTTGTTAAGAGGACTACCAATCTGCCCCTGCAGATCCTAACAAGAACTTTAAAGAATTTTCAACCTCATCACCCCTATATCCATTCAGCACATAAACCCCAAATAATTTTTGCTTGTGATTTAAAAGCAAAGTTTTGAAACAATCCCTCCTCCATAATATGGACCTCAAGCACACTTCAAGCTACTTTGCACCAGTCTGTTCTATTCTGAGATGCAGGGCGCAGAAGGTGGAGCCTGAGCCAGCCTGACTGAACGAGGAAGCAAGCGGCATACCGCGGAGTCCGATTTTCTTAATTTTCCATCGGCTCCACCGCGACCAGGTGAACAGTCACCTGAGCATTGTTGAACCCAGTGGGGGGTAAGGCCATCACCACCGCTCCTCACGACGCAACAGAAACAAGCGCTGCCACCCTTAGGAGTGGCTGCTGAGTGTGGGACGCAGTACCCTGCGGAGGCGGCCCCACCAGGTTTGGGTAAGGCCTGCAGCAGCGCTGTATGGTCCCCGCCTGTTTCCCTTCTTCTAACGCTCTCTTGAATGGAGACTCTCCTGTGACGACTACAGGCAAAAGCATAGAGGACGCAAGAAATAGGATTGGAACACAGCGACTGGAGTGAGTGGGTGGGTGAGGCCTGACACCAAGGTTGAGTCCAGCCTTGATTAAGATGTTCTATGGGTCATCAAGGTGGGGATGAATTAGCCCTAGTTAAGAGTGGTCCACATGTTGATAGTCGTGCAGCAACATCTCAGAGTATTGACGGGGCAGAAGTAGAGGCACTGAACCACTCATCTACCCGGATCTCCCTGGACGTTCCATTCAACAAGTAACCTCATTCGACAACCAGTCCCACTAGTTACCAGCAACTAGCAACACCTGTGGGTTCCAGATTGAGAGGTGCCTACCTGTGGGTGAGTTGTGGATGAGAAGCGGTGTTCTCTAGCAAAGTTACTGTCAACCTAGCTCAGGTTCAGCCACAGTCGCAGCCACATGTATTACCTTGATTCAACGAACATGGGGGTCAGACAAGCTGGGAAAAGTGGTGCAAAATAACTACACCCCTTACCTGGCCTATTCATTGTTTTGTCTAAAGCCGGTCCACCTTCCCATCACCTTCTCACTACCACCAAGGAGAGGGCTAACAAGCATGTTTTTGACTCCCGCCCTGCTGAGACTACGTTTACCAACAGGGGTCTTAATAAGATCACTCAATCAAAACACAAATTAAAATACCAAGTAGTATGCACTAACTACCAACCATACCAACAAACAGAAAATAAATCAGACTGAGTGTATTAAAGTTAGCAGCCTGACCAGACCTACAAGACATTGTGAGCACTACAGCATGAGATCAGGGAGTATTAGGAAGCAATTGGTGCAAAAAATCCCAGGCCTAAGTAAATCCCAAAAGGTGAAGTACATCAAATCCAGCGCAAACTCCTGGTGCAATATTGATATCACCCATACCTTCAGTTTTTTAATCAAATAACCTCAGCGGAAAATTTACATTTTTAAAAGATCCAACGGAGGCCATCTATGCAATGGCGGACAAAATAGTAGGTCTCCCTAAACCATTAACGCTGGAAAAGTAGATCCCCTCCATGGAGGAAGTTGTAATTCACAGTGCAGATCAGAGCCCAATGGCACCAGTAAAGGATTCAAAGTACACTCCCACCCCACAGCATCCACTTCAAAGCCCTCCTAGTCCGACATTTCAGGCCCATCAGACGCCAGTGGGTGGACAAATACGCCATTATCTCCACCACTGGCGCACCATCACCTCGGACAAGTGGGTGCTGCAAATTGTTCGAAGGGGCTACTCCCTCCCCTTCGAGGCAACCCCTCCAGCTATGCCACCTCAGTACCACCGTATGTCGGGGGATCACTTGGCGCTTCTCCAGCAGGAAGTTGCGGCCATCTTGGCTAAGGGGGCCATTGAGCGCGTTCAGCCACCAGAAGTAGGCCGTGGTTGTTATTCCCACTACTTTCTGGTTCCAAAGAAGGACAACGGGGGTCTGGTTGTTATTCCTACTACTTTCTGGTTCCAAAGAAGGACAAAGGGGGTCTGTGTCCTATCTTAGACCTTCGGAACATCAATCGCTTCCTTCGGGAAATGTTCAAGATGCTCACGCTGGCTCAGGTCTTGTCTGCCCTAGACACGCAAGACTGGATGGTGGCGTTGGACTTGCAGAGCGCCTATTTCCATGCCCCCGTCCTGCCTGCCCACAGACGCTACATGCGATTCACGGTAGGCCACAAGCATTTTCAGTTAACCGTGCTCCCCTTTGGCCTTACCATCACCCCGCGGGTGTTCATGAATGTGGTGGCGGGGGTCGCAGCTCATCTGCGCAGATCAGGGGTTTCAGTCTTCCCCTATCCCGACGACTGGTTGTTGAAGGTAGGCTCGCCCCAGTCACTTGTCTCCCACCTCCAGACGACGCCGACCTCCTGCATTTGCTGGGGTTCTCCATCAACGTGCTGAAGTCGCATCTGATTCCCTCGCAGAAGCTCCTTTTCATTGGAGCGGTTCAGGATTCGGCGCGGTTTCGGGTTTATCCTCCCGAACAGCGAGTCCGGGACATGCAGGCTATGATTCCGATCTTTCAGTCTCTGTCCCGTGTTTCGGTCAGAATGAACCTTCGGCTGCTGGGGTTGAAGGCCTCCTGCATCCTACTTGTGGATCATGCCAGATGGCATATGCGGGCTCTGAAGTGGGACCTGAAGTTCCAGTGGGCACAACATTAGGGCAACCTGTCCGATCACGTCCAGATCTCGGAGGGCACTGCACAGCAATTGCAGTGGTGGCTCACAAATCGGGATTGGATCAATGGCAGATCCCACTCCCTTCCCCAACCGGAGCAGACAGTTGTAACGGACACGTCCCTCCTGGGATGGAGCGGCCACATGGGGGAGGCGGAGATCAGAAGCCTCTGGTCTCCGGCGGAGTCCCGGCTCCACATCAACCTGTTGGAGCTTCGGGCGATCCGACTGGCACTGAAGGCATGCCTTCCCTCTGTCGGAGAAGTGTAGTGCAGGTGTTCACGGATAACACCACCGCCATGTGGTACTGCAACAAACAGGGCGGGGTAGGGTCGTGGACCCTATGCCAGGAGGCTTTGCGTCTCTGGGCTTGGCTGGAACATCAGGGCATGTCCCTGGTGGTTCAACACCTGGCAGATTCTCTGAACACCAGGGCGGACAAACTCAGCCATTGGTGCATGTTGGATCACGAATGGCGTCTGAACTCAGACGTGGCGCAAGGTCTCTTTCAGCAGCAGTGGGGAGAGCCTTGGTTAGATATGTTCGCCACCGAAGAGAACGCGCAATGTACAAAACAAAATTGCACAGGGAATAGCTGCTCATAACATCTAGGTCCAGAATCAAGATTTTTTTTATGCCAGCAATCTGGACACATCCATTTAACTTTTCCCAGGCAGTATCTTCAACAGTAATTTATCCTATTCAATTCATTGACAGATAAGGGGCTATTGATTTCAAACATCTATTTATATATCGGTTATTAATCAGAAGCACAGGTGCACCATAAAACCAACAGTTTTTCAATAGTAACTAAGTAAATATAAATGTCCAGCAAGTCCGTTTTGTTCAAGATGATTTATTTTTCAACAAAGTGAAAATAGAACAGCCGACGCGTTTCGTCCCAGCCGGGACTTCTTCAGGGCAATAGAAAATTCAATGTCCAGAATGTGTTGACAAGAACCAGCAAAAGTTGTTGGAACCAGCTGTGTGGCAGACCGCTCCGTCAATCCCTATCTGCAATAAGAATGGTCAGTATCCATATGGATGTTCAAGAGATGGTTCAAGCATGAGGGGTCATGTATACACGGGGTCTTGGTACCACAAACTATAAGCCTACTATCCAGGTCTAGAGGATGAACTGAATAAGTGTCCAATTCTTCATATGTTAATGAATGTCCAGTGCACCAAACATATGATGTGCACTGAAATCTCTGGTTGACCAAGTACCCCTTATAGCGGATATCCTGCCATCAAAAGAAGTATCTTCATGGTTCCACCTCCGTAATTCTCGGAGAAAAGAGATGTAGCGGACAATAACCGCCCAACCGAAAGGTCCCCTCAGTGTGAATGACGCCTCAGGCCTCAGGCGTCATTCACACTGAGGGGACCTTTCGGTTGGGCGGTTATTGTCCGCTACATCTCTTTTCTCCGAGAATTACGGAGGTGGAACCATGAAGATACTTCTTTTGATGGCAGGATATCCGCTATAAGGGGTACTTGGTCAACCAGAGATTTCAGTGCACATCATATGTTTGGTGCACTGGACATTCATTAACATATGAAGAATTGGACACTTATTCAGTTCATCCTCTAGACCTGGATAGTAGGCTTATAGTTTGTGGTACCAAGACCCCGTGTATACATGACCCCTCATGCTTGAACCATCTCTTGAACATCCATATGGATACTGACCATTCTTATTGCAGATAGGGATTGACGGAGCGGTCTGCCACACAGCTGGTTCCAACAACTTTTGCTGGTTCTTGTCAACACATTCTGGACATTGAATTTTCTATTGCCCTGAAGAAGTCCCGGCTGGGACGAAACGCGTCGGCTGTTCTATTTTCACTTTGTTGAAAAATAAATCATCTTGAACAAAACGGACTTGCTGGACATTTATATTTACTTAGTTACTATTGAAAAACTGTTGGTTTTATGGTGCACCTGTGCTTCTGATTAACTCCTGTTTTAGTTCTGTCTGAACTGGCATTGTGTTGGCGGGTGTCATATCAGTGTGCACATGATCCCCACCTAAAGGTTAAAATAAGGGGAATCTTATTACATAAGTGGCATATTTTTGTATCAGGTGCATTGACTCCAAGGTTCCGCCATCCATCATGCTTTAAAAACATCTATTTATATATCCTAAAGGATGGGAATCTCTCCATAATTTTTGTAGTATCCCTCCTGCGCTTAGATAATCCTATTTTTTCTCGCTGAGTTATAAGTGGACTATACAAACAGTGATTACTGTGACGGAGTCCTGACGAAGGCCTAGCCAAAACGCGTGTAGCTTGACAACAAACCGCCAGTCTCTGCACATTAATTTGATATTTTGGATGAGATATCATGTTTGACCAATGATGATGTATTTCACTGTGTGATGAATCACTAGCTTTGTATTCATGTCTATCACGCACTAATGTCTTACATGTGTCCAATGAGAAGTATGACAGCATAAAACTTTTTTTAAGTATTTAAAAAAAATACATATATACGAATATAGTTATCTATAAGAAACGACATGTTTCTGAAAAATGTTGGTAAAAAATGAAAAATAAATAACGGATATCAGTTATGGCAACAAATGCTTGTTCTTTTTAAATTGTCATTGCTCTAGAGTTTTTTTGCCCGCACAAATAACAAAATACCCTGCCCAGGTGTGTCTTTACATTTCTAGCATCTTTACAATCTTTAGAGTTAATGAAGAATGCTATTGACTTTCTAGTCCATTCTGATGTACTGTTTTGTTATGCGTGGGAACTAAAACACAAATGTTTCTCATTTTGTGCTTTGTGTGGCATCACAGAAAGAGTCATCCCAATTGTGTCACTTAGCTGATGGTTCTCAGTCCAAGGGGATGTGCACGCTATATTAACCATGCAGCAACGATTTACAGAATTTTTGCTGAGTGATGATGCCAAAGGCAAGAAATGTGAGGTTCTTTGGTCGCATATTGATAGTGTTAGTGAAGTGAAGTGAAAAATGTACACTCTACTGCATTCTTACATTTTTACAGGAAAACATAACTGCTGCAGTGGACTAGAGTCTGAAAACACCCTTGTCTGCCAAGTGTTCAGCATAATTGGTATAGATGTGAAACATCTCCTTGAGAGTAGGGTAAGCGACACTTTTAATGACATTGGGACTGCAGCTTACTGCATGTTAGAGTGCTTGCCACTTGGTAAGCAAAGCAATGTTGAATAGCAGTTCATGAATTTTTATTTTACAATGTATGAGAAATGGTTTGCAATTTTCAAGTGCACCAGTATTGGCATGGAAAGCTATGTCAGTGGCCAGAGTTACGAAATTGTGTACTGGCTGTTTTGGTGTTGCCAGTCTCAAGTGCCAATGTTGAGAAGGCCTTTTCACAGAAAAAAGTTTAGATGGGAAGAAAAGAGCGAGCGCACATGACCAAAGACTCACTGAAGAAGTATTGTATGGTGTACTACAATACGTTTGATTTGTAAAAATGTATTTGGATCTCATATACACTCTACGTACACTGTCTATATACCATGCACTATCAGTACAGAAAACAAGCAATAATAAAAGCAAAATGTTCCATAAACACCGGAAAAACACTTTTTTTTTTAAATGGCGCAAACACGTGTATCTCACTGATAACCACTGTTTGTTAAGGTATTGAAATCACTGGGGGAAAAAAACAGAATTTAACAAAAATAGAAACAGGAAAGCCTACTCATAGACAAAGTCTCAGTGCTCTTCTTCCATAAGAGCTACAGTGCGTCTTCAAAGACACTTTGATATTACCTGTTACTTGCGTACTGTTCGATCTTTTTCCCTCAGACAGAAAATTCTCCATGGACATGCAAACTATCTTATATGATTGTCTAATGGTCCCCCTGCTTTTCATTTTTTCATTGCATACCTACTTTTTGTTTACTATATATGCTTCGTCTTTCTAGCATTGTCTTTGTAGGCCTTACATAGTTTATATCCTGCATCCCAGTTCCACTTAGTTCCAATCTGCTCCAGCCAACAGTTTCTATCCTGTCCTTCTCCTTCCAAGTATGTATGTACTCCCATGGGTGTACTAATGCCCCACTTCTAAATTACCCTGTCCCTGCAAAAACCCAAATGTCATTGTTAGTTAAGCTGGTATCGGTCTCAGCAGGGGTCTTGAAAGCAATTTGTGGAGTGGCATACAGGGGATCCAACTTTTTCTTTAGAACTTGGATTAAGCAGGGATTACTGGCTGCTCTCATCTTTTTTTGTGTGAAATCTGTTTATTGGCATTTTTAAATTCAACAATACAAAAGGCACTGCAGTACAATCAAAATGACTTTGCGATTGTTCATGGGTGGCACTACACCAACAGCACGATCAACAAGGGCGTAAAGGTGGAACACGTAATCAGTCCATGTACAGGATAGCCCAGGCGTGTCCTCTGGTTAGGAACAAGAATTAATACACCCCCCCTCCCCCCCACAGCAAGGAAGGGGACAAGGTTTGCCTTCCCAACCCAACCCTAGATAGGAAACACGTGCAAAAGAACAAAACAACTAACTGCGACACTGTCACCAAAGTACATTATCATCGTTTACTGGCTGCTCTCATCTTATAAAATTTCATTTGAATCCAATGGCTTTGGGGATCACTGCACGTTCCAAGGGCCAATCTAGAATGCTTAACAAGGCCCTGAAATCCCTAAGACATCTGAGCAAAGGAGCAGAGCAGAAGCACTAAAATTAAAATCAACAATCACACAAGAACTGACTTCCTATTGAAAGGGAAACAAGACTCATTGGGTTTTAATATCTCATTGTTTCAGAACTAAGGACCTAATCGGTGGCATGCTTCATCCTTGGGCCCCTACTAGCAGCAATCAAACATCTCAGTGCGAAATTCCACCTGCTTGCTTCTATGGGTAGAAGCTTGCATGGAGATCATTCTGATTGGTTGTTGATAAGTGGATACGATAAAATTAGGATCTCCGTAGTCTTAGGATCCTGGTCTCTGTGTTTAAACTCCTTGAGTGGAGGGCTGCCAGGCATCCTTTCCCCTCTGTAGCTCCATTGTGAATGTGTTGATAAGTGGAGACTGGAGTGACTGTTCTTAATAATCCTCCTGACCCTAATTTGTTTGATGACTAAAATGAGAATATCTGTATCTCCTCAGGAAAACCAAATTCTCCGTTTTCTTATGTTCTCTCAGCAACTTGTTGCACTCTTTTTCAGCCTGAAACATAAATATACATTTCCTGCTACAGTTCTGCAAAATCTTGGCACTACTAAAAGAGCTCTGTTGTGTGACTGAATGGCTCAAGCTTGTACAGAGAAGTTGACATTATATTAAAAGCAAAATGGATAAGTTACACAGAAGGCATGATGAAAGAACACTTAAGATCTTCCAGGTGTGAGCAGGTCACCGATGCTTCAGCTTCAATTGTGCAACAGTATTCTCTTGTGAGAAACAGTAGTTAGTGTTAGATTCCTTACCATAGAATTTCCCCAGGCGTCAGGCTGGATCCAGAAAGTTTTTGTCAGCAGTACCCTTACGCGTCGGTAGGCGTCGTCTGCGGTTTTGTGTCCGTCGTCGGCGTCGTGATCTCCGCGGATGACTTCGGAGTACTTGGAGTCCGCCCTCGCGCGCTGACGTCAGTTCTGTACCTAGCTTTCCGCGCTAGGAACGCAGAGCCATGATAGAAACCGACACTGGTGCCATCAAACTAGGGCCCTAAAAGGAATGTCCTTAACTTCGATATCGGTTCACAGAACGGGGAGGATGGGTAAGGCGGTAAGGAATCTAACACTAACTACTGTTTCTTACAGATATATCGTTACCGAAGGTAAGTAACTTGTGCATCTGAAAGAAACAGGTTAGTGTTAGATTCCTTACCTTAGAATAGATACCCCAGTAATACCAACCCCGGTGGTGAGTCTGCGAACGAAGATCACACCAGAAAGTCCTGGAGAACAGAACGACCGAAAAAGCCATCTCTCCGGACTTGGCTGTCCAGACAGTAGTGCCTAGCAAAAGTGTGCAGCAAGGCCCAAGTAGCTGCCTGACAGACGTCCTGCAAGGGGACTCGCCGACCCAGGGCAGTCATAGCCGCTGTGACCCAAGTGGAATGGGCGAGCAGCCCCACAGGAGGCTCCTTTTTTGCCAAGGAGTAGCAAACCTTGATGCACAAGACGACCCACCGAGAGATGGTCTGCTTGTGCACAGCCCGTCCCTTCTTAGCACCCACGTAACCAACAAAGAGCTGGTCGTCCACCCGGAACTGGCGTGTGCGGTCTAGATAGAAGGAGAGCGCACGTTTTGGGTCCAGACGGTGGAGCCTCTATTCCTCTTTCAAGGGATGCGGAGGCGGAAAGAAGATGGGCAAGGTGACGGACTACCCGATATGAAAGGCTGTAACCACCTTGGGCAGGAAAGAAGGACGAGTCCTCAGAACAACCTTGTCCGGATGGACAGAGAGGAAAGGAGGTTTAGAAGATAGAGCATGGAGTTCACTCACTCTGCTGGAAAAGGTGATGGCAAGCAGGAATGCAGTTTTAAGAGTCAGAAGAAGAAGAGGACAGTTATGAAGTGGATCAAAGGGAGCGCATATCAGATAAGTCAGTACAAGGCTCAAGTCCCACTGAGGCATCACGAAGGGAACAGGAGGAAACGTGTGTGATGCCTTTCAAGAATCTATGTACAACAGGGGACTTGAAAAGAGAAGGCTGACCAGGAAGCCTTAAGAAGGCTGAAATGGCTGAGAGAAAGTCTTTGATAGTGCCCAAAGCAGAGCCCTGCTGGGCAAGAGAAAGAAGGAAGAGGAGAACCTCAGAAAGAGGGGCAGAGAGTGGATCCACAGCCTTTGCTGTGCACCATGTCCCAAATTTGTTCCACCTGCAGGCGTTTACCGATTTTGTGGAGGGACGCCTGGCTGCTAGAATAACATCACAGACTTAAGGAGGTAAGTCAAATGGCCTCAACTGTCGCTGATCAATCTTCACGCATGGAGGTGGAAGCTGGACAGGTTCGGGTGGAGGACCGTCCCCTGCTGCTGCGACAGAAGGTCCTCCTGAAGAGGCAGACGAATCGGGGGATTGACTGACATGCTGAGTAGCTCGGGATACCAGTATCTTCATGCCCAGTCCGGAGCCACAAGGATGACTTGGGACCGGTCGCGCCTGATCTTCTTCAGCACTCTGGGCAGAAGTGGTATAGGCGGAAAGGCGTATAACAGACTGCAACTCCACTCGCGACGAAAAGCGTTTCCGAGTGAGTGCCGCCTTGGAAATTCCAACGTGCAGAACTGATGACATTGCGCGTTCTCTTCTGTGGCGAATAGATCTAACCAAGGCTCTCCCCACTGCTGAAATAGACCTTGCGCCACATCCGAGTTCAGACGCCATTCGTGATCCATCATGCACCGACGGCAAAGTTCGTCCGCCCTGGCTTCAGGGAACCTGCCAGGTGTTAAACCACCAGGGTCACACCCTGATGTTCCAGCCACTGCCAGAGGCGCAGAGCCTCCTGGCATAGGGTCCACGACCCCACCCCGCCCTGTTTGTTGGAGTACCACATGGCGGTGGTGTTGTCCGTGAACACCTGCACTACACTCCCCCGGACAGAGGGGAGGAATGCCTTCAGTGCAAGCCGGATCGCCCGCAGCTCCAGAAGGTTGATATGGAGCCGGGACTTATAGGTGCGACTTCGGCACATTGATGGAGAACCCCAGCAGGTGCAGGAGGTCGGCCGTAGGGGAAGACTGAAACCCCTAACCTGCGCAGATGAGCTGCGACCACCACCATCACTTTCATGAACACCCGTGGGGCTCTGGTAAGGCCTAAGGGGAGCACGGTAAACGGAAAGTGCTCGTGACCTACCATGAACCGCAGGTAACGCCGGTGGGCCGGCAGGACGGGGATGTGAAAATAAGCGTCCTGCAAGTCCAACGCTACCATCCAGTCTCCCGAGTCCGGGGCAGCTAAGAGCTGAGCGAGAGTCAGCATCTTGAACTTCTTCTTCCGGAGGAAGCCGTTGACGTTCCGCAGGTCCAAGATAGGGCGTAGGCCCCCTTTGCCCTTCTTGGGAACCAGAAAGTAGTGGGAGTAACAACCACACCCTACTACTGGCCCAGGAACACGCTCAATGACCCCCTTGGCCAAGAGGGCCGCAACTTCCTCTTGCAGAAGTTTCAAGTGATCCCCCGACACGCGGTGGTTCTGCGGTGGCATGGCTGGAGGGGTCGCCTCAAAGGGGAGGGAGTAGCCCCTTCGGACGATTTGCAGCACCCACCTGTCCGACGTGATGGAGCGCCAGTGGAGGAGGTGATGGCAAACCCTGCCCTCCACTGGTGTCAAATGGGCCTGAAAGCTCGGACTAGGAAGGCTTTGAGGCGGATGCTGCGGGGGTGGATGTGGAATGGCCGTGCCGTTGTCCCCTGTTACCGCCGCGACGGTAACCATGTCTGCCGCCGCGCTGAATGGTAGTCTGCGGCCCGTGGCTGGCAGGACGTGTGGGGGCGCCCCTTCCGTGGCCACGAAAGGAGAGCTAGGCAGAAGATTGCTGGCGCGGGGCAGACAGGCCCAAGGACCTGGCCGTAGCCCTGGAGTCCTTAAAGCGTTCTAGCGCACTATCTGCCTTGCCACCGAAGAGGTGGCTGCCATCGAACGGCATGTCCATAAGGGTGTTCTGGACATCGGCCGAAAAGTTGGCGGACCTCAGCCAAGCGTGGCGGCGAACCCGCTCTTCCTAGCGAGTCCATGGTATTCAGTCCACAACGTATTGAATACCGCGCTGCGTCTCTGCCCTCTGCGAGGGCTTGAGCGAGTTTCACCCGGGCCCCCTCCGGGCACTCAGGCAGCACTTGCACGACCGTATCCCACAGAGAGTGGATGTAACGGCCCAAGAGGAACGTGGTGTTAACCGACCGCAATCCCAAACTAAGGGAGGAGAACATCTTCTTGCCGAATTGTTCATACCTCTTGGATTCCCGATCTGGTGGTGTAGTTGGGAATGCAGATTGGGAAGTAGAGGCCTGGATAACGAGGCTCTCGGGAGTGGGGTGGGTGGACAAGAAACTAGGGTCGTCCGTGACAGGGCGGTGGAGCCTAGCTACATTCCTATCTACAGGGTGACCTGTAGTGGGCCTGGACCAAGTGCCCAACAGGACGTCCGTGAGAGCCTCATTAAATGGCAGTAGAGGCTCTGGGGAGCTTACCTGCGGTTTAAGGACCTCTGTGAGGTAGTTAGACCTCACTGTTGCGACGGGGAGCTCAAAAGCCAAGGCCTTGGCTGCCCTCATCAGCACCACACTATAAGCAGCCCCCTCCTCCGTAGCCACGGTAGGAGGGGAGACAAAACCAGTGTCTGGGGAGGTATCTAGGCCACTGGCTTCCCCTAGTTCCTGTGTCCAGTCCTGAAATGACTGGCACTCACGTGCCAGGGGGTTCTCAGACCCCCTCCCCCCCCCAGTCACCCTCATCGTCCATGTCCTGAAATTCAGGGATAAAGGATGGACACAGACCCTCGAAGAATTCCTCTTCGGCCGGCGAAAAGAGGAAGGCCTCGATATCCTCCGGCGTTGCGTTCTGCCCAGGGACCGGCAGGTATGAAGCAGGCCGCGATGCCTGCGCCTCCGGTGGAGCCGCGTGGGCGGTGTCACCCAAAATCCCGGCTGCGTCGAGCGAGCGTCGGGGGAATCAGAAGAGCGATGTCGTCTCTTCGACTTCTTGTGCCTCTTACCTGAGGACTTGAAGCCCGACGAGTGGTGTCGACTCGCCGAGCTGTGATGACTCCGGCCCCGCGACCAATCCCTCGACCTCCTTCCGGACCGGGACCTCGAGCGGCGCTGGGCCGATTGCCGAAGCTCGAGGCGCTTACGGGACCGCTCCTGCCTAACCTTCGGAGTCCAGGCCCGGCAGCACGACTTGTCATCGTGGTCGGGCCCCAGGCAATGTAGGCACCGGCGATGGGGGTCGGTAACAGACATTAGTCAGTTGCAGTCGGCACAGGGCTTGAACCCGGGCATTCCTACCGGCATCGATGGAGTCGTAGACCCCGAAACGGATCCAAAAAGGATCGAAAAAGCTTAGTCAAAAAATGACTAAAGGGTACCACTTTCTGCTTCAATGTGATGATGATTACATTATATTCGATGGTGACTGTAATAAAGTTCATTACCCCATACATTGGATACAAACTCAGTCAAATTTGTACATACTAAAATGCATACTCAATTTAAATCTACCATTCACCGTAAATCTTTTGTCACTATTTGGAGACACCTTCTATTCAGCACCACATCACACTCAATCTCAAATAGATTTTCTTTTGCTTTGTGAATCTTTGGCTCAACATACCCTTAATTCTGATATAGGATCAGTTATAATATCAGTTCTAACACCCGTATACATCGATTTTGATCTTTTACCTTTTCATCATACTTAGGTAGATGGTGTTTGAACAATTCACTACATGTAGGGCCAGATGTATATAAACAGCATTTTGCGATTCCCTAATTGCGAATCACAAGGATTCCCAATTTGGAAATCGCAAAATGCAATGTATGAAGGTGTATAGTACACCTTTTGCAATTCCAAAGGGGTCGCAAATGACCTATCTCATGAATATTAATTAGGTAGATCGCAATTTCAGACCCCCTAGGAATCACAAAAACAACAGGGATGGTGGCCTGTTAAGACAAGCAGACCCCCATGTCCATTATTGCTTTTCAATAAAGCTAATTCTTTTTTTTGCAAAGCAGCCCATTATCCTTAAAGGAAAACGAGATACTTTACAAAACGAAAAATGAAAAGTTTTCTTTTCATTTTTTCAGAGCGGGTAGTGGTCCGCGGGACCACTACCTGCTCTAAAAATGGTATTACAAACATTCACAAAGGGGAATGGGTTACCCCCTACTTCAAGTAGGTGGTATAATGTGAATGTTTCACGACTGCAATTGCGGTCAGAAAAAAATCCTACATTCCGATGAGATTCAATATTACGAAGGGACGCTCTAAACACGACCCTTCCTAATACCGAATCGCAAACCCATTTTGCAATTCAAATCGCAAAATTAGGTTTGCTGCATCAGAAAAGCAATTTTTGTGTCCGATACAGGAAGATTCACAGTATCTGCCAGTTTGCCAACGCAAAAATGCTCAATACATCTGCCCCTTAGACACTCATTTTACCTCTCAATTTAAAGCCTTTGCCTCTGAATTTTGTGCTTTTAAAGCTACACCGGACTCCTCTTTTGTTATGATTTGGGATTCATTTAAAGCAGCAGTGTGAGGTTTAATGGTTAATTTTGTCTCACATAAAAAAACACTCATGGAAGCCCAGTCAAATAAAAAAAAACCTGGAGTACACCTATTGTCACTCATAGAATGAGGTTTCCCTCCAAAACCTGATAGACGTAAAACTCAGTTTTAACAGACAAATGCCGATTCTTCCTATTCATCTTAGAGTAGTGTACGATATTATGGGATTCAAAATAAAATAGGAAAAGTACTTTTAAATTATTTGAAAATTAAAAAGATTGAACTAGAATAGAATCTTTAAAAGACAACACAGGGGCTGTTCTTTTTAAGCATAAGGATATTTTTTATTTAATTTAATTGTTATACAAATCCTACAGTAAACACAACTTTTGCAATCGGATCTGGCCAATTACTTCCAAACCATCGCATTCCCTCAATCCCAGAGGATTTACACTGAATTGCTGGGTGCAGCTTTCTCTATCAGAAATTACTCATGGAGTCTTTATATTATGAAGAGGGAAGGCCCCAGGACCCGATTGTTTTACGATTGAATTCTATAGTCATTTTGCAAAGTTACTCCTACCCAACATTTTACTTTTGTTGAATCTTTTCATTTATAATGGCACCTCTCAAGGCTGTTTTCAGGACGCCATGATTTGTTTCATTCCAAAAAAAGATAAAGTTCTCACGCAATGTAAAAACTACTGTCCCATTTCTTTAGTTAATTCGGATTATAAAACTTTTGCAAAAATAGAGCCATAGCCCATTGACCCTATTTTGCCAGATCCCGTAGGCCCAGAACAACCTGGTTTTGTCAAGTGTCGATTGTCATCTGACAAAATGCCCGTGTTTTGTTCAATATCGTAAGTAAGATGTCCATATTGGACTATCCTAATGCTTTGAATGCAGAAAATCTTTTGACGGTATCAGTTGGGAATGTATGCATTACAATGGATTGGTTTCTCACCTAAATTATTGCTTGGATTTCCTTATTGTATTCAGGGCCCAAGCCTACAATTTTAATTAACGATATATGCTCTGATTATTTCCCTTTGTTTAGGGGTGTACGCCATGGATGTCTGTTGTCTCGTCTTATTTATTATCGCACTTGAACCCTTTTTTACCAAAATTCAACAAGACCCACACATTTCAGGCTTTCAAATTAGGGAACAATAAATTAAAATGACTGTGTATGCTGATGACATCATCTTATATTGTTCCAGAACCACCACTTCCCTGCTTCCTTCCCTTAAACAGGTTTCTATTTTCTCCAAATTATCTGGATATTGGCTTAACACCTATACACCTGAAATATTACCCTTAAATGTTCTGTGAAATAAACAGCTCTTTGCACGAGCAGATTTTATCTGGCAACCCACAAAAACAACATTTCTTGGAGGATGGTTCTCGCAGATAATTTAAGACACTCAAACTGCATTTTGACCAAATAATAAGAATCTGAATGGTACTCATACAGTGGCATCAAATATTTCTTTCTTGATGGTGAAGGATGGACTCTATTAAAATGATGCTTGGTCCTATGATAATATAAGTCATTTCTGTGATTCCAATTCATATTCCGGATTACTATTACTATTAGAAGAAAACAGTAAAATACTTGATTAACGGTTTTTGAGGTAAGAGTCTCGAACATTACAACGCTATCCTATGGGAGGAAAAATACACATAGCAAACAGGTACTTGCAATTGGAGTTCAGGGGTGCCCTTTGGGACTTAAGGTGCTAGGGGGTAAGGTCCTATGTATCACTAAACAGTTTCCTTCTACTGGACCTGGTGTGTCCAGGTGCAGAGGTGCTGGTCAGGATGAAAGCCTGGAGCGCTACACCATTAAAGAATGTGGAGAGGCGTGGCTCAATGGCTAGAGCGGCAGACCCTGATGCAGAGGTCTGGCCCGGGACCAGGGTTCAATTCCTGCCTAGGCGGCTCTTGGACTCAATCTCCCCAGACCTGATAATTCTCACCTGTGACTCTGGGCAACAGCTTGCTTAATCTCCACAACGGCCCCAGCAGCGCTTGGATGCCTGGCTTCACCTTGGGGGTGCCCAGGAGTGGATCTCTCACAGGAAAGGTTCCACAGCGGTATAAATACAGCGCTACGAGACCTCTGGGTAGAAGTGCGCTATATAAATACAAACACATTTACATTTAAAGGCAAGGGAACCTGAAACAAAGAGGCTGCAGTGGGGGACTTGGTGACAGGTCCGGCGAAACCAAAGGGGGGGCTAAGGTCTTGAGGACCCCTAGGCCAAGGGGACGCAGTCAGAAGTTGTGAACCCAGGCTTGCCGGGCTCACATGCAGAAGTGCTTTGCCGGCTGACCACCTGAGGTCAAGGCTCTTACGGTTGGTGGTCAACTGTAGAGGAGGGAAGAATGAGTTACTTACCTTCGGTAACAATGTATCTGGTAGAGACACAGTCTAGCCGCAGATTCCTTTACTTAGCCCCAGGTGTCAGACTGGGTCCAGAAAACTTTTTCCCCAGCAGTACATCTGCATACCGGGGTTGACGTCAGTGGCGCCATATAAGACCCCCTCTGCATGCTGATGCAGTTTTCTGCAGTGAAACTTTTCCGCGCCACAACGCGGAGCCACTACAAAAGCTGTGAGTATAGGAAAAGTGTGCCACAAAAAGAAACAAAAACCTTTGAAACAACAATGATAAGAAACCATCCCATGTTGAAAAGTACTTAACACTTGGAGGGACTGAAGGAAGCGAACAAGCACCCAACCCAATAAAAATCCCACCAAGCAAAGAACCGTGCCCCCCTAAAGAGGCAACGGCAGTGGAAATGAATGACATGGCAATCAAAGGATAGAAAGCAGCCACAGGATGGAACTGTAGGACAGACAGTCTGTGAGCAAGGATGCAACTGAAAAGGGGTACAGGACTGAAAAATCGTGACTTATGGCCAGTGACCAGAATTAAACAACCACATAGAAGTGGTACCAGACCCCCCACAATGACCTATGCACTGAGCATAGTCCAATAGAAGCTCAACCCAAGCACCTGCAGCAGAGACAAGGAGACCCCAAAGACATGGGGAGACAGACATGGGTGGAGAGAGGGTTAGAAAACATGTTAAACTTCATGCCAGAAGATCCCGGATAGAGTAGTAGCAAAAATGACATAATCTAGGCACTTAAAATGAGAATGGGTGGAAAGCGAATGTGCCTAAAGCAGAATGACACACCCTACCCCTGAGTTAGGTTAGCTAGAACACCCCTTAGGAAGACCATAGCCACAGGAAAGGATGCAAGGTGGTGGAACCCCACCTGGAAAGGTCTACGCAGAACGGGGAGGATAGGCGGGTGTTAAGGAATCTGCGGCTAGCCACACTTAACGCCTTAACTTAGAATAGGTATCACAGCTATACCACTTGGGAGGAGGGCCTTTGACAGTACTCCACCATGTTCCTGAAGGATGCAGACCATCAAGAACGTTGACGGAAACAAGGTGGGGTCCGCAATGCCAGCGCAGCGGACACTAGACCCATAAGGCCAGCATAGCTCACACCAGACCCGGAAAGTCAGGGCAGAGCATGAGAAAGGGAAGCAAGGTACCACAAGACATCTGAGGATAACAAGTCCACTGTCAGCCAGACAGGGACGAAACGAAGGCAGGGGAACTGAAAAGTCAGTGCACAATGACAGAATGTCACAGATTTCCACGAAAACAGGGAAACTGAGTATAGAACCCCAGGGTCCGAAAGAGACAAAGGTCCAGCGAAGGGATGCCAACAAATGGTATGTCAGGTTGGAGGGCATCATGCCGAAACACACAACTACAACTACCAGGAGGTTCCCAGATGTGTATGACAAGAATACATGAAAACAGGTAGTGTGTACCTTGAGAACCACACCACACAATGGAGAGCTCAATGAAGCGCAACAAAAACAACATGTGCGGGCCGACCGATAAGATGGCACAGCACCAGTTAGCCAACCAGGAAATCGTACCCCTGTAAACAATGACCAAGGGCGACCGGCAAGCCGAAAATGCCCAAGACTAGCTCCCCTGAGGGAGAAAGTGGAGAAAAGAGACACAAATGGGGAACCTGGAAAAATCCCCAGGATCCACTGCATGGAGACCCTGCATGTCTACCCCCTCGTGTGCGTACACAGCACACAGAAATATTGTAAAAGTCAGGAAATGACAACCAGAAGAACGCCCTTAGAGAATAGACAGGTGTCCAAAAGGTGGAAATGGAATCGCCGTCTGTGAACCGTAACGGGACAACAGTCCAACCACAAAGAGGGCGGCCCAAACCCCCAATCAGGGAGGAAGACCGAACCCCCACGATGCAGGCAGTAACAATGACTATCACACCAAGAAGAAGTCAGTAACACGCAGACATAGAAAGTCTGAAAAAGGGACATATGTATACAGGTTGAATTCAGAGATCATCCAGGGAATCTGTTGAAACGCGCCGCAGAGGCCTGGAAAAGAACACCTGAGCCGTGTGCGACAATGCAAAAACAACAGTTGATGGACTGAATGCAGAACAATGTAATACATTCACCCCAGGAGAGAGATCTGGGCCTAAATCCATTGTGTTTCTGCTCACCATGCCATTCCAGTTTGAATCCAGCCATATGCAAATCCGTCTTGACCCTGTGCCCCATGGGAACAGTCCAGCCCTAACTGCCAAGCCAGGTCCTCCCTGGACTCGAAACAAGCATCCTAGGACCGGTTTTGGGCTTTCAGCCCTCTTCGGCCAGGATAGCTTGACACCAGAGGCATGTAGAGCATAGGACCCACGTCTGAGCAAATCCGTCCCACTCGGGGTATCAAATGCAAAAACAACAGTTGATGGACAGAATGCAGAACAATGTCATACATTCACCCCAAAACGATGGCCTAAATCCATCGTTTTTTTTGCTCACCATGCCATTCCAGACCATATGCAAATCAGTCTTGACCCTGTGCCCCATGGGAACAGTCCAGCCAGGTCCTCCCTGGACTGGAAACAAGCATCCTAGGACCGGTTTCGGGCTTTCAGCCCTCATCAGCCAGGATAGCTTGATTCCAGTGGCATGGAGTGCACGGGACTCACGTCAGAGCAATGCCCAGAGACATCTGAACCCAGGCCGGCGCCCCTCTGAGGGAGGCCAGGGGCAAAACAGAACAGAGGCCCGCTGTGGTAAAAACGTTGCCACTGTTAGGCCAACCCCCGGCAGGGTGTGCCCAAGCCTTACCCAACACCAGGGAAGAAGGCCACAGCAAGAGAGCGCATGCAAACAATGGCTCTAGGAACCCAACGCGTCCCCCATGATAAGTGGTGACAGAAAGAACAGATCCGGAGTGGAACGGAGCGCCCACAGGGACGCGTACCCACGCCCAAGACGCCCAAGACAGCCAAAAGGGCTTGGGGCAGAGAGAAGGCAGAAAGAGGAGCCAAAAGCAGCAGAAAGAGGAGCCAAAAGCAAGGCAGGGGGACGTGAAAACCCCTCTGGGTCAAATCAGAAACGGCAGAGCCCCAACAAGACACCGGAGCCAACTGTGTCCACAGATGCCTGAGAGTGCCACGGACCAACCATAGGCAGCAATACAGAAGCTCCAGGAGAGGACCACGTAATTCCATGGGACTCAACCGTGGATACGTTCCACCACAGCAGGAAGCATGTATTAGGGGGAGATACAGCATAACCCACGGGAAAAATCACCAGGGGGGCTGATAATAGCAAGAGATCTCCACAGGAGTCTCCAAAACTTCCTGGCAAGGAACAACATCTACACAATAGCAAATGAATACCCCATATAGGGTACGTCACATCCCTATAAAAGCAAGGGACTCCTTTTGAAACAAGCTCATAGGCAGAGGTCAAAAAGAAACAAACAGCTGGCCCAGTTGCACCAAAGTGAGGGAAAAACCCTGTCTGAACAGCCATACAATCTTTCTGGGAAAAAAACTCTTGAACCCAGAGACGTAAACAGAAAAACAGTGACAACACCGTCACACGAAAATACAGATCCACCATAGGGGACTAAAACCCAGACAGTCAATGAAATCCTGAGAAGAGACGCTGGACCTAACAAATGGACCCATCAAAGGGAAGATCTTAGAGTCGCTCCAGAACATTTTCGGGGAAACTGCCATCACGTAGCCATGCATGGCGACGCAGGGCAACTGAGCTGGCCATAGCTCGACCTATGGAGTCAGTGGTGTCCATGGCCGCCCAAACGGAAAACTGTGCCATGTCGCAGCCGTCCCGAATAAGCTGGAGTAGGTCAGCACGAGGAGCCTCCGGTAAAAAGGGAAGGAGTAGTTCGACGGAGTCCCAAAGGGCAGAAGTAGCCTGAGCAAAAACGCAGGTTGTGTTCAAGGACCGAAAGCCGGAACTGGTGGATGCAAAAACATTGCAGTGACATGATTCCAACCACCAAGACTCCAGAGTGGGGAGAAACAACAGTGGAGGAGAGGAAGAAAACGCAGCCTGGACTACAAGTCCTTGAGCTCTAGGATGAAGGGACAAACAGGCAGGGTCATCTGGAGCCGGCCGGTGGAGATGTGCAACAGTACAAGCCACGGGATCCCCCGATAAGGGTCTGGCCCAAGTCCCCAGAAGGACATCATACAGCGACCTGCCAAAAGGCAACAGAGGCTTCACATCCACCGTGTCCAGATGGAGAAGATCCAACAAAGGAACTGAAGGCAGGGAGACAGAGGGCGGCTGCATTTGCAAGATATGTGCAGCCCTACTAACCGCTCTCGCAAAGTATTCGCTAGCCTCCGTGGCCATCTGAGGGGGAGACAGCAAGTCAGCCTTTGGAGACGGCTGCAGGCTAAGCCGTCCACCCAACGACACGACAGAGGTCCCGCAGAAAAATGGGCCGACCAGTGCCCCAAGGGCCCCTGTTCTGTGGAACATGGAAAAAACCCTGTGGGTGTGGAACCCATTGGGGTCACGTCCTCCATCAGAGGAACAGCCGAGGACGGACCCAACGTCGGGACTATGTAGGATCGGCGCGGACGACCTCCGTAGAGGACTCATCCACTCGGCGTCGGGCCGGTGTCGACTCGACCTCCACCAAGGCAGGAGCCTGCGGGGAAGAATGAAGTAGACTTGGAGTCAAACTCCGAGCTGCAGCCGCATCCATCTAAGTAGCAGGGAGCCCCGCAGGACTGTGCGAAGATGCGTCAGGAGGGCTAGACGTCAGAGTGGGATGCCCATCCGGGCTGTGTCCCAACGTCACAGCGACCGGAGTCAAGGCACTCGGTCGGCGCCGAGGGCGAACCCGCCGGCAAACCTCCGACCTGAGTCCCTACCCCCACTGTGCGGCCCAAAGGCGTACCAGGGAGAGAGGATGACCCAAAGAAGGCCTGCAGTGCCCTGGAATAGGCCTCGATCTGGGTCTGAGTCGCCCCAGCACCAGGGAACGGTGGGTAGGTGGGGACTGACTCCCGAGGGCTCGTGTCCGGTGAAGACCGCGAGCAGCGGGCCCCGATATCACGCTTGTGCGAGGTCGACTACCTCCGGGACTTCTTCTGGTGCAGGCAAACAACGTCCACGGGAACTACTCCGGGACCTGGCCCAAGCAGACACCTCAGCGTGGGAGGAAGAACTGCACCGCTTGGATCCTTCCGCAGGGACTTCGGCTTCAGCTGCCGGCAGCCGTCGCATTCGATTGGAGTCGTGGTGCTCGTTCAAGCACCACATAAAGATCTTGTGCAAATCCGTCACAGATATCTGCCGCTAACGGGATGCACGCGATTTGAAGCCCACAGGCATCGGCACAGTGTTCCAGACGCGAAAGGTGTCGCGAAGTCCTGATATCAAAAAAGAGCTTAACTCCGGATTAGAGTTGGGATGCGGAAAAGAAGAAAACGGACGTCAGCACGCCGAGGGGACTTATATGGCTCCATTGATGTGACTTCTGTGGACGACGTCAGGACGGAGCCAGGCGACGCCGCCCCCCGGCGTGCAGAGGTACTGCTGGGGAAAAAGTTTTCCGGATCCAGTCTGATGCCTGTGGATACTTTAAGTTAAGGGACCTGCGGCTAGATGTCTAACAAATAGGCAAGACAGCAGGGCCACTCTGGTCATGGGTTTTGTCAGTTCTAAAGTCCCTTGTCATGCAGGAAGGCATTAAAGGTGGTGGAAAGCCCAGCGTCCTTCTTAGGCACAAGAAATATAAAGCGAGTGACAGCCCTCCCAATGTCCTGTTCCGGGGAACCAATTAACAGCCCCTTTGTGGAATAGTACCAGGACTTCCCAATGAAGAATGCAAGCTTTGTTGCCTGATTAGGTTTATAAGATGAAAGGTGGGGATAGGAGTTCTCTTGGAAAGTCAAGGCATAATCCATATCTAAGATAAGTAGGACACATTGTTCTGTTATAATGGCTTGCCAAGCCTCCAAATGGAGGCTTGGCAAGCCTCTGAAACTGCATACAAAACTGCATATGAACCTCCAAGGAAAAACAAAAGTGGTCTGCCGGGTGGGGTGGGTAAGGACGGGCATGGGAGGGAGGAGGAGGAGGGAAGGTGCTGACCTGGCTAGGCAGTTCAGGCTGGACTGTTCCCATGAGGAACAGGGTCAAGACTGATTTGCATATGGGTGGGTCTGAACTGGGGTGGCGACGTGAGCTAAAGAACAATGATGGATTCAACCCAGATCTGTGGCTCTGGGTGTGTCTGAAATGTTGTGTTTGCTCTGCTGACACTGTTTGCCCATGGATCGACTTCAACCCTTGCACTGCCGCAAAGACTGGTTTGGCGGCTACTGGCTTCGCTGGGAGGCTATCATAAAACTGTCAGTACTGCAGGCAGAGGAAGCTGAGGCCAGAGAACAAGCTGAGGCTGCTCAAGGGACACATTCACTTTGATGCTGAAGAGGAGAGAGCCATCAAATGTCATGCCCATTACAATAACCTGAACATCCCCCAAAAAGCTTGTAGCGTGCAACCTTGCACGGTGTCTGATGACCGAGGAGTCTATAGACCTCAGCACTGAGGTCACCATACTAAAGCCTGCCCTCAAAATGTGTTTAGCTCCAGCCTGTTGGTCATGAACCTCTTCAGCAAAGATGTCTTTAATGAGGTCTGAAATATGCCACTTCCAACTGAGCATGTGTACCTGACCAAAAAGCAGGTCATATGGGTAGAACGGACAACCAAACCTCTGGAGAAGAAAGCCTGGTCTCCATATTCTTAACACTTCTGGTCAGGAGGTGCTTTTGGGGAAGAACCCAGGGTTTTTCTTAGTGCAGGAAGACACCTACAAGGCATTCCAAATAAGTAAGAGCTGAGAGGAAGCTATGTTCTCTTGGGGATGGAAGATGATGGCAGGAAAATCAAAAGCTCATTGCAGCCTTATTAAGTTCCTATGGAAGGGGCCACCTCAACAGCCACTCAAATACTACCTTTGGAGTAGTATCCAGATGATTTGCATTTTGAAGGGCCAGACAGTCTGGAGGATTGGTGTCAGTAAAAGCTAGCAGGTCATCATCATGGTCAATGATGTGTTACATCTGTTTGTGGTCAGAGACTGGCCAAATATTCATCTATAGGCCTGTGCTAACACTTCTACATACCAGGATTCCTCCTCTGTCCTCGGAGGCTGCAGTCTTGAGTACAAGGATGGTTTTCATTTTAACAATGGGGTGCGAAGCTGGTGGCAGAGATGGAGCCAGGATCGGGTCAATGGGGGAATGAACAATAGAGCCTTTTGCGTAGTCATGGTGCTTGATGAAGTTAGTAGGACACATGGAGGTCTTCTGGAACCAGTTGGCACCAGGAAAGAGATCACCAGTGGTTCTTCAGTCTGGGGTCCTTCAGGAAGAGCATTCCAGCGGGAACCAGAGAGACAAACAGTGCCAACATGGCCTAGGTTAAAGCCATGACTTGGGCAGGAAACTCTGCGTATGCTGGGGCAGAAGCTGGCTCTGACAGCCTGAAGTGAGGAGTGGTGTGGGGGTCTATCCTTGGAGCTGGATTGTTGTCTGGATGTTACAGACTCCCTCCTGTACTGGATCTTGGACTTCCTCTAATTTTCCTTTATTGACAAAGGAGGGGGAAGACCTGAAATTCAAGTGGGCCCTGGTACTCCTCCTGCTGGACTCACTACTTGTCACAACCATACCATAAAGAGCTTTACCTTTCACTTCTTTCTAACTGCAGAGTGCATGAGGATACATTGCTCATACAGCTTTGAGTCATGATTAGATCCCAAGCACCGCAAAACGATCTCAAGGGTCTGAAATGGGCATTTGTCCATGGCAGGAGTAACAGATTTTGAAGCCTGAGTTTTGGGATATAGAAATCCTACCTAGCACTGCAAAGAAACTCAGGATTTGGAAATAGTCTTCCACAGACAGCCAACTCTGTATCTGCATCAAATAGTGTGAAAAAAAGGGAACAGGGGTGGTGTTTGTATGGCTCTAGTGATGTCATGTCTGGGAAAGTACCTGTTGTGACAGAAAATTCCCTTACATGGTGATGGATGTGCATCCCTTCCTAGAGTGCCCTAGCAGCAAAGATGCCTGAATCCCTGATGCTGATTTTTCTTTTCATAGGCGAACATGGATCATGTGTGTATGTCATGATATATGTTTGTCTCACGGATTGCAGTGTTATTGAACTGGTATATGTGCCCAAAGCACTACCCAAATAATGGTGAAAGGCTACTGCCTTTACTAGGAGTTAAGTAGCACGAGTGTGGTGGGGCAGCATACTGTCTATTGATCAGTAGAAGTGAACATGTATTTTTACTTGTGTCACTGGAGTGAGGACCACCACCTCACTCATGTAAAGTTCCGCTACTGTGTGCTTAACTCACCCTTGGTCTGCATAAAGTTACTATATAGCACTCTGCAGCGTGTGTGAATTATGTGCATGCGCTGGATGTGTGTGTTAACGTGAATGGTACAATACATGAAATGTTTTGGGGTCCATGTTGGGAGAACCATGGTTGACTAGAGGAGCATGAGAAGGTAGAGGAACTCCCCACAGACAGATTTTTGGATTACTGCATTCCTGTGAGCTGGATGGGACACACTGGAAGAAGGAGAGCTAGGCTCCTCAGTACACTTCAAAGGGTGCTCTATGATTCAGGGAAAGGTCACTAAAAAGGGTCCAGGACTCATCTCAGGAAGCAGAGGGGGCTGATAACCTGGGGTAACCTTTTGATGCACAGATCCTTGTGACTGACATCCAGATGTGAACATCTAGTCACTCCCAAGGCCTGTGCTGTGGGACTATCAGATTTGGAGTCACTACTGCTGTGACAGACTGCTTTCTGGAGAAAGGGCAGGGCAGATGAAAGGGCACTTCAAGAACACGAAGACCCCCAACATAAAACTTAAAGGCTCAGTTCCTACATCACATTTGGTGTCTGGAAAAGGACTATAAAAATGAATGTCAGCAGCCCTACATGCCAAGAACAGATGCATACTGGTAAGTAGCATTTTCTGTTCGCGGCATGTGGGCTGCTGAATTCATATCTTTGCATAGACTGTATAGCAGTACCTCCTCTAGTGGTGGACGCCTGTCCCAGCTGCAGGAGTTTGACTAAGGGTTTTGCGGACAGCAGCTTGCTGCTTTGCTTGCACATCTACACAATAGTGTTTGGTGAAAGTGTGTATTGTAGACCATGTGGCTGCCTTACAGATGTCTTCTAGTGGAATGTTTCCCAGGAAAGCCATGGATGCCCCCATTTTGAGCGTGGGGTGTGCTCTTGGGGGTACAGTTAGAGTGCGTTTAGCTTTGTGGTAGCATATTTTAATGCATTTAACTATCCATTTAGCTATTCCTGATTTAGAGATCGGGTTACCTTTATGTTGTGGTGAGAAAGCAACAAACAGTTGCTTTGTCTTTCTGAATGGTTTAGTTCTGTCAATGTAATATAAAAGAGCTTCTCTTACATATAATGTGTGTAAGGCTCTTTCAGCTACTGACTGCGGGTTTTGGATGAAAACGGGCAGTTCAATTAATTGATTGATATGGAAAGTGGAAATGACCTTTGGCATGAATTTAGGGTTAGTACGTAGTACCACCTTATTTGCATGTATTTGCATGTAAGGTTCCTGAATAGTTAAAGCCTGTAACTCACTTACTCGTCTGAGTGAAGTTATGGCAATTAAAAAAGCCACCTTCCATGTCAGAAATTGCAGTTCATATGAGTGGAGTGGTTCAAAAGGAGGTCCCATAAGTCTGGTAAGTACTATATTTAAGTTCCAGACCGGTGAAGGTGGATTTTGTGGAAGGGATTATCCGTTTGAGCCCTTCCATGAAAGCCTTGATTGCTGGAACTCTGAACAGAGACAGGTGTTGTCGGTTTTGGAGATAAGCTGCTATAGCTGCAAGATGAAGTCTTATTGAAGAGTATGATAGATTGCATCTTTGAAGATGCAACAGGTAACAGATAATGTTTTGTATTGAAGAGTCTAATGGATTGATTTGGTTATTATTGCAATAAATTACAAATCTTTTCCATTTGGCTGCATAGCATGCTCTAGTGGTTGGGAGTCTTGCCTCTTTGATAATGTTCATACAATCAGGAGGCAAATTGAGATATCCAAATTCTAAGACTTCAGGAGCCAGATTGCTAGGTTCAGTTGATTAGGATCTGGGTGCCTGATTTCTCCATGGTTCTAGTTAGGAGATAGACGCAGTCTTTGGTGTGGAACCACGGAGAGTTCTAGGAATGTTGTGTACCATGGTTGTCTAGCCCATGTTGGAGCAACCAGGATCAGTGTCAGAGACTGGTGACGTAGTTTGCGTGCCACTAACGGAATCAGTGGGGCTGGTGGAAAAGCATACGCAAATCTGCCTGACCAGTTCATCCATGTCGCATTGCCCTGTGACAACGGATTTGGGAACCTGGCGGCAAAGTACTGGCATTTGGAGTTTTCGTGTGTGGCAAACAGATCTATTTCTGGATGCCCCCATTCTTGGAAGAATGGTTGGAGAGCTTGAGGATGAATCTCCCATTCGTGTATCTGTTGGCTGTGTCTGCTTAACAGATCCGCTATTTGATTGTCTTTCCCTGGCAGGTGTTGTGCTAGGAGAAATATTTCTTTGGAATTGCCCACCTCCATATGCTCTGCGCTAAGTGAGAAAGCTGTAGAGAGTGAGTCCCTCCCTGTTTTTGGATTTAATACATGGCTGTCATGTTGTCCGTCCGGATCAACACTGCCTTGTTGTATATGTGGTTTTGGAACGCTTTCAGTGCCAGAAAAACTGCTAGCAACTCTAAGTGGTTGATATGCAGTGTCTTTTACTTGGCTGTCCAGAGTCCCTGGACTGTGTATTGATGTAGGTGGGCTCCCCATCCTGTCAGTGATGCGTCCGCTGTCAATACTACTTGTGGAACTGGCTCTTGGAACAGTCGCCCCTTGGAAAGGTTTTGTGGATTCCACCACTGCAGAGAGTTGTATGCGCGACTGTCTACCAACACTAGGTCTTTTAGTGTCCTTGAGCCTGGTTCCACTGCCTTGCTAGGCATTCTTGTAATGGACGCATTTGAAATCTGGCATGGGGGACAATGAATATGCAGGAGGCCATCATGCCTATGAGTTGCATGAACACTCGAGCTGGTAGGGAGTGTTGTGGCTGAAACCTTTGGATTAGTGTCTGCATGTTGGCTATCCTGACTGGATTGGGATATGCCTTTGCTACTGATGTATCTATTGTAGCTCCCAGATATTGTTGTATGTGGGAGGGTTGCAGATGAGATTGTGGGTAATTTATTGAGAAACCCAGACTGTGCAGCAGCTGGAGGGTTTGAGACGTATGACTTGCACATTGGATGTATGACTTGGCTTTCATGAGCCATTCGTCGAGATAGGGAAACACGTAGATGTGTTGCCGCCTGAGGTGTGCTGCCACTACAGCTAGGCACTTGGGGAACACCCTTGGAGCTGTAGTTACTCCAAAGGGGAGAACTTTGAATTGATAGTGTTGTTCTTGTATTGTGAACCTGAGATATTTCCTGTGAGCTGGGTGTATAGGAATGTGGAAGTATGCATCTTTGAGGTCTAATGCGGCAAGGAAGTCGCCCTGCTGAAGCAGTGGGAGAACTTGTTGTAAGGTTATCATATGGAAGTAAAGGTTATCATATGGAAGTGCTCTGATAGTATGTATTAGTTAAGAGGTCTGAGGTCCAAAATGGGTCTGAGCGACCCGTCCTTTTTGGGAATTAGGAAGTATAGAGAATATACTCCTGTTCCTTGGTGTTGAAAAGGGACTGGATCTATGGTGCCCTTTTGTAGCATGGACTGGACCTCTTGCTATAACAGTGTTATGTGATCTTTGGACATAGGACGGTGTTTGGGTGGTATGTTGGGTGGAGTAGAAGTGAGTTCCAGGCAATAACCATACTGGATAATTTGTTTAACCCACCTGTCTGTGGTAATTGCGTTTCAGACAGGTAGGAACTGGTTGATTCTGCCTCCGACAGGTGTTGTGTGTTCTGAGGGAGTGTGGTGAAGTCACTGTTTGGTGGCAGTGGAGGCTCTGGTGTTATTGCCTCCACGTCCTCTGCCCTTATTATTTCCTCTGTAACCTCCTCTATTGGAGCCTTTGTTAAAAGCGCTCTGGGTATTTGACTTGAAGGTGGAGAAGCTTTGCGATGTGCTGCCCCTTCCTGCACCTCTATATGAGGAGCGACGAAAGGAGCCCCGGTGTTGTTGGAACTGAAGCGCCTCCATTGACTTGGCAGTTTCAGTGTCTTTTTTCATGTTATCTAAAATGGTGTCAACTGCAGGGCCAAACAGAAAGTCTTGGTTTACTGGCTGATTGAGGATGGTGGATTGCACCTCGTTCTTAAATCCAGATATGCGTAACCATGCGTGTCTGCGCAGTAGAACGCTGGTGTTGATAGACCTGGCCGAAGTATCGGCTGCGTATAGCGCGCATTTGATGGAGGCGTTTGTTATGAATTTGCCTTCCTGAATGAGGTCGTTGGCCTGCGCCTTAAAGGGTTCTGGTAGGTGTTGCATTAGAGTCTTGAGTTGGTCGTAGTGTGCTCTATCATATCTCGCTAATAGAGCTTGTGTATTAGCGATTCTCCAAGAATTAGCAGCTTGTGAAGCTACTCTTTTCCCTGATGCTTCTAAAATTTTAGATTCTTTATCAGGAGGGGGAGCGTCTCCTGTTGTCAGCGAATTGGCTCGTTTACGAGCATTTGCAACGACTAAAGAATCTAAAGGTAACTGTTGTTTTATATAAGTAGGGTCTGCTGGTGTTGCCTTATATTTTTTCACTATTCTTGGATTGAGCACTCGTGCCCTAGCAGGATCTTTAAAGATATCAGGCGCGTGTTTGAGGACCCTTTTAAGCATTGGAAGAGTTCTGACATTTTTCTCAGAAGTGGGGAAGGTGTCGAACAAAAAATCTTCCTCTATAGGGTCAGTGTGCATATCTACATTGTGATATTTAGCTGCCCTGTCTATAAGCTGATTAAATATGATTGTGTCATCTGTAGGTGACGGTTTTGTGGGTATGGGGAAGTATCTGGGATGGGCTGTTGCTCGTCAGGATCATTTTGGTCATCCCATGTGTTATCTTGTGGATCAGGATCCCCAGTGTCATCATAATTGTATTGAGGATCTCCCCCCATGTCCTCTCCCTCATTATAATCATCCCGAGTGTGTGGGAGAGTAAGGAACGAAAGGCATAACAGGCAAAAAAGAAGGAGGAGTGAAAGGCCTTGAGGGAGATGTGTCAAAGTCTTTTTACTTTGGAGGAACTGGAGAAGGAGTGTCTTGTGGTAAAGGCCTCTTCTTTCGGTGGTAAACTATTACGTGTCCTGTATCTTGATGGATATATAATTTAGCTTGCTCCTCAGACACTGGATGTGGGTGGAGTAGTTCTTCCTCAACAGTTTGTGGCTTTGGCGGCGAGGGTTTAGGTTTATGAACCTTTTTTGGAGTCTGTGGCTCGGGGCTTTTTGGTGTCAGAGCGCCTTTGGACTCGACAGCTGATTTAGGTTTGATAACCTTTCTTGGTTCGACGGGTTCTTTGGCTTTAGAGTCTTTTCTTTGGATCTGCGGCCTTTTTAGGCTCGGCGACTTGTTTTGGATCGACCGGGGTTTTTGGTTCGGTACGTTTTTTGTCCAAAGTCTGGTGTTTCCTTGGGTCGATTGTCTTTTTTGTGTGTTCGGCAGCCTTTTTAGGTTCGTTTATATCAGTTGGATCGACAACCTTTACGGTTGGATGATTTTCTTCGGTTCCGATGGTTTTTTGGGCTCGACGATTGTATTTGGTGCTAAGCCTTTTGGTGCAGAGTGTTTTTGCGGCGTGACGCTCTTCGGTGCCGAGGGTTTCGGTGCCGATGGTTTTTAGGCGTCGACAGCTTTCTTAGGCTGTACACCCTTTGGATCGACGCCCTTACTTTTTGGGTCAATGATCTTCGGTCGGACCACCTCTTTTGGTTGTGCGTCCTTCGGGTCTGCCAGTTTTTTTGGTTTGATGACCTTTGGCTGGATAACTCTTTTTGGCTCGATGACTCTCTTCGGGCCTGGGCTACCTGAAGGCGTTTGTTTGTGCTTCGGAGCCGGGCCGAGAGGTGGGGTCTCCGAAGGAATGTCTCGATCTTGGCTAAGACCTTTCGGCGATGCTTCGACCGGAGCCTTCTTTGTTGAGCTGAGTGGAGTGGAACTCACAGTTTTTTGCCCCGGTGTGATCTGGTCATCGGAGTCCGATTGGTCCTCAACGGTGACGATCTCGAGATCGGAGTCAGCAGCTTCGGGAAGCTCTTTTTTGTCGTCAAAGATATTCTCCGGTTCCGGTGCCGACTTCTGCATCTCTCACCTGGCAGCCCGTCGATTCCGGATAGTTTTCTTGGATCGAAATTGGGCACATGCCGGGGAATCCTCTTCTTTGTGTTCAGGTGACAAACACTTGTTGCATACTGTGTGTTTGTCAATATGTGGGAACTTTGAGTGGCATTGTGGGCACCTTTTAAAAGGACTCCTTTCCATCGACTGAAGTCGCACGTGGCGTTGATAAGGCCCAACGGCCCGCGTCGACGACCTGATCAAGATGAAAATCTGGATGGAGTCGAGGGGTACCGAACAAAAACAATACCGTCGAGTTCGAAGGCCTTTTGGCCTTAGAGAGTAGTTTGTTTCAATTCCGAGCTGGAGTGTAGGAAATAACATCCGAACCCAATGGCGGAAAAAAACAATCTAAGGATGGAGGGGATGCCCATGCGCTGGATGGACAGGGGGAAGCTTCAAAGGCATACCGCCTCTGAGAGCTTCTCCAGACCATTTGCTGCACCCAGCAACTGGCCCCCCACCCGTTCTACCCCCACTCTGGCAGGAAGACTGGTGGGAAAAACTACGTCAGGAAGGAGGGGGTGCCAACCTTTGCAAACTCCACCCCTCAGGTGGAGGAGGCGAGGTGAAGCACGACCTCGGGCTCCGGCCATCTTGTAGATGGGGAGCCCTGCCCAATCCCAGCTAGGCTCCTGCCCCCCTCCCACAGGAGAGGAGCAGGCTAGGGGGTGTCCTCACTCCAGGACAGGGACCCATTTTCCCTGCCCTTGCCCTACCTGTCACACCCCTAAATTTAGTATTTAGGGGCTCCCTGAACCTTCCTTCCTCAGATCCCGATATCAAAAGAAGAAAGAAGATCAAGAAGAAGAAGACCCGTTGCGCAGCTGCTAACAACAGGACAATAACAACTGACTTGGCCCCAGGCCTACCGGCCTGTTGATCCTGGAACCTGCTCCTGCCTAATCCCGGCAACCGCGGCGGACAGCAACTTTGGGACACCCAGAGGGCCTGCCTGCATTGACCCTCTCGAAGATCGGAACTCCCATCAGCAGAGGCTCTGCTGCAACACCCCACCTGGTGCTCACCAGGAAGCTGCCCACTCTGCACCAGCCGAGCCCGGGCCAACCTGAACCAAGACCACGAGGACGTCCCCCCGGCGCCTGGGACCCGAAGTCCAGTGCCCAAAGACCCTCCTCCACGAACCAGGCGACGCCTGCAGACTCAGAACCAGGGGCCACCCCAACCACGACCAGCCGAGGGTAAGCTTTTCCGAACCCCAAAGACACCCCTGCACCCGGCGCACTGCGGCCCCCTGTGCCTCCCATTGGGGTACCTACCTGTGCTCCCTCATCCCAACTTACCTCTCGAAGTGCTGGTCGCCCCTGGAGAGTCTTCGCCCCCGAGCCTGCAGCCTTTGTTCCTTTTTCAAGATCCTCATTGGATAACATTGAGCGCCCGACGGCTCAAAAGCACCCAGCCGCTCGAGTGCCGCTGACTGTGACCTCTTTGCCCTATCCTACTCCCCCCCCCTTGCCCAGAGAAAGTGACCAGGAGCCCAGCTCCCAGAGCCGCGTGGCCTGCTAGCCAGCACCCACCAACCAAAGGCCCCCTTTCCGTCATTGGATAACATTGGGCCTACCTACCTCTGTACCCTGCCGCCCCTTTGCCGCTGGGACTGAACTAACTGTACTCACCTGACCCTGGGGGACCCGAGTCTACGCCCAGAACCCTAACTTCACCAACCAAGTACTCACTTGGAACCCGGTAATTCACTTACCTGCCATTGGATAACATTGACCCATTTTTACGTGAAAGTTTTGAAAACTGAAAATATTCCTATAAAATCAGCCAAAGTCCGAATTCGAAATTACTCACCTGTGATAAGGAGAGAAGCCAGTACTGTACCTTTCAGCCCAGTACTGAACCGCAAAAGTAATCCCTAGCGGGTTTACTAGTAACCTGTATTTTCTCCATAGGAACCCATTGTCTGCTTTTCTATGAAATTTCTTCAAAGTGTCTACTTTTGAAAACTGCAAATATTCTTTAAAAATCGTATGAAATACTGAAACGCAATTACCTACCTGTTTTGAGTTAAGCCCCCAGTGCTGGCCCTAGGAGACTAGTGCTGGGTTACAAAAGTAACGCAATCGTTCTTTACCTGTAACCTGAATTTCCTCCCATTGGATAACATTGTCAGAATCACCTTGAAAAGTTTCTAAGTGTGAACTTTTAAAACGGCTTTATATTCAGGAAAATTAATCACAGTAACTAAAGCGTTTTTGCTAATCTGGTTTCAGCTTAGACCCCAGGACTGAATCTAAGATCTAGTCCTGGAACTACCAAAGCAATCCATAAACGCCCTGCCGCTCTCTTTGCGAGCTTCAGCCACACTGACAGAATTTAAGAAGGGGTTAAAAACCCACCTTTTTAATCTCAGTATCTAGTTGCTTTTCTTCTCCCTCTGGTTTGGCTCTGTTTAAGCTCACATATCGCGCCAGGATACTCTGTAGTAGCAGAGCGCGTAATAAAATATTTTATACATACATACATAAAGTAATCAACTATACTTTCCTATGAAAAACCCATTGAGCTCAATGCTAGAGTGTGTTTCAGAACTTTATTGCTTATTAGCTATCCTGTAATTATTGTGTGTACAAATGTATTGCTCCTCTGCAAAGTATTTACATGAGAGTACTCGTACCTCAAAAAGTATATTTTTATAACTGTTGCTTCTAAAAATAAAACACCTATATCTGAGGATATAATAACAATTGGCCTGGAGTTCAGTTCTAGAGTGTGTGAAACCTTTTGCTGACTGAGTGTGTACAACAAATGCTTTACACTGTCCTCTGGTACTGCCTTACTGCTCGACCAAGCTACCACTTTGGGGAGTAAGGTCAGTTCTGACTTTAACCTCTGTTATACATTTGGGGTTTGTGGACTCTATACACACTGTACTGCCTTATTGTCCAGTGTATATAGAGCCACTTTCTCACACGCCCCAATTGAAGAAGGGAGTGTGTAAAGGAAGAGGGTTCAGGTGGTTGGTGTGCAAGTGGACAGGTATAGGACAGGAGTAAAGTGCAAATCTCGTGATCCTCATCAATAATCATTGGACAGCTTTACTATGAACCACATAAATCCGAACAATATTAGTAGATTACAAAGCCATGCTACAAAAGTGTCACAGTCAAGAATCGCTGATGAATGAGCTGGCAGGTTCGAGATATGTCGACGGATCGTACCCCGAAAGTTGTAGGTATCGGACAACCTTACAAGGGGTCTTCCTCAGGACAGGGAGAGATGAGGTGGTGGGAGGCACCTAAGATTAAAAGAAAGGACTCAGTTGTCTATACATAAATGAAAAGATTTGTTAAAAAAGACACAAATGAGAGAATCAAATTACCGTGATAGATCCTCACGGTAGGGGGAACATGGGCAGATGGGCGCATAGGCTCCAAAGTGGAAGAGACCGGACAAAGCAGCACCTGAAGTACAAATTACACGGTGCATTTCAACAGAGCCATATTGGACCAATGTGCAAATGGCCTGGGAGCTAGTACAAGGAACAATCACAGTTTAGGACTTACTTAAAAAGGGCTAGTTACTTGTATGTCCCTTCAGTACACATCAAAAAGTAGGTCACCGTAGTTGGCCATGCCTCGGGTAATTCTATCACAGCGATTACAATCTGCGAAAACAATCAATAACAGGACCCAGCGAGTGAGACACAGTGAAACTCCTTAAAGCGTAGGTAAGCGCACCAACAAGGCGGACAACAGCATGGGTTGCCCAAATGGGCAACCCATGCAACGATCCTCCGTGGGGGTTTGGACGGCCTACAATACAAAGAGGGTTTGTTTTTTTTAGAGGCCAAACGCAATCATTAAAGGAATGGCCTAACATGGTTTAACAAGGCGTGCAGTCACTGAGAGATCACTCCGCAGAGTCCGTCGAAAACAAGCTCCATCCGGGTGAAGGGAACCGAAGTAGTAGTGAGGCAGCTCTACTTAAGCATACGGCAACGCCGAGCGGGCACGTAGCCGCACGCTACTCTACGTGCGTCTAGAACCGCAAGTCATAGTGAGCGGAAATGGAGAAAAGACCAACCTGAAAAAATGGAAGTGGTCTATGTCGGTAAAAAGGGGGCAAAGGCACCCATGTAGGGTGTGTTCAAAAGATTGTACGTCAATAAACATATTGAGACAAAGGATGCGGAATACCATGAATCAGTGATAACTTGGAAAATTGTGACACGTACCTCTCTCACAGGAGGGTAAAGTGTCAGTCACTTCTTTATAGGCCACATAAAATATACAGTTTGAAGATAGTAAAATACATATCATTATCAAGAGACAGTTCCGTAGTGTTGGTACCGTACAAGACAAATACAATTACAAACTACCATACATTTACAGTGTCAGAGCCGGTGAATTCTCTGCTACACAGACTATTAATAAACGAGAGGCTCATTGTACATGTAGCTCATTGTGGTATATAGCCCAACATACTACGTGCCAAAGAGATGTGTGGGAGCTGGAGTCTATGACATGTACCTCTCACACAGGAGGGTGAAAAATATCAAAACCAATGAAACCTTGGATGCCGGTCTGACATTTGCTAGTATATATGCAATTGGAGTACATGAAATGGATCCCACAGTGTAAAATGACAAGTACCTCTCACACAGGAGGGTAAAGGTGTCAATGAATGGCATAGACATGTCAGAACATATTTAGAATGAAAAGGATAACATGTCAATGCAGTGTAATGGACTGAGCTGATAAACTGACAGATGAGTGTGGGATGCATCTGGGTCTGAGATAGTTCATTCAGAGGCCAAGGTTGCTAACTGTGCATGGCTGCTATCGACTTCATTAAGACCACAGTGTACTGAATCTAAAAGGGACATCACTTAGATTCTCTAACGTTAAGGGTGAGTCCTATATTCCCTCCTCTGGGTCCCATTGTCGTCTTCTCTAGAAACAATCACTGTAAATCCTCAGGGCCATGTTTGGCCGTCTTGAAATGTCCGACTAAGGGTGCCCCTTGTACCTCGCAACGCATGCAGCTGCAATGTTGCAAAATCCGTCCTTTTATTTTTTTCTGGGTTTGGCCAATATATATTATGCCAAACCATATGGACTTGTGCCGTCTCTGTGGGACATCACAGCAAGTCTCCCTTCTGCTAGTGTTGTGTGCCCAGCGGGGAAAATCAAGTGGCTTACACAAACATTCAGTCTGAGTACCGTTGTGGAACAGCTTATGCTTATCGGTTGCAGGGTGCTGGACTAGCAACTTGCCATGATAATTATGCAGCTGCCTCCTCCGCTTCACTTTTCAGAGTGTATTGTGTAACCCCAGCAGGACAACTAACACAAGCCAATGTTCAATTGCTGCGTGTCTTTCCCCTTTCACAGTAGATGGTAATTGTGGAGTTTCAGGTTGAAGGGGGGGAGACTGCCCAATGCCGCTTCGTCAATCCAGGCCGAACACAAGGCAGGCCTGGGCGCTCTACTTCTCCTGCCCGCTGGGCATGCCTTTCATCTTGGGGGGCAGACGCAGAGGCGAGCAGGAGCTTGTCGAGCCTCCCGCAAGCCGCACCCGGGCCTGGGCGGGCTGCCTCCGCAGGAGGCCCAGCTCACACTCCACCTGCGGCACTAACTGCCGCAGCTCTTGCCCCGTGCCTCACCGCTCACGCGTAGTTGGACCTCTTACTCCTTACCAGGCAGTCGTGACTTTGGGTCCGTCTTCCAGCCGCAGCATATGCCTGTAATACTGTCGCATAATCGGTCTTCCGCAGCTCATAAGAGCAGAGCACCGCTTTTAGCTGGTGTGCCCTTCCATCTTCACGTTCCGCAGCCCGGTCAAGCCAGCCGCAGTTTCACCCTTGTTGGCCCAGCGCACATTTAATTTTGTATGCGCAGGGAGCCAGGCATTATCGACTTTCAAAACGCAGTGTTTGACCTGATTAGCTCCGTGAGGGCCAGAATACATGTCGGATTGTTGTCCCGGGCGGCAGGAGCTTCACGTCAGTACGGCCATCTTGCTCGCCGGCTCTCTAGCACCCCCCACTCCCTCACAGTTCTTTTCCAATATCCCTTCTTCTGTGCTTAAGGATCTTTGACTAAGGTATTGTTTAACACCTCTATCCATGTAGAAAAGAGTATCTTCAGTGGCCCCCCTTAACCCATGTTCATGTCCCACCCCCCTATATGGTGTGTAGGGGGGAAGCCCGGAGTCCCATCTGTGCAATATCATGCTTAGCCACCATATAACCCAGATTTACTAACAGTTTCTGGTAGGGGAATGGTCTTTCTGGCCCCATAAACCCAGTAATGCCAATCTGGGCTGCAGTCCCAGGGACATCCCTATTGCTGCCTCTAACAAGAATGGGTCAGCCAAAAAGAGATATTTTGGATTGAATAAAGAATTTATGAATAAAATGCAACGTTTAAGGACTGCAGCCAATTTAAACATTGCATGTTTTAGAAGCACAAAGGAAACCCACGGGTAACAAGGGACCAGGAGTAACTTCTGTTTAAATGAACAATGGTCCCTTCGATAAGTCATAAATTAACTAGTGTACTGAGGTAAACAAAGATAAATGGACTCAGCGTGTCAGAATCGATCCATAATCGTTAGACTATCATCTTCAGGACACTCACAATCATGCCGGAGATGTAAGACAAAATATTAACCAAAGAACACCTAAAATGAGAAAAGGTGCCGCATCTGCAAAAAAAAAATGGGGAGCCAATCTAGGACAGAATAATGTCTCAAAGCCAATGAAAAACAGATTCTCTGGTCACCAGGCTAGTATAAATGATGGGGGCAACTTCGCAAAATTTGTATTCCAAAGGAATCAATCTGGGTGGTACAGGATGAGCTCTTACTAGTACACTCAAATTATAGTGGTGGAAGCCAACAAAACCAACTGTGGGAAAATTGCAAATAAAATCAGCTGACAACCAGCAATGCTTGCGCGGTCACTAGAAATATCTGTCTCCTATGACTTCATAGTCTGAGGCGAGGGACCTCCACCTGTTGCTGCTGAGAGCATCAGTGCATTGTTTTATCACCTCAACAGTCTTTTCCTGAGCTTCGTTCATCTATTGCTTGGTGGAGAAGGATGTGTTGTTTTTCCCACTGTTGTTTCTTCGTCTTGACAGCACTGGTGTCCTTCCGCCATCAATACACCTCCAGGAGGTGAGCCCAACCAGAGTGTTTGAGCCATGATCAGGCATGTGCGGTTTAGAGGAACTGAGTCTTCCCTTTGTGTTCCACCCTCAGCTTTGCCGTGTAGATAAAGGAGTACTAAATTTCCAGCTGTCATGGCACTTTTTTTTGACAGGCACAAAGGACCCTTGCTGCTGCTGGAATAGGTTTGTGTAGTCCGGATACAGATCTACTTTGTGCTCATCACTTGACCAGGGGCCATGCTTCCTTACTGCCTGGAGAATGACACATCTATCTCAAAAGTTCATCAGTCTAACAATGATTGGGTGAGGGTTTGCCCCTGGCTGTGGAGGATAGAACCAAATTCCGAGCTCCTGTTCCACTGAAAAGAATCAGGATTGTTTACCCTGTCTTAACCAGCCATTCCTTCGCGAAGAGTTTGTTGTTTGGCCCCTCTGATTTCTAAGGTACACCTACAATTCTGACATTGTGGCAGCGGGACCTGCCCTCTGCCCTCCAATCTACCTGCAAATAGTTTCACTTCCTTCTCTGTGGCAGATTATTTCTTAGGAAGGTCTTTTACTTGCGGCAGGGTGGCACTCAATAGGTTTTCCGGCTCTTTTACAAGGTCAGTTAGTTTCCTGTGGTCGTCTCTTAGCAGTCCCACTTCACTCACCTCCGCCACTATTTGGGTCCCCAAAGGCGGTTTGTATTCCAGATTGCTTGTAGTATCGTCGCCGTATGAGTAGCCAAGGATGCAATGTCTTCAGTCTTCCCGGGCCACTCTGACCCTGTGTTGCCACCTCTGTGGACGCATCATTGTCGAGGCAGGCACTCGTACCTTGCTCCTGTCTCTCATACTCCAACTTACTTGGTTAGTGTGGGGTGTTGCCAATCATAAACGGTCCTGGGGTTTGCTAGCAGCGCTCTGTATTCACACTTTTACAGATCCCTGGTGTAGCAACCCTTCCTCTGCATCACCCAGTCCCAAAACGCACTTCCTGTGTCTCTTCATATTATAGAATATTGGTGGCGGCCTCTCTCTTCCAACGCTTCTGTTTTCCTCTGTTCACCCCCCAGTCGCCATCAACCCTCGCACCAGTGTCTAGTCATAGCAGTTTTGTCGCCGCCTTCTGTCTCACCCTTGCCCCAACTTCTTCTCGTCCCTTCATAAGCAAGGGAAGGTTAACCCCTTCCACGCTCATGACGAGCTGGGCTCGTCATGAAGTAGCCTCCTCGCACGCTCATGACGAGCCCAGCTCGTCATGTTGTATGGGATTGACGATTTCTCAGCACAGCAGGGGAATATGCTGAGCATCCATGGGGTTAAGGGGTTCAGCGTGGGAGGTGACCCCCTGGATGGCCAGTAAGCATGGCAGCGGTTCCAAGGGCTCACCACATCGGGGGGGGGGGGAGATTGTGGGGTGTAACGGAGGTCCTCTTCCCTGTGTTAGTTTAGCTTGCCCCCAGGCTTTCCCCCGTGTCCCCCCTCCATTCGGAGAGTCTCCCAGTATGTGCTGGACTTTCAAAGAATTGCGCCTCTCACATCATCAGCATGCTCCCCCAAGGTCGGCTCTAACTTGATCTCATTATGCAGCTTTAGGGTTGTGTTGCAACTGCGGACATTCTTAAAGTGAGAAAGCTGCAGGTAAAAATATCCTATCAGACATAATGATATGAAGGTGCCAAAGAACAGGTCAAAATTTCAGTGCACAATTAACGGGTGCTACTAGGATCTCAAGTGGTCAAAGACACGTGGTACAGGAGTCAGTAATTGGGGAAGACCTGTTGCTACAACAAATGACTATTAAAGTCAAAGTTTAATAGAGGGAGTGGGAAAAGGAACTGTCACAACAGAACAGAGACATATTAAATGTAACGTATCCATATTCCGTACAGTGGATAACAGTCAATATTTCTGTAAACTTAGGGTGCTCACAGTATCCAGAAGTAAGAACTTTTTCCTCACTTAACATAACTGGGATAAGGGTCAAAGGAAATATGCAAAGAAAAATGCATCTTGTACTTCTTGTAAAATGGTTCAGAATTTAGGGTAATCAGTATTAGACAATGGAAACTTTCCCAAGATCTATGATGGGGACTCTATAGCCAGTGTAGATCCAGAGGAGACAAATTAATGATATCCTCAGAGTATGTAAAAGTTTAACATTCAGATTCATGGTTGATTAATTTATTACATGTTGCTGATCTAAGTGTCTTGGCATGGCTCAGTTCCTCCTGTAAAAACGATGGACAGGCCTGTGTCAGGGTACAATATAAAAACCCTCATACCCCATTCAGCATGAAAATGCAGTACAGCCCACTCCTATAACTTTATTTGGGGGATGAGGACAGTAACATCTAATTTTAAAGAAATTATTTATAGCAAGTCTGTTGACAACACATTTTTCATTATGTTATGTTGAGTTTTTTTTTTTACGGTCAGTCCACATTGAGGTTTAACTTTGACACACTTAACTTTCCAAGTGCTGCTGACAGCAATTCTAGACCAGGTTTATGATAACATTTACAGCACAGGGGGGTGAGGTTAGCAGCATGGCAGACTAGACGTGTCCGACCGAAGCTCTGATGGCCTGACATTGATCCTGACAAAATCCTTCCTAAGTAAGCCCAGTACCAGCCGAAGGCGACAGTGAACCAGGCACTAATGCGATGAAGAAACACCGGCTTTAAAAGAAAATAGAAGCAACAAAAGCATGATCGACGGAAAGCGAAGGGTGAGGGATGCCGAGAAACACGGGGCGGCCTGCGTACCATTGCACACGCTCTGAGGTGGTGAGCCCGGGGGTCTGAATAAGGAGGGGCACTCTCGGGAACTCCCCCGGGTGGAACGCAGCCAGGACTACGCAGAGATTGCCACTGTTAGAGAGCCGCTGGTGGAGGACTCGACAAGGAGAATGACCCGCGAGGGCCTGGTGGGCGAAGTTGAAAAAAGTCCGGAGTGAGGGGAGGCCACAGCAGCCCTTGGCGAGACCACTCATCCCCCCCTTCCCCCGCCCCCCCCCAACCCCCTGCAGACACAATCTGCCCGGCAGTTTCCTGTGTAAGGAGGCGAGGGAGGGGGCAGGACATAACAAGTATCGGACAAACATCGTCAACGCGGGTCTCCCTTCCCTTCCCACCCTCTGTTCACTGTCAGAGGGTGAACGGGTATCCAGCCAGGAAGAACACAGGGACCGCGAGAGTCCGAGGGCTGGGAGGTCAGGGGGGCTGAGAAAAAGATTCTTCCCATGGCTAAACAACAGGCCTCGACCGCTCCACAGAGCTGACCCGGAAGGCCGGACATACAAGAGGGTGGCGGCCAGAAATGTGAAAACGGACCCAGGAGTAAGAGACTGGGGACTCCCCCTGAAGCAGTGGTTCATCCACAACTGGGAAGCCCCGAGCCCGGGAGATAAAAAGTAGACCCGGAGGACCTTTGGGGTCAAGCGACGTATTTCCTTAAGGAGTGACTGGCCTGCGACTTACACGATCAAGTGGTCCAGGGGGCCTGAGCGAACACAAGGCAGAGACGGTCGGCGCATCTCATTTGCTGCGTTGATGCGGATCGAGGGGCCCGGTATTTGAGATGGGTGCCCGGGTACAATACAGCGGCCCACAGAGAGAGAAGCTGGTCCTCCCCCCTGTGAGAAGTTGGCCTGGTATATGATGTCTACTAATTAAAGTGGGCACCTTGCACCAGTCCAAACGACCCTTATGATGTATGAGGTCAAAGATAAACTCTAGAAAGCTATCCTAGTGGTAGCTGTGGAGAGCAGCCTTCAGGCAAAACCTTGAAGGAATGTAAAGCAGCTTGTTTTACCAGAATATCACCTCCTGAATGATTAAATGAAGGAGAACCACACAGTAGTTATATAAAAAATATGTATTTATCAATATAACACTCTCTACTACCCTCTACACGAGGATAGAAAATAAGGCACACAATACGAGATCAATAGAACAGTTGTAAGTAGCACCATACACAGTGGGCTCCAGGGGAAGACAACACCATATACTAAAATAGTGGTATAACAATCATGACTTGAGTCATGACAAGGTCTGGATCACGTAGAATCTCTGGGACCTGAAGGAACCACCAAAGGTGAGTAGGTAGGGACCGCACGGAGGAATGGTGCAGTGTGCTAACACGACCGCGAACTCCATACAATTCTACAGGGAAGTTGCAATTTTAAAGTTTAAGGACTCTTTTAGGAGGACTTTGAGCAAACCCTTTGGAACTTAAACGGTTGGAGAGCCACCCCACCCGTGGATACTGTAGTTCCCAAGTTACCTATCCCCGAGGAGCCTGGTGCATGGGTCTGGTGTCAGAAACCACTGTCGTTCTCAATGGAGAGCTGTCAAGAAGTACTGCTGCCGTGAAGGTGAAAAGGGTCTGGTTGAATCAAAGACTGGATTCTGGAAGGAAGGAACCTGAGGGGACAGTCTAGGTCACTTCAGAGTGACCAGGGGCTCAGTAGACGAATGCCCACTGATGTTGGTTGCTTCAGGTGTGAAGAAGGGTTGCTTGACTCTGCAGACACAGGGACCAGGAGACGACGAACAAGAGCCAGGTGCGAGATGTCCCTCGAAGGATGTCGAGTGCTGAGGGGTCAGTGTCCGGCTGGAGCACCAACAAGTCTTAGCAAAAGCAACCCACGCAGGAAGGTCAAGCAGGTTACGGTGTGGACCAGCAAGGTCCAGGGGCCTCACCAAGCAATTGGGAGTCAGGGCACGTCTGGAGCAACCAGGAAAGCCCAACAGAAATCAAGATGACCCTCAGGAGGAACCACAGGCTGAATGACCAGGAGTCACCGGGGGACCTCGAGCAAGATTGCCAAGTACCAGCCCAAGGAGCCCTCGGTGCGAAGAGGCCGGAGTTCTTTGGGGCAAATACTGCTCGGACTACACCGACTCCAATGCACAAGCTTGGGAATTGCCAACAACCATATGCAACTGCAAATGGACGCAGTGTACAGGGGTTCGGGTTATGCAGTTCACACGAGGGATACTGGCCTTAAACTCGCTGAGAGGGCAGATCAACCTCAGGGACCTTCAAAAATCCACCTTCTGTGTTGCTGATATCTTCTGAGTCTGCAGGAGCTTGGAAGCAGCAGACCAGTCAGTTGCATTGAAGCGCCTGCTAGGGCAGGGGAGTGACTCCTTCAGTTGTCTGTGCACCACAGGTCCTGCACGGAGTCTGTATGGAGCAAAGGCACAGAAAGTTTTGGATGGAAAGGGGGACAAAGTCGAGCCAATCGAGATCCGGTCGAAGGTCAGTGGTTTCTTCTTGTAGAATCTTGTCCACGTAAAATCTAAAGTCTTAAAGCCAGGTAAGCCCTTTTCTACCCACGGAAGAGGGTTGGACAGATTCAGGGGACCCTCCTAGGGGACGGGCAGGAAAGAGGGGAGGTTACTCCCATGTCCTCTGTACAGTTTCACGCCAGAGCAGGAGCCACTGGCTCACAGAACTGGTTTGAACTGGACTATTCACAGAGACACCAAATGCAGACTTTCAGGCACTCTCAGAGTGCACCCACCCAGCCCCAATACACTAAATCCTGTCTGGGAGGTGGTCACACCTCCCTGTGACAGGATGCCTATTGTGTTGCCTACCTCTGCTCGAGAAAGCTGGCACTGGATAGATCAGTGACCCCACAAAGCTCGCTTCAGAAGGGTGGAATCATACTGTGGAGGTATGATTCCAAGGTGTTTAATACCAAACACGATATATTTCTATGCAGCCGTTTTCGATATAGCATTTACCGCAAGGTTATAATGCTGAAGAGAGGCTCTGGTCATGCAGGGGCACCCTCTCACCTAAAACCCGACACCCTGACTTCAGGATTGATAAGGCCTGCTATAGGGGTGACTTATAAGTTTTAAGTGTAGTGACCAATAGATATAGTGACCATATATATATATATATAAAGTAAGTGGTGTAAGCACCAGCTTACGCAGGTTGCAGTAGCAGACCTGTAGTTCCATTTTGCATGGCCTCTCATGGGTGGCACAATATATGCTTCAGCCCATGGGAGGCCTCTGGGGTACCTATGCCCTGGGTACATGGGTACCATATACTAGGGACTTATAAGGGTACCCCAGTATCCAATCTGGAGTGTACAAAAGTACATGTAAGTCAATTTAAAGAAGAAAGCTTCCTGATTAACAGGATCCCAGTCAGACCAGTCAAGCAAAAAGTGGGGGTAACCATCAGAAGCAGAGCCTACTTTTCTAAACCCAACACCTCAGAAATTTAGTTAATGCTCACTCGGATGCCACTGTGCACTGTGCACCACAAGAAGATCCGGGAGGCCTGGGAGATTGAGAGATTGAGAGGAAGAGTCCCCCGCTGGCTGGTGGGACTGCGGCCCTCAGCAGTGACCACCACAGAACCACCAGCACAACCAAAGAGTGGAGAACCTTGTTAGGCCTCGCCCAGGGAACTGAGGTGAAACAAAGGCCCTGGGGTGCTAACAGGAGGGCACCAAGACCACCATAATGCACCCCTGGAAAGGTGTGACTAGCACCTTCCCTCCTACCCACACCCTCGCCTAGTTAATAGATTGTGCCAACATGGACCACATGGGCTGGTTCCTGAGGGGCGGCCGGCAAACGGACTGGAACAAGAAACCTGGCAGGGAAAGCAGTGGGGCTCTTCGAGTATCCTAAACCCATTCACGGGCAGCATACATCTCGAAACAGAGAAAATAAAGACAATCACACGGCCTGGTTAACCAAGTTGAAACAGACTGCGCCACAACGGAGGAAGTGCCCCCACTGTGGACTCGAGACCTGGCTTGGTGCGCAGACACGCTTGACTCGGAGAAAAGAACCCAAGCAAACACAAAGAGAGGTCAGTGGTCAGACCTTAGGGGAGATACCCCACAAGACTTAAGGTAGTGGCTGAACTCCTGATCAAGAGCCCTCCTGGGAGCAAGCAAGATACAAAAACACAGAGTTGAGTCGCAAGAGATAAGGGTACTGGAAAAAAGTGACTCATACAGCAAGGCCTCCTCCCGGTCAAGACCGACGGCGGTTTCCCCCTTGAGCCATATAGACAGGTGCAGCCAACTGAAGAACTGTGGATGCTGACCAAAACGGCAAAAGATAAGGAACCAAGACCGGAAAGACAATACAATATTACTGCTAGTAATTCAATCTTCTAGGGAAGCACTAGAGGGCAAGATCGATGAAATCCGTATTGATGTCAAACTGTTGAGACAAGACCTCCGTAACATCGCAGAAAAAGTCATGCTAGCAGAGCAACGAATATGAGAAGTAAAGAACACTTCTCACAACTTGCGTAAAGAGGTTACGTCCTTATCGGCCGCCATGAAGGAAGTCACCTGGAAGGTCGACGATGCTGAAAATTGCTTGCACAGAAGTAACCTGAGATTCATAGGCTTTCCGGAAGCCATTGAAGGACCGGATGCAGGTGCTTTTCTGCACAAGTGGCTTACGGACTCACTCCGGAATGCACCGTTTTCCTCATGCTTCGTGATTGATAGAGCCCACAGGATGACGGGTCTGAAATCCCCCCCCCCCCCCTCCCCCTTGAACCCTTAATCACATGTTTCCAGAACTATCAAGACCGGGACCTAATACGCTGTGAGCTAAAACGGATTGGAGAGATTCGAACTGTCAACATCAAAATAATGGTGTTTCTGGATAACTCGAGAGAGGTGCAAAAACAACGGAGACCATTCGACTCAGTAAAAGAAAAATTACGAAATCTCCAGATTCACTATATGCTACTCTTTCTTGCCAAATTAAAGGTAAGATTCCAAACAAAGACTTTCTTCTTCCAAATATCAGAGGAGGCAAGTAATTGAATAGAAGAGCACCCAATCAGACGACAACCAAGAAATCAGACAGCACCGTCAAAAGGGGGCCCCACTCTGGAAAGTAGGCAAAGGCCATACAGACTGAAATTGAAACGCAGCTCGGGACGTTCAGGTGAATCAACTAGAGCCACCCCGTTCAGAAGAACAACACGGAAAATGTAATTCAGGCGTCAGACTCTGATGAAAATCAACCACAGGATAGAATAGCGGAAAAGATTTCTAAGATCAGGCTGAGACGACAAACCCACCCCGGATCCTGCATAACGGGAACTTTCGACTGACCCTGAAAGCAATCACCCGCTAATGCTAAATATTACTCATTTGGAAGAACCAGATCCAGGCACAACCGCACACAAAACCCCGCCACAGATACGACGAGATGGAAGCAAAGAAGCATGAATCACACTGGGCCAATCAAAGGGAAAGTAATGCTGGCGTAAGGCGCATCTCCCCCTTGGGAGTGTGTTTTTTCATTCTGTTACTCTCTTCTCCTTTGCTTGCCCCTTCTCGCTCTTCTTTTCATACAGAGACTCTCCAGATAGAAAAGAAGGGACTCAAAGCAGAATCAAAAGTTATTCTCCAGTTAAAGTTGGCATTCACTGCTGAATCGCAGGGATAGAAAGTTAAGAACACATTGAAGTTTGAGGGTGGGTGGGTGACAGGCCTCTCCAAACCATCCACGACACAGTTGGGAAGGTATGTGGGGGAGGGAGAATGTAGGGGGGCAGAAGGGGGGAGTTGGGGATATGGGAAACAGACTGTTAGGCTAAAGTTTAAATCAGGCAGAGTCTCTGAACAAGAGCTCAACAGGCGAATAGGGCAAATTGCAAACATACTAAAACATGCCGTTCGATATCCAAGCTATCAAATGATGCATAATCACAGTAGTTACTTTGTCATGTCCTGGAACGTTAACGGGCTGGGAAACAAGGTGAAGAGAATCCTAGTAGCAGCATACATTAAGTAACTGAAGCCGGAGGTGATATTCCTCCAAGAAACCCACTTGAAGGGAAAGCAGTGTAGATTCCTGGGGAGGGAGGCATATAAAACATCGGCACATGCAGGTATCTCCACAGGTGCCAGAGGAGTCGCAATCCTAATCATGAAATCTCCATTTCAAGTAGAGCGCACATCGATAGATCCTAACAGGACATATGTGGCTGTGAAGGGGATCTGGTAATGAAGAAATATCACGCTGATTAGGATATATGCACCCCCACGCCTACAGGCAAACACTTTAGAAAAACTCACAGACATTCTCCTACAGGCAGGCTCATGTGTCCACCGAATAGGGGGAAACTTCAATGATGTAATGGACCCCCAGAAAGATTGCACCATGCAGATTACTGGCACACCTTGAGACACGCAGCTTAGACGATTCATTAATATGATGAGGTTAATGGATCTCTTGTGAAGGCATAATCCCCAAACAAGGGCATATTCGTACTGCTCTGGGGCACACAGTCTTCTCCAAAATAGATATCTTTAGTGACAGGGATAATTTAAATTTAAAAAAAAGCAGAATACCTGGCCAGAGGCCTCTTCGACCACTCTGCCCTGTGGTTCAAAGTGGGCAAGAGACAACAGTCAACTACACTTGGCTGGAAACTCAATGGCTGGGAACTCAGAGATACCAAGGTAGCCCGAGGAATTAGAATAGATACAGAATTGTTCTTCAAAGAAAATGTAGGACCCGCAGCTTCTGCAGGTACACGTTGGGAGGATATAAAACAGGCTTGTGAGACAGGGCCCAGAACATAATCGAGCACAAAAAGAGAGAAATAGAATCACAGCTCCTCCAAACTGAAAGTAAAACGTTAGCAAGCGAGGACACCTCACTAATGCAGAAGATGATAATCTTCAGTAAGGAATAGCTAGCCCTAGCTCAACGAGAGGCCCAAGAGGCAATTAATGCCATGTACAGGTGCCTCTACGACACCGAGACAATGCAGGCAGACTGCTGGTGCGGCTAAGCAAAAAAGAAACCAAAGCATGATGGGCAACACAGATAGCTTCAGAAGAGGGCCGTCAGTATAACACACCCACAGACATAGCAAATCAATTTGCACACTACGATGAGGACTTCGATGCAGAGCGTTCACTGACAAAGGCTGCACCAATCGAACAATATCTCTCCAAAATTAATATCCCTACCCTAGGATAAAGCAGATGCCCAACACTAGAACAGGAAATAACACTAGCAGAAATAAGAGAAGCGATAGGCTCTCTGAAACCTGAGAAACCCTCGGACCCAATGGCATACCGTCTGAACTTTACAAGCAGATTATGGATCTGCTGAGCCCCCACCTCTTCGGCGTATTTCAGGAAGCCCAAAAAACAGGCACCGTCCCACATGACCTCAGAAGTACCACAATAGTAGTAATCCACAAATGAGGTAAAACACCCAGGAGCTTGAGCTCATATCGACCCATATCGCTACTAAATATAGAAACTAAAATGTTGGCCCTCCCACTAAACCGTAGACGAACAATGGTCATAACTAACCTAATACATCTAGACCAGTCTGGTTTCATGCCCAAAAGGTCAACGAGATTAAATGTACGCCGACCACATACTTGGCTAGAAGTAGCAAGTAACAGAACCAACCCGCATTTAAAACGGTTGTCAAATGCTGAAAAAGCCTTCGATACGGTACACTGGCCCTTCATGAAAACAGCTCTCCAGAAATTCTGACTCAGCCGCAAATTCTGGAAATAGAGAGCCCTCTTATATAAAAAGCCAGTCGCCTGTGTACGAGTGAAAGGGGTGGTCTTAAGAGAGTTCCTTATAAGTCGCGGCAATAGACCGGGGTACCGCTTATCACCGCTGCTCTTTGCCATCGTATTAGATCCTCTGGCGTGTATAACTCGGACACATCCAGGTATATCTGGCTTTCAAGAGGGCACACACAGGACAGCAGACGAACACATATCGCTTTATGCGGATGATGTCCTCCTAACCCTAGCGATACCCTCCCATGTATTTGACATATTTGAAGGATACGGGGAGCATGCGGGTTAGAAAATAATTGGGAAAAATCCTGTCGAAACTCAGCAAAACGAAGTTTTGGAACATGTGCCACTCTCTGACAGCTCAAGGTGGAAAAAGAAATAATTAAATATTTGGGTATGTATGTCTCAGGAAACAAATCAGGGAGCCTTAGTCGTAACATATACAGAGTCATAACAGAATTTGATGGAGATGTCGAGAGATGGAAAACCCTTCTCTGAACACTCCTCAGGAAGGCTGCAATGCATAAAATGATAACTTTGCCGAAATTATTATATGTCCTTTAAAACACATACCATTCCCTCCCTGAGGAGGTTTTCTCTAGGATAGATGGGACACTAAGATGTTCCTATAGAACGGCGGGACTCCTAGGGTGAGACTCGCTACCCCGCAGCGAAACCACTATATTGGGGGCATATCACTTCCGGACATTAGGGCATACTACTGGGTGACACATTTAATTGCCATCAATGAGTGGGAACATATGCCGGGAGATCACCCCACATACGTGCTGGAAAGAAACCAATTTGAGACACGCCCACATACCCACTACCTACATGGAGGTAAAGGCGTTAAGCAACTGCTTGCAGCCACACTGGATCACAATAGAACGCTGAAGAGCACCCACAATGTCAGTACTCTATCTTATTTTGGACCTCTGACGGTGGATCAGACCCAAAAGGTACTGATGCCGATTAAATCAGGCTCTGCTGAGAACCCAGGTCCAGCCAGAATAATTCATTTAGCACTAGAGGTTATGCCACACACCTCACTGTCATGTTTAACAACTTATTCGAAACTGGACATTTTCATATATACTGGAAGAAAGGATCTATTCTTCTACTGTTAAAAAAATCAACCTGGATGTCGCTGACACTAATAATTATCGCCCAATCACACGACAACCATTTCCCGCCAAATTGGTCGAAAAAATCGTCAATCAAGAAATAACTTCTTTTCTTAAACAAAACAAAGATTCTTGATACTACACAGTTTGGATTTTGTCGTCATCATAGTAATGAGCTGGCGTTGGTCACAGTTACGGAAGAAATTAGGCAGACGATAGACAGTGGTGGAAATGCGGCTTTGATCATTATAGATCTTTAAGCCGCATTTGATACGGTTAATCACACTCTCCTAATCGATCGCTTTGAATAAATTGGGATCACGGATAATGCACTTCAGTATATCCCCTCCTTTTTAGCTAACCATTTCCAGACGCTCTGTAAATTTACCTCACCAGACTTCTCTCTGCCTTGTGGGGTTTCTCAGGCCTCGTCCCTGAGCCCCACTCTATTTAATCTCTATGGTACCCCACTTGCCGCTCTGATCAGGTCATTTGGATTTTCTTTGGTTTCGTATGTGGATGACAAGCAGATTATTTTATCTGTCCCCGACAATCCGGAAGCCACAGCAGTCCAGTTTCATGACTGTATGCTTTACATTGATAAGTGGATGAGCAGTAACTGCCTAAAATTAAACTCATCGAAGACTGAGGTCCTGTTGTTCGGCAATAATCCTCCTTTTTGGTCGAACAATTGGTGGCCCAGAAATTGGGAAGTTTACCTATCCCCAGTGACAGAGCAAAAAACTTTGGAGCAATCATTGACACTAAATTATTCTTTGAAGGACAAATTAATCATATCATCTAATTGTGTTTCTTTATTTTAAAAACTCTAAGAAAAGTATTGCCTTTCATTCTAATAAGTATGCAGACGACAGAAGTTACTACTCTTATTTAATCCAAAATAGACTACTGTAATGCACTTTTCATCAATATTCGAAAACAATTTTTACATAAGTTACAAACACTGCAGAACGCTGCAGCACGGTTTTTGCTAGGCACTCCAAAATATAAATCCACCTCATCTCAAGCACTGATCCAATTAAATTGGCTCCCTATATGTAAACGGATTCACTTTAAGGCACAACAATGAATAGGCCCAGAGTATTTGATATGGCGTTTTCAAAGCTACACCCTGGCAAGCTCCTTGCGCTCATCCACCGGTGGAAATCTTGTAATACCTAGATTTAAAAAAAAGTAACTAGTGTGGGAGAAATCATTTTATGTACATCGAGGCTGAGGAACTCGCCTCCAACAGAAATCAAATTTAAGACACACCTATTAGAAATCAGGAAGAATCTAAAAACTTGGCTCTTCAATTAGTAACTTTAGCATTTTCCAGAGCCTTCATGTTGTCCGTTTCTGCTTAGCGCCTAGATACCCCTGGGTGATTGTCGCGCTTTAGAAATTATATTTTCATTTAATTATTTTCATAAATGCATGGAAGAGGGCAGAAAGGCAGATGAGATGGAAAGCCGGAGTAACAAACGAAACACCGCTATGGGAAGGAGCAAGATTGCAAGAACTTGCTAAATTATAGGGCTTCAAAAAGTGGAATATGTTGGGCATCTCAAAAATAGGGGATATGCTAGATAGTAAGGAAGTTTCCACCTTCATGACTTTACAGAGGGAATACAAGCTGCACCAGAACCAACAATACAAATACATAGCGGTGGCCCACGCCTGGAGGAACCAAGGAGTAGATACAGAGATTATCCCAGACTATGCCCCACTAGAATGAAGATTGCTCATAGGGGAAATAAGTGAAAAAGCTGTCTTGTGGACCTTTAAAACACTCCTAAATAACAAGCCAGACATAATTATAAAACAAAGGGCATAGTGAGAATTAGTGGTGGGAACCATGGAAGACCTTCACTGGGAGGCAGCGCTGATGCATCCATGCCAGGTTCCCATAAAGTCTCAACTCCGCCTAACAGAATTTAAAAAACGACATAGTACGTATTATGACAGGGCCCATCTACATAAAATGGGAAGGGCTGACACACCTGAAAGCCACTGATGCAAATATGATGAGGGTACCATTATGCATACACTATGGGAATGCCCAGCGATACAAGATTATTGTAATACTATAACAAAAGAGCTTAGTGAAATACTGGGTGAAATGGCACCCAGGACCCGAAATTCGTAATACTGGGGATACCCACAGAAATAGACCTCCCCAGAGCCAAGTTGCTGCTAGGCCATCTAGGTCTAGTAGTGGCCAAACCAGACGTGGAATGCCACTGAGGGAAGAATACACCACCCACACAACATGAATGGAGAGGAGGTATGGACATATATATGGTGGGGGCAAAAACAACATACAATGTCCGTGGATTCCCCAAGATGTTTAAAGCAATATGGGGTCCCTGTATACGACACTAGGGGCTCCCAGAGGGAGAGACACAAGGGGCAACTCAAGCTGAAATGTAAGACAATACAGAGTGGATAGAGGGGTGGGATGAAGTAGGGGAGTATACAGGGTATCTACATCAATATGCTGGACTAATGAAGAAAATGTAACAATGCCTTCTGTTGACTGCGTTTGTGATAGACTTACATTCAAAGTCAAATGTGTCTGCTGTACCTGTAATGAAAATAATAAAAACAGTTAAAAAAAAATATTTACAGCACAATGTTAAAATCTGGAGAAGGGAAATGTGGCTACTTGAGCACTTCCCTACATCAAGGAAGAATTTCAGGTTTAAGAGATAGCACAGGTGGGTGACCTAAGGAGGAACTCACAGCTTTGAACTGTGTGGCACATTTCATGCGCTGCATCTATGATTAGAAGGTAAGGCCGCGGTCTATTTTTTTTTATATCTTTATTACTTTTTAACTTTTCTATTACATTAGTCCACAGGAATCTGTACATATTAATGTGTCAACAATTTCACTTGTTTCTTAACACTTTGCATATAAATCAAAACATTGTCTCCATTTGACTTCAGTGTCAGTCATGTCTGGGACGTTGGAGTTACATATACAAGTCTCCTTGAGCTCCTACTGCCCGCACATTCTGTCATCTCCAGTGGAGGGCCAAGGTAAAGGTGCTGAGAACGCCTCTTCATGGCAACGAGGGTGATTCGTAAGAACATCAATGCGTACAGATGAGTAAATTACACAATGAAATCTAGCTCTGGAATCGTAACTTATAACGTGCCATATGTAACTAGATTAGTGGACATTCCAACGTCTAGACCGTGCATTAGATATATTCAAGTCAAGTCATTATACTTTTATTCGACACATGTATCATAAAAAGTACAAACATGAAATACATACATAATTATAAAAACAGTTCATTACATACATAATTACAAAACAGTTCATTATTTTAAAAAAGACATCTAGAATTATGTGGAAAAATTGACTTGATAAGCATTTTTTAAAATCTTAGTCCTAATGATCCAGGCACATGATAAGAACTTTGCGACCCCACAAATAGTAACCATAGAAGAGGTGTCAGAAATAAGAATACGCAAAGCTGATTTGTAATCTCTAACCCCAAGAATCTTTAGAACTGGTTTTAACCATTTCTTCCTGGGTAAGATATATGCCTTACAGGCAAAGAAAAAGTGGCCCAATGATTCCTCGGGGTTTGTACACCCTGGACACATTTTATCCTCTTCCCTCCTATTGTTCCATCTAGATGTAAAAGTTTTGAGGGGCAGTGTTCCATGTCTAAGTTTAAGGTATAAAGTCCTTTCCCGAGGAACCTGAATGAAGTCCAAAAACAATTCCAATTTTAGGGTGCATTTATGGGTCAAAAAAGTCTCAGTCAAATGACCCCAGTTTGGGTTCTGTAGCGCCTTGGTCTCTATCCAATCCCAATATAATTTTTTCACCACTTGTTTTGGTGGAGGTGATTGGGATACCCAAGCGTCGCTTAAACCCACACTTACTACAAGCTTTTTTAATGCATTTAGCCATCTAATTTTGCCTGAGGTGTTTAATTTTAATATTTCATCTAACACAAGGGCATAATTAGCTAATTCGGGAGTCCTCCTCAAGCGAACCCAATATAAGAGGGGACGGAGTTGGAGGATATCCCGAATAGACTTTCTTCCCAGGTCTAAGAATAAAGGTTTAAGTGGGGTAGAGGATGGGAGCGACACCAAGTCCCTCATAAACTTGTTCTCTGATCGGACAAGGTCATTGGTATTCTCATTGCCCCACAGTTCCTAGCCATAAACAGCTGAGGCAATTGCTTTCCCCTCGTAAACTGATAATGCAGGGGCAACTGGCCTACTTATAGAGAGGCGTTGGTTTCTTAAAATAGTGCCGGAGACCCTTTTAAGATTTAAAATCATTTTACATATATGGGGTTCCCATTTCAAGTGGTTATTAATCCTAACACCAAGATAGTCAAACTCATCAACCACCTCTAGAGGAGACCCATTCAGGGTAACGTGGATATTCCTATATTTCCTCTTAGCGGTCATGACCATTAGTTTAGTTTTGGTCGTGTTTATTGTGAGTCCCCGTTCCTGACAAAAAACACTAAACTGATCAAGAAGAGTTTGGAGACCCATGGGGGTTTTTGATAAGAGGAGGGTGTCGTCGGCAAAGAGGAGGGATGGTGTTTTCTCCCCCGCCATAATGGGGGCATCGGCCGGTGTATCTTGCAGATGCTTCACAACCCCATTTATAAAGAGGGAAAATAAAGTAGGGGCCATCACACACCCCTGCCGCACCCCTCTATTGACAGGTATACTCTTAGTGAGTTGCCCCTGGACCCCCCAGCGTATCTTTGCATATGTACCCTCATGGAGTTTGATGATAAGATTTAGCAGGTAAGATGGGAAACCCATGTCCAATAGGACATTCCAAAGTTTAACACGGGGTATTACATCAAAAGCCGTTTTAAGGTCAATAAAAGCCAGGTAGAGGCTCCCTCTGGCTAATGACACTGTTTTCCAGAAAACAGCACAGAATCTGAAGACTTGGTCAATGGCCCCAACATTGTTTCTGAATCCGGCCTGAAAGTGGGACAGGATGTTTCCTTCCATAAGCCAACCCTCAATCCTATTTACAATTACTCTGCCAACTACTTTTTGAATAACGTCAATTAGACTAATTGGTCTGTAGTTGGCAGGGTCCTCTCTCTCACCCTTTTTAAAAACGGTAACAACTTCAGCACCCTTCCATGAGTCCGGTACCTGATGGCCTAAATGAATAAGGTTCAAAACATTTACAATAAAATCAGCCCAAACCGGTGGGTTAGACATCAATAAATCACCCGGTATTCCATCCGGGCCCGGTGCCTTACCCGGTTTAATTTTAAGGATTGCCTCTTGTACCTCACGGGGCGAAAACAGTACATCGGTAGAGCCATCGTTCCCGTGGACCATACAATCAGTACCTAGTGTAGGGGATACTGGCGCAACTTCTAGAGAGCCCACGCCATATAAATTTGAGAAGTGGGAATACCACTGGGACTCAGTAATATGGTTTGGTATGGGCTCAGCGCCTCGTCTATCCATAACGTTGATCAGTTTCCAAAATGTAGTGACATTTTTTCCATGAGCCGCTTCCTTTAGAGCCTGCCAGTGTTCCTCTTCCCAATCTTTTTTGGCTTTCATAATACTAATGCGGTACTCATTTCTAGCTAATCTAGCAGCTGGGGCATCCTTATTTTTAATAGCTAGTAAAATTGCTTTCCTTTTCTCTCTACAGGAGGCAGTATACCAGGGGTTCCCCTTTTGTTCCGTGCATTTAGACAGTTGACAACCCTTTGTTTTTTTCGAGAAGAACATGCTGATCTCCCCTATTAAGTCTTTGTACTTAGTTGCCAGCACCGACCCCTGAAGCTGAAGTGCAATTTGATTCACTGGGGCCAAGGCAGATGAGGCATCCAAAACTAGAACCCTAATATTCTCAAGTGTCCCCTCATTACACCTAACCACATCCCATTTAATCCTGCGATTACAGTTAGAGGGGACTAGTTCTTTGGTAATCAGCCCATTGTGAACCTCCTCACCACTGTTGTCTCCCCAGAACATACCCATGCAGAGGGGATTATGGTCGCTATCAATCCTCTGTCTGACCTCCATATCAACCAGGTTAACCCATGACCCTACATCCAAAAGGATGTAGTCAATCCGTGACGGGGAACCTACTCGATTGAAGGTCATAGCGCCCATACGATCGGATGTGGTGCGGCCATTTAGGGCGCATAGATCATGTGCAGACACCAGAGCATTCAACTGTATGGATCGCGCCGACCATTTCTGAATTGGGTCCAGAGATAAGGATGGAATTAACTGGTTTCCTGGCTTATTATAGCAGCCCAAAAATTCATCCTCATCGAGAGGCTCGAATGTACAATTAAAATCGCCTCCCACTAATACTGAAGATTTAGAAGGGAGGGCAGAAAGCGTGTTGTCTAGCAACTCCAGTGTTGGAGACAATTGGCCCCCTGGGAGCCCCCTGGCATAAATACAAAAAAGTTCAAAAGCCTTCCTGGCAGTCTGCCTTTTAACAGTTATATGTAGAATATCATTACAGGGGACATAATTCACAGTGATTTTACAATTCAAATCTATCCTAATCCAAATAAGTAATCCTCCCGATGGGCGCCCCCTCCCAAGCTGTGTTGCAGGGACAAAAAACGTAGAATAGCCCTGTTTGTATTGTGGCTCTATACACCAGGTTTCTTGGAACATGCAAATATGGAAATCATCTACAAAGTTGTTCCATTCCAGGTCAGGCAGATTTTTCTTTAGGCCGGCTATGTTCCAGGATAAGATTTTAACAAGGGAAGGGGACAACATAGGTGAATCCATGACGGCCTGAGTGTCAACTTCCCCTAACAAGGGCTCTGGAATAGTGCTACACTGGTCCGGTACTTCTTCCATAATAGGAACGATAGAACCACTATCTACAGTGGAAAGAACCCCACCACCCCCGCCATCTTCAATGCACTGGGGTGATGGTCAGTCCACTTCTTCCAACCCACCAAATCGGTTGTAACAGGGAAATAAGGGGTAATTAAGCTGTGGGCCCCACCCTTCTCCATTGGAATGTGAATCCCCCTTCCACTGGTGCCCCCTCCTCCTATGGACTAAGTTCCATCCTTCCTCTGCAGGCATTCCCCATTGTTGTGGATTCTGGTGTGTACCACCTCTACCCAAGCCTTTCCTAGTTGGCCTCATCCAACTCCATCTAGCATCCTCATGGCCCTCCTGCATATAAAAAAAAGACAGGGGTTTGGCTGCTACCACTGACTTACTATCACAGGGAGGAGTTGAACATATAAATTCTACAAGTCGTGGGTCCTCAAACGTGATGACAATACAATCTCCCTTTATACTTTTTTTCTTCCCACCTACCCAAGGAGCCCGTTCAACCATAAGTATGTTCTTGTTTAGGCCGGGTGGTGGAGGGTAGTTTTTGTCAAGCCAGTGGCATATTTTATTTTTAATCGCCCAGAAGGGCTCGGAAGTGGATATTGGCAGCTCAGGAATCCCTGTCAGAACAACCACATACGGACAAGCATCAGGCGGTAAATTGATGTTGCGCCGCAATGTGGTTTTTCTAGACTGGGACTGTGGAATAGTTGGGGCTGGGTTATCAGGGGTCCTTTTGGTAGCTGCCTTTCTATTTACTGCACTTGGACCTGTAGAAGTGGAGGGTTTGGTTTTATTCACTGTTTTGGTTGCTGTCAGGGAAGGAGCTAGGAGGGTAATTACGGGTGCTGGAGCACTCCCCGTAGGTGGATTTGTGACATTAATCCCAGTGTTAATAACAGGCGGTGAAACCACTGAAATAGAGGGGCCAGGGGTAGTCAGCCTAGGGTCTTGTAACGCAAGAATAGTAGCCAATTGATGTTCTATGTTGGAAAGCCTATTCTCCAGGGGTGAAAGCAAAGATTTTAGCAAACTAGACATAGATTCCATTAAGGAGTCAAGCCCGTCTCCTGAATTAGTTAGTGAATCATTGCTTCCGCTCTCATCCATAAGACTGGCCAGACTGCTATCAGGAATTGTGTCATCCGGAACCCCTAAAGTTAGCAAATGTAGGGTGGAATCTAAGGGGTCAGACTCAGTTTGCACAGTGAGTGCCTGGAGAGTCACATCATTTGCTATCGCCACAGCTATATTGTCCCCCCCGGGGTTGGAACCCATAGCCCCTTGCGAGGTAATGGCGGGATTGTCCATGGGGGGATTTATTGGAATCACAACAGTTGAAGTTAACGTAATGATATCTGACCCAGCCGTAATGGAGGGGTCAGTGACATCATGATTAACTATCACGGGAACATGGGGGGTATTAGAGGGTAGTGTGCTCGTAACAGGGGCATTAGTAGAAATTAGTGGTTGACTGGTGGCGGGAGTAGAATCATTAATGGAATTCCCAGCTGAAGTAACAACAGGGTTTATCAAACTTGGCGGCGGGGAATGCACCAATGCAATGTTGCCCAATGAAGATCTTTTTGCGTGGGCAAGATCCAAAGATACTCTCCTTTCCATGATAGAAATGCCCTCATCTATCAGAGAATGTGTGCGAGAAATAAAATTATCTAGGGTGCCAATTACTTTTTTAGTTTTATCGTTTCCAGCTCTCTGGCTCCTAGTTTTACGAGTAGACATCTCTGGAAGGTTAAAAAAGGAAACAAACTATAATAAAATATCACAACAAGTGGTCCAAAGATAACTATAAGGACAAGGGGAGCAAATAAATAAACTGCTCAAAGGAAAAATGACCCCACTAGTTTCAATCAAGAAGGCAATTGTAGCAATCAATACGAACCAATAGTACAAGGGACTAATGAAGGTGCGCCCAGGCCAGGCACTGCAGGCCACGGAGGGCCACAGAGGGCCCGCCCTTTGCCCGGGCTTAGCCCCGGGCGCTCCCGCGCGCTCCCGCGCAGCGAGTAGCTTCCAAGTTTATAGTCCGATACCTATAGGGCGGGGTTGGGGCGGGGCGGTCAGGGAGAGCGGGGCCAGGTGACACGGCCAGAGACACCGGGACTCCTGGGAAAGCGAGTCCCGGGTCGCGCTCGCAGCCCTGCCGCCTCACCGTCTCACAGAGCCCCACAAGAGCAGCTGGGCGTGAAATCCACCGGCGAGTCAGGCAGGTGAGCAGCGAAGCGGGACCCGCGCAGCGGGTACCGCGAGTTGTGGGTGGAGGGTCCTGAAGAGAACAGAAACGCCGTCTTCCGAGTCCGTTTACAGCAAAGGAGTGTCCCACTGGCGAGAGATCCTTCCCACCTTTTCACCTGGGGCTGCTGGGGGCGGGGCGGTCAGGGAGAGCGGGGCCAGGTGACACGGCCAGAGACACCGGGACTCCTGGGAAAGCGAGTCCCGGGTCGCGCTCGCAGCCCTGCCGCCTCACCGTCTCACAGAGCCCCACAAGAGCAGCTGGGCGTGAAATCCACCGGCGAGTCAGGCAGGTGAGCAGCAAAGCGGGACCCGCGCAGCGGGTACCGCGAGTTGTGGGTGGAGGGTCCTGAAGAGAACAGAAACGCCGTCTTCCGAGTCCGTTTACAGCAAAGGAGTGTCCCACTGGCGAGAGATCCTTCCCACCTTTTCACCTGGGGCTGCTGGGGGCGGGGCGGTCAGGGAGAGCGGGGCCAGGTGACACGGCCAGAGACACCGGGACTCCTGGGAAAGCGAGTCCCGGGTCGCGCTCGCAGCCCTGCCGCCTCACCGTCTCACAGAGCCCCACAAGAGCAGCTGGGCGTGAAATCCACCGGCGAGTCAGGCAGGTGAGCAGCAAAGCGGGACCCGCGCAGCGGGTACCGCGAGTTGTGGGTGGAGGGTCCTGAAGAGAACAGAAACGCCGTCTTCCGAGTCCGTTTACAGCAAAGGAGTGTCCCACTGGCGAGAGATCCTTCCCACCTTTTCACCTGGGGCTGCTGGGGGCGGGGCGGTCAGGGAGAGCGGGGCCAGGTGACACGGCCAGAGACACCGGGACTCCTGGGAAAGCGAGTCCCGGGTCGCGCTCGCAGCCCTGCCGCCTCACCGTCTCACAGAGCCCCACAAGAGCAGCTGGGCGTGAAATCCACCGGCGAGTCAGGCAGGTGAGCAGCGAAGCGGGACCCGCGCAGCGGGTACCGCGAGTTGTGGGTGGAGGGTCCTGAAGAGAACAGAAACGCCGTCTTCCGAGTCCGTTTACAGCAAAGGAGTGTCCCACTGGCGAGAGATCCTTCCCACCTTTTCACCTGGGGCTGCTGGGGGCGGGGCGGTCAGGGAGAGCGGGGCCAGGTGACACGGCCAGAGACACCGGGACTCCTGGGAAAGCGAGTCCCGGGTCGCGCTCGCAGCCCTGCCGCCTCACCGTCTCACAGAGCCCCACAAGAGCAGCTGGGCGTGAAATCCACCGGCGAGTCAGGCAGGTGAGCAGCGAAGCGGGACCCGCGCAGCGGGTACCGCGAGTTGTGGGTGGAGGGTCCTGAAGAGAACAGAAACGCCGTCTTCCGAGTCCGTTTACAGCAAAGGAGTGTCCCCTGATATATAGATATATTCATTTTTTGTTGTTTTTGTAAAACAGTTCAACCTCATCCAACAACAATAAATAATAATTCAAAACAAAAAGACATCGGTTGACCGAGGGTGTATGCTTCAAATGTCTAGAGTATCTTCCGGGTGGAGTTGAGGCCAGACCGGCGTGCAAGTATGGTGTGGGGGCTGCTACTTTAATATTCTGTATGATGGCGTAGTTGTGTAGTCGATGCATTACAGGAGCTGCTTTCACCCAGTGTTTATTTATTTTTGAGGGGGAATGTGAGGTTCCTGTCTAGTCCATTCAATGCAGTTGGGGTAGTATGTAAAGACAGCGAGGTGTCGGTGACTGGGTTGCTCTTTAGACGTCAGGTCCTACCTGTTGCACCGGGGATATCTGCAGCGTGGCATTAGGGCGCGTGAGATGTCTTAGCATTTCGTCCCAAGTCTGTGCAATGGGATACTAACGCAGCCCGCTGTTTCTTCCCTGTGTAGGGTGGTGCCCTCCACTCGTGCCCAGAAGTGATTTCACTCAATGTGATACCTCTGGTGGATCTTTGTGTTTCCACCTCTTAGTTATGAGGCGCTTCGCTGTTATGAAGCCCAGGTCACGAAACCTGGAGCCTGCCTTATTAGCCCTGGTTCTCTTATAAAACCCCAGAACGCAAACCTCCCATGTGAAGGGTATCTCAGTGCTCGTGCAGTTGGGGAGTGTTTCCAATATCGCGCGCCATTAGGGTAGAAGCAGGGGACAGGACCACAACATATGTAACAGATCAGCATCTAGGAGACAACACCTCGGGTATCCGGAGGTGTTGATATTAAAATATTTATTAATTTTGTCTGGTGAAAGATATGCCCTATGTAATATGTAGGTTTGTATGAGTTTGAATCGTGAGTTACGCGGTATGTGCGTGGCGCTAGCTAGAACTCGTTCCCACTATTTATCCGTCCAGGGACGGCCCCTGTCTTCTGTACAATATGTGCAGAGTCTCTGCAATGGTTTCAATACATGGATGAGCAGTGCTTGTACCAGCCAATGTATCACATGAGATCCCTCCCCCATTACATGCAAATACTGTATTACCTGGTGTGTTGGCGGCTCGTCGGCCATGTCACCCCACTTTTGTGTGAATGTGCGCACAATGGCTGCGTGCAAGAGATACTGGCCCGTCGGTAATCCACTTTCTGCCGTCAACGTCCCGAAAGGTAATAGGGCCCTGTCCGCGTACAAGTCTTCAAGTGTCTCCACACCCACTGCAATCCAAGGCGTCAATGTCGTGTCTGTTATAGGGTCTCTACCTATGGGCTTCCCAAGAAGCGGTAGCACCAGGGCATATGGGAGTGTATCTTTCGTAAGGTGAAGGCTTCTCCTGAAGCACCTGTGAGCCAGCTCGACATGTAATTGTGTTGGGCGAGGGGTGTTTCCTAGTAGGTGAAACAATCCACAGATCTGGGCCTGCGTCCAGACTACGTTTCCGGTCGCCGTGTCTGTTAGATTCTTGCCGCTGAGCCATTTCGTGACCCATTGTGGCGCTAAATAATATAGTTCCAGGTGCCAAAGCCGCCACTCTCTGGGGGTGCATATAATTTATGCAGTGCTACCCTAGGCCGCCCGCGTTCCAGATCAAGCCACGAAGCATCCCCTCTAATTCCCTGAAGATCTTCACTGGGATATACACGGGGAGATTCGCAAAATAATATAATAACCTAGGTAATACTATCATTTTGGTTAAGGTGACACGGCCCATCACATTCAGTGGCAAGGACTTCCAGAATTGCATCTGTGCTCTGACTGAGGAGACGGCACAAATCAAAATGCCCTCCAGTATATCTGTTTGGGACCTGTAGATATATATTCCTAGGTATCTGAACATGGTCAGATACCAGTTAAGTACAGTGCCGTTAACAATTATATCAGCTGCAGCTACATTCTCACAGAGAGTAAGCACCTGATTTGGCCCAGTTTACCCTGCGGCTCGATACCGCCCCAAACCTACAGAACAGTGCTGATATCTCCAGTGGCACAGCTTGAAGATCTCGTATATGCAATAACAGGTCGTCCGCATATAGGGACACTGTATGTAGTCTGTCGCTCAAGGGGATGCCCCATTCCATGCCACCCTCTTGGAGGAGAGCCGCTAACTGTTCCATAGCCAGAGAGAAAAGCAACAGAGATAGAGGGCATCCCTGTCTGGTCCCTCGTCGCACCCTGATTTCATCTGACAGTAGCTTGCCTGTGGGAGCCCGCACTGTGGGCCGTTGGTACAGCAATTGCTCCAGCTGTAGATAATCCTCCCCCAACTCATATTTACGCAAGACAGCTGCGAGATAGGGCCACTCCAGCGAGACAAAAGCCTTCTCCAGGTCCAGTACTAGACAGCCAGATCTGGGCCAGTTCTCCGTGGCATATTTCTGGACCCGGAATAATCGTTGAATATTTAGGGAGGTGCTTCTGGTGGATACAAATCCATTCTGGTCATCATGTACCAGGGTTGGCACAAACGGGACAAGACGTTAAGCTAGGGCCGAGGCAAGAATTTTATAGTACGTGTTTAACAGGGCCAATGGGAGAGAAGATCATAGGAGGTCAGGGTTCCTGCCTGGCTTCAAAAGAGAAACTAGCGTAGCCTCATTCTGTGCGGGGGTAAGCGATGAATATTACAGCGCTGCCTCGTATACTCGCAACAGCTCTGGTACCAATACATCTGAGTATGCCTTGTAGAATTGGGCCGGTAGTCCATCCGGACCCGCTGTCTTGCCATTCGATAGCGAGTATATGCTATCGCTTATTTCCTCCGACAACAGAGGAGCCACTACTTCTTCCTGCTGGCATTCTGTAAGTATTTAACAACAAGGGGTGGTGATGGACAGAGTTTCTGAATTAAGCAGAATACTCTCACCCAGTCAAGAGATCAGGGCTAGATCCAACACCGTTTGTTAGCTCACTGCACCATCCCAGTTCAGAACCTGGCTATATGCAAATTAGTCTGTTCCTGTCCCAGTGCATGATGGGAACAGGGCAAACCAAACTACCAAGCCAATTCTTACACTGGGAAGGAAACAAGCTTCCGGGGACCGGTTTCTGCCATTTCAGCCGTTGTCGGCCCGGCTTGCTTGAATCCTGATGGTGCAATGAGCAAGGGACTCACATCTGAGTATACCCTTCCACGCTTAGGGTGGACAAAATATTTAACAACAAGGGGTGGTGATGGACAGAGTTTCTGAATTAAGCAGAATACTCTCACCCAGTCAAGAGATCAGGGCTAGATCCAACACCGTTTTTTAGCTCACTGCACCATCCCAGTTCAGAACCTGGCTATATGCAAATTAGTCTGTTCCTGTCCCAGTGCATGATGGGAACAGGGCAAACCAAACTACCAAGCCAATTCTTACACTGGGAAGGAAACAAGCTTCCGGGGACCGGTTTCTGGCATTTCAGCCGTCGTTGGCCCGGCTTGCTTGAATCCTGATGGTGCAATGAGCAAGGGACTCACATCTGAGTATACCCTTCCACGCTTAGGGTGGACAAAATATTTAACAACAAGGGGTGGTGATGGACAGAGTTTCTGAATTAAGCAGAATACTCTCACCCAGTCAAGAGATCAGGGCTAGATCCAACACCGTTTTTTAGCTCACTTCACCATCCCAGTTCAGAACCTGGCTATATGCAAATTAGTCTGTTCCTGTCCCAGTGCATGATGGGAACAGGGCAAACCAAACTACCAAGCCAATTCTTACACTGGGAAGGAAACAAGCTTCCGGGGACCGGTTTCTGGCATTTCAGCCGTCGTCGGCCCGGCTTGCTTGAATCCTGATGGTGCAATGAGCAAGGGACTCACATCTGAGTATACCCTTCCACGCTTAGGGTGGCATTCTGTAAGTAGCAGCGCTCGTCAGTGTGGACAGGAAATTCTGTATGTCTGCATCCATAGCTGTCAAGCAAGACTTATACACTGAGGAGTAGTGCTCTTCAAAAGCATGGTGTATTTCCTTTTGGATGTGCACTATAACTCCGTAAGTAGTTTTTATCGCTGTCACAGGTGCGGCAGCCATGTCTTGCCATATCAGCCACGTCAGCAACTTACCAGGTTTGTCTCACATGTGATGGGTGCACGCTGAATGTGCTGCATAGTTTAAATTTCGGAGACAATCTAGAATGTTCGACTCTAAAGCGCTCCAAAGGACCAGTGTTACCCTCCAATGCTTCTCCCTCCCTCCGAAGAAGGTCAGTTTCAAGGCGCGTGAGATCTGCTTCCAACTGTCACGACATGCCTGCCTGCGCACCAAGGCAATCCCCCCTTATCATAACTTGGAACGCATCCCACTCTACTAAAGGCGTCGTGGCCGTACCATTATTCTCCTCAAAATACATGGGGATATTGGCAGCCAACAGGTCCCGGAAGGGCGCATCCAGTAGAAGGTCCGGTTGCATCCGCCACGTCGGGACCGGCGGGCGGGGGCGTTCCCATGACACCTCCAAAACATGCGGGGTGTGTTCAGAGTGCATCCGGACTAGATAGTAAACCGCCGATACATGGGGGAGCAGCTCTTCCAAGAGCATATAACTGTCTAGCCGCAATTCATGGGCTCCTGAATAATAAGAATATACCCTGTCTTGGGAGGTAAGGCCTCTGTCTAATGCTGCAGTGAGACACATATAAGTTAACTGGGCTTTAGAGACTCAGATATAAAAAAAAGCACACAATAACACTTAATAAGTCAGTGTCAAGCCAATATTATTACTTAAATAAAACACTTTATTTCACATACTACAAAATACTAAACATAAAATTACAGATGTGCAAAATGAAAACAACACCTCCTTAGACCCTCCTGAACTCCAGTTGTATCCTTTGATATTTGTCGAGCAGTTCATGATGTAAATCAACTTTCTTATGCATCTGTTGCAGAGTTCACAAAAGGAACATCCTCTTCATATGCCACATCAGACACATGAAAAACCCTTGCTATTGTATTTGTCAACCTTTACAACGTAAAACCCCTTCCTATTGTATTTGTCACGGGGTTACACCATGCAAATTTATAAGCAACTGAACTACTTCAGATGCAGTTAACACAATCGCTGCCCCATCAAATACCTGTGAAGAAGAATAACAGATTCAACTGCACTCTCTCCCCACTCCTTTCCTTAAGTCTTCTTTGGTAATCACAGGAGTTCTATCAACGCAATAAATGTTATTTTCATTATTTGAATAAGTTTTAGTTTCTGTATTACTTTTAGCAGTTAGTATTGTTGGCATAATTGTTTTACATTTTTACACAATAAACTTTGGAATTTTAAGTGATTCAGTATTTGTTTTAATCTTATTAGCACTTATAGTGTTGTAGAAGGTAGTTAGATTTGTAGGGGGTTAGGGTTAGATGGTATTTAAATTAAAAATATAATATATTTAGTGTCAACTTAAAAAAAACATTTTAATTGATTATTCATCATAAAAAATGTTTAGTTGCTATTTTATATTGGACTCCAAGCCTGCTGGGATAGCCAGGAACCCCCAAGTAGAGAAGAGTTCAAACGCCTATATTGGGAATAGGTGGACCAAAGGGAAAATTGTAAACCTAATGTGGGCAAATTAACAACAGAATTCTGTTCTCAAACAAATTAGACATCTTGAGCCCTTCCTCGACATAATTCAAGTCCCCAGAGACAGAATGTTGTACATACATTTTAAGTTAAGAACGCTCCCTGTTTGCGAGACGACAGCGAAATGGCACCCAAGCAAAGGAAAAGACTGCCAATGCTGTAAAGTCCCGACAGAAAGTATTGCCCATGTGATGTTCGCCTGCACGGCATAATTATTTATTTAACAAGTTTTATATAGCACTAGCTGGACTCGGGGGTATCAGAGCGCTTTACATGAGTATACATTGTGATATAGCAAAATTTACAATGAGGTTGTATTCAGAAATTAATACAGATGATAGAAAGCAATTTAAATATTACACAATCTAATTAAACAAAACAAGTTGCCATGGGTTACAGCAAATCATGAGGGATTAGTCTAGAGAGAGAGGGAAAGTATGTAAAATAGGGAGGAAGGGTAAGGAAGGGGAGAGGTAAGGAAGGGGTATAGTTAAGGCAATTTCAAACAGCTATAAATGGATAATACCAGGTGTGACGAGGCAGGTCATATAGGAAAGACTGGAGCGAGGAGTTAGTGTGCGGAGGAAGATGAGCGATGGGCAAGAGAACAATGGGAGGTGGGGGAGGGAAGAGAGCTCAGGGGAGGACTAAAGGACACCAGTATTTGGTAAGCAGGAGAAGTTTAAGGTCTTTCTTTGAAGCTGGCGTAAGAGGGGTTGCAACGAAGATCTTTGGGGAGGGAGTTCCAGAAGTAAGGTGCATTCCCAGAAAAGGATTGAGATTGTGTGGTATTCTTGTTTAACAGAGGAGGGACAAGAGCGAGGGTGTTGGAGCTTCTTAGTGGTCTAGAGCAGCCATCTAAGTGAAGTTTATCTGTGAGGTATTGCGGGGTGAATTGATGCAGGGCTTTGTGCGTAATGCAAGCTGTCTTGTAGGAAGCTCTTCCTTCAACTGGCAGCCACTTAAGGGCTTTAAGGGCAGGGGAGATATGATCAAACCGTTTGAGGTCGCTAATGAGCCTAGCTGCAAGGTTCATAAGCGATTTGATTGGGGCGAGGTGGGCTTTAGGAGTTCCAGCGAGGATGGCGTTACCATAGTCTATTTTTGACAGGACCAGTGATTGGACAACTAATTTAAAGTCGTCAGCTGGAATAAAGGGTTTTATTTTCTTTAAGTGATGAAGTGTGAAGAGTGCGCTTTTGGCCGAGTTCAGGGAGATCAGAGGCAGGGAGGAGGGTCGGGCGGAGCAGGTTCTGAGTGTATCATTACAGAGGGGGGTAGTATCCTGTTGCTGGGTGAATGTAGAGTAGTTTTGATCAGTGCACAGGGGACTAAAAGGATTGGGGCGGTTAAGTGAGGAGAGGGAGTTAACATCTTTTCTGAGAGAGGTGAGTTCAAACGATAGGTTAGCGAGATGAAGCTATATGTTAAAAAGCGTCTGGGGAAAGAGGGCGAAGGGTATGGGGATGCGAGTTCAGGGGGACTTGGAGGATGATCTATGTTAGTCGAGATGAGAGGCCTGGGGAGAGGGAGGGGAGGGAGCTTCGGGGTGGGGTGTAGAGGGGAGTTACAATTTATGGCTGAAAGGAGGGAGGTGAAGTGGGATGAGGCAGTCAATGGGGGCACAGGAGAGTCATGAGAACGGAAGGGAGCTAGGTGGGATTGAGGAGGGTAGACCTCCTGGTTAGAGAGAGAAAGGTCAGCTAGGGGGGAAGAAGATGGAGCAGGTGATTGAGTCGGAGGGAGGTCAAATTGAGGGGGCTGGGAGGAAGAAGAAGATGGAAGGGGCTAGCTGCTGTGAGATGTTGGAGCCTCAATCAATAGGAGGAGAGAGTGTAAGGGTGGTTGCGTAGGCATTAGGTGAATCATTAGGAGGGACTGTAGATAAGATAGGGGATAGACTGGGAAACTGTGCTTGGGAGACTTCTATGATGTTATGTCTGTTAGAGGGGGGGTTAGAGTAGGTGACAGAGGAGGTGTAGGGTCCGATTGCGATAGGGAGGCTGATGGAAGGGGGGACTGCTGTAAGATGTTGGAGTCTCAAGCGGGGAGTGAGAGAGTAAGGGCGGATGCGAAGTCAGTTGGTGAATCATTAGGAGGGACAGTTGTTAAGTCATGGGAGAGATTGAGTGTCAGAGGATGGTATCGAGAGTAGTTAAGTTAAGGCGCTGAAATGGAGTTCAAAGATGGTGAGATGCTTTTCCGAGGCTTGAATGAGAATGTTTCCAGATTTGAAAATGGAAATGTCTATTTCGCCAAGAAAAGTAGGGGAAGGGGATGTAGATAGTTTCAAGCCATATGGGACTTTGCATGACTTTGTGATAGGGAGGTGGTGAAGGAAGGTGCTTTTCTATTTAGAGGGGCGCTTGGAGTAGAAGATATAGTTGTTTTTACGATAGAAGTGAGACTGCGGTCGTTATCTACAAATAGGGTTTCTTGGTGAAGAATTAGTAGTTTGTGTTTAAAGTTATTCTTGGCATTTTTAGAGAAGTAGGGGGGCTAGAGGATGGTCCAAGAGTTTGGGCTGTGCCTAGTGATAGGAGCATCCAGCGTAATGGGGTTGGGATGAGTGAGGGGGGGCATTGTTAATCGGTAAAGGGCGGGTGGGTGATTCTAGTAAGCAAAGCTCGAGTGACCTGTCAATTAAAGGAGATCGCAATCATCTAGTACGTGGGATAGTGTAGACCAAACTTGGATGGCCATCACTAATAGAGGATAGACCGTTGCTCTTTTTATTTGTGTGAGGCTCAGAGCAATGTGTATGTTCTTCTTTTAATTCAGTTAATCACAGAGGCAGAAGAAAGTGGATTTAGGCAACTAGGAGATTCAGAATTCAAAAATTCAACAATACAAAAAATAGGTGCCCAGTACATCTGGAGATCATTTGGCAGCGAACAGAGGGGCGCCATAGTGCAACAGAGAAACATCTAGCATTAAGTATTAAGAAAATGAAGGTAACGGGGAGGGCACAAAGACAGTCAACCGAGATTAGGGAGAGTCAAGGATGCACGTAGTGCAATTAGGTTAAAGATCAGCAGCAATTCCGAGAAACAAAATTACAGATTGTCTAATAACGGGTAGAGAACCACATTATGGTGTATGAGTATCATGAACATCAGAGAAATAATGAAAACAAGGCGAGGTGGGGTAGCTAGGACGGACACAAAGATTGCATATTGGAGTTTCAGGCCGCGATTCAGCCTCAACTACTGGGGGCAGACATTAAGAGTGACGAAGAGCAAGATGGGTATCTAATGGAGCTTAAAAACCCAGGGTGTGGTTGGAAAACACAGAAGTAATCACGCTTAAGGCATGCCACAGGCTACAAGAACATAGGTCGGAAATAAAATGAACAAAATCGTGTGAGAAAATAAGGGTTGCAGTTATAATTACAGAACCCGTTCCAGTAACAATCAAATACGACTAGCGGGCCGGGTCGTAACGCTATGGTGACACATATGGAACATGACTAAGTATTAATCTCTCGTCTGCTAGAGAGTATCAGCATACATAATAGAGGTTCAACAAGATGCACGCAATTTATGTTAATGTAATGATTCGGAGGAAAAGTTCAATAAAAAAATAGAATACATACTCTCTGTTACAAATGCCTTCATGTAGCTTAACTGGGAGTAGTATCCAGACAGAATTATGGGCGTGGAGCAGGAAGGAGGTTAAATCATGGTTAACTTGGTTTAAGATTGTCTGACTGGCAGATGTATGAAAAAGGGCTAGTAGATGGCGCTAAAGCCTCATTATTATTCTTGATTTGCTATTACAACAGTGTGCAATGTTTTCGAAGCCTGGGAGCCAGGTCTTTCGGTGTTGGGTACACTGAAGAATTAACGAAGGAAGAGCCACACAATTGGTATACCCGCCGATTACGAGTTGCTCAGTGAAAAAGATTCTTCAGCGCAGGGTGTACCATTTGTATAGTACTATACAGCTGCCATGTAGACTACCGTTTCAGGAGAGGTGAAGTCAATTTTTAATCTGGGCTTTTCACCCAAGAGTGATGCAAGCCCCCGGAGCTTCAATTGGGTGTTCCAGCGCGGTGGCCATTTTCAAGTGGATGAATTTAAATTAATAACCACCTAAGTAGTCTTCAGCTGAATCGGGGTTCAGGGCTAAATGAAGTTATCAAAGGCAAAATGGTCACATTCACAATATTGAGATATGGAGAAGTTCCTAAAAACGGAGTAAGCAGCCCAGGGGAGAGGGCTAAGTAGAGGATGTAAACCCCCACCAAATGTGCCACTTTTCCGGCTCTCCCCTCCGTAGTCTTTTGGTCATCCAGAAGTCATCGGCTGTGCATCAGTATGCCGCTTTGCACAACCGCAGGCTCTCCCCTCCGTGATCCGGTGATCATTAGCTGAGGCCGGCGCCCAACGTGAAAGTCCCGGGACCGCACAGCATATACAGATCTGGGCGAAATAATGAGGCGCCAAAGTGACGTTCCGCCCCACATGCCTGCCCCGTAGGACCGGAGCCGTTCCACGATTCTCCTTAGGAAGCGGGCAAAACAGCTGCGGAGTGCGGCCGGGGTAGGGGTGATGGATCACTTGCAGTCCCCCATGGTCGAATTGGTTATCTGTGCAGGCTCGAGAGTTACGCTCGGCAGCAGGGAGACTCACCGAGCAAAGCCTGCAGCGGGACTCTGCGACCCCATCACAAGCCCTGGGAGACACCAAAATCCTCTTGGGACCAGGGCCGTTTCAGGGAGCCGACTCACCGTAGCAATTCTTCAGGTGAGAATTCCGGGCGAAATCTTAACTTTCAGAGGATGAGGAGGGGTTCGTTGCAGGGGTTTGTTGCAGTGCCGCCACTCTTCTTTGTTTCCTTCCGTCGAGTTGAGGGGAGGGTGAAGGGCATGAGCAGGGATTTTCACCAAAGAGTGATCCCCAGCCCCGGAGCAACAATTGTGAGCTCCAGCACCGCGGCCATTTTGCCAGGGCTAGATGGCTAAAATTAAATTGCCAGCAATTAAGCACAGCGGACCACCACACAGCATTGCATATCCTCAGATTCGACCCTAGGCCCCTTTTTGCATGCTGTGTAGCAACGTTTTTATGACAAGCTTGGCTTATAAGGCGGAAAGCTCTCAAGAATGGCATAGTTTTAACTCAAATAGGGTAGTGATAAACATGTGCCACAACATCAAATCGGTTTTACTTTTTATGCACAAGTACTTTACCTGCTAACTTCTGCTGCTGTGTCAGGGAAAATTCAAAATTCTTCAGTATATTAATGATCCATTATTAAGATGAAGTGCTGACTGTTTTTATTTCCTTTTATTGTAGATTTGTATTTGATTTTTCAATTGCGCATTTGTCACTGTTGTATTGTTTTTTAACCATTTGAATATGATATATGTATTATTACACCAAGGGCTCAATTGATTACTCTGTGGTACTGCCTGCTTATATCAGCTAAGATGTCACACGTTTGTATTTCCTCTTTTAAGAAAAATATTGTAAATTTTATATTGTTACTGTAATAGTTTTTTTAGTTGCATTGGTTTTGATTGTAAGTTCAGATTTAGTAGCCGGTTTTTGGGTTTGTAGGGGTTTAGGGAAGGAAGTTAAGTTATAAATATTTAAAAATGTATGTTAAACAGTTTTTAATTGTAAATAAATTATTAGATTGGTAATTATGTAAATAGTTTATTAGTGATTTCTTTAAGTTCTATTTGAGTTGCTGCTTGCTGGGTTTGTACGGGAATAGGGTGGAAAGTTGTATTGAAATTAATTGTTATGTAATGTTTGTTTTTTATTAAATATTATTTGATTATTATGTAAGTTACTTATATTATTATTGTGTAAATGTAGTTAAGTGTGGGGTGAAAATCCATCCGCTCGCGGAATTTGCAAATTTTTGACAAATTCGCGGTCCGCGAATCGCACGAAATTGTAAAAAAATTCGCAATTCGCAAGCTGCCGGATTTATTTGCTTGGTCGAGCTTCAAAAATACAATCTCTTGCGCGCGGCGTTGACTTACCGTGATTCTGAGTTTGCCGAGTTGTTTTTCCTCCCGGTTTAAGTGCGCTGCGCCATTTTGGATCTGGCTGCGTGAACCCGCAAGACTTTTCGACCGCGAGTACGTCATAGCGGCCCGCCATCTTGCACTGCGAGAGTTTGAGAACGCAACGTTATAAGGGCCCGCGATCACGCATCGTGGGAGTAAACAATTGCGAACACGTAGATGCGACGCGCAGCTGACTTCCGGCAGAAGATTTGAACAGCTCGCTTTCCTGAACTTGCAAAAATTGCATTTCTGCACAAGAAATCTACCGCAGACAGCATAAACCTTCTGAAAATGATGATTTGGATCAGAATAACTCCTCAGATTGACATTTGGCTGCCCTTTTTTGTGCAAGGAGTCCATTTTTGGGGGGGTGGGAGGAAAGAAGTGCTCCAAAGTCTCCAACTTCCTGCTCCTGTCCAGCAGGCTCCTCTCATTGTTTTGTCCATGTCCTGGTCACTTTTCATTTGGATCTGGAGGTGGAAGGATTACTTTTTGTGGCTGCTGCTGGATATTTGTATTTGAGGACTTTTTGTTAGGATCACTTTTGGAATACTTTTGGATATGAGAAGTTGGTGTTTGTTTGGGGCATTGCAGTTGCTGCAACTACAATTGTTAAACTTTTTCCCAACTTTAAAAAAAATATATTGTGGGAAGGCACAGTATCCAGTAGGCCCAGGGTTAGTCATGGGTGCATGATACTACTGTTTCTGTGAATTTTGTTGAACTTAAATATCATTTATGTCATGGAATTGAATAGCTCACTGTTATATGTGGACTTTTTTTAAAATTTTGGGGTGCATGTAAAGCCACACTAGCCATAGGCCCAGGGGTAGTCAGTGGTGCATGGACCAAGTCTTTCTGTGGGGTGTCTGAATTTAAACATCATTTAGGGCAGGGATGGCATTGGATTGTGGTGATTTTTGTGTGTTTTTCGATTTTTTGAGGTGGTGTTGGGGCCTGGCCATGTGGGTGGGGGCCATTTTGAGGCCTGGTCCAGGCAGGGCCTGGCCATGTGGGTGGGGGTCAAGGGGCCATTTTGAAGCCAGGCAGTGTGCTTTGGGCCATAGGCCTGCACCCAGTCTGCCCTGCTTTCGTCCATTATGCCCAGGGGTACTCAGTGGTGCATGGACCAAGTCTTTCTGTGGGGTCTCTCTTCTATTAATGTAAACATCCATTTTTGATTAGAAATAATTGCAATTTTTATTTTTGGTCTTTCCGTTTTTGGGTTGTTGTAATAATAATAAATGCCTAGTTGCAAAAATTAATTGAAGCACGACATATGCTACATTTATTTAACTGATGTTCCTCTAGCTTCCTTTGCTTTTAGGTGAAGAGAACCACTAATCATCCTCATCGTTCATCAGTGCCAGGAAGAAGTCCTGCTGCGGTGTGGCAGCACAACGTCACGTGACGTCACTTGTGGCCACAGACAACTCTGCAACTCGTGCAACTGCGGCCTGCTGTTCTGACATCTGAAGACGATGGGCCCAAAGAAAGGTGGCCGTAGCTCATCTACCAAGAAAGTTGCCAGTGCCACTGCCAGTAAGAAGGAGCATAAGAAGCAAGTGGCACCAGCACTTACCAAGGAGACTGGTGTGCCCACAGACACTTTTTTTGGGGGGAAAAAAAACTACGCCTGCAGCAGCGGTGTCCGCCGGGGACCAAGCTGGGAGCAGCACCTCAGCTTCATTGGTCTCAGTGCCACCACGCCAAATTAGGCCCAAGGCCATGAGTGCTGCAGAGGCAGCTACTTTAATAGCTCAATCACCATCGACCAGTGATATTGGCGTTGACTCATCGCAAGAAAGTAGCATCCAATCAATGCAGGGTGTAACTCATCTGACGAGTGTTCAACCACAGCCGCAACCACAACCACAGGTGCAGCAAGGAGAGGCGCAAGGAGTGGCGCAAGGAGTGGTGCAAGGAGAGGCGCATGGAGAGGCGCATGGAGAGGCGCATGGAGAGGCACAACTGCCCACAATGCTTGTTCCTCCAGAAGTAGGGCACATCAGGAAATCAAGATTCAAGCGGAGGTATCATCCGAGCAAGCCACTATCTAGATGTTGATTGGAACCCACCAATGCAGTCTGAGAGGGAGGCACGCCATGAGCCGACAAAGGTAGATCAGCCTAAAAGGAAGGTTCCCACAAGGCTTTCCCTTATGGGTGATGACGAAGAACAATAAGTAGAAGTGGTGTACTCTGCTGCTGATGAACAGTCTGACGATGACGACCCAGTCATCACAGTCGTCACTCCAGCCCCAGAAGGCATGCAGCAGACAGACATTTTGACCCTATCTCGAATTGCTGCTGAGTGGGATGTGGGCAGCGTGGCACTGGTACCACCACCAACACAGGTAACTACCACACCAACACGACCTACAGCTTCCATATTTTCTCGTCAGAAGGGCCGGCAGGAACCTCCATCCAGCTCGACCTCCATTACCTCAAGTAGTGGTGCTGTAAGTGCACAACAGAGTCAAATTCAGCCACGCCCATCCTCCACTTCATCTGGCATTGAAAGTAGCACCTCCACCACCACCAGAAATCTCCAGTCCCCAGTTTGGGACTTCTTTAGTATTAGCAAAAAGACGGAAAACCTAGTCATTTGTTCGATTTGTAAACAAGTAGTTAGTCGGGGTAAGCTTGGTACCAACTATGGTACCGGAGGCCAGAGAGGTCATCTCAAAAAACACCACATTATCCAGTAATATCCGGAAAGCCAAAAGTACAAAAACCAAATGTAGACATTGATATTGCATCTGATGACAAAGCGGAGCTGATCGTGCAGGGGGGAGGTGAACAACCGAGAGGCATTTTTTCTGGTACACACAGTACCCCTGGCAGCAGCACTGCAGTGGAAGGGCCCACACCCTCCTCTACCCCAACAACATCAAGGAGGCACAGTAGTCTGGTAGAGACACCAATGCGAAGAAGTACATCAATGAGCCTAACTGGATTGAAGAGGTCTGGCTCCTCCTCATCACATATGAAAACGGTCCAGACCACCATTAAAAGCATGTTTTGGTCGCAACCACCCAACGGCACGTCTTTATAATGCAATGCTGGCTAAAATGTTAGCGCTGGACCTTCTCCTTTTTTCTTTCGTGGAAGGGGTGGGTTTTCTAGAATTTGTGGCAACAGTCTGCCCTAAATGGAAGGTTCCTAGCCGGTCCTATTTTGCCAGAGTTGCGGTTCCAGCACTACATCAAGATGTGCTGGAGGTGATTGGGGCAGCTTTGCAGAAGAGTGCTGTTCAAACTATCCACCTGACAACAGACATGTGGACCAGTTGCCAAGCCCTTGATTACATGTGCATCACTGCACACTGGGTCTCTTTTGCAGGGGTTAGAGACAAGTTATATGCAGGTGTTGACAGTGACACCGTTTTTCAAGCTAGTCGGAAAAATGCAACAGTAGCCATGTTTGCCATGGAGAAATCTCATACTGCAGTAAACATTTTGGAGGAGTTTAACAGTAAGGTCTTTGAATGGCTGCATCCAAGAAAGCGCATGATTGGTTATGTTTCCACGGATAATGGCAGTAATATAGTTAGGGCCATGAATGATGGTGGCTATTTCAGAGTGCTGTGTTTGGCGCACAGTATTAACATTTCAGCCATTCTTTTAAGGCCCGGAAGCAGCTGAGGAACATTCAACGTGACCGTAGAATGCCAGTCAGAGGACTTATCCAGGAGGTGGTAACACATTGGAACTCAACCTTCTACATGCTTGAGCGTCTGTCTGAGCAGTGATTGGTAATCAATGAGTATGTCTTTGCACGGGATTCTACTATGAAAGACATGAGGCTAGAGTTGGAGGAATGGGACCTAGTTAAAAGCCTGACAGACATGCTTCGTCCTTTTGAGGTCTTTACGCGTGAAGTCAGCAGGGAGGACTGTACTTTGGGCAAAGCTATCCCATTGTTGCGCATGCTAGAGCACCAACTGAAGGCGGTGTCTTCAACGTTCAAAGGTGATACTGACAAGCAAGACGCATATCAGTTGGTGGAGAGCTTATTAACCCGCCTAGTTGACAATGAAAGGCTTAGAAAAATACATACAGAACAACATTACATTTGTGCCACTATTCTGGATCCACGGTACAAAAAGGCACTGGCCAGCAAAGCATTCATTCCTTTTAATGAAGCAGATGTTTCAAAGTACAAACATTGGCTAGCTCTGTCAGCCACTCGGTTCGAAAAAGAGCGGCAGCAAATTGAAGGAACCGGCAGAAGTACTACTGAATCAGCAGGCCATCCAGCGTCAAGGTCCTCCACTTCTGTGGCCCAAGGCAGTCACTTTCCCTCACAGCCGTTACCGACACCAGCAACCGTATCATCATCCTCACCTGCACCAGGCCCAGCCATAATATTGTCGGAAGCGGATTGGATAACTCATCATGGGTTTGCTTGTTCCAGTGTTGATGCAAAGGCCACAGATGGTGTGCAAAGTTCAGCACCCCTGGATGACCTTGAGTGGATGGTGCACGTCTATCTGGATGACCCAACCGAGTTCTACATTGATCACAACCCATTGCTGTACAACCCATTGCTGTATTGGTATGGGAAAAGGGATCAATGGCCACTGATCACCAAGCTGGCTCTAAATTATTTGTCTTGCCCACTCGCAAGTGTGTCTTCTGAACGTGTTTTCAGTGCTGCTGGTGCCATTGTAACTTCAAAAAGGACCCGCCTCTCGCCCAAAAATGTGGAGAGGTTAACAATGATCAAGATGAATCAGCACTTCATACCACCAGATTACAAAATACGTGAATCCACGCAGGAAGAAGAGGACACCGACTTAGGTGACGGAAGTTCTTCTCTGTTAGCTGACCTACTCCCGTCTCAATTCACAGAGTTTGAGGACGAGCTCTACTTCCCTGACACCTAGGCCTGAAACTGATTTCCTTTTTTTCCGTCCTGACTCCTTATTCACTTTTACTCCTGTGCGTCTTTCTTTGTTTTGCAACTTTTACCACAACAAAACTCTAATCACAACAAATCCATCAGCAGCAACGTCTTCGTCTTATTTCCTTATTGAAGGTGCCGCGGTCTGCAATCCTGAAGTTCACAAGTTCACAACTCAGTCATGCTCCTCTATCCTCCTCCTCCAGACTCCCCTATCCATTTGGCAGATGGCTGGATTACGCAGAATGAAGAAACTGTCGCTTCGTAGACGAGTCCCCTCAAAAGAAGTTGGACTTGAATTACTGACTATATGCGGATTGCTGACAGTTACTTCAGAAATTGACACGAAAGGCTGCCCTGTGGGCCTTCACTTTAAGAACAAGATGCGGACAAAAAGTGGAACAGGTAATGAATAATGAGATGGCATGCAGTGGACAGCACTGGCTGTCTGGCTCTGATGAAAACAATTGCTGTTAGTTTGTTGTGCATGAAATGAATCATATGTCTTCTGATATTATTTAATCTTTTACACACTAAATGTAACTCAAGTCTACTCTGTTTTTTTTACCTTGTTTAATTCAAATTGTACTTCTACTGCAGGGGCCACTACGTTGCATTTTTTAATATGCAAAATGTCCTTGGACTCACTGTGTGTGTAGACTGCAACTGCATGAACAACATTGAGTTTGTCAATATACCATGATGATGATGAGTCTTGATGATCAAAGTTACATAATATCTTTTTTCTGTACAGTCACTCACTGGGATGGATGGATCATCATCGTCGGTTTACGGAAGAACTATGGCCATTCTGTGAGTGGCAAACAGGTAAAAAAGTCAACAACAACTACAGCAGAACTACATGTCTGTCTAGTCATGGTATGGAGTGGTCGAGCCAGTGTAGTGTTGTTATGCCAAAGTCCAGACAGCAGTTCATGTAAATTGCGGCTATGTGGCTTACTGCATACAATTAGATATGCTTTGTCTGCCTGTGTCAAAGAGGTATGCTACATCAGTTTGCTTCACTCAGTGGTGCCTGCCTTGACCGTCTGCATGGCCCTGGCCTGCTGTGTGCCATTTACTATCCTTGAAAAGGAGACTCAGAGTACGCACTTTAGAAATGATTCTTGTATGTAATACTGGCGCCTCACGGAAAGTGTTATTTTTGCACTACACACCGAACCTTATATTTTTTTCTCTGTGGTGTTTTAATAATATCACGTCCTGTTTTTCCATCAACAATTACAGGCCGGCTTTTACCCTGTGCGATGGGAAAAACGATTAACTCAGGCTTACCATTAGCGATCCGCAATTCCGCATCCGCCAGGCAGGCAGTGGACAGTGTGTCTGTCTGGTCACCAAGATTGATCAACGGAGTGTCAGATGGAATGAAGGAGTACCACGAATAAGAGGAATTTCCCAAATTGAACAGGACAACTACAACATACAGTTACAGTATCTTCTTCACTTCTCCTTATCTTTTAAATAATGTTATTGTTGTGAACTTCTATGAGTGTGACTGTGCGTTTGTTTGCTCTCTGCTTCAAATTCATCCCTCCAGCTATTTTATACGTTTCTTTGCTATTTTTAAAACTAATTTTATGTACTAATAAATGTTTATTCTCTGTGAGGGCAGATAGGCAAGTGAAATTGCGTAATTACTGCAGCCCTGTACTGTCAAATTGTTTCGTCATTGTGCCTTAAGTTGTAGTAAGTACTACTCTTCAGTGACCTAACCATCCATTTAGCAAACAACTTCATGCATGCAATAGTGCACATCCTTTATGTCCCTTAAAAGATTTATGGATATCTTCGTATCCAAAGATTTGTTTTTCTTCATTTGTTGTTTGTACATGCTGTGTTTTTTTCCTCTCTCCACAAAACTTTCCCCAAAAAACCCCCATATCCATCCAATTTTCAAACCCTAACCCTCTTCCCCCGGGCTGTCTGGTTTTTATTGAGGTGTGACTAAATGACAACAATAATTCCACACACTTGTTGGGGAGGATAAGGTCAGAGCAACAGAAAATCAATTGCAAGGCTGGTGAAGGAATCCGAGGATATATTCTTATTCTGCTTGACACACACCCATGAGTAACTATTTGCAAATCAAATCAGAATTTCATGTGCGCCATCAAGTGGATTGATCATTAACAACATCCTCCTCCTACACGTGACAAATCGAATTCTTACGCTGCTGTGTCCTTCACCTTCAGTACTATTTCTTGTAGTAGCCATACTCCACGCAACTAGTACTTATATTTTGAATACTTTAGCATTGCTTAGGCTACAATTTATAGCACTGTTCTTGTGCACTGTACTATCTATCGTACTGTTCTAATGCTACGCTCAGGCCACTCAATGTTTCATTTCCTTTTTTTTCATACGCTACTACTGCCAGTGTGTACCACTACTACTACCACCACAACGATGACATTTCATCCGTCCAGGATTCCATAGCCAACCTTAATCGCCATTTGCCATGCAGCCAGCCCTGTGCCTAGCCCTATTCTCAAACACGAATCACAGGTAAGATAAGCATTTTGGGGGAGGAAGAATAATGGAGTAGGACGAGAGGAGAGACTTACGCTAGTACTAGTAAAGTAGTAGGACAATTGAATTCCCTAACTGTCAGTGGCAATTTTGTAGAAATGTGGGCGATTAGACAATTTGAATCAACCAGCCAGTTAAATTTCAGGAAAACAAACGTACAGTTAAACCCCCCCCCCACCTCCCCCACAAAACAGTAAAAAAAAAAAAGCGTATGCTATGTTTAAGTAGAAATAAATAATTATTGGAGCCCTAACAAAAATAAACTATCCCACAGGAAGACCCGACCTACCCCCCTCCCTACCCCAACGAATGTCCATGAAATCAAAGTCCCCAAAGTCCAAAAACCCCACCGCTCAATCCCCCCCCCCCCCCAAAGTCTTTAAAAAAGGGGCAAGGGACAGTCTCTCCTCTACTTCCGCCGGCGGTGTCCTGTGGCCAGGTGGTCACACAGCTCTCTCTGGAGGTCCTTGAGCAGGGCTTTCTGCCTCGCCACTTCCTGCTCAAGGTTGGACAGTCTGAGGGTCAAGCGGTGCACACAAGCCTTGCACCTGCAGGTACTGTGGGGGGCAACTGATTTTTTTGCTGCTTGGCAGCGGCGGGTGGCTGCCGGACCACGGCTCTGTACCGCTGAAGACTTGCGCTGACCATATGATCCAGGGGCAGCGGAGGAGGATGCAGCTGTCGTGAATGTTGTCCACTGCGACTGCGTGTCCTCCTCCTCCTGGGCCACCAGCCGCCGATATTCGGCGACAATTGCCTCCAGCTTCCGTTGCCGGGCCAGTCTAGCCAACTCCTTCCTTGCTAGTTTGGAAGGAGCATCTATATGAAGAAAGAAAAACATACTGTAACCAATGCTCTTAAGATTAACACAAAATAATTCAGCAGAAAGTTGTGTCACAGTAGCACTAGCTACTTGGAAGCACAGTACATAACGAACAAGTTACTTACCTTCGGTAACGATATATCTGTAAGAAACAGTAGTTAGTATTAGATTCCTTACCTTAGAATATCCCCAGGCGTCAGTCTGGATCCGGAAACTTTTGCGTAGCAGTACCCCTGCGCGTCGGTAGGCGTCGTCTGCAGGCGTCCCCTGCGGCTCCGCGTCGTCGGCGTCGTGCGCCGTGATGACGTCGCTGGAGTATATAGACGCCGCCTCCGCGCGCTGACGTCAGTTCTTTGCACACAGCTTTTCCGCGCCAGAACACGCAGAGCCATGTGAGAACCAACACTGGTGCCATTTGAAACTAGGGCCCTGAAAGGGATGTCCCTAACCCTAGGTATCAGTTCGCAGAACGGGGAGGATGGGCGGGGCGGTAAGGAATCTAATACTAACTACTGTTTCTTACAGATATATCGTTACCGAAGGTAAGTAACTTGTTCATCTGAAAGAAACAGGTTAGTATTAGATTCCTTACCTTAGAATAGATACCCCAGCAATACCAACCCCGGTGGTGGGTCTGCGAACCAATACAACCTACACCAGAAAGTCCTGGAGGACCGAACGGCCAAAGAAGCCATCCCTCCGGACTTGACTGTCCAGGCAGTAGTGCCTCGCAAAGGTGTGCAGCGAGGCCCACGTGGCCGCCTGGCAAATGTCCTGCAAAGGGACTCCCCGGCCCAGGGCAGTAGTAGCCGCCGTGGCCCGAGTGGAATGGGCCCTCAGCCCAACAGGAGGCTCCTTCCGAGCCAAAGAGTAGCATGCTTTGATGCACAGGACGACCCACCGAGAGATGGTCCGTTTCTGTACCGCCCTCCCCTTCTTCTCACCCACGTAGCCAACAAACAGTTGGTCATCCACCCGGAACTGGCGTGTGCGATCCATATAGAATGAAAGCGCACGTTTTGGGTCCAGACGATGGAGCCGCTCTTCATCCTTTGAAGGATGCGGAGGCGGGAAGAAGGAGGGCAAGGTGATGGACTGCCCAATGTGAAAAGCAGAGACTACCTTGGGCAGGAAAGAAGGTCTGGTCCGAAGAACCACCTTATCAGGATGAACAGACAAGAAAGGAGGTTGAACAGAAAGAGCCTGGAGCTCACTCACTCTCCTGGCAGAGGTGATGGCTACCAGGAAGGCCGTCTTTAAGGTGAGAAGACGGAGAGGACAGGAATGAAGGGGCTCAAAGGGAGCGCACATCAGGAAAGTCAAAACCAGGTTCAAGTCCCACTGAGGCATCACGAACGGAGCTGGAGGATACATGTGCGTGATGCCCTTTAAGAATCTTAACACAATAGGGGACTTGAACAAAGATGGCTGATCAGGTAGCCTCAAGAAGGCGGAAAGGGCAGAAAGATAGCCCTTGATAGTGCCCAGAGCAGAGCCCTGCTGGGCAAGGGAAAGGAGGAAGAGGAGAACCTCAGATAGAGGGGCAGAAAGGGGATCCACAGCCTTTGCTGTGCACCATGCCACAAATCTGTTCCACCGGCAGGCGTATACCGACTTTGTGGAGGGACGCCTGGCTGCCAGAATGACATCACAGACTTCAGGAGGCAAGTCAAATGGCCTCAACTGTCGCCGCTCAATCTCCACGCATGGAGGTGGAGACTGGACAGGTTCGGGTGGAGGACCGTCCCCTGCTGCTGCGACAGAAGGTCCTCCTGAAGGGGCAGGCGGATCGAGGGACCGACTGTCATGCTGAGTAGCTCGGGATACCAGTACCTTCGAGCCCAGTCCGGAGCCACAAGGATAACTTGGGCCCGGTCGCGCCTGATCTTCTTCAGCACTCTGGGCAGAAGTGGTATAGGCGGAAAGGCGTACAACAGACCGCAACTCCACTCGCGCCGAAAGGCGTCGCCGAGCGAGTGCCGTCTTGGAAACTCCAACGCGCAGAACTGATGACATTGCGCGTTCTCTTCTGTGGCGAATAGATCTAACCAAGGCTCTCCCCATTGCTGAAAGAGGCCTCTCGCCACATCCGAGTTCAGACGCCATTCGTGATCCACCGAGCACCGACGGCTGAGTTCGTCCGCCCTGGCGTTCAGAGAACCTGCCAGGTGTTGAACCGTCAGAGTCACGCCCTGACGTTCCAGCCATTGCCAGAGGCGCAGAGCCTCTTGGCAAAGGGTCCACGACCCCACACCGCCCTGTTTGTTGCAGTACCACATGGCGGTGGTGTTGTCCGTGAACACCTGCACTACACTCCCGTTGACAAAGGGGAGGAATGCCTTCAGTGCCAGGCGAATCGCCCGCAGCTCCAACATGTTGATATGGAGCCGGGACTCCGCCGGAGACCAGAGGCCTCTGATCTCCGCCTCTCCCAAGTGGCCACCCCAGCCTTGGAGGGACGCGTCCGTCACAACCACGTGCTCCGGCTGGGGAAGGGAGAGGGATCTGCCCCTGACCCAATCGCGGTCTGTAAGCCACCACTGCAACTGTCTCGCAGTGCCCTCCGAGATCAGGACATGGTCGGATAGGTTGCCCTGATGCTGGGCCCACTGAAACTTCAGGTCCCACTGCAGAGCCCGCATCCGCCATCTGGCGTGATGCACCAGAAGGATGCAGGAGGCCATCAGCCCCAGAAGCCGCAGCGTCAACCTGACCGAAACCCGGGATAACGGCTGAAAGATGGGAATCAGAGCCTGAATATCCCGGACCCGCCGTTCCGGGGGATAAACCCGAAACTGCGCCGAGTCGAGAACCGCTCCGATGAAAAGGAGCTTTTGAGAGGGACACAGGTGTGATTTCGGCACATTGATGGAAAACCCCAACTCGTGCAGGAGGTCTGCCGTCATCTGAAGGTGGTGGACGACTGTCTGGGGCGAGCCCGCCTTCAACAGCCAGTCGTCGAGGTAGGGGAAGACTGAAACCCCTAACCGGCGCAGATGAGCTGCGACCACCGCCATCACTTTCGTGAACACCCGTGGGGCGCTGGTAAGGCCGAATGGGAGCACGATAAACTGAAAATGCTCGTGGCCTACCGTGAACCGCAGGTAACGCCGGTGGGCCGGCAGGACGGGGATGTGAAAGTACGCATCCTGCAAGTCCAACGCTACCATCCAGTCTTGTGGGTCTAGAGCAGCCAAGACCTGAGCCAAAGTCAACATCTTGAACTTCTCCTTCCGGAGGAAGCCGTTGACGTTCCGTAGATCCAAGATAGGACGCAGGCCTCCCTTGTCCTTCTTGGGTACCAGAAAGTAGTGGGAGTAGCAACCACACCCTACTTCTGGCCCAGGAACGCGCTCGATGGCCCCCTTGGCCAAGAGGGCCGTAACTTCCTCCTGCAGAAGTGACAAGTGGTCCCCCGACACACGGTGGTTCTGCGGTGGCATGGCTGGAGGAGTGGACTCGAAGGGGAGGGCATAGCCCCTTCGGACAAGCTGCAGCACCCACCTGTCCGATGTTATCGCGCGCCAGCGGGAGTGGTGATGGCGAACCCTGCCACCCACTGGCGTCACGTGAGCCCGAAAGCTCGGACTAGGAAGGCTTGGATGCCGCAGCGGAGGGAGGCGTGGACTGACCACGACGCTGGCCTCTACCGCCACCACGGCGGAAACCACGGGCGCCACCGCGCTGGGGAGCGCTCTGCGCCGCGTGGCTGGCAGCACGTGTGGGACCTCCTCTCCCTTGGCCACGAAAGGGCCGAAACGAACCCGTCTGCTGGCGCTGGGTCTGGGTCGAGAGACCCAAGGACTTGGCCGTGACCCTGGAGTCCTTGAAGCGCTCCAGCGCGTGGTCCGCTTTGTCACCAAATAGGCGACTGCCATCAAATGGCATGTCCATAAGCGTATTTTGGACGTCTGGTGAGAAGTTGGCAGATCTCAGCCAGGCATGGCGACGAATCGCCACCGTAGTGGACATGGCCCGTCCCAGTGAGTCCGTGGTGTCCAGACCACAACGGATCGAGTACCGCGCCGCATCCCGGCCTTCAACAAAGGCCCGGGTGAGCTTGTCCCGCACTTCCTGGGGGCATTGCGGCAAACACTCCTCGACCGTATCCCACAGGGAGTGGGTGTAGCGGCCCAAGAGGCACGCGGTGTTACAAGACCGCAGCCCAGCACTCAAAGAGGAAAACACTTTCTTTCCGAATTGGTCGTACCTCTTTGATTCCCGGTCGGGCGGAGCCGACGGAAATGCGGACTGCGAAGTGGAGGCCTGGATCACCAGACTCTCCGGGGAGGGATGGGTGGACAGGAAGGCAGGGTCGTCCGCGCAGGGACGGTGACGCCTGGCAACGTTCCGGTCAACCGGCGCACCAGAGGCGGGCCTGGACCAGGTGCCCAGAAGGACATCCGTCAGGGCCTCATTAAACGGCAGCAGAGGCTCCTGGGGGCATGACTGCGGTTTAAAAACTTCCGTCAGGATATTCGGTTTGACCTTCGCGACGGGGAGCTCAAGGTGTAAGGCCTTGGCAGCCCTCATCAGGACCACCGAATAGGCAGCACCCGCCTCGGACGCCACAGGGGACGGAGAGACAAACCCAGGGTTGGGCGACTCGTCCAGGCCACTGGCATCACCCAGATCACCTACCCAGTCCACATCGTACTGGCAGGCACGGGATAGAGGGTCCTCAGACCCCTCCCAACCCTCTCCATACTCCTCCTCGTCATACCCATATTCTGGGTCGACGATATAGACATCGGGGTCAACAGGCCCCATCGGCGTCGGGTCCGGCGTCGGCCGACGCCGGTCCGGCTCCGAGTCCGGAGTCGGGGAGGAAAGGGGGGTGGCGCCGCGCGGCGTCGGTGCCGGGGACCCGACGCCGGCCGGAGCCGACGGCGGAGTCGCTGCACCACGCGGGGGCGGTACCATGGGCTGGCCCACAGGAACCGACGCCGGAGAGGCCGGGAGACCAGCCGGCGACGAACCAGAGGGAACCAGCGGCGCCGGGGCCGGAGCCACCGGCGGCGCCGGGGCAGGAGCACCCGAACCGCTCGGGCCCCCAGACGGGACCGACGGGCCCGTAGGCGCCGAAGGCCCCGCCGGAGAAGACCTCGCCCTCATAGCAATGAGGAAGGCCTCGATCTCCTCACGCGACGCGCCTTCCCCAGGGACCGACAGGTGTGGGGCAGACGGCGTCGGCGACCCATGCGGGACCGCGGGGGTGGGGTCACCCGAGCCCCCGGCCGCAGCACGCGGGCGTCGGGGGGAGTCGGGGGTGCGATGGCGACGCCCCGACTTCTTGTGCTTACCTGACGAGCCGGAGGAATGGTGGCGACTCCCGGAGCGCCCATGGCGGCTCCGCGACCGCTCCCTCGACCGCTCCCTCGACCTCCGACCGGACCGGGACCGCTCTCGACGCGGGGCCGACAACCGGAGTTCGAGAAGCTTGCGGGACCGCTCCCGCCTAGCTTTTCCAGTCAAGGCCCGACAGTCGACGCAGGACTCCACGTCGTGGTCCGCGCCCAGACACCGGAGGCAGAGTCGATGGTGGTCGGTGACCGACATCATGCGGTCGCACTCGTCACAACTCTTGAAACCGGGCATCCTACCGGCACCGTAAAGATCAATCAACAAAAAACTTGGTCAAAAGACCGGAGTACTGCTCTTCGGATCTGCGCTAACTGGCGCGGAAAAAAGAAGAACTGACGTCAGCGCGCGGAGGCGGCGTCTATATACTCCAGCGACGTCATCACGGCGCACGACGCCGACGACGCGGAGCCGCAGGGGACGCCTGCAGACGACGCCTACCGACGCGCAGGGGTACTGCTACGCAAAAGTTTCCGGATCCAGACTGACGCCTGGGGATATTCTAAGGTAAGGAATCTAATACTAACCTGTTTCTTTCAGATATTTGTGGCATGTATCTATCTAACCTCCCAATTCGTCGGCCTCTGCTCTAACATTAGTGGGAGTTTCAGGAATTCTACTAGCACTATATGGACTCACTACATTACACTGAGACAGTACACCAGTCTTCTTCTTCTTTCTTCTTTAGCGAAATTGGTACGTAAACTTGTGGAACCCTGCATAATGCCAGCGCAGTCAACTTGCACCGGAGAAAAACAGACGCAAGCCATGATGATGGCACAGACTTCGGTTACTGTTACCAGTCCAGTACATGCAGGTGGTGAATTTTCTATTACGGGTGGCACTGGCCATACTATGTTACAAGGGCTACTGCTCGATTAATTTAACTTTCACCCTGGCCTGCCCCTGACTACTACAAAAGGAAAATGAAGAAGATAATATGATCATCTATCCCTTCACAGGATATTTGCTTACATATGGGATGACTTTAGATGCTTTGTTTTCCGATAGGCCACACATCAATATCAATGACAGAGTTGTAAAAACATTATTAACAAAGGTAGTGAGTGGTCCCCGACTCCCCGTAATCGCCGGATATATGCTGTGCTTGCAAACTACTGTTACTAGTCATGGTAGTATTCTGAAATATTAAAACTTCTTTCCTCGGCTTTGTTAGTCTGGCACGGAGGTGCGGAGTTACATGCTCTTCAAAGTAACACTCATCTAGTGACCGTCTACATACACCTACGGTATCTATGAGGAAGATACCATCCCAGCTCCATCCATTCAAAGTAAATGTCAATCACTCTTCATAATGTCTCAATTGGACAAACCTTTTTTCTCACCTAAAAACCTTTTTATTTTATTTTGTAAACCGCCAGCCATGCATCCGTGCTTGACTTGCATTTGAATTTGAACCAAAGGATATTTTGCGCACACATACAGTTTCTGTTTCACCCACCCAGGCAGTCCTCTTTTCTTTCTCCTTCCACTCATCCTTGCTTCAGCCTTCAACCGGCCATGCATCAGATTCTCAGCCACCTCGGGCAGCTTTCAAAAACACGTATCATTCTTTGCCAGTCTTTATTTTTAACTCGCTTGTCCTTCCTTACACCCTTCTTTTCGTTCATCCCATCCATCAAGTTCATCTCTGATCTGACTTGGCTTCTCGATAAAACTTTCACAGCTGAGTTGAAGTCAAATTTAGAGGAGGCCATTACTGGTCAACTCCCGCCGCTAATGCTACTGCTAATGAGAAGTCAAGGGTGACTGTCTTCTACCTGGTTGACAAAACTTAGTTCTAAATTTGTAAGTCTTCTTAACAGTAAAGTGTACTTGAACTGTACAACATATACACCCCTGCAGAGAGCCCACTCTGCAATCTCAATAAGTGAGGAATATAATAGCTTACCACTGCCCGCCACTACCGTGGCATCCCCCACAGCAGTTTCTGCTGGCTGTGGCACCGCATCCGACCCTGGAGTGCCCACCTCTGCGCTGGCCCCGGCACTGGTGGATGGCTGTGACGATGGTGTTACGCCTAGAAAATACATTTAATATTTTTAGATGCCATATACACCACTCCCTATTTGGTCTAGGAATTAAAAAAATGTACTAGTACTACATAAACTAATTTAATAACTTGTGACTCTCTAGTCTAAACTAAAAAGTTCCCTTTCTTCAGGGAAGGGTGTTTTTTTTTATTTATGCTTAGCCATAACATGTGATGCTACACTTTTTGGCACAACTGATGAATGCTTGCTTTTTAACACACACCATTTTTCTCATAACAGACAGAAGCTTCCCTTCTACGAACAAGAGCAAGATCATCACCGTATCTTAGGCGGAGTCGTCAACGATTCATCCCCACCAAGACTAAGTTCCAAGTCCAACGAGGTGAGGGCTGTCCCACAATTAATGTGTGAAATCAGCCACTTTTCAGTCGTTCACCGTTTGTTATAGGACTTTGATTTTAATGAATGTTTTTATATAATGCACAATTTTAATTTTTACAGAGTACACACAGAGCTAGTTGTTTTACTTTTAATAAAGCTTTAAAACTTACATAGACTCTGTGGTTTTTGGTCATAAGTGAGTGAGCGAAAGGATTTGCAATTTGCAAACATGAGTACGTGACTCTGAGAGGTCGGGACTCTGACTCCATAGTCTTCTGGGTTGTATAATCATTGAGGATCATCGCTGCATTCGGGAGCTAAATAATGACTTTCAGACACACTATCTAGTCAGTAAGGAGATTGGGGGTTCAACTTCTGTTATGACTGAGGTATGTGGAAAGTCTAACTGCGCCTATTATAATTTATAACAAATGCCCTTGTCCATAGGTCTGTATGTGCAGAATAGTCCATGAAACAGTAGTAGTATGTCCTCCTATCCAATCAAAAAGTAAACTAGTATCTTATTCTTGGTGGCCATTGACATTTTATTGTTAGGAATTGTCAAAGCAAACATTTAGAAGACTCAATAGACATTATGGACAACCCAGACGACTGCACTCAGTGCCTAGAGCTATTGCTGAATAGGAGTTTTGTTTAACAGTACACCTTTTGCCAACTGTGCAAGCTTAGCTAGCTACACAGACAGACTAATAATAATCTAGTAGTAGCACAGAGTCATAGTAGAGGCAGGATAAGAATTTAGAAGAAGATCAGAGACGATTTAGGAAAAAATAGAATTATGAGGAACGTTTGGAATAAATAGGTACTGTAAAAGATAGGGAAGTATAATTAATAATATTAACAGGAAAACTTACTGGGGCCAGCAGAGGAGCCCTCGGCGGACCTATCCTGGCCTTCCTGTTGTTGTTCCTGCTCCTCTGGCGCCGGTACCTCCTCCTCTGTCCTCTTGCCCCTGGGGGGAAGCTGATGTACAACATGAAAGAAAGACACAAACATGGATGATTGTTGTCAACCAAATCAAACATTTCAAAAAAACAATGACAAATTATTTCTGGGAAATAGACAACAATTGCACTAAGTAAATTTATTGACCTATCTGATGTGGTCTACTAGGTATTGCTGGATTCGCGGACCGTCTACTTGGAAAGTTATGTAACTCACTAAACCAACTACAAAAAGGTTGTACTAGGACTGGCAGGCAGCACTCCGCAGCACGCGAAGTGACAGACACAGTCCGTCATGATTGCAGACCACTAAAGTTTCCTACTAAATAACCAGTCATAATATACTCAAACTATCAATCCACCACCACTATCTCTTCTTAGTGGCAGCAGTACAAAGGAAGGACTGTACTTTAGTCTACTCTCTAGTGTGTAGCATTACGCACCCAGGCCAAATGAGCACAAAATTGAAAGCAAGTAAGCATAATAGCACCGTAAGTGAGCAGGCGAGTACCTGCAATCACAGAAGCTTTTGCAACATAATTTACCTGCAATGTAATCTCTAGTGTCTAGCATTACGCACTTCTGTAAACAGTGTAAAGTACACTCATACATAATCACCCAGGCCAAATGAGCACAAAATTGAAAACAAGTAAGCATAGTAGCACCGCCAGTGAGCAGGCGAGCACCTGCAATCACAGAAGCTTTTGAAACATAATTTACCTGCAATGTAATCTGCAGCATTCTTGCTCTTCGGAAAAAACAAACATTTGCAATATCATAATAACACAGAGCAGGAGACAACAAAGTAGTGATTAAAAAGCTACTACTACTCACCAAGCCCAGGAGGTCGAGCAGGTCGTGTTCCACCAGGATGTCAGACCACCGGTGCGTCGCCTGGTTGTAGGTGCGCCGGACCCCAGACTCCCGATACATGGCCTGGAACACCTTCCCCCATAGCTGACGACGCTCCCGGAGCCCGTTCCCGGTACCGGGCCTGCCGCGACGATCTTGGGGAGGTAGCGCTGGACGAAGAAAACCAGTGCGGCCACCTCCACCGCGCTAAAGATATCCCGGGCAGTTACTTCCTCCCCCCTTAAGCGCCCGTAAGGGAGCCGGCTACGGGGTGCGGGACCCTTCCCCTTAGACTTGCCGGCTGCCTTTGCCATGGTCCTGGGTGAAAAAAGAAGAAAAGAATAGGGAAAAAAAATAAAGAAAAGAAAAGAGAGCTAAACAAAAAAAGTAGTTATTAAAGTAACAAAAAGTTGAAAAAAACAAAATATAGATGTAGAAAAATAGAGGGATAGATAATGAGTAAAAAAGACTAAAAAAAAGTTCAAACAAACAAAAGGATTGCAAAGATGAAAGCAGGATAGAAAAAGCATGCCCAGAACCATAGCAATGAATGAAAAACAAGATGGCCGCGCCCATTGCGACCACGTAGGTAAGTTCGGGCAATATTTTCCCCACGAGCACGCAAAAACGGACGCGAACACGCAATTGCGGTCCGCACGTAGGAAATGCACAACGTGAGCATGCAACTGGCGCCCGTAAATGGAAAAACGCGAACACTGAAAACAAGATGGCCGCGCCCATGTACGACCGCATGGGTAACTTCGCGGTCGCCGCGCTGGAAAAAAACCCGCGAACACGCAAAGCGCCCCGCGAACACGCAAACATTTTAAAAACGCAAATTCGCAGATTTTGCGGACCGCGAATTCGCCCATACTTCATTATAGTACTATTGTATATTAATGTTTGTTTTTATATGTTTATTACATGTACTTTTTAACGTGGTATTTTTCTGCAGGGAAGTAGGTTGGGAAGATAATATATAATCTTTTTATATTAATTGATAGTATATTTTATTTATAATTTGGCAATTATGTAAAAAAAAAAATGTACTGTTTGTTTTTAATTTATGTAATGGTAAGTGTGTGAAAGTATGTCTGTGAGATGATTTTTGTTTTTTAAATGTAATTTGTTTTTGTAAGGATTGATTGGAATTAAAAAATGATTTTATAATTTTGCAATTCTTTGGTCATTGGGGAAATTGATATATGTAATTAATTTTTTCCCTTTTTAAGTTATATTCTATATGTTTATTATTTTTGTTAAGATGTATATTTTTTCTGCATAATTTAAGAATGATTTATAATAAGTGTCAAATATTTTTAGTAAATTAATAGGACTTTTATTTATCTAAGTAATCCTTTCAACATCCAACACTTTCCTTACTGTTGTTTAGATTGGAGTGGGAATAGTAAATGTAATTCCTCTAAAAATCCAACACTTTCATTACTGTTATTCAGACTGGAGTGGGATGCCTCGTATACAGAGGGAATGACCAGGAGCACATTTTCAGACATATTTAGGGCTCCTTCCTCTAGTAGAATAAGCTGTTAACTGAAAACCATGTTCTTATGTTGTATATGCTTACTTGGAATCCTATTTTAGTGAACTGCCATGTATCTGATATTTTCTGTACAGACTTCCCCTTCTGAGCTACTCGCTGGGGGCCAATGAACTGTCAGATAATGCTGTGCAACCCTTTTTCACCTAACTGCATTTCCCTTTCCCATTCTGGTTTTGATGGCTTTTTCCTTTCACTCTACACGTTTACTGACTCTGTGTTCACGTTATCTTCGCATTACTTTTGCAGTTTGGTAACACGGACTGCCGGTCCACATTATGGGTCTTTGGGTGCTTCCTGTACCATTGAATGCCAATGTCTACTGTGTATCCAAATATGCTAATATAAAGATTAATACGCTTACTAAAGTGGTAAGGTAGGGGGGGTGTGGCTTGGCGGCAACCAAGATGGCCGCATAATACCGCGGCGCTCCTGAGGTATTCCTAAAGGCCCCTTACATCCGGCATTGATCCTGCAGCCACAAGGAATCGAGCAACAGCATTCCTGCGCCGCTGAGCTCCGGAACCGGGAGGTGTGTTTCTTTCCTCTCCCCGACGACCGGGAGCGGAGTTGTGCCGTTCAGCGCGAGAGGGCCTGCCGAGGCCCAGATTGCGAGAGGCCGTAAATCAAGCACCGGCCTGGCGTGATTGCCAGCCCGACAGGGCGCATCGTCAGCGGCGGAGGTGGGCGCCGGCGCGGGCTGCGGAGGGGCCCGATTCTTGGCTGGATCGGTGGCTCATGCCCCCCCCTCCCATGTGAACACTGGTGAGCAGAGTCGGCCGGTGGGGGCTGGCAGCACTGATCGAGTGCCCGGGCGCCTAGGCCTGGGCTGACGACAAGTGCCTGGACCCCCTCCTGGAAATGCTTGGGGCAGCGAGCGACAGTGAGGAGATCCCTTTAGAGGCTGTGGCGACGCTGTTTGAGAGCCGCTGGGGTCCCCCCGGCTGCGGAGGAACAGACTTCAAAAGGGCTGAGAGTGGTGGCGGAGGAGCGGTGCCCCAATAACGGAGGAACGGCTTGGAGCAACAGGGAAGACGCCTAGATATCGGCGATTGGGTCAGTTGTCCTGGGGGACCACTAGTGATCACCGCTAGTGATTACAACTCCTCTGAGGCGGAAGCCGGAGGACAGATAGCAGCGATTTTACCCTGTTCACTTTTGCTGCATTTTAAAAACTTTCATGTGATTTGTGTCATTTTCAAAAGACTTGCTTTCACTCACCCTGCCCAGCCGCTCCTCGCGCAGACGATTAGAGTGACGCGTTGAGGGTTGACTCTTTCCGCCCACTTGTGCTGAGATGAGCCCCGCCCTCTTCCGCCCCCATATAACACACACACCACTTCCCGTCCCCGCAGCGGGCGGGCGCAGCGGGCGTGCCGGTGGCGCGCCTAAGGCAAGCCCGTCTGAGCCCGGCGGCCAGAAATCCTGCCTATGCCGAGCCAACACTCCACAGCTCAATTACCTACTCTCCTGAGGAGCTTCATCATCTGAATCATCCCCCCTCCTCTTGCACATTTCTGGACTGCTCGCTTAAATCGCCATCTAAATGCCCACAGTGCAACTTTGTATTTTCCTGCTACACTGCACCTTTAGCGCCACTAAACCCCCCCTTACAAGTTTTGGAGTTTTAATTGTCGATCTCTGCCTAAAAACAGAGACCATATATTCGACCTATTAACCTCCACTCAGCCAGACGCTCTGTTCCTTACGGAAACCTAGCTCCATGCGAGCTCAGGCCCAGACGTGGCTAGTGCCCTGCCATCTGGATAGGTCATAGTTAGGCAAGACCGAACAACCGGGAAAGGTGGGGGGATAGCGATCATTTTTAAGGACATTTATTCCTGTTCCCTGAACGCTGTCCCTTTTCCTAATTGGAAAGCTGCAGTATTCAAGCTAGCGGTCTCCCCTCGACTGACACTATCGGGCATTCTCATCTACCGCCCCCGACAAGCCTACGCAGTGGCTAGCCTCATTCGCTGAGCACGTTGCGCCCCATGCTATGAAGGCAGCTAATTTTACGATCTTGGGAGACCTAAATCTCCACCTAGAGGACATACAGAATGGCTTAAGCAGAACGTTCTTATCCGACTACGAGGCCACCAATCTAACACTGCGCAACCGAGGACCCACCCATCAGGCCGGCCATTTACTTGACCCCATCATCTTCAATATCTTGTTTAACTGCACTTCCCCTGCTCTCCCCCTTGATTGGTCCGATCATTTTGCCATTTATTTCACCCTGCCTGCGGATACTATAAAAGGCATGCCCCTACCTGGCCCTATGGGCAACCACAAAGCCTGGTCCAAGCTGACCGTTTCGGCATTTAATGCCTCACTTTCTGCCACCTGCCCTGATACCAACCTTGGGTGCACCTCTCTGGCTCAGGAAGTATCCTACTGGCTTACTTCTAACATCAATCGCCACCTGCCTCTCCGTTCCAGACGACTAATTCCCCATCTTGCCCCAGGCCCATGGTTCACGGAACATTTGAAAGCTATTAAATCTGAATGTAAACATCTGGAGAGATCTTGGCGAAAAACGTACGCCCTGAATGACAAATTAACCTATCGATCAGTACTCAGGCTATACCATTGTGCCTGCAGAAAGGCAAAAGCCCTCTTTGTCTCAGAGTCAATCGAAAAGGCCATCAACCGGCCGAAAGCCCTCTTCTCTATGGTTAGAGCTGGCTCAAATACCGCCCCAACTCCACCCGTGTTGGGGGTAGTGGAATGCAATGAAATTTGCGGACTTTTTCATATCTAAAGTCAAAACCATCTACAATACTTTGTTCTCAGCCCCCCTAAACGACCTCCTGCTCCCCCTAACCTGGACTCTCTGAGCCTGCTGTCTCAGAAAAGTCAGATCTCGAAATGGCCCCTGTTAGACTCCATTACGCTGCTCACCTGCATGACGAAGGTCAACTCAGGTTCCCCCCTGGACCCAATCCCTATGAACATCCTCCGCCAGCTCTCTCCTGAGGTTCTACTAGTCATCCAAGAGCTCCTGAACTCCTCACTGCGGGAATCTATAGTCCCGGAGGAATGGAAAAGAGCCCAAGTAGTACCACTCTTAAAAAAAAACGGTGCAGACCCCAAGATGCTTGCCAACTTTCGGCCCATCTCTCTGCTGCCCATGTTCTCTAAAATCCTGGAGAGGCATGTTAATATCCATCTTTCCTCTCATGTGGAGACTACAGGTTTTCTACATCCATCCCAGTCGGGATTCCGTTCCCACCACTCTACTGAAACTACCCTCTTGGGGGTTACTGAGAACCTACGCACTCGTCTCGACTATGGTGAGACCGCGGCGCTTATTCTTTTAGACATAAGCGCCGCATTCGACACGGTCTCACACTCCATTCTCCTGCGAGCACTGAGAAAGGCTGGAGTGACCGGCTCTGCCCTTGCCTGGCTGGCCTTGTTTTTGAATAACCGCACTTTTCAGGTTGTCTCTTCTGGTTCCTCCTCCTCCGTCCGTTCATCTGCGTATGGCGTTCCGCAGGGGTCTTCACTGAGCCATATGCTCTTTAATATCTACGTGAGACCCCTGGCCACCATCGTGGAAGACACTGGTCTTTCCCTCTACTCATACGCTGATGACACCCAGATCCTTTTTTCTCTTTCCTCAGCCGCAGCAAACGCCCCATCTGCTCTTAAACTTGGACTTAGCCGAGTGGCAGAATGGATGCAGGCGAATCTCCTGAAGTTGAATGGAGATAAGACGGAGGTGCTCATTCTGGGCAAGCAGAAGCACCTCTGGAGCCCTGCGCACTGGCCTCCAGAAATGGGCCCACCACCCCTCCCAGTGACCCAGGTTCGCAACCTTGGCTTTGTCCTGGATGACTCGCTCTCCATGCGACACCAAGCGGTCAAGGTGGCAGCCACGTGTTTTTCCATCTTGGGGTGGCTTCGAAAAATACTATGGATGCTCCCAGTAGGGACTAGACGCTCGGTGGTCCAGGCTCTAATCACCTCTCGCCTGGACTACGGCAATGTACTCTACCTCGGAGCCACCTTGGAGCTTCAGAGCAGACTTCAGCTCGTTCAGAATTCAGCTGCTCGCCTCCTCTGTAAGGTCCCATGGAGATCCTCAATCTCCCCTTCTCTTAGAGACCTTCACTGGCTCTGCATTGCCAACCGTGTCAAATTCAAGGCCCTCTGCTTTATGCATAAAATCAAGCAAGGGTCAGCTCCAGTCTACCTTCAGGCTCTTGTCCAACAATATTCACCACCCCGTCATCTTAGATCATCAGCCCATGGCAATTTTCTGATTCCACGTTTTAAATTGACGAGAATGGGCGGTCGCTCTTTCTCCTGTGTTGCCCCCAGGCTATGGAACTCTCTTCCGGCTACATTGAAACTCGAATCATCTTTGTTGAAATTCCGCAGAGACCTTAAAACCTGGCTCTTCTCTCAATAACAACTGCGATGTGTAATCACTACTTCTTTGGCGCCGGGAGACCCCCTATGGGTAGCGGCGCGCCCTACAAATTTAACTACAAATACAAAATACAAATACTAGACACACGCTTTGAGGCAAGAGTGCGGAGGTGCCCGAAGATAGTGTGGTGCTGACTGCGGTGAGAACGCGGACATATTGTGGGGCAAGGTCAGAACTATCGTATCCCGCCCAGTGACCGTCCCCCGGGGAGTGCCTTGGAGGCGCTTAGAGATAGGCACCACGTGGCGGTGGGAGACTCCGGTGGGCTGATTCGGTAAAATTACCGAATCGGTAAATACAGACTCGGTAAAATACCGATTCTGTAAATGCAGATGTAGCTGGCACATGTCAGAGTGCCACAGGGCTTGAAGAATCGGTATTTTACCACCCAATCCAATTGGGTGGTAAAATACCGATTTCAGGTGTGCATGCACATGTGTGCATGCACACCTGTGCCATGTGACACACAGACATGCCCTTAGGGCCACATGGCGCACATGCCTATTTTTGGGGTGCCAGAGGGTGTCAAAGTGACACCCCCTGCACCCTTGCTAAAATCGGTATTTACAGATTCTGTAATTACAGAATCGGTATTGCCCATTGATTACCGATTCTGTAAATACCGAATCTTAACGATTCGGTATTTACCGAATCTGAAATACCTACATCCCCCCCCTCTATTTTACCACCTCTTAAATACCGATTCGGTATGATTCGGTATTTAAGAGGTGGTAAATTAAAATTACCTTGAAAAACAAAAGAAGGAGTATTACCCGACGTACGGGATGGAGGTTTTTTGAAGCTGGAATAATTATTCCTTTTCTTAAAAAACCCTCACTCACCACCTAGTGGTGACATGCTTCATCATCGGGGTCCACCCTGGCGGCCTAGCGTCACCAGGGTGTGCTTCGACACCTGTAATACAGTGGAGCAGGTTGTGAGTTGTAGGTGCAAAAAAAGTGATGTTAAAAATTGTCCTGGTTTAACTTTGAAAAAGTGAGTTTTATTAAAAAGCAACTGGACAATAATAAAAACTAGTGCGAGATACTGGAAGGGGAGTTATGACCTACGTATCTCTTTATGTGTTATAGTGCGTTGGTCAACATGTTTCAACCTTATGGGAAGGTTCCCGGTATTCATCAGGACCAAGGAGATGGACGGTATGAGTCCCCTAAAAGACTCACCCTATCCTAAATCCTTTCGATGCCAATGGCAAAAATTGTACCAAAAGCGGATGCTCTCAAAAATAAGGAGCATGGGCAAAAACCTGTGGAGAGAGTAAATAAATGCGTCAGGCGCAAAACATTCTTACTGGCCTGTTACGTCGTGCAGACTCTCAGTGCTTACATACTGCATGCCACGGTAGTGTTTAGAATGACCTTGAAGGATGATGAGCGTGATGATATCGTGTGCGTGAACGCTTATTATTAGAGCCAAAGGGTTTGTATATCAATGATAATAGGTGCGTGCACATTTCCATGCAATAATGCTATTGTTATTCGCAAATTCCCATCGTAGGGGGAATTTCGTTGTTAGCTCGCAAATCTACTTTGATGCGCAATAATCTATTTCTTAACGGCCATCCAGTGGTAGCCCATCATAATTAAAATGCAGGTAACGGACATACAAGGCTGACAAACAGGTAACAGAGGAGAACTCGTATACTGCATGGCAGAGGGCAGGCTTACTATCTGTAGTATTGTATTGTGCTTCGGCGGGCAGGGGGTAGGCACATCACGCGGTACAACGTATTCTGAATGAAGAAATATTGTGCTCGCGATTAGTTTTACAAATGATGCCCAATGCTGTGGAGCGGTAAAATCTGGCTGTATAGGAAAGGATACGTGGCATCTACCGACCGGTAATTGGATTTTGAGATGTAGGGCATGCATTTACAGAATCAGTATTTTACCGATTCTGTATTTACCGATTCGGTAAAATTACCGAATCGGTAAATACAGACTCGGTAAAATACCGATTCTGTAAATGCAGATGTAGCTGGCACATGTCAGAGTGCCACAGGGCTTGAAGAATCGGTATTTTACCACCCAATCCAATTGGGTGGTAAAATACAGATTTCAGGTGTGCATGCACATGTGTGCATGCACACCTGTGCCATGTGACACACAGACATGCCCTTAGGGCATGTCTGTGTGCCACATGGCGCACATGCCTATTTTTGGGGTGCCAGAGGGTGTCAAAGTGACACCCCCTGCACCCTTGCTAAAATCGGTATTTACCGATTCTGTAATTACCGAATCGGTATTGCCCATTGATTACCGATTCTGTAAATACCGAATCTTAACGATTCGGTATTTACCGAATCTGAAATACCTACATCCCCCCCCCCCTCTATTTTACCACCTCTTAAATACCGATTCGGTATGAATCGGTATTTAAGAGGTGGTAAATTAAAATTACCTACATCTGGCCCTTTGTCCAGGCAGAGGTAGGGCGACGGCGTATGGACAAGTATGCCCAAATTGAACAGCTGGAACTGAAGCTCAAAGCGGTAGAGGATGAAAGGGGTCACACTCAGAAACAAGATAGGCAACACAGGGCACCTCTCCTAGCCAAAGAATTGAAAGATGTGTTTACTGAACAGGCGAAATCGCTCTCCCTTGCTACCCAGCGCCGAGTGTATGACTTAGGAGACAAGGCCAACAAGATGATAGCCTGGCTGGAAAAGAGGGATAGGGAACAAAGCTGGGTGCCTGGGATAGAGCAGCCGGATGGGACCGTGCGAACCAAGAGCGCGGAGATAGTGGAAAACTTTGCACTCTACTATGAGGCGGTCCATCGATCGCAAACAGAAGGGAACAGGAATGCCGGGATTTCCTGGCCCCTTTGCAGTTGCCCACTTTAGACCAGGCAGACAAAGACATCCTAGAGTCCGCTATCACGATCAGGGAAGTGGAAGAGGCAATGGGGGACTTACAGACGGAAAAAGCACGGGGACCAAACGGGTTCCCGGTAGAGGCGTTTGGATGTGTAGCAAGTTAAACCGCAGCTCCTACCGACCCATATCCCTCCTTAATTACGAAACGAAAATTCTGGGAAAGATCCTGGCTACTAGGCTGGGGGCAGTTATCCAGTCCTTGATCCACCCGGATCAATCGGGCTTCATGCCACACAGAAGCACGCGGCTCAATCTGCGGCGCCTGTTTGGGGTCATACAAGAGATATCCGCCCGTCCAGAGGTGCCGGCGGCCCTGCTGTCCCTTGATGCCCAAATGGCTTTTGACAGCATGGAATGGCAGTACAGCTACGCGGTCCTGGAGAAGCTAAGCTTTGGGGACAATTTCCAGTCGTGGGTGACGTTATACACAGAACCGCTGGCGAGGGTTCGAGTCAATGACGCGCTCTCAAGAGAATTCCAGCTGGGGCGAGGCACAAGACAGGGCTGCCCCCTCTCCCCGACCCTGTTCGCCTATTCGCGCTGGAACCACTGGCCCACTGGATACGGATGGATCCTGAGGTTCGGGGCATAAATTTGGGAGGAGGCTGGGAGGAACGCATATCGTTATATGCTGACGACATCTTACTGTATGTACAAAGACCGGCCACATCCATTCAAAGGTTGATGGCTATACTATTTACATTCAGGGAATATTCTGGGTACCGCATCAACTGGGACAAATCCCTGGGGCATATCCTGGTGGGGCTGCAACCGCAACTGGCGGATGATTGCAGAGGATTGGTCTGGCGGGAGACATTCAGGTATCTGGGAATATGGATCACGACATCGGATACAGAATTTATTCGCTTAAACGTGTTGGCGCAATTAGACAGACTACACGGAGACGTGGAACATTGGAGGACCCTCCCGCTTTCCTAGATGGGACTGGCAATTTTATTTAAAATGATGGCCCTTCCCCAATTGCTGTACGTTCTGCAAAATTCACCCTTTCCGATTCCAAAACAGATCTTTAGAACAATAGAATCGGAGCAGTGCTCCTTACTGTGGAATTGCAGCGGTGGCCATATGATGGAGGAATTGCTGTGCCGGATATCCGCCTGTATTACTGGGCAACGCAATGAATTAATATTAATGGCTGGGTCTTCGCCCCACAGGAGAAGCCAGCATATAGGGTAGATCGTATGGCCCTAGGTAGTGGCACATATTTAGAAGCTCTCTACACCAGGGGTAGGCGCGGCCGGTCTTTACCGCCCCAGACATCAGTGGTTGTGGGGGTGTAGAAGTGGGCGACAAAACTACTGGGGTGGGAGACTAAACTCACGGAACACACACCGCTATGGGCCGGCAATTTTCTCCCAGAAGTAGCGAAGCTAAGAGGTCTACGCCAGTGGAGTCTCATTGGTATTGAGGCACTGGGGGTTGTGTGGAAAAGGGGGAAGATGATAGATTTTGCAGCCCTGCAGGCGGAATTTCAGATGGGGGCGGAGAGTTCCTGCATTATCAACAACTTAGACATGCCATACACTCTCACCTGAGTCAGGGAGATCAGTTGCCTGAATATGCCCAGCTCGAGGATAGGCTGCTACTCGACCCTATAATTGACAAAACTATCTCCCTTACTTATAAAAAAACTCACTAAAAACCTCCCAGACCCATTGGAGCCCCTACGAGAAAAGTGGGAGTCAGATGTAGGATTGCTAGAAGATGACGATTGGAGGGAGGCCCTGCAGTGTCCCCAGGAGGTGGCAGTCCGTGCTAGATTCAGGCTAATTCAGTTGCCTATCCTACACAGGTCCTACACCCCACGTACAGTACAGTACAGAATTGGATATGTAGCGTCACGATTTTGCATGCGGGGTGTGGGGAGGAGGGCACTTTCTACCTCATTCTTTGGGACTGCACCAGAATTCGAGCGTACTGGACTAGACTGGCAGGCATAATGAAGGAAGTGGTGGGGCGGAGGTTCCACTGAAAGCCCGATGGCATGTCCAGGAGATACTACATGGCCAAAAGGGGACAAAACATGGCTGGCCCTGGCAAGCATGGTGGCCAAGAGAAACATAGTACGGCTATGGGGGAGTGATTTGTTACCAACGGTAAAAGGATGAGAGTATGACCTGGACTGGTGTCAGAGGGTGGAGAAGGTCATCTATGAAAGCCGAGGCTGCCCTAGGAAATGGGAGAAAATATGGGTGAAATGGAGGCGCTACAGGGGAGAATGGATGGGCACCCTATCTGGGCCTGCACAGGATTAACAGGGTACAAGCCTAGGTCAAGATGCCCCCTGTGTGAAACGGGTACACTGTGGTTGTGGATTGCTCTGTCCCAATGAGGCTCTGCTCACCGCTAATTTGGAGAGAACTGGGCACATAGTGAAATGGTGGGTTGGAGAGGGTGCAGGTTGGGGGGGTTGAATGCATGGGGTAGGATTAGTTTGGGTAATCAAGGGGGGGCATTCCTATTGTATTTGGTGTGTTCTCCGGGGAATGATTGTTCTGGGTAGGCAGCAATGGGTCATGATGAGGGGGATAACTTCTTGATTGTCTCTACATGTATCTGCCACTAAACTTCCGATACTGACCGATGTGTACTGTTACGGAGCTGAGTTATTGCAATTAAAAGATTTTTAAAAAAAAGAAGTGGTAATAGTAAATCTAAACCCTCCCACTTTCACTACTGTTGCTTTAACTGGAGTAGTAATATTAAATGTAATCTTTCCAACACTTTTCCTACTATTGGTGAAATAGGATTTATATTATGTGTTTATATCAAATATTGTTTGTTATTTTTTTTAATGTTTATGTTATTTTTAGTAAATGTGTTTTTAGGGTTTTAATGTTTTACTATTTAATATATTAGTGAAATTATTTACTCTATTTTGTAATTGAATTTGTGGTATTTGTATGATGTTTTTTATCTCTATATGTATTGTATCTCATATGTATCCATGAATATATCTGCATATTAATATATTTGAATTTAAAGTAATACATTTAAAAATCTAGAACAAATAGTTTTGGTCTGTCACCCTACACATATATATATATTTATTTTTTATGTGAAGAATGGTACAACAATACAGTTGCCTGCATCCAATAGCTGGCAGCTTACCATAGGGTGGGGATGAAACGGGGGGGGGGGGGGACAAAATCCTACATTGCAGTATTCATATAAACCAAATAACCACTCCATGCTCTTACATATAGTACCTCTATTAATCCCAGTGTCCCTCCCTCCACGTATAACTTTTATGAGCCGTGTTCCGTACCTGCCGTAAGGTGGCGCACTCGCAAGTTTATCAGGTAAGTAAGCTCCCTAAAGGAAGTAAGTAGACAGGTATTTCAGGCAGGGTCCCCACATTCTTTCAAAGGTGGGCAGTGTATGGTCTACCAATGCTATCAACTTTTCCATGGCTAGCCAGTCCCAGAGCTTGTGCGTGCAGTCTGCATGTGTGGGTATGGTATCTGTGTCCTAATGTGCCAGCAAAGCCTGCTTAGCAGCGCATAGTGCCAGTGTTATGGGCCTACTTGAGTGCAGTGGTTATGTTAAAGCTTTGGGTAATCCCAATAGAATGTAGCTGAGAAAGCGGGGTAGCTTGGTGTTAAATATAGTATCAATATCAGTGAGGAAATCGGACCAATATCGGTGTAGTTTGGGGCACTGCCACATTAGATGGGAAAAAGTACCCGAGTGATCGTGATGCCTCCAGCACTTATCACTTCCCTTTTTCCACTTGGCCAACCGGGAGGGTGCATAATACCAGTAATGGGACAATTTGAGTAGGGTTTCCCTGCCTGAAGCGCTATCCAGCCGATGTGCATGCCCGCCGCAGGATGTCAGACCATTCTTTGTCCGAGAATTGGCACTCACATTCGAGCTCCTACCTTGTCCTAGCCAGGGAGAGCAAGTGTCTCAGTGAGTTGTTTAGAAGTGCACAGATATCTGACAACAAACAAGACAATAGCCAACGTTCGATTGGGGTGAGTTGCCTACTAGTGTGTGGACGTACCGATGGGTGGGTTACCCAGTGTCGGATTGCTACATAGTGCCAGTGATCAGAATCTGGTAGCCCAAAATCTTGCTGCACCTGCGAAAATTCCAGCAGACCCAGCACATCGAACAAATCCCCAATGCGTTTGCAATTTGCTTACTGCCACTGAGAAAAAGTTGTGCCATGTAGCGCCGGGGGGAGAATCTAGATTTCCTATGATGGGGTAAGGGGTGAAATAGGAGTAGAGAGTTGCTCGGGACACAGTTATCCCATGCTCCCATTGTAGCCCGGACCACCAGAGAGATATACCCCAGTGTGTGGTATCATCTTGGAAGCCATGGAATCTTCCAAATGTGATTCCCTGCCATGGCCTGCTCAAGCAAGCACCAATGTTTTTCTGTGTATGGATGTTGCCATTCCACCAAAAAACGCAGCTGGGCTGCCTGATGATAGCGCAGTAGATGAAGTATGGCAAGCCCTGCCTTGGCCACTGGGAGGCAAGTGCGGTTTCGTGCCATTCTTGCATATTTTCCGCCCCAAATGAAGGTCTCCAGGGATGTTGGAGTTTATTCAGCACAGGTGGAGGCGGTTGCAGAGGTATCGCCTGCATGTAGTATAAGACCCTAGTTAATAGAGAGGTTTAGATGGTGGCTATTCACCCCAGTCAAGGAAGTGGTCCCGATGCAAGGATTGTATTAAGGAGCGGGCCATATTCAATAAAGCTGCATAATTGTGTGGCACAGCTTTCTCTATAATTGGGAAGAAATCCTTGTGCAGCCCAATTGAATTGAAAGGTTGTAGGAAAGGTTGTAGCCAAAGGAGGCCTGTTCAGCCTGTGAAACAGTGAGGTTAAGAGTCTGAGATTTGGTGGTATTCACCTTAAACCCCTCCAAAACAGCTCAAGTTCCTCTCGCAGAGGGGGCAGCGATTGGTACTGCTTGACAATGGCCAACAGTACGTCACCTGCGAACAGAACTACCGTATGAGGTTGGCCCATCAATCGAACCCACTCTATAAGAGGGTGGCTCCGCACGCACTCTGCCAGCGGCTTCATATAGAGGCAAACAATAGCGGCGAGAGCGGCCACCCTTAAAGTGTTCACCTAGATATAGGAAAGGGTTGAGATATGGGAGCCATTGACACGAACAGACACCACCAGGTCGGATTACTAGCGCAAGTCCACTTACGGAACCAGGGCCATAGGCCAACTGCCTCTAGGGCTAACCTCAAGAAAGGCTAATGCACATGATCAAATGCGTTTTCAGCATCGATTGAGAGAAGCATCGTGGGGACTCGGGATCAGACGGGTTTATCTATCAAGTGAAATATTTGTTTAGTGTCATCACCGCAAGTGCGCCCAGGGATAAAACCGAATTGGTCAGGGTCCACTAGCCCAGGCACAAGCCACCCCAATCTATTAGCAAAGACCCCAGTAAATATCTTCACATCTATGTTTAATAAAGATATTGAGCGGTAGAAGGTGCAGAGCTGGGGGTCTATGCCGGGTTTTGGTAAGACTGTAATGATGGTCGATTTCATGGACTCCGTAAGGGCATCTTGTGTACTAAAGGAATTATACAGGCGGGCCAGACAGCTGCGTAGCAAAAATTGATGGAATGCGGATGTGAACCCGCTCGGCCAGGGGCCTTATCCAGCTTAAGCTTTTCTATTGCGTCGAGAACTGCCTGCATAGTGATATCCAATTCTAGCAATGCATCTGTGGGTTCCAGAAGTTTCATAATGGGAGCCTGCTCTAGGTACATGGAACAGTCAGTGTGTGGCTGTGCATGAAACCAACCAAATTCCATCGCAAATTCCGAGTCACACGTATAAAGATGTTGGTTGTGTAGTATATGGGAGACGTGCTGTGTGTGAATCTGCACGCAGGGTGGGTGTGCCAAGAGTCTGCCTGCTTTGTTACCCCCTGCGTAGCATCTTTGTTTCGTGTGGAGCAGGGCATATACCGCCGAGTCAATATCTAGGGCCTTGAGCTGTTTTCTAGCTATGGTAAACTTGTGCCGTATCTTGTGAGAGCCCACCTGCCTATGTGACTCCTCCAGCTCCCTCACCGTGTCTCCAATTCTAGAACTTTGGCCCTCTTCTCCTTGTTAAACCGTGCCGCTATCGCTGTACATGGCCCCCTCAAAACCAGGTTAAAATCTCCACTTATCAAGGCTTTAACGTCCTGGGTAAGGAGCATCCCCACAGCACGTTGGATAAAGAGCTCTTGGTGATCATTGGGCGCATATAGGCATGCAATTGTGAACGTGTGGCAGTGGAGTGAGATCTGCACAGCAAGCATGCAGCCTGTAATTTCCGAGTGAACCTTTAGAACCTGCCCCTTAAAATAAGTAAACAATAAGATTGCCACTCCCGCCTTCTTTCCTGGGCCAGAGGACTAGTATTGGCGATCAAACCACTTTGACCACATTCAGCCCCAGCCATTTTTTAGCACGTGCATCTCTTGTAAAAGACATATGTCGCACTGGTTGGCCTGCAGTTGGGACAAGAATGTTATTCTTTTTGCAGGGACGTTCAGCCCTCTGACATTGAGGCTAACTATCTTCACCATGGAGGAAAGGATCAGTTATGAAAGCCCACTAAGGGAGGAGTTTATATACGTGTTGCCAGTAGATATGTTGAGGCGTAACAGTGTCATATATGAATGGAGCATACTAAGAAGCAGAGAGAACACAATACAAAAAGATAAACACAACCATATACACCAACTGGTGTTGAACAATACATCATGTAGTAGGGGTCCATGTCGCAGGCCATCCGCTTTGAGCAATGAGAGGTGTAAAGGATGCAGATTCCCTCCGCTGCACTCCTTCTAGCGCACTCCAAAAACTAGGCAGAACCAGAGTTCAATCTGAGGTGCCGGTATTGGCGAGGATACCCAAGGGGGTTGCTGTATGTAAGCATTAACGGTTCACCATTGTCCAAGTCCATGGGCTTGTCAAGGGAGACCCAACTCCGACTTCGCTAGTCATCTGTCTGTTCTGGAGACGGGTCCCGTCTAGTGAGGTTCTGCAGAGGTACCGATCTCTCTCCTAGGCTCTCCCTTGTGGATGGTTTGCTCAATCGTTTCCAAGACCGGGAATTAGATGGTCTTATTGGGAGGTCATCAGGACCCCGGGGACGCTCAGGGTTGTCCTGTTCCAGATTCAACCCCAGGATCGTTGTGGCCTCTGACTGTGTACGAACCATATGCGTTTCTCCCTCCCATGCAAAGACGCGGCAAACGGGGTGGCCCCACCTATAGCGGATCCCTTTGTCTCTCAAAAAGCTGGTGACCGGTTTCATGGTCCAACAGTGCTGGAGCACGATAAGGGAGAGGTTTTGGTAGGAGGCGCACATTAATCCCCTCGAAGAGACATGTGGCTGATCACTTACCTTGGCCATGAGTTTCTTCTGTTTGAAACTATGGAGACCCGCGAGTATGTCTTGCGGGTAGCAAGTTAGCGGGAGGAGCGTCCCAACCTGTGTGTGCGGTCTAGAAGGTCTTTCTCCACCAGCTCTGAGAAATAAGGGGGAATAGTCACAGCACATATTCTTCCAATCTGCCCGCATCTGCCTGCAGTGGGACACCCTTAATTCTTATGTTTGACCTGTGAGATCTATTTTCCAAGTCCTCCAGATCGTAACTGAGGTTAACATTGCGATCTTCAAGTTCAAGGATCTCACTGTGGCATGCTTCCAACTCCTCCTACCTGGCATCACTGTTTCTTTCCACTGAATCCACTTGCTGCTCCAGATCTCCAATGTTGCACCGCAGTTCCTTGACTTCCTTAGTCATTTCCATCTTGAGGGTTGCTATATCGTCTCTCAGGGTGCTAAAGAGGCTTTCCATAAAGCTGCGTGTTTCTGGGGCCCAGTCATCTGCATCTTGGTCCTTACCTGGCTTTGGCGGGGAGCGCGTGGGCGAACAAGGCTCCCTGATCGGTTCGGCCTGTTTGGAGGAGCTCTTGGTGAATAAGTCTTTTTTCATTTTAGTGTAAGTCATTTTACGTGCCCCTGGGGACTCCGGAGGAGTATGCACAAGAAAGGTAAGTTGTACCCATCGCTAGTGAGCAGTCTAGTCAGGTCCTCAGTATTATGTCCCGTCTCTGCCCCGGGTTCATCAAGCAGAGATAACCAGTAGTACTGCTCCTTTCTTGACAAGGGCCGACAGTCCCTAGTGGAGTGTTACCAAGGGGTGGTCTCACAGTGTCCTCCGAGGCCAACAGGGACGTTATCTGGCTTGTGAGTAGGCCTGCCTACTTCTGCCGTACAATGGGGACCTCGCTTTATGAGCCTAATCACCACATCAGCAGATTGGAAGGGAGGAGGGGGCCGCCTGCCCCGGCCAACGGTCCACTCCGGTATCTTACAGGGGCCGCGGCTGAGAGAAGGCCGCCGTAATCACCATGCCTCACTGGGGCTATTTCAGGCTGGGGCCTGGCCATCCCCACCAGCGTCTTCTCCTTTGCAAGCTGGCCACACACCCCTGCTCACCGGTTCCCTGAGCAGTCTTCGTCTCTGTAAGCTGTGGACCCCGCACAATGAGCCTGGTTCCGGTCACTCAGGGGCCAATATAAGACGTTCCTCAGCTGCAAACACTTCAGATCTATGCTGCTAATCTAGCTAGTATCCAGGGCCGACGCACGGCCGGCTCCCCAAGGCTGCCCCCTCTGCCATTCCAGGGCTTACCTTCTCTTCTCATGGCCACCAGGGTTTCTTTTGGCCACCACAGTCACATGTTTCAGCTCATGCCTCGGAGAGCCCAACAACAGTGCCTCTGGGAATCGTCTGTCAGCACAGCCCGGCCTTGACCTCTGTCAGTGCCCATGTCTTCCGCCTCGACTCCTGCCCCTGCTGCCCGCCGAGGCATGCTCTCCATAATTCCACTCCCATCAAGGCAGCGTAGTCGCAATCCAGGTCAGGATGTGCCCTCCTCTAGGTCAGTTGGGCTGTGCCCAGTCTCGGGCTCTGTGATGCAGGCCCGCAGCCTACACTATCTCATTAGCTACGGCCAGCTAAGGTCGTGGAGGGGGCCGGAACCCGCCCCCGGTGATAACAGAAGCGAGACAACTGTACCATTCCTCATAGCAGTTCGGTTGTTGCAGCCCTGGGCCGGCGCAGCTCACTAGATCCGCCTTTTTCTCAGTGAGTGTGGCAGAGCTGGGGAAGGCTGCTCCTACTTGGGTGCCATCGTGGACAATCCCCTAGATATATATTTATATGCTTTTATATATTTATATTACCCCAAATTGCAGTGGTTGCTGGTCTGCTGTCCAGGCATTTTCCGCTCCATACCTTGACAACTACCATAAACTCCTCAAAGCTAAATAATAACGTGATTATTCAACTTTGCACAAGATGGCGCTCTGTATTGTGACAAAGGCTGGTTTCTAGCTGAAACGCATCATGATTCTAATGCTGCAGAAATAAAATGTCACCAGTAGGTAATTATAGCCGGGACCTAGTTTCTATAGGAAAAACATTTTTTTTACTTACCTATAACTTTGGAGTCATTTGACCAATCTTCATGAAACTTTCCCCAAAGAATTGTCAAAGTAGGTTCTGTACGCCATGGAAAGTTCCGGGGTGATCAATGCAGTGGGGAAAGAAAAATAGGGGCACCAAAATAAATGTGTAATGTTAATCCCCATGGGAACGCATTGTCGAACCTACAGCCCGAACCGCTGGACAGAATTAAACCAATTTTGGCAGAAAGATAGAGGTTATGCAGATTGTACTTTTTGTTATTTGGTGTGAATCTGTTCAGTAGGTTTGTCAGAAATTTAAAAAGATAGATGTATCTTTGGCTGCGAGAAATAACGAGCTTGTGCAGGGAATTGCACCGCTCTGATTGGCTGCCAACACTACAACCAGGTATGGTTAGCTGCCATCATTGGACTCTACTTCACAGAGTCCCCCCACCCCCAAAAAGTGAAAATAAAGAAAAGGGGGCAGGATAGGAATAGTTTGACCCCCAAGCGATGGCGTTGGGGTCTCCCTGGAACCCCGCTATGGCATAAAAGCTTTTTTTTAAATTGCTGCAAAATCACGGTATTCACAGCAACAAAGAAAAAGCACGCACGGGCTCCCACGCTAGCAATAAAATAACCATTGTGTCGGCCAGGTTCTGGGGGCAGATAGTAAATATAGGAGGGGAGCGCACAGGGCCTTCTTCTAGGGCTCATCAAAGCCCTGGGGACCGCCACCTCCCCGGGGCATATGTAAATAATATGGGGGGGGCTTAGAGACCTCCATGCCATGGAGACTATCACCTCCCTGAGGTTAATTTCAATTGTATAGGGCAGTGGTTCCAAAACTTTTTTGACCCGTGGCTCCCTTGACCTAATTGGCAGTTGGCCGTGGCTCCCCACCATTTTTTTACCCGTGCACAAGGGTGCCGCGGCGCACCCTTTGGGAACCACTGGTCTACATGAAGAATCAAGCCTAGACGTGATGAAGGATTCAGAGAGTATCCATCATTATCATAAAACTTCATTTGCAATCACAAAGATCATATAAAGTACATCTCAATGTATACAACACCATCATAGAGTAGTATAAAGCACTCCCACTAAAAGTAACCAGGCTAGAGAAAGGCTCTAGGAGCACTGTGGCGTTACAAGAAGTTTACGTGGGGTGGGCTCTGATCATGGGCGTCCGCAGAAATATTTCCGGGGGGGAGGGGCACATTTTTAACTTCATCACCATCCCCCCTTGCACCCTTCTCTCCTCTGCCTTACACCCTTCTCCCCCTCGCACCCTTCTCACCCTCCCCCTGGCACCCTACTCCACCTCCGCTCTGCACCCTTTTTCTACCTTGCACCCTTCTCCTCTCCGCCTTGCACCCTTCTCCCCTCTGATTTGCACCCTTCTCCCCTTCTCCCCTCCGCCTTGCACCCTTCTCCCCTCCGCCTTGCACCCTTCTCCCCTCCGCCTTGCACCCTTCTCCCCTCCGCCTTGCACCCTTCTCCCCTCCGCCTTGCACCCTTCTCCCCTCCGCCTTGCACCCTTTTCCCCTTCTCCCCTCCGCCTTGCACCCTTTTCCCCTTCTCCCCTCCGCCTTGCACCCTTCTCCCCTCCGCCTTGCACCCTTCTCCCCTCCGCCTTGCACCCTTCTCCCCTCCGCCTTGCACCCTTCTCCCCTCTGCCTTGCACCCTTCTCCCCTCCGCCTTGCACCCTTCTACCCTCCGCCTTGCACCCTTCTCCCCTCCGCCTTGCACCCTTCTCCCCTCCGCCTTGCACCCTTCTCCCCTCCGCCTTGCACCCTTCTCCCCTCCGCCTTGCACCCTTCTCCCCCTCTCCGATTCACCATTCTCCCCCTCCCCGTTGCACCATTCTCCCCTCCGCCTTGCACCATTCTACCCTCCGCCTTGCACCATTCTACCCTCCGCCTTGCACCCTTCTCCCCTCTGCCTTGCACCCTTCTCCCCTCTGCCTTGCACCCTTCTCCCCTCTGCCTTGCACCCTTCTACCCTCTGCCTTGCACCCTTCTACCCTCTGCCTTGCACCCTTCTCGGCCACCCCCTTGCACCCTTCCCACCCAATGGAGGGGGCTGCCACCTGGAACAATGGCACCATTTCAAAAGCATGATGGACTCCCCGTGCCTAAAAATTAATGTGTTTGTCTGTAACGCAACTGGTGCTAATGTAAAGCGCTCTGATGCCTTCAGTGGAGTTCGCAAAAAATACTTGCTAGGGGGCCTTGTGCTGCTTTTGGGGAGCATTGAATTGAGTGACGTAGGAAAATTACAAAGAGCAGGGCGCAAGAGGCTTTTCACATCACCATAAAATTATAAACACCCTTTGAAGACGTATAACCAGTAGGCGCTTTATACAGCGCTATATATGAAGCTGTGTGTGGTCCGCGGTGCGCAGTGTGCCTACATGAAACAGTGGAGACTGGGAGGGATTTATGAGGCCAGGATTGAGGCCCTCTCGCAGGACCATATATGTAGGACGACGATGCCGCTCAAGGGCGTCACAGGAGGATGTCCTCGAGGGAGCAGAGCAGGAACACAAAACAAAGACAACACACGACACTTTCCAACATGCAGCAGTCACGAGTGACGACCCCTCAATGAGGAGTGAGGCAAAGAAAGAAGCAGGCAGAGTGCGGCTGCATCAGGGTATAAGGTGCCCACCCAACGCTCTCCACCAGGCCCTTGACCCTGCACCCACCCAACTAACGCTCTCCACCAGGCCTCTGACCCTGTACCCACCCAACACTCCACCAGCCCTCTGACCCTGCACCCACCCACCCAACGCTCTCCACCAGGCCCCTCACCCTGCACCCACCCACCCAACGCTCTCCACCAGGCCCCTCACCCTGCACCCACCCACCCAACGCTCTCCACCAGGCCCCTGACCCCGCACCCACCCACCCAACGCTCTCCACCAGGCCCCTGACCCCGCACCCACCCACCCACCCAATGCTCTCCACCAGCCCTCTGACCCTGCACCTACCCACCCAACGCTCTCGACCAGGCCCCTCACCCTGCACCCACCCACCCAACGCTCTCCACCAGGCCCCTGGCCTCGCACCCACCCAACCAATATTCTCCACCAGGCCTCTGACCCTACACCCACCCACCCAACGCTCTCCACCAGGCCTCTGACCCTGCACCCGCCCACCCAATGCTCTCCACCAGGCCCCTCACCCTGCACCCACCCAGCCAACCCTCTCCACCAGCCCCTGACCCCGCACTCACCCACCCAACGCTCTCCACCAGCCCTCTGACCCTGCACCCACCCACCAAACGCTCTCCACCAGGCCCCTCACCCTGCACCCACCCACCCAACGCTCTCCACCAGGCCCCTGACCCCACACCCACCCACCAAACGCTCTCCACCTGGCCTCTGACCCTGTACCCACCCAACGCTCTCCACCAGGCCTCTGACCCTACACCCACCCACCCACCCAACACTCTCCACCAGGCCCCTCACCCTGCACCCACCCAACGCTCTCCAACAAGAAGCAGTCACGAGTGACGACCCCTCAACGAGGAGTGAGGCAAAGACAGAAGCGGCTGCATCAGGGCATAGGCCTCGTCCTGGGCCGAGCTCTAGAGGACATAAAAAGAAGCACTTCGAGAATCTGTTCGAGGTCACCTACCAGGGGTCAAAGGTCAGCTGCACCTGCGATAGTTCCGAATCGCCTCCTGTAAGGAAGGCTAAAGGACCCCTCAGCCTTAGGAGTGACCACTCATCTGGGCTCATTAGCAGTAATTACAGAGTCCCATTAGTCCAGTAATGAGCAGCTCGCCACTGGGGCAGCAGGAGCAGGTAAGGCACTGTGGCTGATGAGCGCAATAAGCAATCACCAGCTAGGAGCGAGAAGAAAACACCAGGAAATGCGTGCCCTGGGGCAATGTCTGCCATGTGTGAGAATTAAAGGCTTTCTCCATCAATCACTCATTGAGATGCAGAGTGCGAGGATCACGTGACCTGGCAGCACAAAGAAGGGGGAGGAATTGCGACTGCAATTTCCACGACCCACATCCTGTGCCGCGGCGCAGTGCCCCTGGCTTCTAATCACGACACACGGGGTGCCTCGGCGAACACTTGGGAACCACTGGTATAGGGGGGACCTCGCGGACTCCCCCGCAGCCCCAGGGACTGCCACCTCCCTGGGGATGAAATAAATAATGATGCGTGGGGGGGCTCTGCACCCCACACAGCCCCAGGGACCACCACCTCCCCGGGGTAAAAATACACTACTGAAGGGGGTCTGTTGCAGACCCCTGGCCCCAGCAACCACCACCCCCCAGGCAAATTTGAAGAAAAGAGTGGGGTGCACCACAGCCCCCTCCAGGAGCCATATATGGGCCTGGGGACCGTCACCTCCCAGGGCCTGCTCCAGCAATGTTACTGAGCAAACAGTGTGCGCCACTTTGAGAAAGCAAGAGCATTTTGCTCTTGCTTGCTCAAAGTGGAGCACACTTTGCTTCTACAAAAAGGGAGCTGCATGTCAGGGAAATTAATGTTAACAAAAGGGAGTGAAGTGTGACTTTATCATGTTGATAGTAAACCCCAGTGAGATAGAGGGAAGACTGGGCCCCACAAAATCAGCAGGTGTGCTGCGACCACCACCATCACTTTCATGAACACCTGAGAGGCACTGTGAAGCCAAAGTGGAGAACAGCAAACAGAAAATGCTCTTGGACTTCCATGAACCAAAGGTAATAACTTTAGGCTTGCAAGCCAGGAATGTGGAAATAGGCATTGTGGAGGTCCAACATGACCATTCAGTCTCCAGAGTCTAGGGCAAAGAGAACCTAAGCCAACATTAGCAACTTAACCCCTTCCATGCTCATGACAAGCTCAGCTCGTCATGAGGCACACTGGAGCTGTGCTAATGACGAGCTGACCTTGTCATGAACAATGGGATTATCAATGAATCAGCACAGGAGGGGAAAAGTCATAGCAGCCAAGGTGTTAAAGTTCTCTTCCTGTAAAAAGATTTTGAGATGGTGAAGATCTAGTAGGGCAAAGATTCAGTATAGCCTGAAGGCCTCCAACCTTTTTTGCCAACAGAAAGTAGCAGAATAGCAACCATGTGTTACTTCTGATCTTGACCCTCTCGATGGCTTTGTTAGCCAACAGTGCCTGCACTTCCTGATGGAGCAAAAAGAGGTGGTCCTCCCACAGCTGTTCAGGGGATAATGGCAATGGTGGTAGAGTCTCCAGGAAGGGTAAGGCATAAACCTTCTGAGCAATTTGTAGCAACTACTTGTCTGAAGTTAATGCTTGCCACTGGGACAGGTAGTACCTGACCCTGCCACCAACGGGATGGGTGTGCTGCAGGGAATGCCCATTAAAGAGGTCTTGAGGCTGGGGCAGCCGGAGCAGCTGGGAACTTGGTCACTTCCAGGAACTGTGCTGTGGGAGAATCCGCTTCGGAGACTTGCCTGCTGTGACAGACAGCCTTTCATAATGAAAGAAGAAAAGGAACAGAGTACACTTCAAAAGAAGCAGAACCCCAACATAAAACTTCAAAGACTCAGACCCTAAATCACATTTTGGTGTCTGGAAAAGAACTTTAAGAAGGGGAGGTTGAGACCCCAACTATCTTCTGCCAAGTAGCCAGATGGGCTATGTGGAAGGGGACTGGTCTCCCTGCTAAGTAAGGGGACATCACCTAGGGAAACCAAGATGACCTGCCCTGGAGAACTAGCGCAGAGTTGTTTGCCAAGACCAGTGACCACTGTGAGGAAGAGGAGAGCGTTGGTAGGAGTGAGCTCCAGTCGGGAGCCCTACCGAGAGGACTTCCTGAGTGAGGTGTGAGCCAAACATCTGATCACCAAGTGGGTCACTGCCCGTGTGTAGAAATGGTCCAGCAGCCCCTGTAAGCCAGGAAAGGGCCGCCATGATTTGAGTCATGCAAGGACCACCATGCCGGAAGTGCCAGGCCTGCACCGCACCGCCTCAACACTGACTCCGTATCTCAGAGAGGACCACCACTGAACATATTTGGGCCAGGAGCGTGGCACTTGGGTCCTCGGACATAGGCAACTCTGTATGCCAGGGGGGGCTGCCATTGTGAGGATGATTGCACCGGAAGAGTCTGCGCCCAGAGTACGTAACGCAGCAACCCCATATGCCAGGTGTGCTTTCAACACCACTGTAACCAAGAGTTTGGGTAATTGCGCGGACAGGATTACAGCTGTGACTGGTGGGCCAAGCCCACACACTATGATCTGCATCTGATGGATTTCCCTATGGGCACAAGGATGCCACCAAAGTCTCGCCACGCTGGGGCTCCAATCAGGAGGCAGAGGATAGAATCCATCTCTATGCACCTGCCGGGTGCTGCTGCATGTACAGCAAGCAGCCCGGTTTAGCCAAACAGGAGCAGGACTCAGGAGCACCCACAGAGAGAATTTTCTGTCCTGCTGAACGCTTCCATACCGGGGAGTGGGTAAGATTGGTACTGGGACTTCGGGGACCAAGGGGACTCGCTGCTAAAGGTGCTGCGCTAACTCTTGAGTATGGCCAACTACTAAGCATTCCCTGGATGTGGCCACCAGTGAATGGGGAATAACAGTGACCGCGTTATAAGAAAGAGGATGGGACAGGGAATTGCCCGACAACGACTAGTGCTCTAACCTCAACGGGATTGTTTTATTGCTCACGAATGTCACAATTCCTATGCATGTGTAGAGTATGAAAACAAAACAGTTATTTCTTATAAAAGTAAGGATTTGACTGGACACAGATTTATTGTCAGCAGTGAGTGCACTTTGAGTTATTTGTCATGTTCCCTTACCTGTCTCTACACTACCCTTGCCTCCTGAGGGATATTTTGACTGCTCGTCCACAACTACAACTGAGAGTCAAGTGCAAAAGCGGTACTTGGCCCGGTTGCACAGGATCCATAGTAGGCCAGGCCCTGGGACATCAGGAGTAAAAGGCCTCAACCACCATGGTTGGACCCACCAGCTCTTTTGTTCTACGTGGCCCTCTGAAAGGGTTTCTGACAGCATGACTTTTAAAGACTATTTTAAATCCCCTGAAAACCTAGCGGACGACCACCAGATGTGGTGGCAGAATGCCTAATGACGTCATAGTGTCCAGTCCACACAAAACTTTAGTTGCAACCCTGCCATCAACCAATGCCTGGTTCAGGATGGGCCGACCTGTTCCGGGAAACATGGGCAGTAGCTGCACAACAGAGTCCCACAAGTTATGGGAGTATCGGCCCAACAGACATGCAGTGGTAATCAAACACAATGCCAAACTGGTGGAAGAAAATCCTCTATCATAAGTTCCTGAATGTTGATGCCTGCACCACCAGGCTCTCAGGAGAGGGGTGCTGGGACACAAAGGCTGGGTCTCTGGGGCGAGGCGATGACAGCAGACAACCATTCTGTGTACCAGAGGCCCTTTGCTGGGTTTGACCTAGGCCCCCAGGAGAATCTTGGGGAGGCCCTAATTAAAGCGAAGCAGGTGCTCTGCAGAGCTTACACCCGGTTGAAGCACCTCTGCCAAAATGTTGACCTTGACTACGACGGAGGATAGCTGCAGGTCACGTACCACCGCTGCCTGGTGCTTCAGAATGACAATAGATGCACCTTCCTCAGTGGCAGGGCACGGTGAAGAAATCAGGCAAGTGTCTGGCGAGGTGTTCAGGCCACTGGCATCATGCAGTGTTATGTTTTGTAATGTACCCCAATATAGGCCTGAGTAGTCGCCTAACCTTTCACCTACATTTTCCCTGCCATTGTACTACAAACCGTTTTTGGTACTGACCTTTTGCCTAGTTAAGGTGCTGCATAAATGTTGTGTTGTTTCCCCAGAAAATTTGCCTAATTTATTATACATGAGGATTTTCAGAATCACAACAGGATTACCATATTCTCACATTAAGGTTAACCACAGAGACATGAAGTTCCATCTCTAAATTGCCCTGAAGAAGTCCCAAGTTTGGACGAAATGCATCGGCTGTATCATTTTCTCTACGAAACAGAATAAAGAAATCAAAACTGAGGAGCCTTTTCTCATGTGACTACTTGACTTTGAATCAATCTTACTGTTGGTTTTCTGTGGTCCACTTGTGCTTTTGTTTATCTTGTTGAGTTCCTTTTTGAACTAACACTGACGGTGGGTGTCGACCAGGGTGCACACATTTCCCTATGTTGATAGGAAGGGAACTTTAATATTAGAGTAACTTTTGTGTTAGGTGCTGATACTAAGAAGGTTCCACTGTCGCTTTGTTGGTTTAGCATAAACATATCTTTGCTGGGGAGAGCTGCGGCGAAAGACTTCCATGCTGACACACTGACATGAGATGCTGAGGTTCCTCCCCATATCAGTTTTCCTCCTGGTAGGGATCATCCTCAAAAAGGTAATACCTCTCAACATCATCCCCTCCTACAGAAAAACGAGTGACTGTTTAGGATTGGAAGTCTGGTATGGTTGTTTGTGATCTGGTGGGGTCACTATAAACCCTGTGCAGCGTTGATTGGGGTACTGTCTTGCAGTCAGAGAGGAAAATAGGTACCTCTTCAATCAGGGTTTGAGATGGTGTTGAATGGACTGGAACCAGACCGGTAACCGGCACTGGTGTCCACGGCAATCTGGATCTGGGGCAGATTCAGAGGACTCAAATGGGCTCAAGGGCGAACCCGCCAATGTTCCCAAAGGCGGGACAGAGGGAGCTGTGGGCCTAATGATGGAGTGGATGGAGTCTTAAAACTTCTAGAGTTGGGCAGAAGTCATTCCACGTACTTGGAAACCTAAAGAGCCCACAGTCGCAGGCTCTGCTGATGGAGTGCGGAAGCTGGATCTAGAGAATGACGATTACTAAGAGAAACTGAGAAAAACTTTGATTACTTCTTGTGGTTCTACGAATTACCGGATTTCAAAGATGAGGATTTGGAGTGGGAACAGGAAGGACCTTCAGTGGGAATGGCCCGAGATCTCCCTTGGGAGCAGAGCCTTCTTCTACTGCTCCACTAGGAGCTTTCATCACTTGCTTGTGAATTGCCTTCGGGTGCATCGACTTGCAATCAGGGCAGGCCCTGGGGTTGTGGCTCGAACCCAGGCAAACCAAGTGTGGGTCCGAGACAGACATGTGTCTTTGGCATTCCTCACTGGGCTTAAACCCGTGGGTTTTTTAGGAGACATGCCCCTAGAACACTGGGAGCAAAGTTCAAACAAGCATTTGCAATGCAATAAGTCTCGCCTTTGGGACCTCAATTTTAGCTATGCAGCACATTATAAAGCGCGAACTAGACTTGACGGTTTAGAAGCCCCAGTTACATTTCACCAGGACACATAGGCATATTATTGAACTGCATTGAGAAGTCCTTATTTAAAGTGTTATTTTTGTATAACTAACTGGTAAGAGCGCATCACATCGATCGGAGGGCTGCGAGGAAATGGCACTTCCTTTCAACACATAGATGATGTACTAAACTTTAGAATATGTAATGAATTGTTGCTGCATTGTGCCACTAAAAAAAATCTGAATACCTTTGGGTGGATATGTACCGGTCTTGTAGAATTAATCGGCGTCACTTTAAATTAAATGTGTGCCTAACAATGTCTCTTGTAATATAGTCAATAAAGGGGCAGAAAAGCTGGGGTGACTCTGATGGTGTTCGAACCGCTGACATGCAAGTTACACATATTAGCAGCAGGATTATTAACTCAGAAATCTATCTAAGGGGCTAGCAGGAATATCACTAATGATGCAAATCAGCATACTCAACTGTGTTTCACCAGGTTTAAGTTACAAAAGATAAAGAAGAATAAAAGATAGGGTTCAAACAGCGGTAACGTTTGAAAAGCCACTAACATTTTAAAACAGGGCCTGAATCTTGTTCAGCATCTGTGGAGACAGAGGGAGAGGTGCTTTGCTTCAGTGATGCAGAACAGCCAGGCAAAAACAGTGTAGTAAAGAAGTCTCTCCTTCCAATACAGCAATAGCAAATGGGTGCAGAATATGGGGAGGATTGAGCAAAACGCACAGGCCCTTGTGAGTGGGAACAAGAAATAACCAGAATGGGCGGAAACCTTAAAACAATCGGTTGGACTCCGGTAACTGGGTTGGACAAAAACACTTTATTAATGTTAACAAAACCCTGATCCCTTAAGATCAGACCCCCTGAAGGTGATAACATTCCAGGGAAACCCTAGTGAATAGGGTAATTTAGAGGAATCCCGAATAAACACTGTCAGAAGCACAACCGTGTAAAGGTGGATTTCCGTGAATAAGAGACATCAATTGTGTGAGCAGGTACAAAACATCATAAGCCCACATAGGCAAGGCGTGTATCACGACCATTCAATGTTGGGTCTGTGTGTTGTGAAAAGAGAAAAGCACTGAATGCATGTGGGGTTAAAGGCATAAAGAGACTTCATGGCGGAGACCAATCACTATTGGTACGCAGGACACTATTAATTAAGAATAGCAGAAAGGGCAGGTGAAGAGAGCAGTTTATAAAAATCAAAATGTAGCCAATGGGTCGCGTGAATGTGAGTATTGATGTCAAGTTGTGTCTGTAGTCTCGTGGTGTGACCCCAGGCAAATTAAAGTGGGAGTGAGGAGCTCGAGGACAGATGGGCTAAAACCGTGAGGTCAGGGGACGTAGCAGCTAGCCAAAAGCATACAATGGGGGGGCCTGGCAGGAAAAAGTAACCAAGGCCTGTGCACAAAACAAAAAGGCAATCGAGGTTGGGAATAGACTGACCTGAAGCATTAAGATGGCGTTTGAGTAAATCAAGAAGAGATGCTGGCAACCAAGAAGTCGGGGCTTATACGGCTGACGTGCTGTAACAGGCCAGAGGAAAACCCCAAAGAAACAAGTGACAACGAATCAGTCGGCGGCAGGTGAAGTTCTGACAGCACATCCATGGTGACTGCTGAGCACTAGTTGGCAGACTGCAAGGGACCCTCCTGTTTGTCTATCAAATCAAATCAGGTACATTTGTACAGCACACACATCACTCGAAAGTCTCATGGCGCTTGCAGACGACTCTGATAGAGATGCTAGCTTAATTGTCAAATAGCCATGACTTCAGCTTCTTACAAAAGCGGTTATGATCAGGGATGGTACGTAGTTGTGAGGAATTTTGTTCTGTGATGCCGGGGCGAGAAAGGAGAAAGACCTGCCTCCTTTTCTGGCGGTGTGAATTCTGAGAGGGGTAAGCAATGATTTGATGCTGGAGCCTTTTCCATACATATGTTTGTGTCTCGAACAAAGAATCTTAAAGAGAATTTGTTTTCTTACCGGTAGCCAATGTAGGGATCTTAGACAAGGAGCGGAGGAAAATCTGGGTGGAAGGTCAAGAAACAGCCTAGCCACAGTGTTCTGCAAGATTTGAAGTCTGTTCAAAAGGTTTTCATTGATTGAGAACAACAGGGCATTTCCATAGACCATTTAATTTATTATTAGTCCCTGGACTAATGGTTTCCTGGCCTCAGTAGGAATCCATTTGAAAACCTTTCGTAGGCTGCGTGTCACACCTAAACATGTGCCGATGATGTGGTTAATCTGGCTTTTCATGGACAATTGATTGTCCATGTAAAAACCTAAATTTCGTATTGTTGGTTTGGAGATTGGACAAGGGCCAAGGTTGGGAGGCCGCCAGTCGTGGGACCAGTGCTCCTGAGCCTTACCAAAAAGCATGATCTCCGACTTGCCTCCATTCAGTTGATGGTGATTGGAGCACATCCACCTGTCGATATGGGACATGCATTTTTGAAACGCTGCTTTGTTTCTGCGGGGTCTGGGCCTATGGTGATCAGAATCTGCGTGTCATCTGCGTAAGATATGACATCAAAACCGTAAGATCTGACCACCTTGGCCAGCGGCGTCATATACAGGTTAAAGAGGGTCGAGCTCATAATAGAGCCCTGTGGCACTACCATCTCAACCGGTCTCTGACATGTGATGTTATTGCCCATTTGGACTGTTGATACTCGGTCAGCTAGGTAGCTCTTGAACCCCTTGAGAGCATTCCCTCTGACACCAACCTCCCATAGTCTATGTTCTAGGATGCGATCGGAGATGGTGTCAAAGGCGGCGGACAGGACGAGAATGGCTGACTGGTTTTGTCCAAGGCCTGCCTGATATTGTCAGTTACCTCGACCAATGCTGTCTCTGTACTGTGTGCCGCCCTAAAACCGGACTGTCAGGGATCGAGCAGTCCATGGGTCTCGAGATGGCCAACGAGCTGTTGGTTTATAAGAGATTCCAACATTTTCCCAAAGAAGGGAAGTAGAGAGATAGGACGGTAGTTTGAGAGCAGTTTAGGGTCAGCTTTGTTTTTTTTTAAGATGGGTCTGACCCTAGCTGCTTTTCACATTTTAGGAAAATCAGCCTCCGAGAGTGACTTATTAAATAGACCTGTTAGACTTTCAAATAATACCGGTGCAATGGTGGGGTGGCGGTACTGGGTCTGTGGAAGAACCTGATTTTATCTTCTGCATGACAGTAGTGACTAACCTAATGTCACAAAAAACATTCGTCCAGGATATGTAGGGGGTCAGAGGACAAACTAGGCCCATCTTCAGAGTAAGTGTTATTGTGTTGTGATGGGAAAGAGTGATGGATAGCTGTGATTTTATCTTCAAAGAATTTAAAGTCGGCCATGTTTTTGCTTTTTCGCCCTTTTCGCTCCACGGTTCGGCACGAGAGCTTTGTTGTCTTTAATTGGTCTGTGAACCGGGGAGCGGTTCTGGACTTGATTTTAACCTGGGTAAGGGGGGCAATTTTGTCCAGCGCAGTCGAAATGGCTTTGTCAAAGTCGTATGCCTTTTGATTTACTCTGACTTCTTGGCCTGGATGGTCTAGGCACAAATGTTTAGAGAAAAGACGCAGAGTGACTCTGCGCCATGATCTTCGCAATATTAATTCATTTTTATGGTCGTTTTTGATCATGTTGTTAGGAATAGCAAATTTTTGTAGGTAGTGGTTCTGACCATAATAGTGGGACTGGGGGTTTGGCTGTGGTTCCTAAAAAAAGAGTAAAAAGAAGGTCAAGTGTATGGCCGGAACTATGGGGGGGGACCTGTGACCAGCTGGACGAGTCCAAGAGTATTCATGTTTGTGATCAGCTGGTCAGTGGCTGAGTTTGATAAAATCTCAGCATGAAAGTTGAAGTCTCCAATTAAGAGAAAGTTGTCAGAGGTCAATACATGTGGCGCAATGGTCTCTAATAATTTGTCGGAGAAGACACCTTTGGGTCCAGGGGGTCAATAGATTAAGGCCCCTCTACAGGTACCACTGGATAGGCCATCTATCTTAAAGATACATAATTCAATGTGTCCTGAGATCATAGTTTCTAAAGCAGTGATATTCAAGTCCTCAATGGAGGCTATTAGTAGACGACCTCCTCTTGTCTCTTTCCGGTCCATTCTAATTATCTTGTACTGAGGAGGAAAGGCGGTGTGCAAATCAGGGGATGCGTGTTCATGCAGTCAGGTCTCCGTGATAAAACAGATGTTCGGGGCTGCCAGATCTAAGAGGCTTCATATCTCTGCTGAGTGTTATGGGATAGAGCGTGCATTGAAATATACAGCGCTAAGTTGTTTAGAAATATTATAGTGATTAAGGCCATGGGGAGTTAGGGATTTGTTTAAATTAATGGGTCCAGTTAAGTATGAAGTTTTAGGATTTCTATGTATTTACGCTACTAATAGATCAGTGGGTCCTAGGTGAGGTTTGTGTACATGTTTTAGCTCGATGCTTGAATATTTTAAGAGTACCATGATACCTCTTATTCGTGATACCTATATACGATAAACTAGTGCGCACGAGTCCTTTTTCCATGGTTCTGACCAATCAAGATATTTTCAATAAAGTTTTTGTTTAAATAAAAAGTCTGTTGTTGCTAAGTTTTTCTTTTCTCTCTTTGCGGAACTAAACATGACCTAGTAGAATAAATCAGAAATGATCGTTCCTAAATTACATCACTTATTGTATTGTGTTTATTTTCTGCTATTCACAAGTAGGTTACTATAAATGTCCTAATAGGCGACAGCCCCAGGTTTGACGGCTCAAACGAGAGAAAGTTTTTCGGCACTGCTTGCTAGATTTTTCTCCTGTTCATAGGTTTGTACTGTTAAGCCTATACATAAGGCTGTCATGGTGCAGTTGCTAGATTTACTCACCATTTCTTAATGAGGAGGACCTCGCCCCCAGTTCTTTTTTTTACTGCCGGATGGCCCATTCTGATTAATTTTTTCCGATGTGGGTGCGCCCTTTGAGGTAGTTGCTTACCAGCCCTGTTTATTTTTTGGTACGGGGAGGAGGTTTCCCGAGCGGATGGGTAAAAACGGAAAAGTACAGAATGAATTGAGAATTACAAAATAAAAAAATACTAAACTAACATGGTGTACGGCTACACAGCACTGGAACAGGATAATTGTCGATGGACAACCAAAAGAACACTAAGGCTGCAATGCCCAGAGGAGGGGCCATCACACGTTTGACCCTGTTAAAGGCAAGTCGCTCCCCAGGCCGCACAGCTCCACCTGTTGTGCCTGTCCCTTGCTCCTGACCCTCGCTGCTGCCGCGAGTTCGAGGCCCTCCTCCACCCGCAGGCTGCCACCTGCGCCTCATCCCTGGTGGCCGGGTGGTGAACCCTGAGTTCTGTCTGCTCGCTCTGTCCCTTTTGCCTTCCGTCTGTTTTTTACTTCTGTCAGCTGTTTTTATTCCTCTGTGCTCCGTTTTTGCCTTTTGTACTGTACTCTGTGCCCTTTGGTATCCTGTAATCCCGCCCGTTTGTGCCATTGTATTTTGTTCCAGTCGTCCCGCTTTCCCTAAACCGCCGCTACGTCCCCTGTGGCCCGCGCGCCCATTCGTCCCGCTCCTGCCTCCCAGCTGCTCCTCCCTCCCACCTACCCTTCTTATGGCGGCCGTGCAGCGGATGCGTGCAGCAGTCCAAGCCTGGACCGTGCCCAGTGCCCCCCGCAAACACCACAACACCCGCCGCCGCTAACACCCTCCACGTACTCAACGCCGGCCGTTTACACACCTGCATCCGGGCCACCCTGAAGCGGCCCCATGGGCCCTTCTGCCAGAACTGCGGCTACACCAGACTCCAAACCACCACCACGCCCACCAAGGTAGGCCGCAACAGCCTCAGGTTGCCTCCTACTCCACACCTGCTCTGCCCAAAAAAACACCCCATCGAACTGTGGGACCTACTCGGCTCCACCTCCCCAGACGTTGCCTTCCTGACGGAGACCTGGATGAACCCCTCCTCGGCACCAGACATCGCCATAGCCATCCCTGACGGCTACAAGATCACACGCAGGGACCGCACCAACGGAACAAGAGGAGGAATCGCCATCGTCCACAGAAACACACTCAGAATCTCGGCCAGCACGGACGACGCGCTCATCACCGCCGAACACCTGCACTTCCAGATCTACACCGACCCCAACACCACCTTCAGAGGAACCCTCATCTACAGACCAACCGGTCCCGGCCACAGTTCAGCGACTCCATCGCCGACCTCATCAGTACGCACGCCCTCATGTCCACGGACTACATCCTCCTCAGAGACCTAAACTTCCACCTCGAGAACAGCAATGACAGCAACTCCGCCAGCCTGCTCGACAACCTCGGACTCAAACAGCTCGTCATGACTCCCACCCACTCCGCCGGACACACGCTCGACCCCATCTTCTCCGCCAGCAACCACGGCACCTTCAGCCACACCACCGAACTCCACTGGACCGACCACTGCTGCGTCGACTTCACCTTCGAGAAGCCTACCATGCATCACCAAACACAACAGGCCCTCCAACGCAGCTGGAGCAAAGTCACCGAAGACCAGCTAACCACAACCCTCACCCGAAACCCATTAACAGACACTACCGATACCGCCGCCCTGAACCTAAGGCAATGGATCGACGACTGCGCCAACACTCTCACCCCATTCAAGAAACCCTTGAACAGACGCCCTAACCGAAAAGCAATCTGCCGCCGACCTCCAGGCATCCAAGCAAGCCTGCCGTAGGCTCGAGAAGAAGTGGCACCACGATCAGACACCGGACACCAACACAGCCTACAAGAGCGCCCTTCGCAGACACCACCAACTCATCCAAACCACCAAAAGGACATCCTTCAAAGAGCGCACTGACAATACCGCACACAACAGCAGAGAGCTCTTCAACATCTTGAAGGAATCCTCCAACCTCAGCTCAAACTCCAACGAAATCCCGCCATCACAAGACATCTGCGACTCCCTAGCCACCTTCTTTCACCGCAAGATCGCAGACATCCACAACAGCTTCAGCAACTAGGCCCCCCGACAGACACAGACACCTCAGACTCACCACCCCATCCACATCTACCTCCTACTTTCCTGGACCCACATCTACGACGAAGACACCATCAAAATCATGAGCACCATCCACTCCGGTTCATGATCCGACCCCTGCCCGCACCATATCTTCAACAAAGCAAGCTCCACCATCGCACCCCATCTCCGCAAGATCATCAACAGCTCCTTCAAGACCGCCACCTTCCCGGAGAGCTGGAAGCACGCCGAGATCAACGCTCAAGAAACCCAAAACTGACCCCAAGGACCTCAAGAACTTCCAGCCCATCTCCCTGCGAAAGTCATTGAGAAGATCAACAGGCAACTGACCTCCTTCCTTGAAAAGCACAACATCCTGGACCCATCTCAATTCAGATTCCACAGCAACCACAGCACCGAAACAGTGCTCATCGCCGCCACCGACATCAGGGCCATGATGGACAACGGAGAAACCGCGGCCCTCATCCTCCTGGACCTCTTGGCCACCTGCGACACTGTCTGTCACCACACCCTCCGCACACGCCTCAACAACGCAGGGATCCGCGACAAATCACTGGACTGGACCACATTCTTCCTGACCGACAGAACCCAGAGGGTCCGCCTCCCCGCATTCCGCTCTAAAGACACCAAGATCATCTGCGGCTTACCCCAAGGATCATCCCTCAGTCCAACACTCTTCAACATCTACATGGCGCCGCTCGCAAACATCGCCAGATCGCACGACCTCTACATCGTCTTACGCCGACGACACCCAGCTGCTCCTCTCCCTCACCAAGGTCCGGACCACCGCCAAATCCAACCTCCACGAAGGAATGAAGGCCATTGCTGAATGGATGACTAAGAGCCGCCTGAAAATTACCTCAAACAAGATGGAGGCCCCCCTCATCGGATCCACCCGCTCCACCTGGGACGACTCATGGTGGCCGGCCGTGCTGTGAACAGCATCGACGCCCACTAACCACACATACAACCTGGGATTCATCCTGGACTCCGCATCATCCATGACCCAGCAAGTGAACGCTGTCTCCTCCTGCCCGCTGCCGAAGAGCCAGATTAAAAGTCTGGGCGTGTGGATTGACCCCGGTCTCAGTTTTCTGGTACAAGCTCGCAAGGTCGCAGCCACCTGCTATGGCTTAATCAGAACGCTGAGGAAGATCCTCCCTCTTCTTCCTTTTGATGCTAGGCGCACGTTGGTGCAAGCCCTCATTCTATCACGACTCGACTATTCCAACGCGATCTATTTGGGCACTCCACAGGGGACCATTAAGACCCTTCAGCTGGTTCAGAATTGCGCAGCACGCCTACTGCTAAAGATGGCGAGACGTGACTCTGCTAAGCCAGCACTTCGTCAGCTTCACTGGCTTCCTGTACAACAGAGAATTGTGTTCAAATTTTTGTGTACTGTACACAAATCCCTCACTGGTAATGGGCCATCGCTCCTTCTACCGATGTTTCAATGCCTGCCGGTACTGCGAACCCTCAGATCCAACCATAAAATGTTGCTGACAGTCCCAAGGATTCGCCGGGCTCGCTCTGGCAGGTGCAGATTTGCGCTACACGAGTCAAAACTATGGAATCAACTCCCTGAATCGATACGTTTTTAACCTAACCACCTACAATTCAGGAAACAGCTGAAAGCCTTCCTTTTCCCTTGAATGGCTATGACATTTCTGGTTATCCTAATGCGCTGGGATGCCTACGGGTAACCATGCGCAATATAAGTGCATATTCCATTCCATTCCATTCCTCCTGCTTGAACACCCTCCGCATGCTCTGCAAGATCTACTGATGGATCCCCACCGGTACCAGAAGGACAGTCACACAGGCCCTCGTCACCAGCAGACACCTACGGCAATGCTCTCTACGCAGGAACCTCAGCTAAACTCCAGAAATGACTACAACGCATACAGAACGCCTCTGCACACCTCTTCCTCGACATCCCCTGCCACAGCCACATCGCAGCCCACCTGAGAGACCTACACTGGCTCCCCGTCAACAAGAGGATCACCTTCAAGCTCCTCAACCATGCTCACAAAGCTCTCCACAACACCGGACCAGTGTACCTCAACGGACAACTCACCTTCTACACCACGAACCGCCAGCTTCGCTCCACTGACCTCGCCACCATCCCCCGCCGGGCGACCGCCAGTGGCAGATCATTCTCTCACCTTGCCACTAAAACCTGGAACACCCTCCCCATCCCTCTACGACAGGCCCAGGACCTGCTGGCCTACAGGAAACTCCTCAAGGTCTTGCCGTTCTAGCAGTAGCAGCAACCCCCATGCCTTGAGACCCTCAAGAGTAAGTAGTGTGCTCTACAAATATACCGATTGATTGATTGACACGCTGTAATAGGAGGAAGCGTGAAGGTGTGATCGTAATATGATGGGCAACAAAAATGTTCTCTTAATGAAATCGGCCCGGTGGGAATTAAGCACACAAAAGAGTAACATTTAGAAAAATGCACCAATAAATGGAAGCATTTAAGAGAAGCACAATAAAGAACTAATGTTATTACATGGGGTTATTTCCAAACCCATGGACTGATTACAGCATGTCTTTCAGACAGCGCATGAGCGCTGCCTATGCTCAACCTAAAAACAGTCAACAAAAAGTCTGAAAAAGTGGTCAAAAAGTGAATGAGTTAGCCCCCGGGAACCATGCTGTTGGCTCGGAAGGAAAGGAACTGATGATGATACAGGAACCTTGCACTACTTTTCAGATGCCAAACTGATCGTCACCTTAAGTAATGCGGAGGTACTGCTCAAAGTTTTCCGGACCCAGTCTGACACCTGGGGAATATTCTATAGTAAGGAATATGAGGGAAGCAGTCTATCAGAAAGCAGCCACAATAGATGCCAAATGAGCCACCACGTAAGCAACAGCAGCAACAGCTCCAACCTCTAAACCAACAGCAGCTGACACACCAAGACAGAAAGCTGTTACCACAGCTTCCACACAAGGAACCACAGCCCTTACTATAGAGACTGTTTCAGCTCTGACATGGTCAACGGCAGCAAACACAACTGCCACCATAGCAGGGGCGACAGTAGCCACATGTGTATTTTCTGGGCATAATATGCCCCTCTCAGATCTAAAATGCCCCTATTTTAAGCTTTCTGTACTTTGAGGCACGTGCTCTAGCTGATCAATTCTAGAAGACTAACTGGTTACTTAAAGGTGAGGCAGAGGTGGAAACACTGCAAACCTGTGCTGCTTAGGACACAAGGTACTAGACTAGCCAATCCTACCCCCAGGGAGCAGAGAGGTGTGAATACATAGTGCCTCCAAGCGCTAACTCAGGTTTTAATTCCAGGAAAATGCACTTACACTGCTCCTGGGCACCTAGGTGCCTTTTCAGTTTTCCTCTTTTGTTGACAGCTACTCAGCCTTCTATTAATGACGGCTGCCATTAATGCAGTCCCGGAGAACAGATTTCCAAAAATCATCTTTTTTCTAATTTTTTTTTATAAATTGTTTAATGATCTCTTGATGAAAGCAATTTAATGCAGGCTGCTTATCACATTTCCCCCGTGAAGAAATACTTCACTGTCTTCTTTTTATTTCTGTTCTTTTTATAACTGCCATCAAATCATTCTTCCCTTTACGGCAGAATCAATGAAAAACATAAGTGAGCTCATCCGACATGAAGTCATGCTAGAGATCCATCTTTCATCTGAGTTCCCTTGACCGCTCACTGTGTTTAAACATCGGAAGAAACTTCTGAAAATGAGTGTATTTATAAGATGAATTTTAAAAACATATTTTTGATACAGCTTGCATGTTTGCCCCTAGTTTTCTCAGTGTATCTTTGCAACACAGCAGTGCTTTATACTGGGAGTGGTTCAAGAAAAATAACATCCATATTTCTAATCGGGACTTCTTTATACATTCAGACAAAGCAATGTTCAGTGTTGGTGTTTAGGAGAACTTACAGTGATGGTGTGGTTTGGAAGATAATGCGTTGGTAGTACAAATACTGTGTAAATTAGAACTAGCAAGAGGGAGCTTATTACAAATTAGTATAATTTGAAGTGAAGTGTGATAAAGGGAAAATAGCACTAAGACAGATCTTTTGCACAGAGCACAGGACAGACCATGCTTCTCACAGGCGTTCTAGGTATCCAAGATATTTTTGCACAACTCCTTTTAGTCAGAAAGTAAACCTGTGACGAGAGTAGTTTAATAAATTGTCACAGATCATCATTAATAGCTCAATGCCTACCCAAGCTAAAAAGGTTAGTGCACAGTTGGCCAATATCAGACATTAAATGGACATGAGCCGAGTAAATAGCATTGAAATTTGCAAGTAGGAAACAGCCATGTGTGCGGTCAGCAGCTGCTGTGTTTTACCCGTCCTTTGGTCTTTCTTCCCCACCTTAGATGCAGGTCAACCTCAGTTACTGCCGACATTGTTTTTTAAGACTTATAATTTTAGAATGTGACTATTTACCTTTGACCGCATGTACTTGACACGCTATGTCACAAATGGGTAATCCTTGAGATGTTGCAGGGAGTTTGTAGTCACAGAACTATGCTTGGGACAATAGAACCTTAGTCGGCAGGGACTGAGTCATTCTACCACCTTAATACCCATGGGTGGCTGAGGCGTGTCTGCAGTGAATGTACATCCCTAGCAGGTGTTATGGAAGAGCTGAAGACCCAGCAGCAGCCTCTGGGTGGCTGAGGCGTGTCTGCTGTGAATGTACATCCCCAGCAGGTGTTATGGAAGAGCCGGAGACCTAGCAGCAGCTGTTATGGAAGAGCCGTAGACCCAGCAGCAGCTGCTGGGGGCTGAGGGTGTCCGCAGTGAATTTACATCCCCAGCAGGTGTTATGGAAGAGCCGGAGACCCAGCAGCAGCCGCTGGGTGTCTGAGGCATGTCTTAGGTGAATGTGCATCCCCAGCAGATGTGGCGGTAAGGAATCTATAACTAACCTATGTCTCGTACAGATACATTGTTACTGAAGGTAAGTAACCTGTTCATCTGAAAGAGACAGTTAGTTATAGATTCCTTACCTTAGAATAGATACCTCAGCAATACCAACCCCGGAGGCTGGTGTGTGAACCAAGTTCACACTAGAAAGTCCTGGCGGACTGAACGGGCAAAATAGCCGTTCCTCCGGACTTTGCAGTCCAGTTAGGGCTGCTGCAGCTTTGGCTGCTTCATCAGCCTCTGAATTCCCAACAGCGTGCACACCGCAACGTTGATGGCCCAATGTATGTACAACATGTGGAGGCAGCAGTCTATATTTAAGACCAGCCACCTTAACCCAAAGCATTTTATGCTTTATTGTGCTACCCTTAGAATACCAAGAGTCACTTTGTATCCAAAAATGCAAATTGTCATTAAAGGATTGAACACAATAAAAAGAATCACACACTCAGGATCAAAATGCTCGAGAGCCAAAAGCAAAGCTCTCAACTCGGCCAACTGTGCCGTACAGTCACTAAGGGACTGGGTATGAATCAAACTGGAGAGGAAAACTCCATTGGTCATACTGCCCATAACGATAGCGCAAGCTGCAGAATAAGTCTGCTTTGTACCAATGGCTGGTTGTGCTGAATCATCAGTGTAAATGATACATTTATGCTGATCAAGAGGAAGCATCTCAGAAGGCAGAGGATGAACATATTCATATTAAAGAAACTCTTGAGTTTGCAAGGAAGGGTCAAAATCAAAGGTACCATAACCAATATTAAAGATGTCGTCCATTGAATCCAAAGGGGGCGAAGGGCTTTAAAGTTAAGAATGCTAACTTTTGTGACTGTCTCGAAGTCAAGCAAAAAAATGGTCAGGGGTTCTGCCCACTTAACCCTCCTATACCTGAGCAGGGGACATCCTAAGATGAAAAGATAGCAACAAAAGGGTACCGAAGGGATTGATCCAAATTTAATTCTCAAACAAGAAACAATTAATTATCTTGTGAAACAGAAATTAAACATGAAAGAATTACATATAAAATGTATCCATACATATATGAGCAAACATCAAGGAAAACACAACAACCGACAGTCTATCTACAAATTATCACATATACATATATACAAATATACATCACATTTATAGTATCACGTAACTATGTACCCCAAACACAAAAAATATATATAAAAAAAAATATATATATCCTAATTCGAATCAGTGCCTCCACTTCATTTGTAACGAGAGCACAATACCATGGTAGTCCCAAGAGTAAAGCAACTGGGGGTTACAGAGTCACCCCAGTCTATATTTGCATAGGTGCCAATCTGAAAAAAATCAAACAAATTATTTCATCAAAACAAGGGACTCCAATTGAAGCAAAAGGTGTCGACGCAGTCGCGGTCGCGTTTCAGCCAGATGATATAGGCTTCATCAGGACAATGGGTACTCTATTCATCTAGGTCCATACAAATTCACGAACAATTATCGGCGGCCAGCAAACACACCCACCCACATGGGGGGGTGCTGGGGCAGGAATCACAATCTGACCCCAGTTCAAAGAATTCTTCCTTAATCTTTACGCAGACCGTCCACTTGGATAAGGCAAGAGGAGGACAGGCGTGGCTAAACTACACGTCCTTTCTGCAAGCAAAAAGACCAAAGCGACACGGACAATCAGTGTCAGGCACAGGTGAAACGACAAAGAAGTGTTTACCATGGGGGAGGGCGCCATTAAACCAAATTAGGAGCTCTCAGGCCGCAAGAGGAAGCTCAATAACATCATAAGGGCGATAACCTGCAGGAACAGCAGTCACAGTATAAGTATGTAAAATATAATTCTCATCAATAGCGGGGAACATAACCCAGGAGTAAAAAACTTCGAAGCAGCATGCTGGGCCTGCCTCGACTACAAAAACAACAGCAGATCCTGCATACAAGTGTTGAGTAACTGCCGCGCAGCAATGAGCAGGAATCACAATGGGATTAGCCATAAACCAAAAGTAAGGGATTCAAATGGTAGCAGAAAAGTGGGTATAAACCTTTTAAAATACAGCAATAGGAAGTCCTTACAAACTGAGGAAGCAAAGCCCCCACACCATGGACGTCTCCGGGAAACGGGTCAAGGGTATTGTGGACTAGCACAAGCGCTACTCAGGCGTCCCACAAAGAAGTCCTAGACCAAATGTTTGCTGCGCCATGTTGCAGGGAATCTAGGTAGTCACAGCAGAACTATGCTTGGTACCATAGAACCTTAGTAGGCAGGGACTGAGTCATCCTACCACCTTAGTGCCCAGGACCGACTAGCTATAGTGTCTCTCACTTGCCCCCCTACCCCCTCACAGAGGAACAAGTGATTAGACACCCCAGAACACAACACTACCGACCTTCTCAGGAATTGCGCTGACAGGAAACACCCTTTTGCTCTCACACTCGTATTTGTCGACAATAATATCTGACTGAGACCTGAGTAAAGCTTAAAATGTTTATTATAACTATTGTGCTCTAGTATGCAGTTAACATGCCACAATAAGAAGATGCCCAACACAAATACGGCCAGCATAGTAAGTAATCCCTAAATCATAAAAGTAGCTGTCATGATATTATACAGGGTAGACTAACCCCCTGCCCTTCTTCAGAAGCAAAGTGATATATATCAGAAGATCTCTGGGTGTTTGCAGCAGACCCCGTACCTTAGCACGTACAGATGAAAATTCTACATCTCAGGTGTATTTGCGATCTTCTCTTTGAAATCTCTCTCTCTAAGTGTGTATTTGCATGTCTGTCCATACCTATATGACAAAGAGTGTATGTTCCCAAACAACAGCTGCATTCTTGTGTTTTGTCTAGGTGCCAGAACAGAATAACAAGGGGCATTGTTGTTTGGCCTCGTCTATGGTGTTCAGACTAAATCCCAGGAAAGAACAGAACGGAAAGACGTCAGGTTCTGTGTGACAGTACAGCATGGCACAAGCAAAATACGTTTTTATAGTAACGTGCAAAAAGCAGAATGAGGCCTTTAACTTGCTCAGGCTAACATAGGGAAAATGACAATGGGATTGCACGGGACATATGACAGAGACTGGTGTAAGACTGTTCAGAGTGTATGTACCACAGGCTCTAAGTAACGAGAGAAAAGTCCAGGCTGAATCACCTGCCCTATCTTCTTTTAGGCCTTTTTCCTCATGCACTGAGCATAATCTTGGTGGAAAGGACAGACTGTATATTGGTATCGGAGTATGTTTTGTCTTTTTCTGCAACCACCCATCTCACACAATATACAGCTATTACAAATAGCAAAAGCACATTCACTTAAAATACCAATCTAATGGCTTTGCCAATGGTTGTTTTCTAGGCAGGACTTAAAAAGCTTGACAAAAAGAGCTGTATACTCACATATTTATGGCTGACTTTTTCTTTGAATCTTTTTCATACTTTTTTTTCATTTTACCCTCTAGTTTTCTTTTTCTTTTTTCTTTTTGATCTTTTTTCTTCTTCTTTTCCTTTTTTGATTTTCCCTTTTTGATGAGCTTGGATACAGGAACCTGTGCCAAAGCCTGCAACTGTTCATGCACGGCCTTTAGCTGTTGAAACAAATGCACAGTGCTGGCCAAACAAACCTCATAAGATTGTAAAGAAATGACAGCAACATTATCAGTCATCAAACTAACATCAATAGCGTTACCAAGGTTTGTGTGCTACCTTAGCTTTGACTAATCCAATGAGTAAGAAAAGCTGTTGCCTCAAAGTGATGAGTGAAGAGTAAGAATGAGACACCCTATTAAAATGAGCGAACAAATCACTAAAATAGATGCACTGTTTGATACATGGGCTGACATGTTAAATACATTTTTAATATGCATGAAATAAGAGCGATAGTGTTAAGGTGGAAAACGGGCGCTAATTAATGAATGTTGTTAACATATCTAGCTGAATGTGAATTCTAATTTAGATGGGAAGAAAAATTAACATGGGTTTAACTGCTGTCAGAAATAAAAACATCGAGCAGTGTACAATAGGGTTTAGCTGTGCTGAAAGTGCAAGTACGGCGTTTTAAGCTTTGAGTTTTAATCATGACTTTTCTCTTTTTCTTTTTACTTCCACACCAAGCAGGGTGATTTTAGGCAATTATCAGCTGGTGCAAATTATTAACATATGTACACTATGTGCAGCTGCACCATAGTTTATAGGAAAGGGATATAACACCAGTTCAATAAGAAGCATTGAGAAAGCACATATATTTACTGGCTACTGGCTTTGTTACTATTTTTTAGCGAAGCTGTACAGCATCAGTAAGAACATGTTTTGCCAATTCTGTGGAGTATCAGCCAAAGGAAAAAGAAAAGATACCATGTTGCAGCTGCTTCATTTCAAGTAAATTATAAAAATTAAATTGGAGCAGCACAGAAAAGCGTTTTTTATGTAAGGCGGAGGGGCTGACATTAATCTGCTGCTGCGCCTTTGGGGGGGAAAAGTTTAAAAGTTATTTTTTTTTAAAAAGGACTGAGCGGCACAGAGGAGCAGGTGAGGGGAGTGGGCACTGGAAAATAAAATAAAACAGAGGGAGGAGAGGAAAAGCAGGGTGAAAGCGACACAGTGGGTACTGGCAGAGAAGACCACGAGTGAGAGCAATATGGTGCGCGCAGGTGGGGCCGTTTGATGGGGGGCTGGGGTGGAGGGGGGGGAGAACAACACAAGAAAAACAGTAAATGGAACACGAGGGAGAGAGCTGAAAAGCATGCACTTTCTTGTGGTGCTTAACCAACCAAGAAAAAAAAAGTAGTCACCTAAAAGTAAGAACTGGGAGTATTAAAGTCAGTCAATCAAATGGATGATAAAAAGGCTACGCTCCGTGGGAGGGACAAACACAAGAAGAAGGCAAGCCATTGTATAAGCAGTACCTAAATTAGAGTGACTAAGCCAACCAATGGTAAGCAATAGGAGAGAATTAGCCCACAGTATGTTCTAGGGAAGCCCACAAAAAGTGTTTCGGAGGCGAGACGTAAATACACCCGCATGACACCAATACACATTCATCAGGTACACTTTAAAACAGTCACACAGTGCTATCAGAATTAACTGTGTTTACCTCCAGGGTCAGTTTAACAGTAAACTCAGTAAGATAAGTTAGGCTGTTATATGAAATAAAATTACATTTTCAACTTTTTTTAAATTTCCTTGAAAATGCTAATCACTGAAGATGGTTTAAATAAGCTTACTTGTTCTTGCAACTTTGCAAGGCGCTGAGCCCTCTCATCTTCTGAATCTTCAGATGAACTATTATCCGAGGAAGAGGATTTGCTGCTTTTAGTAAAAGGTGATGCCCTGCTAACTGCAGGAGGGTGATTCGGCTTGCTATATTGGATGGCTTCATCTGGAATTTTTGCAAACTGCATCTCAAAAAGCTCCTATATAAAATAAAAGAAATATTTTTGCAAAGATTCCACAGAATTCTTTTATACTAATTATTTAACGATGAGTAAGAAAATAACACGTCCGCCTATAGAAATTGCAATGGCTGAGGTGGTAACGCATTGCTGCAAGTTTTTAGTGCAATAGTTGGGATTATTATGCATTACGAGGTGGAGGGTGTGTTTTTGAAGACTGATGGTTTGACGCTGAAGGTGTCAAGCTCTCCTATCTTGGCTGTAATGCATTGGTGGGAGTATTACTGCAGTGCTGTAGAAATGTGTCCATGGGTGGAAGTGAACTTGTGGTATGGGCGAAGAGTAAGCTGTACTGCCCTGGAAATGATCTAGTCCCTGGTCTGCATGACAAAAGCAAAACCCAGTGAACTGAAGCCTCCATGGATGGACAGTCAGGCTGAAATTTTAAAGGAAGGGTGCAGGCCAGGGTGTTCGCTAAATCTGCTTGTGATGGGGTAGGCCTCTGGCTCCAGCCCACAGGCCATCTTTGCAAGGGCACAACACCACCTCCCCACAGCCAAAGCCTTTTGTTCCTGTCCTGGGAGCAAGTTCACATTTCATTCACCACCACTGTGCAAAATACAGATTTAGCGTCCAGGAGTTTTAGACAGAGCAATGGTGACCTGTTGAAAGTCATCCTTTCAAAAGCATTTATTAAAAATACCCAAAAATGTAAAGTAGTGGTTTCCTAGGCGAGATAACCGTTATTAAACTTATTATTGTATCCCAATGCATACCCACTGAACAGCCAACCCTGCTACATTGAAAAAAGCTGAAGTGCTAGTCACTGTAAGGACATGTTTAACAATAACCTTTACATGTCCTACTTGTAGATACCATTCATTCTGCCTCAATTGACAGTTAACACCTACTCAGGGGTCACTTATAAATATTTAACAGGAAGTTTTAGGCTTGTCAAAGAGGGGTTATTTTGGCAGGTCCGATTTGCAGTCAAAACCTGCGAGTGGACAGCAAACTATCCGCCCTCCCCCAAGAGGACCTCCTGATCACAGCTGGGGACATGAACAAGACAATGGACCAGGCGACAGACAGGCACCCAAACAGACCAAGCCACAACTCCAATAACAACAACAACACCCTGAAAGACCTATGCGTTAAACAGCATCTGGCAGACCCATGGAGGCTCCAACACCCGACAGCGCGCGAGTACACATTCTACTCACACCCACACAACTCCTACAGCAGGATTGACTACATACTGATGTCCAACACACACACGCACCTCATAGAAGAAACGGAAATAGCTCCAATCACCGTCTCGGACCACGCTCACATAACACTCACTCTAAGTGGGAAGCACAACGAAAACCCAACGAGGAGATGGAGGCTTAACGATGACATCCTCCAGAAAAGAGAGAACGTTAAAGAAATTGAAGCCACAATCAAAGAATACCTCGAACACAACGACAATGGCGAAGTAGGGAAAGACATCGTATGGGACGCCCTCAAAGCGACACTAAGGGGGAAATTGATAAACATCAAAGCCAGGATGAACAGAGGCAGAAACAAGAAAATCCTTGAGCTCGAGGAGGAAATAACAGCACTGGAGAGAGGTCACTGCGCAAACATAACGGACAAGAACACGCTCACCCTGCTCACAAAAAAGAAATACGAACTGAACAAGATCTTAAGCGAGAGGGCGGGATCCTGGCTGACGAAGTTCAAGTCAGTCAACCTATGCGCAGCAAACAAAGCATGGAAACAGCTGGCGTCCTACTTAAAGGCGAAACAGAGGCAGCACACGATAGCAGCAATAACAGATCGAGCGAACAAATCCCAAACAACTAACAAAGGAATACTAGAGGTCTTCAGACAATTCTACCAAGAGCTATACACTGAGGATCAAACCCTGAGCAAGGATGCAGGACTAGATCTGCTCAGTAACACTAACCTGCCGAAACTCAAGGAGGCGGAGAGGGAGTCGCTCGAAGCCGACATATCGGAAGAAGAGATTGGAACAGCCATATGCCAACTGAAACAGAACAAAGCGCCAGGACCGGACGGCTACTCCGCAGCATTCTACAAAACTTTCAGCGAACACATTAAAACGCTAATGGCACAAACGTACTCCACATGCATCCAGAACGGGAAGATGACGGAGTCCATGTGCGAGGCCAACATCACCATAATTCCCAAGGAGGGGAAAGACCCACAATATCCCCAGAACTACAGACCAATATCGCTAATAAATGTCGACTGCAAAATCTACGCGAAGGTCTTAGCCAATAGATTAAACAGCATTCTGCCAGACATCATCCATACCTCACAAGTGGGATACATTAAAAACAGACTATCGCAGGACAACACAAGGCTACTGTGCCATCTAATCAACCACACAGCAAGTAGCAACGAACAGGCGGTCATGATAGCGCTGGATGCGGAGAAAGCCTTCGACAGAGTTTCGTGGCCCTTCTTGAGGAACTGCATGGGAGCTTTTGGCCTGGGGGGGAAGTACACGGCAATGGTCATGGCCCTCTACAACAAACCGAAAGCAAAAATAGTGGTAAACGGGAGTGCATCCGAAACGCTCACGCTGGGAAGAGGCACCAGACAAGGATGCCCCCTTTCCCCCGGACTCTTCCTGCTCGCTCTAGAACCCCTGCTAGCCAGGATCAGGGACAACACAGATATAACAGGCGTCAAGCTCAAGAAGAAGACCGTCAAACTAGCGGCGTACGCAGACGACATCCTAATCACAACAGCAGACCCCTCCACGTCAATAAAAGCGCTGATGGCCACAATAGGAGAATACGCAGAAGCCTCAGGCTACAAACTCAACAAGGAGAAATCGGAGTGCAAGCCAATGAACGTCCACACCACAAGAGAAGTCCTAGGCGAATCCGGCCTGGCATGGCAGACGAAACCACTAAAATATCTAGGTCTCCACTTTGGGAGAGACCTTACATCAACGTTACAACACAACGAAGACCTCACGCTGAAAAAGATAAAAGAGGCTGGAGCTATGGTCACCAAAGTGCATAAGCTGGTGGGGGCGAATTGAAACCATCAAAATGATGATAACCCCAGCGATAAACTACACGGTAACAATGCTACCACTCCCAATGACAGAGACATTCCACAAGAAACTAGACCAACTCATAAACATCTTTCTATGGAAAAACAAAAAACCAAGGATAAGCCTACAAAAACTAAGATTGTCAAGGGACCTCGGAGGCCTTAACCTGGCGAACTTCAAGACATACCAAACGGCATGTCTGGCGAGACAGGGTATCGCCTGGATAGATGCCACACAAACGTACAAACCAGTATGGCTAGAGGTCGAACAAGACATCCTAGGAGGGCTCAAGCCAATAGCACTCCTAACAGCGAACCGGCACCCACTAAAAGCCAACGCCATACTAAAACACACGAGGGAGGCACTGCTGAAAGTGGACAGGCGCATGGCGCAGAAGCTGAAAAACACAGCATGGGAATCCATCTGGTTCAACACAAAAGTGACCTACCAGGGAGCGACACTGCATAATGACACATGGATCGAAAAAGGCATCAGCATCCCCAGCCAAACAGAAACCAAGCAAGGACCGCTGACGTTTCAGAACCTACAGCAGCTACATGACCTCCCAAACAAAGAGCTCTATAACTTCCTAAAGATCAAGACAGCAATAACAAAAGCCAACTTATGCAGAGGAGAGCCAGACATCATCAAATACCTGCAGCTCCTCAACTCAGCAGGTCACCAAACTGCAAAGATCTATAAGCTCCTGAGCCCATCCAACCTGGCGCAGAACAAGAAAGCCACTAATACATGGGAGACGCTCCTGGGCAGGCAACTGAATGAAATAGAACGAGCAAAAATGTGGAGCTCAGCGACAACAAACAAAGTCACCCCACAGCTAGCGCAAACAAAATATTGGCTACTCCACAAGGCCTACTGGACGCCATCCAAACTCCACAAGGTCGGCATCGCAGAATCAGACAAATGCTGGAACTGCCAGAAAGAAGAAGGCACCCTCGAACACCTCATCTTCACCTGCGTGAAAGTCAAGAGGTTCTGGACACAAATCAACACCTTCTTGAACGATATGCTCAAAACCGACCTAACAATCAGCTTCGTAAGCCTGGCTACAGAACACCTAACAGCGAACCTAAAAAGTCGAGAAGAGAGAGAACTCCTAGACCTACTCCTCACAGCAGCCCTTAAAATAATCCTAACGAACTGGAAGAACACAGCCAAAGCAAACTTTAAAACATGGATTAATTGGGTCACCTTCCTGAGAGGAGCAGACAACATCACAGGCAACTTCTCGAAAGAACATAAAGCCAAGCTACACATGTGGCGCCCACTCGATGACCACCTGAGGAAACCCCAATAACCCCCCCCCCCACCTCTCTCCCCCTCTCTCTCCTTTTTTTTCTTGTCCTCTTCCTCCCTTTCTTGCTTTGGAGGGAGAACAAACGGAAAGCGCGCGCATCCACAAATGGACTGTTATAGAAAGGACCGCTATTGTACGCCCACCTGTATATATATATTTTTGTATGGTCTTCTTTTGTACGCCAATAAAGTTTTTTTAAATAAAAAAAAAAACAAAAAAAACCTGCAGAGCCAAGATACTGGTGAGCCTGAAAACATGCTTTACAGTGTTGCTGCAGTGGACGGCACAATGAGTGCTGCAGTCCAGTGGAAGCATTTATTTTCTGGCCCTGGGTTCACTTGGTACAATAAACCAGCAACTTATAGGCAAATTAAACAAACCAATCAGACCTATACCTCTCATCTTGGTGAAAGTAGGAGAACAAGCACTTTGCCACTGGTTAGCATGGGTAAAGTGCACACAGTCCTACAGGCAGCAAAAATAGAGTTCAGTACCAAGGCAAAAAAAAAAAATGCGGTGGCTCTGCAAAAGGAAAAATTCCCACACAGGCCCTTCCCAGCCAAAACATAGGGTAGATTAACAATATCTTGATGGGCTTCTCTCCTCGGGCAGTTAAAAGTGGACAATTTGCCTCTTGCGCAGTGGCACTTGTCTAATTAATCTAAGCCCTTCTGAACCTATTTGTACCCCTCTATCAACATCCTACAGGGTCACTGGACTGGCCTATGGGGAACCCTGCTCCTCAATCGGTGATCCAATCTTAGCTAACTTATAGGTGCATCCCAGCACACAGATAGTTCCACCATGGCCAACAAGGTGTTATGGTCCATCTTGTCCCCTAAGTAAGACTGCTGTCCCCACTAGGAAAATATCTGCCCATAAGGACAGCAATTAACACAAGCCACTAAAAGCTGTCAGTATCAAGAGCCATGCCCCTGGCCATTCCCTGCCAGGCTAAGGTTCTAGTCTGGAGCCTTGGGCAGGCCTCACCTTTAGCTGGGGCTGCTGGCAAGGAGACCCTCCCTTTTTCTGGAGGTACGTCTGGCTGCTTAGATTTTTCAGAGTAGGGGCTACACCCTCAGATGGTAGACACTCATAACTGCCATCTTAGAAGTGGAATCCTTAGACTGACTTCTCAGCCCAAGATCTGTACCCTGCGACTGAACATGTGCCCGGCAGTCCAGGATTTCCAAGTGGGGAGTGGAAGGGGGGGGGGGAATCCAGCCCTCCTCTGTGTTGTGCAGGGGTCTGCCCAGGGCAGGTCTCCTGTCCTCGGTGTCTGACAGCACAGGTAGCACCGCTAGGTCAGAAGTGGCCTCTCCAGGGTCATTCTTGGGGTGCTCTTATCTCATAGATAATCCATGGTCTTCTGTTCCTCCCACTGTCGATTGCCTCTACCTCCTATCCATTATTATGCATCTAATACTCTGTAATCTCCATATGGAGACAGTATTCCTAGGAGGAATTGGGGGCCCCACTCAGGTATTCTTTCACCAGTGAAAGTTCATTGTCAAGGATGCAGTTAATGGCGCATTTGTGGACTGAATTGCCAGGGCCATTGAGTAGAAAAAGTCTAGGTTACCCTATATACCTCTGCTGGTATAGCCCGCTCTGGGGAAACCAGATTTTTGACCACAATGGTCTGGCTGGACAGGGTATCCTTCAGAGCAGTGACAGGGACCCCACTTCACTATAATCTAGTGAAAGTGAAGTTTCCCACCCTCAGGGACCACCAACTTACCTCCTGCACCCACTTCCCAACTAAGGGACACTAGGGGATGCTCTACCCTCTCTTCCTTGGAAAAACCTCCACCCAAGGCACATTGGCCACTCCTGTGGAGTGCCTACCTGTGAGTGGTTTCTTAGAATAGACAAAGTTCCTCCCTCACTTGTGCTCTGACTAGTAATAATCATAAAACTAGGGCAGGAAAAAAGGCACGCTGGGCTTCTACCATTCAGAACCTCACCTCTTCCGCACAGAAGGGATATGGAAATCCTTTCCCTCCAAACTATTTTGGGCCCTTTGGGGGAACGTCATTCTTTTACTCTGGCATCCCTTTGCCTCTGTCGAGGGAGATCTGAACCACCTTTGTTAGGTTCACTCCCAGATACTCTTTGGAATAATCTGGTACTGATCCAGAGTTCATCTTCCTTCACAAGTTCTCTGGGCACAGTGAGACTGGAATCAAGTAGGTGCTGCAAAACCTTATAAAACAATTACTCTGTATGTGCTCCTTCATGAACAAATTATAAAGCCAATCATAACCATTTACTTTGTTGCCCTTCACCCAACCATCAAGGGCAGACCTGATAAATTTATTAAGTCTACCCATGACTGCTGTAACTGATTCTGGCTATCCCTGAACTTTAGGCGATTTGTCTCTGGGAGCAGGATAAACTTCAAAACAAGGGCCTCCATCATGCGGGTGAATCTCAAGCTTTCAGCTTTCTCCAGCTCCAATACAGTATCATTCCCCATAGTTCGCCTATAGGCAAGCTCCCCTAATCCTCATCTAGGTCTCTGGGAACACACAAGCCCACCTCATAGGGCTCAAACCACTGGTCTATGTCATCCCCACCACAAGGCTAGGCAGCTGGTCTTTAGGTATGTGAGCCCTACAACCTCTCCTAAGCATTACACAGTTGCTGCCACCATCTTCACTGGACTCTGACCCATCTGGCTTTCAGGTTCAGTTCGGTGTGGCTCACATCATGAGCCAACATTTTTTCCGCTCCTAAGCCAACTTTTACTCGTCCAGGGCCCTTGAAGATGTGGTTTCAGATTTCCTTTTTCCCCATGGCCTGGGTGGCCAGTTACAGCTTCAAGGCCCTCTCTGCTTGCCAGTCCTCTATCTCTGGCTTGGCCAGGTTGTAGGAAGATGCTAAGCTCCCAGCTCTGGACAAGGCAGGGGGGGTCAGCCTCAAGTAGGTTTATCCCCCTCTTTCACTGCAGCCTCTATAGGGCCATCTTACTCTTCCTCCACCACTTCTTCCTCCTCTGCTCCATCCTCCTCTAGCTCCTGTGTGCCAGCCTGTCGCAGACTGACCTCCACCCAAGCTCTGAAGACTATTTGGTACTCCATTTTCTTGGCCCTTTTCGCCAGATGCAACCCGCTCTCCTTGCTCAGCTTCTTCAGTTCTGCTATGTGGAGGCTCTCAATGTTGCTCAGATCCACTCCCATTCTCTGAATCACAGGTGCACAAACCCAGAGGATAGGATGGAAATGAGGAAAAAATAGAAAAATAGACCATCAAAAACCAGAAGTCAATTTAAAAAATAAAAGTACATTTTGGTGTCAGATTCCTACGGGAGTTTTAATTTTAACTTAAAGCACTGAGCAATACTGCAATAACACAAGTCCTGACTTCCACTGCTGAACACCACTGTAAGAATCGGGTTAATATTTAAGGGTTTAAGTATCCACCTCAAGTAATAATCGCAGTCCTTGTAAGGGTGAGCCACTAAAGTTATGGAATAAACCGGAGCATAGACCCCTGGTTGCTATGGCACAAAGCAGGAAGGCTTAATTTAGAGGCAATGTGTAAAGTATTTATGCAGTACTAAAGCAGAAATAAAGTTAAAATGCAAAAGAGAAATCCCAAAACAACTTAGAAAAATAAAGTAAACTGTATTAAAGAAATTGACACAAAAGTGACAAAAAAACAATAAGGAGAACCAGAGATATTAATTTTTTAATTTAAAATAGAGATAGCTCCAAGAAGTACAACATGCCAATGAAAGTCAATGGGTGCACTAGAACACCTCTAGGCAAAATTTGATAAAAACCACGATGGAATGCAGGTCAGATACTCTAACCAGTTCCTTCCTGTTCAAAGATTTTACCTTCTAAGTTCCAATCCACCACATAGGTACACTTCTAAAGCCCCTCTGGGCGGCAAGTAACGGGAAGCAAGCAAAGTCAAACAGGAGGGTCCAGCCCAGGTCCAGTTATTAATGGTCAGCTGGGAAGTTGCAGGAAAAGGCTTCTTATAGCTTGTTGTGTACCTGTAGCTTTAAGAGGAGATCAGTCTTTTGACCCTTGGAGTATACGTCTTTGTCCTGGGTACAGGAGGGAGAGAAATTCTTCAAGGCTCTTCTCAGGTCTCGGAAAGCTTATTTAGTCCTCTATCTATCCTGCAGGGGTCCCGCGGTGTTCTGACATAGGTGCCTAGAGAAGCCACATTTATGCCTGGCATGACTTAGTGGGTCGGAATAATCCCTGGGCACATTCTAATCAACGAGGTTAAGATTCCTTTGGATAACCCTGCGCACTTTGGGCATTTTCAAGATCGGACAGTTTCCAGCCAAACTAAATTTGGAATTGGAGAGCTGGGGGTGTGTGTAGGGAGTGCACTATGGTAATTCTAGTATCCTCTAACAGCCAACACTAACATCCAGTTTTAGGCAGTCCCTGCCTGTACCCCCAACAAACTCTGGTAGAAAAAAGCTGAACTTTCAGCAACCAGACGGTAGATACACACAAGTTGTTCTAGCATTTTATTTCTCTCCATTGAAGTGTGTCCCTAATGACACATGAAAAACCCCAGAAGACCTGTCCAACAGGTCTTGACACAGCAGCAGGATCTGACACACTGATGTCAACAAGAGGCCACTGTGATGGAGGCAGGCCTGACTGGAGGGACAGAAAAATTGTGCAGGCTTGGCTGTTAGCTATATCTGCTTGTGATAGGGTAGGCTTCTCTGAAGTTAATCAAGTCCTTGGGCCCAGCCCACAATCCACCCCCAGAAATACTAATTACTGTCTGGTAGAAGGGAGAGAACAAAATGCAGATTTAGTTTCCAGGGGCTTCAGGCAGGGCAAAGCTGGCCTTTTAAAAGCCATCTTTCCAAAACATTTATTACAAATCCAACTTCAACAGTAAATTGGGCTTGTTATAAATATTTCGAAAGGTCCAAAATTTAAATGTGCATCCATTTCATATGCGTAGATAACGTGTATTAATCTTAACATTGTATAACCTACAATGAAAAAGAGCTGTGAGGTGCTAGTCAATGTAAGGACATGTTTACCATTAACCTTCATATGTCGTACTTTTGAAGGCCATGTACCCTGCCTTAATGGGCAGTAAGGCCTACTTAGGGGATGTCACAAATATTTAAAAGGACAGTTTAATCCTGCCAAAAAGGGGTTATTTTGGCAGGTCGAATTTGCTTTTAAAACCAGCACAGTCAGGCTACTGAAGGGGCCAGAGACCCGCTTTACGATGCTATGGCAGTGGATGGCATGAATACTGCAGTCCACTGGCAGCATTTAATTTACTGACTGGTTACATTTGCTACAATCTACTAAGGACTTTTAGGCAAATTAAATGCGCCAATCAGATGTATACCAATTTCATAATGTTGAAATTATGAGCACAAGCACTTTACCACTGGTTAGCAGGGGTAAAGTGTACAGAGTTCTAAAGCAAGCAAAAATAGGGTTAAGCAAAAAGAAAAAAAAACAAAAAAAAACATTTGGGCTGACTCTGCAGAAAAGACAAATTTCCAACAGCAGTGGGCAGTAACCAGTTCAGAAATCAGGTTCAGAAATCACACCATGAATGGTGTTTCAAATAGGAAAGGTGGGTTGCGAAAGCATAAATGCACCCACAGCGGCCATGAAGTCATTGACTGAAGACACCACCAGACCCTACTGTGCAAGGGGCAATGGAAATATCAAGAAGCCGGAGGGGTGAAATGTAAAAGGGTTAATGCCTTCCATCTCACACCACTACACAAATTTGTTCCAGAGGAATGGCCAAACTGATTTCGCAGCAGGCTTCCTGGATGCTAAGCTGATGATTGCAACATTGTTAGTAAGGCCAAAGGAGTATAGTTGGCATTGCCTAATATTCACTTATGCAATCACAATTTCTAGGGACTGGGGTGAAGGACCAGACCATCCTTCTGGGAAAAAAGGTCCGATCTGCATGGGAGGGAAAAAGGTGGTTAAATGCTGATTGCCAAAAGAACTTCACCCTGGATGGAGTTATCAGAATCAGCCGTGCCTGATCCTCCTGTACTTTCCACAGTACTTAGGACAGTAAGGGCATCAGCAAGAAGGCGAACAGCAGCCCCTGATACAGGGAAGGCCTCTCCCACATAACCGTACCTCAGGAAGCGAATGGGATGAATGGGTCATAATAGAGAACACTTCCTATTCCAGCTTATGAAGAACAGGTGTATGCAAGAGAACCCTAATGTAGAGAATATTGTCTCCGTTGCCTCAGGAAGTAACTCTTACTTATGGGCCTCAAGCCAGAGAGGACGCAGAGTATTCGCTTTCACACTGAGGGAGCCTGGGAGATGGGCCACCACTGGGAAGACTCCTTTGCTCATGTCTACAGGTGAATTGCTTCCTAAAATACTATCCATAAACTGACATACCCCTATTTATCGATATAAAGGATGGTAATGATGTTATCTGATAGAATCTCAATGTTGGTCCGTAAGATGGAAGGGACCTTCATGGAAGACTATGTACATTTATGTGTAGACACTGTGCTGACAGATCAAAGGCCCCACGTCATCAGGTTGCTAAAGTGAGCCCCCTAGCACCAGCAAGGAGGCATCTGTGACCACTGTAGCCCTAGGTTGCGGAGGGCTGAATGAGCCACACCGCAGAAGGTTTAACTGGTTCACCCACCAATGCAGATCCTAATGCATGGAGTGGAAAAGCTGCACTACAGCGGAGGGAATACACTGGTGTTGCAGCCAAGGACTCCTAAAACACCACCACTGAATGCTTCTCATCCTCAGGGAGGCAGCAACAGTATGTACAAAAGCCATGAGTCCCAGGAGGAAAATAACTGCAGGACTGAGAAGCAGGTTTGAGTCAGAAACACAGAACCATTGCCCGGAAAATCCACAACTCTCCAACAAGGAGTAAATACCTTCATAAGGGTTGTGCAGAACAGTGCCCGAATAAAGGTCAGCTCTGTGTGGGAATGAGGCAAGGCTTCTGAATGTTCAACCCTGCACACGTTCAGGAAGGACCTCAAGATCTGGCTCTTCGACTAATCCGGAGCTGCCCCCTCCCTCCCCCACCCTCCCCCCTCCCCCCCCCCCCCCCCAGTGCCATGAGACCCTCACGGGTGAGTAGTACTCTTTATAAACCCCAGATTGAATGAATGTTGAGAGACAAGCCAAGGTTAAGGAGGAAGTCCATTGCCTACTGGATAGGTTTGTAAACCAGTGTTAGGGACGCTGCCTTCACCAGCCAGTCATGAAAGTACAGGAATAAACTCCCCCGATCTCCACAGTAAAGTTGCCATGATCACCTGTACCTTTGTAAAGACATGTGAGAGTGCATTCTGTCCAAAAAGGAGGCCTGCAAACTGAAAATGTTGAGACCTCACCTTGAAGCACAACTAGCTCTCCTACACATGGAGGATTGAGATGAAAGTAAGCATGCTTGAGGTACTGGGACACAAACTAATCTGAATTCAAGGCCATTAGGAACGGGCTCAGGAACACAATTTTGAACTTTTCCAGCCAGATAAACAGGGTCTGAAGTTGGCGGTCAAGACAAACCTCAAGTATCTGTCCATCTTGGAGATCAAGAACAAACCGAGTACAATGGTGCACCCCTCTCTTTCAGAGGCACCAAGTCTATGGCCCCTTTGTTCTGTAAAACAAGGACTTTCACCTTCAGGATTGAGGCATGAGCCAGCAAGTATTCCCTGAAGGAAGGAGGTGGTTTGGTGTAATGGACAGAAAAGGCAGGGTACAGTCCTGCCAGAGCCACGGTACAGTTGTGACGAGGAGGAGTTAGACGGGCTTGGAAGCAGCAGAACCTGCAGATGGTAGTGGGGATGCCCTCTGGAATCTCTGTATCTTTGTACAGGCTGAGTCATCTGCTGCCCTTTTAAGGACAAATGCAAAAACAACAGTTGATGGACAGAATGCAGAACAATGTCATACATTCACCCCAGTACAGAGATCTGGGCCTAAATCCATCGTTTTTTTGCTCACCACACCACCCAAATTCAGACATGGCCATTTGCAAATCAGCCTTGACCCTGTGCCTCATGGGAACAGTCCAGCCCGAACTGCCAAGCCATGTCTTCCTTGGACCGGAATCAAGCATCCTAGGACCGGTTTCTGGCTATCAGCCGTCTTCAGCCAGGATAGCTTGACTCCAGTGGTGTGGAGAGCACGGGACTCACGTCTGAGCATACCCGTCCCACTCGGGTGACAAATGCAAAAACAACAGTTGATGGACAGAATGCAGAACAATGTCATACATTCACCCCAGTACAGAGATCTGGGCCTAAATCCATCGTTTTTTTGCTCACCACACCACCCCAATTCAGACATGGCCATTTGCAAATCAGCCTTGACCCTGTGCCTCATGGGAACAGTCCAGCCTGAACTGCCAAGCCATGTCTTCCTTGGACCGGAATCAAGCATCCTAGGACCGGTTTCTGGCTATCAGCCGTCTTCAGCCAGGATAGCTTGACTCCAGTGGTGTGGAGAGCACGGGACTCACGTCTGAGCATACCCGTCCCACTCGGGTGACAAATGCAAAAACAACAGTTGATGGACAGAATGCAGAACAATGTCATACATTCACCCCAGTACAGAGATCTGGGCCTAAATCCATCGTTTTTTTGCTCACCACACCACCCCAATTCAGACATGGCCATTTGCAAATCAGCCTTGACCCTGTGCTTCATGGGAACAGTCCAGCCCGAACTGCCAAGCCATGTCTTCCTTGGACCGGAATCAAGCATCCTAGGACCGGTTTCTGGCTATCAGCCGTCTTCAGCCAGGATAGCTTGATTCCAGTGGTGTGGAGAGCACGGGACTCACGTCTGAGCATACCCGCCCCACTCGGGGTGACAAATGCAAAAACAACAGTTGATGGACAGAATGCAGAACAATGTCATACATTCACCCCAGTACAGAGATCTGGGCCTAAATCCATCGTTTTTTTGCTCACAATGTATGACATTGTATGACATTGTTCTACATTCTGTCCATCAACTGTGTTTTTTGCAATTTTCACCCCGAGTGGGCTGGGTATGCTCAGACGTGAGTCCCAGGCTCTCCACACCACTGGAGTCAAGCTATCCAGGCTGATGAAGGCTGATAGCCAGAAACCGGTCCTTGGATGCTTGATTCCGGCCTGGGAAAGACATGGCTTGGTAGTTCGGACTGGACTGTTCCCATGAGGCACAGGGTCAGAGCTGATTTGCATATAGCCAGTGTCTAACCCAGGGTGGTGTGGAGTGCAAAAAACGATGGATTTAGGCCCAGATCCTTGTACTGGGGTGAATGTATGACATTGTTCTACATTCTGTCCATCAACTGTGTTTTTTGCAATTTTCACCCCGAGTGGGCTGGGTATGCTCAGACGTGAGTCCCAGGCTCTCCAAACCACTGGAGTCAAGCTATCCAGGCTGATGAAGGCTGATAGCCAGAAACCGGTCCTTGGATGCTTGATTCCGGTTTGGGAAAGACATGGCTTGGTAGTTCGGACTGGACTGTTCCCATGAGGCACAGGGTCAGAGCTGATTTGCATATAGCCAGTGTCTAACCCAGGGTGGTGTGGAGTGCAAAAAATGATGGATTTAGGCCCAGGTCCTTGTACTGGGGTGAATGTATGACATTGTTCTACATTCTGTCCATCAACTGTGTTTTTTGCAATTTTCACCCCGAGTGGGCTGGGTATGCTCAGACGTGAGTCCCAGGCTCTCCACACCACTGGAGTCAAGCTATCCAGGCTGATGAAGGCTGATAGCCAGAAACCGGTCCTTGGATGCTTGATTCCGGTCTGGGAAAGACATGGCTTGGTAGTTCGGACTGGACTGTTCCCATGAGGCACAGGGTCAGAGCTGATTTGCATATAGCCAGTGTCTAACCCAGGGTGGTGTGGAGTGCAAAAAACCATGGATTTAGGCCCAGATCCTTGTACTGGGGTGAATGTATGACATTGTTCTACATTCTGTCCATCAACTGTGTTTTTTGCCCTTTTAAGGACGGCACATTCCTAAAATAACCATGGAAAGCCCAATATTGCTGGACTAAAGTACAGTGTTGGACAGTCCTATGGAATAAACCATATCCTAGTTTTTCCAATATTCCAACGAAGAGTCATTTTTCTTCCTGAAAAGCTGTTCAAAATCAAAGGGCATGTCAAGTCAAGTCAAGTCAAGAAATTTATATAGCGCGCTACATACCCAGAGGGTCTCAAGGCGCTTGAGGAGGGGTGGGGAATTACTTCTCGAATATCCAGGTTTTAAGTTGTTTTCTGAATGCTAGGTGGTTTTGAGTGAGGCGAAGGTGCAAGGGAAGTGAGTTCCAGGTTTTGGCCGCTAGGTAGGAGAATGATCTTCCTCCCATGGTGGTTTTGCTGACGCGGGGAACAGCAGCGAGGGCTTGGTTGGAAGAGCGCAGCTGGCGGGAGGGGGTGTAGAAGGAAAGACGTGTATTGAGGCAATCGGGTCCAAGTTCGTAGAGAGCTTTGTGTGCGTGGGTGAGGAGGCGGAAAGTTATCCTCTTATTGACGGGGAGCCAGTGGAGGTTTTTCAGGTGAGCAGAAATGTATTCTTTGCGCGGGATGTCTAGTATGAGTCTGGCTGATGCGTTCTGGATGCGTTGGAGTTTTTTCTGAAGTTTTGCGGTGGTACCGGCGTAAAGGGTGTTTCCGTAGTCCAGGCGGCTTGTGACCAGTGGGTGGGTGACCGTTTTTCTAGTTTCGGTGGGGATCCAGCGAAATGTTTTTTTGAGCATGCGAAGAATGTTGAAGCAAGATGAAGAGACGGCGTTGACTTGTCTGGTCATCGAGAGTGAGGAGTCCAGGATGACGCCTAGGTTCCGTGCGTGATCCGTCGGGATGGGTGCTTTTCCAAGGGCTTCTGGCCACCAAGAGTCGTCCCAGGCGGAGGGGGAGGTGCCTAAGATAAAGACTTCTGTTTTGTCTGAATTCAGTTTCAGACGGCTATGCTTCATCCATTCGGCTACCTCTTTCATTCCTTCATGAAGGTTGGTTTTGGCGGTGTTTGGGTCTTTGGTGAGTGAGAGGATCAGTCGAGTGTCATCGGCGCAGGAGATGATGTTGAGGTTGTGTTGGCGTGCGATGGTCGCGAGGGGGCTCATGTATACGTTGAAGAGGGTGGGGCTGAGTGAAGATCCTTGTGGCACGCCGCAGATGACTTCAGTGGCCTCTGACTTGAATGGTGGGAGGCGTACTCTCTGAGTTCTTCCGGCAAGGAATGAGGTGATCCATTCCAGTGCTATTCCTTGGATTCCGATGTTTGAGTCGTTGTAACAGGGTGTTATGACAGACTGTGTCGAAGGCTGCGGAGAGGTCGAGGAGGATGAGGGCGACTGTGTCTCCATTGTCCAGTAGAGTTCGGATGTTGTCTGTTGCTGCGATGAGTGCGGTCTCAGTACTGTGTTTGGCTCGGAAGCCGGACTGTGAGGAGTCGAGGGATTTGTTGGCTTCGAGGAAGGCGGCGAGTTGGTTGTCGACAGCTTTCTCGATGACTTTGGCCGGGAATGGAAGGAGCGAGATGGGGCAGTAGTTTTTGAGTTCGGAGGGGTCAGCTGTGGGTTTTTTCAGAAGGGCGCTGAGTTCGGCGTGTTTCCAGCTTTCTGGGAAGGTGCCGGAGTTGAGGGAGCAGTTGATGACGTCTCGGAGGTGTGGTGCTATGATGGAGTCTGCTTTGTTGAAGATGTGGTGAGGGCATGGGTCTGTGGGGGATCCTGAGTGGATGGAGTTTATCAGGCGGATGGTGTCTTCAATGGAGATTGGGTTCCAGTCATTGAGGATGTTCAAGGGGGGTGAAGGTGCGGCTGAGGGTTGGGTGGGTTGGTCTTCGGGTTGGTTGCCAAAGCTGTTGTGGATGTCAGCGATTTTGTCGTGGAAGAACGAAGCTAGGGAGTCGCAAAGGGTTTGAGAGGGGGTGATGTCGTTGGAGTTGGCAGTGGGGTTGGAAAACTCTTTGACGATGTTGAATAATTCCTTGCTGTTGTGGGCGTTTTTGTCTAGTCGGTCTTTGAATGCGGTTTTCTTGGCAGTCCGGATCAATTGGTGGTGTATGCGGTGGCGTTTTTGAAGGCGTCCCTGGTGTTAGGGTCTTTTTTCCAGGCCTTCTCAAGGGAGCGACAGAGTTTCTTGGATTTCTTAAGATCCTCGTTGAACCAGGGGGCGTTTTTGCTGCCTAGTTTGATTTGACGTTTTTTCAAAGGTGCTAGGTTGTCGGCGGTGTTGGTTAGCCATTGAGTGAGGTTGATGGCTGCTTGGTTGGGGTTCGATGAGTGGGCAGGGGGGTTATGAAGAAGCGATGTGGAGATCTGGTCGATTGTGATTTTGTTCCAGTTTCTTCGCAGGGTAGGTTGAGGGTGGTTGTGGGTTATGGTCTTATTGTAAACAAAGTGAATGCAGCTGTGGTCCGTCCATTGGAGAACTGTGGAGTGACTGAAGGAAATATGTTTGCTGGAGGTGAAGATAGGGTCGAGAGTGTGTCCTGCGTGGTGTGTGGGGGTATTAACAAGTTGTTTGAGTCCGAGGTTGGCGAGATTGTCCAGAAGGGTGGTGGCGTTGCTGTCGTTGCTCTTTGCCAGGTGAAAATTGAGGTCTCCCAATAGAATGTAGTCCTCGGAGGAGAGGGCGTGTTGGGTGATAAAATCAGTGATGTCTTCAGTGAATTGTGCACGGGGTCCTGGTGGCCTGTAGAGGAGGGTGCCTCTGAGTGTGGTCTTGGGGTCGGTGTGGATCTGGAAGTGAAGGTGTTTGGCGCTAGAGAGGTTGACGTCCGAGCTGGTTGTGATGCGGAAGGAGTTCTTATGGACGATGGCGATGCCTCCTCCTGTTTGGTTGGTGCGATCTTTTCGGATGATCTTGTAGCCTTCCGGGATGGCTATGGCGATGTCTGGGGCTGAAGAGGCGTTCATCCAAGTCTCAGTTAGGAAGGCGACGTCTGGAGAGGTGGTGTCTAGTAGATTCCAAAGGTTGATGGCGTGGCTGTGGACCGATCGAGTGTTGAGTAAGATGCATTTTAGGTAGTTGGCGTCAGGTCTATGTTTGGTGTTAGTGGATGAGGAATTGGTTTTTGTGCCGTCTAACTTGCAGGAGTTGCATGTGAAGGGTCCATGGGTGTGTCCGGGTGCGGCTTGGGCGCAGTTGGGGAGTCGGCCGGGGTTAAGTGCAAGGAGGGAGGAGGAATCGTATGTAATGCGGGTGGGCTGGGCCTTACGGGAACCAGGGGGTCTGGCGCTGGGCGCGGTCTCGGCGCGGACGGGCGTAGACGGGCTTACCTTTGGCGCACCTTCGGCGCGGCCGTAGCGCGTGGACGCTGCGCGTTGGGTCATCAACCTTAAATGGATAGTGGAGGGGGCGGAGCGTCAGCAGCTGGGAGGCGTTAGCGGGGAGGAGGGGCGGGCCAGGGAAGAGGCATCAAAACAAAATGGAGGTCAAAGGGGGGGCGAGGCAGGGGCAGCAAAACAACTGTGATACCGAGTGCAGCTAAAGTCTCACCAGGCACTTCTAAGACTCAGCAATGTCGCGCTTCTCCTAACAACAATGCAAGCGGCACTATGGTAGCGCTATATATTGTAATATGCAGGCGACGCGATGTAGATCTAATACCAGTCACAAAAGCACAATTCAAGCACAATGACAAATGCCAAAACGATACCACTGGATTTCTAATGCGTGGCGCGATATTGCAGGCTGCTTCCAAAGGTGCGATCAGCAGATGAATGCAGCGTGAGGTCTGGGAGCTGAGGGGGAGCGACCGATCCGGAGCGAGTCCAGGCGGTCACAAGTGAATCCCAGGCAGCTCACGAAAGTCCAAAAGAACGCATTCCAAGCACGCCAATGTAATATGAAAGATGCATCGACAGCCTTAGCAATGGTGTTTGCGGAGTCAAAGCCAGCCTTTAGGAGCTGTTTGGATACATCTAGGAAATGGCTCATCAGGTCACAGAATGGCATCTTCATGGGGCCTGTCATACTGACAATGTTAAGTTTCACATATTCCCAAAAAGCATAGACGTTCTGGCTTAAAAGACAGGTAGCATTTTCCATACAAAGCCAAACTGCCAGAGACAAAGACATTGCATCCCATGTCATCAATATATGGGATGCCCTGTACAGGGAAAGCCACATGAAAACCATTGGGGTTCTGCTTTGAATACAAATATTTGAACCAACCGACACTCTGGTGATGGATGGGAGCTTGAAATGGTCCTATGGGGTCTGGTGATCGAACTGCGGATTTCAGGCCCAAAATGTTTTTTTCATATGCAGTGATTACAGGGTCTAGAAGAGTCTCATTAAATGTAAACAAGAAGTATACAGAAGCATTGGAGAATGTTTAGATTTTTGTCAGATTGTTAGATTCCACTGCCATAAGAAGAGTCAATTCTGAGGCTTGCAGTCAATGTTCCAAAAGATGAAACTACCTCTGCAACAGGGCCAGAGGGGTAGGAATTGTCCCCATCCGGTGAAGTATCTAGGTCACTGGCATTTTGTTAGTCCAAGTAGATGCTGATATCAGCACTGTAAGATGGCTGGAGCGGTCAGCCTCCAATTCATTATCCTCCATCCATCCATAGTCTTTCCCCTCCACATAAAAGGCATCAGAATCTCCGTACCCTGGGGATGGTCACACAAAAGGGTTTATCAAAAAAATTGGCCTTGGCCTGCTCCTTTGCAACACAGGGTAGAGGTTCCCCTACTGACTCACTGGTCGGAGTCAGATTTAAGGCTGGCATTGCCATGAAAACTGGCACTGAAGAAGGACCTGTGGAACATGGATCGGGACCCTAGCCAGTTTCAACTTCAGCACAGACGCTAGCCAACAGAGGTAAGGCATAAGGGTCAGAGCTGTTAGAGTCACCAGGCCAGCAGGAATAGATCTCCATTGGGAAGTAGCCCAAGGGTTGCACAGAAGCGCTAAAAAGAACCAGCACTGCTAGCTGGAATGGCTCAACTTGTGGGGGTTGGGAGTATGGGTTGCAGTTGACTGAAAACCTGGAAGACTTTGGTCGCCAGACATCGAGGCAGAGTCCGGCATAGGGAAACGGCATTAAGGCCCCAAAAGGTCTCAGGAACAGGACATATTCTTCAAGGAAGAAGGTGGCAGTCACTTGCTAGGGTTTTTTGTGGGAAGTTCTCCTAGGATAACCTGGATGGAGATTTACCTTTGGGAGAGGAAGTTTGCTTGGGAGTCTAGCTGCAGGTCTTAGCCACACAAAAAAATAAACCCTGCCCACCACTACTCCCCTCCTGGCCTTCAGGTGTACAGAGTTGCAAGAGTAGCAGTCACAGTGTCATTTCCTGACCCCAAATATCACATACAACCATAGTGGCGGTCAAAAAAGCACTACTACTTCTTGCAGCACCATCTGCAAGGTTTGAAAGCAGAAGCCCTTTGCAGAACCATTTGACCTTGTAGCTGTTGAAAATTAAAGGATTTATTGGTTAGATACCAAGAGAGAGCTTCTGATCTTGCAAATGAGATGCAGAAAAACAGGACTGGACACCGTTGTGTTGGCTGGTGCTTAATATGCTATGGTAAAAGCAAAAGGAACAAATGATGGCCGGAATGCTGAACAATGCAAACATTCATCCCCAGTCACAAAGACACTCTGGTGTCATCACATCCAGAGGCAAAGTTACAGCTGGCGCCATGAGGAGCACCAAGCGGTTCGGGCGAGTGAGTAGGTGCTAGGGAAAAGGTTTTCTAGACCAATCTAAAGCCTGGAAGATAAGGGAGATGCATTAATCAGAATTAGCCGTACTTCAGTCAAAATCTGCACCACCTGAAAATGATCATCATAGCCATTATTTCAGAAGTAATCACTTGCTAAAATATGGCACTCCTCCTTTAGGACCTGTCTTGCCTGCAAGACCAGTCCCAACAGCAGTAGTCTGCATTTTGGATCAAATGTCTTTACTGGTCACCTGGAGCTCTTATTGATTTCCTCCTTGGATGAATGAATGAATATTACATTTGTAAAGTGCTAACTTAGCCCACGGGCGTCAAGGTGTTGCGGAAGGTCTGTTGTACAGAAATAAAATAAAATGCTCAGACTGATGTCTGTGTAAAAAGCCAAGTTTTTAAGGCCTTGCGGAAGAGAGAGTGGGACACCTGACCAGAGAGATTGTCAGGGAGAGAGTTCCAAAGCCTAGCAGCGGCACAGGCGAAAGCCCTTCCTCCCCATCTAGTCTTCTTAAACCTCGAAACAATTAGTAGATTCTTACTTGCTGACCTAAGCTGCGCAGTGGGAACATAGCGCTGAAATAGTGCTTTAATGGCCTCAGGGCCTAGGCCATGATAGGCATTATGGGTCAGGCATAGGGTCCTAAAGAGAATTCTACGGTCCAGAGGAAGCCAGTGCAGCGTGATGAGGGATGCCGAAACTGCATGGTATTTCAGAAGATCCATCACCAGCCTGGCTGCAGCATTCTGCAGCAGCTGAAAACGACGCACCAGGCCTTTGTTAATGCCCAAATAGAGGGCATTACAATAGGCTAGTCTGGACATTACCATGGCAATAACAACCTGTTTTCAAGAGGCAAACTAAAGGAACTGGGAAATTTTTCTGAGGATCCTGATTATCCTAAAACAAGTGGACACTGTTCTACTAATCTGCAAACTCAGAGAGAGAGAGAGAGAGAATTGTCCACTATGACTCCTAGATTTTTCCAATGGGATACGGGGCAGGGACCGCTGCTAAGCGTATCAGGTCATTAATCATTGGACCCGATGTCATGTTGGTTACCAAATATCAAGACCTCAGTCTTTTCCCCATTGAATTTAAGATAGTTTTTAACCATCCGAGAGGAAACTGTCTTCATGCAATTAAAAAAATTTGTGGCGGATTCCCCAATACTGTGGGTGATGGACACCATTATTTGAGTGTCGTCAGCGTAGGACAACACCTCCAGCCCAAAGGATCTCACGACCTTAGCCAGCGGGGCAACGTACATATTAAAAATTGTCGGGCTCAGGGAGTAGCCCTGTGGAACTCCGCATAACAAGGAATTTGGAGCAGAGTTGAATGGACCCATTTTTACTGTCTGTGCCCGATCACTGAGAAAGGATGCAAGAAGCCCAAGGGACGTGCCCCCGATCCCTATCTCCTTGATACGTTCCACCAGCCTCAAAGGAGATAGGTATCAAAAGCTGCGGTGAGGTCAAGCAGAACCAGCAGTGTGGTGTGCCCTGCATCAACCTGGGTGTAGGAAGGTGGATACCTGACTATGGTTACCCCCAACTTTTTGCCCAGTGTTTAGCTGGTTTTCGACTTAGTTGGCCTGGGATCCTGCTATTCAGGACACCAGGCTATCTGCTCTCTCTGTAAAATGGACTCCATGTACTGTAGGTACATACCAAATTGGATATTGGGTCACCTTTGTGAGTCCCTGTATAGTGTACCATAGGTACCCAGGGCATAGGTGCACCCAAAGCCTACCAGGGGCTGCAGCATATATTATGCCACCCCTGGCTGGCCACCTAAATTGACACAACTGGCTGATCACCCAGCTGGGGCAAGGTCGTGTAATCACCCCTTGCTTAGGTATAGTATCCCTATACCTACCTTATATATAGACACATAGGGCCAGATGTAGGAGCCCTAATACCGGTCGGAAACAGCCGATTTCGGCCGTTTCCGACCGGTATTAGGGTTTTCAGATGTAGGGGCATGTTATTTTAAGAATCTGTAATTTTACAGATTCAGTAAATATACCGATTCAGTAAAATACCGAATCGGTATATTTACCGAATCGGTAAATCCATATGTAGCTGACACTCCTAAGAGTGCCACAGGCCCTTAAAAGTCGGTATTTTACCACACAATTCTATTGTGTGGTAAAATACCGAATTCAGGTGTGCATGCACATCTGTGCATGCACACCTGCGCCATGTGACACACTGACATGCCTTTAGGGCATGTATGTGTGCCACATGTCACACAAGCCTGTACTTGGGGTGCTAGAGGGTGTCAAAGGGACACCCCCTGCACCCTTGCAGGATTCGGTATTTGCAGGATTCGGTATTTACCGATTCGGTATATAAACCGATTGCCCATTGATTCCTATGGGCTTCAAGGCCCATAGGAATCAATGGGCAATACCGATTCGGTATTTACCGAATCGGTAAATAACGAATCTTACAGATTCTGTATTCCTGAATTCGGAATTACCTAAATCTGCCCCCTTCCCATTTACAGACTCTTAAATACCGAATCGGTAAAATTCGGTATTTAAGAGTCTGTAAATGGGAATTACCTACATCTAGGCCATAGTAACCTATAAGTCACTCCTATGGCAGGCCTTAATAATCCTGGAGGCAGAGTGCTTGGTTATGTGTGAGATGGTGCTCTAGCATGAGCTGAGCCTGTCTGCAGCTTTCGGAACCATGTCTTTATAGCTGTTCTATGATATTGCCATACCATATACTCTTAAGTGCATTATAATCCTCGCTGTTAATGCTAACTTTGGTTTGGCTTTATCCAAACATGTCGTGTAAGGTGTCATACGCTTTGGAATACTACCCCCTCGCCACTTCTAGCGACGGGGGTAGCATTCCATCCTTCTAGAGGGATAAGACATGTTGAAACTACTGTATAGTGGAAGAGGTGTGGCGCCGCGGCCAGGGCGACTGACGCTGTAATCTGGGGACCACGGTTCGATCCCCGGCTCCGGCGGCAGGTTAGCCCAGCACCATGTGACTCTGGGCAATAGCTCGCTTAATCTTCCCGACGGCCCCCAGCGCCTAGAGACCCTTACGGGTGATTGTGCGCTTTACAAATGTGGACTTTATCCGGTTAAAGTTAGCCAGAGCCCCAGCATCACAAAATGGATGCTGCTGCCACAGACACAAGTCTGACCTCCTGCTGCTGGGAGTCCTTCCAGTCAGGGAGGCTTGGATAAAAGGTTTCCTGCCTGGGGAGGTGCGAGCACCACCCCAGACAGGACTTTGTGTATTGGGACAGGGAGGGCTGAATAGAATGAGACACTGCCTGGAGCACACAAGGTGCGCCATGCATACCCCAGTTCAAACCGGTTGCTGGGGCACTCCAGCCCCAGCTCTGGCGCGAAACTGGACAAAGGAGAGGGGGTGTAACCACCCCCTTTCCTGGTCCCACCCATAGGAGAGACCTAGAAAGTAATCCAGCCCCTTTTAGTTGTATAAAGGTAGGAGCTGAGTCCTGAGACTTTAGATTAATCCTGAATCGAAACTTCACACGAAACTCTGGACCTTCGACATTCTGCTGAAGCTGAAGACTGAAGAATCTCCCTTGTGGCCAAGGAGTGACCACCCTGGGCAACCAGGCACCATCCAGCAAATCAACGGCTTGCTTTGTCGACGTTCCCGCTGGAACCTGAGCACAGAGCCTGACAAGACCCAGACTTCCAGACCTCTCTGACCCTCTCTTCACGAGTGCAGCATAGCGGAGATGCGTGGAGGCGACGAGACACGTGGGACCAGACATCTTAAAAAGCCTGCAACTTGCTACCTGTGCAGCTCCTGAGGTACCCTCGAAGCTGTGCACTGGGGATTGAGAAACCCCGAATCCGAGCGCCACCTGCACCGAAGATCAGCCCTCCACACTCCACGAGTTCTGCGTGGGGCCCTTCTGCTTGTGTTCTGCTCGCCGCGTTGTCCGGTTGCTAGCCCGTTGGCTAGTAGCCTCTGTGACGACAATCCTTTTTATCTACATCGCTGGTCTGGTTGCTCCAGACTGGCCCTTGCTTCCCTGCAAAGGTGAAGCACCACAGACCTCTTTGTTGTATCCTGCGTGGGTTGCCTTTGCCAAGGCTTGTTGACTCCAATCCGGAAGTCGACCCCTCCATCTGCGAGATCCTTCGTGGGACAGCTCCTCTCCAGCACCTGGTCGTCGTCGACGCCTCCTGGTCCGCGTGGCTGCAAAGACAAGCTTCAAGACAGCACCTGATTGCTGATCGACGTCGTCTGGTTCCTTCCTGGTTCCACCCGGTCACTGGCTAGTGACCCAAACTCTGTCCCTCTGCTTTCAGGTCCTCTTGTTCTTCGATCCACCCTAACATCTCCCTCCTGGTCACCTGCAGCATCCTACTTTAAAGGCTCCATAAGCTTCAACGGCGAAACCAGACACATCTTCACACCTATGCACCCGCTGTCCGTGGGTGAGGTAAGGCGAGTACTTCTGTGCTCCCAAGGGTATTGACTATCCAAGTGCCTAGGTTTTAAGTTGTTTCCTCCTAGATAAACCGGAAGTGTCCTAAATCCTTCTAAATATAACTTCTAAGTTCCCATTGACTTTACATTGACTCACGCGTGTGTGTAAAGACACTGCACGCGCCGCCTGTGGGCCTCCTACTTCTAAACTAAGGTTCAGATAGTGTAGCCCCAGCGATTCCCTAGGCCTTTCCTTTTCTCGTGACGTGGTACTTATACCACTTTCTTAGTATATGGTTTGCTTCGCCCCTAGGGCCTAACCGTAAATTGTGCAACTTAACGTATTCTAGTAACTTGTTATGTGCTTTGGCCTCTGATCTCATAAAGAGTTCAGAGGGGTGTGTTATTAAATAAATACATATATATTTTATATATATCCTGTGTGGTGTCCTTTCATTTGATATTCAAGGGGTTACATATGGTAAAACAGCTGGCTTTACACGCCCTCAAGAGTCTTTTAGCCTAAGACTGTTCTGTCCACGCTACCACTAGGATAGCTGGTCTATAAGGTTGACTTACAACCATCACCATGAGGGTTGTTTGGACTGGTGCAAGGTGATCACTAGAATAGTGATCATCATATACCAGGCCAACTTCTCACACTGGGTACGGATGTTATTAAATACCGCAGTTAATGCTGTTCTCCGTACTATGATGGCTTCTAAAGCCATGCTGTGAGCGATCAAGTGGCTGGCGATCCTTTAAGTAGGCGCTAAGGTGAGAGTTTAAATGTTTTTCCAAAATCGTGGCTGGGACTGGTAGCAGGGAAATAGGGCGATAATTTTTCAATTGTGTGGGGTCCAATAAAGGTTTTTTTAGGAGTGGCTTAACCACTGCAGCCTTCAAAGGGGTATGATAGTGCCCTTTGGAGATAGCTACGTTGAGTACAGAGGTGAGGTGGGTAACAATAGCTTATTTTCCTAATTGTAATACCTTCAGAGGGCATGTGTCCAAAGGAGAACCAGAAGTGACTCCTTCCAGCAGCCGGTTCATAACATCTGGCGACATGAGTGGGAAGGTGAGTAGCCTAAGTACCTCCTCCATGATTACCAATTATTTAAGGTGGAGTATGGGCTGAGCAGATGGAACAGTTTTAGAGTTAGAAGCTTACAACAAAGAATATATATCTGGAATTTTTGTATGGAAGAAATCTGCCATTCTATCACAGAGTTCCTGAGAGACATCCGATGGATCTGTAACGGGGGAAAGTAAGAGTTGATAACATTGAAAAAGCGCTCTGGAAGATTTGATCAACTCGGTGATCTTTGAATAATACATTCCATTTTCTTCCCTTATAGCCGCTTTATATTCTCTCAAGCACTGTTTGTGTAACTCTCTTCCTGCCGGCGCTACTCTGTGCGCCATAGCCGCTCCTGTTTGCGGCACGGTTGCCTCAGCTTTCTGAGTCTTTCAGAGAACCAAGGAGCGGAGGGCTTTAACCTTGCTGTATTGACTTTTTAACGGGTGCTAAAGTGTCCATAGCTACTAACCGCTTTTTAGGTCGTTCAGTTGCGGTCCGATTTGCATCCAGGTGGCCGGGAAGCTGAAAATTCTTAAAAAGATTAGTGAGCGCCTTCTTACTAATAAGGCTAAGATTTCTCTTTTCTTCCATTTTTCTTTTATCGGCTAAAACTGTACCTGGTACCGAAATCTGGAAATTAAAAGTAATCGAGAAATGATCTGACCAGGAGAGAGGTATAGGCTCTCCCACCTTGATCTGTAGATCATTAGAAAATATGCATTCTAATATATGCCCCACCACATGGGTGGGGCTCATAACCAACTGCAGAAATCTGTAGCAGCCCAGGGTTTCCAAAAGAGTATGTGTGTCTATACATAAATTTTGTCCAGATGGAAGTTAAAATCACCCAACAGTGTAAAATTAGATCTTTCCAGGAAGAGCACTAAAGGACTACTAAAATCCTAACTGAAGGATGCTCTAGATCCAGGTTGCCGGTAGGATAAGACACCAGAGAAACTTTCAGTGGGATGGGTATTTATCGAAAAGTATAAAACCTGGTACTGATCAGAGAGTGAAGCGAGGGGCTCCGTGTGACAAGAATGCCCAAGCCCCACCCCGTCGGCCTACCCTATCCAATCTGGCTAGGCTATATCCTCAAGGGATTGCTTCCACGATATCAGGACCAGAGCAATCCTTTGCCCAAGTCTCTGTAATGAACATCCAATCTGGCTTGCGAAGCGAGACAAAGTCTCTAAAAGCCACCTTGTTCTTGATCAAGGTTCTGGCATTAATAAGATAACCCAGAAATGTAAACAATGACAGATGCTAAATTAACAAGATATTGGACTGACTGTGGAAACCATGATTGGGTGGAAATCACAGTTCACCTTTCAGTTGTGGTTTGGGAAGTTTAATATGTTTGGACATAGTAACATTTTTGTAGTTTTTCAGCAGTGTCAGGTAAAACCAAGTGACCTATCCTGCCACAAACGAAGGCTGTGAAAACCAATAATTTAGAATACCCAATACATTATAAAATTCAGTCTATCACCATTGTTTAAATGACTGAATAGGACTGCAAAGAAAACCACAGTAAACCTACAGAACTCCACATGTTTCAGAGGAGAGAACAGAACAGATCTGCTATCCGCTTCCGTGCGGCGCCGATTCTGCCCCTGTGCTGGACATTCCAGAACAGGGTGCGGTCGTGACGGAACCGTTCCGTCATCAGCTCAGCCGTGACTGATGACGGAACGGTTCCGTCACAAGCATCGAAGGGGCTATTGTAGGAGAGCTATAAAATTGTCTTAACATTTCCTATATGAAAACAATGAGTAATTTCCAAAAGATTAATCTGGAAAATGAGTTTATGGTATGCAATTAAGGTTTTAAAATAGATCTGATTTTCAAACTACTACCATCTCCTGAAGTAAGTTGTTACATCTGGAGAGTCAAGTGTATATGACTTAATATCCTGGGACACCAACAATGAACAGCATCTGAAACAGATACAAGCTATGACCAGCGAGTGCCTCAAAATGAAGTAAAAGGGCATGTACAATAATAGTGGTGTGGTGGGGGAGGGTACCACCGACATGGAGTTGGCAGTCGCAGCTTGGTGAGAGTTGTGGGACCTAATAGTTTCCAAGAGTTCACTCTATTTTTTTTCATCATGGTAACAATTACCTTCATTGTGCCAATGGCAGAATTTTGTTACCAGTATCCCCTTATGCCAAGAATTACATGCAATATGCTAGTACCAGAAATTTGCCATTGATACTGCCCATATTCCATAAAGTTACCTCCAGTATTTCAGAGCCAGCATTTTGTCAGTTTGTTTCCCTCAACCCACCCACCCCGCACTAATGTGCCATGGCTGCCCTCACTGCGACAAATAATTACTTCCAGTATGCCAGCACCAACATTTTGCCATATGTTAAGTATTACTCCCCTATTTTAAGGTCTGCATTGTGCCTTGGGTGACCTCCTTAATGCCAAAAACTACTTCTACTGAGCCATGCCAAGCATTCCTCCAGAATGCAAGTGCCAGCATTTTTTCCCAATGGGTCCCCTACGCGCAGAATTACTTCTAGTATGTCAGGGTCTGCATTTTGTCATGAGTGCCCTACTTTTTGCCAAAAATTATTTACAGTAGCAACATGTTACCTCGGGTGTTGTCAAAACCCCAGAATTATACAGAGTATGTCCAAGCCAACAACAGATGCACGATCATAAAATATGCAAACAAATACATTCTTACTCACTCCCTCCCTCTCACATTCCCTCTCTCCAACCTCACTAAAACACACTTTCACCTACTCCTTCTTACTCATACTCACTCACATCCAATGGCTTACTGGATTTTTACACACCACCTTTTAAAACACACTGCTCCTGGCCCTGGTGTAACCTGCTGTTCAATTGACGACACCCCTTACACACATCAACACCTTCTCACAATCTCCAATCACTCACTTCTAACACACTTGCACTTCTTAATTAATTCCCTCCAACTTACATTCACTTATTCATACACTTTATCATACTGATATTCTACCTCAAGTTCACACTCATTGACATTCTCAAACACACACTCAATCTCATTCACTCTCAATCTTACTCACAAACGCACAAGTTACTTACCTTCGGTAACGATATATCTGTAAGAAACAGTAGTTAGTATTAGATTCCTTACCTTAGAATATCCCCAAGCGTCAGACTGGATCCGGAAACTTTTGCATAGCAGTACCCTTGCTCGTCGGTAGGAGTCGTCTGCGGCTCCGCGTCCATCCTCGGCGTCGGGATGACGTCGCCGGAGTACTTAGACGCCGCCCTCGCGCGCTGGCGTCAGTTCCTATTTTTTCCGCACCAGCAAGCGCTGATCCGGGAACAGTGGTACCCTTTGTCAATTTTTGACTAAACTTTTTCGATCATTTTTGATAATTTTTCGAAGTCGAACGACTCCGACGGTGCCGGTAGGGATGCCCGGGTTTAAGCCCTGCATAGACTGCAACCGACTGATGTCGGTTACCGACCCCCATCGCCGGTGTCTTCATTGCCTGGGGCCCGACCACGATGACAAGTCGTGCCCCGACTGCCAGGCCTTGACGTCGGAGGCTAGGCGGGAGCGGACCCGCAAGCGCCTCGAGCTCCGGCAGTCGGCCTCGTGCCGTTCGAGGTCCCAGTCCGGAGGGAGGTCAGGGGACAGGTCGCGGGGCCGGAGTCATCACGGCTCGGAGGATCGACACCACTCCTCGAGCTCCAAGTCCTCAGGTAAAAAGCACAAGAAGTCGAAGAAGCGACATCGCTCTTCCGACTCCCCCCGACGCTCGCGCGACGCGGGCTCGGGCGACACCGGTGACGCGGGCGTCGCGGTCTGCTCCATACCCGCCGGTCACTGGGCAGAATGCGACGCCATAGGAGATCGACGCCTTCCTCTGCAGCTCCGCGTCCATCGTTGGCATCGGGATGACGTCGCCGGAGTACTTAGACGCCGCCCTCGCGCGCGGACGTCAGTTCTTATACACAGCTTTTCCGTGCCAGAAATGCAGAGGCATGATAAAAACCAACACTAGTGCCATGAAACTAGGGCCCTGAAAGGGGATGACCGTAACCCTAGACTACTGTTTCTTACAGATATATCGTTACCAAAGGTAAGTAACTTGTGCATCTGAAAGAAACAGGTTAGTATTAGATACCACAACAATACCAACCCCGGTGGTGGGTCTGCGAACCAATGATCACACCAGAAAGTCCTGGACACGGAACGGCCGAAAAAGCCATCTCTCCGGACTTGGCTATCTAGGCAGTAGTGTCTTGCGAACGTGTGCAGCGATGCCCACGTAGCTACCTGACAGATGTCCTGCAAGGGGACTCCCGGGCCCAGGGCAGTAGTAGCCGCCGTGGCCCGTGTGCAATGGGCACGATGTCCCACAGGAGGCTCCTTTCGAGCCAAAGAGTAGCAAGCCTTGATGCACAAGACGACCCAATCGAGAAATGGTTCGTTTGTGCACCGCCCGTCCCTTCTTAGCGCCCACGTAACCAACAAAGAGTTGGTCATCCACCCGGAACTGGCGTGTGCAATCCAGATAGAATGAGAGCGCACGCTTTGGGTCCAGACGGTGGAGCCTCTCTTTCGAGGGATGCGGAGGCGGAAAGAAGGTGGGCAAAGTGATGGACTGCCCGATGTGGAAGGCTGTGACTACCTTGGGCAGGAAAGAGGGTCACGTCCGCAACACAACTTTGTCCGGATGGACTGAAAGGAAAGGAGGCTTAGAAGAAAGGGCCTGGAGCTCACTCACTCTCCTGGCAGAGGTGATGGCAACCAGGAAAGCGGTCTTCAGAGTAAGGAGGCGAAGAGGACAGTTATGAAGTGGCTCAAAGGGAGCGCACATCAGAAAAGTTAGAACAAGGTTCCAGTCCCACTGGGGCATCTCGAAAGGAGCTGGAGGAAACATATGAGTGATGCCCTTCAAAAACCTATTTACAACCGGGGACTTAAACAAAGAGGGCTGATCAGGTAGCCTAAAGAAGGCGGAAATGGCCGAGAGGTAGCCCTTCAGAGTGCCCAGAGCAGAGCCCTGCTGGGCAAGAGAAAGAGGGGCAGAAAGGGGATCCACAGCCTTTGCTGTGTACCATGCCACAAATTTGTTCCACCTGCAGGCGTTTACCGATTTTGTGGAGGGACACCTGGCTGCCAGAATAACATTACAGACTTCAGGAGGCAAGTCAAATGGCCTCAACTGCCACCGCTCAATCTCCACGCATGTAAGTGGAGACTGAACAGGTTCGGGTGGAGGACCGTCCCCTGCTGCTGCGACAGAAGGTCCTCCTGAAGGGGCAGACGAATCGGGAGATCGACAGACATGCTGAGTAGCTCGTGATACCAGAACCTCCGTGCCCAGTCCGGAGCCACAAGGATAACTTGGGCCCGGTCACGTCTGATCTTCTTCAGCACTTTGGGCAGAAGTGGTATAGGCGGAAAGGCGTACAACAGACCGCAACTCCACTCGCGACAAAAAGCGTCTCTGAGCGAGTGCCGCCTTGGAAATTCCAACGCGCAGAACTGATGACATTGCGCGTTCTCTTCTGTGGCGAATAGATCTAACCAAGGCTCTCCCCACTGCTGAAAGAGGCTTTGCGCCACGTCCAAGTTCAGACGCCATTCATGATCCATCATGCACCGACGGCTGAGTTCGTCCGGCCTGGGGTTCAGGGAACCTGCCAGGTGTTGAACCACCAGGGTCACACCCTGACTTTCCAGCCACTGTCAGAGGCGCAGAGCCTCCTGGCATAGGGTCCACGACCCCACCCCGCCCTGTTTGTTGCAGTACCACATGGCGGTGGTGTTGTCCATGAACACCTGCACTACACTCCCCCGGACACAGGGGAGGAATGCCTTCAGTGCTAGACGAATCGCCCGTAACTCCAACAGGTTGACGTGGAGCTGGGCCTCCGCCGGAGACCAGAGTCCTCTGATCTCCGCCTCTCCCATGTGGCCACTCCAGCCCTGGAGGGACGCGTCCGTCACAACTACGTGCTCCGGGTGGGGTAGGGAGAGGGATCTGCCACTGACCCAATCGCGGTCCGTGAGCCACCACTGCAACTGTCTTGCAGTGCCCTCCGAGATCAAGACGTGATCGGACAAGTTCCCCTGGTGCTGGGCCCACGGAAACTTCAGGTCCCACTGCAGAGCCCGCATCCGCCACCGGGCGTGACGCACCAGAAGGATGCAGGAGGCCATCAGCCGCAGAAGCCGCAGCGTCAACCTGACCGAGATTCGGGATAAAGGCTGAAAGATGGGAATCAGAGCCTGAATATCCCGAACCCGCTGTTCGGGAGGGTAAACCCGAAACTGCGCAGAGTCTAGAACCGCTCCGATGAAGAGGAGCTTCTGAGAGGGACACAGGTGCGACTTCGGCACATTGATGGAGAACCCCAGCAAGTGCAGGAGGTCGGCCGTAGTCTGGAGGTGGCTGACGACTGTCTGGGGCGAGCCCGCCTTCAACAACCAGTCGTCGAGGTAGGGGAAGACTGACACCCCTAACCTGCGCAGATGAGCTGCGACCAACGCCATCACCTTCGTGAACACCCGTGGGGCGCTGGTAAGGCCGAAGGGGAGCACGGTAAACTGAAAGTGCTCGTGGCCTACTGTGAACCGCAGGTAACGCCGGTGGGCCGGCAGGACGGGGATGTGAAAGTAAGCGTCCTGCAAGTCCAACGCTACCATCCAGTCTCCGGGGTCCAGGGCAGCTAAGACCTGAGCCAAAGTCAGCATCTTGAACTTCTCTTGACGGAGGAAGCCGTTGACGTTCCGTAGGTCCAAGATCGGGCGCAGGCCCCCCTTGCCCTTCTTGGGTACCAGAAAGTAGTGGGAGTAACAACCACACCCTACTTCTGGCCCAGGAACGCGCTCGATGGCCCCCTTGGCCAAGAGGGCCGTGACTTCCTCTTGCAGAAGTTGCAAGTGATCCCCCGACACGTGGTGGAATTGCGGTGGCATGGCTGGAGGGGTCGCCTCGAAGGGGAGGGAGTAGCCCCTTCGGACGATTTGCAGCACCCACTTGTCCGATGTGACAGTGCGCCAGTGAAAGTGGTGATGGCGAACCCTGCCTCCCACAGGCGTCACATGGGCCTGAAAGCTCGGACTAGGAAGGTTTTGAGGCAGGTGCTGCGGAGGGAGGTGTGGACTGGCCTCGCCGTTGACCCCGACCGCCGCCACGGCGGTTTCCACGACCGCCACCGCGCTGCTGGGTATTATGCGCTGCGTGGCTGGCAGCACGTGTGGGGGCGCCCCTTCCGTGGCCATGAAAGGAGCGAAAGGCACCCGATTGCTGGCGCGTGGCCGAGAGGCCTAAGGACTTGGCCGTAGCCCTGGAGTCCTTAAAACGCTCCAGCGCATGGTTTACCTTGTCGCCAAAAAGGCGACGGCCATCGAACGGCATATCCAGGAGGGTGGCCTGGACATCGGCCGAGAAATTGGCGGACCTCAACCAGGCGAACCGCCACCGTCGTTGCCATCGCCCTGCCCAGTGAGTCCGTGGTATCCAGCCCACACCGTATAGAGTATCGTGCCGCATCTCGACCCTCCACAAGGGCTTGGGCGAGTTTAGCCCGGACCTCCTCCGGGCATTGTGGCAGCACGTCCGCGACCGTGTCCCACAGGGTGTGGGTGTAGCGGCCCAAGAGACACGCGGTGTTGACAGACCGCAGTCCCAAACTCAGGGACGAGAACACTTTCTTTCCGAACTGTTCGTATCTCTTGGATTCCCGATCGGGCGGGGCCGTCGGGAATGTGGTCTGGGAAGTGGAGGCCTGGATAACCAGGCTCTCGGGGTGGGATGGGTGGACAAAAAGCAAGGGTCGCCGGGGCCGGGCGGTAGCGTCTGGCCACGTTCCTATCCACAGGCGGACCTGTGGCGGGCTTGGACCAAGTGCCCACAAGAACGTCACATAAGGCTTCATTAAACGGCAGCAGAGGCTCACTGGAGCTTGCCTGCGGTTTAAGAACCTCAGTGAGGAGGTTAGTCCTCACGGCCGCGCGGGGAGCTCAAGGCCCAAGGCCTTGGCTGCCCTCGTCAACACTACGCTATAAGCAGCCCCCTCCTCCGTAGCCACGGTGGGAGGGGAGACAAATCCAGTGTCTGGCGAGGTGTCAATACCACTGGCCTCCCCAAGCTCATATGTCCAGTCCTCTTGAGACTGACACTCCTGTGCCAGAGGGTCCTCAGACCCCTCCCAATCACCTCCGTCACCAGTCTCCTGTAACCCAGGGTCAACAGACTGGACCTCCTCATGGAAATAGAAATCTACAAAGGCCGTCGGAAGCGGAGCCAGAGTCGGACCGAAGGGAAGATTGGGGACGGCGTCCACAATGGCCGCCGGGGGCGACACTCTCGGGGCCGGCGCCGGTGAGGTAGTGAGGTTGACCGGCAACGACCCGGATCCGGAAGCGGATCCGGTGAGGTCCTGCGGCGCCGGGACCGAAGTCGCCGGCGGCGCCGGAGTCGAAGAGCCCGACCCGCTAGGGCCTCCAGCCGGGACCGCTGGGCCCGGAGGCGCCGCGGGACCCGGCTGAGGAGGGAGGGACCTCATGGCCATGAGGTACCGCTCGACCTCCTCCGGCGCCGCGCCGTGCCCAGGGACCCGAAGGTGTGGGGCAGGCGGCGACGCTTGCGACTCTCTTGGAGCCGCGTGGGCGGTGTCGCCCGAACCCCCGGCCGCATCGTGCGAGCGTCGGGGTGGGTCGGAGGAGCGATGATGCCGCTCCGACCTCTCATGCCTCTTACCTGAGGACTTGGATCCCGACGACCGATGTCCACTCCCGGAGCTGCGGGGACTCCGACCCCGCGACCGGTCCCTCGACCTCCCGTGGGACCGGGACCTGGAATGGCACGGGCCGACAGCCAGAGCTCGAGCCGCTTGCGGGACCGCTCCCACCTAGCCTTCGACGTCAGGGCCCGGCAGTCGGAGCAGGTGCGGTCGTCGTGGTCGAGGCCTAAGCACTTCAGGCACCGGCGATGGGGGTCCGTGACCGACATAAGTCGGTCGCACTTCGAACAGGGCTTGAACCGGGGCATCCCTACTGGCACCGATAGAGTCGAAGACTCAAGAAAGAAATGATCGAAAAAGATCAAAAAGTTTAGTCAAAAAATGACTAGGGGTAGAGCTTCTCCGGATCTGCGCTAGCTGGCGCGGAAAAAAGAAGAACTGGCGTCAGCGCGCATGTGCGGCGTCTAAGTACTCCGACAACGTCATTCCGGCGCTAACGACGCCGACGACGGACGCGGAGCCGCAGACGTTGCCTACAGACGCGCAGGGGTATTGCTACGCAAACATTTCCGGATCCAGTCTGATATTCTAAGGTAAGGAATCTATCACTAACGTGTCTCTTTCAGATGCAGCTGTACACGTACTGCAAGCATATTCCACGCTCATGCCGTGCAAAGCGCCGGGTTAATTTCAGTCCGAGGTCCGCCTCCCCACCTGACAAGGTAGTCGCAGCAAGGGCAATCAGGAGGACAGAGTCTGCCTCGATAGCCACGTGTGGCTGGAACCGTTGTGGGAAGTACCAAAAATGGGCAAACTGGGCCGGACCTCATAGATAATGTCATGCACGCACCTTTTTTGTCTCGGAAGTGTCCTGGAGTCACGATGCTAGGTACCCAGCTTCCCCCCGTCACCCTCCGGGAGCCAGGAATAAACACTGAACCCCAGAAAGTAACAAGGGGGAAAACAGGGGAACAAAACAAGGGTAGGAAGGGAAAGAAACAACACTCCACAATCTTCTTTGTTTCAGAGGAGGGTCTATCTTCCGAGACTGGGTCTGTATAAAAATATAACAAAAGAAGAGTTAAAACTAACCCCCCCTTTTGTGTAGTTCCCAATGTATGTAATGTAATGCAAAGTAATGATACCTTTTAGATAGTGGAGGGAGATAAAAAGAAGGAAGGTCGATAACTCTGGAACTGCAATAGTAGTCTATGTGTTATCCAACACAACATAGATCTAAATACAAGAGAGTGATAAGAGTAATATCCAAGCACTACTGTAACGAAGGATCTCTCTTGTCCCTGTAACTCACCACTGGTTCTGTACTAGAACGCTGTACCAAAACATTCCAACTTCACCAAGGATGGTAAAGCTATAATCAAATAAACACCTCTCCGAAATACGAGGTAAGAAACGTGGTCTATCAATCAGGCAAACAATGTACATGCGAGTTTGCAAAACCGCGATATATTTTCAAAGCGGAGCAAACCGAATAGCTTTAGAAACGGAATTTAGAGTAACAGCCCAGAAGCAAGCCGCCTCTCAGGACTTACGATAACAGGAACAGGAATCACGGACACAGGAAGAGACGAACGCCTACCCCAACGGCCCGCTAGTTCCTCGGACGCCTTCACCGTGACCCGGAACGATAACTGGACACAGCTGGCTAACGCGAAGCACTTCCTGGTTCTTCGGGGAGGTTTAAGTCTCGTGTCGCTTCACTTCTGCGCATGCGCGAACACTGCGCATGCGCCACAGACTCTGTATACGCAATTGCCAATCATTGCCAACCACGTTTCTCTAGTAGCCGGCTGATATACTGCTACGAGTAAATAAAAGGATTTATAGTGCATCATGGTCCTCTGTGCACACGACAGGCATGACAGATAATATAGCCGCATATCAGGAGCTTCAAAGCCTCCCCGCTCAAATGGTAATGCCAGCACGTCCCAACTGCATCTAGGTTTCTTGCCCCCCACACAAACAACAGTAGTGCTGACTGCAGCAAGTTAAACACCACAAGAGTGAGGCGGATGGGAATGTTAATAAACAAATAGAGTAGTTTGAGCAAAATCGTCATTTTAATAACCGCTAGGCGGTCTGCCAAAGAAAGCAGGAGTTTGGCCCATCTCGCTACCCGATCAGTGATGTTAGTAAGGGCGCGGCCGTAATTCTCAGAAATCACCACCTCCGGGTCCCTATGCAGCCATACTCCTAAATATTTTACTGGATCAGTGGACCAGGTCAAGGGGAAATCCAGATCCACACGCTGCGTATTAGCCGTCAGTGGGAAGACCGTTGATTTCACCCAGTTGATGCCAAGCCACGAATAGTGCTTAAATTTGATGTATTCGTGTAGCAGTTCTAGGAGAAACGTTGCAGGCTCACGGACATATAGAAGCATATCATCGGCGTATAGCGAAACCACCAAAGGTTGCGGTCTGAAACGCAACGCTGCCTGCACATGCCACTGGCGGAGTTTGTAAGCCAGTGGTTCTAACGCGAGCGCAAAAAGCATTGGCGACAGGGGGCAGCGCTGCCGCGTGCCACGTCTAATAGTGAAAGCCTCTGAAACCCAGCCATTAACCCACACTTGTGCCGCAGGTCATAAAAGCTGGATCCAGCGTAACAAAAAGGGCGGCAGTCCCATTCGGAGTAATAGAGTGCACATATATTCCCCTTGCAGGGAATCAAATGCTTTTGCTGCTTCGAGCAGCACAGCAACCGCCTGGAAATCAGCCTCGAAGTAACGTAGCGTGGAGAAGACAGAACGCAAGTTGTGCGCTGTTGACCGGGCAGGGACAAAGCCAGACTGGTCCGGGAGTACCAGATTAAGAATGAGGAGTTAGAGCCTGCTGACGATCATTTTTTCAAAGATTTTTTAGCGTCCATATTAATAATGGAGAGAGGCCGGTAGGAGTCACATTTGATTAGCAGCTTTGTCTGGTTTTAAGAGTATAACAAGGAGGGCCCCTTTTCAGTGGCGGTTTCTGTGCACGGGTGTCGGGGCTTCGCCCCCTTTACTTTCACAGTGAAAACGAAACGCAACTATCATTGGAATGTTAAATCTTTTTTTAATAAAAAAAAATACTCAGCTGTAAGTTTACAGAACGGGTGGCATTGTCTGCTCCACTCACAGACTGCTCCACTCACGGACACCAGCATTGTTGATATGCTCAACAATAACAATGCAGACACCACATAAATTACAGAGCTTTAACCCCTCCACTGAACAGGCCCAAAGTCTAAGTATATGCCGGGCGGACAATCTCACAGCCCTGGGGCCTGTGAGGTCATCAGCTCTGCAAATACTGAGCAACAAGGCCCAGTCTCCACCCCTTGATGGTGTGGAGGTAAAATTCGCCCTGGGCGTTTTTGATTAAAGCCATGTAGGGCTTAGCCTCCACGTCAATCAGGGAGTGGAGAGACTTGTAAACCCACCCTTTCCTAACTTGTCACAGGGTGTGGGTGGGACCGCACCCTATGACGAGTTAGGAAAGGGTGTGGCAGGCGGGAAGGCAAGACCTCTGACCCTGTCACCAGGCAGGTCGCTCCCCCCATCCGCCACGCAGCCCCCTGTGGATTGAACCTCCTTTGCCGCTTTTGCCGCCTGACTGCTCGCTCTCTTTTTATTCTGTACCCCTGCATCTGGCCTCTCTGCCACTTTGCTTTTTCATTCTGTGCCCCTGTGTTTTGCTTTCTGTACCCTTGCGCTCTGTTGTACCTCTCCTGACGTCTATTCCCGCCGTTTTTCCCCGGGTTCTTGCCCGCCGCTGAGCCCCGGCGGCCCCGCCCCCTTCACTCCCATTGGCCGCCCCGCTCCCGCCTCCCAGCTGCTCCTCCCTCCCTCTGCCCTCATATGGAGGCCGCTAAGCGGTGGTAGAGAGCGACCTCCGACCCTGTCACCAGGCAGGTCGCTCCCCCCATCCGCCACGCAGCCCCCTGTGGATTGAACCTCCTTTGCCGGTTTTGCCGCCTGACTGCTCGCTCCCTTTTTATTCTGTACCCCTGCGCCTGGCCTCTGTGCCACTTTGCTTTTTTCATTCTGTGCCCCTGTGTTTTGCTTTCTGTACCCCTGCGCTCTGTGGTCCCTCTCAGGCCGTCTTTTCCTGCCGTTTTTCCCCGGGTTCTCCCCCGCCGCTGAGCCCCTGCGGCCCCGCCCCCTTCACTCCCATTGGCCGCCCCGCTCCCACCTCCCAGCTGCTCCTCCCTCCCTCTGCCCTCATATGGAGGCCGCGAAGCGGCCGCGAGCAGCGGCCGCGCCTAAGGCAAGCCCGTCTGCGCCCGTCCGCGCCTGGACCGCGCCCAGCACCAGGACCCCTGGCCTCCGGTGATGCCCACACGACGGACCTATGACGCCGCCACCCTCCACGCACTCAACGCCGGGCAGAACCCCGCCTGCTACCGAGCCATCCCAAAACGCACCCACGGACCCTTCCCCTGCCAAGCCTGCAAATTCACCTGCCTCCGAACCTGCACCGCCAAGCCAGACACCAGCTACACTCACCTCAAGTGCATCCTGCTCAACACCCGCTCCGTCCACAGACACGCCGTCGAACTCTGGAACCTCCTCGACACAACATCACCAGACGTCGCCTTCCTCACAGAAACCTGGATGAACGCCTCCTCAGCCCCCGACATCGCCATAGGCATCCCGGAGGGCTACAAGATCACCCGGAGGGACCGAGTCAACCAAACCGGAGGAGGCATCGCCATCGTCCACAGAAACACCATCCGAATCACGACCAACTTCGACGACACCATCACCGCCGCAGAGCACCTCCACTTTCAGGTACACACCGACCCCAAGACCACCCTCAGATGCACTCTCATGTACAGACCACCGGGACCACGCACACAATTCAGCGAAACCATCACAGACTTCGTCAGCCAGCACGCCCTTACCTCCTCAGACTACATTCTCCTATGGGACCTCAACTTCCACCTGGAGAACAACAATGACGGCAACACCGCCGCCCTCCTGGACAACCTCCCCAACCTCGGACTCAAGCAACTGGTGAACACCCCCACCAACTACGCCGGCCACACGCTAGACCCCATCTTCTCCTCCAGCAAGCACATCTCCTTCAGCCACTCCACCGGACTACACTGGACAGATCACAGCTGCGTCCACTTCAACTTCAGGAGAACCACGATCCACCACCACCCGCAACAGGTTCCCCACAGAAGCTGGAGCAAGATCACCGCCGACCAACTCACCACCTCCCTCAGCCAGAACCCTCCCACCAACACGAGGGAACCCAACGAAGCAGCCCGCAACCTCACACAGTGGCTCACCAACTGCGCCGATGACCTCGCGCCACTGAAGAACCCTCCCAGCAGACCCGGCAGCAAGAAAGCCTCGTGGTTCACCAACGACCTCAAAAACTTCAAGAAAACCTGCCGCACCCTCGAGAAAGCCTGGCGCCACGACCAGACAACAGAGAACATGACAGCCCTCAAGACCGCCACCCGCAAACACCCCCAGCTGATCCGCACCACCAAAAGGACAACATTCAAAGAACGCCTGGACAACAACACCCACAACAGCAAGGAACTCTTCAGCATCAATAAAGAGCTCTCCAACCTCAGCGCCTGCAACAACGACATCACACCCTCGCAAGACCTCTGCGACTCACTCGCCTCGTTCTTTTACCGCAAGATCGCCGACATACACAACAGCTTCGGCGCACAGACCACGCACCCAACCACCGAACCAGCACCCCCCCACCACCACCCTCTGCAACGGGACCCCGGTCAGCACCAAAGACACCACCCGCACGATGAACACCATCCACTCCAGTTCCCCAACCGACCCCTGTCCACACCACATCTTCAACAAAGCCGACTCCATCATCGCACCCCAACTCCGGGACATCATTAACAGCTCCTCCGCATCCGCCACCTTCCCAGAGAGCTGGAAACATGCCGAGCTCAGCGCCGTCCTGAAGAAACCCACCGCGGACCCCACGGACCTCAAGAACTTCCACCCCATCTCTCTCCTCCCTTTTCCTGCCAAAGTCATCGAGAAGACCGTCAATAAACAACTCTTCGCCTTCCTCGAGACAAACTGATCCCTCGCAGTCCGGTTTCCGAGCAAACCACAGCAACGAGACCGCCCTCATCCCAGCTACCGACGACATCAGGTCCCTGCTCGACAACGGGGAAACAGCTGCACTCATCCTCCTAGACCTCTCAGCAGCCTTCGACACCGTATTTCACCGCACCCTGATACAACGCCTCAGCAACACTGGAATACAAGGAACGGCCTTGGAGTGGATCATCTCGTTCCTCGCCGGAAGAACCCAGAGAGTCCGCCTCCCCCCGTTCCGATCTGTTGTCACCGAAGTCATCTGCGGCGTTCCGCAAGGATCCTCGCTTAGCCCCACCCTCTTCAATGTCTACATGAGCCCCCTTGCAGCCATTGCACGCCAACACAACCTAAACATCATCTCCTACTCTGACGACACCCAGCTGATCCTCTCTCTCTCTCCAACGACCCCGCCACCGCCAGAGCCAGCCTCCAGGAAGGAATGAAAGACGTCGCGGAATGGATGAAGCTCAGCCGTCTGAAACTGAACTCAGACAAGAAGGAAGTCCTCATCCTGGGACCATCCCCCTCTGCCTGGGACGACTCCTGGTGGCCCCCTGCCCTGGGCACCGCCCCCAAGCCAACGGACCATGCACGCAAACTGGGCTTCATCCTGGACTCCTCCCTCACGATGTCCAAGCAAGTCAACGCCATCTCGTCATCCTGTTTCAACACCCTGCGCATGCTCCGAAAGATCTTCCGGTGCATCCCCACCAAAACCAGGAAGACGGTCACCCAGGCCCTCGTCACCAGCCGACTGGACTACGGGAACACCCTCTACGCTGGAACCACAGCCAAACTCCAGAAAATACTCCAGCGCATACAGAACACTTCTGCACAACTCATCCTGGACATCCCCCTTCACGGCCATATCTCTGACCACCTGAGAGACCTGCACTGGCTCCCCATCAGCAAGAGGATCACGTTCAGACTCCTCACCCACGCACACAAGGCTCTCCACGACATGGGCCCCAAATACCTCAACAGCCGCCTCGCATTCTACACACCCACCCGCCAGCTCCGATCCGCCAGCCTCGCCCTCGCCACCGTCCCACGAATTCGCAGATCCACCGCCGGAGGAAGATCCTTTTCCTACCTGGCGGCCAAGACATGGAACTCCCTCCCCACCCACCTACGGCTGACCCAGGATCATCTCTCCTTCAGGAAACAACTCAAGACCTAGCTGTTCGAGCAGTAGCGACTCCCCCTCCCCCCAGCGCCTTGAGACCCTACCGGGTGAGTAGCGAGCTACACAAATTTGCTGATTGATTGATTTCCATTCTGCGCAGACTCTATTTCAGTCACGGTGTCTGAGAATGCCATTAGGCCCAGCGCTCTAACATGCGAGAGCTAGACGTCATTTTAGCAACACTGCATGGGTCTGGTAAGTACACAGGTGATTGGCTTTTTTTGATCGAAGGCCAAGATCACCTACATATGTCGAGAGAGAGTGAACATTAAGTCTGGTGTGACATTGTTGTCGGTTGCTCCTTTCCTTCCCACGCATATTTCAGTCATTGTAGTAAGAAAAGTTATTATTTTTCCACAGTGCTTGCAGAGGTGGGGCGACAGGCCGCAGTCTAGTACAAGCCATCAGGGCTGCTATCAGGGAGATAGGTAATGAACTGAGTAATGTGCAGCTGGACGCAGAAGAAACAAAGGTGGAGGTCGAAGGGGCCCAAAGAAGGCAGCAGGGGAGGGAGGAGTCTGAGAACAAAAAAAACACACTAGAGCCTGGTTTGGTATGTTTTGACGTTTGTTGGTTATAAATTCTGTGCCGTAATAATGGGGGAGGATGAGAGATATGTATAACTGGCAAGTTCTTAAAAACAGAAGCGAGGCTTATTTCGGATAATGCACTCAGTGCACTTAGGAATGAAAAGAGGAAGAAAGGACAGGGGGGAACATATTAGAATGGTCTTTAGCAGGCTTTGTGTAGATGTTCTGCATCAGTGGTGTCAATGGATACTGAAAAACATTTTCTCTATACTCCTGGCTCGTCAAAAGTATACATTTTACAATGGTTCGGTCGGAGAGGTCTCACCGGCGTGCAGGGTGTCTGGTGTTGGCTGCTGATTAATCAGTTTAAAATGTGCCTTCTCGTTTGGTTTTATCGGAGAGAGGTGCTTTATTTTGTTTTTAATAGCAAAGTGACTTCACCTTACTTGTTACTTTACTTGCGTTCATTTGGTTTATACCAAAAATCTTTTTTTCATTTCATCGCTATTGCAAGTCACAGGAACTTGTTGCTTACAAGAAAAAAATACATGTGTGTTCTGATCTTTGACTGTCTGAAGAACGATTTTCTCATTTCTGTGCACCCATCATTAAATTATAGGGTGCAGGTTGGGTTTTCGGAACTCCGGTGAGCAAAGGTCAATGTGGCAACCTTTGTGACCTTACACAGTTTTAGCTGTCAATAGAGATTTAATTTGATTCATAAATTCAAACTATTCCACATACACGATTGTTCAAAGCTCAGGCTAACATAAATTGTCTTAGGAGATGGGCATTTAATGTAGCCTGTTTTTTTTGTTTTTAGTTTTAAAAACCTTTACTGTACATAATAGCATGTGATACAATGCAGCACATATCGTCAATCCTCCAATCAAATTAGTGCTATACATACAATAACAATGTTGCACTTCACAAGTCATCCTCATCCCGGACCCCTCCCCACCCTTCGAGCCCCACCTAACCCCCCATCGACAGCAACCAAAACAGCCAAGCTCGAACGAGCAAGCCATTTAGAATGTTCCAAATACCATAAGAGTCCTCATGCCAGGTAAGTCAATGTCTCGTGCAAAACCGCAGATGTACAGAGTACGTTGGTAATATGCCAGAGCAGCAGCAACTGCGCCTTCCATATCCTGTCTTATAGGAACATTTTTTGCACCATCCCTTACACACATCACATCCCCTCCTAGTCCACCACATCCGCCCCAGCATCCCCATCCTCCGTTTGCTGACTCAGGAGATCTGATGTCAGAGGCCCTCAGATGTCCTTGGGGCGGGACTTCATCGGCAATTGTTCCGCATATGTATGTATGGAGGTACTCCTGCCATGTGGTTAGATTATTGATCAAGGCCTTAAAACTTAGGCGCCCTTCCCCTACCCCACATACAGGCTACCTGCCTTCTTGCCAAAAGCAAACCCAGGGCTAGGAATTTCCGGTATGGTGTTTTAATGTCTCCAACTAGCCCCAATAGTGCTCTAAGAGGAGTGGACTCGATCTGAGTACCTATCATGCAAGTCAGCCCCCTGAATACCTCCTCCCAAAAATTAGCCACCCTGGAACACCTCCACGCCAGATGCATAAAATCAGCTTCACTCTGATCACAGCGCAGGCACTTGTCATCTTCCCGAAGGTGGAAGCTATACAACCTCGCCTGGGTATGATAAAGTCGGTGTAAAAACTTATAGTGCAGAAGGTGCAGCCTACTACTGCTAGACACAGCGTCTGTCTGGAGGCAGGCCGCCTCCCACTGGTCATCCGTCAGGGGGCTATCAAGATCCTCATCCCAATCCCATCTGGCCCGAACTGAGCGAGGGGGGGGTGCACTACAGACCCTCTTATATAACAGTGAAATGACATGAGCAGGAGCATCCGGTTGCTACAGGAGATGAAGCGACTCAAACGACTCTGGCTCTTTCGGGAAATCTGGGGTCTTAGCCCGAACGCTCTGTCTAAGTCTAGTATAAAGGAACACATCCATGAACGAGTGTTCGCCCTCCCCGAAGAACTGTTCCTTAGTGCGAAATTCCCCCTCAATATACAAATCTCCCCAGGTCTTATACTGCAGTTTATCTAACGGCTTTTGGCATAACTTTTCAGTCGTAACCGGCAGCAGAGGCCAATGCCGCAATGGCACCCTAGGGGAGTACATCAGCTGCACCCCCTCAGCATGTGCCAACCAGTTCCACGCCTTCACTGTACAGTCTACGGTGGATGAATCCCTTTCTCTCTCTTTAAGTGGAGTGAACATACATCCCTCCGGAAGAACAGGGGCCATGTACCCATCTTCCACCGCGAGATGGGGCATGTACGGGGGTGGGTGAAACCAGTACACCGCAAAATGTGCTTGCGCGCTATAATAATACTGTTCGAAATTAGGAACATCAAATCCACCAAATTGATACGGTAACATGAGTGTGGCCAGCAACAAATGTGCTTGCCCCCCATATAAGACGCACCAGTTGCGTTTTGAGTGTTTTAAAGAAAAATTTGCCTGGGTGATAAGGGATATTTACGAATAAATATAAAAATGTGGGCAGAATATTCATCTTGATCAAAGATATTCGTCCTGCCATCGAGAGGGGCAATTTAATCCACTTGGAAACATTATCTGTCACCCTGTCTATGGCCAGCTCGTAGTTAGTGCGCATTAGCACATCTCTATCCTTGGAAATATGAATGCCCAGATATTTGAATTTTCCCATCTCCCATGCTAAGGGATAGTCCAGCTGGTGTGGCAACGTTTTGTCCGTCAAGGGAAAAACTGCTGATTTACTCCAATTTATTTGCACCCCAGCTATGGCCCGAACTTCGTGAAATCCTGTAAGACTGGGTTGAGGTTAACCTGTGGTCTGTGGATGTATAGCGTGATGTCGTCTGCATATAAAGACACTAGCAATTTCCTAGAGGGGTATATGAGAGTCATGTGGTTATGGTGCTGTCTCAGCTTCGCAGCTAGGGGTTCTATAGCCAAGGCAAAGAGGACTGGGGAGAGTGGGCACCCCTGCCTCATTCCTCTGGTAATCGGAAAAGCCTCAGAGTGCGCGCCATTAAGGAGAAACCTGGCACACGGTTGTGCATAGAGCAATTTAATCCAATTGACAAAGGAGTCCGGCATACCCATATAGCTCAGTGTCCCCATCACATAGTCCCATTCTACGGTGTCAAACGCTTTTGTGGCGTCCAAAAAGACCGCCACCGCATCGCTATTAGGATCAATATCCTGAAGTACAGCCAGAAGGGTCCGCAGATTATGGACAGTGGCACGGGTTGGCACAAAGCCCGACTGATCGGGTAGAACCAACCTTTCTAGGAGTAAATTAAGTCTCGTCGCCAGAACTTTCGCCAATATTTTCGTGTCACTATTGAGAAGCGACAGAGGCCGATATGATTCGCAATGGACTGCGGACTTGCCTGGTTTCAGTAGGGACATTATCTGTGCTTCCCTCATCGTTGTAGCCAATTTACCTTCTTCCAACGCCTAACCGACTGCTTTCAATATGGGAGCTAAAATGGACACATACGTTTTCAATCAATCAATCAATCAGAGCATTTATATAGCGCACTACTCACCCGGAGGGTCTCAAGGCGCTGGGGGGAGGGGGTCCGCTACTGCTCGAACAGCCAGGTCTTGAGCTGCTTCCTGAAGGCGAGGTGGTCCTGGGTCAGGCGGAGGTGGGTCGGAAGGGAGTTCGAAGTCTTGGCGGCCAGGTGGGAGAAGGACCTTCCTCCTGTGGTGGCTCTTCAGATGCGGGGGACGGCGGCGAGGGCGTGGTTGGTCGATCGAAGCTGGCATTTGGGAACGTAGAAGTTGAGGCGGCTGTTGAGGTATCCTGGGCCTTGGTTGTGTAGGGCTTTGTGTGCGTGGGGGAGGAGCCGGAAGGTGATTCTCTTGTTGACCGGGAGCCAGTGCAGGTCTCTCAGGTGTCCGGAGATGTGGCTGCGGCGGGGGATGTCCAGGATGAGTCGTGCTGAGGTGTTCTGGATCCGCTGGAGTCTCTTCTGGAGTTTGGCGGTGGTTCCGGCGTAGAGGGAGTTGCCGTAGTCCAGACGGCTGGTGACGAGGGCCTGGGTGACCGTCTTCCTGGTCTCGGTGGGGATCCATCGGAAGATCTTACGTAGCATGCGCAGGATGTTGAAGCACGACGAGGAGACGGCGTTGACTTGTCTGGTCATGGAGAGGGAGGAGTCCAGGATGAAGCCCAGGTTGCGTGCGTGGTCTGTGGGTTTGGGTGCGCTGCCCAGGGCGGGGGGCCACCAGGAGTCGTCCCAGGCGGAGGGTGAAGATCCCAGGATGAGGACTTCCGTCTTGTCTGAGTTCAGTTTCAGGCGACTGTTCATCCACTTGGCAACGTCTGTCATCCCTTCGTGTAGGTTGGCTCTGGCGGGGTCGTTGGTGAGGGAGAGGATCAGCTGGGTGTCGTCGGCGTAGGAGATGATGTTGAGGTTGTGCTGGCGTGCGATGGCTGCGAGGGGGCTCATGTAGACGTTGAAGAGTGTTGGGCTGAGCGAGGAGCCTTGAGGGACGCCGCAGATGACTTCGGTGGCCTCCGATCTGAACGGGGGGAGGCGGACCCTCTGTGTCCTTCCGGTGAGGAAGGAGATGATCCACTCCTGTGCCTTCTCCTGGATTCCGACGTTGCTGAGGCACTGTACTAGGGTACGGTGGCAGACAGTGTCGAAGGCCGCGGATAGGTCCAGGAGGATGAGGGCCGCTGTTTCCCCGTTGTCGAGCAGGGCTCGGATGTCATCGGTAGCTGCGATCAGGGCGGTCTCGGTGCTGTGGTTGGCCCGGAAGCCAGACTGCGAGAGGTCGAGGGAGCCGTTCGTCTCGAGGAAGGCGGCCAGTTGCTTGTTGACGGTCTTCTCGATGACTTTTGCCGGAAACGGGAGCAGCGAGATGGGGCGGTAGTTCTTGAGGTCGGTGGGGTCGGCTGATGGCTTCTTAAGTAGGGCGCTGAGTTCGGCGTGCTTCCAGCTCTCCGGGAAGGTTGCGGTGTCGAAGGAGGTGTTGATGATGTCCCGCAGGTGGGGTGCGATGACAGCGTCGGCCTTGTTGAAGATGTGGTGAGGGCAGGGGTCTGTCGGAGATCCGGAGTTCATCGTGTGGACGGTGTCTTCGGTGCTGATCGGGGTCCAGGCGCGGATGGTGGTTGTGGGGGTCGGTTGAGTGCTGAAGCTGTTGTGTATGTCCGCGATCTTGTTGTGGAAGTAGGAGGCGAGGGAGTTGCAGAGGTCTTGCGAAGGGGTGATGTCGTTGTTTCCGGCGTTTTGTAAAAGTCAATGGGAAGGCCATCGGACCCCGGAGCTTTCCCAGAAGACAGACATAATTGCTTCCGTTATCTCATCCACCTCCAGGTCCAGAACCAGGAATTTACGCTGTGTTTCCCCCAGCCATGCCAGTGCGGTGTCTTCAAAGTACCACCGAAGATCTAAGGGAGAACTCCTCTGCGAAGTGTAGAGTTTGGTATAATATGCTACTAAAGTGGACATCTGCCCAGGGAGATTCCTGTGCATTCGCCCCCCCTCATCCTGCCGCTCAGCCACATAGTTATGGAATGTAGGCGGCCGCACCGCATTGGCCAGTGCCCTCCCTGGTCTGTCCCCCTCCCCATATACTCTCGCCACCCAGTGCTTCCCTCGGAACTTACACTCCCGATCAGCTGCATCCACATACTCCGTCATCTTCCCCCTCTGCTTAGCCCGCAGTTCACCTGTGTCTCCAGCTCTGGCTATTTCCTGTTCCAACGCTTTCAGCTCCCTTTCCCCAATGAGCAGTTCCCTATGAAGGTCCCCAAGAATCCCTCCTCCCTTGGAGATGCACCAGCCCCGCACAGTCACTTTAAATGCCTCCCACACTGTTGTCAGGCTTGACACAATCTACATACCTAGTGAAAAACTCCTTAATTCTTGCTCCATCTCCGTTCTAAACACAGCATCCTGCAAATGCAAGGGGTTCAACCGCCAACGAAGGTAGGGGGACTGATCTATTGGGGTCAGGATTGTCACCAGGACCGGGGAGTGATCGGACAACGTACGGGCTAGATGTGTCCCCGTATCAATCCAGTGTGCCATACCTCTCGCCATTAGAACATAGTCCAATATAGCCCAGGTGTTATGCACAGCCGAGTAATGTGTTCCTTCCTTGCGGGAGGGGTAAATGTGGCGCCACGCATCCAAGAAATAATCCGTGTCCAGGATATCAGAAAGGGTGCGCTGGGCAGTACTGTAGTGTGCTGGCAGAGCATGTGAACGATCATGTGTGGGGTCTACCACAGTGTTAAAGTCCCCCCCAAATAACATAGGTGGATCCAAACGTGGTAAGTCTACCTCTCAGCATGAGTAGCGGATGCACCTTGTCTGTATTAGGGCCATAGTAATTCGCTATGGATACTGCAAGTGAGTTCAGCTTCCCCCAGAGGAGGCAAAACCTACCATCAGGGTCCGCCTCCATCCCTCCAAACAAATCGAACCCCCCGTTTTATAAGAATAGCTACCACTCTGGAGTAGCCCGAGTATAAGGCAGAGCATCTATGAGCCGCCCATTTAGTCGCAAACTGGGGAGCGCTCCCCTTCTGGAAGTGGGTCTCCTGCAGGAGTGCAATATGGAAATGATGACGGTCGAGGTACCCCAACACTTGCCACCGGTTCCTCGGATCATTCAATCCCCTCACATTCCAAGAAATTATGTGAAGGGCATCTCTAACACCTACATCTGCAGTTATGAGGTCTAACAATTCTCATCTGGCTCTTGCGGACATCCGGCTCAGCTCGTAGAACTTTAAAATGCGACCTTCCTCCCCCGGAACTCCCCCCCCCCCCACTCTGGCACCCCCAACTTGACGAGTACTACCGCCCTCCCAAAGCCATAATCATTCAATACAGAATTACTCCTACAACACCTTTCAGCCCCTTCCCGATCCCAAACCGCACCAGCTTCTCCAACATGCCGGATAAGGTCCCCCTCCCCCTCCCACATGCAGCCACAAAATGATGCATTCGCTCCCCTAAAGAGCAACTAAATCCCACAAAGGGGTAATGCCCACATGTGGGGGCCACTAGGGGCTCCTACCGTGCCCCCTCCACCACCTTATTTCACCCGTCCGTCCGCCCACCCACTATACTAAGCGGGTAGCATTAACGGGATGGAGGCGAGGTCCTGGACAGTATAAACGTTTTAACTAATATACAGTAGTTATACATCACCAACTCTGGACAGTCCACAAAAAGTCTCTTTGCCTTGACACTGCGTCAGGACGAACACCGCATGGACAAGATATCAATCCAGATCCGACAGCGGCGACTGGGACCGGGAACGTCGGCGTGATGCACTTTCCTGGGATGAGGCCCTACGGTCCCGCTTAAGATACTCCTCTAACTGTTGAGGGGAAGTGAAGAAGTGCTGTTTTCCCCGGTAATGGATCTTTAGCTTGGCAGGATAAAGCATAGCATACTTTATTTCCTGTGCTCACAGGCGCGAACTTACGCCGGGCCTCCTGCACATTCTGAGTAAAGTCAGGATAGAAGGCCAAAGTAGTGTTCTCGTAGCATACTTCGCCCTTCTCTCGAGCCAAGCGCGAGACAGTGTCCCTGTCCCGATAGTTCAAGAAGCGCATTATCACCGGATGTGGTAGAGCACCCGGTGATGGCTTCGCCGCCAGTGACCTGTGGGCGCGCTCGATAGACATGTGCGCGAAAAAGGATTCTTTGCCAAAGAGTTCCTCCATCAGACACTCCATGAAGTCTTCCATCCTCCCTGTATTTGTCGTTTCCGCCAGACTTAATACCCGCACGTTGTTTCTTCGGGAACAAGCCTCTAATTCTTCATTTTTGTCCGTAATGACTTTAAGGAGTTTGTCCATCTGGAGCGCATGCTGCTTGGTGGTCGCTGCCCCGTCTTCCAGCCCCGATATCCTCTGTTCGGCCTCCATAAGCAGCTCATCATGTTGTGCAAGTTTAGCCACCACCGTTTCGAGCCTATTGTTCATGGCGTCCATCTTGGAGTCTATAGAGGTAAGGCTCTGTTGCATACCCACCAATATTGCTTTCCAATCATCATCTCCAGATTCCGGCGGGTCGGGATCGGACCGCTCTTTGGAGATCGTTCCTGGTGTCTTCCGAGTGTCAAAGGACAGCTTGCCTGCTTAGCCTCCACTCTCCCCATGCTGGTCGGCCACTCCGCACAGGCACACGGCACGCGGGACCACAAGAAGGCTCTCTGCGCCGCTGATCGTGTCCACGTCCTTCACCCCCAACTAGACACGTGGCGCTTTGTGGTATAGTCAACTAGAGCGCACTGCCACAAAATGGATGCTAACGTGCTCAGGGCATTTTCTGTGAGAATTGCACACACCACGGCGCCTGCCAGTCAACAAGTGGAATCTTGAAGGGACCTCAGGCCCGCAATGCTGGGATATAATCCAACAATCTAATAGCAACTGGTTGGAATCGGGGCCAGGGCTGATATATTACCGCAGTCCGCACAAAATGTCGGCACGTTGCTCAATCCGAGACGTGTTCCTCTCCGCCCTCCGGCGTGTCTAGCATGTGTGCCCCTGTATCCTCGTACGCACTTACAAGCGCAGTCTCCGGGCCTCGATGTCAGCGCCACTCTCTCCTCCGCTTACCGGGTGCACGTCCCTCACTCTCAGCCAGGCACCTGTAATGTAGTCTATTTTGATCTGTGTATTAAATTCCCCACTTGACTGACAACATATTACCAGGGGGAGCTTATGGAGCTCAGTGAAGTTTTAATTCTCTAATAGGGAAATGATTGTCTGAAACTCAAAGTTCAAAGAGGTGAGATGCTTGTTAGGGAAAAGACTTTGCTGAAAAAGTACAAACTATTTGCCACCTCAAGCTGGACCGTTAGATAGACTGCAAAGAGCCACATTCCCAGTGCCATGGTAATTCACCAGGTAACTCTGCGCCGTACTTTCAGTTTAGAGATACTAAGGTGCTGCTTACTCTGGGCGAATTCACAAGGAGAACAAGTGAAACACTGGGGCTCTACTGAATAACTAGGTTGATTCCACTGGTAATTTCTCATATGCCCAATTTGTTTCACCAAAAGATTTCAGCTGCTGTTAGGAGTGTGAGTCACTGGGTGAAACTTAAAGTGGAATTCCGGTGGTGCAGGTCTCTTCGATTAGTTAATTGATGTTATGAACAAAATACATGGACATAGTGGTGTGGGTACGCATACAGGAAATATATACAGTAACATTTACTACTCAGACCCATGTTGTCTAGCACACTTGAATGAAGACAATTAAGGGTGTGTGCACTTGATGCATCGCCATTTTATTGTTGAGTGTACTATAAGATTGCACTTAGCTTATTGCCTTGAAAACTATAAGATTGCAACACACCATGTGTGAGTGGCTCTACTGTGGCATTGCATACTACTAAGATTTTGTTTGCCTGAGCAGTCAGCTATAGTCCTATCGATCCATCATGCATCGGCGTCAATTCTGTCTGGCAGGACATGGTGTGGACTGGATCTTGCATTCCGACGTTTTTTGAAGGGGAACTTAATTTACCGTTCCTTCACAGCTTTTATGCATCCTGTGTTGGGGATCAACTTTAGAGGTGGCACTCATTGTACACTTTGATATTTGTCGATGAAATTCAAAGTCAGGCAAAACGTAACACCACCGCCTTGGCTTGATCAAAAGAAGCTGTGCTTATTTGATCGTCATAGAGCAGATGGACAGCATGTTTTGACCACCTTCTTGTGACCCTTTGAGAGGCTGGGGCAAGGGTTTGAGACAAACTGTAGCAGCCTGTCATTGCTTTATTAACCTTTCTGCTTCCTCAAATGTGCTTGTAAATGAACCATTTATCCACTCCTTTTTCAAAATTTTCTAAGGGGGGGAAACCCCCCCGAACTCTCCGTAGGTTGTTCAGGCTCACTCGCTCGCCGCAGTGCAGTATGGCAAAAATAATGGCGCACCACTTTCAAATGTCATCAGGTGCCACTGCCTCTTAACGTGGGTGGGAGAGTGCCCTCGTCGTACGCCTCCGCAAAGACATCCAAGAGTCTAGGTGCGAGGTAATCAGCATATGCCTCGTAGAACTCACCAGGGAGTCCGTCAAGGCCGGTCCCCTTACAGGTGGGCAGGGAAATGATGGCCAATTTAACATCTTCTACATCAAAGGGCTGTGTGAAGTATTCAGGTTGGTCAACAGACAGCCACCCCAACGCAATATCATCGAGGTATTTATTTATTTCGGTGGCCGACGCATGTGCACGGTCCCCATACAGTGCGAAGTAAAAGTCAAAGACCACCCTACTAATATCCGAGGTATTATAGTGCGCTACTTCCTCATTATCGAGCATCTCAGTGATGTAGTCTGGACTCCTGGGCGCAGCCAGCTTCCGAGCAAGTGATCAACTGGGGCAACCCCCGTCCCTATAGTAGCGAGCAGTACAGCGCCATGACCTGAGTGCCAGCTCCTGATCCACTATATCGTTATGTTCAGTCACCAAATCTCAAATAGCAGCCAATTTGTCAGGGGCTGGGTTGTGGGCATACTCGAGCTCAAGAGTAGAGAGGTCACCAGTCACCTTATTCATCCAGCGACGCAGCTCCTTCAAGATTTCCACCTGCGCTCCCATACAGGCCCCCCCTGATGGTAACTTTGAATGCTTCCCAAAGGACCCCAGAGCTATCTACTGAGCGAGCGTTTCCTTAAAAAAATTACTAATAGCTGCACCTATTGTGCACCGAAACAACTGGTACGTAAGCGAGGAAAGGCTGTAGCCGCCACTAGAAGGGTGGACGCTCACAAGTAGGGACCTGCAACACTAGCATCACAGGTGAGTGATCTGACAACGTTTTGGTCAAATGGAGGACATCCACAACCCAGGTGCATGCAAGCTATGAGAGGAGCCAATAGTCCAAGCGGGACCATGTGCCATGCACTGTGATTGGAAGGTACTGTCACGCATACCCGGGTACCACATGAGCCAGATATCATGGATCCCACCTGCATCTAAAAGACCCTGTAGCACATCTGTTGCCTGTCTGTGTCGCGCTGCCCCACTACCCAGTCTATCTAACTGCACATCCAGGAAAGAGTTGAAATCTCCCCCCCAGATCAATTCAGCAGGAGGGAATTTGGAAATGCGGCGCCAAATATCTGTGAAAAAGGAATGTAAACAACATTGGGGCCATAGATGTTCACCAGGATGACGCCCACACTACCAAGCGTGCCATGGACCAGTGCTACCCTGCCCTGTGTATCCGTTTCTGTGTTAAGTAAAGTGAATGGGACCCTCTCATTTTACCAGATTCATCACTCCCCTAGCATAGGAAGAGTAAGAGGAAGCAATCCTCAGCCCGGCCCAGCGGGCGCCCACATGCTTGTCCGAGTGCTGTGTAAGATGTGTTTCTTGCAAGAAAGCCGGGCTGAAGACGGCTGAAATGCCAGAAACCGGTTCTCGGTAGCTTGATTCCGGTCCAGGGAAGGTATGGCTTGGCAGTTCGGGCTGGACTGTTCCCATGAGGCACAGGGTCAGACTGATTTGCATATGGCCATGTCTGAACTGGGGTGGCAGAGTGGGCTAAAGAACGGTGATGGATTAAACCCAGATCTTTTGACTGGGTGTGAGTGTTTCATTGGTTCAGATGCTCTGTCCATCACCACCCCCTTTTGTACCACTTTGTCCGCCATAAGTTGGCAGGGTATGCTCAGACGTGAGTCCCTTGCTCACTTTGCCACTGGATTCAAGCAAGCCGGGCTGAAGACGCCTGAAATGCCAGAAACCGGTCCTCGGTAGCTTGTTTCCAGTCCAGGGAAGGCATGGCTTGGCAGTTCGGGCTGGACTGTTCCCATGAGGCACAGGGTCAGACTGATTTGCATATGGCCATGTCTGAACTGGGGTGGCAGAGTGGGCTAAAGAACGGTGATGGATTAAACCCAGATCTATTGACTGGGTGTGAGTGTTTGATTGGTTCAGATGCTCCCTCCATCACCACCCCCTTTTGTACCACTTTCTTGCAAGAACGCCACCTGGACGTCCCGCCTGTCTAGATGTGCCACTACCGTGCGTATCTTCTTGAGACTGTTTAAGCCACACATTTTCCATGTAAGAAACATTTTACTACCCGTGGATATGCAAGATCAAGTTGAAGCAAGGGCGTGAGGTTCATGATTAAAAACAGGCCACAGAGGTACAGTGAAAGTGAATGACAGTGCCACCCTTCCCACCCTACCCACCCCGTACATTCCCCCACCCACTTCAGCGGCCCCCAACGTGCCAAAGCTATCCCATCCCAGCGTAAACAATCCCCAACGTGGAGAACCAAATAATCAAAACTTTCGGGGAACTCCCATGAGAGGAATACCAGAGGGCGACTCGCCTCCCACTGGGTAGGAGGTGGCTGATCTGAACAAAAAGACGTATGCTAGGATACAAGAACATATACATTCATGCATTGCATCATAAACATGTGTAGCAGTTCAGTTGTTGCCCCTGCAAGGCAGCTGGCACGAATCTTAGAGGGTCACCATGGAGTTGGTCAAAATGCATCTCCCATGGGGAACATCAAGCAAAGAACTCAATGAATCGCCATAGTCGCAGCATACGCCTGCGTACAGGCGGTGACTTAAATAAAAAAGATGGTACCAACCATTCCCATGACTCACAGTACTCAATTTTCAAAATGTAAAGGAACAAGACCCACCATAGTGTGCAAACTCAGGACATAGCACACTAACAGGACAATAAACCGAAATATGATTCACCATTGCCGGAGCACCAGCACCTGCAACAATGAGTGTCCAGAGATAAAACAAAACGCACCAGATACATTCAGCATAGAGTAACCAGCAGAGTTCCAACCAGTTAGCTGTGAACACAGCAGGTTCAGCGTGAAAAACATCAAAACTTTTCCAACATGTCAAATTGCAAACAGTCATAGTTCATCGCCAGGTGCGCAGTTACTGCTCCTCATCTTCCAGCTCCGCGGGAGCCTCATGCCGCCTCTGCTTTAACTTTTTAGAGTGATCCATTGCAGCCTGGGGAGTCGTGAACATTTTGAAGTCTCCCTCTTGGCCCACTCGAAGACGTGGGGGGTACAGCATTGTATAGGGGATGCCTTAAGACTGTAAAAATTATTTCACTGTACCAAACTCCCATCTGGCAGACTGAACAGCAACAGTAAAGTCAGGTAAGGACAGAGTTCCCATCGTGGATGACTGTGCCCTTGTCTCTAGCGAGTCTCAAGATGACATCCCGGTCCCAATAGTTTAATAGCCGAGCTATGATTGGGCAAGGTGGGGCGCCCGGCACCTGTCTCCCCGCCAGGGAATATTAGGACCGTTCTACGATAAACATATTGGATAGATTTTCAGGGCCAAAAATTTCTTTGAGCAGGGACTCCATGAAAGTCTCCATCCTGCCGGTATTGGTGGACTCTGGCAGGCCTATGATGCGGATATTAATGCGGCAAGACCGGGCCTCCAAAACTTCATTCTTTGCTTGTATAAGAGCCAGACCTTTTCCATTTGGAGTGCCTTATTTGTCACCTCGCTGAGGCCATCTTCATTGGTGGAGACTCACTGCTCTATCTCCCCCATCCGTGTGTTCTGCTTTTCCAGTTGGGAGGACATATGGTCGAGTCTATCATTCATCGCAGCCATATTCCCTTCAATGGATTGGATACTTTTCTGCATAGTGAGCAGCGTCTTTCCCACTTGGCGGAACCTTCCCCCCAGGTATCCGCCTCTGAGTCGGCTTTTTGCTGGGACTGGCTTGGCTTTCTTGCCTCAAATGTCAGTCGAGGCTGCATTCTCTCTGTTCTCCCCATGGCAGTTAAAGGCCAAGGTGAGTAGGTTGTAGTAGGCCGTAGACCAGTGTACTGGTTACTGCCAGCACTGAAAGGATTTGTGACCCGGCTTCAGTAAACAAAGGTGGTGCCAAGCGTACTGCGCGAGGAACCGCACCCCAGCTGCACAACGTCCCCGCTAGGCACCTAGGTAATGCGGGGTACAATGGCCAGCAAGCCTCAGACACTCACAGGGGCTCTCATTCTCTAATGAGCACGTTCTTCTAGGTGCCCATCACCCTTGCAACAGGGCAAACCAATTCACAAGTCGCTCTTCTCACTGTAGGGCACAAGCAGCAGGTATCCGGGGAGTAAAAGTAAGGCAGCACAGTGTGGAGGATCGTGAGGCCCTCTTTACTCAGACCCACTCCCAGGCTAGAAAAAACCACCTGACTGCACTCGGCCCCCGCACCAGTAGGCCACAAATCAGCAGGCGCCCGCCACGCTCCTGCAGAGGCGTGATAGTGAGAGGCAGCGGTGCATCCAATCCACAGCAGCCACAAGCAGAAAGTAGGACCTCAATGAAGTATGGCAGCACAGAGTAAACGCCGGGCGGTCCACACTGCTGGATACCAACTCCAATCAGGAAAACAGCAGACAGGGTGCTCGCGTCCCTCCGCACTAGGAGGCCTCTGATCGGAATGCGCAGACAAGGCCGCTGCATACTTGTGCCAGAGATGAAAGTGCCAGGACCGGGCACGCTCACCTGCAAGTTATAGCAGTAATATTGCAGATAAGGGAGGCAGATAAATATTTCCAAATGCGTCTATCTCCTAGAGACATCCTGGAGTGTGTGACTCATTAATGAAATAGGGTTTGGATTTCGACTGTGTTGCTAGAATCATCTTGCGGGCCTCATAGTTGCCAAGAAACACTTCCTAAACAGCACTGCTCAGTGGGTTGTGAATGGATTGCAGTCCAACTGTAATTTCTAATTCGTATTGGTGCATTGTGTAAGACTTGGCACCAGGGGGTTAGCAATCTGATCTTGTGACTCAGGAAGAGGACTTTTTGTGTGCCCATCGTGGGGCTCGGATTACCCGGATGTTTGACAAATTTTTAAATAAACTAAATATACGAAAAATTACAAGTATAACCAAGATATTCGTTGTAATATTGGTTATCTCCTTCAGATCAAATAGGGTACACCTGTTTTCTGTGGGTTTGTCAAGCTAGACTAACAAAAGGTTATTTCCCATTCAGTGATTTCTGAATTTTGGATCTTATACTTATTGAATCTGTTCACTAAAAATGGCTCAAACACCCATTGTGATTGGCATGTATTAAAGGGCACTAGTTAAAAAAAAAAAAAAAAATCACAAAAGGCATCACTGCTTCGCGAGGGTGCAGTGACATTTGTTGTAAAAGCACATGGTGCATATGGTTTTGAAATGTTTTATTCCTGGGTGTAGTTTGTTTGTGTGGATCCCAACACTGGGAAATTCCATACATATAAACATGCACCTGTACCTGCAGATTACCCGGCTTCTTGTGATTTAGAATCGAAGTCCCTTTGATTTACAAGAACAACAAAGTTGTTTTGACTGTCATTTATCGCATGTACCACAGAATGGGTCCCCTATGTAACAAAGGGACCACCTGGCCCGTAGTGGCGAGTTTCACACCATTTCCTAATAATGCAAATTAACAGACTATGGATATAGTACAATTATTAAATCAAATAGTAGCTATTTACAAGAGACAGACGATATACACTCTAAACGACAGTCACCAGAGCAGCTTCAAAAAGATCTGTACTACAGGCATAGATTGTTATAGAGACAAACATTCCACAATACAAAAAATGCTATTGTTGGTAAAATACCCATTAAACTAGATGAAATTCCATTCTGGGATGCTTGCAAGACTAATCAGGTGGGAGCGGTCTATCCTTACACAACACCCAAAGACAAGTGTAGAATTATGAATGCGTCTCTTCCCATTGGGATAGTGCCACCCGTACAAAAATGCAAAAGTTGGGAAAGTATATTTGTGAATATCTATGCTGCCAAGAGTGGTACATCCTTGTCAGTGTTGTTACTAAATGTGTTGAAAAAAGGGCAAAATGAGCACAGAGCTGCACTGGCTCCTGATCTAGGTGAGAAATTATTGGGAAATTTTGTAACAGTTGGGTTGATTATTTCAAGTAACATTCTCAAAGAAACTACAGCTGCAATCTCAATACGCCAAAGAATGACAACAGTTCCTGTTCAAGATTGTGAATGTGAGGGGCCAAAAACAATTATGGAAGTCTATTTATTTATTAAAAAAGTTTTAGATAGCGCTGGCTAGACCCGGAGGTATCAGTATGCATCCGTGAGTCATAATACCTTGGGATCACAAGGTTTTAAACCATATATTTCTGGCAAGGGAAAAGCTGCGCAGAAGGCTAAAAAGAAGCACAGGGTAAAATAAAAACAAGCATTGGCATAGCCAATAGGTCTCGCCTTTGGGACCTTATAAGTATTTAGCCATGCAACACTTGATGTTGCACCAAGGATATTGTGCTGGATAACTAAACACTTCTCTCACTAAATAGGTCTCCCTAAGGCGAGACCTATTGGCTATGCCAATGCTTGTTTTTGGTGTGCCATCGGGCTGTTTGGCGGCCGCGTGCGATGTCAGGTGCCCGGTGGGCATGAAGGAGTGTAGTTTTCGCTCCGCGCTCGTTGCCTTTGTAAAGTGCTGGCTGCTCCAAGCACTTCGGGCCAAGTGGTTGCAGCGCGCAGAAGTGATAGGGACAAACACACAGTACCAGGCGGGCAACACCCATTGCCCTCAAAGGGCTTCAGCCCCCCCCGGAGTGTGTGGCAGCCCGGGATGAGACACTTCCTGGGCCCGCTCACAGCCGCACCTGAGCACTTCACAGGTCTTTAAAAGACCTTGCGATTCTTAATGGGGCTTTGTTGTTGTTTCACCCCTTCCAAGAGCCCCTGCAGCTCGGCTCTGCCGATTGCCTAAAGATTCAACCCCCGCCCGAAATTTGACTCTAGTTGCGCCTCTGCACAGTACTATGGTTGGGTGCCGACTGACCTTGTAAGGTCACGTCCCCTTTTATTATGTTGCTCCGCCGGGTTGTACAGCTGAACCGCTAACTCATTACAACGTTGTGAATAAAATGCAGGGTAACATTTTAATAAGATATGTCAATTAACAATATAACAAGATTGCATGAATAACATGGTGAATTAAAGAAAGAAAACTCAGGAAATTAGTTTTAAATGTGCACATTTCTCCTAGAGTGGTTTATGTTAAAAAAAAGTTTGCCCCTGTCTAATAGAAAATTAGCAAATTGAAAGGAAAATATTAAGTCTTTCTTCGTCTGAACCTGCCTGTCCCCCGCATCCTCAAAACTAAAGCTATATATTTATTGGCGAGATCCAGCTTCTTCATAAACAAAATTGGTTGGTGAATGCCAAGGGTACTGTTCTGCGTGGGGAGGGAACCTGCCAATGACGCACATGAAGTAAAACCCCGGTTGTTCCTTAACAACATGGTTCTCTGTTTCTGAACGGTTATTATTTTGTACCCATGTGGGGTTCACCACATGAAATTCTCAGTTCCTCTAAATCATTCTGTTCCTATCAATGGCAGAAATTAGACGAAAAGCAGGTTACCATAGTACCGCAAATGGACGCAGCAAAGGTCGCAGATGTAAAACAGGTTCAGAAAGGTAGTGGTTTGTAAATGTAATATCCATTTTCCTTTCAGGGATGGCAGATGCGACTGTGGAGGGGGGCAGGGGGGGGGAGGGAAATGTTTGGGGCGGGGCTGGTGTAGCGGTCGATAGAGAGACAGGCAAAGGATAAGGGTAGGTTTGTGTGTGTGTTCATTTATTTGTTTGTGTGGCTGAAAAACGCAGCAAAACATATGCTTCTTCCGTTAGGGCTGTTTGTCCATGTTACCTCTGTTTTGTCACACCCTCCAGTCCTTACCCCATGGAGGCTCTACTTCCTCCACTTGCCAGACCACGCCATCTTCATAACAAGTTGCAGCAGTACCAAAGCCACCATGACTGGCACCATTGGAGTTCAGTGATGATGAAGAGCTGCTTTATGTTGCTGCTAATCTGGGAGCAGTGTAGCGATGATACTATGTACTAGTGGTTTGACACGCTAAGGAGTAACAGAGAGGATCTGTCATTTTGGTTAAGACTGAATTGGGCTTCCTTCATATCATTCAAATAGTTTACTTTGAACTCCAGGTCCTGCAAAACACCGCAGCCATAATGGTGCTTGATCTCCTCCCCCCACACCTCCTCCGTGCCCAGTCTTAGAACACTTCACTGGCTCCCCATAAAAAAGCGCATTAACTTCAAAGTCTGCTGCCTAGTCCACAGAACCATCAATGGACTAGGTCCTAAATACCTAGAAAAGAAACTTGTAAATCATTGTCTGGCCAAAACCCTTCGATCTACTTACAAGTCTCTCCTAAACGTCCCCAAAGTTCACACTGTCGGGAATGGCGACAGGTCTTTCTCCAAAACAGCCCCAGACGCCTGGAATGCCCTCCCCCTACACATTAGGACCAAACCCAACCACCTGAGATTTCGAAGACTCTTAAAAACATGGCTTTTCTAGCTGTCTGGTTACCGGCTACTCCCTACTAGCATCTGCCAAGCGCTCTGAGACCTACCGGTGATTTATGCGCTATATAAACACAAATATATGCTCCACTGTTAGCAGTTTGCCTTTCTAGAAGTAGACAGTTTAGGCCTTTTCTGTCTGCAGAACAAATGCTCAAAAATAACACTGTTAGAGAATGCCACAACAGAAAGGGTGTGTGCCATAGGGTGATCTACACAGTGAATAAAACAGAGAGAAATTAAAACATGCGAAAACCCAGAGAAGAGGACACAGTAAAAAGTGAGTAAGACACAATGGTAAGAAAGAACAAGCATTGGCGGCGCGGCCGTGAAAGTAAAGCTGTGCGGCCGCGAAATGAAATAAAAAAAATGAAAAAAACGCGAGTGGTGCGCACGTGCGTCACCGCAAGTGCTACCTTGCCGGCCACCAGCTTGCTATTACGCGCGTGCGCTCTTGTGCGCGTGATAGTAAGCTGGTCGGCGGGAAAGTAGCACTTTTCAAAGCAGCTACTAAATGTCTCGGCCAGACCAGCGCATACGCTGGATCAGGCCGAGACCTAACATGGACTAAATTGTCTGCAACTCGAGTCCGGCAGAAGGGAGAAAGGGTATTTGCTAATATTGTATGGGGGGAGAATACGTAAGGGAGCTCCCCGGCAATGCGTACAGTGCTAGCACTCTGGTGCAAACTAAATAGGGAAATGGGATGGTATAAGAGGCTGACACCAAAGACCTCTCTTTGGCTGGGCACAAGGCTGGGAGCCGTGGTGGGTCTTCCGGGTTCCCAGCAGTAGAATGGCATAGGTATTCATACTCTCACAGAGGTGTGGGATGTGGATGGAGTAGTTCCATTTGAGCATCTTAGGGTTTTATTTCCTGCACTGGCCTCCCAGGTGCTTAAATGCCTACAGCTGGGACAAGCGCTGAGAGTGGAGGTGTCACCTTCGGGGAAGGTATGGAGACCTCTCCCTTGGAAGACTGATTGCTGGATGGTTAGTTGATTACTAAGATAATTTCTCTCACATACCAGACTTTGGTGAGGAAGACGCAGAGGGACTTAGAGCTCCTGAGGGGCCAAGTGGCAAAGGAATGTGGGCGAGACAGAGAAAAATAACTAGGGGGTGGCGCTGCTCTTTCTGAGCTGGTGGTGACAATTCATTTTATTTTATTATGATTTGGAATTCCGAAGAATTCCACATAACATTACAATAAAACATAAATTCATAAAAAAACAGTATTAAAAACCCATGAGGTTACACCCTGTAATAATCATACACTACACACAGTACATAATACATTTTTCATTAGACCCCTAACTTTAGTTACAAATAAATACTGAAATAAACAATTTTCCTAAAATTACCTCCTCCCTGAAGGGACTAATCTCTGAGGATCATTAAATACGTCACTTCGATGGACAGAAATCTTCTAATCATTATTTAGTGAGGAACACTAATGGCTGACTCCCTAATTTGATGAGGCTATCTAATCTACAATTACATTTGGACAGCGCATGGATAAGAAATTATGTATAGTTCATCCAATGTACGTTTAACGATATTCAAAAAATAGTAATTAAAATCTTGTTTTTAAAATCTTATTTTTGGGAGAAGAATTTTAAATGAAGATATCGGCCGGCTTTTATAAAATACCATGTAAAGTGCCCATGCATTTTATATTGTACTGACGCAATAAAACCTTAATCTTTATCCAGGGCTTATACCTGATTCGACCCTTTTGGCTTTAGCCCAAGATTAATAAACTCAGCTACATTTATACAAATGTTATCCAATATACAGGCAGCAGATTAACAAAGGCAAGAGCAATTAAAACATTTCTTATGTCAAGGACAGAGAACAGTATTAACAACAGATCATTTTGTAAAGTGCTACTGAGAGTGCAAATATATCAAGATAAAGTGCTAGTGCCTAGATGCCCTAATCCTGGACAGAGCCCAGAATGATTATCTTGCATCAATATAACCAAAATAACTCAAAAGCTGCACAAGAAAACAAACAGGATTATTAAACAAACTAATAAATAATTGTTACTTATCGTATGTTTCATGAGTTAAAAATGCTTAAAGTACTCAAAAATACTAAAACAAGGGAGATTATACAAGGTACTACATAATCCACTGATCACCCTACTTACTGGCTTCTAATACACATTTAAAAATTCTTTTAAAAAACGGAAAATCTTAAAACATATCTGTTCTGACGGAGGGTGCAGAAGAAAGTTGCGTGCCTGTTCTGCTGTTGAAATATTATATTGTAAAAAACCAGCTGGGACAAGCGCTGAGAGTGGAGGTGTCACCTTCGGGGAAGGTATGGAGACCTCTCCCTTGGAAGACTGATTGCTGGATGGTTAGTTGATTACTAAGATAATTTCTCTCACATACCAGACTTTGGTGAGAAACACGCAGAGGGACTTCGAGCTCCTGAGGGGCCAAGTGGCAAAGGAATGTGGGCGAGACAGAGAAAAATAACTAGAGGGTGGCGCTGCTCTTTCTGAGCTGGTGGTGATTAAGGTTAGTTACCGCTTATACAGCTTAAGATTTTACACCGCATTCACTATACCAATCAATCATTTGCATTTATAAAGCGCGCTACTCACCCGTGGGGGTCTCAAGGCGTTGGGGGGGGGGGGGGGGGGGGGAGGCTCAGTGCTCAAAAAGCCAGGTGTTGAGCTGCCTTCTGAAGGAGAGGTGGTCCTGTGTGGCGCGTAGGTGGCTGGGAAGAGAGTTCCAGGTCTTCGCTGCCAGGTAGGAGAAGGACCTGCCCCCGGCGGTGGCCCTGCGGATGCGGGGCACGGCTGCCAGGGCTTGTCCTGTCGAGCGTAGTGTGCGAGGAGGACAGTAGAAGGAGAGGCGGTGGTCGATGAGTTTTGGTCCGAGGTTGTGAAGGGCTTTGTGTGCGTGGGTGAGGAGCCTGAAGGTGATCCTTTTGCTGACTGGGAGCCAGTGAAGTTTCTTCAGGTGTCCGGAGATGTGGTGGTGGCGGGGGATGTTCAGGATGAGTCGTGCGGCTGCGTTCTGGATTCGTTGAAGTTTCTTCTGTAGCTTGGTAGTGATGCCGGCGTACAGAGTATTCCCATAGTCCATGCGGCTGGTGACAAGGGCGTGGGTGACTGTCTTTCTGGTGTCGGTGGGGATCCAGCGGAAGATTTTTCGGAGCATGCGGAGGGTGTTGAAGCATGCCGATGTCACCGCGTTGACCTGTCTGTTCATGGAGAGGGACGAGTCCAGGATGAAGCCGAGGTTGCGGGCGTGGTCGGTGGGTTGGGGGGTGCTGCCCAGGGCGGGGGGCCACCAGGAGTCGTCCCAGGCGGTGGGAGTAAGGCCGAGGATTAGGACCTCCGTCTTATCGGTGTTGAGTTTAAGCCGGCTGTCTGTCATCCAGTCCGCTACTTCCTTCATGCCTTCATGTAGACTGGTTCTTGCTGAGGTGGGGTTGTTGGTGAGGGAGAGGATGAGCTGAGTGTCGTCGGCGTAGGATATGATGTTGAGTCCGTGTTTGCGTGCGATGTTCGCCAGAGGGGTCATGTAAATGTTGAAGAGGGTGGGGCTGAGGGAGGATCCTTGTGGGACGCCGCAGATGACTTCGGTAGCTGTAGATCTGAAGGGGGGTGGGGGGGGGAGTCGGACTCTCTGTGTTCTTCCGGAGAGGAAGGAGGTGATCCATTCCAGGGCCTTGCCTCGGATGCCGGCGTTGATGAGGCGCCGTATTAGAGTACGGTGGCATACTGTGTCGAAGGCTGCGGAGAGGTCCAGGAGTATGAGGGCCACGGTCTCTCCCTTGTCTGTCAGGGATCTGATGTCGTCTGTGGCTGCGATGAGGGCGGTCTCGGTGCTGTGGTTAGCTCTGAAACCGAACTGTGTGGGGTCGAGTGAGTTGTTGGATTCTAGGGCGGTGGGGAGTTGAGTGTTGATGATCTTCTCAATCACTTTGGCAGGGAATGGGAGGAGCGAGATGGGTCGGAGGTTTTTGAGTTCGGTGGGGTCTGCTGTAGGTTTCTTTAGGAGGGCGTTGAGTTCGGCGTGTTTCCAGTTTTCGGGGAAAGTAGCGGTGGTGAGTGATGCGTTGATGACGTCTCGTAGGTGGGGTGCGATGATGTTGTTGGCTCTATTGAATATGTGGTGCGGGCATGGGTCGGACGGGGATCCTGAGTGGATGGAGTTCATGATGCGGGTGGTTTCCTCGGTGGTGGTTGGGTTCCAGGTGTGGATGGTGGTGTTGTCAGTGTTGTATTCCGGTGGTGGGTTTGTGTTGGGTGTGGAGAGGCTGTTGTAGATATCGGTGACCTTGTGGTGAAAGAAAGCCGCAAGGGAGTCGCAGAGATCCTGAGAGGGGGGGATGGCGTTGTTTTCAGCATCGGGGTTAGAGAGTTCCCTGACTATACCGAATAGTTCCTTTCTATTGTGGGCGTTGTTTTCGAGCCTGTCTTTGAAGGATGATTTTCTTGCTGCGCGGAGGAGTTGGTGGTGTTTGCGGGTGGCGTTCTTGAGAGCAGACATACTTCTGCATAGAATGAGGAGGATTTCTGATGTTTGATGCAAGCAGCTATGTGATAGGACTAGGACCTTTATTCATACATTGCAGAATTGTCCACTTCTGTACACTTTTTGGAAGGGATGATGCACAGACTAGAAGGCGTCACAGAGATACACGTAGAACCAGGGCCACAGTTAGTGTGACAGACACCTCCTTGCATCAGTGGCTATTCTTTAATCTGGGATTTATTCTAGCGAAGAGGGAACTGGCACAGGTATGGGGATCCAGGGTGTTACCGGATGTGGGAGATTGGGAGTGGGAGAAAGCTTTTGTGTACATAACAAAAGTCCATCTATAAAGGGTGAGGCTGCTCCAAAAAATGTGACAATTTGGAAAGGATAGGTGAATGAAGATTAGGGTAAGCTAGGGAGGCCACATGGGACTTAGGGGAGTGGGCGGGCAGGACACAGTACCATGTGAGGACGGAGTTTGAAATACAAGGACCATGGCTAGCTATGAGTTGAATGGGGCGCCCATGTCCATCGCGGGGGAGGGTGGGCATGGACAGAAAGATGGTGAGCTTGTAATGGGGGAGGGGGGATTGCTGGTTGAATTTGTTGTAATGCTTTTTTGCTAAACTAATAAAATGCGTTGGAACAAGAAAAAGAAAAGTGTTCTACCTATTATTCTGGAATCTTGTTTGAGGGTTGCTGTATTGGTTACTTTTACTCAGGGGGGAACACGCCCCTACTTCCCACTTAGTAAATGAACAATAACAAAGGTCCTAGTTTCTTCATGGCTGCCACCAAAGCGAAACAATAGGAGGAATGGAGATCATTATTTATATGCTATAGGTAGCCAGTGATGATTATATGGGGATGCTGGGAGTGGAATAAGGGCTGTTAAGAAGGGGAAGGTCGCTTTTTACACTTGGTATAAAGAAACAATAGCCCTCCGCCAGCAGATGCTTGTAGGTGTAGACATTTGAATAAAAAAGTGAATACAAACATCTGAATCTAAAAAGAAAAAAGTGACCGAACTAACTAGAAAACATGCCAGGCAAACTACAGATACTTGAGTGGAACGGGACTTGGGCAATACTGCTTTTAGACAGCGCAGCATAAGTGACAATTGTCCGCCAGACTCTCCAAGAGTTTCTAGTAGTGAATCTCATTTGAGAATATAAACAAATTAAAACACCAGAAGGACATGTAAACCCTCCAGATATGGTTTATGAAACAGAAGTATTAACTGACAGGGATACACACCATGCACAATGAAAGCAATATTCTGGCCACATTTATCTGATGCTTCTGATATTATTCTTGCATAGAATGACTGACCACCAGTCGTTATAAGGGAAGCACCTCGGGTGAGGAAGTAATAATGCCAGCATTTTTTTCCTTAATACCTGATGATCTCAAGGAAAAATATACAAGCAAATGCGCTATAAAACAAGCTCCAGCCTTGCACAGAGACCAAACGAGTGGGATAAAGACTCATATACACGTGCCATACCCTTAAGGAGTGAACCTCCGGTACAGGCTGAATATCCTGTGATGCCAGAAGCCAAACATGATATAAAAGCTATCTTGGATCAGTTATAAAATCAAGGTATTATAGCCAGAGAAGTTTTAAGGCATGGGCAAAGTGGGCTATTATCCAGGGCCCCAGCCTTTTATTGGGGCCCCCTGATACAGCCAGCTCTGTTCTGCAGAGAGTCTTGCACTGATGACCTTGAATAATTCTAATAAGGATTGTTTTAAATATCTTTTCCTATAATGTGTTGTTAATGTGAGTGAATGGCGAGAGTCTATTACAGACATTTTGCAGAGAAATGTTGGGTTTATGTTTCATGCAACAATCAAAACAGGAGCTCACATATGAGAAATTTGAGGGTGTCATAACAATTATTTGTAGCAATATTATTGAGTTGCTGTTGTATTACAATATTGAAAACATATGTCACTATCCATGAATATTAGAAATAAGCACATTTAGAATGTTGACGACTGGACAGTTGTACTGTCAGTGACCTGGCCAAAGAGGGCATGAAAGAGCTGAAAATGGATCATAAATTCAAAGCTGTTCCACAGAGGGGCCCCCAAACTACGTTTGGCCAAGGGCCCCCAAAAGCATTAAGATGTCCCTGATTATAGCACATTATAGTTGTACAAGTACACCTCTTTCCCCAGTTTTAAAACTTGATGGATAATATAGACTCGTTTTAGAATACAGGGACTTAAATTCACCCACCCAGATTTATGCTGTATAAAATACTCATGGCACAAGACCTATGACGAATCTGGTGTGGAAAAAAAAAAAGTATATATACATTTTTAATTCTTTTTATTGAAAAAACTGGCTGCGTACATCAAATGATGGAGAGGGTTAACAATCGTTAAACACACAGCTAACATTAGTATATCATAGGACTGGTCTGTATTTTCCAATCTTGCAAATGTGGCGCTTTTACGGCTCAGTAAATTACAACATACACACGCAAACCTCACCGTACCACCCACCCCAGAGTTCCTCCCTCAGCATCTAGTACCCTCTATATTCACTCCATGCCACAAACTTACTACCATATTTTGGGGCCACCTCTCGCCGTATTTATCACTTGCTCTGCCTTTTGGCACCAATCCAAGTCAACTTCCCACTCAACTATTCCCGTTGGGGCCGCAGACCCCAAAGCTCTTGCTATATTGCATTTAGTGACTCCAACTGCCAGCCTCAACCAGACCTCTGTACATCTGGGCCAGTCCTTTTCCCCTTTTATCCCAGGAGTAGCCATTTTGCATTAAGATGGACCTCCAGTGCGGGGGCGTGGCTTAACAGCCGAAGATGGCGGACATGTGAGCCTGCAGATCTGCACCAGCCCTACAGTAATCTCGTCTGACCGAGCCTGCACTCCCATTAGAACAGCACTGAAAACACTCGGCCATGCATGCAGGCACCACAAAAGTAATCAGGAATGTCTCAGGACTGAGGTGCCGGGTTTTTAGGAACCCGGTGGTGCCAGGGGGTAGAACCCGAGGACCTCTGAGTTCTCCCTTGTTCCGGACCACAGAAACACGGAGGCTTCTAGTTACCGTCAAAGATCAAGTTTTATTGGTAGCTACCAAGTAACACGTGTCCCAGAAGTACACTGCACGGAGAGTAGGTTCTCGGGAGACTGTTCGTTTTTACAGAACCAGCCGTCTCCTTATATACAAAAATAATAGCTGCAAGCAAGAATTCCTGAGTTTATGATATGGCTATACACATATTTCTACAATAATACAAAGAGCAGAGTCATGTAAGCAAGCCCATATTTTAGATGTCCAGTTTGTTGATAGATTACCCAGTTAGGCCTGGAACTCCCATCAGATATCGATGAAACCTTAATAAAGGAAGGCACAACCCAGTCATAAAACTGGCCATAAACAAGGAATGTGGACAGGTGCATGTTTGCAGAAAGCATGGTCTGTATGTGTGAATGGTTTGTGGAATGTTATGTATTGATGCTATCGTATTCGGCCACTGGGCGAGGAGCTGCCCAAACAGGTTTGGCCTAAGGCCATGGAGTCAGTTTGGACAGGTCAGGGGGAAGTCACGAAAAGGTGGACGTGTCCCTTTTGATCAAGCTCGACCTTTAATTGACTTAACATGAGGGCAAGATGCAAGATGGATGCCGTTCACAAAATGGAGTTTAAGGGATGGGGACGGAAACTACGATTTTGGGGTGTTGGCAACCCTCGATTGTGACGCAAATACATAGGAATGATGTCCTAACTATTATCGGTTGATAGATACCAAAATCGTCTTGGTGCGTTGAGGTTTTGTGACAGGGGTATTGGACCTCGATATCGGGAAAACACCAGGGTCCGGATTTTTGAGAACCACAGACCCTCCTTTTGCCCTCATATAAGGCAATAACTCATGCTAATCTGAGTCCAAATCGGTATGAAGAAATTCGTGGAGATGTTGCTGTAGCATCATTCTGTTACTCAGCTCGTCCCGTGACACAGGCTTCCGTACACACGAGGTAGCACAGAGGCCACATAGTGCAGGAGCACACTGTATACATAGGCAAAACATGAACAGAAGTGCCAAGGTCATCCCAATGAAGATCAAAATTTTCCATCCCCAGGCAGTGATCAGCTTCCAGAACCACCCCAGCAGGGACCAATCACCTTTCTCAACGTGAAGGGAACCAGATATTTCGTGTAGTTTGGAGATGGCCTGGTATACTGTCGGTGCGTTATCAGGGATGAATATGCAACAACTGGATTGGATGACTCTACACACACCACCACGATCGGCGAGTATGATGTCTAAGGCAATTCGGTTCTGAAGGGTCATAAGTCGATCCGACTGAAGCTCGGTTGTCAGATTGCCAAGTGCTCCGGCCGTCGTAGTCACGGCGGATTCAACTATCCTCGATAACTGGCGAATATTTCTGCTGTTCACCATAGGCTCCCAAAATGGCAGAAAACCCTTTGCGAAGTCAGCGAATTCCTGACCCGCGGTGTCGTCTTTACTCACGACACCCCTAGCTGTCCTTGTCCGATGGTAATCTGCTCTGGCCGTGTAGGTGGGAGGCAGCAGAAATGAGATAAAACATGTACCCGAGAAATCAGGGGGCAACCACGTGTAGGCTTGGTCGTGGCAAACGAAATACGTGCCTTTGGCTGCCAAAAGTATAGGGGAAGTTCGGGAAGTAAATACGTATGTTTCCGTGCAAATGCTCTTTCCTAACTGTGCTGTGGGGTCCCTACCAATACCCTGTAAGCATAAGTGACCTCGGTGGGGCACTATCCAAACTGGGCGGGATTTCTTTGCTGCCTGGCTCTTGACCAGGTAAACCCCATGTTTGGTCACGTTCCAACGGGTGTAGGGACTGAGTTCATCTTTGGGCATTGTCAGATATGTGTCGATATCCCTACTCATATTCCTTATCCCTGCAATTAGTGCCTTGTTATTGGAATCGCTCGCAGTGGAACGGGTCGGGTATGGTTCTAGGGCGAATAGGAACATGGTCTGGAAAGCCCACAGAGAACCATAGTAGCTGAATGGCAAAATGAAGTATGGGATCCCCTTATCGGTTGTGTGTGGCATGAGTCCGCATATCCAACAGTTTGATGCGTTCATTACGGACTGGTGTTGGTGTAGGAGCTGAATGAAAGAATTGTTTACAAATTCGAGTCTTCGGGCAGACTCGTGTTCAGGTAGAGGGTGAAAGTAGTGTGGAGAAATAGTGGGAGGAGATGGTGGCTGGGTGTCATTCGAAAAGGTAACTTTAAATACGAATAGAGTATAACCAGTAAAAAACACAAGTATGCTACATAACATTAAAACACATAGTATCAGGAATCTTCTTTTGGACAGTATTGTGCATAACTGTTTTCCGAAGTTCGTGGGTCTGATAGGTCTCTCTACCCTTGGAAACTCCATCCTCTAGTTGCTGCCCGCGGTGGTTGATTGATTCTCCCAGGGAGCGCGCTCTGCTCAGTCCGGGGTAACTCCCGTGGACCAATCAGAACCGTGGACCTAGAACTTCCCAGTTGCACTCCCCAGACTTCAACCGCGACCCTAGCAGCAGAACCGGATGGCGGTTCGAAAAATCAAAAAATGAGCTAGTTCCCCTGGGACGAGAGAGCTAAAAAAATCAAAAAATAGTTCTTAGGTGAAAAGGGAAATCACATTAGGTCAATCGTATATTAGTCTCTTTGTTTAGACCGCAGGTCGTACCGTCGTTTCCCAGGTATGGTGTGGTCTTCAAACAGCGTCTCAGGTTCGGTAGTGTCCAATTGCATAGACGGCGACACAAGTCCTTGTAAAATATGATCACTCTCCTTTTCAGCACTAGTTTCTTTCAAACGTGCATCGCTGAAAGGGATGAAGCGAGGTACGGATTCGGTCTCGGAGTCGGCAAGTCCTTTGTTGACCCACCGGTCGTATGGAAGGGGTAGAGGGACCAGTTTGCAGTGGGTCCCATGTACCCAGTTCTTCTTGCCTTCCACCCGAACAGCAGATCTCGTTGAAAGCAGCACTAGGTGCGGTCCGGTCCACCTCGGCTGTCCGTTGTTGGTGCGCTGGAAATTCCGCACCAAAATCCACGAGCCGGGCTCGATGAGGTGACCTGGATCGTCAGAGGCTGGTGGAGAGGAACTGTGAACCTGTTGGTGTAAAACACGCAATTTAGTTGTCAATTCGCACAAATAGTCAAGTAGTACGGGGTGTTCTATCTCACTTAGTTTCTTGGGTCTTGGCACGCCCCAGACGTTGGCTGGGCGGCCAAACACGATCTCATGGGGGCTAAGTCCTAATCTGGAGTGGACAGTCATTCTGGTTGACAAAAGCGCTAGGGGCAGTGCGTCAGGCCATTTAAGACCTGTACTGGCTTGGATCTTGGCTAGTTTGAGTTTTAGAGTGCCATTGTAGCACTCTACTAATCCAGCTGATTGGGGGTGATTTGCAGCGTGGAATTTTTGGTGGATGCCTAAACATTCACACACTCTCTTCATCACGCATCCTACGAATTCACTTCCGTTATCACTCCAGACAATTCTAGGCATACCGAACCTCGGAAAGAACTCTTTGACGAGTGCTTTGGCAGTTGATAAAGCGGTATTGTCCTTAAGGGGGTACGCTTCCACCCATCTTGAAAAGGCGCAGACAACAACGAGCACATACTTTAGGTTGTAAGCATGAGCGCTAAATCCGCTCCGATCGCGGATTTTGCGAATTTTCGGTAAATTCGCGATCCGCGAACTCTCGCGAATTTGCCGAAAATTCGCAATCCGCGAGCGGCGGATTCCGGGGGCAAAAGTTCAACCATTCCTGCTCTGTTGTAACTAATTTACGATGGCGCCGGCAAGCTGCCAGCGCCATCCTAAGATAGTTACTAAATTAGCTTCAACAGGAAGCTCTAATAGATAAGATAAAGCAGGTCATCGAGCGCCTGCTTTATTTAATCTATTAGAGCTTCCTGTTGAAGCTAATTTTGTAACTATTTTATGATGGCGCTGGCAGCTTGCCGGCGCCATCGTAAATTAGTTACAACAGACCAGGAATGGAATAATACCGTTTTGGAGGCTTGGCAGGTGTGCCTTCTTCCCAAATATACCGTCGAAAATCAGCTGTGACGCTGGACAAAGGCCTTTGCATCTTTGACCTTCACGAGCGCAATCCCCGTGCTGTTATGTGACCAGGAGCTTCTGTCTCTACATCTACTGCTCTGATCAGTCTCTGACCTTTTATACACACAAGAGGCATGTGCACTCGCATGGAAGCCCCGTCCGTTTGGCCCCGCCCACACACTCGAGGTGTGCACCGTCTTCCCGCCATTTACCCACTATGATGGGCAGATCACTCAAGGGACCCCTGCGCCCTTCGGCGCGATTGCATAGTAACACACACCTGGTCGCTGTAGAGAACTCTCTGGCACTTTAAGCAGCTGTACTGTAGTAAAAGCACTATACATTTACCCAACGAGGTAGCACTTACTGATTATCCAGTAGAAAGTACTCCAGTTGAGTAGAGGTATGGCACAAAACGGTGGCGTCTTCTTGAATAAATACGAAGGGCAGGGTTCAATCTGGCACGATGGTCCTGGCATGGAAGCCCCGCCCCCAAATCCGCCGATCCGCTAAATCCGCGGATTTTGCGGATCCACGATCCGTGAATACGCAAATTCGTGAATCGTGGATCCGCAAAATCCGCCCATGCTTATTAGGTTGTTGCACCTCTCCATGTGGATGAAGTCGAGCTGTAAAACCTCGAACGGGTACGTTGGAGGCGCAAAATGACCAGTTGGAGTTGGGGTTCCCCTCCCGGGATTGTACTTCAAACACACCATACACTTTTTAACCACATTCTTTGCATATTTTGGGATATTGCTATTCTGCCATACTGGGGCCAATAGTTTACATATTCCTTTCGAACTGATGTGCGCAATTCCGTGAGCCATCGTTACTACTGCAAGTACGTATGCATTAGGTAATAGCCATCGCTGGTGTTCTGATAGTTCGACCCAACAACCATTCGCATCCAATCTACCTGTGCTTTCTCTCCATTCATTCACCTCGTTCTCAGTGGCCTCAGCTTGTATCGATTTTACGCTTTCAATGGTGTCCTCGCACATTCCCACATCAGCAGTCCATCTAGCGGGACCCATAACATACATCCGACTCATTGTGTTCCTTGCAGTTTCTTTCGCAACCTCATCTGCCAATGCATTTCCGCGGCCAACATCATCCTGAATCTTTTTGTGTGCACTGCATTTTATAATGGCGACTTGTAGGGGCAAGGTGAGTGACTCAAGGAGCTCATTAACTAGCTGGCCATGTTGTATCTTTGCACCATGGGACGTAAGGAACCCACGTTCACGCCACAATCTCCCAAAACTGTGAGCCACACCAAAGGCATATTGGCTGTCAGTGTACACATTCACTCGCTTTCCTTTCGCCAACACACATGCTCTAGTAAGCGCAATCAGCTCTGCAGCTTGTGCAGAATTGTGGGAAATGCGTGCAGTCTCTACAATGGTGTATAATGTCGTTACGGCGTATGCTGTGGTCGTATCACCATTCGGCAACTTGAAACATGAACCATCAACCCACAAAGTATCATTGCATTCGGGAAGGGGAGTGTCCTGTAAGTCTACTCTCCCTTTTGTCTCTTCTTCTGTCCTGAAACAGCAGTCATGTTTGTCAATCTTGTCTGTCTCTGTCGGGATGGGTAATAACGTAGCGGGGTTGAGTGTATCACACCTTTTTATGTGGATGTGACTTGCTAGCAGGGTAAGTTCGTAACTGGATAGTCGAGCGCTAGTAAGATGTTGTGTCTTGGTCCTATTTAGCAAAATGTCAACTGCATGCGGAACCATAACGATCAGAGTGTTATTCATGACTAGTCCAGCAGACTGTCGAATGCAGACAGCTGCTGCGGCGGTTGCTCTTAGACAACTTGGCAGTGCCTTAGCCACTGGATCCAGAGTTGCCGAAAAATACGCGCATGTGCGCTGTTTGTCCCCAAAGTGTTGCGTTAAGACTGATAATGCACAACCTTCCTTTTCGTGAACATACAATGTAAAAGGCTTACTGTAGTTGGGGTTTCCCAACACAGGGGCCGAACACAATGCATCACGCAACTCGTGGAAACTCGTCTGACAATCTTCAGACCAAGGCATAGGATTAGGCGTGTCTTTGTGGAGTAGTGCCAGCAAGGGCTTGGCTAGTAGTGAGAAATTCGGTATCCATTGTCTACAGTACGATGTAATGCCCAAGAAGGCTCGAACCTCTCTCTGTGTCCTTGGGGCACTTAGTTCTGTAATTGCCTGTATTCTTTCTGGTGTCAGTCTCCTTCCCTCCTTCAATAAGATGTGACCTAGGTAGGTTACTTCTTGTCGGCAAAATTGCAGCTTTGAAAGGGAGACTTTGTGCTTCATGTCACATAAGTGACGCAATAATAACAACGTGGCTTGTTTGCAAATCTCCTCAGTGTCTGCGGCGATCAGTAGATCGTCTACGTACTGGACCAAAGTTGACCCATCTGGCAGCACAATTGTGTCTAGTTGTGTTTTCAGTGCCTGACTGAATATAGATGGGCTTTCGCAGTAGCCTTGAGGAGCGCATTTGAAGCAGAAGCTTCGTCCTCCTAAATTGAAGCCGAAAAGGTCTCTACTCTCTTCGGCTATCGGGATGCTGAAGAAAGCGTTCTTCAGGTCAATCACCGAGAACCAGTCTGCTGAAGCTGGAACCATTGTCAATAAAGCAGTAATGTCGGGGACAACTGGAAACTGTGGGATAACAACCTTATTTACCTCTCTGAGGTCAATCACAAACCTATACACAGGGGGCTGTGAAGGATCAGTACGTTTTAAGACCGGTAAAACTGGACTGTTACAAACGTTCCCTGTTGTTTCTTCAATAACGTCTTTATCGATCAAATCATAGATGATCGTTAACAACGCCTTCTCGCATTCGTTAGATATTTTGTATTGAGGAATACGTGGCAATCCGACGTTGGCTTTCAAAGTTATGACATACGGTGCTATCTCCAAACGACCTACGTCATTGGAACCATTAGCCCACAGTATATCAGGAAGTGATGATAATTCGGTTGGAATACCTTCTTTCGACAAATACATTGGAGAAATGACTTTTTTCCCTAAGGTAAGTTGTACTCCCGAGGGAGAACAGTACAAAGTCGCATACAACCTTTTTAGCAAATCCAATCCTAACAAATTTTCACCGCAACCTGTTGTAAGAATGAGGGGTGCTTCCAATTCATAAGGGCCAACAGAAAGGGATATAGGACTAGAGATCGGGTTTCTAACAGGGGCGCCAGAGAAGCCTACTGAGACATTCATTTCGCCAGACAAAGGTGCGCCAGGAAGTTTCGAGTGCATAATAGAACTTTTTGTAGCACCAGTATCCAGCAGAAATGGCTCTGACACTCCTGAGGTAATTACCTTGACATAAGGTCCATCTTGGTCTACTGGAACTGAAACAACTCCCTCTCTTTGTCCATGGCTGTCCTAGCAATCGTTACCCTCATTGTCGTGTTCGGTGTAATAGTCGTCAGCATAGTACTGAGCTGACCTAGACCTAGACGATGCGTTATTCTGTTGGTCAAAGCTATTCATGGAATTTTGAGGCGGAAAAGAAGCTGTGTACTGGGAGAAATTTCCACGGCCCCTACCTCTGGGGGCATGTTGAACACCTCTCCCTCTTAGACCTGAAACACCGTTTAAGCGTCGCGCAAGAGCCGGACAATTACTCCTAAAATGACCCTCTTCCTTGCAATACGCACATTGATTCGGGCCATACGGAACACGCTGGTGGGAAGACTCGTTTCCTTGCGCGTCTCTAGAATACTGCTTATTCTGTTGATAATTGGGCTGGCTAGCCATACAAGGCGGATAGGCCTGTTGGAGAAGAACTTTAGTTTTTAGATCTTTCGTCTTTTTGTCTGCCTTGTCTAGCTCGTCTTTGCGCCTGTTTTCGTAGTACTGAGCTGTTGCTAGAATCTGCGCTGACGTAGAGACAGTCCAAGCACTCTCTGAATCTTTTAGTTTAGCACACAGTTCGGGAAGCAGATTGTGTACAAACTTGTCTACAAACAATCTTTGGCCACCCTCGGTAGCCATATCCTGACCACTATGGTCAGTGAAAGTTTACTCAAATCTCGTGAAAAAGTCAGACACATTTTCGTCTTTCTTCTGCTTGCAGGCGGATAGCTTGTCCCAGTTTACGCGTACTTCAGGCATAAGTGTCTTCATGTACGCAATAATTCTACCGGGAAGTTCAGCTATTAACGGCTCAGGCTTGAAACCACCGACTTGTCTAGCATCTGTAGTCGCAATGTTCGCCCACGAGTCACCTAATTCTTGGTCATGATCCGTATGACGAATTTTACTCCATAAAGGATGTGGAACAACGTTCCCAAACAACATGTCTATATCCGCTAAATTCATTATACATGAGCTTGCAGTTTGGGACAACTCCTTATAATACCCAGTCGGGTTTTTACGGGGATCGGGTAGTGTCTGCTTGAGTGCTAAAACTTCGGATCTTTTCCAGGGGACATGTACCCATACACGCTGGAAATGAGGCAGAACCGGTGGAACTGCAGTTGCGTCACCTTCCCTCCAGACCGGAGGAACCTCTCTCATGGGGTACTGTCTCGCTCTTTTCCTGCTGGATGTACCACTGTCAGAGGATGACCCAGAATTACCACCCGTACTTCTATGTGATAATAATATCTCAACTGCTTTTTCAACGTCGGGACCTACAATCATACCCTCCCCAAATTTAAATCGTACACTACACAATTCTTGTTCGTTGGTCTTCTGACCATTATCTACCAAATCCTCACACAGAAAAACACACATCTGCTCAAAGACGTATCTTTGCGTTGGTTCATCCCATTGACGGAAAACGTTCATGACAGACTCTACATCATATCTTGCTGTGTCAATAGCCCAATTTCGTGCTAACTTATTCAAACATTCCCTTTCCTGATAATCGGGCATTTGGCTTCGTAATTGTCTTCGTTCCGTGTTAGGGGTCGTTTTAGGCGACCGAAAAAGTGGTGAAGGAAAGTTAGTAACAATGCTGGCCATTTTATGCCAGACGAAAGGTGAAAGTGGGGGAATAACTGGTGGTAGAACAGAGTCACGCAAAGTAGAAACAGAAATGTTCGTAGAACGAGTATCAGAGAGACTAGAAAGTGTGCTAGGCGAAATTTTAGAAGGAACAGTAGGAGAAGTAGATGTGATCGGTGAGCCTTGAGGAGGCTGCGCCAGAGAAACAGGAGCCAGCTGAAGAGTAGCTGGTGAGTGCGGTAAAGGAGCCTGTATAACAGCTACCAGAGGTGCAACTAAAGGTTGCGGAGGTGCTGTGGCATTTTGTGCATAGGGTGGTGGCGAACTTAGCAAATGAGCCATTAATGGATCTTTTTCACGCTCTTTTACTGTCTCTCGCTGAAGAGATGGCAAAACGGGGTAGCATTTATCTATTGCCATTTTACGTTGCCTGTGCAACTGCTCACTTATTCGACCCTCTTCGTTGTCTTTAAATTTTATCGCGGCTTGCATTACTGAAATACCTCTTTCCCTCTTATTCTTCTTTTCTAATTTAACTTCCTTCTGTTTGGCCTCTTTACGCCATAAGCAGAAAGAGTCAAACATCGCCGGTCGGGCTTTCTTCTTGAATAGTTTGACTTCTAGGTTATCTAAAACTTCTGAGTCGAAACTACCGTATTGGGGCCATTTTAAAACACCATCCTTGCGGGTGTATTTTATCCATACTTCGTTATATGTTATAGGACCTACGCCGTGCTTTACATAGAGCTCATACGTTGGAGTTCCAATTGGAGGAACCGGACAAGATTCCTCTAATCGGGAGTCCTTACTACAACCAAGACAAAACAAGTTTCCAAGTCTGCTAAAACCAGGCATCTTCGCTCACTAGTCTAGCTTCAAACTTCAAAGGATTATCTGTTACGATATATCTCGTGAATACACGAGTCCTTCGGCTTTGGGGCTTGCAAGTACCAAATCAAAGCGTATCTCAAGGATACCAAAAACTAAGGACAAACTAAGGACTGGGAGACGCTCCACTTATACTTAACTGAAGTATTTGAAGATCTGTGACGTCGCTAGAAGACTCGTCTATCGTTTCGCTCTACCAAAGATCACTGGGTCCAAAACAAGGCGATAGTCAGGGCAGCAGTCCTTCGTAGCCGTCGGGACGCGGGGAACCTCGCAGCAAAGACCTTCGGAACCACGTCGACATACAGGGGTCGCTGAAGTGGCTGGCCGTCCTCCGGAATTTTCACACGAAGCTCCTCACGAACATCTTGCTTGGACCGTCACCGCTTGATATCGCCCCGAGTTGGGCGCCAACTGAGGTGCCGGGTTTTTAGGAACCCGGTGGTGCCAGGGGGTAGCACCCGAGGACCTCTGAGTTCTCCCTTGTTCCGGACCACAGAAACACGGAGTCTTCTAGTTACCGTCAAAGATCAAGTTTTATTGGTAGCTACCAAGTAACACGTGTCCCAGAAGTACACTGCACGGAGAGTAGGTTCTCGGGAGACTGTTCGTTTTTACAGAACCAGCCGTCTCCTTATATACAAAAATAATAGCTGCAAGCAAGAATTCCTGAGTTTATGATATGGCTATACACATATTTCTACAATAATACAAAGAGCAGAGTCATGTAAGCAAGCCCATATTTTAGATGTCCAGTTTGTTGATAGATTACCCAGTTAGGCCTGGAACTCCCATCAGATATCGATGAAACCTTAATAAAGGAAGGCACAACCCAGTCATAAAACTGGCCATAAACAAGGAATGTGGACAGGTGCATGTTTGCAGAAAGCATGGTCTGTATGTGTGAATGGTTTGTGGAATGTTATGTATTGATGCTATCGTATTCGGCCACTGGGCGAGGAGCTGCCCAAACAGGTTTGGCCTAAGGCCATGGAGTCAGTTGGGACAGGTCAGGGGGAAGTCATGAAAAGGTGGTCGTGTCCCTTTTGATCAAGCTCGACCTTTAATTGACTTAACATGAGGGCAAGATGCAAGATGGATGCCGTTCACAAAATGGAGTTTAAGGGATGGGGACGGAAACTACGATTTTGGGGTGTTGGCAACCCTCGATTGTGACGCAAATACATAGGAATGATGTCCTAACTATTATCGGTTCATAGATACCAAAATCGTCTTGGTGCGTTGAGGTTTTGTGACACGGGTATTGGACCTCGATATCGGGAAAACACCAGGGTCCGGATTTTTGAGAACCACAGGACCTTCTGCTGTCCTGTGGCTGGGAGAGACATGCAGTGCCGGCCATGTTGGCGCATTAAATTAAAGGACCTACGACTCTGCGGAAGGGGAAGAGGACGTAAATCCAGCAGGCCGCAGAAGCCAAGCAGACCCTGTATGCAGCACTGGAACAAGCAGTGCGGCAGAGGAGCTGGGCGCCGCATAAACTTACATCGGTCCTGAGAGAGGGAGGGGCTAGGCACAACCCAGCGCAGTCCGTGGCGCGAGGCCTAGGAGCAGAGTGAGGAAGGTGTGGCTGAGGCAGACAGGAGAGACGACCCATGAGACAGCAGCAGCTGGCTTCTGCCCGTGGCCCCAAAGCTCTTCTGATTGGAGTGGGTTACGTGGGCTGCGGGACTGCAGTGAATCTTGGACCTGCAGAAGACAGGTGAGGCCTAAACGGCTGATGGCTGGGAGGAGTCCCCCCCACCCTGCCTCCCTAGATAGCCTAATTGGGAGTCCCCGTGGGGAAGCAGGACAGAGACAGCCATCCGGCAATCCCGGGGCCTAGGCCAAGACCCAGCACCCTGATTGCAGAGAGCACCTCTATTGGACAAGAACATGCTGCTCTTCCGCCACCTGCCTCCACTTACAGGCGCTGAGACCCGAGCTTACTCTGGCGACTCTTGGGCCCCTGTAACCAGGACAATCAACAGTGATGGCCCACCCCTTGTGCGCTCTATGGCTAGAAAAAAAATCTTTGTTTTAGTCAGACAGAGGGTATAATTAAGCCTTCTGTCTATATGAACTGCACTCTGTTACAGATTAAGACGGCGCGAAGCGCCTATATATGTGTGTCTGAATAGTCCGCCTCCCATCTACCAATTCCCTCTATCTTCCAACTGTGAAAAAAGGGGGAGGGGAGGTTGACAGTGCCTCACGGAAGCAACACCAAGGGGAGGAACTGACAGACTGGTACTCGCCTGATTCCTCACTTCTCATCATCAGCTACTGTCAACCAGAAAATAAAATGGGAGAAAAAGATAGTGCAATCAAACCAAAAAACCATCATGTGTTACACGTGTTACATAACCCATTGTGATGTTCCCATATCCCTAAAAAGTGGAATACAGATATATCACCATTAAAAAGAGCAGAGCAAACTGGCAACTATATCTTTATTCTGTGCTGTTAGCTCACTCTATTAAAAATCAACCGACATGTTTCATCACTGTTATTTACTTTACCAGTGATTTCTTCAGGGTTTTGGGTCAGCATATAAATTGCACGTTATAAATTCTTCCCTTATTGTACCAGGTGGCCTCCACTGGCGTGCCTACCCGGCCCCCGTGGAAGAATTTGTAGCTGTTCGGTACCCCTATCTCTGTAGTGGGTCACCGTCGACCGCCAATAGGTCGGTATCGTTACCGCACAATGGTGTGGTCTCTGCTCACCCCTCGTACCCTAAAACGTGCAATTTATATGCTGACCCAAAACCCTGAAGAAATCACTGGTAAAGTAAATAACAGTGATGAAACATGTCGGTTGATTTTTAATAGAGTGAGCTAACAGCACAGAATAAAGATATAGTTGCCAGTTTGCTCTGCTCTTTTTAATGGTGATATATCTGTATTCCACTTTTTAGGGATATGGGAACATCACAATGGGTTATGTAACACGTGTAACACATGATGGTTTTTGGGTTTGATTGGACTATCTTTTTCTCCCATTTTATTTTCAGGTTGACAGTAGCTGATGATGAGAAGTGAGGAATCAGGCGAGTACCAGTCTGTCAGTTCCTCCCCTTGGTGTTGCTTCCGTGAGGCACTGTCAACCTCCCCTCCCCCCTTTTTCACAGTTGGAAGATAGAGGGAATTGGTAGATAGGAGGCGGACTATTCAGACACACATATATAGGCGCTTCGCGCCGTCTTAATCTGTAACAGAGTGCAGTTCATATAGACAGAAGGCTTAATTATACCCTCTGTATGACTAAAACAAAGAATTTTTTCTAGCCGTAGAGCGCACAAGGGGTGGGCCATCACTGTTGATTGTGCTTTGAGTGGGGGGCGGCCTGCTTCCTATCCCCCTGAGGCTCCTGATAGTTGAGACCCCTGTAACCAGGACCAAACTGAGAAACACTAATCACCGTGGATTAGACCCACTCCCTGCGACAAGGGAAGCACATGACAGGAATGACGCAGCAAGATTAAGAAGACAACTTACAGCCACAACTTGGATGAGAGACAGCGATTCATCTATAGTGCACACACACTATTTGCCAAATGTCACTCCCTGATTGCGACGAGGATGGTTGGTGAGACCTAGAGAAAATCCTGGAATACAGAGCACAGCTACCTTAGGGGTGCTTCTGAGTCTAAGTGGGGTGCCGGTGGAGGGCACTCTGGTCAGCCTGACTGAACTCCGAGCTCCCGCTGGTACCTCATTGGTTAGCCCTCACTTGTATCCTTGTCGCCTACATAAAATCAAGACAAGGGCACAATCTTGCTGGACAATACTCTCTGCGTAAATGAGCAAAACCAGAGCCAAGCCTGCAAAAGCACTCGCAGAGATGGGGGGACCCCGGTTGCACAGAGGCAAGGGTCGGAAACACCCGGACACCCATTAAAACAGCAGTTAAATAGAATACTTGAAGCCATCGAGGATACGAAAGCCATGTTACACCAAGACATCAGCACTGTGTCTGTGGGGCTTGGCCTACTTCAGGCAGAACACCATAAATAGCTGATAGTCAAGGTTGCGGAGGCGACTCTCGTCGACATCCGTCCCACACAAGAGACTACCTCTCTCCGGGTGGATGAACATACGGACAGGGTGTGTGCGCCAGAATGTAGAGCTGAAGATGCCGAATGGCGCAATAGATGCAACAACATACAAGTGGTTGGTCTGCCAGAGGGGGTGGAGGCCACGGACATGGTAACCTATCTAGAACACTGGCTCAGAACTGTGGTTACAATAGAGGGTCTATCTGCTTTTTCACACTTTTAAAAAAAAAACATTTTTATTTGCATTTTATTAGATAACAACAATACAATCATGTCTTCATTGGTCAATGCACCCTCCCCCAACCCCCCACCCACCAATCATGACCCTCAGAGGCAATATAGTATAATGCAGCACAAATATCCGTGCCGGTACAGTCTCAAGCCCAAGTCCATTATGCCACATCAGGCTACCCGCTCCAATACCTATGCCCGTTCCCCCACCTTTCAAAGTCCCCCGTCGAGTCCATGATATTTCCGCCATTTACTCCATACTCTGTCAAATTTCTTGGGGCACCCTCTTGCTTTGTATGTGACCCTTTCCGCTGCCATGTATATATCTAGACCCCTCCGCTAGTCCTCCAACTGCGGTGGCGAGGCTACCCCCACTTCCTTGCCACGTCTCTCTTAGCCACCACTAGCGCCAGGACCAGGAAAATCAGGAGTGGGCGCGCTAGATCCACATCATTGGTCATACCCAACAAGACTAGTTTAGGGTCTAGTGGCAGGGTCGTCTCCAGCACCTGCCCCAACTCACTCAGGACCTCCGTCCAGTAGGCTTGGATTATCGGGCAGGACCAGATTATATGATAGAAGGTCCCCTCCTCCCGGCCACATCTCAGGCAGGCCCGGTCTCCAGCTCTCCCCATCCTATGCAGGTGCACCCTATCAAAATAGGTCCTATGGAGCATGTTAAATTGGATGAGCCTCAACCGGGATTAAATAGCTACTTCTCTAGGGTGCATTAACACTGTGTCCCAGTCCATCGTGTCCATTTCTCCCACATCCCCTTCCCACTTGCTTCGAAGTGTACTCAGATCCTCCGGCATGTTATTCATAAGTGTCCTATACGTGAGTGATACCGCCCATTCCTGAATGTGTTCCTGCAGGAGGCGTCCCTCTAGGGGTGCATATTCCGGGAGTGTGTCTATTGGGATCCCTTCTGCCCGCCAAGCATGTCTCAGTTGTGCATATTTAAAGTATTGTGAGCGGTGTAGGCCGAATTCCTCCCTTAAAGCCGGGAATGATTTCAGTTCCCCATTAGCCGTTACATCGCCTATTGTCGAGATCCCTGAATCATCCCACCTTTTGAACCCCTTCAATTTATTCAGTTCTCGCAGCCACGCACAGTGCCATAACGGCGTCTGTGTAGTGGGTTTCTTTTCCCAGCCTGTGGTCTTCGTTGCCCGGTTCCAAACCGTCAGGGTAAGCCTGGTGGCCGGCAGGAGTCTCCCCCTTCCTTTGCCCCCATAGAGATAGTAATTTTACGGTCGGTTAGCCATCATGTGTCTCTCAAGTGCATATGTGGGGTGTAGAGCCGGGGCATGTAGCCAATCATTTATGGGCGTCAAGTGTTCCGCCCAATAGTACGCCTCGGCGCTAGGGAGTGAAATCCCTCCACTATACTGATGGCTTTGCAGAGTCGTAAGGGCCACTCGTGGGTGCTTACCCAGCCACAGAAAGGCTCGTAGTTCCGTATCAATTTCACTGAACACCTTACGGGGGAGGGGATAGTATTCATTCTGGAATGCATAAAGAAGTTTGGGCAACGTCATCATTTTGAACATGGCCGCACGGCCCAGGATCGTAAGAGGGAGCAGACGCCACTTATTCGCATCCTCTATGAAATTATGCACTATCCTTCTTATGTTTTTGTCATATGAGCGGCCCCTATCGAGCGTCATAAATATACCACGGTAAGTGAACCCCTCCCTGGACGTCAGCAACCTCTCAGGAAGGTCAATCCACTGCTCTTGTCCTCTGGGGTCGTATAGGACGGACTTATGCCAGTTTATCCTGTACCCTGAGTAAATCCCATACCTTTCTAGTTCCGAGAATAGGAATAGAGCCGGTATTGTGGTTTCTGGGTGCCTGATTAATAAGAGAACATCGTCCGCATAGAGGGATATTTTTTCCTCTGCAGTGTCCGTTTCCCCCAGTCGGAAACCTCTAATGTCAGGGTTTTGCCTAATTGCACTCGCGAGTACCTCAATTGTTAGCGTAAAGAGGAGGGGGGACAGGGGGCATCCCTGTCGGGTTCCTCGCCTCACCGGAAAGTCCCATGATAAAATCCCATTTACTTTAACCTTTGCTCTAGGGTTTGTGTACAATAATTGGGACTCATTTGCGAAAGTTGGGGCCAAAACCAAACCGCTCCAGTACTCCCTCCAGAAAAGGCCAATGTACGGCATCAAATGCCTTTTCAGCGTCCAGGGAGAGGAACCAGTGAGGGTCTCGTCTACTACCCACCTCCTGTAACCAGTTGTGGGTCCGTCAAAGGTTAAATCGAGTGGCCCTTCCCGGCAGGAACCCGGTCTGGTCCAGATGTACTAATTCTGGGATTACTTTCCGCAATCGGAGAGCCAGGATGGTAGCCAAGAGTTTCACCTCTATATTCAAGAGGGAAATAGGGCGGTACGATGAGCAGTCATCTGGTGGTTTACCCTCCTTATATATCAGTATGATCGTTGCCATGCAAAGGTCCAGTGGCATTTCCCCCTCCTGGACAGCCTCCGCAAATGTCGGGCCAATAGGTCCGCTGTCCGCTTGAAAAACTCTGCCGGGAACCCGTTCGGGCCCAGGGACTTTCCTGCCTGTAACTTAGCTAGGGCGGTCTTGACTTCGTCAAGTATGATTACGGACTCCAGACCCTCGAGCTCCCCGGTTGCCAGCACTGGGACATCCAGGTGCGACATGTACTGCAGGGCCTCTTCTTGCGCCCCTAAAGCTCGTGCTTCGTAGAATTGCTTATAGTGCCTAGCAAAAGGCTCTGCAATCTGCTTATCTGACCCCGTCAGGCTCCCCTGGGAGTCCCGGACCCGCTCTATCAACCTGGCATCTCTGTCCTTTCTGCTGAGCCAGGCCAGCAGCTTTCCCGACTTGTCTCCTACATCATACAAACGGTGGAGCGTCGACAATGCCTGCGTCTTAGCCTCTCCCGTTACCATCTCTCTATATTGACCCTGGATATCTAACAATCTATGAAGGGAGTGCGGGGTCCCACCCAGTTGATGTTCCTTTTCCAGGTTCAAAATATGGGTCTCCAGCGCCTCAGTTTCTCTCTGGACCTTCCGGGTCTCCTCCGCCAGTCTGTTTTGTGCTCACTTTGCCACTGGATTCAAGCAAGTCCGGCTGAAGACGGCTGCAATGCCAGAAACCGGTCCTGGGAAGCTTGTTTCCAGTCCAGGGAAGACATGGCTTGGCAGTTCGGGCTTGACTGTTCCCATGAGGCACAGGGTCAGACTGATTTGCATATGGCCATGTCTGAACTCGGGTGGCAGAGTGGGCTAAAGAATGGTGATGGATTAAACCCAGATCAGTTGACTCGGGGTGAGTGCTTGTATTGTCTACGCTCCGTCCATCATTTCCTTTGGTTTTACTTTGTTTTGTGCCCTATCTCTTAGGACTGTCTTGAAGGCCTCCCATAAAACCACCTTAGAGGATACGGACCCCTCATTCTCGGCGAGGTATACTTTAATATCAGCCCTAAGGCCCTTTAGAATGGCCTGGTTTTGCAGGTCCCAAGCTGTCGGTCTCCAGGATCCCTGCCTTCCCTCTTTCTTCCTCCCCACTGTCACCAGGAGCGGGGAATGATCCGAAATCCCTCTGGCACTATATTCCGCTAGGTCGTTTCTCGTCAGGAGGTGACGGGCAAGAAAAATATAGTCTAGAGTAGACCTCGTGAGCGCCCGAAAAAAAGGAGTATGCCTTGGCGTCCGGGTGGAGCCAGCTCCAGACATCTGTCAGTCCTAGGGTAGTTACCGTCCTAGCTAGCAACGTCTGGGTCTGGTCTGTAGCCCTGTCTCCTGATCTGTCCTGCGTCGGGGCCAGCACATCATTGAAGTCGCCCCCTAGCACCTGCAGTGTATCTGAGGAATCAAGGAGGATATCAGTCATCCCTTTCAGTGTAGCTGCCTGTAGTCTAGGGGGGCGTATGCCGAGATGATTGTGTATTCCTGCCGTCTTCAGGTACCCCGTACTCCCACAAATGTCCCCCGAGGGTCTGAACATACTTGTGTAAACCGGAATGGTGGTGTCTTCTTTATCAAAATGGCCACTCCTTTCGAACCTGTAGTAAATCCCGCTTGTGCGAGAACTTTGTACTGCCCTCTGGCTAGGAAGCCACATTTGGTGCCCTGGAGGTGCGTTTCTTGTAATAGGATTATGTCCGGGCCCACCCTTTTCACATATGCATTCACTAGGCCACGCTTAATCTTATTTCCGAGCCCATTCACATTAGGATCTTGAGCCCCTCCAGCTCCTGCAGTGTCTCTCTATGGTCAGCCAGCATCTCGTCGGGCGTACTGGCACGTGGTGAATATTCTTGGTGCTAATGGGGTAGCGTGGGTGCTGGTGCGCATGACCTTTCCGACTCGTCCCCCTCCCATCCCCTGTCCCTGACTCCCCATCCCACCCCGTCCCCCACTCCCATCTCTCTCTTGTCTCGAACCACTCAACTGTAAACCTTATGAAACTCCCTCCCCACCCTACCTTCCTCCCCCCGGATCCCCCCACATCAACGATGGGATAGAGAACTCACAGGCGGAGAGGGTCTGTCGCCCTCCCCAAGTTCACCCTCTACAGACTCACTTCAAACAAATGCAACTAGCAATCTCGAAAAAACAATGGCGTTTCCCCCAATACCCACTGTCATAGCCCTCACATTGTGAAACTCCAAGCTCATTGAATATAAAGTATGTGAAACAACTTGCGTGCTTCCGTGCAGAGCCAGTATCTCGTCCATCCCCGATCCCTCTTAGGTCACCCATTAGAGTCTGGGACGTCCCCCGATGAAGACTGCCCCTCAGTGACCGGTTCCTGCTCCAGTTCATTGATAGCCATTACCAGAGGGTGTATCGACTGGTCCCCCACATCTTCTCCTCCTGAGGTGACACCTTCAGCCTTCTCTTCCCCTTCGGATCCTGCATTGCTTGCCAAGCATCGAAACCTGGAGCCCACCTGATCTCCGCCGTTGACTGTAGCGTCTCCGCGTTGTCGTGTGGTCGTCGGATTTTGCAGAGGGTATTGCTTTATACACACTTGAACAAGCACACAGAGTGCCGACCCAGCCCCCGGCGCCCAGACGCCCTCCACGCCCAGTTGGGGCACGCCTCCTTCATTATAAAGATAAATGCCCTACTACACAACGCCAGAACCACAGGCCCCTTCACATTCAATAATAGCAAAGTATCCATATTCCCCGATTACACGGTGGATGTGCAGAACAAGAGAGCATACTTCTTTCAAGTTAAGAGAGCCCTGAGGGAAGAGGGCTTGCAATACTCCCTGATGTTTCTCGCTAGGTTGCATATAATGCTGGATTTTTACGAAGACAAGGAGGCAGCCTAGGAGTGGATTGAAGCTTGTAAAGCGGTGAACAGCCTCCGGGGGACATAAGTAGACCTAAGAAAGGGGGAGAGATGAGAAAAAGACCCCGTAAATCATCCAGAAGGGGTCGGCAAAGAAACCCAGCCCTTCACAGACCGAGAAAGAGAGAGCAGCGGCCCTCCAAGCAGTAGCAACACTTTTGAGGGGGGGGGGGGGGGGGCGGAGAACATCTCAGAGCCAGATTCCCCATCAGTGAAAGGAACGGAAGCATCCAAGTCCTCTCAGGCAGACATCACACAGATGCCTGATGCTACCCCAGGGACAGTAGACAACATTATTTAAAGAAATTTCACTGGAGAGCGGTGGCCCCTGTCTGCCCATATAACATCCTTAAATGATCTAAGGCGTAAGAAATCACAGATCGATATGGGCAAGGACAGACACGTTTGGGAACGGACAGACTTCCTAAGCATTGAAGCCCAACCCTTATTGGGGGACAGACTTATGGTTGGGTCAGCTCTTCTAATTCAATAAGATAGTTCATTCATGGTTTGGGCGGATGGCAGTTGCCAGGCTGCTCTTGGGTTTGGGAGTTGCACTTGGGGGAAGTTAACAATTTTATGTTACACTTCATTGGTTTCCATGCATGCGCTGCCTGATTTGGAGCATATCGGCTGGCGGGGGAGGTGCGGGAGGGAGATCTGATCCATCTGATCAGCAATGACAACACCACATTACATGTTAATATTTATGACATGCAACATCCGCGGGCTGGGATCAGCAAACAAGTGACCCAATGTACACAGATATTTATGCAGGTGTGGAGTGCAGATAGCCATGCTGCAAGAAACACATCTTATCCAAAGTGAGGTAGAAACACTGGGTAGGTGGTGGAGATTACAGGTATTCACCACCTCATTCTCAGCATTTACAAGTGGGGTACTGATATGGGTCGGCTTTAGGGACGGGAGAAACACTTGGCAGTGTGCATGCCCCTAATCAGGATCAGGTCCCCTTCTTCCATAAGCTATCAGCCCCCTTGGCGGAGTTAGCAGTGGCAAACCTACTACTTGGTGTAGGGAGACTTTAATAGTGTATCAGACATCTTGTTCGACCGATCAAGCCCTCCTTTGCCGGGAACCCAAGCCCAACATAATACTGCCCGGTTAAGAGATTAGATAGTCCACTGGGGACTGGAAGACGTGTGGAGGACACTACACCCCTCCATAAAAGATATACTAAGTGCACACACGCTTGGACGCTTTTCTGTGCTCCCTTGCTTTGTACGGTACTGTTCCCCACACTAAATACCTAGGGCACACAATATCAGATCATTGCCCCTTTTTATTGGAGTTTAAGCCACTAGATACTTGCCCCCTGGTCCCCGTGTTGCAGCTTAGCCTGAAGGCTTTCGAAGATGTCAGTTACAGAGAAACACTTCGTGCTGCCATCATCAATTACTTTGCAGACAATCAGCAAAAAGTGTCCACTAGGTTTGGAAATTGGGAAGCATTTAAGACTATAACGCCGAGACACTGCCTGGCTCAATCATTAGGAACACAGCGGGAATTACATGCAGTACTACAAACACTAGAGGACAGGTTGCATCGGATAGGAAATATGAGGGGGCCGGATCTCAAAGACACTGAGGGTTTATGAGAGGCGGAATCATTACATAATGCAACCCTAGAGGAATTACGGTGCCATGATCTTCAAGAATACCACACAAGAGTTCAGGAAGAAGGGAGGCCTGCCAGACTATTAGCATGGTTGATAAAGCCAGAATCCCGGGGATCCTCAATTACAAGGATAGCAGGAAGAGAGTGTGACACAGCACATGTGTTTGAAGGAATAAATGCAATATTTTGTGATTATTATAGAAACTTGTATGGCATGCCGCCCCCGATCCCATTGGCGGTATAGAGGGAACTCTTGAGGGACTTACCACTCTGGAAAAGGGATCCCCAGTTTAGGGATGTGCTGGGGGGTTGGGTGACGGAACATGAGATTAGAGCCGCCATCAAAAGTATGACACCAGGAAGACTCTAAGGCCAGATGGCCTCCCGGCAGAATTTTACTCTGCCTATGATTCAGTGATGGTCTCTAGATTAGTGGCACTATATGTGGAAGCCTAGAGGCGCTGGAGGCTTCCGACTCCCTACGCGATGCAGTGTTGATTCCTCTCCCCAAAACTAGTTCACTGAAACCTCTCCACGAGACGTCCGCTGTCCATGCTTCACGCACAAGTTAGTTACCTTTGGTAACGATATATCTGTAAGAAACAGTAGTTAGTGTTAGATTCCTTACCATAGAATATCCCCAGGCGTCAGACTGGATCCGGAAAGTTTTGGGTAGCAGTACCCCTGCGCGTTGGTAGGCGGCGTCTGCGGCTCCGCGTCCGTCGTCGGGGGCGCCGGGATGACGTAGTCGGAGTACTTAGACGCCGCCCTCGCGCGCTGACGTCAGTTCTTATACACAGCTTTTCCACGCCAGGAACGCAGAGCCATGATAAAAACCGACACTGGTGCCATGAAACTAGGGCCCTCAAAGGGAAGAACCTCAACCCTAGATATCGGTTCGCAGAACGGGGAGGTTGGGGGGAGCGGTAAGGAATCTAACACTAACTACTGTTTCTTACAGATATACCGTTACCGAAGGTAAGTAACTTGTGCATCTGAAAGAAACAGGTCAGTGTTAGATTCTTTACCTTAGAATAGATACCCCAGCAATACCAACCCATGTGGTGGGTCTGCAAACCAATGATCACACCAGAAAGTCCTGGAGAACAGAACGGCCGAAAAAGCCATCTCTCTGGACTTTGCTGTCCAGGAAGTAGTGTCTAGCGAACGTGTGCAACGAGGCCCACATAGCTGCCTGACAGATGTCCTGCAAGGGCACTACCCGACCCAGGGCAGTAGTAGCTGCTGTGGCCCGAGTGGAATGGGCCCTCAGCCCAACAAGGCTCCTTTTCCCCACGAGAGATGGTCCGTTTGTGCACCGCCCGTCCTTTCTTAGCGCCCACGTAACCAACAAAGAGTTGGTCATCCACCCGGAACTGGCGTGTGCGGTTCAGATAGAATGAGAGCGCACGTTTTGGGTCCAGACGGTGGAGCCTCTCTTCCTCTTACAAGGGATGCGAGGCGGAAAGAAGGTGGGCAAGGTGATGGACTGCCCGATGTGGAAGGCTGTGACTACCTTGGGCAGGTAAGAGGGACGCGTTCTCAAGACAACTTTGTTCAGATGGACAGAAAGGAAAGGAGGTTTGGAAGAAAGAGCCTGGAGCTCACTCACTCTCCTGGCAGAGGTGATGGCAACCAGGAAGGCAGTCTTAAGAGTGAGAAGACGAAGAGGGCAATTGTGAAGTGGCTTGAAAGGAGCGCACATCAAATAATTAAGAACAAGGTTCAAGTCCCACTGAGGCATCACGAAAGGAACAGGAGGAAACATGTGAGTGATGCCCTTCAGGAATCTATTTACAACAGGGGACTTCAAAAGAGAAGGTTGATCAGGTAGCCTTAAAAAGGCTGAAATGGCAGAGAGGTAGCCCTTGATATTTCCCAGAGCAGAGCCCTGCGGTGCAAGAGAAAGAAGAAATAAGAGAACCTCTGAAAGGGGGGCAGAAAGGGGATCCACAGCCTTTGCTGTGCACCATGCCACAAATTTGTTCCACCTGCAGGCGTATACCGATTTTGTGGAGGGACGCCTGGCTGCCAGAATCACATCACAGACCTCCGGAGGCAAGTCAAATGGCCTCAACTGTCGGTGCTCAATCTCCACCCATGGAGGTGGAGACTGGACAGGTTCGGGTGGAGGACCGTCCCCTGCTGCTGCGACAGAAGGTCCTCCTGAAGAGGCAGACGAATCGGGGGATCGACTGACATGCTGAGTAGCTCGGGATACCAGTATCTTCGTGCCCAGTCCGGAGCCACAAGGATGACTTGGGCCCGGTCGTGCCTGATCTTCTTCAGCACTCTGGGCAGAAGTGGTATAGGCGGAAAGGCGTACAATAGGCCCCAGCTCCACTCGCAACGAAAAGCGTCTCCGAGCGAGTGCCGCCTTGGAAAATCCAACGCGCAGAACTGATGACATTGCGCGTTCTCTTCAGTGGCAAATAGATCTAACCAAGGCTCTCCCCATCGCTGAAAGAGGCCTTGCGCCCAGTCCGAGTTCAGACGCCATTTGTGATCCATCATGCACTGGCGGCTGATTTCGTCCGCCCTGGCATTCAGGGAACCTGCCAGGTGTTGAACCACCAGGGTGACGCCCTGGTGTTCCAGCCATTGTCTGAGGCGCAGAGCCGCCTGACAAAGGGTCCACGACCCCATCCCGCCCTGTATGTTGCAGTACCACATGGCGGTGGTGTTGTCTGTGAACACCTGCACTACAATTCCCCGGACAGAGGGAAGGAATGCCTTCAGTGCAAGTCAGATCGCCGCAGCTCCAGAAGGTTGATATGGAGCCGGGACTCCGCCGGAGACCAGAGGTCTCTGATCTCCGCCTCTCCCATGTGGCCCCCCCAGCCCAGGAGGGATGCATCCTTCACTACTACGTGCTCTGGTTGGGGTAGGGAGAGGGATCTGCTGTTGACCCAATCGCGGTCCGTGAGCCACCACTGCAACTGTCTCGGAGTGCCCTCAGAGATCAGGACGTGGTCGGACAGGTTGCCCTGATGCTGGCCCCACTGAAACTTCAGGTTCCACTACAGAGTCCGCATCCGCCACCTGGCGTGATGCACCAGAAGGATGCAGGAAGCCATCAGTCCCAGAAGCCACAGCTTCAACCTGAGAGAGACTCAGGATAAAGGCCGAAAATCGGAATCAGAGCCTGAATATCCCGAACCCGCTGTTCGGGAGGATAAACCCGTAACTGCGCCGAGTCCAGAACCGATCCGATGAAGAGGAGCTTCTGAGAGGGACACAGGTGTGACTTCGGCACATTGATGGAGAACCCCAGCAGGTGCAGGAGGTCAGCCGTAGTCTGGAGGTTGCTGATGACTGTCTGGGGCGAGCCCGCCTTCAACAACCAGTCGTCGAGATAGGGGAAGACTTACACCCCTAATCTGCGCAGATGGGTTGCGACCCCCGCCATCACTTTCGTGAGCACCCGAGGGGCGCTGGTAAGGCCGAAGGGGAGAACGGTAAACTGGAAGTGCTCGCGACCTACCGTGAATCGCAGGTAACGCCGGTGGGCCGGCAGGACGGGGATGTGAAAATATGCGTCCTGCAAGTCCAACACTACCATCCAGTCTTCCGGGTCTAGGGCAGCTAAGACCTGAGCCAAAGTTAGCATCTTGAACTTCTCCTTCTGGAGGAAGCCGTTGACGTTCCGCAGGTCTAAGATAGGGCGTAGGCCCCCTTTGCCCTTCTTGGGAACCAGAAAGTAGTGGGAGTAACAACCACACCCTACTTCTGGCACAGGAACGCCCTCAATGGCCCCCTTGGCCAAGAGGGCCGTAACTTCTTCTTGCAGAAGTTGCAAGTGATCCCCCAACACGCGTTGGTACTGCGGTGGCATGGCAGGAGGGGCCGCCTCAAAGGGGAGGGAGTAGCCCCTTCGAATGATTTGCAGCACCCACCTGTCCGATGTGATGGAGCGCCAGTGGAGGAGGTGATGGCAAACCCTGCCCCCCACTGGCGTTGAATGTGCCTGAAAGCTCGGACTAGGAAGGCTTTGAGGCGGATGCTTTGGGGGTGGAAGTGGACTGGCCTCGCCGCTGTACCACGTCCGCCGTTGCGCTGGATGTTAGTCTGCCGCCCGTGGCTGGCAGGATGTGAAGGGGCGCCCCTTCCTTGGCCACGAAAGGAGCGAAAGGCATAAGTTTGCTGGCGCTGGCCCAACAGGCCCAAGGACTTGGCCGTAGCCCTGGAGTCCTTGAAACGCTCAAGCGCACTGTCTGCCTTGTCGCCAAAGAGGCGACGGCCATCAAACGGCATGTCCATGAGGGAATTCTGGACATGAGCCTAAAAATTGGCGGACCTCAGCCAGGCGTGGCGGCGAACCGCCACCGTCGTGGAAATCGCCCTGCCTAGCGAGTCCGTGGTATCCAGCCCACATTGGATAGAATACTGTGCTGTATCCCGCCCTTCCGCAAGTGTTTGAGCGAGTTTGACCCGGGCCTCCTCCGGGCAAGCTGGCAGAACGTCAGCGACCGTGTCCCACAGAGAGTGGGTATAACGGCCCAAAAAGCATGCGGTGTTGACCGACCGCAACCCCAACAAGTGAGGAGAACAGCTTCTTACCGAACTGCTCATACCTTTTGGATTCCCGATCAGGTGGTGCAGTTGGGAATGCGGTCTGGGAGTTAGAGGCCTGGATAACCAGGCTCCGGGGGTGGGTTGGGTGGATAGGAAGCTAGTGTCGCCCGGGCCGGGCGGTGGCGCCTGGCCACGTTCCGATCTATAAGGGGACTTGTAGCGGGCCTGGACCAAGTGCCCAACAGAACGTCAGTAAGGGCCTCATTCAACAGCAGTAGAGGCTCCGAAGAGCTTGCCTGCGGTTTAAGGGCCTCGGTGAGGAGGTTAGTCCTCACGGCCGCAACGGGGAGCTCAAGACCCAAGGCCTTGGCCGCCCTCGTCAGCACCACGCTGTAAGCAGCCCCCTCCTCCGTAGCCACGGTAGGAGGGGAGACAAAGCCAGTGTCGGGCGAAGTGTCCAAACCACTGGCCTCCCCTAGATCCACTGCCCAGTCCTGATACGACTGGCACTCTCATGCCAGAGGGTTCTCAGACCGCTTCCAATCCCCCTCGCCTCCCAACGCCTGATAGTCAGGTGCAAAGGATGGGGCCAGAGCATAGAAGATTTGCTCTTCTCTCGGCGTCGAATGCTGCGTCGATCGACGCCGGTCCAACGCCGGGTCCGGACCGTGGGAGGAACTGGGGACGACGTCGTCCGGGGACGGCGTTGGGGGAGACACCCTGGGGGTCGGCGCCGGCGGCGGGGTCGTAAGGTCGACCAGCGGCAACCCGGATCCGGAGGGGCCCTGCGGTGTCGGGACCGAAGTCGTCGACGGCGCTGGCACCGAAGTCGTCGACGACGCCGGGGCCGAAGCACCCGGCACGCTTGTGCTCCCAGGCGGGGCAGCGGGGCCCGAAGGCGCCACAGCAGGACCCGACGGAGGAGAGAGCGACCTCATTGCCATGAGGAAGGCATCAGCCCAGTGACCGGCGGGTGTGGAGCTGGCAGCGGCTCCTGCGGCTCCGGCAGAGCCACGTGGGCGGTGTCGCCCGAACCCACGGCTGCATCGCGCGAGCGTCGGGGGGATTCGGAAGAGCGATGTCATCTCTTCGACTTCTTGTGCCTCTTACCTGAGGACTTGGAGCCTGACAAATGGTGTTGACTCGCCGAGCTGCGATGACTGTGGCCCCGTGACCGGTCCTTCGACCTCCTCCTCGACCTGGACCGTGAACGGCACAGGGCCGACTGCCAGAGCTCGAGGCGCTTACGGGACCGCTCCCGCCTAGCCTTCGACGTCAAGGCCCGGCAGTTGGGGCACGACTTGTCGTCATGTTCGGCCCCATAGCAATACAGGCACCGGCGATGGGGGTCGGTAACCAACATCAGTCGGTTGCAATCGGCACAGGGCTTGAACCCAGGCATCCCTCCTGGCACCGATAGTCTTACGACTCTAAACAGGATCAAAAAGATCGAAAAAGTTAGTCAAACAGTGACTAAGGAGTACTGCTTTTTCCAGATCTGTGCTTGCTGGCGCGGAAAAAAGAAGAACTGACGTAAGCGCCCGAGGGCGTCGTCTAAGTACTCCGACGACGTCATCCCGGCGCCCACGACGCCGACGACGGACCCGCAGACGACGCCTACCGACACGCAGGGATACTGCAACGCTAAACTTTCCGGATCCAGTCTGACGCCTGGAGATATTCTAAGGTAAGGAATCTAACACTAACCTGTTTCTTTCAGATAAAGATTTTAAAATCCTCAGTAAGACTATGGCGCTTCACCTACTTCCACACATGCCTCTCCTGATCCACCCTGACCAGCATGGATTTATTCCCTCCCAGAATACATCCATTACCTTGTAGGGATTATATTCTGTGCTACACCACCCAGATTCCCAGACCTTCCTGCAAGCAGCACTATTGTCGGTAGACCTGGAAACGGCCTTTGACACAATGAGGTGGGATTACTTATTTGAAACGATGAGACAAATGGGCATGGGAGACGACTGGTTAAAATGGATGAGGTTGTTGTACACAGAACAAACAGCGTGGGTCCCAACTGGTAGGACCGTATCCCAGAAATATGGAATTTACCGGGGGACTAGACAGGGTTGTCCCCTATCTCCACTCTTGTTTGCATTAGCAATTGAACCACTAGCAGAGATGTTCAGACAGGGCGTAGAAAGAATAGAGATACCTATACGATGGCATAAAAACCATCATCTCTTTGTACGCAGACAACTTACTCATTTATTTGAAGGACGTACAGGTGGGCACTAATTCTGCCCTTGACTTATTGGGTAAATTCGACTGAGTGTCCGGTTTAAAAGTTAATAGAAGTAAGACATACCTATTCCCGATGAACTCCACACTTCCCCGACCCCAGAACCTCCAAGTGGAGCACAACTGGACCCAGTCCACCTTTAGATATCTGGGGATTTATATATATTGGAAGATCTCCGAGAGGGCAACCCTGGAAGAGCACTTCGGTCCCTTAGAACCTGTGTCATTTTTTAGCATTCATTGTGCATACCCATCATGGCCCAGATCCCCACCTAAACTGGTCATGCTTCCACGCCTACTATATTATTTTATTAACCTCCCGATCACAATTCAGACCGGCTGGTTTAGTCAACTAGACTCTGTTCGGGGATCTTCTCTGGGACGTGGGCAGGCGTAGAGTTTAAGGGACAACCCTGCAACACCCTTTGAGAGATGGGGACTGGGAGTCACAAATTTTGAAAAATATTTCTTGACACCCCATCTACAATGGGTTGCCCAATGGTTGGAAGGGATACAGTTGGAGGACATAGATCAAACAGGGAGTGAAGCGGGTTCAACATGGCTCCTGGACAAGTTGCTTAAGTCAAAAGTGGGAACCCCAAACGATTTACTATTATAAGTGGCAACCCTGCACTGCTGGCATAGAGGAGAGATTAAGACAGACACACCATTATATTCCCTAGTACTGCCCCAGATCAAACTCCCGGGTGGAGACCCAATTTCTATATTCACAGATGACCAACTAAAGGCCTGGACTGAGGTGGGACTATCCACTGTAGGAGACCTTTATCACCATGGCACCCTTAATCCTTTAGAAGACAATGACAGACGCTGACCTCCCACCAGGCCAATTCCTCAGGTATGAGCCACTGTTGCACACCTTTCTGGATTTATGGGAGAAGGGCAGGAAAGAACCCAAGACACAACCAGTGTTACAATCCGTATTAACCTTGGGTACGGCTGGGCACTTGGTTAAATGGCTATACAGCTCGCTATTTGAGGCATCCCAGCATCCTGACATGATGGAGTAGTCTCTGGGAGACAGTACTAAAGAGGGAATTACTTGATTTCGAATGGAACAGAGTGCTCACACATCCTAGAACAGTATCTCCTAACACCAGATTGAAGTATAAACAATTCAACTTCTTACACATGACGTATATGACACCTCACAAACTAAGGATAGGTTTTGGTCGGGAAACGCAAGGCCACCACAAATGAGGCCGTGAAGATGCAGACTTTGTCCACATGACATGGGCATGCCCATGCCTGAAGCCCTTCTGGGAGGCCATGATCAGCGCAGCACACATGACTCTGGGGCACCCACTAGACCCTAGTGTTGAGGTTTGCCAGCAAGGGCTCTTCCCACATCCCTGCCAGCAGAAGGTTGGGAATAGATTCCTAGATTTGACCCTGGTTCTAGCTAGGAGGAGAATAGCCATGGCCTGAAAGACCGAAATGGGCCCAAAGATTGATGATTGGAGACAGGACGTGACACAATGGGCTTGTGCAGAGGGGAGGGCACCGACGAGGGAGGAGGCAAGGAGCCTACGGAGATGCCCCATTGCAGAGCAGCGGAGGGAGGCCCTGGCTGCTTGGGAACACCCGTAGAGGGGCAAAGACTCTGAGGATAGACATCGAGATGTGTCCAGGACCAGTAATTGACATATACTCACGGATGGTGGAACAATGAGATGAGTAAGCCTGACCCCTGCCCCCGACCCCCCCCACCCCCACCCCCACCCAACATGAAAGGAAAAACGTGCTGCACATAGAAGTCATCCGGGAGAGAAAATATCAGGTCAGAGCATGATAGAGGGTGCATAAGCAACAAACACCCCGAGAAACCCGGTGGTCGGCCCAGTCAATGTGAGGAAGATGGGCTGCAGGCCGAGAGGCGTGCAGCCCCACAACTGACTCCCGATTCCACCCCCTCAGCCAGAGATAGCCTGTACTATGATTAAGATAAATAACATATCCTGTAAGACACCAGGTCACCGTGCATAGGTTTGCAGAATGTTTAAGCTCTAGGAACAACTTCTATTTCTTTGTTAACTTTCTTTTAAATGTAAAGGCACTACCAGTGAGAAATCCCCATAGGGGCTCCTATTTAGAATAAATTACACCATCAAACAGACATGTAAACCTCAACATACATGGCGTATGGAGCAGAACCATACAGATGTCTCACACATAGCAGGATATGATAAAGCGGCACTGTAGCAACACTTACTAATGGGTGGAATTAGTACCATGACCAGGATAGGTGGGATGCACCAACTGATACTACTCTGTAATGGAGAGTATAAAGGAATGTCATGATTGTAACTGTCTGAGTGCAAATATGATAAATGCCAAAAAAAAGGGAAAAAATAAATAAAAAGAGGGACCTCCATCGCAGTAACCCTGGCCATTTTCACCGTCATTCCGGCTGAGTAGCCAAACGGACATTCCAACAGGATGTGCAAAAATTTTCCCTCGCTCGCACATCTTCTCATACACAGCGGAGACACTGCCCTGCCAATCTTGTGTAGCAATGTCTGTGAGAAGTAGGTCCTATTGAGTATTTTAAATAGGACCAATCCGAATCTTACTCAGATAGCTATCTCTCGCAGGCCCTGTAGAGCCTACCCCATCCCTCGTCTTCAAGCTCTCCTAGATCTCCCACCCACGCCAGACTCGAGGGGCCCAATAGGTCTGTGGAATTATTTATTAATTTCTTATAAATCATCTATACTCCCCCTTCCGTCAATGCTTCAGTAAGTATCCTGTCTTCCAAAGGAAAGGACTCTGGTATCTGCTCGCCTTCCAGCAAGCGCCAATGTAGGTAGGGCATGACCCAGCTGTAATTGTGGAAGCGCTCAGACTCCACTAGATTGTATTCCCCACTGAGGTCCTCAAATCTTATACAGGCTGGATTCCTCCAGACATCTCCCAGGGGTTTTATGCTTAAGAGCTCCCATTTCAAAAATCCCTCCAGACCCCCACCTCCGACAGCAGATCACTGCACCAAAGTGGCGTCAGTCCAGTAAGCTTCCCCGTCCAGCCCAGAAACATTGTGGCTTCTCTCCATACTTCAATTGCTTTATGTGTATGTTGTGGCATGCCCCTTTTGTCCCTCGCTGCGTAGAGAAGTCCCTCATATACCCCTCAGTCCTTGAATGCTCTATGCACTCTTGTAGGGCATGTATTGCACAATGTAAAATAGGCTCAGTAGGATCATCATTTTGTATGTGGCTGCTCTGCCCCCTAGACTTAGCAGCAGGTTTCCCCAATGTGTCACTTCCCCTCTGAGCCTCTCTAATTGTGGCATTATATTTCTGCAAATAAACTCTCTGGGTCCCTTGTGACATATACTCCTAAGTATCAAAACCCCTCAGGGGCAGGTGGGGGGCCGCTCCAGACAGTTGCCTATCGCCTGTGTGGTGATCGCAAACTACTAAAGGAGCACGTGAAAGACCCGAAACGTTAAAGTGAAGCCTCTAAAGGACATTTTTGGTCGGGCCCAGTCCAGTCCTGATATGGCAACTGCAGCCCCAGAAGTCGAGCCGCCCAAGCAGCATACGGGCCCTGGAGATGAGCCCATCACAAAGGCTTTTCTGGAGTCGCTCTTCCGCACGTTACGCAAGGATATCCAGTCGGTAAAGGCCGAGTTTGCCATGGAACTCAAGGATGTCCGACGTGAGGTTGATTCTATCGGGGAGCGTGTCGCCACACTTGAGGGGACCAGTGATTCTACGATAACAGATCTGACGACACTCCAGCAGGAAGTTATCCGGATGCAGGACCAGAACATGGACATGCAATTACACCTGGAAGACATCGAGAACCGCTCCCGCAGACATAATATTCGCATCTGGGGAGTGAGGCACACGGATGACACCAAAGACCTGTTTGACTTCACCAGTGGCCTCTTTCGGCACATCTTAGGTGAATCCTACGCAGCGGACCTGGTCCTGGACAGGGCTTATGGAGTGGGACCTCCACAAGGACCTCAAGCACCGCCTGCTGACATTTTGGTGTGTGTGCAGGACTTTAAGACGAAAGAAACCATCCTGTCCAAAGCGCGAACCATGCACCCGATATCCTTCCGGGGGCACTCACCGGTGCTCTATCAGGACTTAGCCTTGATTATGCAGCAAAGGCGCAGGCAGTTTTGTCTTGTGACCGACAACCTTCGACAAAGGGATCTCCTACTCTTGGGGGCACCCCTTACGGCTCATCTTTCAGTTTAATGATAAACTGCACCATCTCCGCTCCCTGACAGACGCCTGTCTTCTTCTAGACCTGACTCCACCGAGTGAAGAGGAGACCGCCGACGGCCCAGACGTAAGATCCACTACCTCCCCGTCGGGTTGGCAGCGACAAACCCGAAGGAGACGCCCCCGGAAACCTCCAGCTTCAGAGATCTCACTAAGTCAACAGGACGCCCTGGCAACTGCTACTGTGGCCCTAACAAGCGAGAATTCGTATGTCAAATGAGGGTTTAGCGGGGGGGCACCTTTAGTCTCCCTCTGATGCATCATTGCTGGGGTTGGGCGGGTGGCGGGGCGCTTATACCCCTCTGCAAACGGTCCACCTGGTTGTTTATTCTGGCCGTCCTGGGGCGCCAGACTTTGTTCGAACACTCTTTCTGCTCACGGGCTGTTGGGGATGGGGGTGGGTGGAGAGGGTGGGATTGGGTATGGGGGTGGGTTTTGTCTTGGGGTTGGGACGGGATAGGGTGGTTCCTGGGGCGGTTGTTGGGGTCTCTTTTTGTTTTTTCTACTTGTGTTGGTTGGGTGGGTTCCCCCGTCCACATTTTTCCCTTCTGTTTTCGTTTTGCAGCTTTAGGGAGGCGGCCATCATCCCTTCCAGGTACTCATGCCCACGTATGGGACTTCCACGCTACACTTGCCATGCCTTCCATACTAGATGGTACACCAGATGCTTAAGGTTCTAACACTCAATGTCTGGGGCCTAAACAACCCTATCAAACGGCGGGCAGTCCTGTCCTTTCTGGAGAATTCTGACGCAGACATGTGCCTCTTACAGGAAACTCACCTGATATATAAGGACCAACACAGGTTGAAATCCCGCGCCTTCCCTACTCAGCTATTCTCCTCACTCTCCACCAAGTCTGCGGGGGTTGCGATACTGGTTTCTAGATCATTCCGCGGTAGGGTGGTCCAGAGGGAGGTGGAGAACAAGGGCCGTTTGCTGGCCTACAGATTCCTAGTGGCAGGTCAGTCCCTCATTATAGGCTCAGTATACGCTCCTAACGACGGACAAGATAGCTTCCTGCACATAGCTCTCACTGAAGCCACTGCTACTTCTGAACGACACATACTGTTGGGGGGCGACCTGAACCTTGTCTTTCACAACCAGTCTGACCGCTCCTGCCAACGCACTACCCAAGTAGGGGCCTTCTCCAAGTCGGGCATGGCGCGCCTCCGGGAGCTCTGCCTGGTGGATCTCAGGCGCCACTTTCATCCCCATAGCCGGTCTTACACTTATTATTCAGGGGCCCACAAGATATACGCTAGATTGGACTATTTCTTGTGCTACATCTCGCTTTTGGCGCTACCCACAGAGGCTGACATTCTCACAGCATCTCTATCCGACCACTCCCCAGTTATGGCCTCCTTTTCCCTCCCACCGACCGCGACACCACAGCGGCACTGGTGCCTGCGGGATTCCCTACTGCACCGGCCATCCGTTGTAGACCAAATTAAGGCCTCCATCACGCAATTTCTGGCCCACAATGCAAACCCAGACACTTCCCAGGCGACACAGTGGACTGCCCTCAAGGCAGTGCTAAGGGGAGAATTCATCGCTATATCTGCCGCCGACAACAAAGAGCTGTCTTAAAAGAGAGCCGAACTCACACAACGGGTCGCAGAACTGGAGCAGATTTACCAGCGCACAGGTGCAGCCAGAGCATGGCGCCAACTGTGCACGGAGCGGAAACAGCTGGCCGCATTAGATCGAGATAAAGCTAAATACGCCGCCATCCGCCTATGACATGCTTACTATGTAGGAGGCAACAAGTGTGGCCGCCTCTTAGCCCACAAACTCCGTGAACAAAGACAGTGACAAAGGGTGCAAGCCATCCGTACGGCTGCGGGCGAGCTCGTTATAGAAGATGTTGATATAGCTGAAGCCTTCCAGGACTTCTACGCGAAGCTTTACGAGGGAGATTCCGTCGACGCAAGCCAGAGCTTGGAGTATCTGGATGGTGCACGGCTTTCTCCATTGAACTCAGCCCAACCTGCGCATCTGGATAGAGAGATCGGACTAGAGGAGGTCATCACGGCCATTTCGCGACTCCAGCTCGGGAAGTCCCCTGGCCCTGACGGCTACTCGGCAGCCTTTTAGAAGACCTTTTGTCATCTGGTGGCCCCCTTGCTTCGGGATCTGTTTAGCTCATTTGCTCAACCTGGGGCTATCCCAGAGGAGATGCCGGAGGCTTCGATCATAGTCATTCCGAAGCCTGGAAAGGACATCACCAGCTGCGGCGCGTACAGGCCGATTTCCCTACTTAATGTTGATACTAAACTGTACACAAGCATACTAGCGATGCGGTTAGCTCCTTATATGCCGCAGCTGTAGGAGCCAGACCAGGCTGGCTTTATCTCGCAGAGACAAACCAGCGATAATACGAAACGGGTTCTACATCTTTTAGAAGCGGCGTTGCGTGTGCATGTTGTTGGCCGTAGACGCGGAGAAGGCATTTGATAGGGTCCACTGGCCTTATCTGGAGCGAGTCCTGCAGCAGTTTGGCTTCGGGGAAGTTTTGTGTACCCGCATTCTTAACTGCTATCGCGCGCCAAACGCCACAGTGCAAGTAAATGGGCAGACATCCCCCCGCTTCGCTATTGGTCGAGGCACTCACCAGGTGTGCCCCCTCTCCCCTATTTTATTTGCACTATATATGGAACCCCTAGCCCAGAGAATCCGACAACACACCCTCATTGCAGGAATTAAATTCGGGGGGGATATCCATAAGATCAGCTTATACGCGGACGACATTCTACTTTCCCTTACGGACCCAGTACAGAACCTTCGAGCTCTTTTCATCGAACTGCACAACTTCGCACAGGCCTCCGGGGTTCGGATAAACGCAGAGAAGTCGATTGCTCTCAACATCTCCCTTTCCGACTCGACTCTTTCTCATATTCAAGAGGAGCACCCTGTTCAGTGGTCCACCACCACAGTTCCCTATCTGGGAGTGCTCCTGGGCCCCACTATCCCTACCACAGTAGACGCAAACTATGCCAAGCTTCGCACACAAATCCGCGGGAAACTCCGGAGATGGAAGCACTATCCTCTGTCGTGGCTAGGCCGGATATCGGCAGTTAAAATGAATCTCCTCCCCCAGATTCTCTATCTATTTCAGAACCTACCCTTACGCCCGCCAGCGGGCTGGATTCAACAGACCCAGTCCGACTTGTCCCAATTGATTTGGCAGGTTTCAAGCATGCCATTGTGGTTCTCCCTCCGGACCAAGGTGGAGTGGGGAAACCTGATTTGCAGCTCTACTTCTACGCGGCACAGCTCCGCTACTTGGTGGAATGGCACTGCTTGGAATCTGAAAAGCACTGGCTGTTCCAGGACCAGGCGGTGGCGGGCATGCCTTCCTCCCAAAACGATTCAGGCCACCCAAATTATATGCATCTTACATCACCGGTACCATCCTGGAGGCCTGGGACCGCACTGCAATCAAACACGAACTGACAATTTCCTTCCCCAATGACCCCGCTGTTTAATAACCCGGAATTCACTCCCGGACTGAACCCCAGGGCATTTGCGAACTGGCGCCCCTCCCCGTGTCGGTCACTAGGACACCTCTTTAATCTCGAGGGTATCCTTTCCTTTTCGCAACTTAGAGAGGACTATGACATCCCAGAGTCGGACAGGCAGTCTTACTTACAACTCAGACACTCGGCACTCCAGCCTCAGATCAGACCCGGTGCACAACGCTATCTCACTCCATACGAGAAATGGCCGACCTATATAAACACATCTTCGTGATGTCCACACACACCAATAACGCCGGCAGGGTTCACTGGGAACGGGAACTGGGATCTCTTTCCCATAAGGAATGGAGCGGTATATACTCCAGGGCCCGGCACTCGGCTTACCATGCAGGCCTTACTGAAACACTGACCAAAGTAGCCACGTATTGGTATCACACACCTGAGCTCCTCCATAGGTTTGACCCTCACATCAGTGACAGATGCTGGCCGGGCTGTGGGGAACTAGGTACGCTAGAACACCTACTTTGAAGCTGTGATAGACTGCACTCATATTGGGCCACAATTCTTGATGATATCGACTCACACTTGGACACCCAGCTCTCACGCCTCCCAGCGTATATCCTACTGGGGCTTCCTAACGCACTAATGTACCCTTTGAAATCTAAGAGAGGTCGTCTCATAGCTATCGCCCTCGGGGCAGCTACTCAGAACATACTCGCACACTGGCGATCCCCTCAGGCCCCTCCTCACTCGGGATGGCTGCACAGGCTGTGGATGGTGCTGGGCATGGAGAAAATATCTCTCACACAGGCGGGTAGAGGTAGCGAGTGTCCAGAGTTGTGGCGACCCTTCCTGACCCTTCTCACAGGGGAATTCCGGGAACTGAGCTGCCCCAGGTATTTACGGCTCCTTCGCTTGGCGGACACGCCAATCCCTGACCAGCGCAGCCCCAGGCGCCCTCAATTCTCTAAACCACGCTAGCTTCCTTGATACTACCATTGTTATAATTTGTGGACAGGGGGGAGCCGGGGGAGGAGGGAGGTTTAGTGTTTAATTCCCCACATGTTTCTGTGGGTTGTTTTTGGTTGACCAGCTCCTAGCAATTACTTGGTAAATCATACTCGCTGACTGGAGAAGTCTGTATTGCACTGTCTTCAAGGAGCAGGAGGTCCTGTGTATTTTTGTTATTTCTGAAATGCCAATAAAAGATTTAAACCATAAAAATGGATGCAATATACACTATCCCCTTGAGAAATCCAACTCGGAGTGCCCTCTACCAAATTGGAAGGTACAAGACGGCAGCTGTGGAGAAAGGATCCTTCTAAGCAGTACGAGATGAAGATTGACCTATTGGTTAATCGATAAACCCTAATGCAGTAAAGAAAATACTATTGTTTTTGTTTACTTTTATTTAACCTTTAAAGTGTGGTTGACAAATATTTACGTCAAGCGCAATACCTTTGTAGTACAGTTGAAGGGAACGTTTTGCCAACCACACTAACAAAGATAACCCTCTTAGTACACTTTCTGTTTACAAAATAATGTCAGGAATTGAGGGGAAGGGTCCCCTGTGTCACAAGAATATAATTTTTTTCCAATCAATGCAACATGCAGCACGCTGATGTTACACATTAAAAGTGAAATTAGTTAGCACCATTAGAGCTGAGCAAAGTCCCATTTCCAGCAGTTACCTTTGCCTAGCAGATTTTCTGCCTGTAGATTGTCACAGGACTATGATCCCCAAGCAGGGATTCTCCCACACGGCATCTGGGAGGTGGGGAGTGCCCCACTCCCCAGGAATGGGAAAGTGTTTGCCCCCCCCACCCAAATAAGAAAGCCATTCTGCACCCCCACCCAAACTCTCTAGTTTCCCACAAATAGGGGCAGAAAGTCCATTAGAAATCAGGGGTTGAAAAAGAAAAATGAGGGCTGGAGCAGCAGACCCTTGCATCGGCTGAGACCCCACCCCGAATCAGCCCCAACAGTTGCTCCACTTGTAGATAGACTGGGGAGGTTTACCCTTAATCTGTCCTGCTGGGTGGGCGAGGGCCAACAATACACTAGAAACTGAAGAATATATTTTAAAAAGTGTGGGTTTGCTAGGGGCATGTCCCCACTCCAAAACTGCCCCAAGTTTTTCTACCCCCTCCCAGGGGGGTGATGGTGGGGGGATTTACCCCAAATCTGTCCACCAGGGAGGAGGGTACAAAGCCCACTACACAAGATGTAAAAATAAAAAATGGTGGGGGCCAGCTCACATTGGGATATTCCACAACCTCTAAAGCCCAGAAAGTTTATGTGTTCCACTCTCCCCCTTGGGGCTATGGCGTTGCCATCTTCATAGCAACTGAAAGGAAAATCATTTAGTTTAGGTGAGGTTTTGACATACAGGCAGGCAAAGAGGGAATCAAGCCCAATATTTTCTCTCACTTGCCATGGTGGATGGTCACACTATTCAGGCTGTGGTTCAGCAGGCAACAAGGGAACCCTACAGACTGCCTCATTTGGCTTCTGTGAATCCCTCTACATTTTCTTACCCAGAATTCCATGCAAACGTTGGCTAAAATATTGCATTTTCCTCTCATTTTGGTGAAGAAAGTCCTGGAATCTGCAGTGATCCACAAAACTCATACCACCTAGAAATGCAACCCTCATTCACAAGACTTTGGCAGTACCCCCTTTTACAAGGATAAACTTTGGTTCAGTTAAGTAGTTCCTTTTTCATTTTCAGCATCTCCTCCTTATGGAAGCTTTGGACAACTCGTGGTGAATTCCCACTCTTACCGTGTAACATTGTTTACAGCCAAAACTTTTTTGCATTTTCTTGTGGTCCTTTTATTTTATTGATTTCATGTGTAATAGCGAAATAGTCGATTGCCTTTTTATTGATTTCATGTGCCAAACATTTATTTTACTAAGTATCATTTAGATCGTACATATATTTCATAACATATGAATTTTCACTTCAGATAAGTAGAAAGTTATCAATATTCTGTGTCGCTAATTCAATGATTTCATCATCATATTTACATGTAAATGCATTTCAGAGAACTCAATAGTTACTCTTGGAGCAGAACCAGGTCTGATTTGCATATGGCTATTCAGGGGATTTCGCATTGGGGCATTTTTAAACCTACCTTACTCACGCCACTTAGCCGATTAGGGGCAGAGTCGTGCCTCGATCTTAGGAGGCGAAGCTGAAGGAGTGCGGCCATCTTGGGGAGGTTTCTTTCCCAGGATAGGATGCAGTCTAGTTGCTGAGGCGCAAGGCAATCGGCGCTAGTATTTAAACAGACGGTTATGCCTCCGCGCAGAGGACGCGTTCAGCGGGCGCGCCAACAACGCGCCAAAGGAGTGCCTAAGGTAAGCCCGTCTGGGCCCGTCCGGGACAGATCGGGCCCAGGGGCCAGCCCCCCTGCACCCATGGGGCAAGAAAGGCATGAGATTAGGTACAGTAGGGAGCAACTACTTAAACTAAGAGGGAGGGAGGGCTCAAAATGTGTCAGATCAGACATTAACACGAGGAACCTGAGGCCCTGTACTGGTTGCAAATACGTATTGGCACCAGAGGACCCCAGGGGCGCAGTACTCAAAATGCGTCCGTTCTCCTTGGCATTGCTCAATTGCCGGTCACTGCCTAAGCATGCAACCGAAATTTCCCTGCTTCTGGAGGAACGAGACCTGGATGTGCTCTTCCTGACAGAAACATGGACCAATGACAGTTCAGAGCCTGATATTGTTCGAGCTCTGCCCCGTAACTATGCAATACTGAGACAAGACCGGGTAGACGGTCGTGGGGGGGGGCATCGCCATCCTGTATAAAAATACCTTGGGTTGCAGAACGGAGAAGGTCGCCATCTCTGGCGCAGAGAGCATGATGTTTGCAATCACTCTGTCACCGACATGCACGCTCTCTGGACTACTGCTTTACCGGCCCCCAGGGGCGTATGGCCAATTTTGTAACAATCTGCCCAATAGCGTAATAAATTGCTCCAGTAATGCCCCCAATTTCACTATTCTGGGGGACTGTAACATTCACTTAGATGAGCCAGACTCCCCGGCATGTCAAAATTTGAAGTCCGGGTCGGAGGTGCTCCATCCTAAGCAAATCGTCAAAGGGCCCACACATGAAGCAGGACACGTGCTTGATCACTGCTACACCAACTTGGACACATTGAACTTTGTCAATTCTATGAGAGTTCCTTGGTCCGACCACACTCTCCTATTCTTTGCCCTGACACCCCAGGAACAGCTAGGACCTGCTAACATAACTAAGAAAGTTAGCCGCATTTGGTCCAAACTATCAACTGAAAAATGGATCTCAAACCTTAAGGAAACCATGCCCAAGGCTAGTACTGATCCGCTAGGAGCTAATGCCCGTTATAATCAATGGCTAGAATCATCACTGGACCAACCCCTCCCAAATACTGAATTCTCCGATCGCAGTGGTGTGAACAAAAAAGCTTGGTACACCCCTGAACTTAAAGCCCTTAAACTGATATGCAAGCAGAAGGAGAGGAAATGGAGGAAAGACTATACAGGATCCAGCAAAGACAGCTATAGAATGGCACTGCGCAACTATAAGCATGAAATTAAAGCTACCCAGTCCAACTATTTCCAGGATAAGATTATGTCAGCCTCTAGCGCTCCTAGGTAAATTTTTTAAATTTTTAAATCCCTAGTAACTCCCCCCTTTGTTACCAGTGATCCTCTACTCGCTCATATTTGTTGTAGGGAACTAGCAAGTTTTTTTGCCTCGAAAGTGGCCGATATATATTCATCATTCCAGCAGACTACCATGGGGCTACTTTACCCTCCGCCATGTGGTATGATCAGGCTTGAGGAATTCATTCTGCTCGATTGCCCGAGGGTTCAATCCCTCTTAGGTAACCTTAAATCAGGATCCCCGGTAGACGCTGCGCCTCCCACTTTTCTGAATCTAGTCTCAGATACTGTGGCTCCAGTTATCCAGCAGGTTATTAATTCCTCATTGGCAGCTGGAGTAGTGCCACCCTCGTGGAAACAGGCGAGAGTAAGAGCACTATTGAAAAAACGTAATTTGAACCCAGAAGACTGGGCAAATTATCGCCCTATCTCCCTGCTACCCACCGTTAGTAAACTTGCCGAAAAACATGTGAACTCCCTGCTAACTACCTTCCTTGAAAACAATAATTCCCTACAACCCACATAAACGGGGTTTAGGTGTAAACAGGGCACTGAAACCGCCCTCATAACAGTAGTCGAGGAAACCAGAAAAATCGTGGACATGGGAAGTTGTGCAGCCATATTGCTTTTAGATCTCAGCGCGGCCTTTGATACCGTCAACCATTCTATCTTGCTTCAAAGGCTGAGCAAAATAGGAGTCAATGGGACTGCATTAAGGTGGCTGCACTCCTTCCTTTCCGATAGGACTTTTACTGTGGTTGAGGACGATGTGGCTTCACCCCAGATGCACCTCCAGTGTGGCGTCCCCCAGAGCTCATCCCTCAGCTCCACCTTATTTAACATCTATATGAGGCCATTGGCTGAGGTGGTGCTTCCCTGGGAGGTGCAACTGGTGACTTACGCGGACGACACCCAATTGGTCATCACCCTCTCCGGGCAGGGTTCAACCTACGACAACCTCTCCTCTTGTCTTAGCAAAATCCGTGAGTGGATGGACGAATCCTTCCTAAAACTTAATGGAGCAAAAACAGAGGTCATGATACTGAGATACAATGCACCCTCCTCGGTGGAGGCATGGTGGCCGGGTAGCCTGGGCCAGGCTCCCCTTCCAAAGGGGCAAATTAAGAGTTTGGGAGTGTGGCTGGACCCAGCTCTGAATTTCTTGGTGCAAGCCCGGAAGGTAGCAGCCACCTGCTATGCCTTGATCAGACTACTTAGGAAAATCCTTAGGCTCCTCCCGTTTGAGGAGAGGCGGATTCTAGTACAGGCCTTGATTCTGTCACGCCTTGACTACTCCAATGCAGTCTACCTAGGGGCCCCACAGGGGACAGTCAAGATTGTGCGGCATGGATGTTACTGGACATCCCACGAAGGACCTCGGCCAAAACAGCGGTGCGCCAATTACACTGGTTGCCAGTACAACAGAGGATTGAGTTCAAGGCTATGACCATTGTACATAAAGCTATGACTAAGGATGGTCCATCCTTGATCCAACCTATGTTTTGTCCTTACCATACCTGCCGTACCCTAAGATCCAGAAATAGTAATCTAGTGGCGACTCCTAGGATAAAGAGAATCCGCATGGGCGGCAGGCGGCTCTCACTACAGGCCGCAAATCTTTGGAACAAGCTTCCTGACATCATCCGACAGGAAGCGAATCATCTCAGGTTTAGGAAGTTGCTAAAAACCTTTTTGTTCTCTTAAACCACCGGAAATGAATGGGTCACTGAAGCGCTGGGATGCCTCCGGGTAGCCATGCGCTATACAAATGTGTAGTCATTCATTCATTCATTGGCATAGCGGGGGGAAAAGACCTGGAATGTGTGTGTATTAATTACCATAGGCTGTGATTGAAGTATCTCACCCATCAATCTTTTTTCAAGTTGGATTCCTTAAGTGTGACTGGTGCGCCCAGATGTAGATTCCATGCTCACTGGGCCACAGAACTCAAGCTTCTCCTAACTGATGAGGCCCAACTAGGCTGAAACAAGCTTTGGGTAGCTTGTCTATCATCTAGGAGGGACTTTATCAGACACTTCAGTTCAGATTTTTCTTGTGTGAGCATCACTAAGTCTGTTTTGCATATGGTTGGTCTCTCTCTGGAGTTGCATTATGGACAGAATGTTGGCCTGCAATGCAGCTCAAGTAATTACCAGTGCCAGATGTCCTGGGGGTGTAGAGAGGGTGCTCACGACCCGCATTTCCCCATGGAACTGTGTGAGTATAGTGTCCCACGTTTCTGTTATGGGTTGTTTGTTAAGGCAGCGGACCTCCTCATGATGCAGATTTGTGCTTTTGGCTTCTCCCCATTGGAGAAGCGCCACCTGACATTTTATTGGGAGCAGTGACTGGGAAGCCCTACAGTGTAGGGTGATAACTCGCTTCGCAAGCAGTATTGCCAAATTTCCAAAGCAGGTCCAAACTATATGTTTTTTCTCTCACATATAGATCCCTAGAGCCATCGCTTCCCAAGCTCAGGAATTATGTAACAGATGTCAGGGTAACATGGACTGCTTGCCAATAAGTGGCTAGAGTGGCGTACTGCAACAGCATATGCCTGAGGTTTGCGATTATCAGAGTGGCATGTGAGGTTAGCAGTGGGGAATATGCAGTTGAGTTTTGTTGGGGTCAGATAGGCCAGGTGCAAAATTGTGTACTGGATGCACTTAAAGGGGGGTGGCCAAGATGGCAGCGAGGTAGGGCCCTTTGCTATATTGCTCCAGCCGGCCCCCGGCAACATCCTAGCCCAACCCGCACGTAGAGGCGAGCGTGGAGCACCCATAATCTGGACCCAGGTGATTTGGGAAAAAGCGGAGTGGCCTGGCCTCGACACGAAAGTACGTTATTGAGACATAGGGCAACGACACCACAGCTGTGAGAAGATGGCGGCCTGAAGCGATAGGTCGGAGATTGCCCCTGCCCGCAATGGATCAGGTTGAGTCTCCTGCTCCCTGAGCGGCAAAGGGTGAATCTGCGGAGGCGGAGCAATAGGGGAGACGGGCCGTGGCTGGAGGTGCGGCTGGATCCTGCCGTGACCTGGGCGGGGCGCATGTGGCCACCCACAGCCCTGCGGCCTGCCCTGAACCCTGGGAGCGCTCCCTGACACCAACCGGAGCTGGTATTTGACATCAGTGTCATGGTCCAGGCACCCCCCTCGTGAGGAGAACGGAGAGGCAGATAGAGTTGACTGAAGCGATCCGCTCGCATTTAGGCCTGAAGACCTGTGGTGCTGGCGGGGAGAGAGGCTTGCACGGTAAGAAAGTGATAACGCAACCCGCACAGCTGCGGGTCTAGCAGTGACTAATTCCCCAGGGTAGGGTCCCCCTCCCCAGTCACAGCAGACAACAAGCCGGGACACACCTGGCGCTTGCACAGGGACCTTGGGACACAAATGGTTAGAAGGAGGGAAGCAGACGGAAGCGAGGCCAGCGCGCACTCCTATCCTGTGACAGCCGCGGTGTCCGGGGCAGCGGCTGGTGCCTCGGAAGTGGGACATCCACATGCTCAAGCGTGGAAACGTACTGGGGCCTTGAAGGTGGGGGGGGGGCTGGGGCTGTGGCCATCGGGGTCCCACTGAGGTCCCTACTGCGCTTAGAGGCCCAGAGACAATCAAAGACATTTGGAGGGTGGAGTGGACCCCTCACCAGCCCCCACCACAACAATCACCGGCTAGCCTGTGGCACCACGTCATCGGGAAGAGACAGGACTCAGCCAGGGTCCGGCGGTGGTGCCTGTTGGGCTGGGTCGATATAGAAACTCAGTGGCCCTATTTTTTTTTTTTAACATTTTTATTGGCCTTTTATCATTTCGTATACAAGTAGGCATTTAAGCATAGTAGTTAATCAAGACTTTACAATTGTAGGTTGCGATTCGCTGGTTTAGACAAGAACCTGAAGTTACAAGTTAAAAAAAATGCAATTGAACCATACACATCTTGCGGCACTATGTGGTGTCTTGTTAAGTTTCAATGTTTACCTAACAGAGTGGTGTGTCAGGAAATATGAAGCTGGTTTGTTAAAGGGATGAACCTACCGGCGCATGTGCCTATCAATCATGGGTTTGTTAGAGCGCGACTACTCACCCGTAAGGGTCTCAAGGAGCTGGGGGGGAGGGGGGGGGGAGAAAGGGTGTGCAGGTTCCAATCCATCAAGCAGGGGGTCTGTCGAAGAGCCAGGTTTTTCGGTTTCTCGTTTAGATGGGGAGTGATGTCTGCCTGAGGTGGAGCAGTAGGGTGTTCCATGCACTGGCTGTGAGGAAGGAGAAGGACCGGCCTCCTGATCTGGTCTTTCTGGCGCGGGGAACCACGGCGTAAGACAGCTAGACTGATCGTAGGGTTCTTTGGGGTGTGTGGAAGTTGATTCGGCTGTTGAGGTATGCTGGTCCAGTGTTGTGGAGGGCTTTGTGTGCGTGGGTGAGGATCCTGAAAGAGATTCTTGTCTCGATGGGGAGCCAGTGGAGTGTACACAGGTGTTGGGAAATGTGGCAGTGTCGTGAAAAGTCGAGGACTAGTCCTGCGGCGGCGGGATTAGAACATGGGGGATTCGAAAATGGGGGATTCGGTCGGGTGACCTAGATTGTCTGCTTTATCCTTTGGGGTCGAAGGGATATATTTTGCTATATGTTTTCATACGCAGGTGGGTATCAGGGGCCCAGTCAAGAGCGCATAAGTCGTTGGGAAGGCTGTTGGACCAGAGTATTATGCATTGTCTTAGTGTTCCATTTAAAGGAGATATTGCCTAATCATGACTCTTGGTGCGGCTTTGGATTGCTGTCGCATGCGGCAGGGAAGGGCCAGGGTTGAGTAGCATGGTTTGAGCCCTTCGGCACATTCCGGTGCGAGACTGGTTGTTGTGTGCTAGCCCCGTGTTGGGTGAACTGGTCAGTAACATGGCCCATTCAATGGAAATGTGTCTTTTACATATCCCCTGCATCTCTTTCCTCCTAAATCGGTCTTCCTCCGCTGAGCCCCATTTCTTGACTGCTCCCACCAGGCTGCTAGGGGGTGGGGGGTCCACTTGGGGTTCTCTAGTGTATAGCAATCCGCCTTGTCGCCAATAGAAGAGCTAGGGAGGTAAAGCGTGTTTGAAGTTTGAGAGTTTTGCACTTACGGAAGAGCCCCAACCCACTGGCTTCCCATGTGTCAATGTCTTTGAGTCCTATTATTTCCTGTAATGTCTCGTGTATAGTCTTCCAATAGGGCCGTAGTGCAGGCATGACCAAAACATGTGTACGAATACCGCGTCCGAGGATTGGCATCTCGGGCATACAAACTGCATGTCTGGGTAGAAGTGCTGGAGCCTTGCTGAGGTGAGGTAGGCGCAGTGTAATATGGAGAATTGTATGTTTTTGAAGCGGGCATTTCTAGATACCTTCTTCGGGTACTCAAAGACCAGTTCCCACTCCTTATCATGAAATGGGCGACCTATCTCCTCTTCCCATTTCAATCACAAAGGGGCTAATGTAGAGGCAGTGAGATACCGGATTGCTTTATAAAGCCATGTTATTAGGTGCCGCCCTAGCCACAGGTGGAGAATTGCGTGAAGTACTGGATGAGTCGCTGGTTCCCCTTCTGTGAGATCCCATACGCGGTGACTGCTAAGTATTAGTTGTCTGTGCAATAAAAATTGCCCTGGGGGGAGGCCTGTCTCGTCCGAGAGACAGTCGAACAGCAGCATATGCCCCTTTTCGAACAGAGATCCAACTTCCCGAAAGTTATGATGTGTCTAGGTTTGCATTGTGCGAGCAGTTTAAAACCCTGCCCTTTTGGGCAGACCAGCTAGTGGGAACAAAGGAGTATATAATTGAGTGTTACAGGAAATGCTGTGTATTCGCGACATGCATGCTTGTGCCACCTTTACAGAACCGAGTGCAATGCTCTGGGTTGTACGCCCGGGAGCAGTAGACAACAGACGGCTTGTATCGACATGGGCCCCTCTTCTGTGGCAGTCTCTGGAAAGTGGCACACAACCTTTCCAGTGAGCTATCCATTGCGTTTACGCTGCATAAAAGTAGGCCTCAAAGTATGGGTCCCCAACCCTCCTTGATTCAACAGGAGCTGCAGTTTTGAGAGTGCAACTCTACGTTTGTCGCCCCATATGAGGGAACTCAGTAGAGCGCCTAACTCCCCCTAAAAAGGGAATGCGGGGGAACAACAGGAGTGTTGGCAAAGTAATAAAGAAATTGTGGTACCAGGATCATTTTCGCCAAGGCAATTCTGCCAATGGGTGCCAAGGGCAGAGCCTTCCAGAAAGCTCCCATCAAGGCCTGGCGGTGATTACCATCAAAGAGGTCGGTCGGAGAGTGATAAAGTCTGATACCGAGGTGTCGCGGAGCACCTGTGCTCCATGTTATGAGAGCGGTCCCAAATCATATCTCCCGTGGGGGGGAAGTGGGGGTCTAGGGGGTATATAACAGACTTCACCCAGTTGACTGATCCTGTTGCGGCTGCAAAGTACAAGAGAATGTTTACTATGGGACTGAGATTGAACTCTATATGTCCCTCACATATAGCAATAGGTTGTCCGAATACATTGATACTATATAGGTGGTTCCTGCGATTGGATGCCCCATGCGTCCCCCTCCCGCCGTAATCAAATCACTAGGGGTTCCAAAGCCATGGCGAATAAAAGGTGGGAGAGGGGGCACTCCTGCCTGGTACCCCTCTCTACTGGGAAGGGCGAGGAGATGTATTCACCCAACCGTATTCTATTGGTAAGTTTCGTATATAATAGTTTTATGTGTGCTCTATGCTCCCATTCGTCCCAGCTTTTCGAAGAGGTATGGCCATGCTAGGGTATCAAACGCCTTCTCAAGATCCAGGATCAGGCAGGCCGCCCTAGGGTAACGTTCTCGGACCTGATCCTGAACCTGAAAGTTTCCGGATATTCTGGGAAGTGTTTCTACCCGGCACATGGCATCCATATGGTCTTGGTGTATGAGTGATGAAAGCAAAGGGCCTAACCGGGGCGCCAGGATCTTGCCCAAAATTTTTCACTCAGTAGACTATAAGAGATTTCTGTATCCAGCCTGGTAGCTCCCCCTACCTCCAGAGCTGCCGCGTACATAGTGGTCAGTTGCGGTGCCAGCTGAGTAATGAAAGTATTATAATATTCTAAGGACAAGCCGTCCATCCCTGGGGCTTTATTTCGGGCCAATGCACGGATCTCCAGTGTTCACGTCAAACTGTAATTTCTGCTTCCAGAATGTCTCCAAGCTCGCTCGGTATTTGGGGCATTGTAAGAGGTTCTAGGAATCGGTCAAGTGCTTCCCAATTGTCTTGTGTGGGACATCAATAAAGCGGTGCGTAGTAATCGTAGACGAGCCACACAATGTCAGATTGCGACGTTGCGATTACGCCTAAAGGGTCCCCAATTTCGGTAATTGGGTGGACTTTCTAGTGCTGGTGGGCCAACCAGACTAGTAGTGTGCCTGATCTATGTCCCTCCCTGTGTCTTACAGCTGCGTATAGTAAGTACGCCAAGTCATCATATGCCGTTTAGCCTCAGTGACTTGCACATCGGTTGCCATGTTTGCATTTTCTTCTTTAGTCAGCGATGCTAGTTTAAGTTCTGATCTTTCGAGATTTTTATCAAGGGCCCTAAGGACTCCAGTTATTTTTCTGAAACAGGTTCCCCGCATCACAACTTTAAAAGCATTCCTTTCTAGAATTGTGTTGGAGCTGTGTTGGTGTGGTCCTCAAAGTATTCTACGATGCTATTCTCGTGATAATGACGAAACACCAGGCCCTCTAAACTTTCACGCTACAATTTCCACGTCGGGACTGGCGGATGGGGCAGTCTCCATCTAAGGGTTAACAGATGTGCACGGTGATCTGAGATTACTCTCCCTAGATAGTCTGTATATTGGGTCATGGGCAATATCTCCTGCAAGCATAAAAAACAATCAAGTCGCATCCGCAGGTCGTGGGGTAGTTAATGGTAGGAGTATAGTTTAGTGGTTGGGTTTTGGGTCTGCTACGCATCTGCGAGGGCCCAGTGTTGCATCCATTAGCGGAATTGTTCTGCATGCACTTGCGCGGGGGAACCCGAGCCAGGAGGATGCGATCGATCCAAGGTCAGATCTGAAACACAGTTATAGTCGCCCCCCAGTACCCATGGTGCATGTGTAAATTGTGGAAGAACTGTCGACCGCGATTTCCAGAATTGCCCTTGGTCCGTGTTTGGGGCGTAAATGATGCCTATTGACAAAGGACGCCCATCTAATAGTCCTTCTAGGAATGCGTATCTCCCTTTTCTGTCCACTATTCTGCGCATTTCTTTAAACTGAACCCCTGGTCTAAGCTATATCATCGCTCCCCGGGCAAATGCGGAGTAGATAGTGGCACAAAACATACCCCGCCAGTGCTTCTGTTCTCTGCCTAGTTCTTTTGAGGTGAGGCGTGTTTCTTGCAGCATATGATTCTGCTCTTTTCGCCACTTTGCATAGAAATATACTGCTTTCTTGCTGTGTGCATTCCCCTGACATTTAAGGTCAAGAAGCTAAAATCTGCTGTGCTTGACATGGTTTCCTTTTAGTTCTAGGGAACTAGGGGAATAGACGTCGGAAGTGTTGCATCCTATCTTCATACCTGCCCCCCCCGTATGCTGGTCCGACATATTGAGGCGCCCGCCCCAAATGTGATTGTGTTCGTAAGGGTTTAAAGCAACTGGGAAATGCAACAGCTAATGTTCAGGAACCAGGTTCCAATATTGCGGACCTATCACAATTGGTGATACGTCCGAACTATATGTATCAACAACGTTCTAATGTATTGTGGGGGGTGTACTCTTGTTTTCTGAGCTCATAGCCTTGCGCGGCCCATTTTGCTATGTATATTGGTCGTGGGTCTAGTATGTTTCGGGGCATTAGCAGTTAGCAATGTTCATTGCCATATTTCTGGTGACGTGTGTATGACATAAAGGGGGGAAAGAGAATTAATCTTAAGTGGTTGGCCCTTTCAGATCAATGTGTCCTCCTTCTGGGGAGTCACTAATGGAGGGGTTATCAAATCTTCGAGGGAAATACTTGTATCCCTGGAATTGTCCTCAGACGAGAAGATCTGTGGGCCATCCTCTCTGTCTGACGCCGCCGCTATGTCCAAGCTAGCTGCTGCCTGGATAGCTCTCCAGTGTTCCGGTATTTGTTCTTGGAGGTTAGGGGGACCCGCAGCTGGACTGAGTCCTCTTTGTTCCTGCTTCTTATGGTCTCATTTTCCCCAGGTCCCCCAACCCCTCGATCTCCTCTAGCTGAGGATTGTCTGCCACTGCGAGCCGCTCGGAATAGTGATCTCTGCCCAGTCAAATACTGCATTTGGGTCGTGCTGGGAACAGCAGCAAATATTGTATTCCTTTTTGGTGGAGCATTTTCTTTGCTTCTATGTAAGTGGCCCTTTGTTGTGGCACTGCTTTTGAATAATCAGGAAAGGTCATCACCTGCTTATCTTCGACTTGGAGCGAACCATGTTGTCTGGCCGCCCTAAACACAGCATCCCTATCTTAGAAGTGAAGCAGACTCGGACTGATTATTTTCTCGCCTCAAGGCCCGCTCCATGTCTGCCACTGGGGTGCCAGCCGGCGCGCAGCCCGCACCCCCGGAACACTCCTCACTTAAGCACCGCTGTAGGCCTGGTCTTGGAGCTGCACGCAACGGGCTGTGGCCCCTCCCAGGTCTCCGCTCCCCCTGGGGGCTGCAGGTACCGGATTTGGTAGTGTTTTTAGCCCCCCCTCTGCTGCAGCATTGCCCAGCTTGGCCCCAAGATCTCTCCCTCGCTTTCTGGCCTGCTCTGTGTTAGCCGTAGGTTCCCCTGTCACTCCGGCACACGACCCGCACCTCGGAGACACTCCTCACCTGGGCGCCGCAGTGGGCCCCAAACTGGGACTGTTCTCAGCAGGCTTCAGGTCCTCCCATCCTCCCAGGGCTCTCATCCTCATTCTCTTGGCGTACTGGGTGCCGCCATTTTGCGACAGATCGCTTCTCACGGTTTATCAGCGGGGTTTTCAGTGTCTGCCTCAGTCTTATGCCCTCACGCCTGTCGCCACTTTTGCCTGGTCGCCTTATAAGGTAGTTATCCAGTCCCATCGACCAGGATGACTGCTGATGTGCTGGGCTAGAGGCAGGAGCTCTACACAAACACTTCTGCCATTTTTGCTAGCGTAGCCATGCTCCCCCAACTCAGTGGCCCTGGTACCTGTGCGTTCAGAGCAGCGAGTAAAAGACGTCTGGGGGCTTTGTACCCTTGCGCAGATGTTAGAGGACCCAGGAGCCTAGTGTCAACAAACATAGAAGTTTACGGCTCGAGGACGAGCCTGGCGACCCGGTTCCTGGACCCCGAGAGCGGTTAGCAAAGCAACCTTAAGAAACAAAGCCATGTTCACCAAGCGGGTAAAGAAGGACCGATCTCTCAAAGACCTGCTCATGCGACATCCTGGCAGCAGCTCGGCAGATCGCCCCACGTCAGGGAAGACGTCCTCCATACAGTCCGAAAGTCCAATAGAAGAACCAATGACGCAGGTGTTCCTTGAGTCGCTCTTCACAGCGCTTCGGGAGAACCTCCAGACAGTTAAGAAAGACCTTATGCAAGAGATAAAAAGGCCCCAAAAAGATGTAGAGACTCTCGGGCAAAGAGTTGCATCCCTGGAAGACAAAGGGAGCCACAAACCGAAGGATCACCCTGAGAAGCATCTCAAATGTTATTGAGACAAAGCAAATTTGGAGGCTGGTTGGTGGTCAAAGAAGAAGCAGTGAAACAACTGCGGCGCTCGACAGCGAGTGCTTTGGACACTGCTGCGGTGGGTTTGGCAGCGGTGAGTTAACCGCTGAGCTGGTGGTCAAAGAAGAGGCAGTGAAGTAACCACGGCGTTCGGCTGTGAGCGAATTTGGACACTGCTGCGTTGGGTTCGGTGGCGGTGAATTAACCACAGAGCTCAGCTATTGTTCCTGGAGCCATTCAGGGTTGGAGACCACGGTGAGTAAACTGCAAGGTCTCCTTACAAAAATAGGGTATTGCTGGACTATTTCTGTAGTTGGACACAAGGCTTATTTTCTGGAATTCGAACTTAGTGTTACTTTATATTGGGAACAGATTCTCTTTTGGCACATCTCTGGAACTCATATGCTAGTGGTTTTGGAGAACGAGTGCACTGATGGGACTTCCATGAAACAAGACATTGTACTTTTGGTTTTTCAGCTTTAGCTATTTTCTCTAGTTTAGGTGAACATAGGGGAATCCAATTCTGGGTGTGCTAGGAACAGTGTTCAATACCAAACAGGAGTATGAATCAGGTATGTGTGTGATCTCATGTAATTGTGTTCAGTTTTGTAGACTTATCCACCCCTGGAGATTGGTTGTTCTCATTGGCTTGTTATAGTACTCCGGTGGATAAGGTATTTATGCACATTTAGTGAGACTTATTGAGAGTAGCATATTGCGTATGTGTAATTACTCTGTCTCTCTTTGTACTACAGGTTCTCCTCCCTGCTGTTCCCTTCCTTTCCTCTCCCTCATTTGATCGCCCTACAGCTCTGTAAATTTCAGTTGGAGTTTGGGTATGTCAAGGGGTGGACCCCTTACTGCATCAACCGGACCCCAAGGAATACACTGATCTGACACCAAGACCAACATATAGACTTCGAGTCCCACCTGGAGGACCTCGAGAACCAGTCACGCAGGAACAACATTAGGATACAAGGAATCGCGGCCAAAACTGAGGTAGGAGACATCTTTACCATCGCGAGGGATCCCTTCAATCATGTGCTCAGTAACCCTCCCTGTACAGAACTTAAACTGGACAAAGCACACAGAGTGGACCAAACTCGCTTCGACAAGCCCCCCTCCGGCAAATATTTTAGTCTGTGTGCACGACTTCCAAACTGAGGAGCAGATACTGCACAAAGCATGTACGCTGCTTCCTACCACACTACAAAACCAAAGGGAGTTCCGGCCAGTCACTACACATCTCCGCAAACAAAATAGTGCTTACTCCTGGGGCCACCCCTTCATTCTTATTTTTCGTTAGGGCGGCAAGCTCCAACAGATACGCTTCTTGCTGAGGCCTGCCGGTTGTTGGGCCTGGAGCCGCCGGAAGGAAGCAGGGAGTGGAGGGCCTAGCCCCCCGGCCAGGGGGAGCAGCAACCTAGATAGAGACAAGGCTCCGGGCGGACGCAGAGAAGGCCGGACCGGGAAAAGATTGTGAAGGGCCAATAGAAGGTATTGGAGTCTATCCCTGCAGCATTGGCAAATACTGAGGATGTATAAGCTTAACGAGAGGGGAGATGTCCTGCAGAGAACCTGGGGGTGGGCAGCGTTGGCAGATTGGCCACAATACGGACCCCATATTTACTCCCTGGCAGCCAAGACTGGCCAAAGGACTGATTATGCACATTCTATTAGCTCCTCTAGTTGTTTTTGTTATGGGGGTTTCAAAGGTTACTTTTGGGTACCTTCATTCATCTAACACTTTCACCGCAGGGCAAGACATAGGGGGCTCAGGGTACTACCCCCACGGAGCAAGAGAATTGCCTGGGCAACCAGTTCCCGGGGTCTACTCAACAGAGATACTGTCTATCCTAAGTACTGCATCCTCAAATCTTAAAATTCTCACCCTTAATGTCAGGGGACTGAATAATCCAGTAAAGCACAGAGCAATACATCAAATTTAGAAAGCACGAAGGCAGACATAGGTCTCTTGCAGGAAACCCACCTCCTAGATATAGGCTCAGGGCTTGTGCGTTCCCTATTCAATTGTTCTTTTCATGCCTTACCAAATCAGTGGGGGTGACTGTGAGAAGTTGGCCTGGTATATGATGTTCACTATTCTAGTGAGCACCTTGCACCAGTCCAAACAACCCTTATGGTGATGGTTGTAAAGTCAACCTTATAGACAAGCTATCCTAGTGGTAGCATGGACAAAAGCAGTCTTAGGCTAAACTCAAGAGCGCATGTGAAGCCAGCTGTTTTACCATATGCAAACCTTTTAATACCAAATGAAAGGACACCACACAGGTTATATATTCAAAATATATATGTATTTATTTCTAAACAACCCCCGTACTCTTTATGAGCACAGAAGCACAAGCACTTTACCTGCCACTGCACGCTTGCGTAAGCTTCTGCTGCTTTCTGTTTTATAATTTTAAAACTCACTTCACGCGCACTTGCACTACCGCACTGCTCGACTTAGGACGCAGTCGCTTCTTTGCGCATTGGGGACATCTTCTGGGGTCATAACTAGTGTATAGCTCTCACCTGCACTATAATTGTACCGCCACTCGCACTTCGCGGGACCTAGGACTTCTTGGAAACCGCATCGCAGTATTTTGGGCGCCATCTTGGGTGTGGGTAGCCAGGAGGTGCCGATTAACGGGCGCCATCTTGGGTGTGGGGCCAGAGATCTGCCTCTCAGGACTCCCGCGCTCAGAGGAGGGATTTAAGCAGGAACTCCCCAGTTCCAGGTAGACTTTACCTGCCACTGCACGCTTGCGTAAGCTGCTGCTGCTTTCTGTTTTATAATATTAAAACTCACTTCACGCGCACTTGCACTACCGCGCTGCTCGACTTAGGACGCAGTCGCTTCTTTGCGCATTGGGGACATCTTCTGGGGTCATAACTAGTGTATAGCTCTCACCTGCACTATAATTGTACCGCCACTCGCACTTTGCGGGACCTAGGACTTCTTGGAAACCGCATCGCGGTATTTTGGGCGCCATCTTGGGTGTGGGTAGCCAGGAGGTGCCGATTAACGGGCGCCATCTTGGGTGTGGGGCCAGAGATCTGCCTCGCAGGACTCCCACGCTCAGAGGAGGGATTTAAGCAGGAACTCCCCAGTTCCAGGTAGACTTACCTGCCACTGCACGCTTGCGTAAGCTGCTGCTGCTTTCTGTTTTATAGTTTTAAAACTCACTTCACGCGCACTTGCACTACAGCGCTGCTCGACGTAGGACGCAGTCGCTTCTTTGCGCATTGGGGACACGCTGGCTCCTTTACGTAAATCTAGAGCCAGGCGAAGGCCCGCCATGCCATGGTACTCGAGCAACCTTCTCCAGTTTAAACACCGGTGCAAACAGGCAGAAAGGGTATGGAGGAAGTCCTATTCTGAGACGGACAAATCTCGATACAAATTAGCATTGCTGGAATATAAAGCCCAGATTAAATGCGCCAAAGCTGAATACTTGAGGCCACACTGACACACACAACTAACAAATCGCAGGCTCTGTTTAAAATAGTAAACTACCTTTCTAGGCCGGCTTGCGCAGCTAATAACATTCCTTATTTACAACAAGGGGTGGTGATGGACAGAGTCTCTGAATTAAGCAGAGTACTCTCACCCAGTCAAGAGATCAGGGCTAGATCCAACACCGTTTTTTAGCTCATTGCACCATCCCAGTTTCAGAACCTGGCTGTATGCAAATTAGTCTGTCCCTGGCCCAGTGCATCATGGGAACAGGGCAGACCAGACTACAAAAGCCAATTCTTACACTGGGAAGGAAACAAGCTTCCGGGGACCGGTTTCTGCCATTTCAGGCGTCTTCGGCCCGGCTTGCTTGAATCCTGATGGTGCAATGAGCAAGGGACTCACATCTGAGTATACCCTTCCACGCTTAGGGTGGACAAAATTATTTACAACAAGGGGTGGTGATGGACAGAGTCTCTGAATTAAGCAGAGTACTCTCACCCAGTCAAGAGATCAGGGCTAGATCCAACACCGTTTTTTAGCTCATTGCACCATCCCAGTTTCAGAACCTGGCTGTATGCAAATTAGTCTGTCCCTGGCCCAGTGCATCATGGGAACAGGGCAGACCAGACTACAAAAGCCAATTCTTACACTGGGAAGGAAACAAGCTTCCGGGGACCGGTTTCTGCCATTTCAGGCGTCTTCGGCCCGGCTTGCTTGAATCCTGATGGTGCAATGAGCAAGGGACTCACATCTGAGTATACCCTTCCACGCTTAGGGTGGACAAAATTATTTACAACAAGGGGTGGTGATGGACAGAGTCTCTGAATTAAGCAGAGTACTCTCACCCAGTCAAGAGATCAGGGCTAGATCCAACACCGTTTTTTAGCTCATTGCACCATCCCAGTTTCAGAACCTAGCTGTATGCAAATTAGTCTGTCCCTGGCCCAGTGCATCATGGGAACAGGGCAGACCAGACTACAAAAGCCAATTCTTACACTGGGAAGGAAACAAGCTTCCGGGGACCGGTTTCTGCCATTTCAGGCGTCTTCGGCCCGGCTTGCTTGAATCCTGATGGTGCAATGAGCAAGGGACTCACATCTGAGTATACCCTTCCACTCTTAGGGTGGACAAAATTATTTACAACAAGGGGTGGTGATGGACAGAGTCTCTGAATTAAGCAGAGTACTCTCACCCAGTCAAGAGATCAGGGCTAGATCCAACACCGTTTTTTAGCTCATTGCACCATCCCAGTTTCAGAACCTGGCTGTATGCAAATTAGTCTGTCCCTGGCCCAGTGCATCATGGGAACAGGGCAGACCAGACTACAAAAGCCAATTCTTACACTGGGAAGGAAACAAGCTTCCGGGGACCGGTTTCTGCCATTTCAGGCGTCTTCGGCCCGGCTTGCTTGAATCCTGATGGTGCAATGAGCAAGGGACTCACATCTGAGTATACCCTTCCACGCTTAGGGTGGACAAAATTATTTACAACAAGGGGTGGTGATGGACAGAGTCTCTGAATTAAGCAGAGTACTCTCACCCAGTCAAGAGATCAGGGCTAGATCCAACACCGTTTTTTAGCTCATTGCACCATCCCAGTTTCAGAACCTGGCTGTATGCAAATTAGTCTGTCCCTGGCCCAGTGCATCATGGGAACAGGGCAGACCAGACTACAAAAGCCAATTCTTACACTGGGAATCGTTTTTGGCCACTACAGGTGTGGCAGGACTAATTTGCATATAGCCAGGTTCTGAGCTGGGATGGGGCAGTGAGATAAATAACGGTGATGGATCAAGCCCTGATCTTTGGACTGGGTAAGAGTGGTCTGCTTAATTCAGACACTCTGTTCATCACCACCCCCTTTTCTGAATCGTTTTTGGCCACTACAGGTGTGGCAGGGTATACTCAGACATGAGTCCCTTTCTCACTGCTCCATCAGGATTCAAGCAAGCCGGGCCGAAGAGGCTGAAATGCCAGAAACCGGTCCCCGGTAGCTTGTCTCCTTTCTGGTGAAGAATTGGCTTGGTAGTTTGGTCTGCCCTGTTCCCATGATGCACTGGGCCAGGGACAGACTAATTTGCATATAGCCAGGTTCTGAGCTGGGATGGGGCAGTGAGATAAATAACGGTGATGGATCAAGCCCTGATCTTTGGACTGGGTAAGAGTGGTCTGCTTAATTCAGACACTCTGTTCATCACCACCCCCTTTTCTGAATCGTTTTTGGCCACTACAGGTGTGGCAGGGTATACTCAGACATGAGTCCCTTTCTCACTGCTCCATCAGGATTCAAGCAAGCCGGGCCGAAGAGGCTGAAATGCCAGAAACCGGTCCCCGGTAGCTTGTCTCCTTTCTGGTGAAGAATTGGCTTGGTAGTTTGGTCTGCCCTGTTCCCATGATGCACTGGGCCAGGGACAGACTAATTTGCATATAGCCAGGTTCTGAGCTGGGATGGGGCAGTGAGATAAATAACGGTGATGGATCAAGCCCTGATCTTTGGACTGGGTAAGAGTGGTCTGCTTAATTCAGACACTCTGTTCATCACCACCCCCTTTTCTGAATCGTTTTTGGCCACTACAGGTGTGGCAGGGTATACTCAGACATGAGTCCCTTTCTCACTGCTCCATCAGGATTCAAGCAAGCCGGGCCGAAGAGGCTGAAATGCCAGAAACCGGTCCCCGGTAGCTTGTCTCCTTTCTGGTGAAGAATTGGCTTGGTAGTTTGGTCTGCCCTGTTCCCATGATGCACTGGGCCAGGGACAGACTAATTTGCATATAGCCAGGTTCTGAGCTGGGATGGGGCAGTGAGATAAATAACGGTGATGGATCAAGCCCTGATCTTTGGACTGGGTAAGAGTGGTCTGCTTAATTCAGACACTCTGTTCATCACCACCCCCTTTTCTGAATCGTTTTTGGCCACTACAGGTGTGGCAGGGTATACTCAGACATGAGTCCCTTTCTCACTGCTCCATCAGGATTCAAGCAAGCCGGGCCGAAGAGGCTGAAATGCCAGAAACCGGTCCCCGGTAGCTTGTCTCCTTTCTGGTGAAGAATTGGCTTGGTAGTTTGGTCTGCCCTGTTCCCATGATGCACTGGGCCAGGGACAGACTAATTTGCATATAGCCAGGTTCTGAGCTGGGATGGGGCAGTGAGATAAATAACGGTGATGGATCAAGCCCTGATCTTTGGACTGGGTAAGAGTGGTCTGCTTAATTCAGACACTCTGTTCATCACCACCCCCTTTTCTGAATCGTTTTTGGCCACTACAGGTGTGGCAGGGTATACTCAGACATGAGTCCCTTTCTCACTGCTCCATCAGGATTCAAGCAAGCCGGGCCGAAGAGGCTGAAATGCCAGAAACCGGTCCCCGGTAGCTTGTCTCCTTTCTGGTGAAGAATTGGCTTGGTAGTTTGGTCTGCCCTGTTCCCATGATGCACTGGGCCAGGGACAGACTAATTTGCATATAGCCAGGTTCTGAGCTGGGATGGGGCAGTGAGATAAATAACGGTGATGGATCAAGCCCTGATCTTTGGACTGGGTAAGAGTGGTCTGCTTAATTCAGACACTCTGTTCATCACCACCCCCTTTTCTGAATCGTTTTTGGCAACTACAGGTGTGGCAGGGTATACTCAGACATGAGTCCCTTTCTCACTGCTCCATCAGGATTCAAGCAAGCCGGGCCGAAGAGGCTGAAATGCCAGAAACCGGTCCCCGGTAGCTTGTCTCCTTTCTGGTGAAGAATTGGCTTGGTAGTTTGGTCTGCCCTGTTCCCATGATGCACTGGGCCAGGGACAGACTAATTTGCATATAGCCAGGTTCTGAGCTGGGATGGGGCAGTGAGATAAATAACGGTGATGGATCAAGCCCTGATCTTTGGACTGGGTAAGAGTGGTCTGCTTAATTCAGACACTCTGTTCATCACCACCCCCTTTTCTGAATCGTTTTTGGCCACTACAGGTGTGGCAGGGTATACTCAGACATGAGTCCCTTTCTCACTGCTCCATCAGGATTCAAGCAAGCCGGGCCGAAGAGGCTGAAATGATAGAAACCGGTCCCCGGTAGCTTGTCTCCTTTCTGGTGAAGAATTGGCTTGGTAGTTTGGTCTGCCCTGTTCCCATGATGCACTGGGCCAGGGACAGACTAATTTGCATATAGCCAGGTTCTGAGCTGGGATGGGGCAGTGAGATAAATAACGGTGATGGATCAAGCCCTGATCTTTGGACTGGGTAAGAGTGGTCTGCTTAATTCAGACACTCTGTTCATCACCACCCCCTTTTCTGAATCGTTTTTGGCCACTACAGGTGTGGCAGGGTATACTCAGACATGAGTCCCTTTCTCACTGCTCCATCAGGATTCAAGCAAGCCGGGCCGAAGAGGCTGAAATGCCAGAAACCGGTCCCCGGTAGCTTGTCTCCTTTCTGGTGAAGAATTGGCTTGGTAGTTTGGTCTGCCCTGTTCCCATGATGCACTGGGCCAGGGACAGACTAATTTGCATATAGCCAGGTTCTGAGCTGGGATGGGGCAGTGAGATAAATAACGGTGATGGATCAAGCCCTGATCTTTGGACTGGGTAAGAGTGGTCTGCTTAATTCAGACACTCTGTTCATCACCACCCCCTTTTCTGAATCGTTTTTGGCCACTACAGGTGTGGCAGGGTATACTCAGACATGAGTCCCTTTCTCACTGCTCCATCAGGATTCAAGCAAGCCGGGCCGAAGAGGCTGAAATGCCAGAAACCGGTCCCCGGTAGCTTGTCTCCTTTCTGGTGAAGAATTGGCTTGGTAGTTTGGTCTGCCCTGTTCCCATGATGCACTGGGCCAGGGACAGACTAATTTGCATATAGCCAGGTTCTGAGCTGGGATGGGGCAGTGAGATAAATAACGGTGATGGATCAAGCCCTGATCTTTGGACTGGGTAAGAGTGGTCTGCTTAATTCAGACACTCTGTTCATCACCACCCCCTTTTCTGAATCGTTTTTGGCCACTACAGGTGTGGCAGGGTATACTCAGACATGAGTCCCTTTCTCACTGCTCCATCAGGATTCAAGCAAGCCGGGCCGAAGAGGCTGAAATGCCAGAAACCGGTCCCCGGTAGCTTGTCTCCTTTCTGGTGAAGAATTGGCTTGGTAGTTTGGTCTGCCCTGTTCCCATGATGCACTGGGCCAGGGACAGACTAATTTGCATATAGCCAGGTTCTGAGCTGGGATGGGGCAGTGAGATAAATAACGGTGATGGATCAAGCCCTGATCTTTGGACTGGGTAAGAGTGGTCTGCTTAATTCAGACACTCTGTTCATCACCACCCCCTTTTCTGAATCGTTTTTGGCCACTACAGGTGTGGCAGGGTATACTCAGACATGAGTCCCTTTCTCACTGCTCCATCAGGATTCAAGCAAGCCGGGCCGAAGAGGCTGAAATGCCAGAAACCGGTCCCCGGTAGCTTGTCTCCTTTCTGGTGAAGAATTGGCTTGGTAGTTTGGTCTGCCCTGTTCCCATGATGCACTGGGCCAGGGACAGACTAATTTGCATATAGCCAGGTTCTGAGCTGGGATGGGGCAGTGAGATAAATAACGGTGATGGATCAAGCCCTGATCTTTGGACTGGGTAAGAGTGGTCTGCTTAATTCAGACACTCTGTTCATCACCACCCCCTTTTCTGAATCGTTTTTGGCCACTACAGGTGTGGCAGGGTATACTCAGACATGAGTCCCTTTCTCACTGCTCCATCAGGATTCAAGCAAGCCGGGCCGAAGAGGCTGAAATGCCAGAAACCGGTCCCCGGTAGCTTGTCTCCTTTCTGGTGAAGAATTGGCTTGGTAGTTTGGTCTGCCCTGTTCCCATGATGCACTGGGCCAGGGACAGACTAATTTGCATATAGCCAGGTTCTGAGCTGGGATGGGGCAGTGAGATAAATAACGGTGATGGATCAAGCCCTGATCTTTGGACTGGGTAAGAGTGGTCTGCTTAATTCAGACACTCTGTTCATCACCACCCCCTTTTCTGAATCGTTTTTGGCCACTACAGGTGTGGCAGGGTATACTCAGACATGAGTCCCTTTCTCACTGCTCCATCAGGATTCAAGCAAGCCGGGCCGAAGAGGCTGAAATGCCAGAAACCGGTCCCCGGTAGCTTGTCTCCTTTCTGGTGAAGAATTGGCTTGGTAGTTTGGTCTGCCCTGTTCCCATGATGCACTGGGCCAGGGACAGACTAATTTGCATATAGCCAGGTTCTGAGCTGGGATGGGGCAGTGAGATAAATAACGGTGATGGATCAAGCCCTGATCTTTGGACTGGGTAAGAGTGGTCTGCTTAATTCAGACACTCTGTTCATCACCACCCCCTTTTCTGAATCGCTAATAACATTCCAGCCTCTCAATCTCTTTGCGACTCACTTGCAAAAGCGTTTGAGGATAAAATCGCGAACATTCTGAGCGGCCTCCCTACTCCAGACACTTCTTGCCTGCCTGTATTACCCCTGTATTACTTCATACTGTAGCCGAGGTGGAAGAACAGGCAGCTCACCGGCGACTGGAGAGCTACTCTCTCCCCCCGTTTGTTGAGTTTTGTGCTCTAGCATGTGGGGTGTCTTCTGGCTCCCCTCTTGACCCATTCCCGCACAAACATTGGAAATCCTTTCAGGAGGAACTCTTGCAGCCTCTTTATTCCATCTGCCACCAGTCCTTCAGCACTGCCACGGTCCCAGACAGCTATAAGCTTGCAGTGGTCTCTCCTCTCCTAAAGAAATCCACTCTTGACCCCACCTGTCTGTCTAATTATCGGCCAATCACGCTGCTTCCTTTTCCAGTCAAGATCATGGAGAAGCTTGTGACCCGGTCTCTATCCAGCTTCTTGGAAAATAACACTTGTCTGGACGTGGCCCAGTTCGGCTTCCGGCCAGACCACGGCACGGAGTCGACACTGGGGGTCGTGTTGGACACCCTTCGATCACGGGTCGACAATGGTCAATCAGCCTTTCTAGTGCTACTCGACATGTCGGTTGCGTTCGACACGGTCAGCCACTCCATTCTCATCAACAGGCTGGTGGAGGACGGGGTAGCAGGACTTGCACGAGATTGGCTAATTTCCTATCTACAGAATAGACACCAGGTGGTGGCTCTACCTCCTTTTCGCTCAGGTATTAGGAGAGTGGGACAGGGTGTCCCTCAGGGGTCAGCAATCAGCCCCATTCTGTTCAACCTGTATCTCTGCCCCCTGATTACCTTGATTAAATCTTTCGGCATCTCAGTGATCAACTATGCCGACGACACCCAGCTTACTTTCTCCCTTGAAGGAGAAGATGCTGTGTCCACAGAGACCTTCCACCGCTGCATGAATGCCACCGCTGACTGGTTAAAAAACAACTTGCTCCAGTTTAATAGTTCTAAGACCGAGGTACTCCACTGCTCATCAGACCGCGTTCGCGTCCTTTACCATCTGATCTTTGGCCTTCTTCTTCCTTGGGCAACGTGGTGGCGGCGGTCTCTGCCCGCAACCTTGGAGTCATGTTTGACTCTAATCTTCAGCTGGATAGCTTTGTGAACAAAACCATCTCTACTTGCATGGTGTTACTTAGCACCTTGCGGAAAATCCTCCCCCTGCTTCCGATTCAGGCTAGGCCAGAGGTGGTGCGTGGCATTATCCTTAGTAGGATAGATTATTGCAATGCACTGCTTCTGGGGGCACCTGTCACTCTGATCAACAAGCTGCAGCGCATTCAAAACATGGCTGTGAATCTGGCTCTTTCTAGGCCTCGCGCTGCCTCCTCTTCCCTTGCACTTAGACATCCACTGGTTGCCAGTTCAACAGCGAATCCTCTTTAAATCATCCTGCCTGGTTTTGAAAGCTCTACATGACCAAGGCCCAGTCATGTTACACAACCTTTTTTCCTGGTAACACGCAGCGAGACCTTTGCACTCTTCATCAGCTTATCTTGCGGTGGTTCCGAGGATCCAAAGGCTACGGATGGGGGACCGATCCTTTGGACACGTGGCTGCCATCTTTGGAACTCTCTCCCTCTATCCCTGAGAAGCCTGAAGGACCTCCCTTCATTCAAGAAAAGCTTAAAAACCCATCTTTTTTATAGAACAGCATAATAAACGTGACTATGCAGGTGGTCAGTAGAGTTAAAGCGCCAGGATACCCTCTGGGTGACAGTTTCGCGCTATAAAAGTGCATAATACATACATACATACGTATAACAAATAAATTAATATAGCATACAATAAGTTGCACAAAAATGGATAGGCCCTGGTGGCCCGCTAAACCATATACAAAAATAGTGGTATAAGAACCACGTCACGAACAATGGTAAGGCCTAGGGCCTTGGGAATCGCTGGGGCTACACTGGACTAACAGTAGTTAGGGAGCAGGAGGCCCACAGGATGCGGGTGCAGTGTCTAAATGCACACGCGTGCACCTTTAGAAGTCAATGGGTGCGTAAAGTTAGAAAGTTAAAGAGTTAGGAGTCTTCCGACTGGACTAGAACTAAACCACTTGAAACTAGGGTACTAGGATAGTAAACCTACACAGGAGCACCGCAGTACTCGCGTTACCTCACCCACAGGATGCGGGTGCACAGGTGTCAGAGTGTGTCGGGTTTCGTCGTGGAGTTCTATGGAGCCTTGGAGAAAAGATGCTGCAGGCGACCAGGAGAGAAGAGTCCGGTTGGATCCAAGGGTGGATCGAGGATGAAGAGTACCTGAAAGCAGAGGGGACAGAGTCTGGGTCACTAGCCAGTGACCAGGATGGAACCAGGAAGGAACCAGGCGATGTCGGGATGCAATCAGGTGCTGTCGAGGAGCTGGTCTCCGCTGCCACGTGGACCAGGAGGCGTCGACGGCGACCAGGTGCTGGACACGGACTGTCCCACGAAGGCTCTCGCTGTCGGCGGTGTCGGTTCTCGATTCGGAGTCAACAGGCCTTGGCAAATGCAACCCATGCAGGAATCGAAGATGGCTTCTGGATCAGACCAGCAAGGTCTGATGGGCTGCTCTTTTTCAGGGGAGCAAGGGCCAGTCTGGAGCAACCAGACCAGCGTTGGAAAATCAAAGGTTCATCATCGCAGAGGCCACTAGCCAACGGGCAAGTGACTGGCAGACGCGTCGAGCAGGAAAATGCAAAAGGGCCCCACGCAGCACTCGGTGAGTGTAGAGAGGTGATCTTTGGTGCATAGGATGCTCGGGGCTGAGGCTTCTCAGTCCCCAATGCACAGCTTCGAGGGTGCCTCAGGAGCTGCACGGGAAGCACTTCGCTAGCTTTCCAAAATTGCCGGTCCCACGTCTCTCGTCGCCTCCACGGGTCTCAGCTTTGCGGTGGATCGGGCTGTTGGATGTCTGGAAGTCCGGTTCTTGTCAGGCTCTGTCGTTCGAGCTCCGGCGGGAGCAACGATAAAGCAAACAGTTGAGCGATTGATGGTGCCTGCTTGCACAGGGTGGTCACTCCTTGACCACAAGGGAGATTCTTCAGTCTTCTACGTCGAGTAGGATGTCGAAGGGTCCAGAGTTTCGTATCAGAGTTTCAGTCAGGATTATCTAAAGTCTAAGGACACAGCTCCTACCTTTATTCCAAATCAAGGGGCTGGATTACCTGCTAGGTCCCTCCTATGGGTGGGACCCAGGAAGGGGGTGGTTACACCCCTTTCCCTTTGTCCAGTTTCACGCTGGGGCTGGAGTGCCCCAGCACCGGTTTGAACTGGACTATGCATGGGACACCTTGTGTGCCCCAGGCAGTGTCTCCTTTCATTCAGCCCTCCCTGCCCCAATCCACTATCTCCTGTCTGGGGTGGTGCTAGCACCTCCCTGTGACAGGAAACCTATTGTCCAAGCCTCCCTCGCTGGAAGGGCTCCCAGCAGCAGGAGGTCAGACTTGTGTCTGTGGCAGCAGCATCCATTTTGTGATGCTGAGGCTCTGGTTAACTTTAACCGGGATTAAGGAAAGTAACATGTCTTCTCCCTCTAGAAGGGTGGAATGCTACCCCCGTCACCAGAATTGGCGAGGGGGTAGTATTCCAAAGCGTATACACCTTACACAAAATGTGTTGATAAAGCCAAACCAAAGTTAGCAATAACCACAAGGATTATAATGCACTTTAAGAGTATATGGTATGACAGTATCATAGAACAGCTATAAGGACATGGTTCCGAAAGCTGCAGACAGGCTCAGCTCATGCTAGAGCACCATCTCACATAAAACCAAGCACTCTGCCTTCAGGATTGTTAAGGCCTGCCATAGGAGTGACTTATAGGTGCATATGTGTCTATATGTGCATATGTGTCTATATATAAGGTTAGATATAGGAATACTATATCTGGAATGCTTTCTTACTCTTCTTCTGAGCTTTTGGCTCTACGTAGGTATTCCTCGTCTTGTCATCATATTTTTCCGGGAGGGCGTGTTCTTAAGAGAGGTTGTGTGGGTTGTGGCTGGCGTCTTTTGAGCGATATTATTATCCAGCCGGCTGTCTCACCTACTCTAAATGAGTGCCTTCTTCTCAACACGAGGTCTCTAGGAAAACACTCCCTTGATATCTGGAACCTAATAATGGAGTCCAAACCACCTTGTCTGTTCCTTACGGAGACATGGATCGGAGAAGGCTCAGGTCCTGATCTAGCCAATGCTATCCCTCCTGACTATATCATACTTAGGAAGGATAGGGTGATAGGTAGAGGAGGGGGGGTCGCCCTGGTTGTTAATAAACTCTTCACCTGCACCACCTTCCCGATTGAAAACATTCCTAACTGCGAGGCCCTTGGTTTCACTCTTATGCTGTCCCCTCACCAAACGGTCGTCGGGATCTTACTCTACAGAGCACCTGGTCCTTTGGGCCCCTTCTTTGATGACTTACAGGCAGCACTTTCTGTACCCTGCCTTAAATCAGACCATTGTATTTTATTGGGTGATCTGAACATCCATATGGATAATAACATCGATCCAGACGCCCTTAAGCTGTGGGACATTACTTCGTCTTTGGGGCTGACTCCTTATATGATGTGGCCAACTCATAATAAGGGCCACACCATAGATCAAGTTTTCTCCACAAGGACGATTAGTGTATCCACGCCACTACCCATTGTGTGGTCTGATCATTTTTTAATAAAGTTTATCATACCTCTCATTCCTGCGACTGCCCCGAGAGCACCGAAAGACCAGAGAAGAAGTACACGAGCTTTTCATCAGGTCTCCGCTGAAATGGTGTCTGATGTGCTTTGTCGCCATCCTTGTCTATCTTCTGGTAGCTTTGAGGAAAATCTTGAATTAGTGCATAAGTGGATGACTGCTATTTTTGAGGAGTTAGCCCCAGAGAAGCCGGCTAAGTCTGCCGTCAGGCGTGCATTGGCCCCGTGGTTTACCTCATCTTTGGGCGCGATGCGGCAAGAATGCAAGAAAGCCGAACGGGCCTGGAGACGCCAGTATGACCCTTATCTCAAGGCTAGCTACAGAGAGACCATCAAGCTACACCACAGGCACATTTTAGCAGGAAAAAAAGTCTACCTTGAGCGCAGAATAGATGATGCAGAGAGCACCTGTAAAGAGATATTCAGGATAGTCAAGGAGTTTATTTCCCCCTTTACTGGTGCTCCCTCTCATGTGCACACTGAAGTCTGGATTAACCAGTTATCGGATTTCTTTGTGGAAAATATTAAAGCTATTCACGATTCCTTTCACCGTCCTTGCTCTATGTCTGTGCCGGGTGCTATATCCAGCCTGGAAACATCTATACTGGAGGAAGGCCCATTTCTATCGGAATTTCCGGTAATGTCCCCCATGGTTTCTCTTGACCTTCTGTCCCGGCTTAAGTCCGGTTCCCCCCTTGTCCGGCGAAATGTTTGGGGAAAGTAGCTCCGGCTTTAAATGCGGTGCTCAATCCTTTACTCAATGCTTCACTGAGCATGGGTGTTGTCCCTCAAGCGTGGAAGCATGCATTGATTCTTCCACTGATCAAGAAGACTACCCTTGATCCTCTTATCCATGCTAACTACAGGCCTATCTCTCTCCTCCCTGCTCTGGCCAAGGTGATCGAGAAGTACGTGCATAGCTCCATTACCAATTTTATTGAGTGTAATAACATACTTCATGACTCCCATCGGGCTTTCGCACGAATTTTAGCACAGAGACCACCCTTCTCGAGGTCACCGATGCCATCAGGGAAGTCTTGGATACTGGAGGAAAGGCCATTTTAGTTATGCTGGATTTGTCGGCGGCTATTGACACCGTCCACCGTGAAGGTCTACTTTTAAGACTCCAGGAGATCGGTTTTCGTGGGACGGTGTTGTACTGGTTTAAGTCATTTCTGACCGGCCGCCGGCAAGTGGTCTGGGCACCTCCGTTTTCCGCTGAAATGCCACCGCTGGAGGGGAGGGTGCCGCAGGGCTCTATTCTAAGCCCTGCGCTTTTTAACATCTATATGGCCCCTCTGGCGGCGGTTGCGGAATCTTTTGGTGCCCAGATCATAACCTATGCTGATGACACCCAGCTGCTCTTTACATCTGAAAAGGGTAAGGATTTTGATGGCCCGTGGATTAGAGACTGTCTGGGAGCCGTCTTTACCTGGTTCCAGCGACACAGCCTAAAATGCAACCCCGACAAGTCGGAATTGCTTTTTTTTGGATGTCCACCTGATCCTGGCTGGAAGGCCTGGTGGCCCACAGACATGTCTCCGCCGGATGCTGCCTCTTCCAAAGCCAAAAATCTGGGCTTTGTGATTGATGATGGCCTTGCCTTCGGCCCGCAGATTATTGGGCTGACCGGCAAATGTTTCGGCCTCATGAAAATGTTACGAAAATTCCTTCCGCTGTTGTCGTTGAAGCACAGAAAGATCATTGTGCAGGCCTTGATAGGCTCGCGTTTAGATTACGCGAATGTTCTCTATCTTGGCCTACCGAAATATCTTCTGACGCGACTGCAGATTGTGCAAAATTCTGCGGCTAGAGCCATTTTTGGTCTCCAGCGCAGGGCCGGAGAGACAGAGTTGTTAAAAAAACTGCACTGGCTCCCAGTCGCTAAGAGGATTGTCTTCAAGGCGCATACCTTTGCCTTCAAGGCCCTTCATCGGATTGGCCCCAAATATCTACAGAAGCGCTTGGCTTTCTATGTGCCTCGTAGGACGCTACGCTCCGCGACTTTATCCAAAGCCCTGATTCCTCCCATTCGCCGGGCTAGAATCGGAGGACGTTCTTTTCGCCTTCTAGCGTCTCAAGGCTGGAATGATATGCCTGTCCTGCTCAGGAAAGCCGAGGACCTGATGTCTTTTAGGAAAGGATTAAAAACCTGACTTTTCTCACAGTAACTTTTTTCTGCTTTTTTCTGTCTCCGCTGTGTTATGTTTCTTTTAGAGTGAGGGCTCTTTGTCAAAGCGCCGGGACACTCCTAAGAGTAGCCGTGCGCTATAAAAGAGCATTTTTAACATAACATAACATAACTAAGCAAGGGGTGATTACACGACCTTGCCCCAGCTGAGTGATCAGCTAGTTTTGTCAGTTTGGATGGCCAGCCTGGGGTGGCAAAAGATAGGCTGCAGCCCCTGGTAGGCCTTGGATGCAACTATGCCCTGGGTACCTATAGTACACTGTACAGGGGCTCATAAGGTGACCCAATATCCAATTAGGTATGTACCTAAGGTACATGGAGTCCATTTTAAGGAGAGAGCAGATAGCCTGGGGCCCTGATCAGCAGGATCCCAGGCCAACTAAGTCGAAAACCAGCTAAAAATCTGGGGTAACCATAGTCAGGTATCCACCTTCCTACAGTGACCATTTTGGTGTCCCGATCCTACAGGGGTAAAGTGGTACAGAAAGAGGCCAAAATTAAATGAATGCTCCTCACCTACAGATTCATACTAGGGGGGTCACACTCTGATGATAGGGACGATAGATGCACCAAACGAGGGTTGAGAGAAATTCCTCCACATGGCACTTTCGGAGGTAATGACCACAGATGAACGTAAAATCCTACTGGGGAGGGATCTCAATTTGTTTTTTAACAATACCCTAGAAAGGTCAGCGCAACGACATGGACAGGCTGGTTCCATGTCCACACAAGGTCAAACTCGATTGAGGTAACTGGGGCTGATAGATTTCTGGAGGACTGCTCACCGTCAGGCCAGGGAATATGCCTTCTTCTCCAATGCACATAAAACATATGCCAGGCTCCACTATCTCATAGGAACTAACTTCCTCCACACACTTGCAGTAGATCGAGATACTCACAGCCACGCTCTCGGAACATGTGGGGGAGATAGACACACCATAAGTCTCTATGCAGATTCCTTCCTGGCGATGCTTGGCAATCCAGACACCTCACTGGACACTTTTCTCGAGGATCTGGATTCCTTAGGCAGAGCCTAAGGCTTCAAAGTAAATGAAGAGAAATCTGTGGCACTCAGCCTCTCACCCCCACCCCCAGTGGTGGAACAACTTCAGAAACAGCACCTTTTATAGTTGCCCCACAGGACCACCCCTTATTTGGGAATCTAGCTTGCCTCAACCACACAAGCCACTGCAAACATCAACTATCGCAACCTCCATAGGCAAATCCGTGCCGATAGCCAAAGGTGGAAACACCACCCGATCTTGTGGCTAGGCAGGGTAGCTGGTATTAAAATGATGGTTCTCCCCAAGATCCCGTACCTATTCCAGAACCCTACTCCTACAGCCACCACCTGCCATGATCCACCGGATGCAGACAGAAATGCCGCAGTTCAATTGGCAGGGCTGGAGACCCTGGATGAAAAAAGCCATTAGTTTCCTCCCGCCTAGCGAAGGAGGGCTGGGGATCCCCGACCTCCAATTGTACTTTTACGCAGTGCAGATGTGGTACCTCGTGGAATGGAACTGTGTCGACTCAGAGAAACAATGGCTGTTTCAGGACAGGGCAGTGGCCGGAACATCACAAGGCCCCCCTCCTCAAGGAACCACACAGACCATGAAACCTGTATCCGTACCCCATTACGCAAACTACAATGGTGGTGTGGGATCAGACCAGCACATGACAACCTGAAAACTTTCCCCTCCCCCGACTCCACTATTCGACAACCCAGAGTTTGAGCTGCGGTGGGAGAGGCTAGGCTTACACGAACGTGCAGCTCTGAGGGCTGCGCTCTGCGTCATCTCTTCCATGTTGAAGGGGTGCTCCCTTTCTTGCGGGTCAAAGTGGGCTATGGATGCACTGAAATCATGTACTGCGAGAAATGATGCGAGGTGCTTCATGAAAATGTCCTCCTATTTTTATTGCAGCAACATCAGGGAATACCCAGCATGCTCCCTAACTGCCTCATGTAGCCATGTGATCAAATGAAGCCCAGTACCCATAGTGTATAGTGTGTGGACGACAGCATGCATGGGGGGGGGGCGGGTGGACTCCTCGTGTACTGTGCACCACAGCCTGCGGCACATTTCCAATAGTTGGCCAAATAGGAGGTACTTGCCCGGGGGATGCCATGGTCTTGAAGCAGTTGGTCAAATGTTATCAAGTGTTGGTCTTGGAACAAGTCTCCCAGTGTTTTGATCAATCTATCTTACCAATGGGTCAGGTCCTCTAGCGCAAAAACACGCCTAGAAAACAAGGCATCAGCTTGAACACTCTGGTTAGGCATCTGCGGGTCACCCAGGTATGGAGTGACTGGGAACGGCGAAGTTTGAGGGAGAGCAGTAAGAGGCATGACATAGTTCGCAGAAGAATGGCCTAGGAGGGTAGACCAGGACATTCACAAAATATGTAAGTCAAGGGAGGACTATCATTTTAGAAAGGGCGATTTTCCCCGTAATTGCGAACGGTAGTCGCTTCTAGAACTCAGCCTGGGATTTGAGGGAAGTTTGCCCCTGTTTCAGGTTCACCTCAAAAAGGTCGGCCTGTGAATGGCAGAGCTAGATTCCTTTGTATTGAGCTGGCTCCCTGGCCAATTTGGGGATGGCACCACCCAACTGTCCGTTCTTGAGGAGGCCTATCTCGGCGAAGGGGGAAACCATATAAATTTATCCAATTGACCAGCAGGTCGGAAGCCCTCTCAAACTCCAGGAGCAATGCATATACTACGTCAGTGCCAATGCCGACACTGCAGATGTATAACAAATCATCGCCCATAGTGACACCCTGTGGATCCCACCCCTCAATGGAATTTCCCATCATGCGCCCTCCCGCTCAGGCGAACAGTGAGGGGCTCCATAGAATGGCAATAAAGACAAGGGAGAGGGGACTACCCTTGCAGGTACCCAGGCCAATCTGCAAATGGGCAAAGATTAAGCAACTAATGCGTACCTGGAACCGTGGACTAGTGTGAAGCAGCGTTGTGTATGCAAGCAGCTGTTCTCCAATGCCTACCTTATTAATGGTCTGGAAAAGGTTTTCCTACGAAAACGTGTCAAACGCCTTCTCCAGGTCAAGAAACAGGGCTGCAGCATGTAGGAACTGCAACTATCTATGATCCATTACATGGATACTGATCCATCACATGAAATAAGAGCTTAAGGTTGTTGGCGGTATTACAGCCGGGGACAAACCCATTTTGATCTGGGTGTACAATGTTGGGGCGCACTTGAATGCATCAATCAAAGTATTTATTCCAAGATATTAAAATCAGCCCCCAAGGATGCTATGGGGCGATAGGACGATAAATGTGTGGGGTCCCGCCCAGGTTTTAGTAGGGAGGTTGAGAGGGAATCCTTATGTTGGGGAAGGGGGGGGAGATAATGTCCCCTTTTCAAGGGTGTCGTTATACATATATTTGAATTTTGGGGCCAAATGGGTTGAAAACAGTTTTAGTACTCAACGGTCAGACCAACCATGCCTGGTGACTTATTACAGGCCAGGTCATTTATGGCCTTCTGCACCTCAGCCACTGAGATGGGAATGTCTAGTTCTTCATGCTCTAGCACCAAAATACTTGGGGGGGGGAGGGGGGGCTCGTTATAAATAAGTGCAGGGCTGCTGGGCATACTACTGGTCGTGCCAGATATAAATAGGAGTAAAAGGCATGGAAAGCTTGAAGGATACTGCACTGTGGATTTAGGGGGGTCCTGGCTAGAACAATCTCTGTGGCTGAGGGTGTGGTAACTTCCTGGCACGCTAACCACAACAAGAGCTCCAGAAGGGCAGCATGTCTAGTTTAGGTTTCAGTGAAAGTCGCTTGGGCTTCTGCATCGTATGGGACCGGACGCTCTAGCTCCGTCAGGGCGGACTATTCAGGCCAGATCTCTTTCAAGATCCTGACACACTCCCACAACATTTCGAATGCACACCCAATGCGACAACCTTGACGGCATCCCATTCCGTGTCAGCTGTGGTATGATTTTCTGTGAAATAGTGACCAATATGTTTGAGTTCATTGTCCTTGAAACTTGGGTCATTGAGTATTTCTCCGGGGAGCAGCCAGAATGGAACTAGGGTGGGTGGTGCAGTCCAGTCCATGCCCATGACGTGTGATGCATGATAGGAGATGATAAGCCCTAGGCAGTCTGAGTGTTTGAGCTGGGAGAGGATAGTGGAGGAGCAGAGTAAGCAATCGATGCAGATGTATAAATCATGGGGAGTTAAGTAGTGTGATTACCTCTTGAGGGTAGGATGGTGAGTCCTCCAACCATCTAGCAAGGACCAATATCAAGTCCAGTGTGCAAATTACACAAAGTGAAGGTGAGTAGGCACTTGGGGGAGGGCGGATGACACCTGTAAAGGTGTACATCCAGTACACTATTATAGTCCCCACCCAGTTGTTTCCGAATTAATTTTCCAGATTCATGCCCTTATATAGGTACAATTCGCGTTGCCCTTATATAGGCATAGAAATCAAGACGTTATTTAGGCATAGCCCATGCTACCCAAATACAGGCATGGCTACTTCCATCCGTTCATCAACGTCACAACGATTTCTTGGAAAAACCAGACCCTTAAGCAGAAGGGACTTCCCCTAGCCTAGATATTGATTTCTCCAAGAACGTTATTTTACAATGAACATCTATTCCTCAGGGGCTCATTCATGATGTTAATATGCCCGACTTTACGTCAATGCTGGCATTCCTAAACACCTTCAAGGTATAAATATACCTTCACTTGCTGTAGCAAAGCACGGTGTGGTTCGGTGCAGTTTGACAACCTACTTGCCCGACGCAGCTCGCTACAGCCAGTGCCGAAGGAAGCCAACTGTCCAGCTGACGCACTGGCAAGAAGCTGTCCTCCTCTGGTGAGATTCCAGCTCCAGTGTTTCTAACTCCCCTTGCGGGGTGTTGGGAAATCGAGTCCCGAGACAGAGATACCAAACCTCCATCATTCTAAGTTATGGAGCTGATTAGAACCTAGGGAAACCGTTGGCACATTCTTGGCAAAATTAAACTATGCTAAACTGCACTTCTTCCCTCGTACTAGACTTAGGTTAGGTACATTGGGGTAGGCGTATTTTAAATGCACCAGTTGAGTATTTTAGCCTGTGTTATTTATGTATGTATTTTTTTATGGCTTAGAAACCATACAGCGCTGTTACAGTATTATTTTATAATACTATTCTCGCTGTACGCATTATACTTTGTATTCTGTCTAACGATTGTAGCAGTTCACCTCTCTTGTATGAGACAGAAGACTGTTCATTAAACCTTTTTATTGAAAACGCCCGTCTCACTATTTCTCTGCAACTCTGTAGAAACTACGCATTTACGATTGACTGAGTAAAATAGTTATCTATTATTTCCACCACTCTGAAGATATTTGTTCCAGTCCTAGGGAAACAAAGTTGTCATGTTTATGAGGTTGTCAGAAAGGAATCCCCTCTTGTGTATTTGAGAAAGTTTCTAGTGACCTCTGAGCTAGCTGGCACTCACTATTAAGTTTAGTATATTCGATAGAGACCTACTGACCTAAGTCCTACGTCATATCTATAGGATATATTATTCCAATGCGCAGAGCCTATTGGGAATATAGGAACTACACTACACAGTATCCAGAGAATGTCTAGCCATTTCGCTGGGACCCAAAAGAGGCCCAAAAGCCGTCCTGGTCTGTATTTGGGGCGTATATGCTTCCCATAAATACTTGAGTACCATCAAGGTGCCTTTCGGAAAAGGCACATCTCCCCTCACAGTCTATGACCGTAGTGAGGGCTAAATGGGCGTGCATGGTCAGAACCATATTAAAGCTCCTGGAGCGTATGCGGAGTATGTTGTGCCATAGATCTTTCCCCACTCCCGTTTCCGCAGGCATTGGAGTTCTACACTGGTGCGTTGGAGTTCTACACTGGTAAGGTGTGTTTCCTGCAGAAAACACATGTGTGTGCTGTCACTTAAGGTAAGAAATTGGGGGTCGGCCGCACTGCAAGATGGCTGCTTGCTAAGCACGCTCTGCCGGCCGAGACACGATCCTGTAGTAATCCAGTCATCTGAAGGGTCATTGCTGTGCATGGAGCGCCTAGGCTTTGCCTGTGGCGCGCTGTATCTAACCGTCTGTTCGCCTCGGCTGAGCTACGCCTCTGTTGTGAATTGCGGGCCCTGGCAAGAGTTTTGCCTGGTTCCCCATCATCAAGCCCTGGACTTGCGTGGTGCCGCAACGCAGACTGGAGCGGCTGGTGCTTACCGACCCGGTGGCCGAATTGTCACCATGTGGGTGCTGGAGTTGCGCTGACCCCCTGCAGTGCATAAGTGCCATACACCGGTACGGATGATTCGTGGAGCGGTCCCGGGTGGACCACAAGACTATGCAGCGGGAACCCTGCTGAAGCCCCAAGACGGTCAATTGCCCTGAATGAGCCATCGAAGCTTACACTTGGGATGCCTGTGGGTGCTGGATCGGCTCCGTGTAGCTCACATTGCCTTTGCAGGCGCGTACACCCTGCTGAACTGGCTGATCACCGGGAAGGGGGCTGGGAGTTTAAAGGCGCGCAGCCATTTTTGGATGCAGGCATGCTGGAGACCGGGAGTAGCGAGGACCGTCGAAAGGTGCGGCCGGAGCTCCGGGGACTGGGGCAGGCAAAATAGTGTCATCCGTTTGCCTGCGGCCTTATGAGACTAAAGCGGAAACCCCTTTGATGCCCTGCGTAGGCTGATTGCTCTGCCCCACTTTTCGCGCCCCCGCGGCTTAACCGTTGGACGCCTGTGAATGCTAGCTTGAATTCCTGCAGCACTGGGAACTGTGATCGTGTCAACTGTAACAGACGCCACCCCCTGCTGAACTAGCTGACCATTGGGTGCTGCAGGCGGCGAGGCAGAGGACCTGGAGTGTAGAGGCCGCGCCGTTCCCCTTGTTTGTTCTGATCTCAAGCATACTAGAGCCCGGAGAGAATTGCGGGCCAAACGGTAGGTTTGGCTGGAAATCTGAGCACAGGGGATAAATAATGGTGATCCATTGCTTTCTGCGGCGCACAACCTGGTCTGCGGCTGGGGGTGGAAAATCACACCTGCAATGTGTATAGCGTCAGCCTAAACCAGCAGACTGCTGGGTGCCCACCGAGCAGTCATGGGTGCACTGCAGGGACAGATCAGTATATGCTCTGCTGGGGGCGTTCTGGAGACTGCTTCACCCGGGCATTGGGCATCCCCTCTCGCCCACATTACATGGGGATTGGTGACACCTATACAGCGCCGCAGCGGCAGTGAGTACACCGGAGTGTTGTGCATGCGCAGTGTCACAGAAGAGGGTCCATAGTGTTATTATACAGAGAGGGCCAGCCACCATGGGTAAACAGTACGCAAAACAGCCTAAGTGGAACTTTGAAGGCAGGGGATCCACCAGGATCACTGAATAAGACCCGGAGGCGGGCCCTGAGCATCCGCGTGAGTCACAGACAGAGGATCATGGAGAGGATTTACTTACCCTGATGCTTGAGATAGGGTCCAGCCTTCAAACAATAGATACTAAGCTGGACATGCTGACCACCCAGCTAGACACAGTCAAAAAACAGGTGGGGACACATAAAACGCAGCTGTATGTGCTTGAGATTCGTTACTCAGACTTCCATGATTTCCAAGTTGAAACCAAAGAGCAATTGTTACAGATGGACAAAGTGTTCGATCTGATCAGGGTGAAGACCCAGTACCTGGAGGCGAGGTCGCGCTGTAATAACCTGAGGATAAGCGAGAATCCAGAGACAATGGCTATCTCTAAGATGGAGGTATACATCACCGACCTGCTGAGCGAACCCTTTGATCCTAACCTGTCCACTGTGTTCGCGGTTGAGCGGGCGCACCCCCTGGGCCCTAAACCTCCGATCAGGGCTACCCCAGGCCCATCCTAGCTAGGATTTTGAACTACCAGGACCGCGACCTTATCCTTCGTCTTGCTCGTGAGTAAGGGAACATAACATATAAAGGGAATAACAACCATATGTTTCTATGCATATTGTTTCACCATTTTAGGCTTGTTGTGATCTTTTTCCTGCCTCTACCACTAACTGTAAAGCGCTCCGATAACCTTCGGGATCTAATTTGCGCTATATAAAACTTTATAAATTAAATAAAATAAATCTCCTTTTACCCAGACTTCACCGTAGGCAGTGCAGGCGGCACGACTGGAGCTCCTGCCTGCCAAACGGATCTCACTTCAGGCCCAAATTCCAAATTGTATCTTGTAACGGTCAACGTTACGCACGAGAGCACAACGCATTTCTTCTCTGATGCAAAGTCTGCACTGAAATTTGCTAAACATGTAGGGGGGGAGAAGAATAAACAAGGCCTCCACGATGTGAACACATCTGCGGACAGGCTGAGTGATAACGATTAACTGTATTTAGTACTGAAGTTTTGCCGCTGTACCTGTATGGTTTAATCTGACTTGCAGTCCTTAAGGCCTATACTATTTGGGGTTTAATTATCTCAGATCTACTTTTTGTTTTACTTTGTTATTTTCTCCTAGTTTGTAGGCGGGCGAATTGGCAACTATTATAATTGCTCATGAATAGGCCTGACCCTCAACATATTTCTTGGCCACCCTGCTACACGTAGGGGAGCCTGCTAGGAAGGGCATATTTGCTTTGTCTGTAAATGTTTTTGGGGAGGGTAATGCACAACCGATTTATTACAACTGTGCATTGTTATCATCTGTTGTGTACGGGTTCTACACTGTGCCAAGAGTTAAGTATCCGTCAGGTTGGGGGCGTGGCCACGGCGGCGATCGGAATGGCTGCCTTTCCGTGAAGCTCCTCCACGCGGGCTCCTACCGGCGGCGCCTACGATGTAACCAGCCCCTCCTGCACTCCACATCTTTGCTGATCCGAACATTGATGTCGCCGCGGCCATATGGGTGACTTTGGAGCCCATGGGAACGGCCTGAGACGAGTGCTTGGCGGAGGAGGAGCGGGGCCTACGGACCTCGGCGCCATCTTCTCTCACTGCGCCGAACCGCTGGTGTGTGCCGCGCGCTGCCTGGTCGCTGTGCCTTCGCCCTCAATGGCCTCCTCTGGGGGGCTTCTCGTGAGCGGTCCGGCCGGTTCGGGCTCCCGGGTGGGGGCTGCCGGCTCCTGGCGCGATCTCGGCCATGCGGCCTGGGGGGTGCCGGGGCCGGGGCCTCGATTTGCGGGCCTGGGCCGGATACTGGGCGGGGGCTCTCGCGGGGAGGCGCCGGGGGAGTGTGAGCTTGGCGGCTGGGTGGCCGCTGAGCGCCGCTACGCGACTTTCGGCGGCCCCGCCTTAATAACGCTCGTGGGGCTCCTATACCCTCCATCCCTCCTGCTCTACGCGACAGGAGAGGGCCGTTCCCTGCTCCGCCATACACTGAGGGTGCCCTCGACATCTTCCATCTGGCACTGGAACCACAACCCTGCAAGGCCGGACCTGATCCTAGCTCCCCTTGACCGCTCGCAACCAGTAGCTGGTACCACGAGGTTGGTAGAATCTTCTGGAGACTACTGAAGCTCGTCGTTGCTTTACCACTGCCGAGCTAACTCACAGCCTGCTCTAGCTCGCCTACGCCGTCCGGGCTGCCGAGGGGATGGGGAAGAGGGAACCCAACCAGAGGAAACTAACCTTCGACAAGACCCCACTACTTGCGACTGACCCCCCCCGCCTGACTCAGCGGCTGAGGCCTCCAGCTCTTCAGACATGGGTGACGCAGCGGCTATGGTGGCCACCATGATGGGGGAGATGCGTGCCGGCTTCAAGGCCCTAGACACCCGCTTCGACAACCTGGAGCAAAAGCTAGCAGATATGGGGTCCGCAGTGCAGGCCCATGACAGACGACTCGATGTGGCCGAATCGCGGATTTCGAACATTGAAGATGTCGCCTCGAAATCACTGATGAGACTAGAGCGAGTAGAGAAAATACTGAAGGAAGTTGCCATTAAGAACGAAGACTTGGAAGCGCGCAACAGGCGCAATAACATTCGCATTCTTGGCGTGGCGGAGACTACCGCCACGGGCCGGTTCGACACCTTTGTTGAACACCTCCTGATCGAGCTCTTTGGCAGGGACACCTTCACGGCGGGCTTTGTTGTTGAACGTGCACACAGGTCTCTTGGACCCACATCTCGACCAGGCCAACCACCTCGACCCATTATTGCTAGAATTATGAACTTCCGCGACCGAGATGCTGCAGTGCGGGCGGCACGGGAGGCTGGGGAGGTGCAGTGGCAGGGCAGTAAGCTTTCCTTTTTTCCCGGATTTCACATTGTTGGTCCAGGAGGCTCGCCGCAAGTACAATGGTGTCAAATCCACTTTACGGAACCTAGGCCTAAAGTATGGTATGCTATACCCAGCAAGATTGAAGGCAGATTCCGTATTTTTGACTCTCCTGCGGAAGCCCAGGACTTCTGTCATGGGTACAAAAAAAAGGGCTTACCGGCGGCGACAGGTTCACCCCAGAACTCTCCACCCCGTAACAACACTCAATCCAGTGCCGACCTTTTTGCCGAAGCTGGCCATGGCTGACCTCTCGGCGTTGTTGATTGTTGGTCCCTTTGCAATATGATGTAACTTGGATGTGGCTCCTCCTATAAACACTATCTGTATTCTGGTTGTGGGCCCGCTTGGCGGGAAGCCCGCCTGGAGTAGCGTTGCTACCCCCCGATGGCGCGGGCCATGTTGTTGACTTGTTCTGGGGCCTTAACACATTTTTGTTTGCAGTTATTTTTTCTTCCTGAATTGCTATTGATTTCTGTATTCTCCACTATTGTTCAGCGATGGCTCGGGGATTGCCTCTTGTGGGAATATGGGAGGCTGGGTGGCGGGTGGGGTGGGGATTTGCTTTGTTTTTATGGTCACTTAATATAGACATTGGTTGCGTGCAGCATAGGAGCAGACTGTCGTCTGCACCCCTTCAGCGGACCTTGCGGACTGTGGACTTATGGCCAGGATAGGTTTACAGTCTGGTCCTTCCAGACTGACATTGATGTCTTGGAACGTGTGAGGTTTAAACACCACGAAGAAACGCAAGCAAGTGCTGGCTTACGCGGCGCGCCATGGGGTGGATATCCTCTTTCTGCAAGAGACTCATTTGGTACAGCGGGATGAGGCTTCTGTGGCGAAGAGCTGGGGGTCACACACAGTGTTTTCTTGCTATAGTAGGTATGCTAGAGGTGCTGCGATTCTTGTGCACAAGCGAGTCCCGTTTGTAATGACTGGCAGTAAAACGGATGTAGAAGGCAGATATGCTCTCATCGAGGGGGCGCTGTTTGGGCACAGGGTCGCGCTGGTGGGGATCTACGGCCCCAATGTTGATTCCCCTGCCTTTTTCCGGGACCTACAGCTAACGCTGCTTCACTCTGATATTTATTTAATGGTCCTAGGGGGTGACTTTAACATGCTGATGAACCCTAATAGAGACAGCACTTCTCCCTCTCCTGATTGCAAACCTAGGTCCCGCTCGGTACTGGCGGAAATCTGCTCCCACTTCTCATTAGTGGACATAGAGGCTAGCCTGCACCATGACGCGCCAGCTTACACTCACCACTCTAGCTTCCACAACACCAGCACCAGAATTGACTATTGGCTCATCTCTCCGGGTATTGCGGGATGGGTAGAAGGCCTTTCCATGTTACCTCGCACTCTGTCAGACCACTCTTCCATTGTTTTGACACTAGCGGTCCCCAGGATGGGAGGGTACGAAATTCAGTGGCGATTTCCTGGTAGAGCTCTGCTTGACCAGACTTTTAAAGAGGACATACGCACTGCCATAGATGACTACTTTGACATAAACACAGGCTTGGTTACTTCCTGGTCCGTGCTGTGGGAAGGCTTCAAGGCTACATTACGCGGGGTTTGCATCACCAAGCGAATAGGTTCCCTGCACGAGACTCGATCCACCTTGTCCCGAATAGAAACGGATATCTCCAAGTTGGAAAAGGAGATCCTTGCTGATCCGACGGTGGATCGTGAGGCCAAACGCCTTGAGTTGCTTGTAGAATTTCGAGACACGGCGGAAAAGGAGGCGAGATTCCTGGGTAAATCCCACACAGCGCGACAGAACGGCGAGGGTGACAGGCCTGGCAAACTATTGGCGCAAATGCTTAGACCACCTCGCCAAGCCGCTTACATTACTGAGGTCATTGACACACAGGGCGCACGACGGCACTCCACCCCTGATATTTTTAACACCTTTCTATCGTACTACAAAACTCTTTACACTTCCACACTCACAGGGGAACATCGCCACCCGGGATCATATTTGGATGAAATAGCCATGGTGTACCTGGAAAAAAACATGCAGGACTTTTTGGCTGAGCCCATTACACCAGATTTTATAATTGAGGCTATTGACTCCCTACGAAGCTCTTCTGCTCCTGGCCTTGACGGATACACAGCTGATTTTTATAAAGAATACAAAGAAGAACTTGTCCCTAAATTAGTTGTGGTGTATGCGGAGGCACTGGAGGTGGGCGTTCTCCCGCCTACGCTCCGGGAAGCGGTTATTGTTTTATTGCCCAAGCCAGGTCGTGACCCCACTTTGTGCAGTTCCTACAGACACCTATCCCTCCTAAACCTGGACTACAAAATCCTAGCCAAGGTCCTTGCAATTCGACTAGCGTTACTCATGGACACTTTAATTTCGCCGGCCCAGTCCGGCTTCGTTCCCCATAGATCCACCTCATTAAATCTTCGAACGCTGTTTTCTGTTTTGCACAGAATTGACCCCTCCACGCCGGCGGCAGCGGTGTTTTTAGACGCGGAGAAAGCGTTCGACACCCTGGAATGGCCCTTTTTTTTGTCAATCATGCGGAGAATGGGAATGCCGGCTGTGTTTGTGCCAACGGTCGAGTTGCTGTACTCCGCTCCCACCGCCCGAATACGTCTAAACGGCACCATTACAGAAAACTTCACACTTTCGCGGGGCACCCGCCAGGGGTGTCCACTGTCCCCGCTCCTGTTCATCATTGCAATGGACCCCCTGGTGCGACAATTCCAGGAGAAACATCTTTATCGTGGGCTCCAGTTTCGCACCGGCCCTCTACTGATATCGTTATATGCCGATGACACTGTTTTGTATGTACGAACTCCCCAGTCCAACCTTGAACCTTTGCTGACGGAGATCTCCCGCTTCGGGACCTACTCGGGCCTTCATATAAATTGGCATAAGTCAGTGATTTTCCCGCTCACCCCCTCCACAGTGCAGTGGACCTGCTCGTTCCCTTTGGAATGGAGTGAGGACTCTGTGAAATATTTGGGAGTCCACGTTCACCTCAACACGGTGTATATTGTCCGATTGAACTACGGCCGTGCCCTCGATTTTTTGGAAGTCAATACGGAGCGTTGGATCCGCCTCCCGCTTTCTATGGCTGGGCGGATTGCCATCGTTAAAATGATTGTCCTCCCCCGGTTCTTGTATTTATTTAACAATATTCCGATCCCCCTAACCAAGTTTTGTTTTACCCAACTTCGCTCCGCTCTTTTGCGTCTGATATGGGGAGGCAGAAACCCTCGAGTCTCTTGGCACACTTTGACACTCCCGTATGAACGGGGCGGCTTTGGCGTGCCAGACTTTTTTCTGTATTACTTAGCCGCACAGAGCTCATACGCATACCCTTGGTTTCACCCGGATGCCAGGATTCCTCATTTGAGACCGGAGGCGGACTTGGCGCTCCCAGTGGCCCTCTCTTCCGTCCTTCCTAGGGGACTCCCTCGAGACCCGCAGGATATACAGCCTTTGTCCACTACTTGTTGGGCCTGGGATAAAATTAGACACCTCTTACTCCTCGAGAAACTATACTCCCCTGCTCTGCCATTGCCCAACCCCCACTGGCTCCCTATCACTGGTGAATCAGTGGTGCAACGCACGTTGTCCAAATACCAACTACACACTGTAGGGGACCTTTTCCCGGATGGCCACGCCTTTTCCCTCACAGAAGACCACCGATTCACTGACAGGTCTTTTATGGACTCATTCACGCTGACCAGACTTCGCTCTATGCTTAGGGCTGAATTCCCCATGTTCCCGCTCCCCCCTGAAGAATCCACCGCACTTACATTCATAATACAGAACCAAACAGGGGCTCATGTTGTATCCAAGTTATATAGGCTGTGCATGGCCTCGGTTCCCTCACTTGACACTAAGGTGGGTGCGGCTTGGGAGGCCGACCTGGGTACCAATATCACGGATGATCAATGGGCAGCCTGTTGTGCCACTACTAGGTATGTCTCCATAAACACCAGACATAAACTAATACATTTTAAGTTCCTTAGGAGAGCGTACCACACTCCCGCACTTGCCCACAGAATAGACCCCAGCAAACCACACAACTGCCCGAAATGCAATGGCCCCCAGGCTGACTTTGCTCATCTTTCTTGGACTTGCCCGAAACTACACACATTTTGGCTACATATACACCAGGTTTTGGGGTTAATAATCGACATGGACCTACATCCTACCCCCGAAATCGCGTTGCTTGGTTATGTCGCTAACTTCCCACGTAAGATTAGGAAACTGGCATCCCTTGGCTTCCTTTTAGCTAAGCGCGAAGTGGCGCTGCTCTGGTGTGCTAGGCGCGCCCCTACAGTCCGCGCCTGGCTCCGTAGCATGGCATACTGTAACGCCAACAGCGCTGAATACTCTGAGATGGTTCCTAGCGCCTCCAGACCACTGGATATATGGGGGCCGTTCCGGGCATACCTTGCGAAGCTAACACAGGGAACACAATCCCAGTCAATTAACTCCTTTGTCCCGACGGGGGGGGGTTGACTTGGTGAGTATTTGGTATACATCGCCAAGATAAGGACTTCGCTGCCCTGGCGGCTTGCTGGATGTCTTTCTATTGCCGCGCTATGTGTTGCCTTTCTCACTGCGGGACTCCTGAATCTCCAATGTTGCGTTTGCCTGACGCCTGGTCTTCGCATGTATGGTTTGATGTGCCGTCCTCAAATTGCTCTAAGATGGGTGGCTCCCAATTTTGTGCTGACAGACATGCTTGACTATGCTTGCAATGTTATCGTTTAGTAGCTACCTTTCATACGGATGTGACCACTTTTCCTTTAGTTACACTATGATTTCACCTTTTTCTTTCTCGTTATGTACAATATCAAAAAGTAAAACTGTACTATCGTATTGTATTATGCTGATAATTTGCAATCTCAAGACGATATGCTCAACTATTCTTTGTTTCACTGATCATTCCATCTTTCTGTTCACGTTGCTACTATTGTATGTACTGATTGGATTGCGACTACATGTAATAAAGAGATATTACAACTTTAAAAAAAAAAAAAAAGTATTCGTCAGGTTTGAAATGTCAAGCTTACATTTTTCAACATGGAACATTTGTGGTTTAAAGGACCATAGGAAGGCAAGATTAGTCCATTCCTATACAAGAGAAACACTTGAACGCTACACCATCCAACAGGCTGCAACATAGAAGGTGGGGGCATGTATACTAATCCATCTACTCCAACTACTCCCGGGGTGTGGCTGTGATAATTAGACAGGGGCTCGAATGGAAGGAACAGGAGTCACAGGTCGACCCAGAGGGTAGATTCATTTCACTACTGGGTGAGATCCAGGTGGCAATAATTGCAGTCTACGGTCCCAATGTTGATTCCCCAGGCTTCTTCTAGAACTTATGGGCTAAGGTGAAAGCAACAGACTGTGACACATTTATTGGGGGGGGTGATTTTAATGCAATCTTAGACGATGCACTGGATAGGAAGGTCTCTCCCACTCACTGCACCAGTCTGCTAGTGCTGCCCTAAATGCTATTATTTCAGATGCCTATCTGATTGTATCAACAGCAACTATTATTGAGAGATGGTACATGTATTTCCGAACATCACAGGGCCTGGTCCAGGCAGGACTATTGGCTGGTGTCTCAGGACGTAGCGGCATGGACCTGCGAGGTCTCATCTCCTGAGGTCCTTGTCTGGCCACGCCCCTAATCTCCTGGGTTTACAGATTCCCAATTCCATCCCTAAAATGTTTAGTTGGCGGCTTCCGCCTAATGCCCTCCTAGATGAGGCTTTCAAAGAAGAGGTTAGGAGAGATATCACTGAATATTTTGAAGTCAATGCTGGCATGACCACCACTCAGGCCTCTTTATGGGAGACTTTTAAAACGGTAATCGGGTAAATTCATAGCATGTCAGGCTGGTGTATTGAAGGCTATACGTAGTACGCTTACCTCACTTGCGAGACCGATTAAGGAGCTTGAAACCAAATTCTACACCACAGACGACCACAAGGTGGTAGCAACACTGAAAGAGTAACTGTTGGAATTTGAGAAGGAAGCCCAGCGGGAGGTGAGGTTTTTAGGTAAACATGCACAAGCCAGAAGGGATGGTGACAAGGATCGACCTGGGAGAACTTTGGCATCGATGCTTCGTGCCCCACGATCAACTGCCTATATTACTGAATTTAAAGGTGAGAACCCAACCGCGATTAGAGGCCTGAAGGAAATCCTAGATGGGTTCTCACAATTCTACACTACGCTTTATATGTCAACCCATGGCGATGTCCACGAGGGTCTTGGACCCTTTCTTGATTCATTGGAGCTGCTATGGTTGAGAAGCAGGCACAGGGAGTATTTGGATGTTTCTTTTGATGTGGAGGATGTCACCCAGGTGATTAAGAGCTTACCACTTAGGGAGGCCCCGGGCTCTGATGGCTTAGCCACAGCCTTTTATAAAACCTATGCTGAAGAACTTGCTCCTCATTTGATCGCGATGTATGAGGAGGCCCAAACCTCTGGAATTTTGCCACCGTCATTGCGGGAGGCAATTATTATTACCCTGCTGAAGCCAGGGAAGCCCAAAAATGAACTTGACTCTTGAAGGCCTCTCTCATTGATAAATGCAGACGTTAACATTTTGGCTAAATTGGTTGCCAATCGAATGCAGCCTTTGCTCCCACTGATTACTCGCCCTGACCAATCAGGTTTTATCCCTGGGCGCTCAACATCCCACAATCTTAGGATCTTTTTTACCGTGGTTCATTATTTACACCCTGATTCACAAGCAATAGCAGTTTTTCTTGTCGCTACCAAAGCGTTTAATGCGCTAGAGTGGTCCTACCTATTTGCAGTTCTGGTGAGGATGGGGTTTAGTCCTCTGTTTCTTAGCCTGGTGATATTATTATATACAAGGCCCTCAGCAAGGATCCATGTGAATGGCATGCTGTTGGATCCGTTCGTAATAACTAATAACACGTGGGACACGGCAGGGGTGCCCTCTGTCCCCCTTGCTCTTTGCAATTGAAATGGAACCATTGGCAGCACACATCAGGCAACATAATACCTCTCGGTGGCTGGGCTTTAACACAAGGGGCCGCCTCCTCTCAATATATGCAGATAACAGGACATTATATATAAAGGACCCAATGATGAATATGGCTCCAATCCTTCATGAATTCATTAAATTCGGTGGCCTATCAGGTGTCTCCATGAATTGGGCTAAATCTACCATATTCCCTCTGACAGATGCTACGACCCACTTTCGAAATGAGTTCCCACTCACATGGGCAGACGAGCCAGTGAAATATCTAGGTGTATGGCTCAATAGAAACATGCAGGACATTTGGGATATGAACTACGGACACACAGTTTCTTAGCTGGAAGGGAAAGTTTCTTAGCTGGAAGGGAAGGTTTCTGCATGGGCTAGGATCCCTCGGTCACTAGCCGGGAGGATTGCAATAGCAAAGAGGGTGGTTTTGCCAAAGCTGTTGTACCTATTTGTAAACATCCCGATTCGCTGCTTATCTCCCTGGTGTGGGCGGGTCCCCAGGTATCGATTTCGTGGGAACTTTTGACTTTCTTCGCACCAGGGTGGTCTGGGAGCCCCAGATTTACAACTAAGCACTGTGTGCACAGGCTCAATTTTTGTATTACTGGGTTCACCCAATCCCCTTTCAGCCACACACAGGCGTGGAGCTGGATGTGGCGGTACCATTCCCTCTCTATTTCAGGCCTACAAAAGAGCTCGGGATGGCATAGACACAGTGGAAACAATACGATGGGCGTTGGACAAACTGAGGGATAGAGCAAAACTGGAAAATCTTATATGCCCCGTCAATCCCTCTGGCACATAACCCCATGTTACCCACAATGGGGGAGGGTGTAAGCAGAACACTGGCACAGAAGATGGGTTTGATTAAGTTTGCAGATTTATACCCGAAGGAGTCATTTAGGCCCCCGTATGTACAGTAGAACAGGCCGTGCCCTTTCAGAGTCATTTTCATATTGTAAACTCAGGGCTACCTGCAGGTCACTACACAATACATTCCCAAGCCCTCCACCTACACTACTTGAATTAGAAAATGTACTAAAGTCTAAATCTCTGCGTAGAATAATTACACATATTTACAATAATATGCAAACCACTGCCCCATTATTGCAACCTAAGGCCATACAGGCGTGAAATGAGGAATTACAGAGCCCACTGACAGAGTGACAGACCTATTGTTGTGCTCAACTAACAGCCTTATCACCTAATTATAAGTTGTGCTTAATCCACTTGAAATATTTACCCATATTATACAGGACCCCAGCTCAAATACCCTGCAAGGTGATTTAAGGAGGACGACAGCTGCTGGAGATTTGAGGAGGCCCAGGCTACTTTTCTGTAGATGGCATGAGATTGTCCACAGTTGTCCTTGTTTTGGATGACCATATTTACTACAATTCATGACATAATTGGCACGATAGATGACCCGAACCACTTACTGGGGTTATAAGGTTACGTCAGAGACACGCCAGCTGCATTCCGCAAACTACACACTAAGCTCCTATGGTTTGCTAAACGCCAGGTAGCCATGCACTGGGGAAGGAAGGGGGCGCCCATATTGAAAGAGTGGGTCCAGGACGTCACATTTGGACACACGCAATTAACCACGTTTTGGGAATTGATGCCGTCAGCATCCAGGCCTAGGGACATATGGAGTCCTTTCTTGGAGTGGGCTGTTGCTCGCCAGGAGGAGGAAGGGGGATCTTCAGGGGCTCCTATGGATGCTCATGTGGGTAATTGACGACCTAGCGGTGATCGAAAAACCAGATGGTGATGTATAATATACACTAGATACGCCTTAATAGTAGTGGAACAGATGGGTTTGGTACTGACTGGTGTTTTTTGAGTTCAATGTAATCTATCTTGCAATCTATTATACTTCTGCTGCATAGTGATTCTTGTGATTTCAAAAGTATTTGATTTTTACTCTGTACAGGTGGAATTGTGCATCCGATTTGTTTATAGGCAGCATCTTCAAACATAATTGGATGGCCATAATAGACTGTAAGCAACTGGCTTGTTGTTCGTAATGTTTGTGATTAATCAAAATGCTAATATAAAAAAAGGTAAGAATATTGAATAGCGGCACATGCTAGCAAAGGGGGTTGGTGGCAGCTTCCTCCTGAACTCATTTGTTGGCCTAAGGTGATCCCACTCCACATTGATTTTATTTGGATGCAATTTTAGTGATTGTGCACTTTATGTTTTAGACGTGAAGGGGACACTGACAGTTGAAGGGAATACTTGCCGCTGCACATGTGCTTACTGGGCGCTTTTTAGCCTTACCTGGAAGGAACGTACGCCTGTTCTCGGTGACCTGTCCTACCTGCCCTGGTCCGACGCGGTAGCTAGTACCGTTGCGCGAGGGCGTGGTAGGTAGAGTCAGGCACTTCTGGTTTTGAGGGTTAGCGTTCTAGTTGCAGGGGAGAATCCTGCTTAAATCCCACATGCCCCAGCGACTGCGCAGCGGACGCGCCAAAGGCAAGCCAGTCTGCGCCCGTCCGCGGCCGGATGGGGCTCGGGGCCAGGACCCCTGGAGGAGTTCAGGTAGGCTTTACCTACTCACGGCAGGAGTTGTGGTGTCTCCGCACAGGTATGATGGTCAAATGCAGACATAGTATGGACCCTAATGGGGGAGACCGCACTAAGGATTGTAGACACTGTGGGTTATCTACTAATCCTCTTGCACGGACAGGGGGGATTGACAAGACGCTTAGGTGTGCCCTAATCAATAGTAGGTCTCTTAAGAAGCATAATGTTGAAACACAAGACCTTCTGGTTGATAGTCATTTGGACATGCTGTTTATAACGGAAACTTGGTTGGATGAGGATTCGACCACTGAAATATTGGATGCTCTGCCCCCTGGATATGAGATATGCAGGCTTGATCGACCCTGCGGGAGGGGGGGAGGGATCGCTGTGATCCATAAGGGCAATATTAAATGTACTTTGGAGTCAGTGACTATATCTGATAGTGAAGCTGGCGCCTTTTCTATAACAGTGTCAAATAACTATATAATTAAGGGTCTTCTAGTTTACATACCGCCGGGTGGCAGCACTCTATTTTCTCAGAGCCTCATACATAACTTATTGGCCCCTGCTTTGCGATATGAGAAATTCATTCTGTTAGGGGATCTTAACCTGCACTTCGAGGATACCTCTAATGCTCTGGCCCAAGAGCTGCGACAGGATTTACTAACTCTGCAATTAGTATTAAAATCTGAGCTTCCCACACACCGGTTAGGACATCTTCTGGACCCTATCTTCTGTAATTGGGAAGCCCCTAAAATTGATCCTCCTTTGCCGGTTGTTTGGACGGACCATTTTCTGGTACCATTCCAAATTAACTATATCACGGGAAATACCTCGGGGGAAATCGGGAGGGACTAATAAAAGGCAGAGAAAATGGGCTAAGTTCTCCCCAGAAAACTTCTGTACCACTCTGGCGCAGGGTGGGCCTCCAGAAGGATTAGGTTCAGGGATTGATGGTGCTTGGGAAGCCCTGGACCATCGTATCCAGCTCGCTCTGGACAAGACGGCTCCTTGGTCCAGCACGGGTCCCATGCGGCGAACTAAATCCGCCGCATGGTTCAATGCTGAATTAAGAGAGGCTGAGACTGTATGTAAGCGTCTTGAAAGGAACTGGAGAAATGGTTACCTGCCAGCCCCGGAGAAGGCATATAAATCTAGCCCAAGGAGGTACCATGCCTTGATAAGGAAAATCCGCTCTGCTTACTACACTGAGCGGATTGACAAGGCGGACTGTTCCGTTAAGGAACTGTTCGTGGTATACAAAGAGTTATCCTCAATAGCCTCTATTGGGGATCCGGAGGCTTGCTCGGCTGAATCCTGCAATCAGATAGCTGAATTTTTCTCCAATAAAGTGAAGGATATTTATGCTACCTTCCCAAAGGAGGCTAGGACTTGTTCCGGTAGTGAGGAGTCACCTCTGGATGGATCTATGGAAAAAGATTGCCTAAAAGCGTTATTGGTTCCAGATGAGGATCTGCTGATTAAAGTAGCTAGAGGTGTGAAATCTGGTTCACCTAATGACCCTGCTCCAGCCAAAATCCTGAGAGGAAATATTGAGGCGTTAGCACCTTATATTCGTCACCTGCTAGAGCTGTCATTTGGATCTGGCAAGGTTCCGATAATCTGGAAAGAAGCAGTGGTTCTTCCACTTAAGAAAAAGCCACAGATTAGTATGGACCAATTGAGTAATCTGCGGCCCATATTACTCCTTCCCTACTTTGCTAAAATAGCGGAAAAGCTGGTTAATCAGCAACTTACAGCTCATATTGAAGCTCATAGGCTCTTACATCCTTCTCAGGCGGGTTTTCGCGCCAGACACTCTACAGAGTCTGCCTTGCTCTTCTCCACAGAGGCCTTGCTGAGACATGTGGACGAGGGTCAGACCGCGGCACTGATTCTTCTTGATCTCAGTGCCGCGTTCGACACTGTGGCGCATCACACCTTGCTGCAGTGTCTGAGGAAGGGTGAAGTGGTAGGGAAGGCATGGGACTGGCTGGACTCTTTTCTCCACAAGCGCAATTTTTGTGTTGAGCAAGGGCCCTACAGGTCTAAGGCTTTTAACCTGAATCAAGGGGTTCCACAGGGTTCCAGCCTGAGCCCTACCCTTTTCAATCTTTATGTGGCGCCTGTGGCGCTAATAACGGAGCAATATGGAGTGGAAGTGATGATGTATGCAGATGATACACAGCTGGTTGTGGCTTTGACACAGCCGGCTGAGCATGCAGCCAGTAAGTTTGGGTCCTGTCTCCAAGATCTGGCTGGATGGATGGTCAATAATTGTCTCAGACTGAACGGCGACAAAACGGAGGTGTTGATTGTGGGTAAGTCTCTGTCTGTCTGGACATTGGCCTGGTGGCCCCAATCATTGGGTCTTATACCTGTACCCAAAGATCAAGTTAAAAATCTCGGAATCTGGATTGATTCTAAAATCTCCCATGATTATCATACCAAACGCGTGGCTGGAACCTGTTTTGGCATTCTGCGTAGTCTCAGAAAGACACTTGATCTGCTCCCTGTGACAGCTAGAAAAGCCCTGGTCCATGCCTTGGTTACTTGCAGGCTGGACTATGGGAATGTCCTCTATTTGGGAGCTAATGTGAAGTGTCTTCAGAGACTACAGCATATTCAGAATGCTGCCGCCCGCTTGGTGTTGATGCTACCCAAGAGATCCGCCTCAAAAAAAGCCCTAGAATCGCTTCACTGGTTGCCCATTAGGGAGCGTATCCTGTTCAAAGCTCTTTGCGTCATCCATAGGATTGTGCAGGGGAAAGGCCCTTGCTTCCTTATCTGCTTACATCCTACACCCCTACTCGGCTGCTGTGCTCGCAGGGAGCTGGCATGATGCAGATTCCCAAAATCAGAAGGGCCGGAATGGGAGGAAGATCCTTCCGTTTTGTGGCTGCCCGTAAGTAGAATACCCTACCCCTTAGGCTTTGAGTGGAAACCTCGGAGGTGGTTTTCCGTAAAGAATTAAAAACGTATCTATTTCCTAGGATTTAGCTCCACTGTGTGGGCTTGTGGAGGCTGTAACTGTGGGATGCTGGGGCCAACGACTAGCGCAGGGACACACTGGTTAGTGTAACCAGGCGCTGTATAAGCTCAGGATTATTATTATTATTATTACTATGCTGTGTGCATACCTCTGAAGTTTAGGGTGAGGAAACGTGTGTGAGGGAAGTGTGCCATCTACTGAAGATGTAGTGGTGTAGATAAGAGTGCTGATGGCCTCCCGGTGCTGGGTGGGTGTATGCTGTATGTTGGTGGTCACTTGCGCTGTACAGGGTATAACTGCTGGAACAACATGGCAAGGCCAGAACCATGATCAGAGCCGGAACCAACAGGCTGCTCACCCAAACTAAGACATTAAGTGGATTGAAGAGTGAAGATAACATCACCTGGCAAGTCCAACCAAAGTGTCTGAAAACAGAGGGGGTCAGAAGGCAAAGAGAGACCTCTGGAAGAGTGGTCAGGGATCCAGCGGGGGGTTGAGGGTCTGGCGCCAGATCACTGGGGCATGTACCCTGTGGACACTAACAAAGGCGGTATCCGGGGCCAGGCTCAAGAAGCAGCAGTGTCTACTGAAACTGTGAGGCCCATTGCTCATGGACGGAGAGGTGAGTCACCGTTGGGCTCCCTGAAACAAAGACAGTGGACATGAACCCCTGACATCTGTGGTGATTATGGATATCAAAGTATATTGTCTGAATTCTCCTTGGAGAGGGGGGGGCAGATAGACTCCAAGACGGTCATCACTGGTGGTGAATCTGGTATCCTAGCCTGAAAGTATCACAGGCTGGCGGAACAGTTGCCATAGCGATAGGCAACTGTTGACCCTCCTATCGCTCCTGTTGAGAAGGCACTTTTTTTTGTGCAATTTGCATGAGATATAGTCTTTATTAACATTATTTTATTTTTTTTGAAAATTATTTTTATTGCGGAAAGTATAAAGAATACAATCAGGTAAATCCACTCACAGTCACTTAAAGATGAAAAATGATCAAATCGATCGTACATGGTATATCACAGCCATTCAGCCCACAACCCGGAGGTCAGGCGGCATAAAGTCGTAAAGTGCCAGAATATAAAAGCATAAAGGTTCACAAGCAATAAAGGCATATTTTTAGCATCCGCCATTTTTCCCCCTTTTGCGGTGTTTCCTACCCTCCGGTTCATTTCTTTTTCGGTAAAAAACGTCATTTTAGCATGTAACAGCAAAACAGTTGCCACCCAAACTTGGCATCGCTAGTGAAAACACGTGTAAATAGTTCGGTTATTCCTCAGTAATAAGCAAACCTCTGGGAATCAAGGCATATCACATAGATAAACAATAGGGAACATTCGTATGCTTCCACCAGGGTACTACCCCAAAACAGGGACCATTCAGTGGCCCTCTGCCCCATCGAGGTAATAGCCACCCGTCGCCTTGCCAACACCAGTAGCAAGTGCAGCAACTTATAGGATACATTTCTCTTTTTTGGTTTGGGGACCAGGGCCAACAGACAATGAAGCGGAGTCAAGGCAATCCGGAGGCCCGTGACACGCCCAATGTGCTCCACCACCTCCTTCCAGAAGTTCCCGACCAGCGGGCCCTCCCAGGCTAGATGCAGGAATCCGGCTCCCCCTGCCCCACATCTAGGGCAGTTGTCCCGTAGATCCGCAGAGATACGCCTCAGGGAGACCGGGGTCATGTAAGTGCGATGTACAAAATTGAAGTGGATCAGTTTGAATCGCGCATTGCACGACACCTTCCGGGTCAGGAGCCCAATACGTTTGCGCTGCCCTAGCTCTAGAGCAACCACTAGGTCCGCCCCCCAGGCCGCCCAGGACGGCGAGACCGGCGGGGCGGAGTCCCGTCACATGGCCGAGTACAATAATGTGACCAACCGCCTTCCTCTGCCGCAGGAGAGAAGGATGTTGAGGGTGTGGGATAACGGGGGTGCCTCTGGGAATTGCGGCCAGGTCGTCTTCGCTATCTCCTGGAGACCTCTATAGTGCAGGTATTGCCCCCCACCCAGGCCAAAGGCTTCCGTAGCTCGTTCAATGGACACGAAGGAGTCGCCCGGGTAAAGGTCCGCCAATGTCGTGCATCCACCCTCCCGCCAGCCCCGAAAGGACACATGTTCCTCCATAAGAGTCACCAGGGCCAAGATCCACACCGGCAGCTCCCTATGAAAGGGGGTCCGCCGCAAGATTTTCTCAACGAACCATTGCCAGACCCCCGCAGCGTGTCGCACTATATAGGGAAGGGCCTCGTCCGCTCCCAGTCCCCTCATCAGGGCCACCTGCAGCGCCCTCTTGACCGCCCTTCCCGCCAAGAGTCGCAGTTCCCAATTGTCCGTGCCCGCGAACCACCTCGCGGCTGGCAGGAGCTGTGCTGCATAATAATACAGGTCAAATCTCGGAGCCTCCAGGCCTCCCTCCTCCCAGCTCCGGACCACGGTATGCAGGGTGACTCTGCTGCGCCCTCCTGCCCACAGCAAAGAAGTGAGCAGCGTGTTGAGCGTGCGAAATATGCGCGAGGGGAGCGGGCACAGGGTATTTTGCAGGACATACAGCATTCTTGGTAGCATCACCATTTTTGCAACTGCTAGTCGCCCCATGAGGGAGAGAGGGAGCGTGTTCCAGAGGATACAGACTGCTGCAGGGAGTGAAGCACCCGATCAGCATTGCGGGCCAGCAACTGCTCGTCAGACGAGGCCACCTGGATTCCTAGATACCGGAAGGCTTCCAGCTCCCATCGCAGCCCTAGACACGGGAGGCCCACACCTGGATCCACAGCACAGCCCGCCGGGGGAAAGATCAGGGACTTGCTAGGGTTTATACGCTGTCCCGAGGCCGCGCCAAAGCGGTCCAGCAACCGCAGTAAAATGGGCAGACACTCCCTCGGGACGTTAAATAGAACAGAGCGTCATCCGCATACAGGGAGATCACATTCACAGTATCTCCAACCTTGATACCCCACTGCTCCATCTCCGTACGAATAGAGACACAACTTGTTGTGTTTGATACCCCCTCCTGAGGCGTGAACCGGGAGGTTGCCGTACTTTGTGTTCTGATTTAATTGTTACTTTGCACGCTTTTACTAGCTGCTTTAATTCAGCTTTTTAACATCACTCGTTTTTGCTTGAATACGAAGCTTAAATACTGTATCTGTATTTAATGTGATCTCCCCCGGTTGACTAAAGCGGTGGTTATATCTTCCCCTCGCCCCCCTCGCTGCTCGCTCGATTTAAAAGCGTCTCATCCGTCCCCACGACTCTTACCTACTTCAGCCGATTTTGACGCTGAGTTTGCACTGTCTTGGGCGGGCGGAATCACTTTCGCGGCCATCTTTGATTGGGGAAGCCTTCGCAGGCACTCGATTGGCCAGTATAAAAAAGGAAGGCCATGCCTCCGCGCAGTGGACGCGATCAGCGGACGCCCCGGACCTGCGCCGGAGTCGTGCCAGAGTCCTGCCCGTCTGCGCCCGTCCGTGACCATATCGCGGCCTCGATGGCCGGAGACTTGCCCTGCCTCAATACTATCCCCATCTCTTACGGTAGGGAACTCCTATTGAATCTTAACCCCAGTCACTGTAATTTCATACACAGCACTCATCCCGATTTCAACCCTTACACTTACCCCTGTACCTATTGTGGCTATGGAAACAAAGCATGTAACCTCGTGAAACAATGTCCCCCTCAACAGGTACCTACCCAACGCCCCCTTATTAGAAATATCATTAATCTTAAAGCGGGATTAATCAACTGCCGCTCATTAGTTAAACATTCCTTAGATATAGCGCAAACCTGGGAAGATAACAAATGGGATATCCTTTTCTTAACTGAGACTTGGCTGGGGGATGAATCCAACCCTGCCTTGAGCTTGGCTGTCCCTCCTGACTATAACATACTGTGCGCCAATAGACAGAGCTCCAACTCAGGTGGAGGAATTGCAATAATTTATCGGTCACAATGGTCTATTTCTTCTTTTCCTTTTACTAAAATAGATTCTAGCGAGGTACTACCTTTCTGTATTAAATTTGCTGCTAACATTACTTGCTCAGGCCTTTTGGTCTATCGTCCTCCCAAATGCAAACTTATTTATCTCTCATCACTTTTAGACTATGTTCTTCAGGCATGTTCCCGCTACTCAAACTTTACCTTGCTTGGAGATTTTAATCTCCATGTGGATAATACTTGCGATCAAACCTGCTTAAACTTTTTGTCTACCCTCTCTGATGGGGGTCTAAATCAACTGGTCTCCAACCCGACCCATAAGGCCGGACACATTCTTGACCTGATATGTACCAACTTGGCAGATATTTGTATCAGTGAACCCTACCCTGTAGTCTGGTCATACCATTTTTTCATTCCTTTTTCCTTTTGTCTACAATATCAGAACAGGCCTAGACTTCCGGCCAAAACCCTCGGTCGCAACTGGAGCAAGGTTACCCTTGACAGTGTAGAGGCCCATTTCCCCCCGGCCGTTCCAATAGAAACTCCAGACCTAGATTCAAGGTTAACTGATTTTAACAACAGAATATCCTCTGCCATAAACATAATTTCTCCTGTCAAACCTATAAAAACTTTGAGCTGCTCCTTCCGCACCCTGGTATTCTGTTGATTTGCGTAAATGCAAATCAGCTTGTAAAACTTTGGAGGGATGTTGGAGACAAACATACTCCCCTGATAGTAAACATACTTACAAAGCAGCCCTCAAAGATTATAGGAAGATGATAATCGATCATAAGAGAATATATTTGGAGGAGAAAATCAATCGTGCACAGGGCTCTACAAGAGAAATCTTCAATACTGTTAGAGCCTTTACCGACCCTATGGCCCTTAAACGACAATCTCCAGTATCCCAATCTCTTTGCAACCGTCTCTCGGATTAGTTTGAGGACAAGATCGCAACCATATATAATTCCTTCCCAGACGAAAAAACCCAAGACCCCACTGATAAGAGCCCAGTTAATTCAGGCTCCACCCCGGTCTTCACCAATTTCGCGGACATTTCTCTCGAATGTTCTTTGACAGAATTAACAATATGTAGATCAGGCTCACCTACAGACCCCTGGCCGGCCAAATATTACAAAAACCCTGGCCCCTCTTCTCAACCCAATTCTCAACGAGATTTGGAATGACTCTTTTCGGATAGGTATCTTCCCTGATTCCTGGAAACATGCCCGACTGGTCCCTATCCTTAAAAAACCCAATGCCGACCCCAATGAACCGTCTAACTATAGGCCAATCTCATTACTACCCGCACCAGCAAAGGTACTCGAAAAACTCGCCCACCAACAACTTGCCAACTTTCTCGAATCCAATGGCGCCTTCCATGATTCCCAACATGGATTTAGAACTGGCTACAGTACCGAATCGGCTTTAATAGAAATGGCCGACTCCGTGAGATGGAGACTGGATGAAGGATCTAGAGCGGTGTTGGTGCTGCTCGACTTGTCGGCAGCATTCGACACCGTCTCTCACCCAGTCCTACTTCACCGACTTCGATCTAAGGGCATTCAAGGCAAGGCATTGGAATGGCTTACCTCCTTTTTGGAAAACCGGACTCAGGCGGTGTTTACCCCTCCTTTCACCTCGGCCAACCGCCCGCTGAAGTGGGGAGTCCCACAAGGCTCCTCACTAAGCCCCCTTTTATTTAACGTCTACTTTTCTCCTCTGGCGGAGATTATTGCCCAATCAGGTATAAAATCCACTTCTTATGCAGATGACATTCAGCTACTGTTTGCCTACAATAACCCTAATCAGTCCACCTTCGACCCTTTGAAGAACTACCTCAACAACATAGCTCGTTGGATGGACGACAACTTCCTACGGCTTAATGCCGGTAAAACTGAGGTTCTCTTTTTCCACCAATCCTCCCCTCTTGATTCCAATCTTTGGTGGCCCTGTGAATTAAACACTCCCCCCTTACCCAAAGAATCTGTAAAAAATCTTGGGGTCAGATGGGACACCAGCCTTTCATTCCATAAGCAAATCCAAATGGTGTCCGCTGCATGCTTCTCTAAAATTAGGATGATTAAAAAATTCATTAACTTTTTACCCAATAACACAAGAAGAACTATCATCCAAGCATTGATCACGTCCCATCTGGATTACGCGAACGGCCTTTATATTGGTCTCTCCTCTGGCCTCTGTCAGCGACTCCAGATGGTTCAGAATGCCGCAGTTCGGTTAGTCTGCGGCATCTCCTTGCGTGTTCATATGTCCCCTTACAGACGAAGTCTTCACTGGCTTCCAATTAAACAAAGAACAGAATTCAAGGCCTTAACTCTGACCCATCGAGCTGTAAGGGTTAAGGGCTCTGCATACCTATCCTCTTCCCTCCGCCCCTACAGCAACACCAGACTCCTCCGCTCCAGCTCCCAAAAACTTCTGGTCATCCCGAAATTTAGAAAGGTTCGCTCTGGAGGCAGAACATTTCAAGTAGGTGCTACCACCCTCTGGAACAAACTCCCTCATTCCATCCGAATAATCCAAGAAGCACTTCCATTCCGAAAAGCCCTGAAATCATTTTTATTCTGCTAAACCTCATTAAGAGCCAAAAATCAGCATACTTCCGCACAACGAGCTCCGGGACACCCCGTTGGGGTAGCCGTGCGCTATATAAGACACACTAAATAAATAAATAAATAAAGGGCTCTATCGTCAGGGCAAAAAGGAGCGGCGACAGGGGACACCCCTGACGAGTGCCCCTTTCCAAAGGTCAGTCCTCAGAGCGGGCCGACCCAAGCCGAACTCTGGCCCAAGGTGCTACGTACAGGACCCGAATCCAATCGCAAAACACGGGCCCCCGCCCCGCCAATTGGAGCACCTCTAATAGATACCTCCAGCTGACAGTGTCAAAGGCCTTGGCCAGGTCTACCAACACCAGGACCTGGGGTTCCTCCCTACCACGCACCTCATGTAGGACATGGTTCAGGCGCCGCAGGTTCATTGCGGTGTTGCGGCCAGGGATAAATCCACACTGGTCCTGGTGCACCAGCTGCGCCATGTGAGGCGCCAGCCGGGTGGCCAGTAGTCTGGTAAGGATTTTCACGTCCGTATTAATCAGAGTTATAGGCCGGAACGCCGCAGGATCGCAGCCATCTCCTCCCGGTTTTAGAATCATACAAACCTCCCCCTGATTCATGGTGGGCGGGAGGGCGCCACACTCCAGTGCCTCATTATAGACCCGCAGAAGGAGGGGGGCGAGGACATCCTCAAATGACTGGTAGAATTCAGGCGGGAAGCCGTCACCGCCCGGGGCCTTAGCCCTCGGCAGGGCGGCTAATGCTACCCTGACCTCTCGGAGCGTTAAGACCGCATCCAGTTCCTCCGCAGCCTCCTTCGAGAGGGCCTGGAGTGTCGATCCCTGGAGGTAGGGCCGATAGGAGGCCTCCGTTATCGAGGGGTCGGCAGTATACACCGCCTGCAAGTGAGATCGAAGGACTCCAAGAATATCCGAGTGCACCATGCCCCCAGCAGGATCCCTCAGAGCAACTATCCGCTCCGGGCGGATTCTCTCCTAAGAATCCAGGCCAGCAGGCGACCAGACTTGTCCCCCTCACGGTGGAGACGCTGCCGGTATTGGCCCAGAGTGTACTTATCCAGACGGGTAAGGATGTCATGGACGCACACAGGAGCCATCCTCTCCGACTCCAGATCCGAGTCAACGGGATCCGACAGAGACTGACAGTGCCGAAGTCTATCCTCCGCGACCCGCAAATCTTGGAGCAACTGCTTCCGGACCCCATAGGTGAGGCCCATGCATGCGCCACGCACCACCGCATTCAGGGCCTCCCATTTAGTCAAATAGGGCAGATCACCGCCCTCCCAATTCAGATCTACATAATTATTCAGGGCTGTCGCCACATGTTCTCTCCCCACCTGGTCCTGTAAGAGGTCCATCGGCATCCTCCAGGTCCGAGGACGGGAAGACTGGGCAACCCACTGCGCAACGCACGTCTCTGGGGCGTGGTCCGACAAAAAACGGGTCTGGTGGGTAACCGTCAAGTAAAGGGACGCATCAATATTAGCAGCGAGGATTCTATCCAGCCTACTATGGGTGTTATGTGTCGGGGTATAACAAGTATACAGTTTGTGTGGGGTGGCCCATACGCCACACATCTGCAGCACCCAAGTTATGCATCACCTCCCGGAGTCGCGCCGTCATATGCGGTTTCGTACCAGAACGTGGGGGTGCCTGTCCAGATCCGGATCCAACACACAGTTGAAATCCCCAAACCAGAGGAAGGGGGCGTCCAGATCCGAAACAAGGATCTCCTGAAGATGTGAGAAGTAGTCAGGATCATCCACATTAGGGGCATACGAGTTTAAAATCAGGAAATCCCTACCATCCAACTTCACTTGCAGCAAGTACCTGCCTTCTAGGTGTGCCTCCGCATACTGAACGGCGAGGGGAACCCCAGGCGCCACCCAGATCAGGACCCCCCTGGCATACGTGGAAAAGGAGGAATGGAACACCTGGCCCCTCCATTTTTTGGACAACTTTTGAGCACCCTCCTCATTCAAATGAGTCTCCAGCAAACACGCAACGGAGACCGCATGGTGCCGGAGGAAGGAGAGGACCCTGTGTCTCTCAGTACAAGTGCCCAGTCCGCGCACGTTCCAGGTTAAGAATTTGTAACCCATAAGCGGTGAGTACGCCCATCTGGGCTGCTATGTGCATTCTCTGCGATCCACCACCCATGAGTCCGAACAGTAGTACACTCGATGCCTTTAACAGTGCCCCTCAACAACAACATCCTCTCTCCTAACCATCGCAACACATCAAACCCCAAAAACACAACCCCCCGCCCACGAGCAATATGACAGCAACAACGAAACATGCTTCCCTGCCCTCCCCCTGCCAGGACGTACACGGCCACCCCATCCACCCTACACAACACTCACTCACAAACAATAGAACAAACCCCCCCCCCCCCCCCACCCCCCAGTTCCCAACGGGACCCAAGTCCAACAGGAAGGTCTTTAGGCTCAACCAAGTGGAGCAGTCCCAAGGCAGACATTGCCCCAACAGACGCACTCCCAACCCACCATACAGCCCCCATCCAGCAAGAAAAAAGTCCACCGTCCCGCCCAGCATCAGGAGGTCAAACACCCCAGGCCCCGGGTATCAACAGCAAGGTTAGGACAACCTACAGGCCGCCCATGTTAGAAAAAGACAATGCTCAGGCCACATACCACCTCAGGACGGGACCGTCTCTGCCAGCGACTCAGCTCCACCAGTCTCCGGGACCAGCGAGGCCGTGAAGATCGTGTCCTGTATCGTAGCTTGTAAGGTATCCGGGACCAGTACATCCCCAGACCCGGGGGCGCCCAGGCCCCCCGACCCAGTCTCCGCCGGCAAAGGATCCAGGAGCATAGCGCCGTCCTCACCCACTGTGATCCTGGATTCCTCAGGAGTCGCCGACCCAGTCCGGCGCCTGCGTCTGCCATGGTGCCGCCGCGAAGGGCGAGTTCCCCACGTCTCCCGGGGCCCCCCGCGTTCTCCTGGTGAAAGGTCTTCGCCTCTAATCTCCAGCCACTCCCACACCTCCGCTGGGGTCTCAAAGAAATGCGCCTTCCCCTGCGAGAGCACTGTGAGTTTGGCCGGGTACAACAGCATGTATTGCAGCTTCATCTCCCGGAGCTTTTGCTTTACCCCCAAGTAGGTTTTTCGTTGCTCCTGGACTTGTTGGGTATAGTCGGGGTAGATGGACACCCGGCTGTTCTCAATGGTGAGATCCGCCGATTCCCTCGCCGCTCGCAGGATGCAATCTCGATCCCTATAGTTCAGGATCTTGGCGATTAACGCCCATGGGGGAGCCCCAGGACGCGGCGGCGGGACCAAAGCCCGATGCGCCCGCTCGATGACAAAGACATCCGAGAGGCCCCTTGGACACAGCGTCGTCCGGATCCAGGTCTCTAAGAATCGCTCCACATTACCAGCCTCCAGCCGTTCCGGCACCCCCAGGACCCTTATGTTGCTGCGACGAGCCCTCCCCTCTGCATCCTCAGCCCTCCGCTACAGGGCATGCGTCGTGGCCGTGAGGTGCGTGACCGCCTTTTTCAGAGAGGCTACTTCACCCTGGAGTTGTGTGATATTACCCCCAGCGTCCGAGACCTTAGCCGCAACCTTCCGGAGATCTGTTCGCAATAAGTTGACGTTGATGGAAACTGTCTCAATCTGCCGCGCCAACGCAGTGTGTGAGCCTTGTATGGCCTTCAAGAGTTCCGCCCGGGAGGGTTCGCCAGAGCCATCCGCCCCCTCATCTTGACCCGACTGGCGCGCAATCCGCTGCGAGGGCAGCCGCTGGGTGGTATATTGCGTGATAGTATTGGGCTGCGTGGAGCGTGACATCCTGTCCTTGCGCATTGCCAGGACCCGAAGCGTCTCGACTAGCACTCCAGAGGGGTATCCAAAGCCTCCCCCAGCTACGTTTGCCCTGCGTAGGCCGGTCCCCCAGGGCCAGCGCACTGCGTACTGATGTCTTCAGCTGCCAAGCTCCAGGTGTTCCCAAGCTAGTAGTCGCCAGGAGGGGGTCGCCAATCTTAGCGGTGCGCTGTCATCCGGTATGAGGCAACCCGGCAGGAGGTAGAGGCCAGTCTCCCTCCGAGCTACCAACACCACCGCCGGGGGGGGGAGAAGCGGGGGGCGTCAATGCAGGATACCTGCCAGGCGGTCCAGTCATCCCCAGAGGGAAAGTGAAGCGACGTCGCCCAGGCCAGCTGTAGCAGGGTTTCTGTTCTCCCACAGAACTGTGCACAGAGGATTGGAACCTCAGCGAATTAGGGTGACCCAAAACTCACCTTAGTACCCAACAAACCCCTTACCGAGCTAGCTACAGTGTCTCATTGGTCCTAATAAACTCCCAATGTTTAGACAAACCAGAACATGAGCTTACAATACCTCAGGTTACGTGGAACACATGAGCACTCTTTCGTTATACAATCATGACAAACCAGAACATGGAGTAAAAAAGAACACGTGAGCATTTGAAATGTTTATTTACTAATGCCGTCTTCTCAGGCGCAGTATCTTAGATAATACAAGTAAACATATTATCAGAAGCAAAGTTACCAGCATAGTTACTAGTCCATAGAAAGCAAACGGTGACAGCATGCTAACATGCTGTAATGAATAAGAATTAACAACACTTATTTCTCACCCTCCCTAACACACATATTATATTATTAGCTAAGAAGGTCTCTTTGGGTTGAATCAGGGCGGGCCCATACCTCAGTGTCCTAGAATGAAGGGATCACATCAGCATACACCAGCTCTCTCTGCATGCGAACCGCATCAAGTGTGTTTGTGTGCCTCAAGCAAAGCAATATAAAAACCCGCCTCAAGACCAAAGTTGGCAGAAGCTGCACTTATGTTATGTCTATGAAGGCGCGAAGATCAGACCTCATAACAATTCTGTATCGTGTTGTTCCTGAAGCTTCAGCACTCTCTGTACAGACATAGTTTATTAAGCAAAGCTGATATCAGAGTAATAACATATTATTCTCATGTAAACCCCAACGAACTACTAGGTTGAAAGCTAAATCAACAATTAAGTGTCGTGTGCAGAAGCAGCAAAAGGAAAAATGGCGTTTAAACATTTAATGAGCCTATGCTAACTTAACACATTATAAAGATATACAGTAGCTATATGACACCCCCCCATGATCCGTGGACGGATAAGACAAGATAAGATAAGGGCAACTTCATGAAAGCAGAGTTCAAGAACTGTGAGCCATGAATGTACTGTAAAAAAAAAAGAATATTTTTACCAAGTCAATAGGACTGGGAAATTAATCAGTGTACTAAAAATCGCAAAAATATGGAAGCTGAAAGTCAAGTGGCAGTATTTAAACCATGGAAAAGTGTTTAGGACAAGACCGTATAAGCAAAATATGCAGCAACAGCCTCAAGCATGAAATCACCGTCTTCATCCGAAAACAGTTCAGCCATCCAATTCAAAAGCGGAAAAGAACATACGTGTTCCTCAAGTATCGGTGCCTCTATTACCATCAGAGGACAACTCGGTGGGTTCTCAAGAAAGCTCAGTTCCAAGAATTCATGCGCTGCTGCGAATACGTTCCAGGGACCCATTAGTCCATGCATCGCTGCCAAGGCCATAACCCTTTCGTCAGAACAAACCAACTCGTGAGTAGTGATAGGACTCATCAGCTGATTAAAATCGACGTCAGGAGAAACCGGTCCGCAGAGACACAAATCAATGGCCCAATCAAAATCACAGCTCAGGCAGTGAAATACAGGTTGGACACAGGTGAAGTAGGAAAATCGGAACGATAATCCATATGCCGTGCTCAAAATCGCCAACGGCAGTGTGCCAAAATATTCAAGCATCCGGTTGCGAAACAGCGGCAACAGGGGCTGGGCGGGTTCTTCCACATGTTGGGCATCCATATTTAAGGAAGCAAAGAACAATTAGGACGCCGGCCGCTAGTGCCAGTAAAACCGGGAATCCACCAAACAGACTCGAAAAGATGGAATGAAAGAAACCAGGGATCACTCCAAATATTTTTTCAAATGAAGTCACAAGGCCGCTGCTAACTGTTTTGAAAAAATGCGCCAGCCCAGTTGTGGAGGACGCGTTAAAGATAGAATGTATCATTTCGCCAAAATGCAACGGTAAATCAGTATTTAAAAGGGCCTGAACCTCCGTCCGGGTGTTAGCTATGTGAAGCACAAAAGTTTCCCGAGCCGACTCAAGGCCACTTCTTTCTGGGACAATAGAGCCCTCAGTCTGCTCATGCCGTTGAACTGTGCTTTCAAGGTTGGGATGCGTGGCCAAATGGAAACCTCCCTATTTTCATGTGTGGGTGGGTACAGGACATTTCTGCAGCAAACGACACGTTCACTTACGGTTACCACATAAGCTACACCTTTAATTAACCCGCAACAATCTTCATTATTTAAAAGTAAATAACTTCCGTTCCCCAATAAGGTAAAAGTCGGGGTGATTGCTGGGACAGGAGTCCCTTTTAAAACACAAGCTAAGTTTGGTCTGTCCTGGTTACAAGAACCGTGTAATTGTATGTGCCTACACATTAACGAATGATCCGGAGTTTCTGTACATTCCTCCCCATTCAGATAAACCTCCTGGCCGTCTTTCAAACATCTATTAGTGAAAGGAAGGGACCATACTTCATGGAGAAATGCACTACCTAAAGGCTCATAGCGACCTATGGCAACATATTTCATACAATTTGTAAACTTATACAAAGCAAAAGGTAAAGTAATTAATCCGTGGATAAGCCACGTTGCAGCCGAGGCCTCTGCCACCGAAAAAGGCAAGGACTCCAATCTCTCAATATGTAACATTGAAAAAGAAGCATCTCGCATAGAAAGCAAGCGTTGTTTGTCAGTTAAATTAAAGGGGGCAAAGAGAGAAGAAACATTCATGTAGGTCCATGGCACCTTGCCAGATTTTAACGTTTGAAGGGTCCATGCAAATTGCATGATAGAACGTAATTGATTCTGACCATGGTACAACACAGAAACTTCATCATGCACAATATCCACTCCAGAAGACACAATGTTATCTAAAGTGTAAATGCGGGAAGAAAGCATGTTAATACTATTGTCTACTACTGCAAGCACTTTCTCTAGATTTGCTTGATCTATAGCCCCAAGTCGTGTTGCAGCTTCAATCTGTGACGTTTTCCAGATTTCATTGTAGACTGCATATATCCATCTTTTTGACCTACCACTAGCCGGGCCTTTGATGAAATCATTTAAATCAAGCAGTCGAAGGTTTAATCTGCTGGCAAATGTCACAAAGAAGGATATAATCACGTGTCTGTTTGTACAGTCCCCGCCACCAGAATCGTTGTTGTAACTGAGTTACAGTAGCTGAGACGCCCGCATGCGCAGACGCCACACCTTCATGAGCTGCTGTAATCAAGACAGCCCTGCGATCCGAGTTGGGAATCAAGCGTTCTCCAACTTCAGGAATTTTCACAAAAGGAACCTTTTCGGGACTTAAGTGGTATGTGTACTTTGAAGGGAATCCCGTAGGATGTTTACTTCCCTTCTCAGTGGCAGCAATTGCCGCCAAGATGTCACTATCAATCTTACTCTTGGACCGTGTAACTGCCGCAACCAAGTATGTAGACACCGCTAATTTCGCTGCTTCATCAGCAAGCTACCGACAGCGTGAACTCCTAGACGCTGATGGCCGAGAGTATGAATTACAAAAACAAGCGGCAACCGAGCTTTAAGCTCTGCCACTCGAACCCAGATCATCTTGTGTTTTATTGTGCTGCCCTTGGAATCACGAAAATCATTCTGAATCCAAAAGAACAAATTTTCATTGTAAGACTGGACACAGTAGAAAGAATCACTTACAATAAGAGTAGTAACACTAGGATCTGCGTACTCCAACGCTAGTAAGAGAGCACGAAGCTCTGCCAATTGTGCGGTACAATCACCCAGTGGCAACGTGTGCACTTCCCTGGAGATGAACTCATCGTTCAACATAGCACCAACCACAATGGCGCATGCGGAAACGTAGGCATGTTTAGAGCCATGCGCAACCTGCACCGAACCATCAGTGTAAATGATACAATGGAAGTCCTCCAAAGGTCGCATAGCCAGAGGAGCAGGATGAACAAACTCATACTGCAAGTACTCTTGCGACCGCAACGAGGCGTCAAAAATAAACGTGACATCTGTGGACGTCAAGGACGCAGCCCACTGAATCCACCGAGGGTGCAAAGCTTTTGGATTAGGTACACTGGCTTTAGTGACTGCCTCCAAATGAGGACAGGGTGTAACAACCAACATGCGTTTCCCCTGTGACAGAGCTCGTTCCTTAAGAATAGCCATCTGCACAGCTGTTAAAACCTTTTCCACAGTGGGAAACCGCATTTCAGCCGAAGTGTACAAGTGTGACTTGTAAGCAATACTGTGTCTCCTTCATTAAAAGTGAGGTACGTGAAACCCACCGTCCCCGGAATTATTCTTATCACCAGGTTGGTGTGGTTATCACGAGTCAGTAAGAATTTAGAAGCGAGCAGATCAGCCTGCAAGGACTGCAAGATGGCTGAGGGCTCAGGCAGCCAGCATGATTTAGAAAAAGTAGGTTGTATCAAAGCATACAAAGGCTTGATACGCTGGGCATATTCCGGAATGTATGTCCTCCCGAAATTTAAAAAGCCCAGTAATGACTGTAATTTTTTCAGAGTTGTTGGAGCGCGCAACTGGGCGCATTTCTCCAAGAAGTGAGGAGCCAAACCTCTACCTTCATTGTTGAGCTCATAGCCCAGGAACAACACTGTGTACTCAGCAATGTGCGATTTTGCAAAGTTAAATTTGTAACCCATATCTGCAAAGGTACAAATAATCGAATTTACACGACACAGATGCTCCCAAATTTAGTCGTCTGTGAGATATATGTCATCCACGTACGAGCAAGCATCTGGGTCGATTCTCTCCAAAAGAGAGACAATACGTGCGGTAAAAATACCAGGACTATTCTTATAGCCCATTGGGAGACGCCGGAATTGTTTTTGGACCCCAGCGCATGTAAAATTGGTACATTGGGAGCTTAAGCCATCCAAACTATGTGCATAAAAACCGTTGGAAATGTCCAGCGTTGTTTTAAAACGCTTACGCACAAGACTATCCACCAGGGCAGAGCCGTGAGTATTCTGTACTGCACAGTTACGGCAATGCGAGTTTAAATGCCGGTAATCCAATACCAAACGATATGATCCGTCAGGTTTGGTCACAGTAAAAAGAGGATTATTCATCGGTGACACACACGTTTCAATAACTCCCTGATATTCCAATTGTTCAAGGATTTCCGCGACGGAAGATTTTGCTTCACGCCGAAGGGGATATTGAGGTTGAGGCTGCGGCTGAGACCGCAACGGAATTTCGTGGCAAGGAGACAATTTATCCCAACCACATTGGTTACGGTACAGGGCCGGTGCGAGAGCCCGAGCCGACTCTTCTGCAAAATGCTGCGCATGCTCTTTCGAGACAGTGTTCGCGAAACTGGGGAGGATTACCTCCTCCCCTCGCGGCGCCGCGAGCACAAAAGGTGGGGGCCAGTCAGCCTCCGAAAGCAAAATATCATACGTAGAAGACAGATATTCCCAAAATACCCCTTCAACGGTACGCTGTATGTCACCTTCAATTAACAGGACAATTTCATAAAGTCTTTCAGGGGGAGCAAGTCTCGTATCGGCTGTTTCAATTACAACGTAGATATCAGTCGCTGTCACCCTCAGTAGTGGACGCAGCGCCTCTCTGACTATGGTAATCTCCGCCGCGCTGTCCAGCAAGGTCAGAGCCCACGTCAGATTCCGAAGCCGCGTTCTCACTATCTGTGGCATATCGATGCGCTGTTAAGGCTGCGACTTTCTTTTTCGCAAACTGCGGTCTTTTCGGCGTAGAATCCTCCTGCTTCGCTGCGCCTTCAACCTGGCGGGGCTGGCCATGTCCTTGTTGACCACCACGTCCCCTCCCGCCTCCTCCTCCACCGGTCTTCGGGGCCGATAAGTCCTGAAAGGAACGAGGAGAGCGTTGATCAGGAACCTGAAATCGATCAGGTGATTTAATCATCGCGCGATCGCGCAAATCATAAACTTTTTCTGTCGGCGCAGGAACTTGTGTTGCAGGATAAGAATCCTGAGTCTGCTTTTGTTGCTTCCCGTGTCTGTTTTTTAGGCCAATTTTGTTTTTTGGACTTGGGTTGGACATCTGCCGCAGCAGACTGTCCTTGTGGTTGTTTTTTCTCCTTGACAGGAAAATATTTCAGACCTCTACTTGTGCGGCCAATCGTTTTATATGCGGCCACAACTATCTTCGCTAACTGTCGGGGTTTATCGGCATCGGGCAGTGCAGCCAAAGCATTCGACACCTGAAAGTTCACCGCATCTCCTTTAATATTGGAGAGTATGAGATCGCTTACTATCTCAAACGAACCACACAGGCGCATACCCAATTCAACCGCTGCCTTAGCTAAGAAGGTCTCTTTGGGTTGAATCAGGGCGGGCCCATACCTCAGTGTCCTAGAATGAAGGGATCACATCAGCATACACCAGCTCTCTCTGCATGCGAACCGCATCAAGTGTGTTTGTGTGCCCAAAGCAATATAAAAACCCGCCTCAAGACCAAAGTTGGCAGAAGCTGCACTTATGTTATGTCTATGAAGGCGCGAAGATCAGACCTCATAACAATTCTGTATCGTGTTGTTCCTGAAGCTTCAGCACTCTCTGTACAGACATAGTTTATTAAGCAAAGCTGATATCAGAGTAATAACATATTATTCTCATGTAAACCCCAACGAACTACTAGGTTGAAAGCTAAATCAACAATTAAGTGTCGTGTGCAGAAGCAGCAAAAGGAAAAATGGCGTTTAAACATTTAATGAGCCTATGCTAACTTAACACATTATAAAGATATACAGTAGCTATATGACACAGCCCCCAGAGCACACACCACAAGGGGATCGTCCGGAGGGAACCCCAGGCCACCGGCGCTGTCCAGATTGCGTTGGGAGTCTCCCACGCCGGACCTCCCAGGACCACCACGGCAGCGTCCGCAGGGGCAGTATGGAGCTACAGTCAGGCCCCACTGGAGGCGCCCAGAAAAGGAATGGGGCCCGCCAGATGCAGAACGGCGATATCAGGCAGCCCACAACACACTCTCCATTCCAGCGGCGGGGTCCGGGGAAAGCAGGCCGTCACAGAATGCAGGCTCATCGCGCCGGGCGGGTAGCCCGGTCTATGGCCACTCACCACAACGCCCACAATCACGGCCTCCCGGGCCCCCAGGCCCTCCACAAACAAGGTCCCAGCAGGGGTGGGGCGCCGCAGTGCGTGGGAAGGCAATTTGGTTGAACTAGGTGGGTCTTAGGATCTGCAACCCCAGCGCCCCCACTGTGGTTGGGTCCTGGACTTCGCTTGGCCTCACCGGGAAAAGAAGCACCTGGGAGTGCCTGGTGTTCTATCCAGTCCCAGGCAGATGAGGGGGGTCAGTGAAAAAATAGGTGCACTAGTTCTCTAGAGCCTTCAGTTTTGCTGAGAACAGCAATGGTCATTAGAGATGCATGCCTCGAAGTCAGCATTTCATTTTAAGGATGAGCGTTGTCATTGAACAGCCATTTTGAAATCTGGAAATGTGAACACTCTGCTGTTCTCCATCTCCAATGGGCTCACCTTTTGAGCCGCCTGCAGGATGGTGTCCATCTTTGTAGTGAAGGAGCTGGGCAACGACGGAGAGGCACTGAGCTTGTTTATGGGCGTCAGGCAGGGACCCAGATCGCTCGCTCAAAGCATTAGTAAGGGGATAACTCTGAAGCTGGATGAAGAACCAGATCCAGTTCTTAAGGTAGGTTATCATGATAACGGAGCCTTCTGAATCCTTCAGGAGTCCAACCACTCAAATGCCCAGCCTTCGGAATGCACAAGTTGCTACTTGTGTAACGATATATCTGTAAGAGACATTAGTTAGTGATATATTCCTTACCTTAGAATATCCCCAGGCGTCAGACTGCATCCAGAAAGTTTAACTTAGCAGTACCCCTGCGCGTCAGTAGGTGGCGTCCTGTGGCTCCGCGTCAATCACTGGCGTCAAAAGCGCCGAGATGACGTCACGGACAGTACTTAGGCGCCACCCATGCGCACTGACGTCAGTTCTGTACCGGACTTTCCGCGCCTGGAACGCAGAGCGATGCAAGATAATGACCATTAGTTCATATAACTAGGGCCCTAAAAGGGATTACCTTAACCCTAGTAATCAGTTCGCAGAACGGGGAGAATTGGTGGGGCGGTAAGGAATCTATCACTAACTAATGTCTCTTACAGATATATTGTTACACAAGTAGTAACTTGTGCATCTGAAAGAGACACGTTAATGATAGGTTCCTTACCTTAAAATAGATACCCCAGCAATACCAACCCCGATGGTGGGTCTGCGAACAGGATTACACCAGAAAGTCACGGAGCACAGAACAGCCAAAGAAGCTGTCCCTCCGGACTTGACTGTCAAGGCAGTAGTGCTTGGTAAACATGTGCAGCGAGGCCCACGCAGCTGTCTGAAAAATGTCCTGCAAGGGAACGCCGCGTCCCAAGGCAGTAGTGGCTGCCGTTGCCCTGGTGGAATGGGCACACAACCCCACAGGAGGCTACACCTTAGCCAACGAATAAGAGGCCTTGATGCAGAGAACGACCCACCGAGAGATGGTCTGTTTGTGCCCGGCCCGACCTTTTTTGGCGGCCACGTAGCCAACAAAGAGCTGGTCATCCACCTGGAACTGTTGTGTGCAGCTCAGGTAGAAGGAAAGCGCACGTTTTGGGTCCAGACGGTGGAGCCTCTCTTCCTCTCTTTAAGGATGCGGCAAAGTGATGGTCTGACCGATGTGGAAGGGCGTGACAACCTTTGGCAAGAAAGAAGGACGGATCCTCAGAACCACCTTGTCCGGATAAATAGAAAGGAAAGGAGGTTTAGAAGAAAGAGCCTGGAGCTCACTCACTCTTCTGGCAGAGGTGATAGCTAACAGGAAAGCCGTCTTAAGAGTGAGAAGTCGTAAATGACAGAACGTCTGCGTAATGCCTTTTAGAAAACAGTTCACAATCAGGGACTTAAAAAGAGAAGGCTGATCAGGAAGCCATAGAAAGGCGGAAATGGCCGAAAGATAACCTTTGATAGTGCCCAGAGCAGAGCCCTGCTGGGCTAAAGAAAGAAGGAACAAAAGAACCTCGGAAAGAGGGGCAAAAAGGGGATCCACAGCCTTCGCCGTGCACCATGCCACAAACTTGTTGCACCTGCAGGCGTATACCATTTTTGTAGAGGGACGCCTGGCTGCCAGAATGGCATCACAGACTACGGGAGGAAGATCGAAAGGTGTCAACTGACGCCGCTCAATCTCCACGCATGGAAGTAAAGGCTGGACAGGTTCGGGTGGAGAACCGTCCCCTGCTGCTGCGACAGAAGATCCTCCCGAAGAGGCAATCGGATTGGGCGTTCGATAGCCATGCTGAGTAGCTCAGGATACCAGTATCTTCGTGCCCAATCCGGAGCCAGAAGGATGACTTGGGCCTGGTCACGCCTGATTTTCTTCAGCACTCTGGGCAGAAGTGGAATAGGCGGAAAGGCGTACAACAGACCGCATCTCCACTCGTGACTAAAAGCGTCGCCGAGCGAGTGACGCCTTGGAAATTCCAACGAGCAGAATTGATGACATCGCGCGTTCTCTTCGGAGGCGAATAGATCTAACCAAGGTTCTCCCCACTGCTGAAAGAGACCTTGCGCCACGTCCAAGTTCCGACGCCATTCGTGATCCATCAAGCAATGGTGGCTTAGTTCGTCCGCCCTGGCGTTCAGAGAAACTGCCAGGTGTTGAACCACCAAGGTAATGCCTTGATGTTCCAGCCATGTCCAGAGGCGCAGAGCCTCCTGACATAGGGTCCAGGACCCCACCCCTCCCTGTTTGTTGCAATACCACATGGTGGTGGTGTTGTCCATGAACCTCCACACTACATTTCCCCAGACAGAGGGAAAGAATGCCTTCAATGCACGCCGGATCGCCAGCAAAAGGTTGATATGGAGCCGGGACTCCGCCTGGGACCAGAGACCTCTGATTTAAGCCTCTCCCAAATGGTCACCCCATCCCAGGAGGGACGCATCCGTCACCAATGTGTGCTCTGGTTGGGGAAGGGAGAGGGATCGGCCCATGACCCAATCTCGATTCGTGAGCTACCACTGCAATTGTTGAGTAGTGCCCTCCGAGATCTGGACATGATCGGACAGGTTGCCCTGATGCTGTGCCCACTTGAACGTCGGGTCCCACTGCAGAGCCCGCATATGCCATCTGGCATGTGTCACCAGCAGGATGCAGGAGGTCATCAGGCCCAGGAGCCGTAGGGTCATCCTGAATGAAACCCAGGATAGAGGTTGAAAGATCGGAATCATAGCCTGAATATCCCGGACTCGCTGCTCAGGAGGATAAACCCGAAACAGCGTCAAATCCATAACCGCTCTGATGAAGGGGAGCTTCTGAGAGGGACTCAGGTGCGATTTCGGCACGTTGATGGAGAACCCCAGCAATTGCAGGAGGTTGGCCATAGTCTGAAGGTGGTTGACGACTGCCTGGGGCGAGCCTGCCTTCAACAAACAGTCATCGAGGTAGGGGAAGAATGACACCCCCGACCTGCGCAGGTGAGCCGCCACCACCGCCATCACCTTAGTGAACACCCGTGGGGCGCTGGTAAGACCGAAGGGGAGCACGACAAACTGAAAATGCTCCTTACCTACCGTGAACAGCAGGTAATGCCAGTGGGCCGGCAGGATGTAGATGTGAAAATAAGCATCCTGCAAGTCCAACGCTACCATCCAGTCTCCAGGGTCGTGGGCAGCCAGGACTTGAGCCAGAGTCAGCATTTTGAATTTCTCCTTCTGGAGGAAGCGATTGACGCTCGGAGGTCCAAGATGGGGCGCTGGCCCCCCTTGTTCTTCTTGGGGACCAGAAAAAATTGGGAATAACACTCTCTACTTCCGGCACAGGAACACACTTGATGGCCCCCTTGGCCAAGCGGGTCATGACTTCCTCTTGTAGAAGAACCAAATGATCCCCTGACATGCGGTGGCACTGAGGCGGCATGGCTGGAGGGGAAGACTGAAAGGGAAGGGAATAACCCTTGCAGATTATCTGCAGCACCCACCTGTCCGATGTAATTTCGCGCCAGTGGTGGAGATGGTGGCTGACCATGGCATGCTGCTTGAAGCTCGGATTAGGAAGGCTTGGAGGTGTAAACAGCGGGGGTAGAGGCACGCTGGTTCCCAGACCCGTTACTGCAGAAGCCGCGGCCACGCTGAGGCTGGTTCTGCACAGGCTTGTTGGAGGAGTGTGCATGGGTGCCTCTGCCCTGGCCACGAAAGGAACGAAACCCAGGAGTTAAAGGGTTCTTCGTAGAAAGACCCAAGGACTTGGCCGTGGCCCGTGAGTCCTTAAAGCGCTCCAGTGCACTGTCGGCCTTATGGCCAAAGAGGCGGGAGCCATCAAAGGGCATGTCCATGTGCAAACCCTGGACATGGGGCGAGAAACCAGTCGAACGCAACTGGGCGTGGCGCCGCAACGCCACAGTCGTGGAAATTGCCCTGCCCAACGAATCAGTGGTGTCCAAACCACACCTGATGGCAAACTTACCTTCAGCAATCACTTGGGAAAAGACAGCCTGGACCTCCTCAGAATACTGAGGCAAGACCTGAGCAACAGAATCCCACACTGCGTGGGAGTAACGGCCCAACAAGCAGGCAGTGTTAACCGACCGCAGCCCTAAACTGGCCGAGGAGAACAACCTCTTACCAAATTGTTCCAGCCTTTTAGAGTCCTTATCCGGCCGAGCTGTGGGAAAGGCACTCTGAGAGGTCGAGGCCTGAATGACCAGGCTCTCAGGCATAGGGTGAGTGGTCAGGAAGGTGGTATCACCAACAACGTTTGTATCCACCGGCGCCCCGTGGCCAGCCGCAACCAAGTGTCCAAGCGGACTTCAGTAAGGGCCTCGTTAAAAGGAAGCAGCGGCTCAGACAATGTAGACGCCGTCTGGAGCACCTCTGTAAGGAGGTTCGTTTTGAGGGCCAATGTAGGGAGGTCAAGGTTGAGAGCCTCCGCAGCCCGACGGAGCATCATGGTTTAGGAAGCACCCTCCTCCATAGTAGGCAGAGGAGAGGCAAACCCCGGGTCAGAAGAAACATCGAGTTTGCCCGCGTCTTCCAGGTCGTCCACCCAATCTTGCTCGGAATCACATTGCCGGGCAAGAGGGTCCGAGGACCCGTCCCAGTCATCGTCCGCCTCTGGCGTAGAGGGAGCCGGTCGCGGTGGCAGAGCCAGAGCAGGGACGAACGGCGCCGGCCGGGGCCGGAGCCGCTTCCCAATGCAGATACTAGGCCGGAACAAAATGATCCTGGAACCGGGGCAAGGGTGGGATAAACGGCACCCAGTGCGGTGCTGAGGGTAGCACCGGGACCAGAGCCGTCAGCGTTGCACCTCGTGGCGCCGGAGCCGGAGCTAGCGGCGGAGGATCCTATGGCGCTGGGGCCGGAGCCGGTGGCAGAGCCGCCCGACCAGCAGGATCTGGACAATGGAGCGCGGGGCCCGAAGGTGCCCCGGCGGGAACCCGGGGCCTAAAAAGGCAGTCCATGGCAGTACGAAACTCTTGCACCTGCTCGGGTGTCGCCGACGGACCCGGGTATGGCAGGTAGGCAGCGGGACTCCCAGGCTCCAGAGGAGCCGCAGGGGCGGAGCCCCTGTCCCCCTCGTCCGCCTCTGAGGAGCGACGGGGGGACGTCTGAGAGCGAACACGCTTCTTCGACTTCTTTTTATGGCGTCACTTACAGGAATCCAAAGGGGAAGACTTGGAGCCAGAGGAGCGACAGCATTGGTCTCGCGAGAGGGCGCGGGAATGGTCCCTGGACCCAGAGCAGGGGTGTGACGAATGCTGAACCTCCAGCAATTTCCGACACCGCTCCCGCAAGGCTTTCGGGCCATGGCTCGACAGTCCCACAAGTCGTGATCTGTCTGCAGGCAGTAGAGGCACACATCGTGGGGATCCGTCACCGACATATTACGGCAGCATGCCCCACAAGACTTAAAGCCGGGCATCCCTACATGCACCAGGAGAAAAAAGGGGGAGACAACAGTCTCAAAAGAGTAGTAAAAGAATTACTAAGGTACGTGCTCCATCCGGATCTGCGCTTGCTGGCGCGGCAAAAGAAAAAACTGACGTCAGCGCGCATGGGTCGGGCCTAAGTACTCTCCATGACGTCATCTCAGTGCTTACGATGCCAGTAACAGACGCGGAGCCGCAGGACGCCACCTACTGATGTGCAGGGGTGCTACTAAGCAAAACTTTACGGATCCAGTCAGACGCCTGGGGATATTCTAAGGTAAGGAATCTATCACTAACGTGTCTCTTTCAGATCTTCTGCGCAATCTTTATGCTTCTTGAGGCATTTGGTGCGATCGTGGGTTAATTTCCCTTGAGCTTCCAGATGAGGCATGACGTCTGACAGCGTGCATGTCGCCCTAAGTGTGAAGGGTATGTCTAGACGTGGGTCCCGTGCTCACTACACCACTGGATTCAAGATAGCCTGGCTGATGAAGGGTGATACCCTGAAACCAGTCCTACGATGCTTGTTTCCGGTCCAGGGAGGACCTAGCTTGGCAGTTCGGGCTGGACTGTTCCCACAAGGAACAGGGTCAAGAGTGATTTGCATATGGCTGGGTCCAAACTGGGGTGGTGTGGTGAGCAAAAGAATGATGGATTAAACCCAGATCCTTGTGACTGGGGGTGAATGTTTGCATTGTCCAGCATTCCGTCCATCAATTGTTTCTTTTGCATATGTTGCCCTAAGTGGGAAGGGTATGTCCAGACGTGGGTCCCGTGCTCACTACACCACTGGATTCAAGCTAGCCTGGCTGATTAAGGGCGATGCCCTGAAACCGGTCCCAGGATGCTTGTTTCCAGTCCAGGGAGAACCTGGCTTGGCAGTTCGGGCTGGACTGTCCCCACAAGCAACAGGGTCAAGACTGATTTGTATACGGCTGGGTCCAAACTGGGGTGGTGTGGTGAGCAAAAGAATGATGGATTAAACCCAGATCCTTGCGACAGAGGTGAATGTTTGCATTGTCTAGTATTCCGTTCATCAATTGTTTCTTCAACGTTCATTCTGTGCCTGCTACCAATCGGCAGCCCAACAAAAAAAAAGCCAAGAGCAGGCGAGGGAGGACAGAGCCTTAAGTCTTGTTATAGGGCAGTGAAGGTGAGAGAAGAGGTTACACCGCCAAACTTCCTCCAGCAATATACGCTTCAGAGGGAGAAGAGCTCACCCAGACTTCATAATGTCGCTCTCCAGGCTTGGCACAGTTATACCTTGCGGTCTTCGGTGTCTGTCGGCCTCATGCTTCCGGGAGTGCTGCAATGTGCGTTGTTAGGGGACTCTTGCTGCTCAGTCTGCCCTGATGTCATTGGATTCTGGCGCAGCGAGTTGCCAAGCAAGGCCTGCCTCGAGGTAGACTGCTGCAGATTGCTTTCCGTGTCAGCATGGAGGGTGGCAATTGGTGCCCCGGCACACCTTATACATGTCCCCCAGTAATTGCCAGGGAGGTGAGGCAAACGCGCAGGATTAGTTTGGATTATCCGGCCCTCCAAAGTGAAGCTTCACAAAAGGTGGTCCGCCATCTTGCGGGGTCAAATCTCGTCCTCTTTATAAGGCCACTCTTGTAGTCCCATCAGCAGCTTCCCTGCCACAGGCAGGTAAAAGGAATGAACTATATTGCCAGACTTAAATTTTCAAACAGGACATGTAACTAATGTCCTAAAATGTCCCCCCTCCCCAAACGATGACTTGTAGGTGTATGCTACAAGCTGAGAGAAAAGATTTTGTAGAGAGTTTGCCTAATCCTAACAGCTAGCAATGAAGCTATCCTATAATAGAGAACAGGAGAATGTATACGATCTGCCTTTTTTATGAAGCAGAAATAGTGTTAAGAGGGCTTTACAGAATAGAGTGTGAATTGGAATAAATGAGGTCAAAGTACGTTTTGGAATCGAATTCTATGACACATACAGAACTAAATGATGAGGAACTCTTTGTACATTTATAATTGCTCAATAAACTAAAAAGATAAACATTAAAAAAACAAGAGTACATGGCAGTTTTTTGTGAATTAAAAATCTCAAATAATATAAATAACCATGAAGTTAGAGCCCAGTAGGGCAGTTATCCAACAGACTACTAATTTAACTGTTTTCAAATACAAAACATTCAAGCGTATGACCATGCAGAGAAAGGCTGAAACAAATATAAAATACAAGGTGATGGTCAAGTTACTATAATACACCAGTTTGAAGGAAAACTTGCATTTTGCATTATGGACAATTTTGTTTGAATTTCAAAAGGTAAAACAAATTAACAATAGACAATTAAGAACGATTCCAAAAAATAAACGGTGGGCCTAGATATTTGTTCACCTCCTAAAATTTAAAGTCTTGAAGCAAAGCCATTAGAGACAAACGGATACCTTGGCATGTCAAACAAGCGCCATCATTATGTGAGTTCATGTATTTTGCAAGTAAATCTCAAACCTCACCGAAAGGCAGTGGAGAACTGTTATACACGAGTGAAAATACAATAAAAACAGCCAATGAGTGATTGAAGGAGTATTTGGGTTTTAAGAGCGGAGGGGGGCTGCAAATTTGTAATGGTGTAGAATTCTTTAAAGAGGTATGCTTTCATCTCTATCCTGAATTGAAGTAAACATTTTGGTAGTCTTGATGGAAACAATGATGTTGTTTCGGATTCTGAGTTCTTAAAAGGGAAAAGCTGGTTACCTTGACTTTTACATCTCACCTACAAGACAGTGCATAGCTGTCTGTTGTGAGACGTATTGTTAGCTTACAGCCAGTGGGTTTAGAGCACACAAATTGCTTACCATTAGCTGGCTTCACTGTCACTTGCTTATTTCTTTTCCATTAGTATGTGCAGGCTTTCCGTTCTATTCTTGTGTTTGTTACACCCCCGGAGCATGGAAGCATTACTGGGTCTTTAAAAATTGCTCTCTTTTTCAGGCACCAATATCTTCTTTTTGTTTAAGCACTCCATGGAAGTGCATGTGTTCTCCAGCGGTCTTCCTAGTGTGTTTTTCTTCCCAGCTCCATGCGGCTCTCTCTAACCAGTGTGGTTCTCTTTAAATCCCTTGTGAGATTTACTTGTACTCATGTGCCTGCATTGTTTTCTTGCCCAAGAGCTTTTCTCCCTTCCCAAATCCATGTTACTCTCTACCAATTTGCTTTTTTCCACTGTCGTCCATACTCCGCGGTGGTCTCTCTCTCTCACCCAATGCTCCCCTGCGTCCTCCATGTTGCTCCCCCCACTCGCTCGATGTTGTCTCTGGCCCTCTGAGTTGCTTCAGGCCCCATCGGCTCCACTTGCAGCTTCTGCATCCCCCCTTCCATGTTGCTTCCCCTTACACTGGCTTTTACCCCATGTTTCTTCAGTGCCATCCCGCTCCCATGTTGCTTCTCTCTGCTCACCCACAAGCTTTTCAAAAAAACTGCTTTTGAGCTTTTTTTTTGCCAAGCCGAGATGAATTGGTAAGGAAGATGAAAAGAGGTGATGTCAAAATATTATGATTGGCTTTTTTTCTTTTTTAGCCATGCTGCCCGGCATTGTAGATGCTGTACAGTAATTGCGGCTAAAAGAACTTGGCAAAAAACCTAGATCCCAAAGGCAAGACCTTATTGGCTTTGTCACTATTTGCTTTTTTGCCTTTCTACATCTCCAGTCTGATTGTGTCCTGACTTCATAGTGCAGAGAGCCACCAGAAGTAATGAGCTTCTCAAACAGACAGGCAGAGGATTGTTCATGGTGACTTTGCAGAAGATGCAGGCTGGCAAGAAAACTAGTGGGCGTGAGGTGGTCATATTTAGTCAGGTCCTCGATAAAGAGCTGCAGCATCCAAGCCCCTTCATCCACAATGCAGGCGTCCAAAGAGTCATGTGATAACTATGTCAACTTCTTCAATGAGAAAATCACCAAGATTGAGTTCTCAATGAACGACTACCGCCAACCTCCTGTCGATAGCCCGCTTCCAGGAGAAGAAAAGAACCCACCCAGCCTCCCCCCAAACAACTGGAAATCTTTCAACCGAATCTCCGAAGCATTAAATGATTACCAGTTTCAAACCCTCGTCTCACATTGCCGGCCCAACTGGCTAAAAAGCTCAAAATCTCCCTTGCCCCACTCTGGACCAGGATTATAAATAGCTCCCTGAGAACCGGAGTCATGCTAGACTGCCTCAAAATAGGCCAAGTCACGCCACTACTAAAAACAACGGGCTCTGACCCAAACGATCCCAATAACTTCAGACTGGACTCCAATCTCCTGTTCCTAGTGAAAATACTGGAAAGATGTGTTCTCCTTCAACTCACCCAACACATAGACAGCAACAACCTGCTAGACCCTCATCAATCGGGCTTTAAAAAAGGTTGCAGCACAGAGACAGCGATTCTGACTGTCATTGATGTCTACAAATCTCAAGATACAGACCGATGCAGTTTACTCATTCTCCTGGATCTATCGGCAGCCTTCGACTCAGTTGACCACAAACTACTCATTAAGGTACTTCAAGAAAGGGTAGGAGCTAAAGAGGTGGGCTTGCAATGGTTCACCTCCTTCCTGCAAAACCGCACCTAACGAATAAAAATTAAAAACTCCATGTCTGACCTACTCCCCATTAACAGGAGCGTCCCTCAATGATCAGTCCTCTCCCCACAACTATTCAACTTCTACATGGAGCCTCTCACCAACATACTCAAAAAAGCCAATATTCCCTTCCACCTCTATGCGGATGATACCGAGATCTATCTAGAAACTTCCTCCATCTGTGAAATTCAGAGACAAAACACCCTAAAAGAAGTTCAACACTGGCTATCCCCCAACCACCTGAAACTCAACCAAGATAAGACGGAAATCCTTCTCATATCAAATAAAGAGCAGACTCACCAAATCACAGAATGGCTTAAATCTATCAACGCTCTCAACTGCCAGCTCACCCCAGCCGACTCAGTTAAATCACTGGGAATCACTTGGGAAAGTCGGAGTGGATTTGTCACAGGAAGTTGGTTTGTTCCTGAATTCCGGGAACCCTCACCTGGAAGCAGGCTGACCGCATTTCAAACCGGAGGGAATTACATGTTCAATAAAGAGCAACCGTTGGTCAGCCCCCTGCGAACGTGATCAACACTACAGCAGCGCGGAATCAGAGGTGATTAGCAGAAGTTAGAGGACTCGTATAATTGCCATCTGAACGCGGTCGCTGTTGAGCAAACTCCGCTCGAGTGTGGAGAGTGACGAGACGAGGAAAACGCCGGTTGCAGCACCCGGCTCCCAGCGCGGAAAAGCGGGGAAAAGCCTGCAGAGTTCCTGAATTAAAAGGCAAGCAGGATAGATCGCAGCGAGCTCACCCTGCTTCTGAGGCACATCCAGGAGGTTGAAAGTATCCCGGACGCGGAAGGACCAACGGAAGGAGCCGCGAGCAGGGTCCTGGGAGCGGCTGGAGCCGCGTGATCTCCCCGGACGTGGCAGTAGCCGCGAAAATCCCCGGACACGGCAGCAACCGCGAATGGTGTTTCGACTGTGGCTGCAAGGAAAGTGAGCAGTGACTCGGGTGCGACAGGAGCAGGGTGAGCCCTCTGAGTGCGGAGGCTGACGCGAGTGGTGCTCCGGGGGCTCCCCGGACGTAGCGGAAGCCGCGGGGGCAGTAACCTATCGCCCGGGTTCGGCCAGGCGTGGCAGTAGCCTGAAAGGGTACCCAGGACGCGGCAGGACTTACTATCGGTCCTAGGTATGTGGCTAATTCGGCAAGGATTAGCCTTGTGGAGCTACAATTTTCCCTTTTACTGCAGCTGTCCAAGGACTCTGTCAACTAACGGCAAGGAGCATAAAATCATTTAATTGACCACTTTTCTCTTGTTATACAATCATTTTTAAGCGGTCCACAGTACCTACTAAACACCTCTTACGGCTTGGGTTGTGCACTATAAAAACTTCCATTGGGAAGCAGACCTTAAACTAAATGGATTAACATGCAGCGGAAGGGGGGGGCATGGCCACGAGGTAAGCATGGCGGACGTGCGTTAGTGTAGCTCCGTCCACTGACCGTTACACGAGCGAATTATCCTGCTGCCCGATACCCCCCGACCGCCCATTTCCCTCCTCTACAGCACCGGAGCCTGAGGGGTCACTGTCAAAGCACTCACCTGCTGCGGGGTCCTTCCTGAGACCGGAATTGAGGATCGGCGGAGGGGCGGCCTGATATCCGATCCGCAGCCGCGGACCGCAGTAGGAGCGCCGAGCCGCGGACTCAGAGCCTGGCTACTCAGACGACTACGGGACGCAGGCACACGGAACGACACTGCGTGGCCAGGGAGCGACTCCTGGGAACCGGAGCATCGCCATCGATTGCCGTGCCCAGAGGCCGCGGAAGCAGCAGAGCGGAGGTGTGTGCCGGGTGAAGGAGGCGATCTCTGGGCGCCACACGAGGGCGGCGACTGCAGGGCAGAGTCGGCGCTACACCGGTGGGGACCCGACCCGTTCCCGCTTTACCCCCATCGGAGCTGCTGAAGAGCCATTGCGATTCAGAAAAGGGGGATGGCGATGGACAGAGCATCTGAATTAAACAGAACACTCATACCCAGTCAAAAGATCAGGGCTTGATCCATCACCGTTTTTTAGCTCACTACACCATCCCAGTTCAGAACCTGGCTATATGCAAATTAGTCTGACCCTGGCCCAGTGCATCATGGGAACAGGGCAGACCAAACTACCAAGCCAATTCTTTACTGGAAAGGAAACAAGCTTCCGGGGACCGGTTTCTGGCATTGCAGCCGTCTTCGGCCCGGCTTGCTTGAATCCTGATGGTGCAGTGAGCAAGGGACTCATGTCTGAGCATACCCTGCCACTCCTATAGTGGCCAAAACGATTCCATCACCACCCCCTTATCTGAATCGAAGAGCCATTGCGGCGGACCCCGCCTGCGGAGACTGCGAGTAATCCTGTGGACCGGCACCTCATACACCGGCGGTGGGGCACTACTGACACCCTAAGTGATAGCGGCTGACCGCCATAAACGACAGTGGCCGCCATTTTGTCTTCGTCACTGCAGGGCCTCACACGGGGACCCCGGCGGGACTGGTGCTGCCTGAACTTTATAGCGCCGCACAGTAACAGCGGCTCGAACACGGCGCTCGGTGCTGCGCCAGACGAGGGACACAGCACACGTGAGTCTTCCTTGGGGCCCAGGCTGAGGCACCACAAGTGGCAGAAACGGGCGCACCTACGGGGAAGACCGGCCCTGAACCCACGAGCGGAGCCACAACGGAGAGAGCATTGCAACGCCGGGCGGGGCCTTGAGCTAGTGGACGACACCGATATACCACTGAATGAGATACGGTTACCCTCGGACGGACCGCAGCGGCCACTTCACGGCGAGGACACACACCCTCTACACATATACATCTACAGTGATCTGAGTGCGCGACCCGCGATAGCTACGTGCCCCCTGCCGCCGGATGCAACGACCATCATGGGAAGGAACAGGGCCAAAGCGCAGGACACAGGCGCTAACGCTGACCTACAATCTACGGGTTCGGAAGACCCGCTGGCCTCCTCCAATGTGGAGATCATTCCACCGACGGGTATGAACACCCAAGACACTAAACTCGACCTTATACTGGCTGAAATAAAGGCGACCAGGGAAGCACTAGAGTTACGCATGGACACTATGGCGACCGGCCTGTCGCTCCTAAAGGCAGATCACAACAAGCTGGCGGAGAAGGTCTCGGAGCACAAGATCGCACTGGAGGACCTAATCCCACAACATACTGTTCACTCCACGAAGTTGGAATGTATGGAAAAACAGATCAAGCTGCTATGGGACAAGGTGGACGACGCAGAAGGGCGCTCCCGCCGCAATAACGTGCGAATTTTGGGAATTCCGGAGCGCAGCGAAGGGAGGAACCCCACTCAATTTGTGGAGGAATGGCTAAAGAAGATCGTTGGCCCACAAGATCTCACTCCGCTATATAGCGTAGAGAGGGCGCACAGAATGCCGGCGACACCACCAAAGCCTGGGGCGCCACCAAGACCACTCATAGCGCGTTTGCTGAACTACAAAGATAGAGACTCTGTACTCAGAGTGGCGAGGGAGCAGGCACAGTTACGCTACGAGGACAAAACCATCTCAGTGTACCCAGACTTTACCCCGACGGTGCAGAGAGCCAGATCGTTGTTCCTGGGGGTGAAGCTCAAATTTCGAGACAGAAACCTTAAATATGCACTGTTATTCCCTGCTCGCCTCAAGATACTGCACGGTAATAAATCCTATTTTTTCGACTCTGCCGAGGATGCGGCTGAATGGATGGAAGTGACGCTTACACCGCCGACTACCCAAGACCTCTTCGAAGACGATCGTGGCGGCGGACCCTCCCACCGAAACCGGGGACACCCGACTAACGGACCTGAAAAGCACGCAAAAGGATCCACGGCCAGCGGAGGCAACAAATCAACCAGGTCTGGTAGACCCGCGAAGATTGGCCACCTGACTGAGGCAGCGTTGGCGGCACATGATGCAGGAAGACACCCTTGCTAGCTCGTATGATACGAGATGACCCAATACACTTGCCAATTATAGAGGTATTCGACCAGGAGGGGGCCCGAACATTGACCCAACTGGGCATTAACACAGCGTTTAGGAATTACTATGCAACATTATATGGTCCGCCCAGACCACTGCCGGATGCGGCGTTCGAGGAGTTTCTGGCCGGAATTGACTTGCAGAGACTTGCAGATCATCAATGCAAGGAGCGGTCTTGCCCTATCACGGTAGCAGAGATACGCCAGGCGATACGAGCGCTACCACGGAATAAAACACCAGGCACTGATGGCCTTCCGGCCGAGTTTTACGGTGCTTTCATCGACCTCCTTGCCCCGCGCCTCCAGGTGGTATACCGAGAGGCGCTACAGACGCGGAGCCTCCCACAGACGTCACTTCAGGCCCTAATAGTGTCACTCTTGAAACCGGGCAGGGACGGCCTACACTTAGCCAATTATAGACCCCTCTCCTTGTTGAACACGGATTACAAAATTTTGAGTAAGATCCTGGCGACGAGACTGGCACAGTATATACCGCGACTGATCCACCCCGATCAGTGCGGCTTTGTGCCAGGTAGGAGTACTGCCATGAACCTCCGGAGGCTCAGCCAACTTATGCTCAGCGGGCCGGAGACGCCACATAGAGAGGGTTGTATTTCCCTGGACCTGAAACAGGCTTTCGACTCCCTCAGATGGGACTACATGCTGGCGGCTCTGGCACGTTTCGGCATACCGCCCGACTATATCAAATGGGTTCAACTACTATACACCCGTCCCACAGCTCGGGTCCGTACGAATAGATGTATCTCGACGCCCCTAGACATAGCGAGTGGAACAAGACCGGGATGCCCACTGTCCCCGCTATTGTTTAAACTGGCGTTAGAGCCTTTGCTCTGCAAGCTCCGGAGTCTGGCACAACACAGGGGCATAAAAAGAGACGGAGTCACGCATGTGGTATCGGCATACGCTGATGACATTGTTCTGTACTTCAGGGACTTGGGGGGGGGGCGGGGGGACCTGGACCCTATCCCAGACATCTTCGAGAGCTTTCGCTCGTTATTAGGGCTCACTATAAGCGAGTCGAAATCATACGGGTTCTACTTCCCGACGACAGAGGCGGAGACCCACATACCCTTCGCACCGCACGCCTTCCAAGTGGCGGAGACAACCTTTCGCTACCTGGGGGTGCAGATCTACAGAGGCGCGAGGGACATGCTGGATGGCAACCTAGGGAGAGCGATCACGGCGCTGAAATCCCAGGTACTCTTTTGGACGGCGCTGCCACTATCAGTGTTGGGCAGGGTGACCATATCTGAGATGGTGGTACTACCCCGTCTCCTTTACTACTTCACTAACATGCCGTTCCTGATCCCCGCCTCCATGTTTAAAACACTAGATACCCTACTAACAGAACTGGTATGGGGCGCGGGAGAAGAAGACTCAGTTTGGCCAAACTGCAGCTTCCCACTGCATCGGGAGGTATGGGTGTGCCAGACCTTCGGGCGTACAACTTTGCCTGCCAACTACAATGGCTCGCCTACTGGCTAGCCGGGTGGAACCTGCACGAAATCCATGCCTCCGAAGCGGACTGGAATAAGATCCCCCGGCTAACACCACCACTACTTAGACTTGCGATCACATACTGGAGACGGGCAGTGAGATACACGTCTCGCGCGACCTCCTAGGCCCCTACGATTCCATTACTAGGACTCCCGGTGGGACTGGGACCACTTTCGAATCAAACACTCTCAGAATGGCACGAGGCGGGTGTCATCCACACAGGGGACTTCTTCCACAATGGTAGGGTTTTGTCATTTGAAGACTTTCGCAATACACACCATACATCGAGGGGGTCATTCCTGCTGCATGCCGGGGTACGTCACTATGTCACACGGGTATGGGCGCCACACAGCAGAGAGCCACCCACGAACCTATTGATCACCATGCAATACCTAATGGGGTCGGGCAGTCATCTAATGAGATGGCTGACGCATGGAATCCGAGAGGGCAGGGCAGTCTTGTTACAGCCTCAGAGTCCAATGGGAACAGGACATTGGGAGACCAGTCAGGGACAAGGAATGGGACAGAATACTTGTGTTCCCGAAAAAGGTATCGAGAAACCCGAAATTTAAATTTATACAGCTCATGATCCTACATAGTGCGTACCTGACGCCACACCGCATCCATGCTATGTTCCCCAACGCAGCGGACACATGCCCCCGGTGTAATGCGGAAGACGCAAGCCTGGCCCATATGCTCTGGGAATGCCTGAAACTGGGGTACTACTGGACGACTGTGCATAATGATTTGGTCAGACTGGTCCCCTCAAAACCATACGCTGCCCTAGAATACACATTATTAGGGCTGGGTCCTGTAGAACGGGAGAGGAGTGTGGGCACGCGCTTCACTGATTTGGCCCTGTTACTGGCAAAACGCACTTTAACAATGAAATGGAAATCGCATAGGCCTCCTGATCCAGAAATGTGGAAGGCAGAGGTGCTGAGATGGGGTAAGGCTGAAGGCATGATATTACAGCGGGAGGAGCGCAAGGCACTCAGAAAGAACCCTATATCCATAGATTGGAACGCATTAATGGGATCGTTTGAGACGGGGGGAAGTGCCGCCTCCGACACCTCCACAGAGGTGGGTTAATAGCCTTTTATGTCTGGAACTGCCTGAATAACGGGTGTTATACCTGTATCTAGGTGCACACAACGGACACTACATACAAGGAAACACCAATAGGCTCCCCTACAAGATCGAGTCAAATACACTACAAGTCATATGTGCACATATGTTGGGCTGAGAACTGTATTTCTGGAAATAGACCTACAAATGCCTCGGGTGGGAGGGAATGGGAGGGGGGCGTTACGTTGGGATTGTTTGGTACCATAAAAATGAAAACTGTCTATTGTCGCAAGTGACTGGTATCTCAATGCACATCTGTAATACGTATTTCACAATTTTACTTACCATGTCGTGATATTATCTGATACTACTGTCAATAAAAAAGATTTTAAAAAAAAAACATGCAGCGGAAGTAACGAGCAGAATTATAATTACCATGACCAAGTAAAGTATGACTAGCAACTAAATTCTGATTTGCTTGAAAACGTATAGTCACGTGAGAAACGGAGATAGGGAACGGGAACTGGGTGATAGTCTCGGTGTTGCAAGAGCGGCGCACCGGTCTACTGGCACTTTGGAGCTCTACCCCTCAGGTTGGGCTGCCTGGAATTGGGCAAAAATATCTTCTTCAATTCTGGATCAACAGAAGGGGACAGCAAGGGATAGCATCTCAAGTACACCGCGGGTCAATACCCCCAGGGAACAACTCTTCGCTATAGTCCGGACGATTGAAATTATAACCAAAACAACACTAAGCGACGTCCTATACTGTCATGGCTTACAAAAAACTAAGGTCAAGAACCATCTTTATGAAAAGGATGGGAACGGAAGAGGCAATTAGAAGGAGTACTAGCAAGACGCTAAGAGCAGGAAAGACTGTAGTAACTCCCGGGATTAAAAAGTACTTTGTAAATCTAAAGTCAGATGAACAAGGGCAACTAACAAAAGACCAGATAACCAAGGGAAAAAAAGGGTGTAAAGAGGATGCAAAGGACGGATTATATCAAACCAACACTCAAAGAACACCTGAGGCTCCTCAAAAAAGTATTCAAATTGCCCTGGAGGACTCAATCTCTAACCATAATGTGTCAGGTTCAATAATACCAGAATCACCCACAACACAACAATCCCAAGAATATAATATCACCTGTCCAGACATAAATATCAAGGACCTAATATTTCATAAGGGACCCCAAAAGGAGACTCAGAATATACAGAATAGCACCCCGCAAAAACCTTCTGACTTAGAGGGTTACCTAGAAAAATCGCCAGACCAGTCTCTTCAAAAATACAGGCTTTTCTAACAACTACACCCCAGTCTCCGAATCTGTGTTTACCCTGCAAAATATCCTGGAATCGGTTCTCATTCATCTAGGGAATATACTGGAAAACTCTGACCAAACCCTCGATACTCAACTAGGAATATTAAAATTTCTAGTAGAGGGAAAAAGTAAGAAAGAGCAAGTGAAATCAACAAAAAACCAGGAGTCTGTGGTAAATGCAAAGAAGAAAACTCTTATAATCCAAAAGCTGACTCAGCTGACCCTTTAAAAAAAGAAATTGCAACTCAAACCGGAAGGAAACCTTTTATGAAACCTCAGGTTAATCAGGATAATAACCAGATTTATTCCCTCAGAAGCCTCTTTAAGGAGGAAACCATATCAATGTCACATTATCAGCCTAAAGCGTACTATCCAATTTTCACAAAAGCAAACTTAAATTCACTGTGAATAGCCCTGAAATACCTCACTGCAAAACAACTGCTGAGATTGAGCTGCCCAGCGATGATACACAGGGCCAAGAAAGTAATATAGGCAAAAGAAAACAAAAGAGGACCAAGCTGAAAGGGATAAACACGCAAAGAAGAATAGTGAAAAAGAAAGCACGTAAAATAAGATATCAGAATGATCCCCTTTTACCAACTGGATTATCAGATAAAGAGGAAAGAGCAGTACCCTCCCAGATCTCGAAAATAAAGGAGCAGAAATCACCAATATCTACCCAAACTGTTAATGTTAACCTACTGAGCAAACTAAATCCAAAGGCAAAAAATGTCTCTCTAGGAGGACACGGTCCTTCAAGCCCGGCACTAAGAGAGATCCCAAAAAGAACTGTCTCTACCCAGAAAAAGCATTCACAGGCAGAGATAATCAGGTCTAAATTTCTGGAAATTACAGAATTATTTCCGGTAGACGAAGCTCCACTCAATCGTGTTCGAATTATTAGTCTGCTTCAAAAGATCCAACTGTTACAATCGCTAGCACGAAACGAAATAAAATTAGTTACGTTCCCGGAAGAATAAAAAACAACGACAGCAATTGTAGAATTTTGGTCTCCAGTAATACCAGGAATTATACTGAAGGAGAGCGAGACCCTCCATAAATATGGTTACGATCTGACCCCAGTATTACAGCACGAAGTTCACAAAAACCCACAACTGAAGAATCTCTTAAAACGCAGCGATCAAAGCAAATCTCTAACACCATGACCAAGCCCCCAGACCATATTGCAGAAAATATATTTGTCTCCATAAAGAATGGTAAGAGAGAAGTCTGGAGTAAAAATACCCCCAGCGAGGAAACAATAAAGGGGGAATACTCATGGACCTGGATCTCGGAGACCCTGAACCATAATAAACAAACCAAGAACAATACATTTCCCGTTTAGCACAGGCTTGACGATCACCTCTTGGAATATAGCGGGAAAAACTAAAGAAAAAATGGCTGAAATAGCAAAAAACTGCCCAGCTATAGTGGCCCTCCAAGAAACATGGTCTACACAAAACTTCAACCAAGAGAAATATTTCGTATATGATACCATTGCAGAGCAGGTTGAACGGGGACATGCAAAAGGAGGGATAGTGATTTTATTAAATGAAGATTACAAATGGGCCCAAGAAATAATACCAACTAATTCAAATAACCACCAATGTATCAATATCAAGTTCGGGACAAATCCTCTAGAAACTTTAAAAGATCTACTAATCTATAACATCTATATCCCCCCTGGAGCAAAAATGGACACACTCGCTTTAGAAATCTTAAAAGATATTGAACAAACAATAGAAAACCAAGGTTATCCAGCGTTCTTTATCATGGGGGACTTAAATGGGAAAATATCTAACGAGTCATTACAAAAATGGGCAGATTGGCACAAAGAAGAGGCCTTGGGTATCTCCACTCCACTACTGCCTAAAGAAAACAAGGCGGATAAAAGAGGAAAAATCCTAATAGCATCACTCCCTGTGTTAAATGGAGTAATACTGAATGGCAACGTAGAAGGCGACATTCCCGCCTCAAATACAAGACCGGGTAATAGTAATCCCTCACTATTGGACTATATGATCTGTAGCTATGACCTATATGGATCAGTTGTACAACTCAAAATTAATTTTGTTCATGGTAGCGATCATGCCACTCTACAAGCAAAAACAGAGTGGAGAATACAATCTTCCTTGTCAAGTCGAATTATGTACAACCATAGCACAGTTCTGGCAAACCTAAGCCAAAGACGTATTCATTGGAATTCGGCTACATTAAACAAGATAATCAACATAATTGATTCAACGCAACTTCTGCAAGTAAACCATTCTGCAAATCAGATAACAAATTTTGAAATGGTCATCTAAAAGCTAACACAAAAATTGCAGGAAAAATTGATGCAATCAATAACAAAGAATCAAAACAAAAGGCCAAAGTTAGCGACCAATACAAAACTTCTGAATAAACTGATAAGAGAACAGTTCTTAGAATATTCTCCATCTAAACAGCTAGAAATTAACAAAATAAAAAATCAACGAAGGAGAGAAGAGGAAAAAAACAAGAGAATAATACAAGATCAAAATTGGGTAGACCTGCAGATAGCAGCGAAGCAAAATAACCAACGAGCCTATTGGAGCATAATCGCCAAAGAAACGGGCACGAAAAAAGCCCTACAAGCTATCCCGGTCCCTCCAAAGGAATGGGATCTTTACCTTGCCAACTTATACAAACTAAACACCAATTCAGAAATGATCAATAATCTTACTATGAATGCAGAAATAAAACCTCTAAATGGTGGAGTATCTAGCTCTTTCTCAATTGAGTTACACATAAGAAAGGCAAGAACAACAGGAGCCTCAGGCCCAGATCAAATACCGATCAAGGTCCTCCAGTGCAACCCCAAAGAAGGGAGCAAGATGTTATCTCCCCTTTTTAACTATATCTTCAGTACTGGAGAAATTCCCAAATCATGGAAGGGGAGTATAGTAATACCAATACATAAAAAGGGTACAAGGCTACACCCTGGTAACTATAGGCAAATAGCCCTCTTGGATGCAACAGGAAAAATCTTTACTGCAACAGTTTTAGATCATCTTAAAGATTGGGCCTTTTCATCTGGACAAATTCCTCTATATCAGGCTGGATTTAGACCAAAGCATTCGGTCACGGACAACATTGCGGTGTTACAAACCATCCTAGATAAATACGTGACAGCTAAATCTCAGGTCGTATATGCTGCTTTTATTGACTTTCCCACCGCATTTGATAGAGTGGATAGAGGAACACTATGGAGAAAACTTGGCAAAATGGGCATCCCGGACAAACTATTACACATACTCATATCATTGCGTACAAAAACCTGGTGCCAGGTTCAAATGGGAAGGGAAAAGGGTCTCACTAGTTCTATCCAGACTCCAAATGACCTAAGGCAAGGATGCCTTCTTGTTCCCCTACTGTTTTCCCTGTATCTTAGTGATTTGCCTCAACGTTTTCAGCAGATATGTAACTTTCCACCAAAAATTGCCCTCCACAAAATACATACGATGTTATATGCAGACGATATAATTTTACTAGATCTAACCCCATTTGGACTGCAAAGGAGCCTCCAGGCACTTCACAAATACTCGGAGGAAAATTATCTAATCCCGAACATCGCGAAAACAAAAATAGTCCCGTTCTCAGGAAGGAAAAAGAGCATCAAATTCCATTGGTCCCTAGGGGAAAAAAGGGTGGAAGTCGTAAATGAATACACTTATCTAGGTCGAATCTTCACTAAGTCTTTACAGAATAGGCCCCACACTCTGAATTTGACCCGGAAATCGGATATGCACGTGGGAGCACTTTCAAGATTGTACGCCGCTTCTGGACAAAGACACTTCTTCTCCATGCTTAAGGTATACAGCGTAAAGATCCCACCAGTACTGTCATACGCTCTGGAATATATACCAATAAGCCAATGGAGCTTTTTAGATCTAAACGAAGGTGAGATCCTATGGAAAATCACGAAGCTGTCCCAGGCGGTACCAGTACAAGCCCTCCGCCTAGAGTATTCATTAACTAGTGCCTATGCCAGAGGAATTGCTAATATCATCAGGTGGGCATTCAATCTCCTACACGCGGATGAAAGAACGCTCCGATCCTTGCTTAAAATAGAAACATTTGAACGGGAATCATCGAAGCATGTATTTTCAAGAAATGTCTTAACTGCTTTCAAACTTTCAGAGACTAATACTAATCTGCTACTATCCTGGACACCTGTCCACCTGAAACTCTTCTTAAAACATTTTACCCCAAGACTTAGCTTTGACCTTGACGTTCAGCATTGTTTTAAATTGCCTCTTTATAAAAATGTTGCAGAATCTATTGTTTTCAAGAAACCTCAACAGTATATTAAATGTAATCTTAACCATGGGGCTAGGAGATCGATTGTGCTGCTCAGATTAGGAATACTTTCTGTAAAAGCCGTTACATATAGGTGGCACTTAAAAGAAAGCACTATTTGTAATCTGTGTAACGGTAGAGAGCAGGACTTGGAGCATCTATTGTTCACCTGCCCAAATGCAACAGTTGTTAAGGCAAGAAAAAGGTTTCTACAACCAGTCTACGCTAAATGTAGAATCAACTCAGCACACACAATGATTATTCTATGTAAAACTCCGCCAAATGAATTTGTATGTTATAACTTTTTAAAACCATTTTTAACTTTGTATTAGAACGAAAACTTTTTAACAAAGTGGGTTAAAATTGAATATGGTGTACTAAATATTTGTGTTCCTCAGTGGAGAACCAAATAAAATAAAATAAACTTGAAACTTGAACTGGGAATCACTCTGGGCCAAAACTTAGACATGATCAAACACATCAAGAACACTGCAAAGAGCACCTTCCTCAACCTAAAACTTCTCTACCAAATAAAACCCTTCATCCCTTCCAACGACCTCAAACAGGAAACTCAATCCCTGGTATTGTCCAGGTTGGACTACGGGAAGGCAACCCTCATAGGCACACCAAAAGCCCACCTTGCTCCCCTCAGATCAACTTTTAATGCAGCAGCCAGGATGGTCACCAGAGTAAAGAAATATGAACACATCTCCCCTGCTCTCAGAGAGCTAAAATGGCTCCCAATCGAAATGAGTGCCAACTTCAGATCTGCCTGTCTCTTACACAAAGCTCTGCACACTGGGAAACCTGCCTACCTGGCCGCCAAACTCAATAAGGCCGGCCAGGCAAGAACCCTCAGGAGTACTAACACTCTACTTCTCATTCCGCCGAAACCTCGCGAGCAAAAAACACTATCACGCCCCTTCTCTGGAAACGCTCCCAAAATCTGGAACTCCATTCCAGTCCATATCAGGACCATCCCCTCCTTCTTAAAATTCAAAAGTCAGCTCAAAGACCTCTTCCTCAATAGTACTCTCCCGAATGGTTACATTAACCTTAACGGAGAATCGCGCATACTGCAGCTTTTAGCAACGTGGATAATGAAGGCTTTCACACCACCTACCTCTCGAAGTGCTTCTCTGCCCCCCCTCCTTCAACTGGACTCGTCGCTACTCATTGTGTACTAATGTTTTACTGTGTCTACGACTGCCATACTATGTGTTCGATTTCTTCACTTTAAATGTTGTAAAGCGCTCCGATACCTCCGGGTCTGGCCAGCGCTAAATAAACCTCTTAAATAAATAAATACATGTACTGTGCCTTTGAGTGGAAGCAGTTGCGGAGTCTGGGACACCATGGAGTAGGGCCTGTTTCAACATTATGCTGAGTGGGTTACTTAGTATATCTCCGTAAATGTTGGTTGAAGTACATACACTGGAAACATTACTGTTGGACGGTTATATTGTGCAATATCTACAAACATGCACTATTCAAAAGACCACCTGTTCAAAATGTAATATTTCTATAACTACAATTTACAAACAACTGAATTAACTCACCTGTAGCTTTCGTGCCATAAACACTATGTTCTGGTCCGCTGAATTGTATCTGTAGCAATTCATGAACATTAATCGCATGTCAGCAGCAAATTCTTGTGCATCTTGGTATTTTCCGTTCTCCATTTTTTCCTACAGGACAAAAACTCATTAGCATAGATAATAAAATAGAAATTGTGAAGTACTCACACTATACTGAGAACTAGAGAAAACATGGCAATGATTCAAAAGAGCATTAATGAAAATTTGCCTAGCACTGTAAAGGTAAGTTTCAATTCTATTAAGGACACGGAGGCGAGGAGTATGCTATGTCTTTCTCCACTTTATTAACATTATAATTTTCATAGGTGCCAGAAAGTTTTTTTTTTTTTTAAACATTTTTATTTGTTTTAGTACACGTTACAGCAAGACAGTTGGCATAGGTTAATTTCAAGGTTACAATTATCTAATAGTATTTGTACAGTAGATACATTTCTCTCAGAACTCCTTTTTCTATAAACATCATCCTTAGTACAGTAAGACATTTTTTAATACAAATTTGCATGAATCATAAGTAAAAAACATGACCAAAAAACGTCAACTCCCATGACACCGAGGTAGGTATCCAACACATTAGTCCCTCCATAGTGTACATGAACATTACATACTCCTTTTACACTATTGGTTCCTCTTCTTTCTTTGCGCAAGTTACACTAATCACACAATCACTGGTCCTGTTTTGAGTCCTCGTTACCTGAAAGAACAGAGACAGCGTAAGGTCTCAATTGAAAAACCCGAAGGATACCAAGATTTTAACATTGCGTACAGAAACCAAACCTTCAATTACATTTTCCAACAGAAATTGCAACCATATAGACCATGAATCGGTTAGTTGCCATCGTACGGGCGGTTTCGCACAAGAAAAGTGCTTCGGGCAGGGTAATCTTTGCCTCCATGTCCTTAATAGAATTGAAACTTACCTTTACAGTGCTAGGCAAATTTTCATGCTACGTCAGGACAGGAGGCTCAGATTATGCTAGTTTAACGCTTACTCACCACTAACTGAGCAACCTCCATTACACGCTTGAAGTAAAATCTTTTAAAGGTCTAGACCAAGGACCAGTACACTGCCCGCCTCAAATCCCCCAGACTGGCCCCCCCAAGAAAAAGCTTTTGAAGCCATCGCCCCTGTGGTTGAGTGGGCCCAAACTGTTTTGTGTCAATGCCTGCATCTTGCATGACCCAACGCACCCACCTGGCTATAGTGGGGGAAGAGAGCCTGGTGTGGTTTCCTTAGGGCAATAAGCAATTGACGCTCGCCCGGAGGGCGAATCTCCTGAGTTATTTCCTCATATGCCTTGAGGCAGCCCACGACACACAATTTTGGGACATCCGGGAAAAGCCAGGTACGAGACCGTCCAGGAAAGTGACTTAGTGCGACGTCCGACCGTGAACACCACCCCATCCGGGGAAAAGACACTCGCTGAAATGTCCAGCGCCCTTGACCTCCGAAACTCTCCTACAGGAGACTAAGCCTTAAGGCATTGCAAGTTTGGCCGAGATTTCTTTCATTGAAAGATATTTATTCGGTTGCCAAGATAGAAAAAGGTTCAGGACCAAATTGACGTCCCAGATAGCGGAGTAGCGTGGTTCCGGGGGCAAGGAAAGGCGGATACCTCGCAGAAGCCTGCAGACAAAGGGATGTTCACTCACTGGATCCCCATCTATCGGGTTGTGACCCGCAGAGACTGCTGACCTTATTGCATTGATTGAACGCCTTCCGATACCAAATCTGCCAGAAGGTTCGGAACTGGAACAACGCCTTTAACCACAGGATCCAAACCCCTTTGATGACACCCACAAACCCATATTGTCCAGGCAGACCGATAAAGTTTAATGGGGCTGTCTGCCCATGCTTTTGACAAGAGAAGTTCAACTGGTTGCGAACGGCCCAGGAGTAACCACCGCTGCCTGAAAGCCGCCATGCCATGAGCCGAAGGAAGCCCTGGGTTACCAGATGGTGCGGCATTCTGTCCAGATTCAGAAGAAGGTGAGGAAACAGAGGGAGTAGGATTGAAGAATCCCAAGAAAGTTCCACAAGAACTGGAAACCAAACTTGCGATCTCCAACACGGAGTCACTATTAACATTTCTGCCTCTTGAAGGCGAATCTGGGCCGCCGCCCTAGTAAACATTGAGAATGGAGGAAGCGCTTAACCACTCTCCCGTCCACAATCCTGAAGATCAGGACAATCCGTGGCCATTAGATCAGGTCTCCAACTGAAAAACCGCAGGACTTGATGGTCGAGACGCGATGCGAAGAGGTCCACCGAGAACGGCCCCCACAGGTCCATCAACCATTGGAAGACCTGAGGGTTTCAGTTGCCACAGACTGAAATTGTGAATGTGTCTCGAGTGCAAGTGCGCCACCTGATTGTGTTGGCCTGGAAAGTACTCAGCCGTCACCAAGATATGATGGGCTAAGCAGAAATCCCAAAAGTCTTTTGCCCCCCCCCCCCCCCCCCCAAGTAATTGACATAATGGACTACGGAAATGTTGCCCATTTTGAGAAGGACACACGACCGCACCTTGTTCTTGGTCCAACAACGGACAGCGAACGACCCCGCCAGGAGTCCTAGACAGTTTATATTAAGGCTCTGCTCATCTACTGACCAGCCTCCTCCGGTGGAGAAATCCACACAACGGGACCCTTAGCCTGACCTGCTGGCGTCAAACTCAATGATCAGATCTGGTACAGAGCAAAAGATTGCTCGGCCTTTCCATGCCCCCATGCAAGTCAACCACCATGTGATCTCTTCTCTCGCCTCCATAGAGAGTGGTACTGACTGAGCGTGTGACAAGCCTATCCGCAGGTGGTATGCCTTGAGGTCATGGAGGGCCCGGTAATGCAGAGTCCTGGGAAAATAACCTGGATGGAAGAGGAGAGAAGGCCTACCAGCCGGGCAATTTGCCTGAGCGAAGTGCAAGTCTTGGAAATGGTCTGACGGATCTTGGCCATCTTCTGAGACGTAGACTCAAGGAAGAGTGGACAGAGTCCACCGCAAACCTGAGGAAATGCAGCTTCTGAAAAGGACTGAAGACTGACTTTCCGTCGTTGACGATGAACCCCAGCCTTGCAGAAGGGACACAGTTTGTTGGAGATGCTTGGATATGGGTTCTGGGGCACTGCGCCATGAGAAGAATAACGTCCAGGTACACAATCATGTGGATGGCCTGGGCCCTGAGGAATTCAACTGCTAGATGAAACATCTTGTGAAACACCATGGTGCTGAGGAAAGACCAAACGGAAGGGCGGTGAATTCGTAAATCCGGTCTCTACAGCGAAACTGTAAGAACCGCTGATGAGGGGGTGAATTGGGAATACCTGATAACCATCCTTTAAACCCAGCTGCACCATCCAGTCGGGCGGAAGCAGAATGTCCCGGAGGAGATAAATCCCCTCCATCTTGAAATGGCGGTATACCAACCATCCGTTGAACTCCCCAAGGTTGATAACTGGGTAATGTCCTACATCGGATTTGTCAACTAAGAATATGTTGCATAGGAACCCGTCGGGATGCAGAGCTGATCGGCAGATGGTCCCTTTGCGGAGGAGCGTTGAAACTTCCTCGTCGATAAGCTGTGCATCGTGAGCCGTGAAGCAAATGGGGCGAGGGTAACTCTCTTGCCGAGGATGATCGTAGAATTTGATATGGAAACCTTGTACGGTTTGTAAGACCCATGCATCTGATGGGGTAGCGGCCCAGGCGTCCCGAAAAGCCGCCAACCGACCCCCAAGGCGGACCTGGGACGCTGGTAAAAGACTCACCGTTGGAATTGCCGCCTCCAGCGTTGTTCGTGAAGCCTCCTCTGCCCTTGAAATGTTAACCTCTTCTGCGGTAGAAGTGGTTATAATTCACGCTCGAATTGTACTGTCTGTGACGGGAGCCTTGTCCCCTGGGAGGGTTCCGCTGGATGCCACGGCTGACCAAGCGAGCAACCACTGCCTCAGCAGTCCCCTTGGAAATCCCGTGGGTCGAAGATCTTCTTGATATTGGATTGGGCCTTAGTCAAAGAGGTAAAGGTTGCCTCAAGTTTTCCTAATACTTTCACAAAAGGGTCCCCAAAAAGTCCTCCCTGCGCAACCCCGCCCGCCTCCGAGGAGGCCACTGGGAACAGAAACTGGCCCTGGCAAACTGCTCAGCCGGTCCCCCTGGGGAGAGGGGGAGTGCAGCCAAGCAGTTTGCAAGGGCTGGTTTTATCCGATTTTGTTACAGGGGGCCGAAATTGCCGACCCCCATTTTAATCAACGAGCGGCAACGCTCAATTGACAGGGCACAGTTTGCGTTGCTCATAAAAATTATGGCATGTTTTTAGGGTTTTTGTGTAAACATTTTATTGGTTTTATATATTCATCATACATTTAACAGTAGCACACATCAGTAGCATGAAACAATCCTTCATCGTCCCCCTCCCTTGTTACATCTTGCCATTCAGTCAGTGGCAATGCCGTGACATATCTAAATGAGGATTTATGTGTAGTCATACTGCAACCCATAGGCTGCCCAATCTAATCACCAATTAACTTACCCCCAACTTTTATCGAACCCCCCCTCCCCCTCCCTCCTCACCGGTGTGCGTAACTGCTACCATTACAGTCCATCTCGTGTCGCGACGCAGCCATGACTGACCACATCTCTGTGTACCTGTTGTCGCTAGGGGCCCCATCTCTCCCAGTGCCCTCCGTCTCCTTTTCCTCTATCTGCTGCTCCACTAACGCCTGTACCAATGATTCCCATGCTTTTGCTGATTCTAGTGCCTTTTCATTGTCAAGCCGTCTCGTCTGCTGATATCTAATCACACTCTCACTACTTGCCCATTTTAAGAACTCCGCTCTCCATCTTCCCCCCTTAGGTCCCTCCTTTTCCTTCCAATGCCTCGTTATTTCTCTTTTTGCTAGTATTAGCCCCAAGTCTAAAAATTTACTTGTCACTTTTGTTTAGATGTGTGAGGAAACCAGTGCAGTGTGCATGTAGCAATGTCAAAAGTTAGCTGTCGCTCTGTAACCATATTCAGCTTGTCTCCCACTTCTTCCCAATATCCTTCTAACTTAGGGCATGACCACATCATATGTTCCAGCTCTGCTCCTTCACTCGCACACCGGGGGCACGCTGCTTCCTCTATTCTAAAATATTTCCTCATTTTCCCCGGGGTCAGATATGCTCTATGAAGTATATAAAATTGCACCAGCTGGAATCTCGCGTTTCTCGTGCTTTTAATAGCCCAATGCATTATTTGTGCCCAGGCTGTTTCTGATATGGGATTCTCTAGATCAGCTTCCCACTTCGCCTTCAGGGTGTCCAAGGGCGCTAGCCCTTCATTCAGTATTCTAGAGTAAAGGCAGGTGACCACCTTGTAAGTGCCAGCTGCCATCATTAAGTATTGTCACGCCGTTGTCATCTTGGGTACTGCAAGCCCTTCCCTCCAGTGTGCCTGCAATGCGCATGTTAGCGCGGCATGTATTAGAAACCCTCCTCTAGGCAGATCAAATTTCTCTTGTAACGCCTGATAGGACAACAATTCCTCATTCTCATAGAGATCTCCAAGTACTTGGATCCCTTCCTGCTCCCAGATCGGTAATGGCGTCCAATCGCCTCCGTGGGGCAGCGCAGTAGCCATTCATAACGGGATTTCAGGCGCATAAGGATGCAAGACCCCCCCCGCCCTGCGTTGGGAGCGATTCCAGCATAATCTTAGTGTCTTTTCTTCCAGAGAGAGCCCCTTGAGATCCAATTTTTGTTGCATGGCTATAAAAGAGATGACATGGCCGAGAATCCCCCTACCTCGTAAATGCATTGGGCCCCTAAATTCCTTGGCCACTGCTTGCGTTAATACCTGTATCTGGGCCGCCAAGTAATACAATTCAAAATCAGGGACCGCTAGCCCTCCCTCCACTTTCGGTCTGATCAGGGTCGCCTGCGCTACTCTACGTCTGCCCGCCCGCCACAAGAATCCCACTATTAGTGATTTCAACGATTTAAATATCGAGCTCGGTATCCATATAGGTAGCGTCCTAAAAAAATATAACAGCCTAGGCAGCGCTACCATCTTTAATAGGGTTATGCGGCCTGTCACAGACAGCGGAAGCGCAGCCCAAAAGGCATACTACCCTTCAATGCCCTCACACTTCTCCCGACATTCCCCTCCAGCATATCAGTGGCATTATGATAAACATATACCCCCAGATATGTCAGACAATCCGGTTCCCATCTCACTTCTCTAGGCATGATGGGTGGAGGCCCTCCATGCCTCATCGGAAAAAAAACATGTTTTTGACCAATTCACCCGCAGGCCCGAGATATCTCCGAACTCTGAGAGCAAGTTCGCCGCTCCTTCCAGTGCTCCCCCTGCGTCTTCCAGAAACATCAGCAGGTCATCGGCATACAGCGAGATATATTGCCGTTCACCCCTGCACCTCAGGCCGTCATATTTCTCTCCCAGTCTAGCCCTTGCCGCTAGCGGTTCCATGGCTAGGGCGAACAACGAGGGGGACAGCGAACATCCCTGTCTCGTCCCACGAGCTACCGGGTACTGAGATGATATCAGTGAACCAACCCCCACCCTAGCCACCGCGGATGTGTACAGCACTCTTGTCCAAGCCACAAAGTCAGTTTCCACTCCAAATCGACCCAACACCTTGTACAAGTACAACCACTCCAGGCTATCAAATGCTTTCTCGATGTCCACCGATAACACCGTGGGTGTGGCGCTCCTGGCTGATCTTCTTCCATTATTCGTATCAATCTCCGAACATTAAGGGATGTATTCCTAGTCGGGATAAAGCCAGCTTGATCCTCATGGATCAACGTGGTCATTTGTTGCAATAGGCGAGTCACCAACACCCTACTTAATATTTTGTAATCAGTAGTCAACATAGATAATGGACGGTAAGATGCCGTATCTGTCCCCGCTCGCCCTGTTTTCAATAGCGGGATCACAAGCGCTTCCCGCATGGAGCCAGGGAGTTGACCTAACTCCTTCGCCTCTCTGAAGACCTCTAATAATCTCGGGGCCAGTAAGTCCATATATTTCGAGTAGAACTCGATCGGTAAACCGTCCAACCCCGGTGTTTTATTTCGGGCCATGTGCTTAATAGCACTCCTAATTTCTTCTAGCGTTATATCGTGGCCCAAACATTTCGCCTGCTCCTCCTCCAGTTCCGGGAGTGTTACCTCGTCAAGAAAGGAGTCGATCTCAAGATCCCCCGTCACCAAGGAGCTATCATATAAAGTCTCATAATACTGCAGGAATCGATGTAAGATCTCACTCTGGGTGAAAACCACATCCCCCTGATCATCTTCTAGGGCCAATATAGGTGAGCCCCTTTTTGTCGGATTGGCCAGCCAATCCAGAAGCGTTTCCGCCTTATCTCCTTCCGCGTGCGATTTCGTAAGGTAGGTTTTATGGTCAAAGCAACGCAGTCATTCCATCTCCACTGCCACCTCTTCTTTCGCCACAATTACTTCCCCATGCGCCTCAGGGTGCCCTGGCCGCGCCAGTCCGCCTTCCTCAGTCTGCTCTCGGCCCGGTCTACATCTTGTAATACTACTTTCCGCACCCCTACATATTTACCTATACAGAGCCCCCGTATTACTATCTTGAAGGCGTCCTATTCCAGCGCCCTTCTGGAGGCCGCACCAGCATTCTCAATGAAGTAGTGTGTTATCCCTTCACTCACTTCTCTCTGAAAAACCGGGTCTTCTAGTGTCTCAGGTCGGAGACGCCAGGTGGGGATGGCCGACACCGCCGTCATCCAATGCATAGTAAACAACAGTGGGTTATGATCAGACCGTGTCCTGGCGAGATATTCAGTTTTCACTACAGTAGGCACCACTGAAGGTGAACATAGTATCGCATCTAGTCGGACATGTAGATCATACATCGCCGAGAAGTAGGAATAGTCTCGGTAAAGTGGGTGGTGCATGCGCCACACATCTATTAATGCCCATTTGTTCTGCCAATCCATCCTGCATTTAGTTAATCTGTGTACGGGGGAGTCTGCCAGCGGAGGGTGGGTGCGATCTATCTAGCGCTACATCTGCTATAGTGTTGAAGTCTCCACCCAGTACCAACGAGCCTGTAAAATAGTGTGCTAACTTGCCTGATCGACGCTCCAAAAAGCGCGGCTGGTCAATGTTTGGCGCATAAATGCTACGCAGTGCTATGTCCCTACCTCGGAGTCTACCTTCTATTGCCACAAACCTGCCTTCTGGATCTATCGTCTGCCTCGTCACCTGAAAAGGAACTCCCGCCCTAATCCATATCAATGCTCCTCTTGCGAACGCTGAGTATGTGGTGTTAAATATCTGACCTCTCCACCTCCTTTGCAAGGCTATGCCCTCTAGCTTAGTGAGGTGAGTCTCCTGTAGGAGCGCTATGTGAACCCCTCTTCTAACTAAATATATGTGGACCATATGGCGACTTGTCATTGTGTGAAGCCCCCTTACGTTCCAGGTTATACAACGTAGATCAGCTACAGCCCCCATCACTCATATGTGTTATCTTCCTCTCAATACACATTACAAGAAACCACACCGGTGAACACCTGAACCCCACTCCCCTCCCAACAGCTCAACAGCCCCTCCCAACAGCTCAACAGCCCCTCCCCCAAGAACAGGACCTACAACCAAACAGCTAGTCCCCATCCAAATCATTACAACAAATAGCACACATCTAAGCCCACCAGCGATCTCTGGGGGCATGCCTTATGGGCAGCGAGGGGAGCTCAGCGCCAATGGGCCGCCGCTTTTCCTCTGCTCACACCCCGCCCTACAAACCCCCCCATATAATAGGGCGCTCAGCGAACAGCAGCAAAAATATCGTAAGCCCCCATCCTCAGAGTACCAGATACCTCTCAACAGCCCCAGCTACAACTTGTACAACCCCCCAGCTGCAATTGGTCATTCATCCAACATCCCATCCGCCGTCGCTGGAGTGATCTGCGGCAGCCGTACACTGCTCGTCTCCGAAATCTCTGTGTCTTGTCTTTGTCCGAGTCTGTGCCTACCGGAGAGCGCATCCCCCTGATAGAACAGATACCGCCTCCAGCGCTCCCTGCCGCTCTGCCTCGGTCTGTGACACAGACGGCCTCCTCAAGCCTCGCCCTTTCCGCCGGAGCCTTTGCGATTTGCGTTGTGGCAACCCCTCCGAGGCGTGAGCCCCCCGTTCTTGACCATCCTTCCCAGCTCTGTAGGATTCCAGCCATGCGTATGCTTCATCTGGGGTTTCATGGAAACATGTCTTGCCATCCACAGTTATCCGTAATCTGGCTGGAAACAACAAGGAGTACAAAAGCCCCTCGTCCCTCAGTTCTCTCTTGATTGCAAGGAAGGATGATCTACGTCGTTGGGTTTCGAAAGTATAGTCCGGAAATAGGTTGACCCTGCTGTTCCCTACGTGATAGGGGTCGTACGTGCGTGCCTTCTGGAGTAGTAGATCCCGGTCTTGGAAGTGCAGCAGGTGGGCCACCACTGGTCTGGGGGGTCGCCCCTGTTGTAGAGGTCTGGCCGGCACTAGGTGGGCCTGCTCTAGAGTATAAAAGGAAGGCAAACCTTCCGGGACCACTACCGCTTCCAACCAGTTCTCAAGGTACTGAACCATATCAGACCTCTCCGCTTTCTCGGGCAGACCCACTATGCGTATATTGTTCCACCGGTTCCTGCTTTCAGCATCCTCGGCACGCTTCTCCAGTGCAGTAATACGATCCAGAGCATTCGTCATCGTGGCCTTCAGCGCAGCCTGTGCTGGTTCTACTACCTAAATCGCCCCCTCCACTATTTTCACTCTGTCCACCAATTTAGAGTGGTCTGCCCACAGGAGTCCCAGTCCTGTGGCCACCTGTGCTATGTCTTGCTGAAGAGCGGTGCGAGAGTCTACAATCGCTGTTAAGATTTTGTCGAACTGCTGCTGCAGGTTAAGGACCTGAGACATTTCCGGCGCGTTTTGTTCCGTCTGGCTAGAGGGTTCACTATCTGACATCTGCTGGGCACCCTCCTTCTTTCCTTTCAGTTTCCCCATGAAAGCAGCCATTGGTGGCAATCTTCCCAGCTTCCCGTACCCTGGCTGAGATCGCTCAGTTTCGTTTGAGAGCAATGCGCTGTTACCACAGTCCCCCGGGAAAAGTCTATCGTGTGCTTGTTATAAAAATGATGGCATGTTAAGCCCAGTTTGACAACACCTTGGGTGAGATAGGGGATCCTGAAATCCTCCGCCATGTCCAAAATCTTGGTCACAGGACCGGTGGCATCGAGAAATTTATCCTGGCATGAACGCCAGGATCTATCTATGCCTTTGCGCGGATCCTTCATATATTTAGCCAGGAAGGTGGCCATCTTGGAATCCAGCTCCGGGGTGAACGCGGCTTTCCACTCCAGAGTGGGTCTTGGGCACTCTGCTTCAAGGCAACCCTCCTGTGAGGAACCGCGTTGCAGGATCAGCGAGACGAGCGAGTTCCTCTAGCGGGCCTTCAGAGCACCGCAGTTATCATGGCACCAGCATTGCAAGGAGCGCGAAACGCTCCTGTGGCCGGAGGGAATCTGGACGAGAACAAACGTGCAAAACAACGCCTAAAGAACCTTCCCAGGGGGCCGACGCGGAATGTGTGTCCCCACGGGAGAATTAATGAATAATTTCGAAGAATTAACACTGTAATTGTAACAAAACCATATAAGATGAAGAAAAGATGACTTAACTGGCTGCAAAGCAGCGAAGAAAGAGGAGGAACCAACAGTATAAAAGGACTATGTACCGTCATGGACACTATGGAGTGACTATTGCGCTAGAGACCTCCCTCGGTGTCATGGAAGCTGATGTTTTTGGTCATGTGTTTTACTTATGATTCATACAAGTTTTTAGTTAAAAATGTGTCTTTCTGGCTGCTATGAAATGTATAATGTTAATAAAGCAGAAAATTACATAGCATAATCTGAGCCTCCGGTCCAGACATAGAATCCCACTTCTGCCATATTTAGACTAATATTCAAACCATTGAAGTATACATTCAAACCCTCGCTCTGAATTAGTTAAAACTATTGAGTAAATGCAGCTCAACCAAACATTACTGCTATCGCCAATGCACCATAAAAATATAAGCAAACTCATCCTATAATGCTCTTCGAACCAATCGCCCAACAAATAGCAAGACTGACATAATACAAAGTTGTAACTGTAAAACTGTCACCATTTATTTAGCTACCTGGCAACCTGGCTGGCGATATAGAAAAAGCTATGAATAAATAAGATAAATACAATCGGTTTACATTAACCTGGGTGCGCTATTAACATTACCAATGATGTACTTACGAAAATACTCGGAAGCTCAATGCTATCTTGAAAGATCCCAATGTAACCTTCTGGAAACAGATTTGAAATCCTATTTTGAGATGAGTTCTCTGAATTTATTTAATAAGGTGTTTTACAGACACTGGCTTCTTCTTGCCTCTTTCCCACTTGGAGTTGCTTATAATTATTTGGCCGTAAACACTGATCGAGATGCATCCAGTCGAAGGTGGACGTCTTAGTATCACGCCTGAAGGAGAGAGGTACTGCAACGTTGAATCATGGATTTCAAGGCAGTCAGAATGTTTTAACTGCAGTGGCCAAGTCTACATGTGCTGACATGTTAGAAGGAAAATGATTCCGTAAAATGGCCTTGAGGGCTTTCCAGAAGGCTGGCAGCCTGCAGTAGCACCTCAACAGTGGACCCAAGGTATAAAAGCTGACCAAAATACAAGTACTATCATTTGCAATGAGTGAATAATTGTGACCATTAGTATCAGTGGTGCCCTGAATGTTCTTCAATGAGGTAGGGGGTAGCTTACAAATAAAAAGGGAAGTAGCTGAAACTTAAATGGGCATTAGCACATGCAAAGAATTTTAACAAGCCTTTTCAAGTAATATCTTTCATTATAAGCCGGCTCTGCAAACATCATGAAGCTGCTCGAACCCCATCCCGGTGGAGAATCAGTGGGTTCAAGATCCCTCAATGTTGTTGCGGAAAAAAACTTCCCTGTTCTCTCTCTCTCTCTCATTCAATTTGTTGTGGTTTCTGCAGAAATGGCTATAATCACGTCTATTAGGCTTGTGTGATGATGCAACTATGGGGCCATAAACACAGCAAGGGGCTTACCACATCCAAAGCTCTTCACTCTAGAAAGGATACCTGTATAATCATGTGGTCGTAGGTAATGATTTTGTAGGATGTCATATTTTAGACCAGGCTTAAGTAGAACAGCACACAATGAGTCATTTTTGTTTACATGCATTTATTCAAAAAAATTTGATTCAGTAATGTCTGTCTATGTTTTGAAGAAAGATGAGCACCCAGAGTCAGCCAGTCCATCCAGACATGCTAAGAGAGTGTTATGTTTACAAAGAAGCTGGGCAAACTGAGAAAAAATACACGATCAAACACATTAAAATGTAAGTAAAATTGGGGCGTGGCCAAAATGTCCGCCAGCGAGTGAAGCTCCGTGGAACGGCCGGCTTTAAACACAGTTTCCCCCCTACCTAAATACATCACCTAGCCCCCCCACACTGGCGAACCTGATTGCGGAGGCGGCGTCCCAAAGGTTGGGTGCTGTCACACTACAGATGCTGTGATCTGCCGTGCTGAGCGTGCTGAGGTCCGGGCCGGCCCTGAGGAGATAGGCGTCCCTGGGCGCATCTTTGGAGCTCCGCCCTGAGCAGCCTGTAATCTCCGCGGGACCTCGACTCTGCGGGACGAGTGAGTCGAGCCAGCGGCTGTGGCGTTTCCCTCTGCTCCCCCTCCTGTGCATGGTTGGCTGCGGTGGCTGGGCTGGCCGCCCTGCCCCCGTCGCTGTAGTACCCTGTGGCTGTGTGGGGATAGGGCCCTCCGGCCATGTCTAATGAGGGTCGGGGCTGGTCTGGCGCTGTGGTGGCCGCGGTGGGGATGAGTTCTCGGCGTGCTCGGCGGCCACCCGACATCGGAGAGAAGCCTAATTTGCATGCAGGAGATCCCGAGGACGTCTGGAGGGTGTGCGCGGCTCGCGTAGGCTTGGAGGAACAACGGCCCCTCCTGCGCTGCTTAACTATTATACTCCTTCATGGGTGAATCATCGGGGGCCCCCAACAGTGTGTAGCTCCACCACCAACTCCAGAAACTTCCTTCATTGCACCCCACCTGCCCTGTGACCTGCTCTCCTGCAGCAGCAGCCTCCATCCACCAGGGTGCAGTGAGGCCCTTCCCTTTTGGCATTTTTGTGACATTTCATCAGTAACCAGGCTCCGCATTTGTTGCGTTTTGATCCTCTGCCCTGTGGGGCCTGAAACCCACACAGATAAATGTTACCATGGTGTTCTGGGTGCAACATATCACTGCCTCGCTCTTGCCCCCTCTCTTTTCTTACGCGTTCCACCACCCTTTATTCACGGTATGGGGCACAGAGACCCTAAACAGCGCACCCTGCCTTTTGAACCGAGGGGCGACAGCATGATATCTCAAAGTGCAAACATGGCTGAGAAGGGCACGGCCGCGGCGCCGCTCGAGACTCCGGAGGCCTCCGTTACATTCTTGTTGCTGGAAATGAAAGCTGGTTTTAAGGCGCTAGACGCCCGCTTTGACTCCCTAGATCAGACAATTTCAGCATTGGGCGCAAAGGTGCAAGGTACCGATAGACGCCTGGACGTGGCAGAAGCGCGAGTTTCCGACCTGAAAGATGGGGCAACACAATCACTGAAGCGGTTGGAGAGGGCGGAGCGACTACTCAAGGAAGTGGCTATAAGGAATGAGGTTTTGGAAGCGCGGGGACGTCGCAACAACATTCCCATAATGGGGGTTTCGGAGACGACGTCGGCCGGCCGAATGGACCTCTTTGTGGAGAAACTGCTTGCGGATTTGTTTGGCAGTGAGGAATTCACACCAGGCTTTGTTATCGAGCGGGCCCACAGATCCTTGGGCCCTCAGCCTAATCCGGGCCTTCCCCCCCCCCCGAGACCCATCGTAGCGTGCCTATTGAATTTTAGAGATCGGGACACGGCGCTCCGAATGGCACGGGAACTAGGCACAATTGAATGGCGGGGATCCAAACTGGCATTCTTACCTGACTTCGCTCCAATGGTGCAGGAGGCGCGACGCAAATTCTTGGGGGTGATGGCTATGCTGCGAGATCTTGGTGTCGGGTGTGGCGTGCTGTACCTGGCGAGATTGAAAGTGGACGTGGGCGGCAGATCAAGAATATTCGACAACCCTACGGATGCTCAGGTATTCTGCAGCACGCACAAGCTACATAGCACACAGAACTCATCAGGGAGTGGGCTTGCTTCCCCACATTATAGTGATTCTGACGCCAGCGCGGACCTATTCTTGAACACTGGTGCTGAGTGAGAGGGTCTTGCATACTCTTATGCGATCTACATGCTTTAATTGGGATATTGTGATGTTTTATTAGATGTTTCGTTTTGTTACTGTGAGAAGTTGGCCTGATATATGATGCTCACTAGTTCTAGTGATCACCTTGTATCAGTCCAAACAACCCTTATGGTGATTGGTTGTAAGTCAACCTTATAGACCAGCTATCCTAATGGTAGCATGGACAAAGCAGTCTTAGGCTAAACCCTTTATGGCATGTGAAGCCAGCTGTTTTACCACAATATAACCCCTTGAATACCAGATGAAAGGACACCACACAGGTTGTTATGAAAATAAACAGTATATTTATTAATAACAAACACCTCTGAACTCTTTATGAGGTCAGAGGGCTAAGCACATGACAATCTCTTCTGAAAAATACGTTAAGTTGCACAAATTTACAAAGGTGCCCTAGGGGCACGACAAACCATATACTAAGTAAGTGGAATGTGGAAGTCGATAGGAAGAATGGAGCTGTCCAGAGGCTACCCTAACTCTAGGTAAGTAATAGGAGGCCCACGGAACGCGTGTGCAGAGTGTGAACTCACACGCGAGATGCGTAACAACGTCTATGGACAGTACAGTTCAAGTTAAAGGTAAGTACGGACAATCCTGACTAGGTAGGACTATAACGACTGTGGAACTGGAAACTAGGACAGTTAAACTACCCTTGAGCTCCGAAATGCTCTCGTTACCTCACCCACGGGCGCATAGGTGCCGAAGTGTGTCGGGTTCTCGCGTTGAAGTCAATGGAGCCTGAAAGAAAAGATGCTCCAGGCGACCAGGAGGGAGATGTCCGGTGCAATCCAAGGGTGGATTGGTGAAGAAGAAGACCTGAAAGCAGAGGGGACAATGTTCACAGTCACTAGCCAGTGACTGGAGTGGAACCAGGAAGGAACCAGATGTCGACGTCGCGATCAGGTGAAGAGTGGACGCTTGACTCTGCAGCCACGTGGACCAGGAGGTGTCTTCGACGACCAGGATGGAGGCACGAGCTGTCCCACGCAGGCTCTCGCTGTCGGCGGTGTTGGATCCGGAATCGGCGTCAACAGGCCTTGGCAAAGGCAACCCACGCGGTGAGTGGAGAAAGCGTCTGGTGCGGACTAGGAGAGTCCGGGGTGCCCCTCTTTTGGAAGGGAGCAAGGGCCAGTCTGGAGCAACCAGACCAGCAGCAAAGAATTATAGGTTCGTCGTCTAGGAGGCCACTAGCACCCCGGCAAGTGACCAGACAACGCGTCGAGCAGCAAACAAGCAGAAGGGCCCCACGCAGATCTCGTGGATGCTGGAGGGCTGATCTTCGGTGCAGGGGCTGCTCGGGGAAGGGGCTTCTCAGTCCCCAAAGCACTTGGTCGAGTTTACCTCGGGAGTCGTGCTGGAAGCGAAGTGCAGTCTCGTTCAAGATGGCCGGTCCCACGTGTCTCAGCTTTGCTGTAGATGTGAGTTGAGGTCGGAGAGGTCTGGGAATCCGGGTCTCGTCGGGCTCTGAAGTCTGGATCCTCGAGGGAAGACGACAAAGTGAAGCCGCTGGACGCTTGGTGGTGCCTGCTTGTGCAGGGTGGACACTCCTTGCCCACAAGGGAGATTTCTTCAGTCTTCTATGGAGCAGAACGTCGAAGTCCAGAGTTTCTTCTTGTAGAGTAGTTCAGGATTAATCGGATTTGGAATGGGACCAGCTCCTACCTTTATCCTGCTAAAGGGGGCTGCACTACTGACTAGGTCCCTCCCCTGGGTGGGAACAGGAAGGGGGGTGGTTACACCCCCTATCCTTTGTCGGTTTCCCGCCAGAGCTGGGGCTGGAGTGCCCCAGCAACTGGTTTAAACCGGTGTATGCACAGGGCACCTTGTGTGCCCCAGGCATGTCTCATTCCTTTCAAGCCTACCCTATCCAATACACAAAATCCTGTCTGGGGTGGTGCTAGCACCTCCCAAGGCAGGAAACCCTTTGTCCAAGCCGCCCTCGCTGGAAGGACTCCCAGCAGCAGGAGGTCAGACTTGTGTCTGTGGTGGCAGCATCCATTTTGTGATGCCAAGGCTAGAGTTAACTTTAACCGGGGTTCACAGTTACATACATGTCGTGTCCCTCTAGAAGGGTGGAATGCTACCCCCGTCGCCAGAATTGGCGAGTGGGTAGTATTCCAATTCGTATGACACCTTACTCGACATGTTTTGATAATGTTATACCAGAGTTAGCATTTAACCGCGAGGATTATAATGCACTTAGGAGTATATGGTATAGCGTTATCATGGAACAGCTATTAGGACTTGGTTCCGCAAGCTGCAAACGGGCTCAGCTCATGCCAGAGCACCATCTCACATAATTCCAAGCACTCTGCCTTCAGGATTGATAAGGCCTTCCATAGGAGTGACTGATAGGAATATATGTGTCCATTTTAGGTTTAGATATAGGTAACTATATCTAAAGCAAAGGGTGATTACACCACCTTGCCCCAGCTGTCGTGCAGCCAGTTGTGTCTGTTTAGGTGGCCAGCCAGGGGTCGCATAATACATGCTTCAGCCCCTGGTAGGCCCTGGGTACACCTATGCCCTGGATACCTAAGGTATACTGTACAGGGACTGATAAGGTGGCCCAGTACCAATTGGTAAATGCACCTAAGGTACATGGTTGTCAATTTAGAGAGAGAACATCTAGGCTGTGGGTCTGATTAGCAGGCCCACAGCCAGGGCAAGTCGTAAACCAGTGAAGCAAAAAGCAAAAATCTGGGGTGACCATAGGATTGCAGACCCCACTCTCCTACATAACCCCCCCCCCAAACTTAGGGACATTAAACCAACCTTGACCAGGTGAGTCTTCCTGTTCTAAGTGGAAATACCTGGAGAGACCATCTGCATAGCCATGGTCAGTCCCTGGTCTGTGCTCCACTGTAAAGGCCATCCCCTGTAGGGAAATGGACCACCTAAGAAGTTTGGGGTTTTCACCCTTCATCTGATTTAGCCATAAGAGGGGCTTATGGTCGGTCTGAATCTTGAAGTGAGTTCCAAACAAGTAGGGCCTCAACTTCTTCAGGGCCCAAACCACAGCAAAGGCCTCCCTCTCTATAGCTGACCAACGTTTCTCTCTAGGGGTCAGCCTTCTGCTTATAAAAGCAATGGGCTGGTCATGACCATCAATATTCAGTTGAGAAAGAACAGCTCCCACACCCAACTCAGATGCATCTGTTTGGACAATGAAGGTTTTGGAGTAGTCAGGACTCTTGAGAATAGGTGCAGTACACATGGCCTGCTTTAGGTCATCAAATGCCTTTTGACAGCTAACTGTCCACTGAACTTTCTTTGTCATTTTCTTGCTTGTCAAGTCATTGAGTGGTGTCACAATGGACCCATCATTTTTGACAAACTTCCTATAGTAACCAGACAGGCCCAAGAAAGCTCTGACCTGTGTCTGGGTGGTTGGAGGAGCCCAGTCCTTTATGGCCTGTATCTTGCTCTCCAATGGTTGAACCTGGCCTCCACCCACAAGGTGGCCCAGGTATACAACCTGACTCTGCCCTATCTGGCACTTAGTAGCCTTGATAGTGAGGCCTGCCTTTTGCAGGGCCTCCAAAACTTTCCTCAGGTGGATCAGGTGATCCTCCCAGGTGGAGCTAAAGACAGCAATATCATCTAGATATGCTGCACAAAAGTCATCCAACCCAGTGAGAACTTGGTTCACCAACCTTTGAAAAGTGGCAGGTGCATTTTTCAAACCAAAGGGCATCACCACAAATTGGTAATGACCTCCTGGGGTAGAAAATGCTGTCTTTGCCTTGGCATCCTCAGCTAACCTGATCTGGCAATAACCAGCTGTTAGGTCAAATGTACTTAAGAAAGTTGCAGAAGCCAACTTGTCTATCAGTTCATCTGCCCTAGGTATTGGGTAGGCATCTGTCTTAGTGACAGCATTGAGACCCCTGTAGTCTACACAAAACCTCATCTCTCTCTTACCATCCTGGGTGTGAGGCTTTGGTACTAGAACTACAGGACTAGCCCAAGGGCTCTCTGAGGGTTCAATGACTCCCAACTCCAACATCTTTTGTACTTCTTTCTTTATGCAGTTCCTGACGTGGTCAGGTTGCCTGTAGATTTTACTCTTTATAGGCAGACTGTCTCCAGTGTCCACCTCATGGGTGCACCAGTTTGTCTGACTGGGGGTCAGAGAAAACATTTGTCTAAAGGATTGAAGTACCCTTCTACAATCCTCTTGTTGATGCTCAGAGAGGCTGTCAGAAAAGACTACACCATCTACTGACCCATCATCAGGGTTCTGAGTGAGCAAGTCTGGGAGAGGGTCACTCTCTTCCTCCTGCCCCTCATCTGTGGCCATGAGCAAGCCATGTCCTCCCTGTCAACAAATGCTTTGAGCCTATTCACATGAAGTACTCTGTGAGGGCTCCTGGGAGTTCCAAGGTCCACCAGGTAGGTGACCTCTCCCTTTTGCTCAATGATGGTATGGGGTCCAGACCATTTGTCTTAGAGAGCTGCTGGGGCCACTGGCTCCAACACCCACACCTTCTGTCCTGCATAATACACAGTTAGGACAGCCTTTTGGTCATGCCAAGCTTTTTGAAGTTCCTGGCTGGCCTCAAGGTTTTTAGATGCCTTCTCCATGTACTCTGCCATCCTGGAGCGGAGACCAAGTACATAGTCCACTATGTCAAGTTTAGGCTTTTTGAGAGGTAACTCCCATCCTTCCTTCACCAGACATAGGGGTCCTCTTACAGGATGCCCAAGCAGAAGCTCAAAAGGGCTGTAACCAACCCCCTTCTGTGGGACCTCTCTGTAAGCAAACAGAAGGCAGGGTAAAAGGATGTCCTATCTTTCCCTAAGCTTTTCAGGTAACCCTTTTATCATCCCTTTGAGGGTCTTGTTGAATCTCTCAACAAGCCCATTGCACTGTGGGTGATAGGGTGTGATAAATTTGTAATTTACACCACTCTCCTTCCACATTGCAGTCAAGTATCCTGACATGAAGTTTGCACCTCTGTCAGAGACAACCTCCTTAGGAAACCCCACTCTGGAGAAAACTCCAAGCAGGGCTCTAGCCACAACAGGAGCTGTAGTGGTCCTAAGGGGAATAGCTTCTGGATACCTGGTGGCATGATCCACTACCACCAGTATAAATCTGTGCCCAGATGCTGTTGGGGGGTCCATTGGTCCAACAATGTCAATCCCCACTCTTTCAAAGGGAACCCCCACCACAGGTAGTGGTATAAGGGGGCCTTTGTGGTGCCACCTGATTTGCCACTGGCTTGGCAGGTGACACATGAGCGACAAAACTCTTTAGTGTCCTCAGACATATGAGGCCAGTGAAAGTGTGGGGCAAGCCTGTCCCAAGTCTTGTTCTGGCCTAAGTGACCTGCAAGGGGAATCTCATGGGCTAAGGTGAGAAGGAAACCTCTAAGAGACAAGGGGATAACCAGCCTCCTGGTAGCACCAGGTTTGGGGTCTCTCGCCTCAGAGTATAGGAGTCAATCATCCCAATATACCTTATGGGCACCTGTAGCATTCCCTGCAGCCTCAGCAGCAGCCTGCTGTCTGAGGGGTTCAAGGGAGGAACAGTCTAACTGGGCCTGCCTCAAGTCTGCCCTGGAAGGTGCCCCTGTCCCAAGAAACTCAACCTGTTCAGGTTCAAGTTCTTCTAGGACAGTTCCTTCTGGGGTCTTGGGGTCAGCCTCCTGAGAGGGCTGATCCTCAACCTGAGGCAGGGGGGGGGGGAAGGCTCAGCCTTACCCCTACTGCTCTTTCTCTTGGCTAGTGTCTGGTCCATTCTGCCAGGATCCAGCACTTGTTCAGCTGGGCATTTCTTGGCCTGTGACCTGGTCACAGCAAGGACATGTGAGGAGAGAACTAGCATTTCTACACGAGTCCTGTACTCCACATCTGACCACAGTGAGGATTCCAAATCATTGCCCAAAAGACAATCTACTGGGAGGTCTGAACTAACTACAACCCTTTTGAGGCCAGTTACCCCTCCCCAGGAGAAATTAACAACTGTGATTGGTAGTGACATTGCTAGCATTGGTCACTAGGTAGTCTGAACCTAGCATGATCTGGTCAGGGTCCACAAATGTTGGTGTCACCATAGTGACACTGGCACATGTGTCCCTGTAGGCCTGAGCCATCTTTCCATTTATCAAAGGCGTTTGTCTGTATTTGCCCAGAGTACTAGGACTTACAGTAGGGGTCATATCCATGTCCCCAGTACAAACAAGAACTGCCTGAGTAGGGATTCTAACTAAGTCAGAACCCACCTCAGTTCCCAGGGTTAACCCAACTATAGCCTTGGGAGGTACACTACCACTACTAACTGTACTAGGGGTTGCAGGTGTCTTAGTGACAGTAGTGGTAGGAGTTTGGCCTTTCTTGGTGCACTCACTAAACCAGTGAGTCTTACTTTTACAGTATTGGCACCATGGTTTATTAGGACCATCATTCTTCTTCTTTTGGGAATTTTGGGACCCACCCTCCTTAGGTTGTTGGGGCCCTGTTGAAGACTTCTGGTCATTTTGCTTATTCTCATTACCCTTCTGGTCTGCTCTCTTCTGGCCACCACCCTGGTTCTGGTTCTGCTGCTTGACCCTTGTCCTGACCCATCTGTCTGCCTTCTTTCCCAATTCTTGGGGAGAGGTCAGATCTGAGTCAATCAAGTGCTGATGCAACAACTGGTTCTGACAATTATTTAAGATTTGCTCTCTCATAATTAGATTATACAATCCTGTGCAATCAGTAACTTTACTTCCCAGTAACCAGACCTCCAGAGCCTTAGTGGCACAATCAACAAAGTCAGTCCAATATTGAGCCTGAGTTTTCTGGGTGTCCCGGAACATCAACCTGTACTGTTCAGTTGTTAAGCCAAACCCATCAATCAGTGCAGTTTTCAAGACTTGGTAATCATTAGCATCCTCATCTCTAACAGTGAGGAGCTTGTCTCTACCTTTAACTTCAAAGGAGAGCCACAATATAGCTGCCCACTGACTCTGGGGTACCTGCTGTACTTTGCAGGCTCTCTCCAAAGCAGTTATCCACTTGTGGATATCATCTCCTGTCTTATAGGAGGGCACTATTTTACTCAGGTGTCTATTATCAAAACTCCTGTCTTTATCCTTAGGGATATTGCTGCCACCAGTGGGGACTACCCCACTCAACTGTTGCTCTCTAGCAAAGGCAAGCTTCTCTTTGGCAAGGGCAAGTTCTTCCCTCTGGATCCTCAGATTAGCCTGCTTCATCCTTGCTTCATGCTCTCTCATCTGAGGGGAAGTCATTCTCCTCTGAGCAGAGGCATGAGAGTGCACAGATCTATCGGAGTCCCTAGAATGAGATCTATCTCTCCTAGCTCCAAAGTTAGGCCTGCTTAAGGTCAGTACTGGGGTCCCCCAGATCCTTCCCTATGTAGGTCTAAGTTGGCCCTTGTAAGTCTGCTGACTAAAGGTTGCCTATTGTCTGCCTCATCCCCAGAAATTTCCTCCTCCTCCTCCTCCTCTTCTACATTCTCTGTTTCAGGGAGGTCTGGATCACCAGGAGTACCTTCTAAGGGGGGCATGCTCCTATCTGGATTAGAGAGGTCTGTGTTAGCAGCCCTTCTTGCATCATATGTCTCTAAGAGACCTAACAGAAAAGGAGTGGTAGGGTTAGAACCCTGTTTCAATTTCCTGGAGGTACACAATTGTCTCATCTCCTGGAAACTGAGAGCTGCATATCTGGAAAGGACCTGTGGAGGGTCACTAACCACTAGGGGAGTCTCTGAAGATTCTCCATGGGTAGACATGCTTTCTAGTGAGGTGTAAGTGATGCACCTACCTACACTATGGGTTTTCCTACTGATCCCTTGCTAAGAGTTGTAGTCAGGGTGTGCTAGGCCCTTTCTACTACAACAGCTGGTTCAGTAGAACTCAGAGTATTTCTAACCTTGTTATATGTACCTTTAGTACCTTATGTGATCTTTCAAATGATATTTCAAGATTATACGTGGTAAAAACAACAGCAAGCTCAAATCCCAACCGCTGCACACCAATGTGAGAAGTTGGCCTGATATATGATGCTTACTAGTTCTAGTGATCACCTTGTATCAGTCCAAACAACCCTTATGGTGATTGGTTGTAAGTAAACCTTATAGACCAGCTATCCTAATGGGAGCATGGACAAAGCAGTCTTAGGCTAAACTCTTTATGGCATGTGAAGCCAGCTGTTTTACCACAATATAACCCCTTGAATACCAGATGAAAGGACACCACACAGGTTGTTATGAAAATAAACAGTATATTTATTAATAACAAACACCTCTGAACTCTTTATGAGGTCAGAGGGCTAAGCACATGACAATCTCTTCTGAAAAAAATACGTTAAGTTGCACAAATTTACAAAGGTGCCCTAGGGGCACGATAAACCATATACTAAGTAAGTGGAATGTGGAAGTCGATAGGAAGAATGGAGCTGTCCAGAGGCTGTCGGATCGTTGGGACCACGCTACCCTAACTCTAGGTAAGTAATACACGCGAGATGGTCAACAACGTCTATGGACAGTACAATTCAAGTTAAAGGTAAGTACTGACAATCCTGACTAGGTAGGACTAAAACGACTGTGGAACTGGACACTAGGACAGTTAAACTACCCTTGAGCACCGAAATGCTCTCGTTACTTCACCCACGGGCCGCGGGTGCATAGGTGCCAAAGTGTGTCGGGTTCTCGCGTTAAAGTCAATGGAGCCTGAAAGAAAAGATGCTGCAGGCGACCAGGAGGGAGATGTCCGGTGCAATCCAAGGGTGGATTGGTGAAGAAGAAGACCTGAAAGAAGAGGGGACAATGTTCATAGTCACTAGCCAGTGACTGGAGTGGAACCAGGAAGGAACCAGATGTCGACGTCGCGATCAGGTGAAGAGTGGACGCTTGACTCTGCAGCCACGTGGACCAGGAGGTGTCTTCGACGACCAGGATGGAGGCACGAGCTGTCCCACGCAGGCTCTCGCGGTCGGCGGTGTTGGATCCGGAATCGGCGTCAACAGGCCTTGGCAAAGGCAACCCACGCGGTGAGTGGAGAAAGCGTCTGGTGCGGACTAGGAGAGTCCGGGGTGCCCCTCTTTTGGAAGGGAGCAAGGGCCAGTCTGGAGCAACCAGACCAGCAGCAAAGAATTATAGGTTCGTCGTCTAGGAGGCCACTAGCACCCCGGCAAGTGACCAGACAACGCGTCGAGCAGCAAACAAGCAGAAGGGCCCCACGCAGATCTCGTGGATGCTGGAGGGCTGATCTTCGGTGCAGGGGCTGCTCGGGGAAGGGGCTTTTCAGTCCCCAAAGCACTTGGTCGAGTTTACCTCGGGAGTCGTGCTGGAAGCGAAGTGCAGTCTCGTTCAAGATGGCCGGTCCCACGTGTCTCAGCTTTGCTGTAGATGTGAGTTGAGGTCGGAGAGGTCTGGGAATCCGGGTCTCGTCGGGCTCTGAAGTCTGGATCCTCGAGGGAAGACGACAAAGTGAAGCCGCTGGACGCTTGGTGGTGCCTGCTTGTGCAGGGTGGACACTCCTTGCCCACAAGGGAGATTTCTTCAGTCTTCTATGGAGCAGAACGTCGAAGTCCAGAGTTTCTTCTTGTAGAGTAGTTCAGGATTAATCTGATTTGGAATGGGACCAGCTCCTACCTTTATCCTGCTAAAGGGGGCTGCACTACTGACTAGGTCCCTCCCCTGGGTGGGACCAGGAAGGGGGGTGGTTACACCCCCTATCCTTTGTCCGGTTTCCCGCCAGAGCTGGGGCGCCCCAGCAACTGGTTTGAACCGGTGTATGCACAGGGCACCTTGCGTGCCCCAGGCATGTCTCATTCCTTTCAAGCCTACCCTACCCAATACACAAAATCCTGTCTGGGGTGGTGCTAGCACCTCCCAAGGCAGGAAACCCTTTGTCCAAGCCGCCCTCGCTGGAAGGACTCCCAGCAGCAGGAGGTCAGACTTGTGTCTGTGGTGGCAGCATCCATTTTGTGATGCCAAGGCTCGAGTTAACTTTAACCGGGGTTCACAGTTACATACATGTCGTGTCCCTCTAAAAGGGTGGAATGCTACCCCAGTCGCCAGAATTGGCGAGAGGGTAGTATTCCAATTCGTATGACACCTTACTCGACATGTTTTGATAATGTTATACCAGAGTTAGCATTTAACCGCGAGGATTATAATGCACTTAAGAGTATATGGTATAGCGTTATCATGGAACAGCTATTAGGACTTGGTTCTGCAAGCTGCAAACGGGCTCAGCTCATGCCAGAGCACCATCTCACATAATTCCAAGCACTCTGCCTTCAGGATTGATAAGGCCTTCCATATGAGTGACTGATAGGCATATATGTGTCCATTTTAGGTTTAGATATAGGTAACTATATCTAAAGCAAAGGGTGATTACACCACCTTGCCCCAGCTGTCGTGCAGCCAGTTGTGTCTGTTTAGGTGGCCATCCAGGGGTGGCATAATACATGCTTCAGCCCCTGGTAGGCCCTGGGTACACCTATGCACTGGATACCCAAGGTATACTGTACAGGGACTGATAAGGTGGCCCAGTACCAATTGGTAAATGCACCTTAGGTACATGGTTGTCAATTTAGAGAGAGAACAGCTAGGCTGTGGGTCTGATTAGCAGGCCCACAGCCAGGATAAGTCGTAAACCAGTGAAGCAAAAAGCAAAAATCTGGGGTGACCATAGGATTGCAGACCCCACTCTCCTACAGTTACAATATTAGGCCGGCTGGATCTTGGGCTGCCACCCCCCTCTGGTGTATCCTCACGTTTGTATTATTATCTTTCGTGGCCTACTTATTGGACCACTTTCAGTTACGCAGCGGTCGTTAGGATCGCAGAGCGGGTTATTGTGACAAGGGTGGGCCGCCTTAGGGCTGATAGGTGGCTGGGTGAAGTGTGGGGGGTTTCAGGGAAGTTCGTAAATCACATATGTTTCACCTCACGTATTATTTTCACATTGCTTGTTATATTGTTGTTGCATTACAGTCATAACAGGACTATGTTTTTCCAGAGTCTAGATGTCTCGATTAGGTAATGTTCAGGGGCCTTCTTCCCTTACCCTAATGACGTGGAATGTCCGAGGCCTTAACAATACTCGAAAACGGAGCCAGGTAATCCACTACCTTCTGCGACACAAAGTGGACATAATATACCTGCAGGAGACACACTTACCCCCCACAGATTCTGCACAATTTAGCGCCAGTTGGGGCACACAAAGGTATTTTGCTAATTATAGTAATTATGCTAGAGGCACGGCTATTCTGCTGCATAAGAGAATACCCTTCACTCTTACTGACGTCACCAGTGACGCAGCGGGTAGGTTTGTGATGTCACAGGTTCCCTATATGGCCATAAAATCAAAGTTTGCTCAAATTGACCCCGCACACTTAAACAATGAATGTTACAATGTTAATTATTCACAACGATCCAATATCTCTCCAGTCATTCTCCCAAGAATTCCAAAGTCAGGTTTTCTTCAGTAGAAAATTCTTTATTTTCACGAGACTTTTAAGATCAATAGCCAACGCGTTTCGTCCGTGACCGGACTTCTTCAGGGCTTTATTTAGAATTCTCTATTATATGATGCTTCACAATGGTCTTCTAGCTCGAGGTATAAAGATTTTCCATATATTTATTGATTATCGTAATCTCCAGGTCAATCAAGTTTCAGTATAAAATTTTTTGAGCTGTTAAAGTTTTAGTAAGAGTCGCAAGAAAAGTGTCGGTGTTCCATTCAGCATGCGGTCGTCTGGTTCCCAAAAAAATGTTATACTGAAACTTGATTGACCTGGAGATTACGATAATCAATAAATATATGGAAAATATTTATACCTCGAGCTAGAAGACCATTGTGAAGCATCATATAATAGAGAATTCTAAATAAAGCCCTGAAGAAGTCCGGTCACGGACGAAACGCGTTGGCTATTGATCTTAAAAGTCTCGTGAAAATAAAGAATTTTCTACTGAAGAAAACCTGACTTTGGAATTCTTGGGAGAATGACTGGAGAGATATTGGATCGTTGTGAATAATTAACATTGTAACATTCATTGTTTAAGTGTGCGGGGTCAATTTGAGCAAACTTTGATTTGTAAAACAAGGTTCTTGTTTTTCAAAAATTGGGATCTAGGGGATTGTATCCCAGACTACCTGCACCTGAACACACACATACATTAGGGATTTAGTCACCAGTGCGGGCATAGTAGCCTAAAATCCCCTGTTCTGGCTTGATTTTTGGCCATAAAATCACCCTGGTGAATGTATATGCCCCCAACGTTGATGACCCAGACTTTTTTCATGACTTGATTGCTCGGATTGCGAAACATGACCCACAGGCGTTGCTTCTAGGGGGGGGGGACCTCAATTTATTATTAGACCCTACACTGGATAGTTCCTCTAACGCTCCAGATGCTAAACTTTGAGCGAGGAGGGCCCTTAAGGCGCTCGGCGCAAGCTACACACTGTTAGACATCTGGCGACAGCGCAACCCCACACTCATTTCTCAGGCCGCCACGGCACATGGTCCCGGATTGATTGCTGGCTCATTTCTCCTTGTGTTGTGGACTGGTTCGGTTCCCTCGACACTCTCCTTAGTGCATATTCGGATCACTCCCCTGTGACCCAGCACCTATTGATCCCACGCCCAGATGGATATGAAGGGCAGTGGAGGTTCCCTAGTGGACCCCTCCCGGGTGGGGTGGAAGGGCTCACCCAGGGCTGAGGTGCGTGAGGCAGTGGCGGATTATTTTGAGATAAACGCCGGCTCGGTGGACACGGCAGCTGTTCTTTGGGAGGTTTTCAAAGCTGTCATTAGGGGGGTGTGCATGTCTAAGTAGTCCAGAGTGCTCCGGGATCTCTGCAACACATTGACCGGCAATGAACGAGATATTTCCAGGCTAGATGCACGTCTCTCCTCCTCCCCTAATCCGAAAGACCAAGCGGAAAGATTCACTCTACCGGCAGAATATAGGGATACGGCGGACAGGGAGATACTGTACATGGGTAAATATCAGACGGCGCGCAGGTATGGCGAGGGCGAACGTCCGGGTAGAGCGCTGGCACAAATGCTGAGACCCCCTTACAGCAAGTCCTACATTACTGAATTGCAGGCTGCATCCAGAGGCACGCTATCAAACACCTTGGCCATTCGTGATGAGTTCTTAGATTATTACACAACGCTATACTCCTCGCGGGCTGACCCTGATCGAGTGGCCCAGACTGCCTATTTAGATGAGGTTGGATTGGTATTCCTGGAGAAGTATACGCTTGATTTTATGGCAGAACCCATTTCAGTCACAGACGTAGAATTAGACATAGATGCATTACGTGGTTCCTCTGCCCAGGGCTGGATGGCTTCACTGGGGACTTTTATAAGGAATTTAAGGACATATGGCCCCTCAATTAATTGAAGTTTATGCTAAGGCACTAGAGAAGCCGGTTCTTCCCCCCACGTTACGAGAGGCAGTTATCATACTCCTGCCGAAACCTGGCAAAGACTACAAACAGTGCGGTTCCTATAGACCGCTGTCGCGGCTGAACCTGGATTACAAAATCCTAGCCAAAAGTTTAGCCAATAAACTTTCACAACTAATGGAATATATCATTTCGCCGTTGCAGTCTGGTTTCATTCCCCGGCGCTCCACGTCCCTAAATCTCCGCACGTTGTTTGCCGTACTGCATAGAATACAGCCCGAGATCCCAGCGGCTGCTGTACTCTTAGACTCTGAGAAGGCGTTTGACTCCTTGGAGTGGCCTTTTCTAGTGGAGGTGATGCAACGCATGGGCCTGCCTTATGGCTTTATCTCTATGGTATCCTTGTTATATAGTCAGCCATCGGCGTGACTTTGCCTGAACGGTACTCTGTCCAGGCCGTTTAGGCTGTATCGCGGGACCAGACAGGGCTGGCCCCGCTGCTGTGCATCCTAGCCATGGACCCTTTGGTCAGACATCTACAGGAACGCCATTTACATAGGGGACTACAGTTCAAGACCGGTCCCTTACTTGCTTCTTTACATGCCGACGATACCATTCTTTATGTCCGAGAGCCGCACATCAACCCGTCCCCGCTTATCCAGGAGATTATTCGGTTTGGCTGATACTCGGGGCTTAACATAAATTGGCACAAATCGATTATATTCCTGCTCACAACAAGCACCAACCAATGGGAAAGTGAGTTCCCCCTAGAGTAGTGCCAGGATTCGGTAAAGTATCTTGGCATACATATACATCTGGACACCACTCAGATCATAAGACTGAACTATGGGCAAACTTTTCATTAGTTGGAGAAACAAGTTTAACGATGGCTGAGGTTGCCTTTGTCGTTGGCTGGACGAGTGGCCATTTTAAAAATGGTGGTGCTCCCCAAATTTTTATACCTTTATAATAACATCCCGATCCCCCTGTCTGAAAGATTCTTCCGCACCTTGCAAACACTTCTGACTAGATTGGAGTGGGGTGGGAAGAGACCGCGCGTTCGATGGTCTACAATGACATTACCATACAACAGAGGAGAGTTCAACGTGCCAGACTTCCATCTCGATTACTTGGTTGCGCAGTGTCATTACGTGTTTGCTTGGTTTCATCCGATAGCCTGGCTGATGAGGATTATGAATCCGAAACCGGTCCCAGGATGCTTGTTTCCGGTCCAGGGAAGACATGGCTTGGCAGTTCGGGCTGGACTGTTCCCACTTTCTAAAATATAGATTGACTCTGTCTATATTTCATTGTGTGTTGAATGCTTCTAATGCTGGGGACCATTGTTGTTTGATAAAAGGACTGTTCCCACAAGGCACAGGGTCAGACTGATTTGCATATAGCCATGTAGCCATGTCTGAACTGGGGTGGCTGAGTGAACTAAAGAATGGTAATGGATTAAACCCAGATCAGTTGACTGGGGGTGAGTGTTTGATTTGTTCAAACGCTCCGTCCATCATCTCTTTTGTATCGTTTTGTTCGCCCGAAGTGTGGCAGGGTTTGCTCAGACGTGAGTCCCTTGTTCACTTGGCCACTGGATTCAAGATAGCCTGGCTGATGAGGATTATGAATCCGAAACCGGTCCCAGGATGCTTGTTTCCGGTCCAGGGAAGATATGGCTTGGCAGTTCGGGCTGGACTGTTCCCACAAGGCACAGGGTCAGACTGATTTGCATATAGCCATGTCTGAACTGGGGTGGCTGAGTGAACTAAAGAATGGTAATGGATTAAACCCAGATCAGTTGACTGGGGGTGAGTGTTTGATTTGTTCAAACGCTCCGTCCATCATCGCTTTTGTATCGCCTGGTTTCATCCGGATGCACGCATTCCCTTTTTAAGGCCAGAGGCATATCTGGTACTCCCTGACAAATTATGTGATGTACTTCCCACGGGCTTTCCACGTGACAATCATGACATACAAACGGTGTCCACATCTGCTTGGGCATGGAATAAGCTGAAAACACGGACGGGCGCCCCATATCTCTACTATTCTGCTTTGCCCTTACCCAAAGCCAGATGGTTCCCAATTACGGGGGAGAGACTAGTACAGAATACACTGAATACACTAGACATCACAAAGGTGGGTGATCTATTCCCAGGGGGACAGGTGTTCTCGTTGGACGAAGACGCTAGGTTCAGTGATTGCAGCTTCATGACGAGATTTCTACTGAGCCGCATGAAGTCTGCACTGCGCGCTTCCTTTCCCACATACCCGACTGAGCCGGATTCCTTCCCTCCGCTTACACTAGGATTGGAGAGTTCCGGCGGCACACACCTCATTTCTAAAATGTATAAGACCTGTTCTGAATTTTTGCCTTAGACAGGCCTGGGAAGCGGATATTGGAGGCACTATTACGGACGAACAGTGGGCCAAATGCTGTGAAGCCACCAAGGACATTTCACTTAATAGTCGCCATAAGCTGTTACCTTTTATATTTCTCCGTCGCACTTACTTTACCCCAGTATTGGCACACAGGATAGATGCTGAAATCCCGCACACTTGCTTGAAATGCAACACACCGCATGCCGATTTTATACATTTGGCGTGGACTTGCCCCGCTTGAAGCATTTCTGGTTGGAGGTGCACGAGATCCTCGGTAAGATAATTGGACTTCCAATGGCTCCTGTTCCTGAGATAGAGCTGTTAGGATACACTGTACAGATTCCAAAGAAAGTCAGGAAGCTTGCATCGCTGGGGCTGTTAGCCAAGCGGGAGGTGGCCTTGCACTGGGGCAGAAAATCTCATCCCAAACTACAGGACTGGTTGGGGAGCCCGACATAGTGCAACACCAATGCGGAAATATACTCTGGCCTTATGCCGGCTACGTCTCGGCCACGGGACATTTGGGGGCCGCTGAGGTCCTACTTTGAGAAGGCCAGACAGTCTTTGGACCCACAGGTGGAGACGGGGGTGGTTCCTGAAGGGGTGGGTTGAGGCGGTTGTTTCTCTTTGTGTCAGGACCTGTCTTTCTGATTCAGTGGGATCACTTATGCTATGTTTAATCGCTATTTATGAGAGGTGTCCTTAGCAGGTATCCTTATTCTGAGACGGTGGACGACTGGGGAGGTGGGAAGGGGGGGCTGGATTATTCTGATATTGCTTTGTACCATGCTGTAAGAATACTAGAAGGATAATGACTGTATGTACCCGTCAGATATGACTTGATTGATATGCAGGTTTACGGTTTGTAATGCAATGTGACTATATCTTTATAATTTGGGAAATAAAGTAGGAAAAAAATGTAAGTCAAATTACTCGGTAAATAGATGTAAGCTGAAATGTACCTAGCATCTTATAATATATTGAACATATGGTAATGCAAGTTTATGCAAGCACAGTACCTTAACAGTGAAAGAGACTGCCCAAAATAATAATATAATTTTGTTTTTATGGTACAAATTCAGAAGTCTGAGGAAGAGTTATGGTTTGTGACTTTCTTGAGAATATAAATGTGTCTAAGTCACATGAAAATATTTCAAGGCAGCAGCTTTCAATGGTACTTTGAAAACGAAATGGGACAATGGCCTGGGAAAGTGGCATGGAATAAGATTTCAGGTAATATGGGAAAACCTGGAAGGAAAACTACATGATACTAAAGAGTAGCTGTCTAACCTGAATCGAGCCAAGGATCAAGACCTCTGGTAGTGAGGAAATTGGTTCACCAAGAGCGGAAATGTATAATGGATTGTGTGGGGGGTGAGTGGGTGACAGCTACAAGCACCCTGCAGTTTATCTTACAGAACCAAAAGAAGATCCGAAGATCAGCCTGCATTCAGGAATGTTGCCAGCCGGAGGCAGAAAGAATATTCTACAAAACAAAGGACAGCCTGCATTATCTTTAAAAAATAAAGAAGCAAAATCTCAAAAAAACTGCTCGAAAGTAGATACCTTTAACTTGGCTGACAGTCAAGTGTTTGAGTGGCAAAGAAGTACGCTGCCCTGACAAAAGCATATTAAAAAGATATAAAAACACTAGTCCAAGGAGGGGGGAGAAGGTTAGCTGCAGAGGCAGTATTTTCAAGCATAACTATCTGCAGATTAAAGGCTAATCACTGATAAGTAATAGTGCTTTTTGCAGACACTATCTCCGCTACCCTGAAATTAGATTAGAAAAAAACGATTGAGATTGGAAGGGGGTTTTCACAATTTGGAAGTTTCCAATTGCATCATTTGAACAAGTTACTTAACGCAGATCTTTCACCTTTAGAATATACCCAGACTCCAGCCGAATTCCAGAGATTTCTTCTAGCAATACTGCTGCATGCCAGAAGGTGGCGCTGTATGACTCTGCAGGGACTCCATACCATCCGATAGTGACAGACTGGAGCCACATACAGGTGCCATCCTTGCATGCTCATGTCAGTTTATTGTCTTTCACCTTCCATGTCAACAGTCACAGAGGATAAAACAAACTGAATTAGACAGTGTGTTGATTTCCCAACTTAGAAGCTATTTAGAATGATTGGAAAACGGCCACTCTACAGGACGGAGAGGAGGGAAGGAAAATGAGAACTTGTGGTTATAAGATCTATCAGAAAGAGCACTACCGAAGGTAACGTTCTTCTGACGGATACTTATAACCGCAGATTTCTCACCTTTAGAATAGATATATAGCAGCACTCCCAAAGGTAGAGGGGTCTGGACTCAGACCAAAGTCCTGCAGAACTGAAAGGGCCAAGTGACCTCCCCACCAAACCTGGCTGTCAAGGAAGAAGTGCTTCATAAATGTGTGCACCGATGCCCACTTCGCAGACTGGCAGATGTGTAGAACAGGCACCTGTGTGCCAAACCCAGTGGAGCAGCCTCGGCCCTTATGTAATGAGTCCACAGGACTTCAGGGGGCTGCTTCTTGCTCAGTGTAAAGCAGGTTTTGATGTAGAGGACTAGCCATTTTGATAAGATCCACATCTGCACCACCTCGCCATTATTTACACAGGGAAAGCCTACAAAGAACAGATCAGCCACGCGATGACCGTGTGTGCAGTCGATGTAAAAGCTTAGCCCCTCTTAGGGTCTAGTGATGGAGTCTCTATTCCTCTTTCGAGTGGAGAGAAGGCAAAATGCTGGAAGAATAATCTTCTGGGAAACATGGAAGGGAGTTACTACCTTTGGTAGAAAGACGAAGACCACCTGGGACCTCGTGATCAATTGGTCTCGAAAGAAGGTGGAGGGAGATATTTGTGTTAGCATTAAGATTCTCTAGGACAGCAGAGCGTAGAATTTAACGGCATGCCGATAGGAAAAGTTAAGACGAGTTCAGTCCCCAATGAGGTATAACAAATCGTTTGGCCGGGCTGTGGACAAGTAAGTTAATCCTTTGATGAAACGCATCACTGCCAGTGATTTGAGAGAGATAATTGGTCAGGTAAACAAAGAAAGGCATAAAGGGCTCAGACAAATAACATTTCACTGTATCCCCAGGAAGGCCTTTCTATGCTAACGAGGGGACAAAGATTGATCGAAAGTTTGGCTAGTAAGGAGTTTGTGTTGCGAGCGCCGCACCAAGTGACAAGTTTATCTCAGAATAGATTGACTCTATGCAAGGGAGTCTGGCTACAAGGATGACCTCAACCATGGCAGCTAAGAAGTCAAACACATCCAGTTTGTGCTGCTCAGTCTTCACGGACGTACGTTGTGAAGATTCGGATGCAAGACCCTGTTCTGCTGATCAAAAGTGGTGTTGCAGATCAACTTTCCAGTGCTATACCTAAAAGCAATACAACATCACATCTGAAAAATTGCCTTAACAACGCAGCCTAAAGCAGCATGCAGTTTCCCCACAAGCTGAGCAACGCTCGTCTTACCCACTCGCATGCATAGTTAAGGCAGTCGGCGTTCTAGCGGTCTCAGCGGATAGGAGAGGAGCCGGAGGGAATGAGGCAGCAAGGACGGCCCGGGACGTAGCTGAGTAAGTTCGGCTGGGGCCGGTGGGAGGTGGGGGTAGGTGCTGGTTTTAGGGCTCATGGAGGGGGGCTGGGATCGAACTAATTTTTAGGAAGCAGAGGTTTAGGGCTCAAGCCCGGGGGCGGGAAAGGGGCAGTTTTCAGGGTGAGGGCAGTTTTTAGGGTTCAGGACGGGCGGGGAAGGGGCCGTTTTAAGGGCCCAGGGAGAGGGTGCTGGGGTCGTAGTAGATTTTTGGGGATAGAGGGTCGGGTTTTAGGCCTCAGGATAAGGGTCAGGGTCGTTTATAGGGCTGAAGTGGGTAAAATGCATCGCAGGTGTGCCTAATTTTAGGACGCAGGGTAGAGAGGCAGGGGTGTGATCTTTAGCACACGTCCCTTTTCCAATCATGTCTTTACCATGTGATTGCGTGGTACAGGCATCCGTGGTAAAGACGCGTTCATGGTTGAGACCTCATGGTTCAGCCACGCGTTGGTGAGGCATGCACTGTTCCATCACACAACCATCACAGTTATATTGACTTCTATCTTTTAAATGAAAAGACAGATGAAAAAATTAATTGTAAAGCAGTTTGCAGCCGCATTTCTACTACCAACATGTCACAATTATATTAAATTAAATAAGTCTCCATCAGGACAAGAACAGAGTGCGCACACAGCCTGAGCCATGTGGTCCATCTGTTGCAGCAAGTGTGGGGATATGCAAGTGGCATGAAGATAGATTGGATCATTCTCAACCATGTTGAGATCACCAATTGGGGCTAAACATGCTTTCCTCTAATCATCATCTATTTCACCCACCCAGCTCTCATTTCTGTTGGAGGGAAGCAAACCCACCTGGCATGCTAATTATCAGTGAGCGATAGGTGGCAGATGTGGCCTCCTTGCCTAAGCCCCCACCTTGCCTAAGCCCCCATGAGAAGTTTAAACTCCAACAAACTATATTCAGGGATCTCTGCATCCATAGAGAGATGAGCCCACAGGGCATGGTGCAACTGGAGGAAACAACAGAATTGTGTGTGGGATAAAACATTGATCTCGCAATTCCTGAAAGGACATTAGCGTGCCACCCCGGCGAAAATGAACTAGATACGCGATCTCTATTCAGTCCCAGTGGACGACCCTTCCTGAGACTCGACAGCTGCCGGAGGCATGAGCTTAACCAGACAGCGGTCTTATCCATCAGATGATGTTTCCATCTAACTAAACGTAAAGCTGCCCTCCAGCAGAGCACAGCCACTTGGATGCAGGAGAGCGCCGCTAGAGGCAGCCGGTCTCCATACAACAGCCCCTCAAACCTCAGCATGTGTAGCTCCAGACGGTACGCAGGGTCGTCCCACGCTCCCGCAAACCCTTCGTTAATGGGGATCAGGTGAGCATCAGCGTAGTAACCGTAAATGTTGATCATTCTAAGGCCACCATCAAATTGAGATTTCCGTGCCGTGGGGAAAGCTAGATGGTGTCACCCTCCCTCCAGGACAAGGGCCATCAGTTTCGATGTCAGAGAATGAAACCCTTTCCAAGGAATCAGATATGGAAAGTTCTTTAAGATATATAAATACCGTGAGAGGCACAACATTTTGAAGACTGTGATGGGTTCCGCGGATTGAAGGACAGGCAATTTGACCTACACAAGTTACTGTCAAGGGCTGTGGCACAAGGTTGGAAGTCGAGGGACCAAGTTAATTCCGGAAGGTGTGAAATATGTACCCCCAGATACTTAAAGGAGTACAGTTGAACTGGGACGTCGGGTCACCACTAATGGACCACAGTTTTTCCGGCCACAACCACCCGGAGGAATTTCCAACCACTGACCCGCAAACCGGAAGCCATCTCAGAGGCAGAGAAGTTTAAGGCATCTGGGGCCTTAGACTGGAGGTCACTGAGGAAGAGCAGCACATCATCCACATAAAGGGCAACGCGATCTTCAAGGCCCCCCTCCCACTGTCAGCCCCAAATCTGCATGTTGTATCGTATCAGGCGTGCCAAGGGTTCTATAGTCAGAGCAAATAGAAAAGAGGATTAAGAGCACACCTGACACGCACCACTATAGATCAGGAAAGATGGGGACCAAACTCCGTTGACCCAGACATGGGCAGTAGGCGTGTTATACAGAAGGCCCTCCATTTTCCAGAAGAGAAGGCCAAAGTCAGCTTGGTGGAGCCCAGCATTGAGAAAGGACCAAGAGACCAACGCCTTTATGAAATCAACCAAAAGAAGGGCCAGGTGACAATTCTGGCGATGCAACCGAGAGTGCCACTTGTACCTTACAGATACAGTGTGGAGTACTTCTACCTGGCATAAAGTCACATTGGTCGTGGCCACAGATTTGTTTTTTGATGGTCAGAAGCGTTTCTCAATGGTTACACTGGATGAGAAAGCTTACATTTGTATCAATCTTAATAAAAAAATCGAGTTTTTGTAAGCCAAAGGTCAACCCCCTTAGAAACAGAAAATAAGCATTTAATGCTGCACACCACATACCTTATGCCGCTGAGATGCTGCTATGATATATAAAGTGTCAGATGGGGTAAATCAATTTACTTCTTTCACAATATGTCAAAAAAATCCCTAAAACAATCCCAGGGTCTGACCCCTTCATTACTATTAATTTCAAACTCCAAAAACAAGTCGCTTCTGCAATTGAACTCAGGCCTATGGTAGAGGTCAATCAGCAACCAGTCTGAATCTTTATCCATAAAATAATCATCCCATGATACATTGCTGATTGGATATTAGTACTTGCATGTGACTGAACATAAACAATACATGAAACCATCCAAAAACAAGGTCTTAAAGCACAAGTTACTACTTGTGTAACAATATATTTGTAAGAGACATTAGTTAGTGATAGATTCCTTACCTTAGAATATCCCCAGGCGTCAGACTGGATCCGGAAAGTTTTGCTTAGCAGTACCCCTACACGTCAGTAGGTGGCGTCCTGCATCTCCGTGCCCCTTCGCTGGCATCGTAAGCGCAGAGATAAAGTCGCGGAGACTACTTAGGCGCAACCCATGCGCACTGACGTCAGTTCTGTACACGACTTTCCGCGCCAGGAACGCAGAGCCATGCAAGATACTGACCACTGGTGCATTTACAACTAGGGCCCTGAAAGGGATGACCTTAACCCTAGTAATCAGTTCACAGAACGGGGAGAATGGGTGGGGCGGTAACTAATCGATCACTGACTAATGTCTCTTACAGATATATCGTTACACAAGTAGTAACTTGTGCATCTGAAAGACACGTTAGTGATAGATTCCTTACCTAAGAATAGAATCCCCAGAAAAACCAACCCCGGAGGTGGGTCTGTGAATAAGATTACACCAGAAAGTCACGGAGAACAGAACGGCCAAAAAAGCCTGCCCTCCGGCCCGGACTGTCAAGGCAGTAGTGCTTGGTAAACGTGTGCAACGAGGCCAATGTAGCTGCCTGACAAATGTCCTGCAAGGGAACCCCGCGCCCCAAGGCAGTAGCTGCTGCAGTTGCCCTGGTGGAATGGGCAAGCAGCCCCACAAGAGACTCCTTCTTAGCCTACAAGTAACAGGCCTTGATGCAGAGAACGACCCACCGAGAGATGGTCCGTTTGTGCACGGCCTGACCTTTTTTGGTGCCCACATAGCAAACAAAGAGCAGGTCATCCACCCGGAACTGTTGTGTGCGTCAGATAGAACAAGAGCGTACATTTTGGGTCCTGACAGTGGAGCCTCTCCCTCTTTGGAAGGATGCGGAGGCAGAAAGAAGGTGGGCAAAGTGATGGTCTGCCAGATGTGGAAGGCAAGAAAGAAGGACAGATCTTCAGAACCAACTTGTCCGGATGAACATAAAGGAAAGGAGGTTTAGAAGAAAGAACCTGGAGCTCACTCACTTTTCTGGCAGAGGTAATAGCGACCAGAAAAGCCGTCTTGAGAGTGAAAAGACACAAAGGACAATTATGAAGTGGATCGAAGGGAGCACACATCAGAAACGTCAAGACAAGGTTTAAGTCCCACTGAGGCATGATGAACAGCACAGGAGGGAATGTGTGCGTAATGCCTTTCAGAAAACAGTTAAAAACCGGGGACTTAAAAAGGGAAGGCTGATCAGGAAGCCGTCGAAAGGCTGAAACGGCCAAAAGATAGCCTTTGATGGTGCCCAGAGTAGAGCCTTGCTGGGGCAAAGAAAGAAGAAACAAAAGAACCTCAGAAAGAGGGGCAGAAAAGGGATCCACATCCTTCGCTGTGCACCATGCCACAAACTTGTTCCACCTGCAGGCGTATACCGTTTTGTGGAGGGATGCCTGGCTGCCAGAATGACATCACAGACTTCAGGAGGAAGATCGAAAGCTGCCAAATGTCGCAGCTCAATCCCCACGCATGGAGGTGGAGGCTGGACAGGTTCGGGTGGAGGACTGTCCCCTGCTGCTACGACAGAAGATCCTCCAATAGCTCGGGATACCAGTACCTTCGTGCCCAATCCAGAGCCACAAGGATAACTTGGACCCGGTCGCGCCGAAGAAATGTGTTACTTACCTGTAACTACAGTTATCCAGTATTGGTATCTTTCATAGATTCACATGCCTGAATCATTCTCTGTCGTCGGGATGGGAGTCCCCGGTACATAAATAAAGTAATGTCCCATTAGACATATAGAATAATAGGCCAAGGGCCTCACATTAGTAACATATCCATGTCCTTTTGCAAAAAAGACCACCAAACTCTAGAGAAGAGCCAATCAGCTATCACTACCCTCTGGAACCTTCCTGGAAGAAGCTCTAGTCCCTCAGATTTTCGTAAGCACAGTGCTAAGCAGGTGTACCACTGAGAGAACTAGGTGAGCCCTTCCAGGGGAGGTGGGTGGGTTGCATGTGAATCTATGAAAGATACCAAAACTGGATAACTGCCGTTACAGGTAAGTAACGCATTTCTTATCCAGTATTAGAGTATCCTTCATAGACTCACATGCCTGAATCAGAGTAGTAAGCAATGATAAGCACATTTCGGATGGTACAGCATATACAAATTCACCAGATAATAACTTATCAATGTGAAACATAAAAGGTACCAAATTGCAATGAAAGAAAACATTAAGGTGTACAATAGAGAAATATACGTGTAGAGGAAAGGATGGCTCACCTCTAATGAAATAGATGACGGAGCACCGCAAGTCCCACTGCAGCATCCTTCATGAGTTCTGTATCCAAGCAGTAATGCTTGGTAAATGTAGGCGGCGTCTTCCATGTTGCCGCTCTGCAAATGTCTGTGATGGCCACACCTGAAAAGAGTGCCATTGAGGTAGAAATCGCCCTAGTGGAATGGGCTCGAACCTTGGAACGCAAGGGTTGACCCGCGTGCTGATGACAGAAAGTAATAGCCCCAGAGATCAACCAAGAGATACTTTGTTTAGTAAGTTGAAGACCCTTCCTATGTCGACTGTAAGCCACAAAAAGCTGATTGGATCTATGGAACGACTTTGTTCTGTGCAGGTGAAATTTAAGGCAGCGTTTAAGGTCTAGAGAGTGTAGGGCTTTTCTGCCGTTGTTTGAGGATTTGGAAAAAAGGTTCGTAAGACTATAGGCTCATTGAGATGAAAGTCTGACGGGACCTTGGCACACACTTCGGATTAGTTCGCAGTATAACCCGGTCATGTTTGAACTGAAGGAAAGGGTCTTGAATTGAAAATGCTTGAAGCTCACTTACGCGCCTTGCAGAGGTAAGGGCAAGAAAGAGTGCCGTTTTGCAGGAGAGAAATTTAATATCAGCTCTGTGTATCGGCTCAAAAGGGTGTTTCATAAGATGAGCAAGAACTGTGTTGAGTTGCCAAGTAGGAGGCAGAGACTTTACAGGAGGAAACGTCCTGAAAAGGCCTTTGAGAAATTGTTTAATCAATCTACTAGACCAAAGAGAAGGGCCTGCAGAAGATCTCCTGAAACGGGATATTGCTGCCAGATGAACTTTAATAGAATCGTGAGCAAGACCTGAGTTCGCCAGATGCAGAAGGTAACGCAGTATTTGCAGAAGACGAAAGAGGGTGTATCTTTTTTGACTTGCACCAGATGCAGAACCTCTTCCATTTTACGGAATATGTTTTGTTCGTACTGTCGGCTCAAGCCCGAGCCAGAACTGCCCTGCAGTCCGGTGGAATGTCAAACCCACGAAATTTTCTGAACTCAGGAGCCAAGTCGATAATTTGAGAGATGCTGGATCCAGATGTTGGCCTTGTTGCCGGTTCATTGTGAGGAGAGAGGGAAACGGTTTCAAAGGGATCGGCGGTTCCAGGGAGAGAAGATGGAGCTCCGTGAACCAATTCTGGTGTGGCCATGCTGGAGCTATCAGGATGAGCGTGCAAGGTTCCGCTTTCAACTTACTGATGACCCTGGGAATTTGGGGAATCGGTGGAAAAGCGTATGCAAAGACGTTGAACCATGCGATCGAAAATGCATTCCCTAGAGATCCCCATTGGGGATTCCAGCTTGCGAAGTTTTGGCATTTCACGTTCTGCTTGGTAGCAAATAGGTCCAAGAGAGGGGTGCCCCATTGAGAGAATATGCAGTCGAGAGTCCGCTGGTTCAATTCCCATTCGTGACACGTTGTTTGTTGCCTGCTTAGTGAGTCGCCTAGCACGTTGTCTGTTCCTGGAACATATTCTGCTCGGAGGGAGATGTTGTGATGAAGCAAACCATTCCAGATCTTTTGTGATTCGTGAGAGAGTGTCAGAGAATGAATACCTCCCTGCTTGTTCAGGTAGTGCATTGTCGCGGTATTGTCCGTCCGGACAAGCACTAGAGAATTTTTGATCCTGGGGAGAAACGCCAGTAGAGCCAGATAGACAGCTCGCAGCTCGAGGAGATTAATGTGAAGGTTCCGTTCGAAAGGAGACCACTTTCCGCTGATCTGGAGTTCTTGGAGGAAAGTTCCCCAATCTTACAGGGAGGCATCTGTTGTGATGATCTGTGGAGAAGCTGGGAGTAAGAAAGGCAGGCCTTGAGAAAGATTTCGTGGGCGAGTCCACCAGTGACCATCTGAGGGGTCACCTGAATGACATCGTCGAATGATCCTTCGCATTGAATCCATTGAGCCGACAGCACTTCTTGGAGAGGGTGCATGTGGAGGCGACAGTGAGGAATTAGCAGAATGCAGGAAGACATCATTCCGAGAAGGGATTTGAAAAGGCGCACAGAGAGACTTCTTGGATTTTCTGATATTCGCCAAGTAAAGAAGCCTGTTCTGTCGCTCTTGTTGGTTGTGTCGAGAGAAGCACCCAGGAAGGTTATTTGCTGAGAAGGCTGGAGGACAGACTTGTCCTGATTGAGAGTGAGTCCCAAGCGATTGAAAAGCTGTAGACAGGCGTCGGAAGACCTGGTCGCGCCTTCTAGAGAAGGTGCCTTGACGAGCCAGTTGTCCAGATAGGGAAAAATCTGATGGTATTGTTGCCTGAGATATGCAGCCACTGGAGAAAGGCATTTCGTAAAAATGCGTGGAGCTGATTTGAGGCCGAAGGGCAGGACACAGAATTGTTAATGTCTGCCTGCCACGGCACACCTCAGAAACTTTTTGTGATTCCGGTGGATAGGGATATGGAAATAGGCATCTTGAAGATCCAAAGACACCATGTAGTCATTTGCATTGAGAAGTTGCAGCACTTCTTGGTAACCATGCGGAACGATTGCTTCTTTAAGAATTTGTTGAAACTTCTCAGGCCTAGGATCGGCTCCATTTCTTCTCTTTTTTGCGCACCAGGAAAAAACGGGAGTAAAACCCCTTCTCCCGTTGACAAAAAGGAACCCTTTCTATAGCCCCCTTCTGGAGCATAAGTGAAAGATCCAGGAGTAAAAGGCGTAGATTCTTGTGAAGCATAGAATGGGGAGGGATTTGGGGAGGAATTTGAATGAACTCCAGCGAATGTCCAAATTGAACTATTTGAAGGACCCAACGGTCTGTTATTTGTTTCCAATTGTACAGGAAATGGGAAATTCTTCCTCCTACTCTGGAGGGTGGAGAGGGAGTGGAGACGGGCGGTAGTAAAAAGTAATTGTCGCCGAGCAGCATCTTTTTGTCGCCCTACTTTTCCTCAAAATGTGGACTTAGTGTAAGAGGATTGTTGTTGACGTTGCTGGTATTGCGGTCGATACTGTTTGGAGGAGGAAGAGGAAGATCGATAGTGTTGGTAGTCTCTTCTAGTAGAAGACTGCCCTCTTCCCCTTGAGCCACAAAAAGGAGGATTTTTAAATTGAAGGGTACCCAAAGCCCTAGCCGTGTCGGTAACCTTTTTTTATGCGCTGAAGAGCTTCATCGATGTGTGACGAAAAGAAGCTGACGTCGTAGGGCATATCCAGAATTTTTGTCTGTACTTCCGGCCGGAATGAAGTCGCCTTCAGCCAACCTTGGCGTCGTAGTACAGCAGCGCCAGCCAGTTGGCGGAAACCAGTAGAGGCGATATCCATCGCACAATTGATGATTTCGGACGCCGAACGTTCGCCATCCAGCAAGGTCCTCTTTGCTTCTTCCCTCGAATCGTCTGGCAAGGCACCCAAGTATGGAGCAATGTCTGCCCACATGTGTCTGTTATAGCCCCCTAACAGTGCTAAGGAATTAGATGCACGCACTGTCAACGCGGACATGGAAGAGAAGCGTTTCCCAATATCAAGCAGTCTACCTTCCTTGTCTGGAGGAGCGGACAGCGGAGCGGAAGGGTTTTTAGATTTCCGCTGAGCAGCTTGTGTGATGACGGAGTCAGGTTTGGGATGTCCGGTCAGGCAGGCTGGAGCGGTGTCCGGAGCTCTGTATTTTTTCTCCAACCGAGGTAACACTGGTGGAACCGAAGATGGGTTGTGCATTATCTTTATGCCCTGATCCCATATGTAGTCTATAATAGGCACAGATCGGACAGACTTTTTAAAAGGTTCCTTAAAGTCGTAAAGGAAGCAATCTTGTCGGTGAGAAGGCATAGGGATTTGAAAACGCTGTGCAGCCCTTTCCAAGACGTTATGAAAACCCCTGATATACTCAGGAGGAGAGTCGGCTTGAGTAGACACCAGAGATGCTGGACAGGAGATAACAATCCTCCCACTTGTCATGAGTTGATTGAGAATCATGGAGTTCTCCTTCCTCTTGTTGGTCATCCTCCTCATCATCCGTGGACGGTGGAGGTGGTGGTGTGACAGGCACAGGCTGTGGAAGTAGAGGTGGAGGCTGTGGCCTTGGCAGCGGAGAGACAACTGAAGGAGGAGACGTAGCAGAAGTTGGAAATCTCTGCTTATAGTCAGTAATAAGAAATTGGAGGTCAGAAACCAAAGACGCAGGTAGACAGGCCATAGGAGGTTGAGGTGGATGGTTGTCTTCAGGATAATCTGTGTGGTCCTCAGGTTCTTGGTCATCATAGTCCGAGCGGTCTTGGTCCTTAACGTGAAGTTCAGATGGGTTTGTCGCAGTTCTGAACATACTGCCATCGTCTGAATCTTCCTCTTCTTCCAAAAGGTGAGTTGGAGGCAACGGATGGACCCTACTAGGAGAAGTCAGGGCAGGTGTCAGTGTGCGTTTTGTTATCTTGAGATGGACATATGCACTTTGTATATTGGACTCTGTTGTTGTCGACGAGCCCGTCGCCGGTGTAGTCGTCGACGGCGAAGCATCAACGGGCACAATTGCAGGTAACGTCGATAAAGCTCCTGTCGACGGAGCCGTCGTCGATGGAGTCGTCGTCGACGGTGCCCTCATCGATGGTGTTGGCGGCTGTGGAGCCCTCATCGACGACTGGGTAGATGTCAGCGGAACAGTCTCCGTCGACGAAGGCGTCGACGCACTCGTCGGCGATCATAGCGTGGACGCTGGTTTGGACGTAGACGATGATTTCTTTATTTTTATCGTCGACGAAACAGGCTTACCAGCCGTCAACTATGAGGTCGTCGATGTGGACAATGCTGAAGATGCCAAAGAGGTAGAGGCAGTCTTCCACAGCTGTAGACGGGGATTTTCTCGTCGTCGTAGCCACCTTTGACGAGGCAGTCGTCGACAAGGTGGAACTAGGCTTCTTAAAGGTGTGTAGAACCTCCTGAGGAGAAACCTTCGACTGATAAAGCCTTAGGGTGTGCCTCTGAAGACTTTTTGTTCGTCTTCTTTTGAGGGGGCTGCGATGAAGGTCCTGGAGAAGCAACTCTGGGGTTTTTTGAGAGGACTTTAAAGACTTCGAGGAGCTCTCACTCTCCTCAGAAGAAAAGGCTTGGTCTTAGTCCTTAAGTCCCTGCTGCCAAATTAAAAGGCGTCCCTCCCGATCTTTGAGGGTCTTTGAAGAAAAGGTACGACATACCTTACAGTCCTTTGAGGAGTGATCCGGGTAAAGACAATAGAGACAGTCTTTGTGTTGGTCATCAACATGAAGTCTCTTTTTACCATAGGAAGCATAGGGCCTAAAAAGGCCTTTCTTTGGAGTATCTGCCATGAAGATATTGAGAACTTCACACAGAAGATGGAATCTTGAAGAAATAATCACTGGAAATCCAGAAACAAGGAAAGCTGAGCAGAGCTCAGTGGAGACTCCCTTAGCACGACATGCAGTAGAAAATAGAGCTCCTTCCAAGAAGGTTCCAGAGGGTGGTGATAGCGGATTGGCTCTTCTCTAGAGTTTGGTCCTTTTTGCAAAAGGACTTGGATATGTTACTAATGTGAGGCCCTTGGCCTATTACTCTATATGTCTAATGGGACATTACTTTATTTATGTACTGGGGACTCCCATCCCGACGACAGGGAAGGAGTCAGGCATGTGAATCTATGAAAGATACCCTAATGTTGGATAATCTTCTTCAGCACTCTGGGCAGAAGTGGTATAGGTAGAAACGCGTACAACAGACCGCACTCCACTCGCGACGAAAAGCGTTGCCGAGCTTGTGCCGCCTTGGAAATTCCAACGCGCAAAACTGATGACACTGCGCGTTCTCTTCGGTGGCCAATAGATCTAACCAAGGCTCTTCCCACTGCAGAAATAGACCATGCACATTATCCAATTTTTAGACGCCATTCGTGATCCATCAAGCACCGACGGCGTTCAGAGAACCTGCCAGGTGTTGAACCACAAAGGTAATGCCTTGATGTTCCAGCCATGTCTAGAGGCGCAGAACCTCCTGACATAGGGTCCAGGACCCCACGCCGCCCTGTTTGTTGCAATACCACATGGCGGTGATGTTGTCCGTGAACACCTGCACCACACTTCCCCAGACAGAGAGAAGGAATGCTTTCAGTGCAAGTCGGATTGCCCGAAGCTCCAAAATGTTGATATGGAGCCGGGACTCCGCCGGAGTTCAGAGGCCTTTGATCTCCGCCTCTCCCAAGTGGCCACCTCATCCAAGGAGGGACGTATCCGTCACCACTGTGTGCTCCGGTTGGGGAAGGGAGATGGATCTTCCTCTGACCCAATCGCGATCCATGAGCCACCACTAATTGGCGCGCAGTGCCCTCCAAGATCTGGACATGATCGGACAGGTTGCCCTGATGCTGTGCTCACTGGAACTTCAGGTCCCATTGCAGAGCCTGCATGTGCCATCTAGCATGTTGCACTAGCAGGAGACCATCAGGCCCAGGAGCCGGAGTGTCATCATGACTGAAACCAGGGATACAGGCTGAAAAAAATCAGAATCATAGCCTGAATATCCCAGACTCGCTGCTCGGTAGGATTGACCCGAAACTGCGTCAAATCCAGAACCGCTTCGATGAAGGGGAGCTTCTGAGAGGGACTCAGGTGCAACTTCAGCACGTTGATGGAAAACCCCAGCAAATGCAGGAGATCAGCCATAGTCTGAAGGTGGGTGACGACTGCCTGGGGCAAGCCCACCTTCAACAACGTTTCGTCGAGGTAGGGGAAGACTGATGCCCCTGACCTGCGCAGATGGGCAGTTACCACTGTCATCACTTTTGTGAACACCCGAGGGGCACTGGCAAGGCCAAAAGGAAGCACGGCAAACTGAAAATGCTCCTGGCCCACCGTGAACCGCAGGTAACGCCGGTGGGCCGGCAGGACGGGAATGTGAAAATAGACCCCCTTGGGTACCAGAAAGTAGTGGGAATAACAACCACTCCCTACTTCAGTGAGGAGGTTAGTCTTGAGGGCCACCGAAGGAAGGTTTAGGTTGAGGACCCCAGCAGCACAACGGAGCACCATCATGTAGGAAGCGCCCTCCTCCATCGTGGGCGGAGGAGAGGCAAACCCCGGGTCAGAAGAGACATCGAGGTCGCCTGCGTCCTCCAGATCGTCCACACAGTCCAGCTCGGAGTCACACTGACGGGCAAGAGGGGACCCCTCCCAATCATCCTCCACCTTCGTCGCCGGAGGGTGGATGAACGGCGTCATGAACGGCATAGTGAACAGCGCCGACCGAGGCCGGGCCGGTGCCGTTTCACAATGCGGATCTCAGGCAGGAATGAAATGGTCCTGGAACCGGGGCAAGGGCGATACGAATGGCACCCACTGCGGCGCCGATGGATGCGCTGGGCCGGGAGCCGGCAGTGCCGGACCCCGTGGCGCCGGGGCCTGAGCCAACAGCATAGGATCCTGTGGCGCCGAAGCTGGATCCGCTGGCGGAGCCGACAGGCCAACAGGATCTGGACACGGGACTGCGGGGCCCGAAAGGCGCACCGACGGGAGCCCGAGGCCTAAAAAGGCAGTCGATGGTGGCAAGAAACTCTTGCACCTGTTCGGGAGTCGACAAAGGACCCATTGAAAGGTGGGTACACCGCGGGACTCCCAGGATCCAAGGGAGCCGCAGAGGCAGAACCCCTGTCCCCCTCGTCCACATCAGAGGACCGACGGTGGGACGTCGGAGAGCGAACACGCTTCTTTGACTTCTTTTTATGCCGTCGCTTTCCGGAATCAGACGGTGAAGACTTGGAGCCCGAGGAGCGACAACTGCGGCCCCCGAGCAGTCCCAGGACCAGGTACCAGACCTCAAGTAGCTTCCTGCACCGCTCCCTAAGACGCTCCCTGGAGTCGTGGTCAGTCTCCAGGCAGTGGAGGCAAACACCATTGGGGTCCGCCACCAACATATTGCAACGGCAGGCCCCACAGGACTTAAAGCCAGGCATCCCTAAGTGCACCAGGAGAAAAAAGGGGAGAGAAAAGTCTCAAGAGTAGTCAAAAAGTGACTAAGGTATGTGCTCTATCCGGATCTGCGCTTGCTGGCGTGGAAAAAGAAAGTACTGACGTCAGAGCGCATGGGTGGAGCCTAAGTAGTCTCTGTGACGTCATCTCAGCGCTTACGCCGTCAGCGACGGGCACGGAGCTGCAGGACGCCACCTACTGACGCGCAGGGGTACTGCTAAGCAAAACTTTCCGGATCCAGGCTGACGCCTGGGGATATTCTAAGGTAAGGAATCTATCGAGAGCGTGTCTCTTTCAGATAATAGCATTACGTTTTTCATATAATTATGTACTATCAACACAATAATGTTAATTCAAATTGTTGTCACTAGGTTGATCACATTTTAAGGAGATAAAGCTCATCTAAAATATTGAAGAATAAAAGTATTGCTGGTAAAACACATTCAGTGTTTTGTAGTCCGCTCAAAAAACAAGTTATCTATCCAAATGTAGTGTCAAGTGAATCTAAAGTCTCTGTTCCACAATGGAAAGTGAGAACAGTACAGGGGAAACAACATCCATATCTCCAGCCTCTGTCTAGGTCAAATCAGTAACATTCTATTCACTCATATTCTGGCCTTCAGCATGACATCAAGCAGGCAAAACAGGAAGGTCCAATATCTATTTTAGTAAAGATAGCAAGCTATCGGAGGCATTCGACCCAGTCGAACATCTTTTTGCAGTATAAAGAAAATATCAAAGTTGGATCTGAGGTGTTGGGGTCATATTCCAGAGAGTTATATAGACATTGAATAGCAAGCCTCATCAACCATTTCCGTATAAAACCTGGTTTGTTAGGATGCATCATTTCTTGGCTAATATATTAGTTTCAATATTTAATGAATTGCGGCTTCTGGTTTCCAGCTTTCTAAAGTTACTTATAAAGTAGTTCGGGCTTTATCGGAGTCTGTAAACCAGGTTCTACATATGGCCCAGCAATATTCTGCAAAGGGGAAAAGCAATTCTGTGATCTCTACTGCAGTTGTATCTGAAATATTCCTGGTCCATATGACTTCCTCCTTTCATATGCGAGAGAGGCAATACATTTGCCAGCCTTATGTCTAATATTCTGACATTTCCTGTAAATAGGGGTCAAGTGCCAGTGTTTTTCTTTCATAAAACCAGGTCTGGCTCGGGCCATTATTTCCATTTAATATTTGCCTCCAGGATCATTTACTTTCCAGAATAAAGATCTCAATGTAACCTTCCTCAGTTATCCTATAATACATTTCTATCCACTAATGGACAGTGAATCACCTAATGATTAAAGTTCCACATGGAATCACCCGATTAATAAAACCAGCAACTTCTGAAAATGTCCCACATTCACCCAATGCTATAGCTCAGTGTGACATGCTTATGACCACACCCAATAGCCATGGTGCCTGTTGCCCTGACATCATGAATTCAACTTAAAGCAGTGATGTATAAAAACTAGTCATACTAATAAACAAGGGAGGCAAGAAATGTTAATATTCATCTACACCCACACAATCTCCACTCACATTTAAGAAGAAAGGGTGGGGGTGGTCAGACAAACCGAATCTTTAAGCAAATAGCACCTCATCCTTCTGTTAACAGCTCAAGCATGTGGAGTATAATAGCAATCAGCATCGTCTTCAAACATATGGCGAAACTTCAACCTCTAGGTCACACAGCAAACATAAAAAAAATTCAGACCGTCATAAGGTTCTCCAAATGGCACCAGCAGTCATGGTGTCAGTGGAGGATTAGGATGTATTCACTGTCCGGTTGTCATTCTTTTCCAGACACAGGAATGTCTAAAGAAGTGAGGGGACCCTCACTCTTGTCATAGTATTTATATACCGGTCACCAGTTTGAAATATGTTGTGCAGCCTTTTGTGTGCCATCTGGATGCAACCCCTACAGAAAGTCTCAAACGTTGTTACATTGTGCAAGCAAGGTGGAGTAAGCACCATATTTAATGTCCCGGTCTCTTAACTGCTTATTAACTTATTACCTACTTAGTAACATGACAAAGTTCCACAACTGGCACTGCACTGCTTAAGTTAAGTTTAGGAAGAAGAGAATATGCATAGTCTCCCACTGTATAGGTCAATGTATTTTTGCCTGAATGCGTGTCCATCACTATACGTGAGCAGGCAACCAATTATCTTTCTACAGAAAGCTTCCAATTTAGGAAGGAACAACACATACAATGGGGTTGGGCCCATATATAGCTGAGAGAGGGCTGGGCAGCTTAAAAATTGTATACAAAAAGAAGAGGCCCGGCTCAGAAATGTAAAGAGAATTACTCCGAAACAGACTGGAAAGTTCAGTCTGACCTTTCAAATGAATTGCACTACAATATTAAAACTGAACAGTTATCGTATCTGTGTATGTTATATCTGATAACCATATAACAGAGATCGGAAGTACACCATCATTATATTGATTGAAAAATGCTTTATAACATAAAGATACATTAATTAAAAAATGTTGACCGAAATAATTGCTAACCAAAGAAATTTTGTGTTGATGGCAACAAAGAAAATCATTAAGTGCTACCCGATCAACACCAATAGTGATTATAGAACTGTGCTTACATTACAACCAAAACCCTTTAGCAAGTATAACAATGTTGCAGAACATTGGTCCAGCTTGTTTAGTTCACGCATGTGGTGACATGTTTTCCTGCTTAAATTCCCACTCTCAATGTAAAGGGCGAGGTATGGTAAAATGATAGGGCTCCACCAGTCCGTTCTGTTGCCCTTCCAAGACAATCTTAACTGATGAATAGTCCAGCTTCATTTGCCTCAAAAATCGACAATGCGTTTCTTTCGCCAACTTTCTGGAGGTCTCCTCAGGACTTGAGAAAAGGAGGGGGAGTAACAAGTTCCTGATCCCTTATTGGCCGTGTTATTGAGTCAGAATATGAGAGGTATTTGTCGTTGACAGTGGGTAACCCCCATCTCACTGGGAAAAAGCGAGAGATCCAAGGTAAGTCAGGACAAATAAAGAATATTAAGGTTGAATCACGGAAGAAATTCCCAGACTCAATCGCTTGTTTGAGATATTTATCATGCTGATGAGAAAACTCCTAAATAGGAGATTATTCCGAAAAGGTAGCCAACACGTGTTTCGCCCCCTTACATGGCCATCCGGCCTGGGGCTTCATCAGGGCTGTGTATTTACATATGCAGAGAGTGCAGTGATTGTGAGGTGAGAAGGTGAAGGAGACATAATAAACATACAAAATAGGACAGGTTGTGCAGTGTGAAACATAGAAAGGTCATCATTATATACATATATACAAGCAGAATTGCCGAGTATCAAATGTCTAATGTATATATTAGGTACACATTGTTAATCAAATTGACATATTGCCCACCATATATATGTTGGTAATGTGGTTTTTATAGTATATGCAAATCAATGGCCAAAGGTAGAAGGCATGATAGGTTCACAATCATTATTATCAGATAGGCGGGAAGGTCGGCATGTAATGTGTGGTTTGCGAACATTTAGAAAACAAAATACATTTCATGATTACGGGTAGAATCAAAAAAGTGTGAAAGGAAAAAAATAATTACATGTTTTCATCCCAGGTCAATCCAAAGGTCCATGGGGAATGGGAAAAGAAGAAAGAGAAAAATTACTTAACGTAGGGTCCAGTAATCAGGGTAGTGGTGGAAAGAACGGATGGACGCAGGAATAAAGTATATTACAGTTAGTGAAGTCATAGCCTGCACGTACTGTGAATATGGGATTCATGTGGGTGTTGAGATCAGTTAAAATCTTTTCAGCGGTGCATAATTCACGAATCCCTGGAGATGCATGGGGACTTGGGGAGTGAGAGAATTAAGGTCTCAACTATGGCGAGGTGATGCCCGTGTGATTTAAGTAAGATGGTGTGACCGTGAAGGCATGGGGGGCAAGTGCATTAGCAGGCGATTACCGTTGGTATTTATAATGGGTCAAAGCCCGTCCTGGCAATTCCGAGTAAAGATCCTAAAGCTGGATGACAAAAATACCGGAACAGAAATAAGTATGTGGCGGTCTTCTAAGCGTGGGGCCAGTGTCCCTATGTAAGATGTCGCATCGCTTACCTCTAATCACGGCGTAAATGCCTGGCAAGTACAAGCCTCCGCAACGATAGTCAGGGGCCGCGCTGTAGCGGGAGCCCGTGTATAATAGACCATGGTGGCTAGTACTTCCGGTTAAGGGGAGATTGCTGGTTCCTGTTTGGGGAACAGAAACTCTGATCACCATCTTAGAACGGTGAAGGCCCTGTATCGTGGGCTATAGTTGAAGGGATGTCATCCGCTTTTTACAATGGATTTCTGCACCATAACGGGCAACTCGAAGGGGTTAGAATTAAATATAGGTGAATGTTCAGAAATGAAATTTAAGGATATGACATCGTCATTGCGTAAGGTTTTATAACTCCAGATGTCCTGATAGTACAGATTGTGAATAGTTAATTGACCGGTGGGAGGACGGGTGGGGGACGGGGAGGTGGGGGTGGGGTAGGGAGAACGTTAGGTTAGAGAACAGAAAGGAAATATCTTATGATAGAGAAATCCAGAAGCAATATAGGACATTCAGGCAATACAAATATTCTCATAAATAATTTAAGGATTAATAACGTTTGTTGGGTACAGGTGTTCAAACTTCAAGTGTCATTGTTCACCAAGTGCTGGATGCGTCAAACTTTATTTGACTGCAAATCATTAAGTTACCATCTGTACTGGCACACGGCATGTGGTCTCAAGGGAGGGTGTCATTACAGATAATACGGATCAGTACAATTCTTTAGTACCATTCTTTATGAAGGTGTCAATGTATAAGGCATGGTACAGGACAATTCCTCAGTGTCATTCATCGCCTATCCAAACATGCATTTCAGCGTCTTTATTCAGGCCCAGTTTTACCGTGTTATAGGAGAGGATGAGTTCGCTTTCCCTTCTCCTTAGTCGGAGTTCACGGTTACCTCCTCGTTTGGTTTGATGTATCATTTCCACACCAAAGAACAAAAACGTCTTGTGCGGGTGTTCCTGATGAAAATGATCAGTCAAAGGATGACCTGTGGTATGTTTATGGATATTTCTGTAGTGCTCTTGGATGCGAATTCGTAATGGTCGAATGGTGCTGCCAATGTAGGTCTTGTTGCAGGGACAGAATATGACGTAGATTACGAATTTACTATTACAGTCAATCCATTCTGTTATGGTGAAGTTTTTTCCTTGAGGCATTTGTACTTGAGTTGATTTACTTGTGCTGAGTTTACATATGTTACAGTTACGGCAAGTGTGGAAACCTGCAGGTCTGGTTAGGAATGTGGTTGTTAGTTTCCTTTTCTCTGTGAATTCAGAATGGCACAGCATTCTTTTCAAGTTCAGGGTTCGTCGGAAAGTAATTTCAGGGTGCCCTTTGAGATGTTCATTGAGGCTTGGAGTGTTGAAGTAGATGCCAGTGGCGTTTCAAGATTTTTCCTATGCACTGGTGTCCATTGTTGAAATTGGTGATGAAACGGATTTCTGTGTTCCCTTCCTTCGTGGTTTTAGGCTTGAGAATATCTTTTCGTTCCATTTTGGAGATAGTTGTTAGGGTATTATCCATGTTGTTATGATTATATCCCCGTTGATCAAGTCTTGATATCACCTCCTTCCCTTAGTTAAGGAATACTTGTTCTTCGCTGCAGTTCCTGCGAGTTCGTAGTAGTTCTCCCTTCGGTATGTTCTTAATGTTGTGCTTTGGGTAGCAGCTGTCCGCTCTTAAGATGGAGTTTGCGGCTGTTTCTTTCCTATGGAGTTTGCTGTGTAAGGTATTGTCCTTGACGTATAGTGTTAAGTCCAAAAAATGTATTTCTTTTCTTTAGTAGTTAGAGGTGGTTCTAATACCCCAGGGATTTCGATCAAGAGTATTTAGAAATCTTTGTAGTAAAGGTATGTTACCCTGCCAGATGCACAAGATGTCGTGTATGTATCTACGCCTCATTATAAGGTGGGAAGTGAAATTGGCAAACTGGGGGTCCCAAAGCCAGTACCTTTCAACGTGACTCATCAGGATACACACGTACGGAGGCGCAAATTTGGCCCCCATCGCAGTACCCAGTGTTTGTTTAAACAGTTGCCCGTTCAAGCTGAAGAAATTGTTTTCCAAACAGAAATCAAGCATTTCTAAAACCATTTTGTTTGTTTCCAGGAAGTTCGCCGTTTGGGTCCAGAGGGATTTTTTGGTTGCTTGTATCCCATCAGAATGTTGGATGGAAGTGTATAGGCTGACAATGTCAATAAACACTAAGACAAAATCAGATTCCCAAGAGATGTCTTGTAATTTAAGGAGTATGTTGTTCGAATCTTCATAACCGCCTGCAGCTTCTTGTCCATGAATTCTCCTAATCTCGAACATGGTGAATTTATCCCTGCTATGATCGGCCTGCCCGGTGGTGGATATGTGCCCTTGTTTATTTTGGGCAGCAGGTAGAACGTGGGTAATTGTTGGGTGGTCAATTTTCTCTTCATGGGATAGAAGTCCAAGTTGATACAATTTCTCAATTTTTCTTTGATTTGGCAAAGAGTGGATGGTGTCGTATCCTGTGGCAGTGGTAGATAGCATGTTCTATCTGCCAACTGTCGCTCTGCTTCCTTAATATAATCATCAATATGTAGGACCACTGGGTTGCCTTCTTTGTCGTCCGCTTCTTTAAGGATCAGATCTTTTCTTCCCTGTAGTGTTTTGATTGCTGACCTTTCCTCTTTTGTTATGTTCTGTGGTAGATATTTAGACTTTTTCATGTATTTGGAGTATTCTTTTTCTAGGTCATTGCTGACCGCATTGTGGAAGGCATCTGTGTTGTTGCCTATTGGGAGTTGAGGGTGGATCTTTTTATCAAGCCTGTGTTTGTGGAATGATAGGTATCAATACCAAGTTCCATCGCTGTCCGATTTATGGTGTCAAAGTCTAATTCTTGTTCGGTGAGGTTGGTTAATAAGTCCACATTAGTAAGGTCTTGAATGGACATGTTGGAAAACACGGATTGTGGTAGGTCTCGTCGTCTTTCAGGACAATCAGCGAAGAAAAGTTTAAGTTTTAGTTTCCTTGTAAATTTAAAGAGATCTATTTGTGCTTGTGTGGGATTCCATATCGCTGTTGGGCAGAAAGACAGACCTTTGTTAAGGACACTTAGTTCTTGATCGGAAAGACTAGGTTTACCGTTGTGCTGGTCTTTTCTCTAGTTCCTTTTTCCTTGATCTGGTTGTCACACCTGGGGTCGTGAAAGGTGCTCGTCTGTATTGTGGAGAGCCTTCCGACGTTGTGGTATTTGTTTCATTTGTTGTCTTAATACCTAGCCGGTATCGAAGTACCTCCTCGAAAAAATTTACCTTGCATCTGGAATTGTCACTTTCTGGATTCACTGCTGGCGATTCCACGTCCGAGCTGGATGACGCTGCAGAGTGCTGGGGACTCTGTTCTTCGTTTGAGTTGGTTAAGGGTTTGGTGTCGTATTTTTTAGCAAACGTGTATACTCTTCCAAATTGATAGTCGATTTGATCACGGCAGAATTTGCGATTCTTCCGCTTGATTATGTCTTCTTCAAACTCATCAATAATTCTATTGAGAATCTCGTAGTTTTTGATTGTAATGTCCCCCCAATTGGAGTCCTCGATGTGTTTGCCTAGATTGTCCACTTCAGTTTTTGCTTTTTGATATTCCTCTTCTGCGTGGTCAATGAGCCGTCTAATCATATTGTTGGAACATTCTTTCAAATTCCTTTCCCATCTTTCTATATTATTCTGGATTTGTTGTGTCCGAAGGTGGAAAAATCAGAATCCTTTGGCCACGTGGGATTCTATCCGCTTCCAGATACTTCTTGAGAGAGGCCGCTTCCCACCACTTTGTTGTTTCTTTTCTCACTGCACGTTCAAGGGTTTGAAAGGTGTTTCTGGCAGACGTTGGGTTAGGTTTTGCTGTGGTGGTTTTGGCAGTGACTGGGTTGTTGAAAAAGGTTTCATCAACTCTGTTTGTCCATTGTGCTCTTCGATCTTGGCAAGATGCCATCTGTTAAGTTACTATAATGATAGTATTCTTGAGAAATCAGTGGATATGTGACTCGCCGGACACAACCTGTCCTATAATGTATGTTTATTATGTCTCCTTCACATTCTCACCTCACAATCACTGCACTCTCTGCGTTTGTAAATACACAGCCCTGATGAAGCCCCAGGCCGGATGGACATGTAAGTGGGTGAAACACGTGTTGGCTACCTTTTCAGAATAATCTCCTATTTAGGAGTATTCTCAAATATCTCAAACAAGCGATCGAGTCTGGGAATTTCTTCCGTGATTCAACCTTAATATTCTTTATTTGTCCTGACTTACCTTGGACTCCTCAGGACTTGGGCTGGTGCAATCATCCTATAGTTTAATAAGGAATTTCTACATCAATCTTATAGATTGGCGTAATATTTGGGGGATGAAAATCACATAGCTGTATTACTTACACATTTAACTTGAAGAATATCAAACATCTTATTTGTGGTTTTGATATGGTCATGACAATGAACAAAAATAAATGAAATATAAAATAAGCGCAGCACTCATTTTTTTCACTTCAACGCACACCTGGACGTTTCGTCATCAGAACAATTGGAGAAACCCAGTCCGATGAATTAGTGGGAATTATAATCACCTCAGAACATAGGTTACGCAAGTGAATTTACTAATCTTTTTTTACACTCAACAGAATAGGATGGACTTCATGAATTTTAGGGGTGGCACTTTTCTTCTTAATCTTGTGTTCAAAACCCTAAACTGTGCCAATCTCATTTTTAAATCTCTAGGAATTTTGGAAATCCTTAGTTGGATAAAATCCTCATCATTACCAATGGCTATGACAGGCTTTTCCTTTAAAACAATAGAAATTTATTTTTCTGGGGTTAAAAGAATACCTAATCTTGCTAAATCCTTCCATACTATGATATCCTGTCCATTGAATGTCACATATACTTTTGTCCAAATCTGTCTACCAAGACACTTCTAAGGTGAAAGGGGCGTGGCTAGGCAGCCAACATGGCGGACGCGAGTCTTTATCGCTCTGGCCAACATCCCCTGCTTATCATTCAAAACTCCTTAAGTGGTGCCAATTGTGTCTGAAACGTGCGGGACTGAAGCGGTAAGGTGAAGAGGAGCCCGTAAAGCTCTGCGGTGCATCGGTTCACCAGACAGGCGTGCCGCTGCGACCGGGGGAAAGAGTGCAGCCCAGGGAGTGTGTACGCGTGAAGAGGCAGCGCGCGCTGAGTCACAGCGACAGGGGCCGTTGCTTGTGGCCGTGCCCACAATGTTGAAAATCGGCCCGGCGTGCACAGGTTGACGGGCCTGTCCTCAACGGTATGCACTTTGGCGAGAGAGGAGCCCTCCGGAGTCGGCGAGGGAAAGGCAGACTCCTCTGCAAGGATCGCCCGGAGGAGACCGCGCGGGTGACCTGCGGCCCCTAGCTGAGAAGTGGAGTGCGTACTGCGTGAACAGCGGTCCTGGGGGCGAGACCTGGGCTTTGTCTGCTATCTGCACTGGTGAGGTGCCCCTTTACAGAGGTGAGGAGCGAAGTCCTGGCTGGAGGCCCCCCGGTGGAAGCTGCAGTCTGTGTGCGGTGGGAGACATCTCCAGGAGTCCATTGAGCTGAGAGGCATCGAGGCGCTGGGGTACCCAGGAAGTCCAGGAACTGAAGCATCCTAGAAGCTGTGAGTTTTACCCAAAAGTGGCTTTGTGGCGCGAAAGACTAGCAGACCCGGGCAAACAAGACTGGTGCCATTTTGTAAACCGTGCCATCTTGTGGTGTGGCATAAATGTGGTGTGACGGAGGACACGCCGAGCTATCACCGGTGATTGGCGTGAACCTGAGGTGTCTGTAGGATGTAAAAGGCACCAAGGCTACCAGGAGCGGGCTCGCAAAGTCATCCAAGAAATTGCTGAAGCGGCAATCAGACTGTGGACACCGCGCGGTGGCCTGGCTTGGAGGCGGACAGTGCAGCTGTGGCACAGCCCTGCGCCTACCCGGCCGGGCTCCTGACGTCCCTTAATGTGTACCAGCCCCTACGTATGTGGCTGCGGAGCGGTTTGATACCTTAGTGGTGGGTGAAATGGTCGCCGGCCTGGACGCGCGTGCGGCTCCCAGCCTCTACTGCTTCTACATCAAACAAGAGACGAGCCAGGTGAAGTAAGTCGTGGCGCAACACAAGGGATCTTTAAATCGGAATAAGCCATCAGTGAGGCAGCGCACGCTCAATAACTAGCCCCAATCCATGGAGAGGCATCACGTGCCGGGAACTAGTATTGTAGGCTGCTTCTAGCTGGCACCTGTGGGAGAGCCTGATCACAAAGCGCACACAAGATTGGTAGGGCGACGACCTCACATGTTGGAACCAAACCCAGTGCCTCCAATCGCACACCCTGCCCGTGAAGCACACGCCTAGGAAACAACTGCTCTCTGTCCTGAGTCCCAAACGCAGCCTGAATTAAGCAAGCTGGATGTTAGCCACGAATGCCCACGTGCGCGCTGGTACCCTGGAGTCTTCACGTTTGAGAGATGAAGGTGAAGCAAAGCAGACGTCTACAGCGCTGGCGGCAAAAATGGACTCTGTTTTCGCAGCGGTGGAGAAAATAGGTGCTGCATTGGACGATACCAGGACGTCTCTAGAAGCTAAGATCGATAAGGTTAACTCAGACTTCACGCTCCTCCATGCGGACCACAGTAAGCTGGCTGACAAAGTTGTCGCCCAAGGCCAAACGCTCATGGAGCTCCAACCGGTCACGCACAGTCATGCTGCGGCGCTGCAAGACATGATGGATCGTATACACGCCTTGGAGGACAGAGTGGATGACGCGGAGGGACGGTCTTGCCGCAACAATATCCGCGTTGTGGGGCTGCCAGAGGGAGAAGAGGGTAAGAACCCAGAACAGTATATCGAGAATTGGCTGCGAGACCCTAAGCCACAGGGAACACTGTCGAAACTGTTTGCAGTGGCAAGGGCTCACCGGGTACCAACACAAAGACCTCAGCCGGGAGCCAGACCGCGCCCATTCCTGTTCAAACTACTTAACTACAGGGACAGAGATGCAGTGCTACTTAAGACCCGGAAGCTGGACAGCCTTACAGTAGGTGGCGGCCGCGTCATGCTTTACCCTGACTACACTGCCCCTTGTGCAACGCCGTAGAAACAACTACATGGCGGTGAAATGCCAACTCTGGGAGCTGGAGTTGCCGTACTCGCTGCTGTTTCCTGCCAGGCTGCAAGTGGTGGTGAAGGGTAAAGCCCACTTCTTCGATTCCCCTGCGGAGACATGGGACTGGCACGAAGAATCAGGACTGTGGACGGGTACTAGACCAATGGATCGAGAGGAGGACATTGTGACTGGCAAGAGACCAAGACGGAGAGGACGCCGGCGGACAAGACACAAGGTGGAGCCCAAGGCGGCGGCTCCCAGCACGGAGAGAATGAGAATGTAGCACCAAAACATGCTGGAAGCTGTCACAACACTTAGCACCCCGAGCTCTAAAGATCGTCTGGAATCCCAGATGCAACCCACGGTGGTGACAAGTGGCTCGACGTCCCCATCAACTGGCATCTCCGAGGACCTTCACTTACCGATGGTCACTTTGCAGACTGCAGATGGTATCCTGGGATGAGAAACTGTCGTGCTGCACTCTGTAGCGGACTGCTCACACAAGTAGTCAATTGATTGTTGGCGTGGCTTCTTTCCCACAACACAGGAATGGAGACGTGCCAACACCGCTACTGGCTGTCTCAGACCACATCTGTCTGTCATTATCTAGGCGCTGATAACCCTGCGGCAGAGCACCAGATGGGCCCTCGCGCAAGCGAATGACGGATAGGTGACGATGATGTGCTCTCAATTGGCACGCTAATCAGACCGCGGAATACAGTGGCATAATGTCTCAGTGGCACACCATACACGAGGGATAGGGGGGAGACAGTCACAATAGAGGGCTGACTATACGCGCATACCATCAGGCCGCACCTTGACCTAGTTCATACCTATGCAAGATCACAGAAGTTTGGACAGACAAACATACCATGTTCGCCCTGAAGGTTATGTTGTTCATGGTTTATACATGGTTATTGTTACAGCAAACGGGTGTACTCCCGCTCGTCCAAACCCTGCACATGCTAGTCCTCTCCCCGTCCCTAGCTTCCCCGCGGACCACGCACTCCCACCATGACCCGAGTTAACGTGATCACATGGAACATACGCGGCAAGCACACACCCACACGGCGTTATTCCATATTCGCTTATCTCCAGAGACACTCAGTCGGAATCGCCTTCTTACAAGAGACGCCCATGACACAGCCGGAACTAGAAAGACTGCGCAGGTGCTGGAGGGGGCAAGTGTATGGCACTGTGTATTTGGCCCATGCTAGAGGCACACTTGTCTGGGTTAGGGCAGGCGTCCCGTTTGTTAGTACAGACACGGTAATAGACCCCGAAGGAAGGTACACTCTAGTACATGGTACACTCAATGGTCAATCAACACTGCTGGCTTCGATCTATGCTCCGAAGGCCGACCAGTCAACATTCTTAACACAGCTGTCACGGGTGCGGACTCCTTATACTGGTCTTCCCTGGTTCCTGGGAGGGAATTTTAATTCAGTTCCTGACGTGCATCTGGACAGATATTTTCCCCCTCTCCGTAAAACATCAGCTGTATCCAACGCACAGGCGCTCTCAACCTGGCTATCGCACTGGACATTACTAGACATGTGGCGGACCCTCCATCCCACGGAGCGTATTTACTCCTATTACTCCGTAACACACGACCTACACGTACGCCTGGGTAGGGTGGTAGGATCCCAGTCCCTGCTGCCACTGGTAGTGAAATCAGAGTATTTAGGGTGAACACACTCCGATCATAACCCACTGTGGTTCCAGCTCAGCTGGGAAGCTGACTGACCCCCCTATACCCACATGGCGACTTCAGCCTACTGTGCTGGAAGACCCCAAATATCGCTCCTCCCTAGGAACTGCTATCCTTCCCTTTTTTGAGCTAAACGAAGGTACAGCGAGTGATGAACTGGTGGAACGGGATGCCCTCAAAACAACACTCAGGGGACACTGTCTAGGAGCCACAAGGAACATACGGAAACAATTAGCGTCTATCGCCCGCCTTGAGTTGCAATTGCTCAGATATGAACGCAAGGGGGGGTAGGCAGGCACACAGCCCATCTGAAATCACTTCGGACACAGCACGTGGAACTCCTGGAGTGCTTGCGGTGTCATAACTACGCAGCTCACACAGCCCGCACGCATGCCACAGCGGATAGGGCGCGCCGTCTGCTCGCCTGGCTACTAAAGCAAGAGAGCAACCATGTAACGATTGCGGTCATGCGCACACCAGAGGGGGAGCTAGTGAACACAAAAAGGGAGAATCACAGGTTTATGGTGGGCCACTATGCCCGACTGTACCAGTCAAGAGTCTGCTGTACCGGTCAAGACCTGGAGGGGTTCTTGGCGCAGTCCCACCTGCCCAATGCCTCCGAAGCGCATCAGGAGCTACTCAACGGCCCGCTCACTTTGGAGGAGATAGGCGAGGCGATCTCATCCATGGCATCTGGGAAAACACCAGGTCCAGATGGCCTGCCTACCAAATTCTATAAAGCCTTCCAAGAGGCCCTGGTACCACACTTACACACACTCTACATGACAGCTTTAGAGAAAGGTACACTACCCCCCTCGATGAGTGAGGCATATCTAGTGTCTCTGCTCAAACTGGACCGGGACCCCACATCCCTGGGATCGTATAGACCGTTGGCGCTCCTCATTGTGGACTAAAAAGTGCTCGCCAAAGTGCTAGCGGACCGCTTGGCGCCAATGGTCTCCGATCTGGTGCACAGTGACCAAAATGGTTTTGTTCAAAAACAGAGCACATCGCTGAACCTGCGGAGGTTATTTAGAGTAGCCGCAGACAGTGTGCAGGAATGACCAAGAGCGGGTTGCCTAATGTTGGATCTGGAAAAAGCATTTGATGGCTTGGAATGGGGTTACTTGTCGGCATTGTTGCAAAGGTACGACTTGGGGCTGGGATATCTGCAAATGGTGGGCCTCTTATACAAGAACCCCACAGTTCGGGTAAAGCTGGGGCCATATATATCTAATGTCATACCAATCTGTAGGGGTGCAAGACAGGGGTGCCCACTGTCGCCGCTCCTGTTCGCATCGGCGACCGAGCCCCTAGCAGCAGCGTTGCACGCAACACTGGGGAACGGAATACCCCTGGGTGATGCAGTGCATCAGGTGTCGCTCTATGCGGACGACCTGCTAGTAAGGCGACCTTCTTAGGTTCCCTTGTGTTCCCCTCTGTGAGTTCTGATCCAGGTCCCCCAGCGCCAGGAAGCCGCTTGGCAGCAGTGCGCTTTATTAAATATTGTTTTCATTTCATAAGTACGGGACATAGAAGATATCCCGGCTCAGTAAGGCCACGTCCTCCAAAACTTTGCCACCATTTTGGGACTCCGGGTGAATGCCACCAAGTCTTGTTTGTATGCGTTCGGGGAAGGGAGGCAAGACCCGGGAGTACAGTGGAGAGGGGACACCTTCCGCTATCTAGGAATACAGATATACCGTCAACCGGCGGACCTCTGACGGTAACCTGGGAAGGGGCCCCACGGCCATCAGCTCGCAAGTGAGTTTTTGGAACACACTGCCGTTAACAGTCACTGGAAGGGTTGCCTTATCCAAAATGGTGATCCTCCCGCGACTCCTTTATCACTTTACTAACTTTCCTTTATATGGCCCAGCATCTTTCTTTGCCGCACTCTCTAGATTGCTCAGAGACTTCATCTGGGGGAGTGGCAGACACCAGATGACGCTGACGAAGCTATATCTTCCCACGGACCAGGGGGGCTGGCAGCACCTTCCTTTGAGCAATACTACTTAGCTACGCAACTGCAGTGGATCGCCCGCTGGCTTGCGGACAGGGGCCGGAAAGATACGGCGTCTACACTACCACCATACTCCTTAGAACAGTTACTGATGCCAAGTCTGCGGTGCCGACACCACTCCTTCTGGCGGTGGCGAACAGATGCTACCGCAGATGCCTCTACCTAACCAAGACTGTGGTCCCTTATGCACCAGCGATACCTCTGGAGGGCTCCCCAGTGATGGCACACTCATTCCGTATGAATCCCTGGTCGCAGAAGAGGGCTTGCCACCGGGGCAATTCCTAATGCACCACTCACTAATCACGTCCCTGACCGCCAAATGGGGAGACATCTCCGCAGAACATAGCCAACACCTCACCGTTCAATACCTACACATTATGGGGCGAGGCACACACCTGATTTGTTGGTTTGTGGCGATGTTATGTGCTCATGCAGCGATCACCCTGGAGCCCCTTCGCAAAAAATGGGAACTAGATCTGGGGAGACAATTAGAGGACAAGGAATGGGAACGGGTGTTGAAGAGCCCAGTGCGCATCCCCAGAAACATGAGGTTCGGGCCAATACAATTGTTCATTGTACACAGGGCATACCTCACACCGGAGTTGATCAACAGGTACTTTCACTGGACAGATGCAGCATGCCCTACATGTGGCGAACCCGGGGCTGGTTTAATCCACATGCTATGGAGCTGCCATAGACTGCGCACATACTGGCACACAACTAACGAGTTACTACAAGCAAGCACGGGACGAGACATACCCTTTGACTGGACGGTCCACCTACTACACCACTTCCGTATGACCCCGGCCACAAAAGTAACATCACGGTTCCTGGACCTAGGGTTAGTGGTCGCCAAGCGACTTCTTACCAGGAAGTGGAAGGCACATGACCCACCCAACACAAGTGCGTGGAGACACTCGTTCCTAGCACGGGCCAGGGCAGAGGGGACAGCCATCCGATGGGAAGAAACCCTGGGACTAAGGAAGGAGCCCATAGCTACCCAGTGGGAGGGACTGCTCCAGGCACTTCAGCAAACTGCGGAAACGTGTTCAGGGGGGCAACCAGAGGAGAGATATGAAGGCGAAGAATAGGCTATGTGGGCCAGGGCCACGTGCAACCGTGTTCCATGTACTTTAGAGAATCCATGCGGTCATAGAGGGTGCTCACAGTAGATGCCACCGTAGGCAAGTATCTGGCAGCCTGGCATGATGAGGCGGGTTGAAGGGTGGGGGGGGGGGAGGGCAGGGAGGCAAAAAGCGGGAGGTACTTGCACTAACACTGAGCTATGCTGCTGTGTTGTAGTTGTTGGTTTCGACTGTTTGCATCTTATGATATCTGTTTAGAAATCCATAATGACCCATCTGAAAGACTATTTGCTGTGCTAATGGAACCATGTTATCACGGAAATGTATCCTATATCATTCATGAACTGAGTTGAATGCTGGATTTTACGCATCTGGGTGCACTAAGCTCCCCATGTATACTCGAACTGCTCAACTCCATGTCCCAGTAAGATGTTTTCACTGTTGATGTGTGATTTAATGCATGGGTAGTTCTAAGAGCACATTGCCTGTACTGCACCTGTAACCCAAAAGTCAATAAAAACAGATTTAAACCAAGACACTTCCAAGGTGTCACAAAATAACCTAAAAAGGTCGATATCATGTTCTCCAAATGCCTTGAAATTATATTCAGATTCCACAAAATTTAAAGAACTTGACAACAGTTTATAGAAACTCATGTCTGCCGATATCGTCACTGGTGCACAGGAATCTGCCATAACCATTACTGACTTTCCATCAATTATGGCCTGACACAATGGTCCTTCAATCTTCTTGAATAATGTAAAATCACTAGGGGGTTCCACAGTTAAAAGATCATTTCACATTTGTTCCACACATTCCTGCACACTGTTCACACTTTCTTCCACAGTAACATTACTGATTTTCACTTTATCTGTAGGATCCAGACATCCTGCAAACCAACTAAAAATGCACAATTTTTGCAATTGTTACTTCTCTTACCCAATGCAGGACAAAACAAACTTTGTTATTTACAACGCAAACAGAACATATTCCGCAATACTACTTCAATGCGATAAACTTTCTTGATTGCTTGATCAGGCTGCAGGAGACTGATAGTTGAAGACATAAGCCAGTAAGGAAAGAAACATTTTGAGGGAGTTCATCAACCTGAATTAAGTCTGTAGTAATGCACAAACTCAAAAAACCTTTCTTTGTCAAAATCTACTGCTCACATCTTCTAACGTACTGCTTATTTCTTCTGAAGCAGTCAGTGGGTCTAATCTTCAATTCTTATCCCACTCCTAGTACCAATGTATGTAGGGTTGAAGCAGAGGACGGATCCACGGAACCACTACAAAACCAGTGACGAATGAATTTTGTTTATTTGTAGGAAATAACCGACAACGTGCAGAGTGGGCAAGCTAGTTCAGGGGTTTCAGGCAACTGACACCAGAACCTAAAAATTTCGGAACCAGCGCTTGGTTCCAGAACAGGCACAAATTGCATTAAAAAATACATAGTATTTAAAAGAACACCAAACTAATAACCCCTTCGCTGCGGCCCGAATTCCCCCGCGGTGTGGAGGGATTCCACGCGTGCGCAGTTCAGACGGCCCCCGGCTGTCCTCCGCACACACCCACTGTGACTTCAGTCGGCCTGGTGCCGTCCGACGCACGGAAAAGGATAATAACAGCATCAATATTACATTAACGGTGGACAAAAGGACCTGGGTGTAGAGGGAGTGGATCTTTCTGACAAGGTAGCCGGGGGAGGAGTTGAGCCCCGACTTATTACATTTTAATGGGGCTTTCCTCAGCACACACAGAGACCCAACACAAGCCTTTTGTTTCTCTAGCTAGACTAGAGGCAAACCCAGGAAAGTGTAAAGGTTACATAAATGGGAAATCCACCACCCTCAAGCTAGACTGGGCATAACAATGGCATCCCAGAACATGGAGAACAAGATACTGGACTCAGACTTCCACAACACCATGGACAGCTGGAAGGACAAACCCCTTGGTGGCCTCTTGGACTGAGGATTACCCCCAGGGAGCCTAATCTCCCCAAGGACCAATTCAACATTAGAGGGAGCCTAGGAACACATCTCCGAGCCAAGCAGACAGTAATCGGTTATCAGGAGCCCATCCCCAAGAGAAAGAAGATTGCTTCCACCACATATGGGAACTAAAAGGGGAGATCTGTTCCCACCAAGATGCTGCTCCCGTGAAGGACTGCGAGCATGCAGCTGGCGGGGTCGTGGGGAACTTCCTGCGTGGCCCCTACTGAAAAAACTGTCATGACAATACCAAAAAAGTAAAGAAAAAAGACGTACTAGGCTACACACAGATCAAGAATGCCGCCAGAGCCGCTAGTAAAATATTCACCGTTCCTGGGCTGGGAGTGTCCCATAATGCCTCAGAAGAGGATAACTTGCAATTTCTTTTGCCTTTTGTGGTACTCAAAGTAAAGCAGGGACACCACCACCATGTTTATGGAAGTGCTTGGGGGCTGCAGGATTACCTTTGGAAAACTGATCCTAAGTTTCCGGGGTCTTGGAATCTAAGACTCCCTGAATGTTTACCTTATTTCCAAACATTCCCATGGCTGAAACCATTGTTCTATAATCTGGGAGTGCAACAAACTAGCGGTTGGTTCAATGACTGCATTTTATATAGCTTTTAAAGTATAAAAGAAAGATTCAAACAAGTTATGTTGATTGTATATGCTTCATCAACAGTTTGTTGGTAACAGTGATTTTTGAAGAACTTTGTATGCTTTATTGATAATATTGATTGCACATGGACTTGGTTACTGATTTCAATGATATGCTGGTATTTTTTGTATGTGCTTGCTTGTCCTTTAATGTAATCACCCCTTGACAAAGCCATAGGTCTTGCTTTATATATTGATGTAGTGACCCTTTGACAAAGTCCAACAGACCTGCTTTATTAAAAGTAGTAGCCCCTATATTGTGATGTTCTATCTGATAAAAGTGGGGGATACTGTGACTTTGGAAGTCATGATCCATTAGGGGCCAAAAGTGATTTCAGAAGGTCACCAAAGGTGTTAATCTGCCTGGTGTATATATTTGTAAATTAAGTCATAATATTTAGTAGTGTGTGTATAATGCATTTACTATATATATATATTTTTTTTTAAAAGCACTGACAGGACAATCATTTGAATTTCATTAATGCATTATAGAGAATGGCAAATACTAGCCCATTCCGCCTCCCCTGAGTAAGCATTTGTAGGAAACTGCCTCTCTACAAAGTGCACCTCATTTTGTTACACTATATAGAGTATCAAGGTATCCCTTACTAGTGTACAGGGGCTTGCTTTAACAAGATTCAATATCTCAAATTTGTTATTTTATTTACTCCTCTACTGAGAACACCACATTTTTGGGAAATACATTTGGTATAAAACAATAATAAGAATCATTTCAAAACAGTTTTTAAAAGCTCTTCAAAAATGTAAACAGGTTATGACATACAAATTCATCAAGAAGTGATTTCAAAAGCAAATTAAGGCCTGGAACTGAAATTATGTTATATCTGGTTCAAATAGGGTTTAAATGCTGGCATCTGCCCTCGACTAGTGTCGGATTTTGGTATTCAAACAGGACATGCGGTAAGTCTTGCACTACTCAGTCACATAAATCACATATACTGGTGGCGTTTTCAGTGATATTCTATTTGGAAGGGAATGCTTTTAAAGGTAAAATCCCAAGCCGTAATAAAATGATACCACGTCGGACTCCATGCCCTAAGGTGAAACAAATATAATGTTGCTGGTGTTTGTATTCTATTGATTCAGAATACTGTTCATACTGTTTTAACTGAGAGCAATGCTTAATGTCGAGATCGTAACTTATTCTCGGGGTCAGATGTTTTAGAAAAAGCCCCTAGTGAGAAGGAGTCCAAGATTTCAAAAGTGCTATTGTACAGTTCGATAAGTTAAAAGCTTTAATTAAATTCTGTCTAAAAGTGTGATGCGATGATTCATTCCTAAAAGTCTCAGTTTGTAATATAAATCTTAAGGTTCCCTGTTCAGCGTGTATGAGATTATAAGCCCACCTTATGATGTTAGTGATGGCTCTGGCATACTAGCTAACTAGAGAAAGCTCAAGGCGCAGAGCTTGAGCAGGACCTGCTTGATGGACTTTAATCAGTTTAAGAAGGATGTGCCATTCTTTAATTTTTATTTGGTGCCAATGTTTTATTGGAATGTACTCCAATATGTACGATACAATGGGCGGAGTTTTAGAACTAAAAGTGTCTGTATCCACAAGAGGAATATAAGCGTTGCAGTGCCACAACGTTGGCATCTGCTTTGCGACCTATGTGCTGAAAATTAGAGGAATTTTTTAATGTTTGTGTGAAAGTTCGCCCCAGGTATGTATATTCATTAACCACCTCTAAAGAATTTCCTCCTAGTGACCAGTTACATTTGGTGAATTGCCTTCTTCCTCTAAAAGGACCAATTTTTGTTTTAGATATATTTAGGACAAAGAAATGTCTCTGTATATCTGGTAAGACCCTGTAAGTTACTTTGTAGGCCGAATGGTGTGAGATCTAGTATAACCACGTCATCGGCATACATCATGATGTGTATTTTACAAGATGACAGTTTTGGGGGGAAATTAATAATTTGTGTATAACAATCCGGGTGATCACTTATGTAAAGAGAGAATAGAAGGGGGGCTAAAAGACAACCTTGCCTCAGACCATTCGGTGTAGCTATTGGTCAAGCAAATCCCTTCTCTCTCCCGATTTGTATGTTATACCATGTTGCTGTATGTAGTGATATCATTATGTTAAGACGTTTATCGGGCATTCCTAATTTTCGTAGTTTTTTCCAGAGTGTTGATCTATCTAAACTGTCAAACGCTGTCATAAAGTCGCCAAATACACAATAGACAACCTGCGATTTTGACACAACATATTTGTCTATAATGGTCTGTAGAACCGCTATATTATCAGTTACGGAGTGTTTTAGTCAGAACCCAGCTTGAGTTATAGGGCAGGTTTAGACTCAGAGAAGAGCGTTAGGACCGGGGAAAATCCGGAAATACTTTGGGGTCGAGGAGGCGGCATGCCCCAGGTGCACGAGGATGGGGGTGGAATTAGACCACATGCTCTGGTCCTGCCCGGCGATAACGCTTTACTGGAAGGAGGTGAGTGACACTCTAAACACAATAACAGAGAGGGGGTTGGAGTTTGACAGGGCTCAATGCGTGTTACTTTGGTTCCCCCATACCTCCAAGAATAAAACTACAAGTACATTTATAGATATGGGTCTCCTGCTGGCTAAACGAGAGATCACGAGACACTGGAAGGCAGTGGTGGGACCCACTAGTCGTAGGTGGAAGGGGGAATTCCTGAAGTGGGCCTCCAGGGAAAGTACGCTGAAATATCAACTAGCGCGTAGGCAAAACAACGACAAGGGGTTGGAGGCGGCAGCAACATGGGAAGCGTTAGTGCAGGCGCTACGAGACAGTGACAATGATGGGGACTGAGGGGAGCAGATTGCCGATGAAGGAGAGCCCAGGTCATACCAGGTGCAATGTACGAGCGCACACATAGCCATTACTAGCAACGACAGTCCACTGGGAATTTGTACGAGGAACCGCGTCGGGGTTGGGAGGTTGGGGGGAGGGCAGTTGTAGTCGTTGGTGATCACGAACAGAGGTATGTTGTAGGAGGTTTTATTGCATTTAAAGCATTGATGGCGGGATCCTATTATAAAGTCAATTGATGTATTGATCCACTGTTGGGGGTGCTTTTCTTTGTGGGATTTCTCTGCGGATGTGATGACAGCTATTGTATATCGTTTATGTCTGTCTTGAATAAAACCAATAAACTATGTTTAAAAAAATCAACAACAAAAAAATCAGAGAAGAGCGTTAGGCATTTGCATTTGTTGCACACACAGAGTCAATAAATGAGACACATACTCAATAAGGAATTCCGACATAAGTTTAAACAAACAAAACAGATTGTTATATTAATTTAGACTATCACACTACCGTAGATTGGGGGTCGATAGGGAAAGTTTATAGACCCCTAGATATACATTCCCTAGTACATATTCAACAACAACAAGTATATCTAAAGTCTGAAAAATGTGTCAGTAAGCATCATTGGTATGTCTCTCAAAGTGAACCACTAGTGAATCATCAATATTTGTTAAATAAGAGAAGGGGGAGACATCCCTTAAGGATAAGAACCCTCACTCACCCGAAGGTGACATGCTTCATCATTTAGGTCCTCCTTACCAAATGTTGAAAGCCTAGTCAACATTGGGAGCTACTACTTCAGGAGAAATTTAAGGAAGGAGCTCAGAGATGTTTTAAATGGTAAGGAATAGGATGGTAAGCCCAAAAGTGAGCTGGGGTATAGTGAGGTGTGCAGCGCTGTGTGAAATGCGAGTGGTGACGTTAAAACTATCTAGGTAAAATCACAAAAACATTCTTTAATGGTGTGTTATACCTGACAGGGTTAAAAAGAGAACAGCACAGTGGTATAGATTAAAAACCACTGTCACTAAGTGGTCGACATGTTTCAGCCTCTAGATCACTACCCGTGTATCAATGGCTTTCTTCAGGACCAGATAAACTCTGTGATAATTCTGCTGCACTATTGAGTGAAAATTATATAGAAGTAAAACTAAAGATAGATTATACAAAACCGGTATTCCTGCTTGTCTGTGTCAGTCAGGTCATACCCAGGTATCTATAAATGAAGAAACACATGTGGTAGAACAGGAGAGAGACACATAAAACATGTATACTATGCTTAGATCACATTTACTACACTTGTAAACACAAGTGTCAAGCCATTTATGACTAATATCACAGACTTACCCTCACATGTAGGATAGTCCTGCCTCACCTCTACCTGGCAGACTGCTCTGGAAGGAGGCCCCGCACTGCGGGAAAAATTATGTGTATAAGTATCTACAAAAGTACACTAAACAAAAAGCACCCACCTTTAGGTGTTCAAAATATATAAGTGTCTTGCTAAGTACACCTATACCAGTACATACATCACTAAAAGTAAAGGTCTGTGATAGCCTGCCCCCAAACTGACAGAGTGTTGGACCATTGATTACTGGATGCAAACATGTATTCAGCATAACCATAAGTTTAACAACACCAGACTTATTGGTTAGTGGGGTAAATAGGTAAAAACGAAATATCAAGAGAGTAAAACGTTTAGATAACACCACAAATACAGAAAAAAGAAGAATGTTTCCTGCATTCTTACCTCTCCGTCGGTACCTCGACACCCAAGAGAGCTAGTCCCGGGAGGTATCGACTGGTAGGAAAGCTGGTCTTTAAATACTGTGAGTTTAATTGATTGCAGCCGAGAACGCGGGGTCCTTGCGGATCCCAGTAGGCTATTATCCGCCTGCCCCCTCGTTGCGCATGTGTATGAAAAAAGACTAGTCGCACGCGCATGCGCGGATAGACTGCCTGCGTCAATGGCACTAGTTACCTTGCGCATGCGCAGGGGCTCATCCTTTTCGTGCCATCGCGCATGCGTTGAAGATCAGCGTGCGGTCCCACGAAGTCCCGCATGTTTAACTAAGGCTTTGCCAGCGGAATAAACAGGACCGTCCGGGATTTAATTCCTCGTTTGCCCATATGTGAACAATAACTATCGTTTTTATGGAAAATAATGGGCCAAACTCAACCATAACCTAGAATGATGTGTGCTACTTGACATGCGTTATTATAAATCACGTGGAGAGGGGAAAGTTACAGAATGTTAAACTAGGTTAGACCCTATCAGGGTCACACAAGCAACTGAGGTACTAAGAGGCTATCCATAGTGTTATAATCAGGAGACAGGCCTGCTGTTACCTCAGGGTCGCTCATTTGTTCTGCTCTTTAGGGGACACAAAAGCAGGGGTTTATGCCTGAATACATTTACTGTGCACCATAAAGGTATCTGTTCCAATTGAGTATGGCAACATTTAAAGAGATGCCCAAGGAATTTTATCGTTGAGTCCTATGCTATCTGTGCCAAGCTTATAAATCCATTGTTGCTCTTTGCGGAACAGGAATTTAGTGGGATCTGTTAGTTGTGGTGGAATCCACGGTTTGTCTAAAACGACCCATCGTAGGTCCGTGTCAGTGTGTCCTTTATCTATAAAGTGGTTGGTGAGTTTTGTAGAACGTTTGCCACATCTTATAGTACTTTTATGTTCCTGTATGCGAGTCTTAATTTTTCTAGTGGTCATTCCTATATATCGAAGTGGGCAGGGGTACCATATCAGATATATAAGTCGCTCACTGTTGCAATTGGCATGTTTGTTAACTTTCCAAGGGTAGGGAGTGCCTATGTCAATTTCCAGAGTTTTCTCTGTTTGTGAACAAACGGTGCAGGTGCCGCAAGGAAAATGTCCTATCACTTGCGGCATATTCCACAGTGTGGTTTGTAGCCCAAAGGTCTTCTGCCCATGTGGGCGAGTATGGACTAGTTTGTCCCGCAGGTTTGCACTCCTTTTGTATGCAAACAGGGGGCGTTCTAAGACGTTGTTGGCCAAATTAAGAACTCCCCAATGTTTATTTATACTCTTTTTAACAGAATTAGAGAAGCTGGAAAAGGTATTAACAAACGTTATCCTCTGATTGGTGTCTTTAGCAGGTCTGCTTTCTAGTAGAGCTTCTCCGTTATTATTTGCGGCTCTCTTCTTGGAGTTGCGGATCAGCACAGAGGGATAGTTTTTCTCCTTAAGATCTCGTGTCAGGTTCTTGGCATGTTCATCATATTTGTCTAGTTCAGTGCAGTTCCTTCTAATACGTAAAAATTGTCCGAATGGTAAATTTTCACGAAGGGCTCGTGGATGGTAGCTGTTGAATGGCAGTAGGGAATTGCAAGAGGTGGGCTTCTTGTACAGTTCTGTTACTAGCATACCGTTTTTTGGTCTTATTAATAGGTCCAGGAATGGGAGACTCTCTCTTGAATATTCCAGGGTGAACCGTAGGAAATCATCCTGCTGATTAAGCCAATTGTGAAACGTTTTCAGAGTGTCCTCGTCACCTCTCCAGATGACAAAGATGTCATCTATGTATCTTTTCCAGATGCATAGGTGATTGAAAAATGGGTTGCCCTGTATGAGTATAGTCTCCTGTTCCACCTTGTGAACGTACAGATTAGCCAAACTGGGGGCACAAACGCTCCCCATACATGTACCAGAAATCTGAAGGTACAGCTGGTCCTCGAACTTGAAAAAGTTCTCTTTGAGGACTTTTCTTGCGCAGAACATCAAGAAGTCAATAGGTGTTATACTATCCCAGGTCTGTGTTTCGAGCATGGATTTAATAGTGGCCAGGGTTTCTTCCTGAGGAATACAAGTATATAATGACTCTACGTCAAATCATACTAGCCACTCTTTTTCGTTGTCAAATGGTACATCTTGGATTTCAGAAAGTAGATGTTTGGTATCTTGAATGAAAGTAGGCACCTGTGATACCAGTGGCCGAAGAAAGGAGTCCACGAATGTCGATAGGGGTTCCAACAAGGAACCTAGCCCAGAAACAATGGGTCTTCCTGGTGGAGGTCTGGCAGCCTTATGTATTTTGGGCAATACGTAAAAGTAAAGTGTTATAGGTGAGTTCACCACTAAGTAGGACGCCTCATGGTCGGTTATCCACTTCTTCTCTTTGGCTTCATCTATTTTGTTGATGATCTCGTTTGTCAAGCGTTTAGTTGGGTCAGTTTGTATCTTTTGATAAGAGTTTGTGTCACCCAGTTGTCGTAAGCACTCATTTCTATAGGTATCTTTATCAAGCAGTACCACTGCTCCCCTCTCCACGTGATTTATAATAACGCATGTCAAGTAGCACACATCATTCTAGCTTATGGTTGAGTTTGGCCCGTTATTTTCCATAAAAACGATAGTTATTGTTCACATAATGGGCAAACGAGGAATTAAATCCCGGACGGTCCTGTTTATTCCGCTGGCAAAGCCTTAGTTAAACATGCGGGACTTCGTGGGACCGCACGCTGATCTTCAACCCATGCGCGATGGCACGAAAAGGATGAGCCCCTGCGCATGCGCAAGGTAACTAGTGCCATTGACGCAGGCAGTCTGTCCGCGCATGCGCGTACGACTAGTCTTTTTTTCATACACATGCGCAACGAGGGGGCAGGCGGATAATAGCCTACTGGGATCCGCAAGGACCCCGCGTTCTCGGCTGCAATCAATTAAGCTCACAATATTTAAAGACCAGCTTTCCTACCAGTCGGTACCTCCCGGGACTAGCTCTCTTGGGTGTCGAGGAACCGACGGAGAGGTAAGAATGCAGGAAACATTCTTCTTTTTTCTATATTTGTGGTGATATCTAAACGTTTTACTCTCTTGATATTTAGTTTTTACCTATTTACCCCACTAACCAATAAGTCTGGTGTTGTTAAACTTATGGTTATGCTGAATACATGTTTGCATCCAGTAATCAATGGTCCAACACTCTGTCAGTTTGGGGGCAGGCGCTCCCAGACCTTTACTTTTAGTGATGTATGTACTGGTATAGGTGTACTTAGCAAGACCCTTATATATTTTGAACACCTAAAGGTGGGTGCTTTTTGTTTAGTGTACTTTTGTAGATACTTATACACATAATTTTTCCCGCAGTGCGGGGCCTCCTTCCAGAGCAGTCTGCCAGGTAGAGGTGAGGCAGGACTATCCTACATGTGAGGGTAAGTCTGTGATATTAGTCATAAATGGCTTGACACTTGTGTTTACAAGTGTAGTAAATGTGATCTAAGCACAGTATACATGTTTTATGTGTCTCTCTCCTGTTCTACCACATGTGTTTCTTCATTTATAGATACCTGGGTATGACCTGACTGACAAAGACAAGCAGGAATACCGGTTTTGTATAATCTATCTTTATTTTTACTTCTATATAATTTTCACTCAATAGTGCAGCAGCATTATCACAGAGTTTATCTGGTCCTGAAGAAAGCCATTGATACACGGGTAGTGATCTAGAGGCTGAAACATGTCGACCACTTAGTGACAGTGGTTTTAAATCTATACCACTGTGCTGTTCTCTTTTGAACTCTGTCAGGTATAACACACCATTAAAGCATGTTTTTGTGATTTTACCTAGATAGTTTTAACGTCACCACTCGCATTTCACACAGCGCTGCACACCTCACTATACCCCAGCTCACTTTTGGGCTTACCATCCTATTCCTTACCATTTAAAACATCTGAGCTCCTTCCTTAAATTTCTCCTGAAGTAGTAGCTCCCAATGTTGACTAGGCTTTCAACATTTGGTAAGGAGGACCCAAATGATGAAGCATGTCACCTTCGGGTGAGTGAGGGTTCTTATCCTTAAGGGATGTCTCCCCCTTCTCTTATTTAACAAATATTGATGATTCACTAGTGGTTCACTTTGAGAGACATACCAATGATGCTTACTGACACATTTTTCAGACTACTTTAGATATACTTGTTGTTGTTGAATATGTACTAGGGAATGTATATCTAGGGGTCTATAAACTTTCCCTATCGACCCCCAATCTACGGTAGTGTGATAGTATTTAGTACGGCTGAGGGCCGTGGGTCTTTCTGTGTGCTGAGTTATAATAAATTTTCTGAGCACACATTCATACAGACATATCCACTTGGTTTAGATCAGGTGATTCCATACCCTTCCAGGCGACGTGGGTGCTGTGACCTTTGGCTGTAAGATGGCAGACAGAATGGGGTTAACGTTTGATGAAGACATGACACGCGAAATCTTAAGCACTCCTAGCATCTTAGATGGACCATCTAATACCGTATCCAAACCTAATGATGACTGGGGTAAATTAACTACACTAAAAAAGGCACATGCTAGAACGGAAGTACACGGGTTAATTATGACTGAATACTTTAGAGCCAACTGTGCACCAACAGGACTAATTGTAACAAATGCCCCACGCCTCTTTCTCAATGATAAAACCTTTCTCCGTGACTGGTCACTTATTGCATGGAAGTGTACCAGAGACTGGTTAATACTGATCATCATAATACTAACTCAAAGGGGGTCTGAGGGAATGTTTAACGACCACAGTGCTACCACCCTTTTAATTCTCAGAAACCAACACAATGGTAGCACTCAGTCTCAACCTCCGAAGAGGAATACATATGTGTGTGTGGACTAGTAGTAAAATCGCTCACTGGGCACCTTCATTTGTTCATAGTGTCCCCATCAGAAAACCAACCTGTACCGCCCTACATCATTTGGGAAAGACATTAGAAAGTCACACTGGAAGTGGCCCAATGTGCGATTCGGCACAACAGTACCTCAATTGTTCTCTGTATTCAAATGTGTCTAGTCATTGGATGGGCATCAGGAGGTTTCTAACAAGCAGTGCTAAATAATGAAATTAACAAATTATGTCAAAATGTGGTGGTGTGGTTTAAAAAGGGGGTAGAGGAAGGAAAAAAGTTTAATGGAGACCGTCCTCTCCCACTATTAAAAACAGTGAAAAGAGGTAGTGTTAACAAATAAGGTCACCTACTGCTTCATCAGGACCTTCTTTTTCTACTGCTTGCTTTAAGTGAAATAAACATGGGGGAAAGTGTACCTCCCACAGACAGCCCAGAAGGACGTCTGGAGTACCGACGGGCAGAGCGGGGCTCCGTCGTACCTGCGCTAATGCCGGGTGAGGTGGGGCGATATTTTCCATAATATTGGGAGAATTTAAGGTGATATTTTTTACACTTTCCCCCATGTTTATTTCACTTAAAGCAAGCAGTAGAAAAAGAAGGACCTGATGAAGCAGTAGGTGACCTTTGGGCCCAAGGTAAAGCTGCAGAAACATGTCGACCGTGACCATGATAACTGTCAAGGTAGTTATTTGTTAACACTACCTCTTTTCACTGTTTTTAATAGTGGGAGAGGAAGGTCTCCATTAAACTTTTTTCCTTCCTCTACCCCCTTTTTAAACCACACCACCACATTTTGACATAATTTGTTTATTTCATTATTTAGCACTGCTTGTTAGAAACCTCCTGATACCCATCCAATGACTAGACACATTTGGATACAGAGAACGATTGAGGTACTGTTGTGCCGAATCGCACATTGGGCCACTTCCAGTGTGACTTTCTAATGTCTTTCCCAAATGATGTAGGGCGGTACAGGTTGATTTTCTGATGGGGACACTATGAACAATTGAAGGTGCCCAGTGAGCGATTTTACCACTAGTCCACACACACATATGTATTCCTCTTCGGAGGTTGAGACTGAGTGCTACCATTGTGTTGGTTTCTAATACTGATCATCACCACGGCCAAGAAGGCAGCGGACCTTATACTGGTCGAGATACAAACCTTGGAGGCTAGCATTAGGGCAACTATTGTAAATCTTGTGTACAAAAAACAATCAGATAAAAAACAAGCAGAAGAATCTTTTGAAAAACAAGTGGAAGATACCAATAAAAATAATACAGACTTCAAAGATGCAATTCTAAACACCAAAATAGCGAAGTTCAAAAAAGATCTAGATAAGTTTGCTATGGATAAAGTTTACCCATACACAAGTGAAGACTATGTCCAACCACAATTTAACCAACGAGGTGGCAGATACGGATCCAATTATTCAACATCTAGTGAGGAGGACACTTACTCTGATGACAACACCAACTATGGGGGACAGACCAATAGACCACCTAACCGACGAGGAAGGGGAAGAGGTCTCAGAAGGGGTAACCAGTTTGGACAAGGATATAACCCATGGTGGTCACCGATGCCCTTTGGTCCACCAGGACCTCAACACCAAGTACCTTTTTTTCCTTACCCTCCCAACAACCAAATGATGCCACCCCAGCCTTTTTTAGGGTTTGGTCACAACAATCAAAGAGGCAGAAGAAGAGGATCGAAAACCAGGGTGAATTGGAACTCCCCATTGATAACGACCTCGGCGGCATCAACATCAGCAACAGGGACAACGAGCAGCACGAACAGATGATGGTGAATTTGAGCTCTTATGTACCCACGGAACAAGAGACTCAAGTACTGAAGAAAGGACTGGGGTTTGTGCCTAGCAACAGAGGAGACGCTTTCCAAACCCGGCAAGAACTAGCAGCCTTCTTCAGAAAAATTCGCTTAAATGCTTTTTTCAAGGACAAAGATGTAGGACAACCTAGCGTTGTCAATACAGGATTACGTCCTAAATCTACGTTTAATCCTCCTACACATCTGATTCCCGCACGCATTATTGCTTTTGAAGAAGCAGTGCTGTATGATTTTAAAGCAATCACGAACAGCAACCCTAAACAGTTCCAAAATCTTACCAGAGTTGAGAAAGCCTCACTTCTAAATCTGTCTAATAATCCTGAATTAGTCATAAAACCCGCTGATAAAGGGGGAGCAGTGGTACTGCTTGATAAAGATACCTATAGAAATGAGTGCTTACGACAACTGGGTGAAACAAACTCTTATCAAAAGATACAAACTGACCCGACTAAACGCTTGACAAACGAGATCATCAACAAAATAGATGAAGCCAAAGAGAAGAAGTGGATAACCGATCATGAGGCGTCCTACTTAGTGGTGAACTCACCTATAACACCTTACTTTTACGTATTGCCCAAAATACATAAGGCTGCCAGACCTCCACCAGGAAGACCCATTGTTTCTGGGCTAGGTTCCTTGTTGGAACCCCTATCGACATTCGTGGACTCCTTTCTTCGGCCACTGGTATCACAGGTGCCTACTTTCATTCAAGATACCAAACATCTACTTTCTGAAATCCAAGATGTACCATTTGACAACGAAAAAGAGTGGCTAGTATGATTTGACGTAGAGTCATTATATACTTGTATTCCTCAGGAAGAAACCCTGGCCACTATTAAATCCATGCTCGAAACACAGACCTGGGATAGTATAACACCTATTGACTTCGTGATGTTCTGCGCAAGAAAAGTCCTCAAAGATAACTTTTTCAAGTTCGAGGACCAGCTGTACCTTCAGATTTCTGGTACATGTATGGGGAGCGATTGTGCCCCCAGTTTGGCTAATCTGTACGTTCACAAGGTGGAACAGGAGACTATACTCATACAGGGCAACCCATTTTTCAATCACCTATGCATCTGGAAAAGATACATGGATGACATCTTTGTCATCTGGAGAGGTGACGAGGACACTCTGAAAACGTTTCACAATTGGCTTAATCAGCAGGATGATTTCCTACGGTGCACCCTGGAATATTCAAGAGAGAGTCTCCCATTCCTGGACCTATTAATAAGACCAAAAAACGGTATGCTAGTAACAGAACTGTACAAGAAGCCCACCTCTTGCAATTCCCTACTGCCATTCAACAGCTACCATCCACGAGCCCTTCGTGAAAATTTACCATTCGGACAATTTTTACGTATTAGAAGGAACTGCACTGAACTAGACAAATATGATGAACATGCCAAGAACCTGACACGAGATCTTAAGGAGAAAAACTATCCCTCTGTGCTGATCCGCAACTCCAAGAAGAGAGCCGCAAATAATAACAGAGAAGCTCTACTAGAAAGCAGACCTGCTAAAGACACCAATCAGAGGATAACGTTTGTTAATACCTTTTCCAGCTTCTCTAATTCTGTTAAAAAGAGTATAAATAAACATTGGGGAGTTCTTAATTTGGCCAACAACGTCTTAGAACGCCCCCTGTTTGCATACAAAAGGAGTGCAAACCTGCGGGACAAACTAGTCCATACTCGCCCACATGGGCAGAAGACCTTTGGGCTACAAACCACACTGTGGAATATGCCGCAAGTGATAGGACATTTTCCTTGCGGCACCTGCACCGTTTGTTCACAAACAGAGAAAACTCTGGAAATTGACATAGGCACTCCCTACCCTTGGAAAGTTAACAAACATACCAATTGCAACAGTGAGCGACTTATATATCTGATATGGTGCCCCTGCCCACTTCGATATATAGGAATGACCACTAGAAAAATTAAGACTCGCATACAGGAACATAAAAGTACTATAAGATGTGGCAAACGTTCTACAAAACTCACCAACCACTTTATAGATAAAGGACACACTGACACGGACCTACGATGGGTCGTTTTAGACAAACCGTGGATTCCACCACAATTAACAGACCCCACTAAATTCCTGTTCCGCAAAGAGCAACAATGGATTTATAAGCTTGGCACAGATAGCCTAGGACTCAACGATGAAATTCCTTGGGCATCTCTTTAAATGTTGCCATACTCAATTGGAACAGATACCTTTATGGTGCACAGTAAATGTATTCAGGCATAAACCCCTGCTTTTGTGTCCCCTAAAGAGCAGAACAAATGAGCGACCCTGAGGTAACAGCAGGCCTGTCTCCTGATTATAACACTATGGATAGCCTCTTAGTACCTCAGTTGCTTGTGTGACCCTGATAGGGTCTAACCTAGTTTAACATTCTGCAACTTTCCCCTCTCCACGTGATTTATAATAACGCATGTCAAGTAGCACACATCATTCTAGCTTATGGTTGAGTTTGGCCCATTATTTTCCATAAAAACGATAGTTATTGTTCACATATGGGCAAACGAGGAATTAAATCCCGGACGGTCCTGTTTATTCCGCTGGCAAAGCCTTAGTTAAACATGCGGGACTTCGTGGGACCGCACGCTGATCTTCAACGCATGCGCGATGGCACGAAAAGGATGAGCCCCTGCGCATGCGCAAGGTAACTAGTGCCATTGACGCAGGCAGTCTGTCCGCGCATGCGCGTACGACTAGTCTTTTTTCATACACATGCGCAACGAGGGGGCAGGCGGATAATAGCCTACTGGGATCCGCAAGGAACCCCCGTTCTCGGCTGCAATCAATTAAGCTCACAGTATTTAAAGACCAGCTTTCCTACCAGTCGGTACCTCCCAGGACTAGCTCTCTTGGGTGTCGAGGTACCGACGGAGAGGTAAGAATGCAGGAAACATTCTTCTTTTTTCTAGATTTGTGGTGTTATCTAAACGTTTTACTCTTGATATTTCGTTTTTACCTATTTACCCCACTAACCAATAAGTCTGGTGTTGTTAAACTTATGGTTATGCTGAATACATGTTTGCATCCAGTAATCAATGGTCCAACACTCTGTCAGTTTGGGGGCAGGCGATCCCAGACCTTTACTTTTAGTGATGTATGTACTGGTATAGGTGTACTTAGCAAGACACATATATTTTGAACACCTAAAGGTGGGTGCTTTTTGTTTAGTGTACTTTTGTAGATACTTATACACAATCTTTCCCGCAGTGCGGGGCCTCCTTCCAGAGCAGTCTGCCAGGTAGAGGTGAGGCAGGACTATCCTACATGTGAGGGTAAGTCTGTGATATTAGTCATAAATGGCTTGACACTTGTGTTTACAAGTGTAGTAAATGTGATCTAAGCACAGTATACATGTTTTATGTGTCTCTCTCCTGTTCTACCACGTGTTTCTTCATTTATAGATACCTGGGTATGACCTGACTGACAAAGACAAGCAGGAATACCGGTTTTGTATAATCTATCTTTATTTTTACTTCTATATAATTTTCACTCAATAGTGCAGCAGCATTATCACAGAGTTTATCTGGTCCTGAAGAAAGCCATTGATACACGGGTAGTGATCTAGAGGCTGAAACATGTCGACCACTTTGTGACAGTGGTTTTAAATCTATACCACTGTGCTGTTCTCTTTTTAACCCTGTCAGGTATAACACACCATTAAAGCATGTTTTTGTGATTTTACCTAGATAGTTTTAACGTCACCACTCGCATTTCACACAGCGCTGCACACCTCACTATACCCCAGCTCACTTTTGGGCTTACCATCCTATTCCTTACCATTTAAAACATCTCTGAGCTCCTTCCTTAAATTTCTCCTGAAGTAGTAGCTCCCAATGTTGACTAGGCTTTCAACATTTGGTAAGGAGGACCCAAATGATGAAGCATGTCACCTTCGGGTGAGTGAGGGTTCTTATCCTTAAGGGATGTCTCCCCCTTCTCTTATTTAACAAACATTGATGATTCACTAGTGGTTCACTTAGAGAGACATACCAATGATGCTTACTGACACATTTTTCAGACTTTAGATATACTTGTTGTTGTTGGATATTAATTTAGACACCAAGATCTTCTAGATCAGGTAAGAACTTTTCGCATTAGCGAATTTCAGAAACACAGAAAATATAGCTGTCAGATTTGAAGCATGAGCCTTGAACGCTGTAATGTTATCCTATGAGAGAAATATACATTGGACCTTATTTGCACTAATTTAACCCACATTGCCTCGAGTGCCCCCATTCCGGTAACCTGGTCTGACCACTATATGATCCCTTTTACCATCTCCTTTGGCCTTCAGGTTCGATCTAGTCCCCTACACAATTTAGTGGGCCGCAACTGGAGTATGATTTCCCCTGAGAACCTAGCCACTCATCTAACCCCGCTTGTCTTTGAGGAGGCTTCAGACCTTGATACCAGACTGTCCAAATTCAATCATTGGATCTCCTCCGCTATCGATCTTGCAGCACCTATCAGGCCTATGAAATCCTCCCGAGCTACCCCTTCCGCTCCCTGGTACTCGGATGAGCTTCGCAAATGTAAATCGGCCTGTAAACAACTAGAGAGATACTGGAGACGTTCTTACTCTCCAAACAGCAAACTCAATTACAAATCTGCCCTTAAAGAATACAGGAAGAAAATTATTAATCACAAAAGAATTCATCTAGAGGAGAAAATCTCCCGGGCACAAGGCTCGCCAAGAGAGATCTTCAACACTGTGAGAACCTTTTCTGACCCATTAGCCCTCAAGCGTCAAACCCCGGTGTCCCAGTCCCTTTGTGATCGTCTCTCCAACTATTTCGAAGATAAGATTGCTACTATCCAGAACTCCTTTCCCAGCAAGACTAACTCTGTCAGTCACGAACCACGCATAGCTAGCTCTAACCCCACCCATGTCTTTTCCAACTTTGAGGTGATTACCCCGGAGCAATCTCTGGCAGAACTACTAAAATGCAAATCTGGTTCCCCCATGGACCCCTGGCCGGCAAAACAGTACAAATCCCTAGCCCCCCTGCTCAACCCCATCTTAAATGAGATATGGAATGACTCCCTCCAGACTGGCATTTACCCCGACTCTTGGAAGCACGCCAGACTAGTGCCCATACTTAAAAAGGCGAACGCAGACCCCACCGAACCAGCTAACTATCGTCCCATCTCTCTGCTACCCGCCCCAGCAAAAGTACTCGAGAAACTCTACAACGGCAATTGGCCAACTTCCTGGAAACCCACGGCGCCTTCCATAACTCACAGCACGGATTCAGATCCGGCCATAGCACCGAATCCGCTCTTATTGAGATGGCTGATGCCATCCGATGGAAGCTGGACGAGGGGTCAAGAGCGGTGTTGGTGCTGCTCGATTTGTCGGCAGCATTCAACACCGTCTCCCACCCCCTCCTCCTTGACCGTCTGCAAGCAAAAGGCATCCAAGGCAAGGCCCTGGAATGGTTTGCTTCCTTTCTATCCAATCGGACACAGGCAGTATTCACTCCTCCATTTACCTCAGACAGCCGCCCGCTCAGGTGGGGAGTCCCTCAGGGCTCCTCACTTAGCCCCCTTCTGTTTAACGTTTATTTTTCCCCCCTGGCCGAGATCATCGCTAAATCTGGAATCAAGGCCACTTCTTACGCGGATGACATACAGCTACTGTTTTCATATGACTCCCCATCCCAATCCACCTTTGACTCTTTGAAAAATTGTCTCCGCATCATCGCAAGTTGGATGGATAACAACTCCCTCCGGCTTAACGCCGGTAAAACCGAGGTCATATTTTTCCACCAGCCCGCACCTCTGGACTCCAACCTGTGGTGGCCCCTCGAACTGAGCGCACCTCCTTCGCCTAAAGACTCAGTAAAAAACCTCGGGGTAATCTGGGATACCAACCTTTCTTTCCAAAAACAAATTCAGACGGTATCCGCGGCCTGCTTCTCAAAGATGAGGATGATAAAAAAAGTTCATCAATTTCCTCCCCAGTCACACTAGGAAAACAATTGTGGAGGCTCTGATCACCTCCCATTTGGATTATGCCAACGGATTATACCTCGGACTCCCCCTGGGCCTACTACGGCGTCTCCAGACAGTCCAGAACGCTGCTGTTCGTCTGGTCTGCGGCCTCCCCCTTCGTGAACACCTCGCTCCCCACCGGCGTAGGCTACACTGGCTTCCAGTTCACAAAAGGGCGGAATTTAAGGCACTTACCCTAGCCCATCGGGCTGTCAAAGGAAAAGGTTCTGCTTACTGCCTCCGTCCTTACAGCAATACCAGACTTCTCCGTTCCAGCTCTCAACATCTCTTAACCACCCCCAGATTAAAAAAAGTTTGTTGTGGGGGAAAAACATTCCAAGTCCGTACCGCTACCCACTGGAACAAACTTCCTTTGACCATCCGGACCATCCAGGAGGAACTCTCCTTCCAAAGAGCTCTAAAAACCTATCTCTTCTGTTAAATCCATCTGAGCCAGTCACAGTTTTTTATGACCCACAGAAGCACCGGGACACCCCGTTGGGGTATCTGTGCGCTATATAAAATGCTCCAAATAAATAAATAAATAAATAAATAAACATACACTCCATAGGGTCACTTGCAAACTACTTACAGGACTATTCTTCTGAACTTAATGTAAGTAGGGGCCTTGGCTCAGGACCACAGGGACTCTGTTAGTTTACATGAGCCTGGGCCAGGGAGCTTGGGTGCAGAGGCTTTTTGTCTAGTGGGTCACAGGACTTAGAGGCTCTTAAGGTGCTTGGGTGATCTGAGAGAGGGAGGAAACATGGCCTCTCTGGAAGAAGCCCTCTTGGATCCAGTAGTCGTTCGTTAGTGGGTCAGTGTCCGAAGTGAACACGCAACAAGCCTTGGTTGCTACAAATGCTCCGGAACCCACCATATTGGTGCACTCACTATATCACCTATATGACCCCTTCCTGTGGGGAGTGAACATAACCCTGTCCCAGGGTTCCTAATTTCACCACAACCAAGATGGTGAAATTCTTCTTTTCGTGTCCACTTCAGATAGTCACCTTAGGGGTGTGACTAGCCCGACAGTGTAACACGCCTCTTGACTATTTAATTACCCGCCTGTCCTGGTGCTGAATAGGGCTCAGGGTAGGGAGTGGCAGTTCCCAGGTCTGGTAGAATCCGGGGGTCGCAAATCAAAGGCAGCAGGGGCTTTGAAGCCCCTGGCCTTGATATGCTAAATCACTAGCCATCCTGCTGGAGGAGGTGTGAGGCATTTTCTATGGCCTCAGAGAGCATGGTCTCTCACCTTCAGGGGTTCAGAAAATTGTCGGTGGTGGCATGTTGAACAATACCAGTCAGCCAGCACACTAGACACAGCTAGGTTTTTCAAGGGGCACCTCTTAGGTGCCCTGTTGGTGCATGTCATAGTAATCTAGTACTGGCAACAGTACAGATTTATTGAGAAAGTATTTGATACCAAACACTAGTATTTTCAGTGAAGCCATCATGTAGCTGTTTAACTCGTGATGTCCGGTGCACAGTACATGTCTTAAGATGGCTTCCCTGAGCACTTGCAATATATAGTATAGAACTAGACATCACTGGGGCATATCTGCTCATATAGGTATGTCCCCATATCTACTATGGTGCACCCTGCCTTAAGTCTCCAAGGCCTGCTGTAGGGGTGACTTGTATATAGTGCCTGGAGTGCACTTTGGCATGGCACAGGGTGAGTGTGCCATGTCATGTTTTCAGAATGGTTTACACCATTTCACGCAGCCTGCAATGGCAGTCTGCATGTAATTTGTGTGCATGTCATTTAGGGTGGCATAAGAAATGCTGCAGTTCTCAGGGGTCCTCTTTAGTACCCATCCCCTAGGTACCAGGGGAAACCATTTATAGTGACAAATAGGGATGCTACAGACCTTGCCAACTGGGTTACAATTAGACAAACTTGTTTTAGAGGAAGAGCACTGGCACAGAGGTCTGGTTAACAGACCTCAATGACCTGTCAGAGTTGAAAACCAGCATCCAGTAGTGCAAAAGTGGGCATTAAGAGGGGATAACAACTGCAACAACCTTGGACTGCTCTACTTTGCTATCCTGAGAGAGTCTAGGGCTGCAATGGGGTGCTTGAATCCAAAGTAAGGGAACATTGTGGACCTAGGACTTGTGAAGGCCTCACATCCTGTTCAACTAAAAGTTCAATTTCTTAAAGTGAGGTTCTTGGCTAAGCAACTAGAAGATAACGTGAAAGACTGTTTGTTTTCAGGTGTTTTTACCTCTACTGACAGAGAACTGAAAGAGGGAAATTGATCAGTGTTCAGGCTATTGACTGAAGTGGATAACAGAATATTTGCAAGGAAGGAGGATATTGAGAAACGGTTGGGAAATATTGTTTGAGCCAGGTTTCTGACAGGAACAGTAGGTCAAGGTTTTAATTTTGTAGCAAATCAAAACAATCTAGTCTGGATTTGGCCTCTGCACTGCTGTTGTACAGCAGAAATAAACAGAAAAACAGGTCATATTTTATCATGGGTCAAAAATATCTAGTCTGGGGGGCGTGGCCAACTGCCGAGCATGGTGGCAGCCTGATCCGGGAGCTCCCCGCAGCATAACGGCCCTTAAGTAAAATCCTTCATATATCCGTTCCATCGCCTGCCCGAAGTAGCGGCGCTGACTCCAGAACTTGTGCGGCACACTCCGGTCCGATCCCGAAGCAAATCGGAGACCGGGAACTGCTCCGTTCACCACTCCCGACCTGCGGCCTGCGCCTGCCTGGAGGCACCGGCCTTGCGTGCGGAGGGGGTCCCGGCGGAAGTGCGCCCTGTCCGGACTCGGCGGGGTGGACGCCCCCCGCCCTCCCCCCCCCCTCCTTGTGGTTCATCGGCGAGGGTCTCTCCGACCCTGCACGTAACACCTGGCAGCCCCTGGGTAACAGCGGCACCCTGAACTACTGGACTAGGCGGACTGGAGGTGAGATCTACAGAGTACGCAGTCCGCGACCCTGCAACGCCGGCGGCCGCCATCTTGGGTGCACGGCCGGCACATTTCTCCTGAGGCCGGACGGCTCGCACTGAGGGAGGTGACGTCTCTGTGTGGGAGCGCCTGTACTTGACTCCCCGCCGATGGTTGACGGGGGAATAAAAATACCCTAAGCCCCTGGCTCCTGTCACGTTTGCCCGCGGTGGATCCGGCCGGAAGGGACTAGCGCCTGGAAAACGCGCGACACCTCCCGCACTGAAGACGCCGTGCCATAGCTGCTGAGGCGCATCAACCGGCTCTGGGGTGAGGGGCTTGCCACCGCTCCGACGCAATTGCACTTTAATAGCCGCTTGGCCCTGCACTATATGTTCATTCAGCACAAGCGCTCTCTAAACAAGTGAGGGGGCCGACCTCTGTACCACGCTGACGAGGCACTCTCTGACCAGGCAGTGGTTGGACCGGGTGGAAGACATTCTACTGGGCACGATATCTACAGTCCGGTCTATAGCTGAGGACGTTGTGTGGAGCGGTCTGGGGTCCTGACACCGGCTCGGACAGACCTGATTGTATACCCCGCCCCGGACCTGCGGAATCAGCCCCGCGGCTAGTTGAATTGTGGTGCCACAGGGGCCACTATACTCGGCCCCCCCCGTAATCCAGAAATTCCACGCCATGGCGGGTAAGGGGACTAGGAGCACCTCGACACAGGCTAAACTAGATAAATTCGCCTACTCACAACACGGACACCCCCAGGCGAGTGGGCGGCATTCTGCGGGCTCTCCTCCGGACGCGGAAGGGGCCAAAAAAGTGACTCTGGAAGATGTAATGAGAACCCTCACGGCGGTGCAGACGACGGTGGGGTCCATCTCCTCAGAAGTTACCCTATTGCGGGCGGACCCCCAGAAAATGTCGGAAAGGGTGTCCCAGGTTGAAGTGGTAACGAAAGCGCTGGTGGAAGACACTTCAGACTTGCAAGCAGCAATGGAGCGCATGGAAAAAGTCAATAAACAACTACAGGAAAAGCTTGACGACCAAGAAGGACGCTCCAGGAGGAACAACATACGCATCCTTGGCCTACCGGAAACAGAGGGGAAGGGTGCGATGGACTTATACGTCGAGGACCTTATCAAAAATGAACTGCGACCGAAAGGCCTATCTAACTTTTTCTCAGTCGAAAGGGCACACCGAGTACCTGGCGGAACGCCCAAACCTGGGGCCACGCCGAGACCTGTACTGGCCAGGCTTTTTAATTTTAGAGACAGGGACGCAATCCTACAGACGGCCAGGAGTTCACCGCCTGTAAAAATCCAGAACTCGACTCTGGCCTTCTTTCCGGACTATACGGCAGAGGTGGCCAGGCGCCGGAAGTCCTTCACTGAGATCAAAAAGGCCCTGCGAGATAAAGACCTGCAATACTCGATGCTGTTCCCCGCCAAACTGCGGATTGTGGCCGAGGGAAAGGCTTGGTTCTTCGACAACCCGGAGGTGGCACGAGACTGGCTCGACGGATGGCGACAGGTGGGGCATCCCCGGCGCCCACGGAGAGACCGACAAGATCACCACAGCGGCGGACCAACGGAGCAGAGGCCCGTGAATCCTTCCCGCGTGGAAGGTGACGCAGAACTGGGATCGGATTTGGAAAGAGACCCATTTGATTCGGGACAGCCGGCTGACATTTGAGTAAAGCATTGCCGACCCGTTCACGTCTTTGGAACATATTGAACTCTGGAGTTGGCGGAGCTGAGTAGGGTAGGCATCGGCCGGTGCCTGTAGGGGACTCACCAACCCCACGTGCAAGTAAGATAGTTGGGGACGGGATTAAGCACTCTGCCAAGTTGGGGATGCGGGCGGGGTATTGTCCGTGGTGCAGGGGAGCAGGGAGGTGGGAGGGAAGAGGACTTAGGTTGTTCTTGTTCTTTATGTACACGTTTTTGGTTCTAGTCATCACTCACTTCACATATCATGCATCCATCCTAGATGGCGGCACGCTCCTTGACAGCATCGCTCACTACACACGCTCTGAAGCCACCCTGGGCCATAGCATGCTCCTCGTTATCATCACGCTGGTCACCAACACATTGCTGATGATACTCTCGCCACGATCCCATGGCTAATTTACTTCAGACACCACCCGCTGGAAACGCCACTGTAACGGTGGGAGTGCCCCCTCTGCGCATGCTCACATGGAACGTCAGGGGGTTGGGTGACAAAATAAAGAGGGGCCTGGTGCTGCAGGCTATTAAACGACAGGGCCCGGATTTGGTTCTGCTCCAGGAAACACACCTTACGGGTACAACATGCAAAGCGCTTGATAGGCACGGATACAAGATGGCGACGCATGCAGATTTCACTTCAGGGTCCAGGGGGACGGGAATACTTCTGAAGAAATCGTCACCCTTTCTACTCACGCACCACACTACAGACGACCAGGGGTGCTTCGCAGCGATCCATGGCCAATGGGAGGGTAAACCGCTTAATGTGATATCAGTCTACATTCCCCCGGCACTACACTCCGTGACGTTACCTGCACTGGGTAAATTCCTGCTGGACCTTCCTGAGGGTGACACAATCATTGGGGGAGACCTGAATGCCATCATGGACTCGGCGTTGGACGCCTTTCCCACTAGAGCCCGCTCGAGGGGACCTTCACCTCTTCCTGAATTTTTAGAAGCGTTGGGCATTGTAGATATATGGTGACATTTACGTCCCACAGCAACCCAGTACACCTTTTACTCTGCAGTCCACAATAGCCTGTCTCGCATTGACTACTTTTTGTTCCTGGGGGGGGGGATTGGGCACGGTTGACACGATAGACATTCTACCCAGGGGTATATCTGACCACTCGCCAGTCACTCTCACCCTTACTACTGGGGAACAAAAATGCGCGAGGATCTACCCCATTTATCCGAATTATCTAAAGATTCCTAAATTGAGACGAAAATTGAAACTAGCAACGACACAATACTTTGCGGAGAATGGTGGCTCAGTGTCCTCCCCGTCGATTCTATGGGAGGCCTACAAGGCCGTCCTGCGAGGGGTGGCAATTACAGCTATTACGGGACACAAGCGTGATTCCCGGAAGGAGCTCACAGAACTAGAATTAGCACTCCACGATGCCAACACGGCGCACATGGCGGACCCTTCCCCGGCTAGGACACACACGCTAAAATTACGACAGCAGCAATACCAGGCATACCTGAGAACGACCGAGAAGGGATACATGGCAAACACCAAACATAGGATTTATGAAGTGGGCGACAAGGCGGGGAAAATGCTGGCGTGGCTGGATAGGAGAGAGGGAGGCGCGAGGGGAATTAGGAGGCTCATTAGTACTGACGGCCGCGTAATAACACACCCAGAAGACATAGTGCACGCTTTGGCACGTCATTTCCACACAATATACACACCGGACCGCGTCGTCACTGCCCAACTGGCGGCGGCGTCGCTGGAGGACATTGTCCTCCCCGGCATACAGCCGGAGGCTGCACAAGAGTTAGAAGCAGATCCTTCAGAAGAAGAAATCCAATTGGCGATACATTCACTACAATCGGGCAAAGCCCTGGGACCTAACGGACTTCCGGTGGAATGGTATAAGTCGATGGCGTCAGACCTCAGTGGTCCCCTGCGGGACATGTACCTGGACAGTAGGGAACGGGCTGAACTGCCATTGGATCAACGTACGGCCACGATCGTGGCTATACCTAAACCAGGTAAACCCCCGGAAGACTGTACCTCATATCGCCCGATATCATTGTTAAATGTGGAAGCCAAAATACTGGCTAAACTTCTGGCCAGCCGCCTGATGCCACACTTGAGTACCCTGATCCACCCCGACCAGTCAGGCTTTATGCCCCATAGGAGCACAGCACTGAACCTCAGGAGGGTTCATGGGGTGATGGCGAGATCACACCTTCTCACTGAGAGGGCAGTGATCCTTTCCCTAGATGCGAAAATGGCTTTCGACCTAGTGGAATGGGAATACCTCTTCGAGGTGCTCGCACGTATGGGCTTTGGATCGAAATATATAGCCTGGATACGGCTACTATATACTAATCCAGTGGCACAGGTGGTATCTAATGGCCACATCTCCCCGACGTTCCCGTTGAGCAGAGGTACTCGACAGGGGTGCCCTTTATCGCCCCTGCTTTTCGCATTAGTGCTCGAGCCTTTAGCTATCCTGATCAGACGCACGCCCTTGTTTAGAGGCATTCAGTGGGAAGAGGGTTGGGAAGACAAGGTCTCCCTCATTGCCGACGATATGCTCATTTACATGGTCGACCCTGATAACGGCATCCCAGCCCTTCTGGACATTTGCAACACACATGGGGCGACTTCGGGCTATACCCTTAACTGGTCAAAATCCATAATATACACACTGAAGGGCTCGACGCCGGAACTACCGACCGACTGCCCTCTAGCGGAGCCGGTAACCTCCTTCAGATACTTGGGCATTATTATTGTGCCCTCTGAAACAGATTTCTTCACTAGCAACCTAAAACCACCACTAGACCGACTGCGAGCTGATGTTAAACACTGGGCGACCCTGCCCCTCACCCTCTTGGGGCGCGCAGCCTTATTCAAGATGATGGCACTCCCCAGATTTCTGTATGTGCTGGAAAACACCCCGCATCTTGTCCCTCCACGCTACTTCGCACAGATTGCGGCGTTGGTCTCCGCTCTCCTCTGGAGCAATGGTACAGCGCAAATAGCCTACGACAAATTGGTTAAAAGTTGGTATGAGGGGGGAATAGCACTTCCCAACATTCAGATGTATTACTGGGCGGCTCAACTTAAAATAATTAACCATTGGATCCACGCCCCGAGACACGACCCGGCATACAAGGCAGATTGGGCGCAATTGGGGACAGATTCCATGCTGTCGGTACTGTATAGTAAACCGCGACTTAAACGTCTGCGCGGCCCGACACGACACACTGCCACCCTTTGGCATACAGCACAGGCACGACTGGGCTGGACAGGCAGGATAACCAAAATGACACCACTGTGGGACACGAAATCACTGGGCAACCTTAGAACATGCAAGGGTTTCACACAATGGGACCAAATAGGTATCTCCACGGTGGGGGACCTTTGGGACGGGGACACAGTGGTACCATTCTCGCAACTTCAACAGCACTATGACCTCAGACCCACTGAAACGTTTCGTTATGTCCAAATTAGACACGCACTGCTCCAAGCGGTACCGCAGGGCACTGCTCTGCCGGAATCCTCGCCGCTTGAAGACAGACTGTTAACGGAGTATATGCAACAGAGCGCCACGTCCCTCACTTACAAAAAATTAATCAACAACTTAAAAGACCCCACGGCAAAACTTAAGGAAAGATGGGAGGGGGAGATAGGTATGATGGATGACTCGGAGTGGAATGAGGCCTTGGCTTCTCCGAGGGAAATAGGCATTTCGGCCAAATTTAGACTGGTGCAACTAAAAATCTTACATCGCATTTACTACACCAGGACGCTGCTCACAAAATACACAGAGCGCTCACTCCCTTTTGCTTGAGGGGTTGCGGGGAGGAGGGTACACTGTTCCACACACTCTGGGACTGCCCCAAAATACAGGGGTACTGGGCACGGGTAATGCGCACCATATCCCAGACACTTAAGATTTCCACTATGCCAGACCCGCGTAAATGCCTTCTGAACATTTGGGACCCCACTGACCTGAACAGATATGGTATCATCTGGGCCACACTTGCCATGACAGTAGCAAAACGTGATCTTGCACAGAAATGGGGGGCTCCGGACGTGCCCACTGTGGACAAATGGGCTGAAAACATGGACTTCCTAATGGTCACGGAAAGAGCTGTGTATGTCCTTCGGGCTGCCCCCAAAAAATGGAACAAAGTGTGGACAAACTGGAATGTTTATAGGGGGGAAATCTGTGAGCCCTTACCGGAGGATGATGACCTGGATTCTGAGGGGGAGGAGGAGTGATGGCTGAGACGGGGGATTATGCTTTTCGATACTAATTGTGCTGGAGTGATGGGTTCGTGGCAATGTGTCCAGACACAAGGGCGAAGGAGCGTGGTTGGGTAAGGAGAAGTATGCGGCCTAATTAGAAGTGATGACACCAAGTTGGGATATGGGGGGGGAATGTTTCTTAAAATGTTACACAACAGTTTCGTAGGTTGGGCACCATAGCAATGCTACTTGACATGTTGAGCATTATTGGTAATATATAATTGATGTATGGACCTACAAGAGTAGGATTTAGACAGACAAATTGTGATTGTGTCATAACGGGAATGTTACTGATTATGATTCTGTTTTAATGTTATGTAAACCTGACTATGACGAGTATATGTATCGTTCTCACTGAGTGCACCACCTTTTATATTAATAAAAGAGATTTAAAAAAAAAAAAATATATATCTAGTCTGTGTTTGGCCATTGAACTGCCTTTGTACATCAGAAACTAACATACAAACAAGTCATATTTTGTTTTGGGGTCTGGAAAGATTGGACATGGATAAGACCGTTAGGATCAGCTGTGATCCTGTTTCTTTGCGTTACGGTCACTGGAACTGTTAATGAAGTCAATATTTCAGGCAAGGTTTGTGTGAGCTGGGCAATTTGAGTCGGAGTTATATGATGTTGTCTATGCATTATTTTAATTTTCAGAAAGCCCGTGGGCTGATCTTTTGTGTTGGGGCCATCGAGGTATTGTTCTGAAGTGGAGGTTGGCATTGGGATGGCAATTTTTCTAGCTAAATGTGTTCCACAAAGACACAGCAGTAGTCAATGATTGTACTCCATGAATAAAGAGTAATATTGTTTCATTAACAAAGTTGGAGACCTACGCTGACGTAGTGGGGTTCATATAGTAAGGGAGTTGATTAGGTTGGATATTGGCTATTGTGGTTATAACAGCATAAAGAACAAGTTACTTACCTTCGGTAACGCTTTTTCTGGTAGATACTATATCTGCCTGTGGATTCCTCACCTTGTGAATATCCCCCTTGCGTCAGCAACGTTCTGAAATTTTCTTCGTAGTACGCCGACGTGGGCGACGTCACAGGAGCACGGCATCGCGCGCGACTCCGTCTGACGTCACCGACCCCATATCAGGCCCACGCCGGTGTGATGACGTCAGTTCCGCCCTTTTTTCCCGTGCCTTCGAGGCACACGGACGGACCAACGATAGCAAATCTGCAAATATACAATGTACACAGTACATATAGAACAAAATCAATACAATAGTATAAACCATATATACAGAAAGACCAGGTATAGCAGAGTGGACAACGGGGAGGCGGGGGGGTCAGTGAGGAATCCACAGGCAGATATAGTATCTACCAGAAAAAGCGTTACCGAAGGTAAGTAACTTGTTCTTCTGATAGATACATCTGCCGTGTGGATTCCTCACCTTGTGAATAGATTCCCACAGCAGTCCCCACTCCCGGAGGAGGGTGTCCACTCTGCTACACCAGGAAATCTTGGAGGACAGAGCGCGCGAAGTGGCCATCCCTCCTCACCTCGGTATCCGAGCAGTAATGCTTCGCGAAAGTGTGGAGGGAGGCCCAAGTCGCGGCCCTGCAAATATCCTCAACAGGTACACCCCTAGACAAAGCAGATGTTGCAGACTTTGCTCTAGTTGAATGAGCTCTAATACCCTCAGGAGGGTCCTTACCCGCAAGTGAGTAGCAGATTTTGATGCACAGGATTATCCACCTGGAATGAGTGCGCTTGTGCACCGCTCTGCCCTTCTTGTAGCCAGCAAAGCCAACAAACAGCTGGTCGTCCATCCGGAAGTCCTTAGTCCTGTCCAGATAGAAAGACACCGCCCTCTTAGGGTCCAGGCGATGCAGTCTCTCTTCCTCCTTAGACGGGTGAGGGGGAGGATAGAAGGTAGGAAGGGCAATGGACTGCTCAAGATGGAAAGGAGTCACCACCTTAGGCAGAAAAGCAGCCCTGGTCCTAAGAACCATCCTTTCAGCATGAATGGTCAGGAATGGGGGTTTGGAACTTAGAGCTTGAAGCTCACTTACCCTCCTTGCCGAGGTGATTGCAACGAGAAAGATAGTTTTAAAAGAGAGAAGCCTCAATGGACACTTGTGCAAGGGTTTGAAGGGAGAACCCATTAAGAAGGTCAGCACAAGATTCAAATCCCAATGAGAAACAACAAAAGGAGTAGGAGGGAACATATTTATGAGACCCCTCAAGAATCTTAAAACCACCGGAGATTTAAAGAGAGATGGCTGATCCGGCAAACATAGAAACGCCGATAAGGCTGAAAGATACCCCTTGACCGTGGCCACAGCCAAACCTTGCTGCGCCAGATAAAGAGCAAATTGTAAAATATTAGATAAATGAGCCTTCAAAGGGTCAACATCTCTCTCCCTGCACCAAGAAACAAATTTTGACCACCTATAGGAGTAAATGGACTTAGTGGTGTCACGCCTGGCAGAGAGAATGACATCCACCACCTCGTGAGGGAGAGAAAAAGAACTCAAGTTGCCCTGTTCAATCTCCAGGCATGAAGGTGTAATGTCTGGAGGTGGGGGTGTAGAACCTGCCCCTCCATCTGAGAGAGGAGGTCTGCCCTGTGAGGGAGACGGAGCGGCGGGTGAGAGGAGAGGTGGAGTAGGTCCGAATACCACACCCTTCTTGGCCAATCCGGAGCGACCAATATGACTTGGGCCCGGTCTTGACGAATCTTCCTCAGAACCCGAGGAATCAAAGGTATGGGAGGAAACGCGTAAAGGAGTTGATCTCCCCAACTCAACTGAAACGCGTCCCCCAATGCTCCTTGCATCGGATACTGGAGACTGCAGAATGACAGGCAATGCGCATTCTCGCGAGTAGCGAATAAATCCACCCGAGGAGTTCCTCACATCTGAAAGATGTCGTGAACTACCTCTGGATGGAGCCTCCACTCGTGGTCGGCAGAGAGCTGCCGACTGAGACTGTCTGCACGAACGTTCAGAACTCCGGCCAGATGATTTGCCACCAGACAAATCTGATGGTCCTGAACCCAGGACCAGAGACGCAGAGCCTCTCTGCAGAGACACTGCGACCCTACTCCTCCCTGCTTGTTGATGTACCACATCGCAGTCGTGTTGTCCGTCAGAACTTGAACTGAACGACCGCAAAGGGAAGGGAGGAAGGCCTTGAGCGCCAAACGTATCGCCCTCAATTCCAGAAGGTTGATGTGAAACAACCTTTCTTCCGGAGACCAAAAACCCTTGACCTCCAGGTCTCCCAGATGAGCACCCCACCCGAGAGTGGATGCATCCGTTATCACTGTGGTCATTGATGGAGGCAGTTGAAAAGTCTTTCCTTGCGACAGATTGCCTTCCACGCCCCACCAAGACAGATCCGCTGCAGCTTCTCTGGAGATCTTCACCGACTCCCTGAGATCTCCGTTGTGCTGATACCACTGCCTGCGGAGGCACCACTGGAGTGCCCTCATGTGCCAGCGTGCAAGACTGACCAACAGAATGCAAGAAGCCATCAGACCGAGCAGACGAAGGACCTTCAGGACTGGAACGACCGCTCCATTGTAAAATAAAGGAATCATCTCCTGTATGTCGTGAATCCTTTGAGGTGGAGGGAAAGCACGACATACAGTAGTGTCCAGTACCGCACCTATGAACAGGTTGCGCTGGGAGGGCACCAGGTGAGATTTGGGTACGTTTATCGAAAAACCCAATCTGTGCAACAACTGAGTTGTCTCTTGCAGATGATGGAGCACCTTCTCCGGCGACTCCGCTTTGATCAGCCAGTCGTCCAGATAGGGGAATACAGGAATCCCTGACCTTCTGAGATGCGCAGCCACCACTGCCATCACCTTGGTGAAAACTCGAGGCGCAGTAGTAAGTCCAAAGGGAAGGACCGCAAACTGGTAGTGCTGCGATCCCACCGTAAAACGGAGATACTTCCTGTGCGACTTCAGGATTGGGATGTGAAAATACGCATCCTGCAAGTCGATCGACACCATCCAGTCTTCTTCCATCAGCGCCAGAAGAACCTGAGCAAGGGTGAGCATTTTGAACTTCTCCTGTTTGAGATAGAAGTTCAAAATCCTGAGATCCAGGATCGGCCGAAGCCTGCCATCCTTCTTGGGAATCAAGAAATACCGGGAGTAGCACCCTTGACCCCTCTCCTGCTCTGGAACCACCTCTATTGCACCCTTTCGAAACAGTGCCAGGACTTCCTCCTGCAGGAGAAGCAGGTGGTCCTCCGAACAATAACCTTGGCAAGGAGGGTAATTGGGAGGGAACTCCTGAAAAGGAAGTGCATACCCATTCTCTACGAGATTGAGAACCCAAAGATCTGATGTAACCGATTCCCAATCTCGTAGAAAATGAGTAAGCCGACCCCCTACTGGCCCTACATGATCCAGAATGGTGGATCTAGGGCTGCTTTGCTGATGCGGGTGGGGGTTGGGCATTATCGGAGGAAGTGGAGGAAGAGGAGACATGACGTTCACGTCCACGACCCTTTTGTCTACCTCTATAGGACTTATATAGAGGGTTCTGCTGCTGCTGCTGTTGTTGTTGACCTTGCTTGAAGGGACGAAAAGAAGATCTACCAAATCCCCTGAATTTTCTAGTCGTCGACCCTCTCATCCGGAGACCCAAAGATCTTGCAGTGGCACGGCTGTCCTTAAATCTTTCCAAAGCTACATCAGCCTTTTTACCAAAAAGGCCAGTTCCTTCAAAAGGTAAGTCCAGCAATGTAGACTGCACATCCGCAGAGAAATCCAAGGACTTTAACCATGCGGCCCTCCTGGTCGCAATAGAGGAACCCATAATTCTGGCAACAGAATCCACAGTGTCCATGCCGCTCTGAATGACCATGCGCGCAGCAGCTTGAGTGTCAGAGATCACCTCATTAAAGTTCTTCCTATCTTCCTCAGGAAGTTTAGGTGACAATTGCTTCACTGAGTCCATCAGTACATGCACATACCTTCCTAAAAGGCAAGTAGCATTTGTTGACTTAAGAGCCATGCTCCCAGAAGAGAAAGTCTTCTTCGCAGACTGATCTAATTTCTTTGATTCTTTGTCAGCTGGCACTTGAGGGAAAGAGCCTGCAGCCGTGTTAGAGCAAGCCGCCTGCACCACAAGACTTTCTGGAGAGGGATGTGAAGAAAGGAATGCAGGGTCATCAGGAGCCACCCTATAGCGCCTTGCAATAGCTCTCGAAACTGCAGGAGCAGATAATGGTCTCTTCCAAATCTCTTTTATTGGATCCGTCAAGGCATCAGTGAATGGCAGCGTAGGTTCAACAATGGAAGAGGGAGAGTGCAAGACTTCAGTGAGGATGTTGGGCTTGTTCTCAACCGTGGGCAGCTTCAAGTTGAGAAGATCAGCAGCCTTCCTAATAACCACGTGGTAGGGTGCCACATCCCTAGACGGAGCATCCGAAGTCGAAGGTAGACCCCACTCAGGAGAGAGCTCCAGACCACTAGCATCTCTAAGTTCATCGAAATCATCATCATGATCAGGAAGTTCGCCTTCTTCCACATCTGAACTTTCATCTTCCCTTTGTTCGAGAAGACGCTGAGCTCTTCGTCTCGACCACTCCAATCGAATCGAAGTCGACGGATTCGGTAACGACTCCGACGGAGCCGGTTCCGACGTCGATTGAGGAGTCGGAGCAGTAGGACGAGAATCATGGACAGGTGTGGTACCTCGATCCCGACTACGAGGTCGATCCGGAGTCGGCGAAGCCGCATGCGGAGTCGAAGACCTCGGTGGAGCCGTACCGAGCCAAGGTGGAAGAGGCGCCGGCATAAAAGGCATAAATGGAGCCGGGGCGTACGACTGAGGAATGCCCAAATTGTATGATAATGGACCCATGGGACCAACAGGTGCTCCAGCGGGGTACATCGCCCTGGAATATACTCCAAACATCGCATTGAGAAAATGCGAGGGATCCTGACCAGGACCAGGAAAGGGAGGGTACGGACCTACCGGATGTTCCAACGGAGGTCGTTCCGACACATTCTCACTCTGACCTTCTGGGTCTACAGGAGTGTCTATAGGAGCCGGAGTCTGAGGAATCACCTCTTCTTCCTCTTCATGTTCCGAAGGATGTGAGGATACCGGATCCGGTTCTGGTTCCGGAGTCGGAGAGCCTTCGATTGACAAAGCAGGAGAAGGAGAGACAAAGTCCTTACGGTGTTTGTGAGACTTTTTCTTCGAGTCAGAGGATTCCTTCCCTGAATGATGTTTTGAACTGTGCTTCCTCCTCTTATGCTTTCTCCTCGAGGAGCTCGAAGCGTGACCTGAAGCCGACTTAGATCTAGACCTAGATCTTTCTCTGGATCTTGACTTCGCTTTAGATCTCGACTCCTCTCCAGATCTCGAACCCGCTCTGGATCTCGACGGCGATCTCGACTTCGATCGAGACCTTTGCTTCGACTTCGAGCGTCTCGACGTCGACCTCGAATATCTTCCAGTATCCTGTTTTACTTTCGCGAGAAGTAGTTTAGCTTCACGCTCACGAAGCGCCTTTGGGTTCATTTTAAAACAGGAACTACAGTTCTTGACGTCGTGATCTGAACCAAGACACCACAAACAATCCTTATGTGGGTCAGTGATAGACATCATGCGGGCACATGACCTACATTGCTTAAAACCTGTCTTCCTCGACGACATCTTCGATGAAGAAGCAAATCGAAAAAGAGAAACAATGACAATTAAATAAGCTAGATACTAAGTATCGCAGAAGATCCCGAAAACCGTTAGCGTCGAAGACGCGGAAAAAAGGGAACTGACGTCATCACGCCGGCGTGGGCCTGATATGGGGTCGGTGACGTCAGACGGAGTCGCGCGCGATGCCGTGCTCCTGTGACGTTGCCCACGTCGGCGTACTACGAAGAAAATTTCCGAACGTTGCTGACGCAAGGGGGATATTCACAAGGTGAGGAATCCACACGGCAGATGTATCTATCAGAAAATATAGACTTTTATGTCTGGGCCAGTTTACACTAACTGATATAGGTAGAATAAGTATGGTGGATTGCGCTGATGTAATAGACGAGGGAGAGGGTGGTTGTTGGTAATGGAGGAGTTTGAGTGAGCTTGTTAGTTATATGAAACTGAATGCAATATGACTGATAGTTTCAGAATGGGCCTCTAGAGTATTATTCAGAAGGAGTGTGTTAGAAATTGGGTTACTGGTTGACTCAGGTGTGAGCTCTGGTTATGCAGCAACCACAATCCTAGTCAGGGTAAGGCACGGGCAAACCCCAAATTAACTTGTGCTTACAACCGGTAGCTTGGCACAGAGCATTCAGGCATAACTTAGAGGCAATGTGTAAAATATTTGTGCAGCACTTCAAACCGTAAAACAGTGAAAACACCGCACAAAAAGATTCCACACCAGGTTAGGAAAATAGAGCTCAATTTAATAAATACAAAAAGATCAGAATGACAAATATCTAATAAGTAGAACCGGAGATACTGAATTAAAAAATTCTTAGTGCCAAACGGCGTAAAGACCAAGTGTGGATATCTAGTCGCACCAGACTGGGATGCGCGGGCCGGCTACAGGGACCAAGTTAGGCCTGCTGAACAGAGTACCTTAAAACCTCAATAGCGGAGCGTTGAGTGAATCTGCGTCAAAGATGCGTCACGCAGTCGAGGCAATGCGCCTGTTCCAAGATGCGGTGAGGTTGTGGTGCCATGTCCTGTTGCATCATCTTGGTGTATCCCGTCAACGGGGCTTGTGATGCGAGGTTTGGTGTTGGGGATGCAGTGCACAGTGGGGCAATGTTTCTGCTAAGAGGAGCTGCGATGCAGAGTCCTTCGCCAAGACTGCCATGGATGTGATATGCGAGGGCCTGCGCTGAAAATGGGTCACGCAGAAGCGGTTCCGAAGGTGATGCAGCTCCGGCAGCAATGAGAGTCCTTGTGACGGGTCCAATTCACACAGCAACGATTAAATGTCAGTTCTTCCTGGGGTTGCGCCACACAGCTGACAGCATGCGTTGGTTCTGCAGGTACCACCGACTTGCAGAGCACCTTAGGCTCACTTCCAATGGTCCAGGAATTGGGTGATACTACTTGGAATGGTAGACTCACAGATAGCAGAGCCGATGTTGCTGGAAGCCTGTTATATCCCTGAGGATTCAGATTAGGAAGCCAGCTGACTATCCTTTGGAGTCTCTCTTGGTTCTGGGATCAAGAGATGCAGCTCCAGTCCTTTCACCCAGGCGAGAGGGCAGTAGGTCAGCACACCAGGGAAGAAGTTCCTTCAGACCAGCAGAGTGGCAGTCCTTGTGGCAGAATGGCAGCTCTTCATCCTGGAAGAGTATTCACAGATCCAGAAGTTTACTGAAGTGGTGGTGTCTGAGGTCCATCTTTTACACCTTGGTGCCCTGGCAGTGGCTTTTAAGTGCAAGGAACTCCCTGGCTCCAAGCTTGCTGAAGTAACAATGCAGGGGTGTTAGGACCTTTGCGTGAAGGCAGGACACACCCTATTCAGGTTTAAATGAGGCTGTGTTCAGCAACTCCCTCTCATCCTGCCAGTGCCATACCTAAGCTCTCATTGTGTGCGGCTGGTGTGAAGGAATACACAAGGTTCAACTGGTGACTACGCCCTGCCATGTGACAGGCTACAGGCACCAAATGGCAAAAGCAAGAAAATGCCAACATTCAAAAAGTGGAATTTTCAGATTTGCAATTTAAAAATCAAACTTCCCCACAAGTTAGAATTTTAAATTATGATTCCTGAGACACCAAAGATGAACTGGTTGACTCTTCCCATTTGGAAGTTACAATTATAACATGTAGTAAAGCAACTCCAACGTTATCCTATGGGAGAGATAGACCTTGCAGTAGTACAAAATAAATGTAAGAGTTTTTCACTACCAGAACATGTAAAAAGTAAATGTACATGTCCTTTTTAAGTACCTTACACCCTGCCCTTTCGGCTGCCCAGGGTTTGCCCTAGGGGTGACCTATATGTGTTGAAAATGAGGTTTTGAGCCTGGTGGAGGAACAAGAGAATGGTTTCAAGTGTTCTGCATTTCTTCTACAGAAGAAAAGGAGCAGTCTTGAAAGAGGCCGGTGTCAGGGAAAGGTGCATAGCCGGGTACCTGGGACCAGAGAAAGTAGTGGCCTTGAGAAGGACCGCTGGTGCAGGGTCTTAAATATTACAGACTTTGAAGCAGTTTTAATCGGAAGACAAATATTCAATTTGTTGGCACCTCTTATAAGGACCTCCTGGAATGTATTGATGTCTTCCACTGGAGATATTCTCGCTGGAGGAGAGTCTGTAAGGGTAGCTGAGTATTGACCAATGGACATGGGTGTGTGATTAGACCTCGATCAGATGTGGAATCCAGTGTATATCCTGAATGAGAACGCTTTGGTGTTGGTGGGTGATAACCTCGACTTTGACCTAGGCCTAGAATGAGGTCTGGTATGTCAGGAGCGAGATCTGGAATGCCTTGGTGTGTCACTGAAGCAGGTGCTTGCGGAAACAATGTAGGCATGGCTGGAGGAACTTTCACAGGAATTACCAGCAGAGGTGGAGGACGAGGAGACTTCACCAATGGCTGAGAATGTGGAGGAGGAGTTGGAATTGCAGGTGGTGAAGAAGGAGAATCCAGAATGACTGGAGAAGCCGGTCTAGAAGGGGAGTAAGCCATGGAGTGCTCCGATTCTGATTCAAAGGGAACCCGGTGAGCTTTCATTATCAAAAGACACTCCACGTCTTCCTTTTCACATGGTGTGTCTTGATGTTGAACCAAGTCTTGACCTTTATGAACCTCTCCGCGTCGATGGCCTCCTTCTTGAAGTTATAAGAGTCCTTAATCTCGACCCAGCCCTCGACAGCATTAGTCACCCAGCCTTCTCTTTTTGTACTTCCCTTTGAGAAAGGCCTCAGAGTGAGACAAGAGCATTGGTAGAGTTCTACAGATTCACTGGTAGGAGCAGCTTCTCCTTTCCATCAGAAGTCTCTCCAGCCAAAAATTCTTGAATTTTTCGCCTTTCTTCTTCGCTATGCAGGCAAATCTTCTCAGGCTCTCTGCGCATGGAGAGGGAGCTCCAGTGATATCTTCTGTGGTCATGAGAATCTGGCAAACATAGGCTTCAGATCCATTGACTGTCTTTTTTGGCAATTTTCTTGCCACAATCTGGGCAGTTCGCAAAAAGAAATGGTATTTTGTGCAAAAGAAAAATATTTCCAGTCAGGAAATTACAGAAAATACTCTCTGCTCTAAAGGACGTCAAGTTTAAAAAGGTTCTAAAGTGATTTTAGGATGAAAAAAGCCTTAAAACTGCATTTCTCCAAGATCATGTCAGCAATAGGCGTAAAAGAGTACTGGATCAACTGCCACCTACAGGGCATGATGGGACACTGCAAGTCAGATTGCAATTAAAAGTACAGTATTCTAGGATCTGTCTTACATTGCTACAAACTATACAATTCAAGAACTTTATTTGGCACATACAAAGTGCCATCAAAGTACATACAAATAAAAGCAATTCAGGCAATGTAATTCATAAAACAATAAAATCCTTTAAGATGTCATCACATAACAATCCTATACCCTCGACAGAATCTAGCCAAATACTTTTCCTTAGGTAGATAACTTTTAAAATAGAGAGGGAAACACTAAAACACACAAATTGATCGCTTAGTGCAAGCAGAAATGTCAGTACAAACTCTACATTTACATTGCCATCCCTATCATGCACTTAAAAAAAACATAAAAAGGGCTTGTGAATGATATTTTTAAATGACACTTTCCTTTCTTTTTAGTAACTGTGTTTAGTGTTAAGGCTGGATGGATTCTCTTTCATCTTTTAAAGAAAATTAATGGAATTGGCAATATAGTCTACTTGTAGGCTGCTAAATGATCCAGTTTGGTCACATGTACTTCTTGCCCTTTCCAAAAAAAGGTGAACATAGTACACAAAATGTGACATTGGCAAAAGTGCCCCGGGATCCCTGCACCTGTGTGGGTCTACACAGTGTCAATGATCATCAATGGAGATCACCAGAAGGAAAACATTTCTAATCTCAATGGCCAACTAAAATTCTCAAGCAGAAAGATGTTATCTAAAAATCAGGAGATATCCAGGCACACTCTTTAAGTTTCACCTTTGACAGCCCACCCCAGGATGGCCAAATGGTTAACCCAGGCAACTTATCTTTGGCTCTATTTACACTGTTATTTGTTTTGAGACTTTTGATATGTGAGGATCAACACACAAATCTCTGCTATATTATGAAGGGCAATGATGCCTCCAGCCATTTCTACACCATGTAAAACAAATTAAGAGGGTACATGCTGTATAGCAAAAACCTTTTCCCCTCATCCATGCCATTCATAAGTGCAATTTATCTTTCATACAGTATGTGTGACACAATCAGTAGAAACACATACACCTTTTAAGTACAGTGTACAATTTTTGCTCTGCTAAAGATAAAAACTTGCCGAGTATATTTTGAGAACCAACTATTATAGCGGCTGTCAACATAAATTATGTTTAATTAAAATTCAGCCCCAGAGACCTATCAAAAATAAGATACGGCATTTCACTTTCAAACTTAAAGGATATCAAAACGACTTACCTTGATAGTCCACAAGTCCAAAAAACAACTTACCTTGATAGTTCCCAAGTCCATTGGATGTTTTATAATGGAATAGTAATCATTGAGTCCCAGTGAAGTAGCATCTACTGGTTTATAAAACGGCCATGCATACTCTTCATGCTTTGGAGCAAACATTTCTTTCAGGATTGCCCAACAATGCTGCAACTGTTCAGTCAATTTTGGCATTTTATAAACTTGATTCTGCTGTTGAGAATCCGGCAAGTCCTTTAATGCAGGCTTTGATATTCTGTTCTTTTCACGTTTATGTGATTTTTTAATAGACTTTGGTGGAGCAAAACTAGGTGAAGATTCACTACTTGTAATTATAGAAGTTGTCGGTGTAGTAGTATCTGCTTTCCTTTTAATTCCATGTTCTGCCTAGGAAAATACAAATATACTTGCGTTTTGAAAAGTAATGTGGTACTACAAGGCGCAACAACATCTAATGTGCTCACACTTTTCATTTTTTTATTAAGGGCTAATAGGACTTGCACTTCTCAGTGATCAGCCTCTTCCTGAAGGTTTCCACATGTATTCTTTGAAATTCTATTCCTATTAATGTGTAACAAGAAAACAGGATCAATACTGTGGAGGACCTTGTTTCCTTTTCTGTATAAATTGCAAAATGTAACTTTTTTCACTGTTTAAAAAGCTCTGTTTACTACAGAAGTACAACACATAAAAACCTAAAACACAAAGAGAAAGCCAAACAAATCTTCAATCAAACGAAAAGTAAACTATTCAGAATATCATATCACCAACTATCAAGACCCATTCATGAGAAAGGCCTAGCTTAATGAACAAGTTACTTACCTTTGGTAGCGCCTTATCTAGTAGAGACTATCTAGCCACAGATTCCTTACCTTAGAATTTTCCCCAGGCGTCAGACTGGATCCAGAAAGTTTTCGGGAGCAGTACACCTGCCACCGGTAGGTGGCATCATTCGGCTCATCGTGGCACCATCAGCGCTGGGAGTGAGGTGCGCCGCACCATCTCAGTTCGCTGACGTCAAGGGCACAGAGCCACGAAGAACACGGACCACTAGTGTGGAAATCTAGGGCACAGAAAGGGGAGGATGGGTGGGTCAGTAAGGAATCTGTGGTTAGGCAGACTCTCTACCAGATAAAGCGTTACCGAAGATAAGTAACTTGTTCATCTGATACAGACTTCTAGCTTCAGATTCAAGCAATACCTTCTCTGAGGGTCTGCAGAACGATTTCACACTAAAAAGTCTTGCAGGACCGAACGGGCAAAGTGCCCATCTCTACGTACCTGACTGTCCAGGCAGAAGTGGTTGTAAACATGTCTCGAGATCTCCATGTTGCTGCCTGGCAGATGTCTAGGACTGGAACTCCATGTGCTAACACAATGGTTGCATCCTTGGCTCTGGTGGAATGAGCACACAAACCCTCAAGGGTGTGCTTCTTGGCCAATGCATATTGATTTTAATGCAGAGCACGATCCATCTGGATATGGTCCATTTCTGCACAGCCTTCCCTTTCTTGGCCCAGACATGTCCCATGAAGAGTTGATCATCCACCCAGGTGGTTTTGTGTGGTCAATATAGAACGACAATGCTCTTTTTGGGTCCAGCCGGTGGAGTCTCTCCTCTTCCTTAGAGGGATAATGCAGAGCGTAAAAGGTAGGAAAATTGATGGACTGGCACATGTGGAACGGAGAGACTTCCTTCAGCAAGAAGAATGCTCTATTCCAAAGGACCAGTTTGTCAGGGAAAAAGGAGATGGAGATCGGCTGAGAGGACACTGCCTGTAGCTCACTCACTAACAGACTTGGAAACTCCAGATATTGCACATTCTTGATGGTGGCAAACGGATCTAATCAAGGCTCTCACTTTACAGCAGTGATGTTACATGAGCTACAAGAGATCACCAGACTTGAAATCAATACCATTCATAACACATCGAAAACCTGGCTGGCACAGAGCGACAGGGTGAAAAAGACACCAATGTATGCACCGGCGCTACCGTTGCAATTCCATCCGGACATATCAGCGGCTGAAGAACCAAAGTCACTAGGTATTTTAGGCAGGCTTGGGGACGCTGGGTGACGTTTTCAGGGGTCAGACGTTTTCAACACTAGACGCTGACATTTGCTCCCTGCTTTGGTGTTTGTTTCCTGCGGCCGTAGCCGCCAAATTCGCTGCCAGACACAATCCGCCAATGAGATGATCTTTTTACTAGTCTATTCAGGTAACCTCTGGTAACTAGTTTGACTGAGTATATCAGCTTCTTTCATGTAATCCGCTGTGTGTGTGGAGTTACAGCGGATTTTGGGAAACTGCCCAAATGGCAGGCCGTCTCTCAGAGCCCGTGGATGGTGACTGCGGTAAGAAAGCAGTGTGTTTCTTTCTGTGATCTTTCTGTGAAGGGAGGTGTAGAGCGCACCATTCTCGTGATTGATGTTAAGATCTAAGAAAGCTATGGTTGACTCATGCATGGTAGACGTGAATGTGAGCTGTGTTTGAGCTGTGTTAAAATGAGTGACAAATTTATTAAACTCTGTGTCTGTCCCTATGACAAAGATATCATCAATGTACCGCTTCCAACATTTAATGTTGGAGCGGTACGCATTGTTGTTGTTGAGGGCGAACTTGTGCTCAATGAAGTCCATGTAAATGTTAGCGAGATTAAGAGCAAAAATTGCACCCATGCTCGTACCGGAGCACTGCTCGTAGTAGTGACCACCTGAAATGAAATAGTTACATTGTAAGGCATTGCGGAGAAGGCTGATGATGAAATTAGTGGGTACCTGTATTTGCCTAGGTCGCTTCTTTAGGAGACTTTCTATAACTTTCATGCTATCCTCCTGTGGTATGTTCGTGTAAAGTGAACTTATGTCCAGGGTGGCTAATAAGTCACTGCCTAGGTTAAAAGGCATGCCTTCAACTAGATTTATCATGTACATTGTGTCCTTCACGTATGTGTCATGTAGGGGGACAAAGTCACGAATGAAATGATCTATGTATGAACCTATGGGTTCCAAAACAGACATACAGCCTAACAGTATAGGACGGCCAGGAGGGTTAGTGGTACTCTTGTGTATATTCGGTATGGTGTAAAGGACTGGGATCCTAGGGTTATCTGCATTTAGAAATTCGAATTCTTTCTTGGTGATGTACCCCTCTTCTCTTGCTTCAGTAGTAATCAGCAAGAGCTTGGGCGAGCTGTGTCGTGGCCTCCTCCAGACACTGGGGCAGCACGTCCGCCACCGGATCCTACAGAGAGTGGGTGTAACGGCCTAAAAGGCATGCGGTATTAATGGACCGCAACCCTAGACTGACAGAGGAAAACAGTTTCTTGCCAAACTGTTCCAGCCTTTTGGATTCCCGGTCCGGGGGTGCGGTAGGGAATGCGGTTTGGGACATGGAGGCCTGGGTAACCAGGCTCTCAGCGGTGGGATGGGTGGACAGAAAGCAGGGGTGGTGCCTGGCCACGTTCCAATCCACAGGAGGAATTGTGGTAGGCTTGGACCAAGTGCCCATCAGAACGTCAGTGAGGGGCTCATTAAACTGCAACAGAGGCTCCGAAGAGCTTACCGGCGGTTGAAGCACCTTGGTGAGGAGGTTAGTCCTCACGGCCGCAGCAGGGAGCTCAAGGCCCTGGGCCGTGGCCGCCCTGCGCAGCAACACAGTATAAGTTGCTCCCTCCTCCGTAGCCACGGAAGGAGGAGAGATAAAACCAGTGTCAGGCGAAGTGTCTAGACCACTGGCCTCCCCATGCTCATCTGCCCAGTCCTGACTTAGCCATGGAAGGAGGAGAGATAAGACCAGTGTCAGGCGAAGTGTCTAGACCACTGGCCTCCCCATGCTCATCTGCCCAGTCCTGACTTAACTGACGCTGCTGTGCCAGAGGGTCCTCAGACCCCTTCCAGTCCTCCCCTTCATCTGTGTCCTAACAGGCAAAAAAGACAGAGCCGGGGCATAGGTGAAAAGCTCACCAGTCGGCATCTGGGACTGCGCCGAGCAGCGCAGCCTTATCGATCCTGAGGGCAGAGTGCTTGGAATTATGTGAGATGGTGCTCTGGCATGAGCTGAGCCCGTCTGAAGCTTGCGGAACCAAGTCCTAATAGCTGTTCCATGATAACGCTATACCATATACTCTTAAGTGCATTATCATCCTCGCGGTTGAATGCCAACTTTGGTATAGCATTATCAAAACATGTCGAGTAAGGTGTCATACGAATTGGAATACTACCCCCTCGCCAGGTCTGGCGACGGGGGTAGCATTCCACCCTTCTAGAGGGACACGACATGTATGTAACTGTGAACCCCGGTTAAAGTTAACTCGAGCCTCAGCATCACAAAATGGATGCTGCCACCACAGACACAAGTCTGACCTCCTGCTGCTGGGAGTCCTTCCAGCGAGGGAGGCTTGGACAAAGGGTTTCCTGCCTTGGGAGGTGCTAGCACCACCCCAGACAGGATTTTGTGTATTGGGTAGGACCGGCCTGAAAGGAATGAGACATGCCTGGGGCACACAAGGTGCTCTGTGCATACACCGGTTCAAACCAGTTGCTGCGGCACCCCTGCCCCAGTTCTGGCGCGAAGCCGGACAAAGGTTAGGGGGTGTAACCACCCCCCTTCCTGGTCCCACCCATGGGAGGGACCTAGTCGTAGTGCAGCCCCCTTTAGGAGAATAAAGGTAGGGGCTGGTCCCATTCCAGATTAGATTATCCTGAATGAATATGCTACTTACCAGTATGCATCTGTTCTTGGCATGTAGGGCTGCTAACATTCATATCTATTGCATAGATCGCCGCCTAGTGTTGGGTCCGGATGATTGCACATTGTTGTCCTGGAAGAGTCTTCGAAGTATCACGAGATAGGTGGCTCCTCCCCTGGACTACAGTGCGCATGGGCATCGGCTCCATCCCCAGATTGTTTTTAGCCATTGTGGCAGAGATGGAGTGAAATAGTGTAAATGATGTCCATGCTAATGATGAATGCAAGAGAGTGTCTGCAGCCGCTACGGGCACCGGGGAGGAGGGCGGGCGATATGAATGTTAGCAGCCCTACATGCCAAGAACAGATGCATACTGGTAAGTAGCATATTCAGTTCGAGGCATGTGGGCTGCTAAATTCATATCTATTGCATAGAATACACAGCAGTCCCTCCATTAAGAGCGGTTGCCCGTGCCAGCTGCAGAAGCTTGAAAAAGTGTTTTGAGAACAGCCTGTCCTACAGCTGCTTGCTGTTTGGAATGCACATCTACACAGTAATGTTTGGTAAACGTGTGTGGTGTAGCCCAAGTGGCTGCTCTACAAATGTCTTCCAAGGGAATGTTCCCCAGGAAAGCCATGGAGGCCCCCAATTTGCGTGTGGAGTGCGCCCTTGGGGGTATTGTTAAAGTGCGTTTAGCTTTTTGATAACAGATTTGAATGCACTTAACGATCCATCTGGCTATTCCTGCTTTGGAAATGGGATTGCCTTTGTGCTGTGGTGAGAAGGCAACAAAAAGTTGTTGTGTCTTTCTAAAGTGTTGAGTTCTGTCAATGTAGTACATTAGCGCCCTCCTAACGTCTAATGTATGAAGCATTCTTTCTGCTACCGTTTGTGGGTTTTGGAAGAATGCAGGCAGGTCAATAGTTTGGTTGATATGAAACTGTGACACCACTTTTGGAAGGAATTTGGGGTTAGTGCGGAGCACTACCCTGTTAGAATGTATTTGGATGAATGGCTCTTGGATTGTGAGCGCTTGCAGCTCGCTAACACGTCTGAGCGATGTGATAGCAATGAGAAAAGCCACTTTCCACGTTAGAAATTGAATTTCGCAGGAGTGCAGTGGCTCGAAAGGTGGGCCCATCAGCCTAGTGAGGACTACATTGAGGTTCCACACTGGAGCTGGTGGTGTTCTTGGAGGAATGACTCGCTTCAGTCCCTCCAGGAAGGCTTTAATGGCAGGCACCCTGAAAACAGAGAGGTGCTGCCTATTCTGGAGATAAGCCGCTATGGCGGATAAATGTATCCGAATGGAAGCGTACGCTAGATTGCATTTGTAAAGATGTAACAAATAGCAGATGATGTTAGGAATGGATGCATCTAGCGGGTTGATATTGTTGTCAGTACAGTAAATGACAAACCGCTTCCATTTCGCTGCATACCAAGCTCTGGTCGTGGGCTTTCTTGCCTCTCGGATGATGTCCATGCATTCTGGAGGCAGGTTGAGGTAGCCAAATTCTAAGACCTCAGGAGCCAGATCGCCAGATTGAGCTGTTGCAGATCTGGATGCTGAATGTCGCCATGGTTCTGCGTCAAGAGCCTGGATGTGAGATGCAGCCTTTGATGCGGTACCACGGAAAGTTCTAGAAACGTGGTGTACCATGGTTGGCGTGCCCATGTTGGAGCAACCAGGATGAGAGTCATCGAGTGTTGCTTTAGCTTTCTTGCCACCAGCGGAATGAGAGGCGCTGGGGGAAAAGCGTACGCAAATTTGCCTGACCAGTTCATCCATATCGCATTCCCTTGCGATTCCGGGTGAGGGAACCTGGCGGCAAAGCTTTGGCATTTTGCGTTTTCCCTTGTGGCAAACAGGTCTATCTCTGGATGACCCCACTGCTGGAAGTACGGGTGGAGTACTGATGGATGTATCTCCCACTCGTGCATTTGATGGCTGTATCTGCTGAGCAGATCCGCCATCTGATTGTCCTTGCCCGGGAGGTGTTCTGCCATGAGGAAGATGTTCCTCTGAATGGCCCACTTCCACATGCTCTGAGCCAGATGAGACAGCTGTGGTGAGTGAGTACCGCCCTGCTTTTGGATGTAGTACATGGCTGTCATGTTGTCCGTCCGGATCAACACGACCTTGTTGCACAGATGTACTTTGAAGGACTTGAGCGCCATGAAGATTGCCATCAATTCCAGGTAGTTGATGTGCAATCGTTGTTGCTGGGTTGACCACAGTCCCTGCACCGTGTAGTGGAGCACATGCGCTCCCCACCCTTGGAGAGATGCGTCCGTTGTTAGGACAATCTGTGGCACAGGCTCTTGGAACGGTCGTCCCTTGCAAAGGTTGTGTGGATTCCACCAATGCAGAGAGTTGTATGCCCGACCGGTCACCAACACTAGGTCTGTCAGTTGTCCCTGAGCCTGTGTCCATTGATTTGCCAAGCATTCTTGGAGGGGACGCATGTGCAACCTTGCGTGCGGGACTATGAAGATGCAGGAGGCCATCATGCCTATCAACTGCATGAACACTCTCGCTGGCAGGGAGTGTTGCGGTCTGAACCTTTGGATCAGCGACTGAATGCTGTTGATTCTGACTGTGTTTGGCTGAGCCATAGCAGTCAGGGTGTTTATTGTCGCGCCCAGATACTGCCGCACATGGGCTGGTTGAAGGTGCGACTTTGGGTAGTTTAGGGAGAACCCCAGGCTGTGAAGGAGTTGAATAGTGTGGGACATGTGTGAAGCGCACTGTCTTTCCGACTTTGCTTCAACGAGCCAGTCGTCGAGGTACGGGTAGACATGTATGTTTTGTCTCCTGAGGTGCGCCGCCACTGTCGCCAGACACTTTGTAAACACTCTGGGGGCAGTAGTCACCCCGAAGGGTATGACTTTGAACTGATAGTGCTTGTTGAGAATGGTGAACCTGAGGTATTTTCTGTGGGACGGGTGGAGTGGGATGTGGAAGTAAGCATCCTTGAGGTCTAATGTTGCCAGGAAGTCCCCTTGGTTTAGAAGGGGAAGGATCTGTTGCAGTGTCAGCATGTGAAAGTGTTCTGACAGTATATACATGTTGAGAGGGCGTAGATCCATAATGGGTCTGAGGGATCCGTCCTTCTTTGGGATGAGGAAGTACAGAGAATAGACCCCTGTTCCTTCCTCCTCCACTGGCACGAGTTTGATTGCTCCTTTTTGCAGCATTACTAGCACTTCCTGCTGCAATAAGTGCACGTGCTCTGCCGACATAGGACGTTGTCTTGGGGGAATGTTGGGAGGAGTGGATGTTACCTCCAAACAATAACTGTACTGGATTAGTTTTCTCACCCACCTGTCTGTGGTGATGGACGTCCAGACCGGCAGGAACTGCTGGAGTCTCCCCCCGACAGGTGTTGGATGGTCGGGGGGCAGTGACAGGGAGTCACTGTTTGTTTGCGGCAGAGGAACGGGAGTTGTTGTTCCCTCTGCCCCTGCCTTTGGCACGGTTACCTCGGTAACCCCCTCTACCTTGCTTGGGGTACGAGGATTGTGCACCACCTTTTGTGAATTGTGTTTGTTGACCCAATTGTCCTCTGGTAACACCACGCGCTCCTGAGCGACGAAAAGTGTTTCCCCTGAATTGTTGAGACTGAAGTGCCCCCATCGATTTAGCAGTCTCATTGTCCTTTTTAATTTTTTCTAGGGTGGTGTCAACATCTGGCCCAAACAGTCTGTCAGGATTGACAGGCTGATTGAGTATTGTTGTCTGAATATCGGGCTTAAATCCAGATATGCGAAGCCAAGCCTGTCTTCTCAGCATGACACTGGTGTTAATACCCCTAGCCGCTGTATCAGCCACATCAAGCGCACACATTATTGCAGCGTTTGAGATGAGTTTTCCCTCTTGTATGAGCATCTCGGCCCCTTCCTTAAACTGATCAGGTAGGTGTTGAAGGAGCTGTTCTAGGGTGTCGTAATGCGCCCTATCGTAACGTGCCAATAGTGCCTGTGTGTTTGCTATACGCCAGACATTGGCAGCCTGCGCAGCCACCCTCTTGCCGGATGCCTCAAGCACTTTCGACTCCTTGTCGGGGGGAGGAGCTTCACCCGTCGTTTGGGAGTTGGCCCTCTTGCGGGCATTTGCGACCACCAAGGAGTCTAGAGGCAATTGTCCCCGAATATAGGCAGGGTCCCCAGGTGCTGGCCTGTATTTTTTCTCAATACGTGGGTTCACCACTCTTGCCCTTGTAGGTTCTTTAAAGATCTCTGGTGCATGTTTAAGGACCCCTTTTAACATAGGAAGTGTTTTGACTGTTCTTTCGGAGACAGAGAAAGTGTCAAACAGGAAATCTTCCTCCACCGGGTCAGCATGCATGTCTAGATTATGATTTGCAGCTGCTCGCTCTATCAAAGCATTGAATGCTGCCGAATCCTCAGTAGGTGATGTACGTGTCCCAAAACCCTGTGGGTCCTGTATCACTTGATGACTTCCCTGGTCCCCAGCGTCGTCATATGGGTCCTGTTGTACATCAGGGTCATTGCCAGCAGGGAAGTTGTATTGGTCATCTTGGTCATCATCGTCACCCCCTGATTGGTTGGGGGAAGGTGATGGACTCCTCCTCCGAGGTGGCTGAAGCGGTACAACAGAGGCAGGTATGTCCTGTGGTGCCTTTTTCTTCTTTAGTGGAATAACATATGACTCCAATGGCTGGGAAGTGATCTTTCTTTTGTAAAGTGTCAATTTCCCTGTGTGGGCATCGATGTAATGCTCTGATTGGTCCTCTGACGCTGGTTGTCGAGCCAAATGCCCACTGGGCGTCGAATATTCCGACATTTCTGTGTTTTTCGGCACCGGTCTGGGTGCAAACGCCTTCGGCGCCACCTTCGGTGGTAGAGTGTAGAGTAGCTTGGAGGACGTCTTTGCAGGTGTGTCCACCGGTCTCTGATCCGATGGCGCGGTAGACGCCGACGGCAGAGATTTCTCCCGAATACGTTGGAGGGAGTCGGTGACCTGTTTTGGGAATGAAGCCGAGGGTTTGGCAGCCGATGCTTCATGCTCGTCCGCTTCGGAGGACTTCGGCGTGGCTGAAGGGTCCACCGATGAATCCTCGACTCCTACGGTTCGCGGCCCTGTGGTAGACTGAGGCGCCGACGCCGTTGATGCAGATCCGGCATCTTTGTGCCGATGCGCAGTGCCTCCGGCCTTTGGGTCGTGGGCCTTAGTGGACTTTGCTTCGACCGTGCGTTTGGTGGTCGACGCTGCAGCCGTCGAGACGTGATGGACTACCTTCTTGGAGGACGTGTCCTTGGCAACCGTTTGTGGCGCTGGTGACTCGACAGCCTTCTTCGACTTCGGAGGGCCTGAGGGCGACGGAGTCGAAGATGGAGCAGGCTTTGTTAATTTGGCTGGGACATCGGCCATTTTAGATGTAGTTGAAGCCGTAGGTTTCGGTTTCGTTTTCGCCGGGACGTCGGCCATTTTAGGTGTTGCCGAGACCGATGGTTTCGGTGGGACATCGGCCATCTTTGACGATGTCGCCTGCAACGGTTGCGGTTTCGTTTTCGATACGCGCAATGGCGGCTCCACCGGTGTATCCGTGGCCGGGCCAGAAGGCGGGGCTGGGGATAGCGGTGCAGGGTCGTGGGTAAGGCCAAGTGGCGATCCCGTGACCTGAGCCTGAGGCATGTAATGTTCGGGGCATAGCTCTTCCTCTGAGCTATCTTCCGCGGCCCCATAGACTTCTTCGTCGTCCCCTACCTCCTCGACGTATACAAGGTCTTGGCCCTGTTCTTCGATGTATTCGTCTGGATCGGGCTCGACCTCCGTCGACGGCGGTGAAATTTCAAGATGATGGCTTCTGCTTTCCTCTGCGGTGTCGTAGAAGATGTCATCGGGTGCCGGAGCCGCTCGCTGGGCCTCGAGGCGCGCCGCGCGCCGATGCTTGAGTGTTTTCTTGGACCTGAATTTTGAGCAGGCCATGCAGTTGTCCTCGTCGTGGTCCGGCGAGAGGCATTTATTACAGACTGGGTGCACGTCGATGTGTGGATATTTGGATCCACAGACGGGGCAGCACTTGAACGGAGTCCGTTCCATGATCAGGTCGTCGGGGTCTTGCTGCGAGTACAGGGCCTCGATGTCCGAAGAGTAAAGTACTCCGCAGAATTCCGACACGAAGAGTCGGACGATGCTCGGGACCGATCGCATACAATACCGACGCCAATAGAGAAGGCCTTTTGGCCTTAAAGAAGTAAGTTTTTCGATTCCGACAAGGAGACGTCGAAATCACATCCGAACCCAATGGCGGAAAAAAACCAATCTGGGGATGGAGCCGATGCCCATGCGCACTGTAGTCCAGGGGAGGAGCCACCTATCTCGTGATACTACGAAGACTCTTCCAGGACAACAATGTGCAATCATCCGGACCCAACACTAGGCGGCGATCTATGCAATAGATATGAATTTAGCAGCCCACATGCCTCGAACCAACCTTTACAATAAGAAACTCTGGACTTCGACGTTCTGCTCCACAGAAGACTGAAGAATCTCCCTTGTGGGCAAGGAGTGTCCACCCTGCAACTGCAGGCACCATCAAGCGTCCAGCGGCTTCACTTTGTCGTCTTCCCTCGAGGATCCAGACTTCAGAGCCCGACGAGACCCGGATTCCCAGACCTCTCTGACCTCAACTCACATCTGCAGCACAGCTGAGATCCGTGGGTGCGACGAGACACGTGGGTCCGGCCATCTTGAAAGAAACTGCACTTCGCTTCCAGCACGACTTCTGAGGTAAACTCGACCAAGTGCTTTGGGGATTGAGAAGCCCCAGCCCTGAGCAGCCCCTGCACCAAAGACCAGCCCTCCACGAGATCTGCGTGGGGCCCTTTTGCTTGGTTGCTGCTCGACGCGTTGTCTGGTCACTTGCCGGCTGGCTAGTGACCTCCTAGACGACGATCCTTGAAATCTTCACTGCTGGTCTGGTTGCTCCAGACTGGCCCTTGCTCCCCTCCAAAAGAGGAGCACCCCGGACTCTCCTAGTCCGCACCAGACGCCTTTTCCACTCACCGCGTGGGTTGCCTTTGCCAAGGTCTGTTGACGCCGAATCCGGAACAGACACCGCCGACAGCAAGAGCCTGCGTGGGACAGCTCGTGCCTCCATCCTGGTCGTCGAAGACACCTCCTGGTCCACGTGGCTGCAGAGTCAAGCGTCCACTCTTCACCTGAGCGTGGCGACGACATCTGGTTCCTTCCTGGTTCCACTCCGGCTACTGGCTAGTGACTTTGAACATTGTCCCCTCTGCTTTCAGGTCCTCTTCTTCCTCGATCCACCCGTGGATCGCACCGGACATCTTCCACTTGGTCGCCTGCAGCATCTTTCTTCAAGGCTCCATTGACTTTGACGCGGAAACCCGACACACTTTGACACCTATGCACCCGCAGTCCGTGGGTGAGGTAACAAGAGCATTTCGGTGCTCAAGGGTAGATTAACTCTCCTAGTGTCCAGATTTCCAGTCGTTTTAGTCCTAGATAGTAAAGACTGTCCGTACTTACCTTTTTCGTAAACTGTACTGTCCATTGACTTTGTTCCGCATCCCGCGTGTGAGTTCACACTCTGCACACGCGCTCCGTGGGCCTCCTATTACTTACCTGTGGTTAGGATAGTGTAGTCCCAGCGAACCTACAGCCTCTGGACAGCACCATTTCTTCTATCGATTTCCATATACCATTTACTTAGTATATGGTTTGCCGTGCCCCTAGGGCACCATTGTAATTTTGTGCAACTTATCGTATTTTTCCTAAGAGATTGTCATGTGCTTAGCCCTCTGATCTCAAAGAGTTCAGAGGTGTTGTGTTATAAATAAATATACTGTTTATTTTCATAACAACCTGTGTGGTGTCCTTTCATCTGGTATTCAAGGGGTTATATGTGGTAAAACAGCTGGCTTCACATGCCAAAAGAGTTTACCCTAAGACTGCTTTGTCCATGCTACCATTAGGATAGCTGGTCTATAAGGTTGACTTACAACCAATCACCATAAGGGTTGTTTGGACTGATACAAGGTGATCACTAGAACTAGTGAGCATCATATATCAGGCCAACTTCTCACAACTGGTACTACAATATTTTTGATCAAAGAATATTTGTGGGGTCATCAATACTCTTAAAGAGGAAATTGATAAAGCTCCGGGTAAATGTTTTCCCGTGTGTATAATCTGGGTGGGTGATTTTAATTGCACTTTATGTCACTATAGTTCGCATTAGGTATGTGGGGTTCTAGACATTGAAGACCAACCTCTTTTCTTTCCCACATCAGACACACTCCGCAGGGTGAAGCGTTAAATACCATCATTGTAGTTAACGACCTATGCTTTGCTGATACTTTGGTCTGTAGTCCACCCATACAGTATCCAACATTCCTGGGTGGTGGCAGGGCAAGTACTATCGACTTTATGCTGATATCTAGAAAATTCTCCCACCTGGTAGACTGCTTTGTGGCAGAATCTAACCCCACTAGTGATCACAATACTCTTGTTGCTAGCTTGCATATAACGGCATTAAAGGGTAATGGTAATGAATACCCATTGAAATATAATCTCAACCAGGGGGTGAGATTAAAAAGGAGCAAAATAAATGGTGTACAATTTGAGGAGAACATTGTGAAATCTAATCGTGGTCAAGTTATGACATGCTTATCCGATGATTCTACTCCGGAAGCGGTCATACAGTGTGTCGAGGAAATCTGTAAAGATGTGGCCAATAGTTTGTCAAGATCAGTAAGACGAAATTAACCACAGGAAACAAGATGGTTTAATGCTGAATTCTCCAGAGCTCAAAAAGATCTTTAAAAAAGCCTTGCACATGGTCCCTCGTGATAAGGATTTAATTAGGATTGCGAGATAAACGTATAAACACGCCATTGGGTATAGGAAGGACGAAGACTTGCCTGGGAAGATCTTGAGAGAGCTAGCGCTCCCAAAGACTTTAAGGGCTTCTGGGACGTCATAAATCGTCCCCTTTTCACAAATGATGTAAGGAATATGGAATCGACAATAACAGGGGAAGCTTCGGAAGCCCATTTTTCGAACATATTCAACCCAAAAGGTGCATCACCGCAAGATCACAGATAAAAAATTATTAATTCGCTAACAGCGAACCAACTTAGTTTATCTATCTCCCTTAGTGAGTTTGAAGGGATATACCTGCAAAAGCCCCAGGGTCAGATGGGGTGCCGCTGGATTTGTTCAAAGGCAACTCCCAATTATGGGCACCGTTGATGGTGAATGTTTTTAAAGCAATAATAGTGGGCCGCATCCCTAGTTCATGGAAAGAGGCAGTGGTGGTACCGCTATATAAGAAAGGCAACAGGAATGATCCTGTATGCTACAGGCCTATTTCCCTAATTGATGCTACATGCAAAGTCCTGGGAAGGGTAATTCTTGCTCGTTGGAATCGTGGCCACTGACTCTGGTCTTATATCCCATACAAAATACAGCTTCAGGGGGAGAATGGGAACAAACGAACAATGTCTTAATCTGTCCCTAGTTATGGGTAAGTACATGAAGGCCAAGGGCGGATCAATCCACCTGGCCTTCATGGACTTATGTGTGCTTTTGACACAGTTAACAGGGGTAAGCTGTGGACACTTATGGAAAAATAGGCTTTGAGGAAGCCCTTATTACCCTGTTACGTAGGTTGCATATGTCAACCACTGTCTCTATACTTTATGGACCATGAGGAGAGAAAACCAGGCCTATTGCGTCTACAGAGGGTGTACGACAAGGATGTATCTTGGCCCCTTTTGAATTTCTTTTATATACAAATGGGGTGGAGAAATATTTACTGGAACAACAGTTGGATTATCCAAAGGAGGTAAGCCGTTTCCCTTATTGTCATATGCTGATGACACGTTTTTTTTGGTTTTCACGGCTAATAGCCTTCAAAAAGCTCGGATTCCTTTTACTGATTTTATGACGACACTGGAACTAAAAGTACATTTTAGTAAATCTTTTATCATGGTTTGTGGTCCAAAACACACAAATACAAGAACATTTGTGGTAAAAGAAGAGATTATTGATAAGGTACCTAATTTTACATATCTGGGGAATGTTTTTAACAAACTGAATTGGGACGGGGGCGTGGCCAGCCAGGCAACATGGCGGACGTGACTTTCTAGAGCTCCGTCCGTAGGGCCCTTAATTTCCCTGCATTTATCCTGTGAGAGTGTTTCTCTTATCCCCATACTGAGATGAGCTGGCGTGGGAACGACTGGGGGAGCTGCCGGAACGAAGTACGGCAAGAATCAAGACGGCAGTGGTGCAGGAGCGGCCATCGGACTGTGGCGGCGCTGGGATGCCGGCAAGGCGCGAAATTGGCCCGGGGCCTTGGCGCCCAGGAGCAACACTGGTGACGGAGCGGAGGAGGGGGCAGGGAGAATCGGGCCCCGACTAGAGCCTCGGACTCCTGAGGCGTGGTGGGACGAGCAGCAGCGGCCCCGGAGAGCACAGGAGGTCGGCGTGCGGCACCCGTAGAAGTCGGGCGGGGCCCCGGAATTGAGCCCGGTGCGGCGCGAGATAAGGCGGCGGACCCCAGGGTGCCTGGAACCGGTAACGGAAGAGTGCTGCGGCCAACCTGCACTGCGGTAAGGCTGCAGCCCCCCCCCCCAGCGTGCCTCCAGGACGGTTACCCTGAGAGAAAGGGCGGCGGGGGTAGGGATTCAACAGACGACTGGCCCCCAATACAAGCGGCAGTGCGGAGGGAGGTTGAGGCCAAGCCCACAGCGCACCCATATTGGCACCAAAGGGAGACCGGGGGACCCGCTACGAGACCTGGAGAGAGGCGGCGGCCCAACAGGATCCCCACGGAGCACGGCGAAGGCTTGACAACGTGCTGAGGGGAATGGCCTTGCCCCTGGTGTGCGCCCAACAGTAGAAGGCCTGAGCACCTCAGAGCTGGCACGGAGAGCTGCCGTGTGGCACCGCTGGCGCTGCTTGCCGCCAAATGGAGGGTCACCTGGAAGGGGGAAGCTGCATGACCACCCCACACTGAGCCGCATCACGTCTACGGGGGCACCGGACATCGGAGCTGGTCCTAGGAGGCACAGGAGGGCAGCGGAGGTCGCGGACTGAGTGGCGAGGACGGCGCAACAAGCCACAGCATACTGTCCATGGGCGCCATCTTGTCACAGGCGCCATTTTGAACATTCCTGCACCGGGCGGCCTCTACCCCTGGTTCGTATTAGACACTGCCCCTTTGCTATCGCTGCTGGGATCTGTGGCCGTGCCAGAAACGAGGGGCCGGGCCCCCTGCGTTGCCGGAACTGCTGCGCCTCTCGGCGAGGGTCGCTATCCCTACCTGCACGCCCCCTTGGGAAGGCGCACATACCGGAGAACCAGAGCTGACCTGGGCGACGGACTGCCCTTGAGCTTCTTGACAGCGGCGCCCGGCGGTGGAGGCCTGACCCAGCTGATTTCCTCTTCACCCACATGCAACGTTGCCTGACTAGATGGGAGGTTCCCCCTACATCCGTAGCTGGACGTCAGGCGAGGCGCGTTGATGCCCACGGCACAGCAGCTCGTAATGGGCAGGCTTCAGGACAAATCTCAGTCGAAGCAGCAGGTAGCGAGCGGCTCTGGCCCCGCGCAGGAACAAAAGCAAGCAGACATGGAGCCAACAGCCACCCTGGCGGCCAAAATGGACACTGTTCTGGCGGCGGTGGAGCGCATTGGAGCCACCCTAGCACAAACCAAGACTTCTCTGGAAGCACGGATAGACAAAGTCACATCTGACTTCACGCTGCTACATGCGGACCACCGTAAGTTGTCGGAGTCAGTTGCCACGCAGCGTCAGACGGTCCAAGAACTGCAGCCTGTGGTGCACAGTCATGCCTCAGCATTACAAGACTTGATCAACAGGGTCCACACGCTGGAGGACTGAGCGGAGGATGCGGAAGGGCGCTCCCGGTGCAAAAACGTCCGGGTGGTCGGCCTGCCGGAGGGAGAAGAAGGGAAGGACCCTGAGCAATACACGGAGACTTGGCTGCGGACACTCGTGCTGACTGGAACGTTGTCCACGCACTTTGTGGTGGAGAGGGCGCACAGGGTGCCGGCGCAGGCTCAGCGACCCGGGACTCGGCCCCGTCCGTTTCTCTTCAAACTCCTCAACTATCGGGACCGGGATACGGTACTCCGCGAAACTCGGAAGATGAGTGACCTTAAAGTGGGTAACAGCCACGTGAAGTTTTTTCCGGACTACATAGCAACAGTACAGAAGAGACGTGGCTCGTACCTGGCAGTCAAGAAACAGCTACGGGAACTGGAACTGCCTTACTCGTTGCTGTTCCCCTCCCGTCTGCGGGTGGTCACCAATGAGGGCACTCGCTTCTTTGAGGCTCCATCGGAAGTCTAGGACTGGCTGGAAGACACGGGACAGTGGTCGGGGACGAGGCCTGTGGGGGGGTGGCAAGAGCAGCACTCCAGGAGGCGGAGGAGAAAGAGGGGGACTCGGTGAGGCGCGGGCCTGGGTCAGGCCGCGCCCAGCCCGGAGAAGATGCAGCAGGAGCGGCAGGAAGCACTTGAGGCGGTTGCGACACTGGGAGTGGTGAATGCTATTGGCGTCCCGGACTACAGGCAACAGAGTGAAATGGACGCGAGTGGCCCGTCCTCACCATCCACCGTCATGTCGGATGACATTGTCCTGCCTGTGGTGACGCCCCAGACAGCTGACTTCATAATGTGACTGGCGGCAGACCTGAGATGGACTGATGTGATTACTGTGTTCAGCACAATGTTAGCTGTATCCTTTACGTGCCTGCTGCAGCGCGCTGTCATAATTAGTTGCTGGCTCTAATAGCTAGCGTAGACTTGGGATTAAGCATCGCTAACACAATGCAGGCGCGCCCCCACACCTTAGATTGGGGGATGTTTAGCGTCTGGTGCGCAGGGTGGCCTCCGTAGGCGGCTCCCGCCAGCTCTGCGCGATTCACTGATCAGTTCTTTCCAAACACCTCTCAGAAGCCTAACGGCCCTAGGAAAGGGAGCACCCTGATTTAACTGTTGGCTGCGCGCTTCACCGCATACACTTTGCGTTGCGGACACATCACATTAAGAGGTAGATCCATTACCTAGTTTGGACGTATGCCCCGTTGGGAACTCGCCCATACTGTTACACTGTTAGTTCTGGTTCACACGTTTCAGAAGCGGTACTCAGAGTTTCCCCCCCGATAGTCCGTCCCTCGGCCCTACATGGCACCCCCCCTGACCCCCTGGGCGGCTGTACTACAACCCCGAATATGGCGTGCACTAACATCATGACCTGGAACATCCGCGGCATGCACAACCCGTCGCGCCGATACTCTGTCTTCGCCTATATGCAGCGCCACAAGGTGGGGATCGCGCTTCTGCAGGAGACGCACATATCCCAGGTAGAACTGGATCGACTCTGTAGACGCTGGAGAGGGCAGGTCTACGGTATGACATACTCGTGGCACCTTGATTTGGGTGAGGGCAGGTGTCCCATTTATATGCGCAGACACTCAGGTAGACCCAGAGGGGAGATACTCCCCTGAAAGGGGGAGGCTAAATGGACAGGAGGTACTGCTGGGATCCATTTATGCCCCTAATACGGATCAGCCCACTATCCTGGCAAATTTAAACCACATCCTTCAACGGTACATGGGCCTCCCTTGGCTGCTGGGCGGAGACATCAACATGGTTCTTGACACGCACTTAGACTGTTCCTTCCTGCCCCTTCGCGCGGCGGCATCGACAGAGCAGGCTCTACGGGACTGGGGAATACATGATCTCTGGCGTGCGCAGCACCCTACAGACAAAACATACTCATACTACTCGCCAGTCCATGACCTCCATGTCCGCTTGGACCGTATAGTAGGCGCCCAGTCCCTGCTACCGCTCCTGACTAGATCGGAATACCTAGGTAGAACACACTCAGATCACAACCCCTTATGGTTCCAACTTAGCTGGGAGGCGGACCGACCCCCGGTGCCCATGTGGCGGCTACAGCCCACCGCGTTGGAGGACGCCGAGTTTAGATCTTCGCTGGGCACGGCCATCCTAGCCTATTTTGAGGAGAACGTGGAAACGGCAAGCGACCCCATGGTGGAATGGAATGCCCACAAGGCAACTATCCGTGGGCATTGCATAGGTGCCACATGGAACATCCACGCACAAGTGTCCGCTTCCTTGACCCGCATTGAGACCGATCTCCTGAGATACGAGAGGGAAGCAGAGGGGACTGGTAGGCACATGAACAAGCTTGGGGATCTCTGTGGAGAGCACGCGGTACTTATCGAAAGGCTGAGATGTCACAATTATGCGGCGCATACAGCTAAGACGTATGCAAAGGCAGATAGAGCTGGCCGCCTATTGGCCTGGCTGGTGCAAAAGACGGAACGCAACACCCCGATCGGTGCCATCCGCACAGGGGAAGGGACAGTGGTAGATACACAGGGCGCTGACTGACCACTACCGGGAACTTTATAGGGCCCGAGGCATTGGTCATGAACATACTCTGGCTGAGTTCCTAGAGTCGGTTGCGCTGCCCACAGTCACAGAGTCAGAAAGCAGTGCTCAGTGCGCCGCTTCCACTAGAAGAAGTGGGAGATGCGATCCAGGCACTGGCGACCGGGAAAACCCCGGGGCCTGGCGGCCTGCCAGCCGAATACTACAAAGCGAACAGGGACATCCTAGCGCCCCAGCTCCTTCAGGTGTTCAAGGCAGCGGTTGGCGCGGGTCAGTTCCCACCATCTCTGCGGGAAGCGTTTTTAGTGTCCGTGCCTAAACCCGACAGAGACCCCATGGCCTTGGGCTCCTACCGCCCACTGGGAATGCTTAACACCGACTACAAGATATTCGCCAAAATCCTTGCAGGGCGCCGGCGGTCTCGCACTTAGTCACCCGGATCAAAACGGGTTAGTCCCGGCACGGTCCACGTCCCTGAACCTATTTCAGGGTAGCGGCGGAAGCGACGAAGGCCTGGCCAAGAGCGGGGTGCCTGGTGCTGGACCTAGAAAAGGCCTTTGATTGCCTTGAGTGGGGCTACCTGTCGTCAGTGCTAGAGAAGTACAAGCTGGACGTAAACTTCCTGCAGATGGTGGACCTCTTGTACCGGAACCCTGTGGTCCGCGTCCCGCTGGGGCCATATATTTCAGAGGCAGTGGCGGTGGGCAGGGGCACCCGACAGGGGTGCCCCCTGTCTCCGCTGATCTTCGCGCTGGCCATGGAGCCCCTGGCTGCGGCCCTGAGACAAACCCTGGCAGATGGTATCCCACTGGGCAACGGCGTTCACCAGGTGTCATTATACGCTGACGACCTATTGGTATTCGTCCGGGACGTTGGCCGCATTCCGGAGCTGCAGGCCCACCTGTTGAGCCGCTTCGCCAGTCTCTCGGTGCTCCGAGTACACGCAGGCAAGTCCTGTCTCTACGCATTTAGCAGCGAGGTAGCCGATACGGAATATCGCCTTTATGGCACACGAGTCCAATGGAGAGCAGACACGTTTAAGTATCTGGGGATTCAGATCTACCGTCAGCCGGCAGACCTGCTCGACAGAAATCTGGGAAGAGCGATGACAGCGCTCAAGACTCAGATCGGCTTTTGGTCCATGCTCCCCCTGATGCACACAGACAGAGTGGCCCTTGCCAAAATGGTCATGCTCCCTCGCCTTTTGTACCGTTTCGCAAATCTGCCCTTGTTTATACCTGCTTCCTTTTTCTCCAAACTTAATAAGGTCCTGCGCAACTTCATTTGGGGCGCTTCCCGGCACCGCCTGGCACTTGGGAAACTGTTCCTACCTACAGACAGAAGTGGACTAGCCGCTCCCTGCTTTGAGCATTATTACCTGGCAACGCAGCTCCAGTGGATAGCCCTCTGGTTAGCGGACAGTGGGAGAGAGAACACTGCCACGAGTGAGCCGCCCTACACCCTGGAGCGGATCACCGCGCTATTCCATCCACTAGCGGCACCGGCGCGTCCCCCCCACTTTTGTTGGCGGTGGCATTCAAATGCTTCCGCAGGGCACTGCTACTTACGAGAACGGTGCTCCCCTACGCACGTGCAGTGCCGCTGGAAGGTTCGCCGGGAGGCGAGGGGGTCCTCACGCGTCACATGCTGGAGCAATGGCAGGAAGCGGACGTCCAGACGCTAGGCGACTTATATCAAGATGGGGACAGCAAAAAGAGGCTCGGGTCCTGTCACTGTCTGGCCTGGACCTCTACAATTTGGTAAACAAAAACAATTGGCCTGACAGGTTCTATTTGAATTGATACCCCACCCAGTTTTGTGAATTACTAGGTCGGACAACTTTAGTTAACCAAATTTGTATTTTATATAGAATATTTTTGAAACGTTCTTCTTTTGTCATCAGAGGAAACACAATAGGTGACATATATATACAGTTTTACAAAGTGAAACATACATGAAACAATTCTGTGGCAAACATCATGAAACAATTATTACATACACAACTGAAGAATGCCTCTTGATAAATCGATTGAGAGGCACCAGTCCTTAATAAGAATGAAAATGACAAGAGGACACACTGTTTATAGATCAAGCCTCCTTGTCAACACCAACCTAAGACATACAATTACATTCCTTGAGAGTGCTACATATAGGTCTTTTGAGGGGTGGGGTATGTACAAAAATCTATGGTCTTGTCCCTATGTAGCCCCTTCTAATCTTTGTCTTAGGAGGCGGGTTATCAACGCGTTTCGATCCCAATATGATCACGTGTGATGTCTGGCGAGACGATGGCTGCAGGGCAGTAAATGCGGAAGCAATCCTTTGCAATACAAATCCGTGTGCGGCGGCTGCCGCCTGACACAGTGTACGGATCCAGCGAGAATCTAATCTCGTGAAGATTTCAGGAATATCGCAAACTTGAGCAAAGACCCTGCACCCACCATTGTTCGCCTGTAGCAGCCCTTTTAAAGAATACAGAAGACGTACGGGCGACTCATTACAGTCCATAACCCCTACGGGCGACAAAAGCGACAACAACCCCCAGTCCATGTCCTGAGGAGATCCCTTCAAATCATATTGGGATCGAAACGCGTTGATAACCCGCCTCCTAAGACCAAGAATAGAAGGGGCAACATAGGGACAAGACCATAGATTTTTGTACATAACCCACCCCTCAAAAGCCCTATATGTAGCACTCTCAAGGAATGTAATTGTATGTCTTAGGTTGGTGTTGACAAGGAGGCTTGATCTATAAACAGTGTGTCCTCTTGTCATTTTCATTCTTATTAAGGACTGGTGCCTCTCAATCGATTTATCAGTAGGCATTCTTCAGTTGTGTATGTAATAATTGTTTCATGATGTTTGCCACAGAATTGTTTCATGTATGTTTCACTTTGTAAAACTGTATATATATGTCACTTATTGTGTTTCCTTTGATGACAAAAGAAGAACGTTTCAAAAATATTCGATATAAAATACAAATTTGGTTAACTAAAGTTGTCCGACCTAGTAATTCACAAAACTGGGCGGGGTATCAATTCAAATAGAACCTGTCAGGCCAATTGTTTTTGTTTATATCAAGATGGAGCATTGATACCCTACGAGACGCTGGTCAATGAAGTTGGGCTTCCCCCTGGGGGTTCCTAATACACCGCTCCCTCACGGCTCGCATGGCGGCTAGGTGGGGCGATATTGCAGGGGAGCCTGCACAGCACTTAACCATGCAATATCTACATTTCATGGGTAGGGGCAGACACGTGTCTGGGGATACACTTGAGAAGAATACTGGTACTGGCACTGGCCAACAAACTGAGAACTGTGTGTGAAGCGAGTAACACTGAACCACATCGACCATGATGCATGAGGTAATTCAGCTGTGACGTGTCAGCAGGGTGTCCAAATCCCTTTGACTGTTTAAGATGGCTCCCGTGGGCCGTGAGCTGACGAGCTCTGTGAGCACCTGCGCGCTGAGAGTGGCACTAACCCTGAGGAAACTGCGGCAGCACGTCCAGCAACCTATGAACATTTTCCCCACTGATGAAAGAGGAATCTAGAAACACGTGTCTGGGGAAACACTTGAAAAGAATACTGGTACTGGCACTGGCCAACAAACTGTGAGAACTGTGTGTGAAGCGAGTAACACTGAACCACATCGACCATGACGCATGAGGTAATTCAGCTGTGACGTGTCAGCAGGGTGCTCCAAATTCCTTTGACTGTTTAAGATGGCTCCCGTGGGCCGTGAGCTGATGAGCTCTGTGAGCACCTGCGCGCTGAGAGTGGCACTAACCCTGAGGAAACTGCGGCAGCACGTCCAGCGACCTATGAACATTTTCCCCACTGATGAAAGAGGAATCTAGAAACACGTGCCTGGGGATACACTTGAAAAGAATACCGGTACTGGCACTGGCCAACAAACTGTGAGAACTGTGTGTGAAGCGAGTAACACTGAACCACATCGACCATGACGCATGAGGTAATTCAGCTGTGACGTGTCAGCAGGGTGCTCCAAATCCCTTTGACTGTTTAAGATGGCTCCCGTGGGCCGTGAGCTGATGAGCTCTGTGAGCACCTGCGCGCTGAGAGTGGCACTAACCCTGAGGAAACTGCGGCAGCACGTCCAGCGACCTATGAACATTTTCCCCACTGATGAAAGAGGAATCTAGAAACACGTGCCTGGGGATACACTTGAAAAGAATACTGGTACTGGCACTGGCCAACAAACTGTGAGAACTGTGTGTGAAGCGAGTAACACTGAACCACATCGACCATGATGCATGAGGTGATTCAGATGTGACGTGTCAGCAGGGTGCTCCAAATCCCTTTGACTGTTTAAGATGGCTCCCGTGGGCCGTGAGCTGACGAGCTCTGTGAGCACCTGCGCGCTGAGAGTGGCACTAACCCTGAGGAAACTGCGGCAGCACGTCCAGCGACCTATGAACATTTTCCCCACTGATGAAAGAGGAATCTAGAAACACGTGTCTGGGGATACACTTGAAAAGAATACTGGTACTGGCACTGGCCAACAAACTGTGAGAACTGTGTGTGAAGCGAGTAACACTGAACCACATCGACCATGATGCATGAGGTAATTCAGCTGTGACGTGTCAGCAGGGTGCTCCAAATCCCTTTGACAGGGGCAGACATCTAATTAAGTGGTTCGCTGCATCCTTAAGGGCGCACACAGAGCTGGATCTGGCCCCACTCCGCGGAAAGTGTGAGCGGGATCTGGGGTGAGCGCTAGCTGATAAAGAAGTGAGAGAAAATTCTTAAAAGCCCGGTGCGCATCCCCAGAAACATGTGCTTCCACCAAATCCAAGTCTTCATAGTTCACAGGGCCTATCTAACCCCGACTTAATCAAATACTTTCACAGGGCTGGCGCGTCCTGCCCTAGATGTGGTGAGGTGAATGCAGACCTTCTCCATCTTTTGTGGCACTGCCCAGGGCTAGCCACTTATTGGAGAGACATTAGCGTGTTACTTACGCAGTGCACTGGCCTCACCATTCCTTGTAATTGGCCTGAGTACCTCTTACATCATTTCAAGTGGTCACCCAAAGACAAGATATCGTCCCGCTTCCTGGATCTGTGGATGATAGTGGCAGCACGCCTCCTCACGAGGAGGTGGAAGGCGAGCGACTCACCTAGTGTACTGGCATGGATTCTGTCCCTCCAGTCGTGGGCCCGGGCAGAATGGACTGCCATAAGGCGGGAGGAAATAGTGGGGCTCCGTAGAGAGCCTATGGCGGAGCACTGGGAACGCATTCTTACCACCCTACAGGCAGCAGGAAGCGGCGAGGGGGTGACAGGGGACTAGGCAGGCACAATGGGCGACTGGTGGGGTGCAAAGCGGACAGTACGCCTGACACTTAGACTGGTGCACAAAACAAAATGTGGCGAGAGAGCAGTAGAAGCTGGAGACGTGCGCTTGGGAGGAGAGGGAAGGAAGGGGGGGGCGGGCCGGGGGGCGAAACGTAATGTATCTCTGTGACAATGCCGCAGTTTGCTGTTCCTGTTTTGTTGCAAATGACTTTTTGCAGTTGTTCTATATATATATATATATATATATATATATATATATATATATATATATATATATATATATATATATATATATATAAGACTCATCTCTGCACACAGGGCTGGAGCGCATAGGCTCTTTTATGCTATGGACGTGCTCAGGCGCCCAAGGTTAAACTCCTTGCTATCTACGTGTAACGTTGTAGCGCCTCACGGATATGTTACCCTGCTCGTGTATTGATAACCTGGCACAGTTGAAGAGCTGTAATGTTTGCAATGGCATACCTACTGTAATGTTGAAATATATAAATGCCAATAAACAGATTTGACAAAAAAAACTGAATTGGGACCATTTGATTGTAGCCAGGGTTCAACACACCAGTAGAATCATAGAGGGACTGTTCCACTTTGCGTGCAAGCTGGGACATAAGCCGGTGTCAGAAATGCTAACTCTATATAAATCAAAATGCCTATCAGGAGCAACTTATGGGGCAATCATAAAAGTAGCCAGATACAAATCCTGGAAAATAAATTCTTAAAAAGATTGCTGATGGTTCCCATTAGTTCTCCCACAAAATTGTCACTCGTAAGTAGGATTGGACTATGTTAAAGATAGAGTAAACATCGCCCCACTGATTCTATGGGGAAAAGTGTGGACTTCGGAGGAGTTATCATTCACCAGGGCGATTATTAGGTATTGTGTGAGTCTGGAAAAGGCCCGGTCTATTCCCTGGCTCTGTTATGTCAAAGATACTTTTTACAAGATTGGCTTGGGACACTACTATGATAATCCTGATGGCATACAATCTAATATGAAATTAACTATAAAAATGCATATTATAAGGAATTAAGAATGTCTAATCGGGACAATGAGATACTAACTTACGGGCCGTCGTGATATCAGCAATTTTATTTGTCTTTTGCTATTCATACACAATCACGTTTCCTTTTGACCAGGTTTTGAAGAAGGTTTTAATTATTCACGATCTTTGTCCACTGCTGCTATTTGCAGCGCTGTGCTCAACTTCATTAGCACTGCTTTATTAATTAGGAAAATATATGAATTGTGATAGGGAAACTGGGCCTCGATTGATTTTAGGTTTTAAATTTGTTCTGTAAACCTGTGATAGATTGAGAAAATGCTGAATACTATAAAAATCTGTCTTAACATTTTAAACTGCAAACTAATGTGTTCTTCCCAATTGTTGTATAGAAAGTTTGAAGTCTTATTTAATTATTTTATGTATGAAGGACATACTTTTATGATTCACATGAATCAAATAGTTATTTGAACTGAACTGACACTAGACTAATTTGGTGCTAAACAGCCCCAGGCACCTCTGATGGTGCTTACATACATTAGAGTCAGGGCAGCGCTAAGATCGTTATATCCTCAGTTCCCGGAAGAGTCAGTACACTAGAATCGCTACAGATGATGCTAACTAACAGCTCGTGTAAACATGTGGTGACAGAACTGTACAATGCCTCTCAGCAAGAAGTGAATGAGGACCCAGGGGCTGCTCTCAACAGGTGGAATGAAGTGCTAGACTCACTCCGGTCACAGGAAAATTGGGAGGCCTGCTGTGTGCTCACGGTGTAGGTCACTGCTAATTGCAAACTTAGAATATTACATTTTAAATACTTACCACAACTTCATTACACACCACTGAAATTATATCAAGTTGGTCTCCGTGCGGACGATAGGTGCAGAGATCCAGAGCAATGGAAATGGATTTTCTACATTTTGGTTGGACCTTCACACTTATATATCGGTTCTGGGCACAGGTAATACAGGTAGTGTCTGAAATGAAGGCAGAGCAAAAAGACTGTACCCAGAGCTCTGGTTACTAGGAATAGCTAACACCATACAGCCCGCAAATCGTAAATTAGTAAACATCAATGCAATGCTAGCCAATAGACAGGTGGCTGTACACTAGGGAAAGAAGGCAGCTCCTAAGGTGGAACAATGGCTGAAGGTTGTTGTGTATTGTAGAGATCAATTGAATATATATGCGGAAGAGCTGCAGACAACCTCAAGGCCCAAAGATGTGTGGGGTCCTGTCACAACAAATCTGCTAGCACTGAAAGTTGGGAACTCATCAACACAGCAGGAATAAATAGAGACTGAATCATGAGTGTGGTAGCAATGATGAAGACAGATGGGGGCCGTGGGCTGAGGGAGGAGAGAAGAGACACTATGATGCCAGAAAATGAAACCTGTACTGACATATTCCTGCAGTGTTATGTAAATTGAATATGCAGTAGGATGGCTTTCAATGTCAGCCGGATCGCTCAAAGTTCCAACAGGTTGATGTGCAGTTTGGGTTCTGCCAAAGACCAGGTGCTTCAAATGTTCAGGTCTTCAAGGTCCCAGCCCCATACCACCAGTGAAGCATATGTCACAACTGTCAGATCTGGTTGGGGAAGGGCAAAGGGTCAGCCGCTGGCCCAATTGTGGTTAGTTAACCACCACTGCAGATCTTTTGCAGTGTCTTCCGAGATCTGGACAATGCTGGAGAAGGTATAGTGTCTTTCCTGTAACTCCAGATCTCTTGTAGTGGTATTTCCATGATAGTCATAAGAGTTGAATAGTTCAGCCCGCCTGCGGGGGACCCCAGAGCATTTGTCCAATATAATGTGATGACGTTCGCCTTTTATCGGGAAGGCCTTGAAAAGTCACTTAAGAAAGTCATAATGCAGCCTAAGGGATTAGGCTACAGTGGTCAAGATTCTTCATATTCAAGGGGCAAAAGGAGAATATCCAAGGAAATAGGCACCTAATGCTTAAATAACTTTGCACGTCACAGTCAGTAATAGATCCTTCACAAACCCTTTTGCTATGAGAGATGAAGTGCAGGGCTATGTAGCCACAGCCTGCTATTATAAGTAATGCAAAAGGAGACTGTGTGACATCCAATATCCAGGGAGTTACCTCAGCTAATTTTAGGTCGAGCCTAGCATTGCAGCGCATGCGCTGCTCGCTTTGCGAGGCATGCAGTATTCAGTATAGCATGGAAGCTACCCATTCTCCGCCCATCCTTTATTAGCTTAGGTCCTAAATGCTGCCTTCCGATTGGTTTTAGGACTGTTAGTCGTGCCTCATGACAGCCATGTCGGCATTAGTATCCTTCCATGGCTACTGGCCCCTTTATTTCAAACACTATTTTCTTCTCGTGCCCCCTCTTCCCACAGTCCTTGACGTCTGCCCCGCCCCCCCCCCCCCCACCCCCACCCCGCCGTACTCCCATTCATGCCTTCTCGCACGCCTGGACTCCCGTTTCCAATGCAATAGGTCACGCGTAAATGCAAATTTTATTGAATTGCAAATGCTTGTTTTAAAGGCCGGCCAGGGCCGCTCTTTGTGGCGATTGGTGGGCTCGTGCTCAACTGGAGCGTGCCGCTAATTTATTAAATGAATAGTGGAGAGAGGGGTCGTAGTCAAGGGCACTGCTGCCATCCAATCTGCACGCACGCCCACACCTCGCACTCCCCCCTCCCCGGCCTAACCACGCGCTCCTGAGCAACGGCCCCATTCAATGGCTCAGTAGGGGAGGCTTCAAGAGAAGGCAGCCTTCTGCGCACAACATAAACAATGGAAGATGAGACATCGCCTCCTGCCTGTCCGGCTGCCTTCACACTGGAAGCTAAGAGTGCGTGTGCTTGGGGGAGGCACGGGCATTATTTTAAAGCCCCTCCGCCCCCAGTGTCTCTAGGAGTAGGGGAGGGAGGGAGCGGAGTAGGGGAGGGAGGGAGCGGGGTAAGCTGTGAATAAGGAGGAAAGCTGCGTTTTTCTCCTTTTTATTGTAGTTACTGTCCTGGCACAACAGTTGCCACCAGCCTATGCCAATGGCCGGTGTTGCCAGCGCTGTCTCTACGGATTAGTCACCCTGGTGTGTGAACGAATTGCTTAGCCGATTCCCCAAGCCTGCCCTAGCTGAGCAGCTGTCGAGCTACGTAATCCTGGGCCTTGTAGTGAGATGTGTGTGAACTTTTTCCAGATGCTATTGGTGACATTTGGCAAGGGTGTGCCGATTTTCCAACTCAAAAAATGTATAACTGATGAAAAAAAACTGTGCTGATTTCTGTAATATAGGATCATTCAGATGAGCGAAGGGCGAGGGTAAACTGTGCAATGCATGAATGCCAGTGGCGTAGCTATCAGTAGGCAAGGGAGTAGCAGGTGAGTCGCACCGGGCACATGAGTAGGAAGGTCTCGAGGCACCATACCGATTTCTGTTTTTAACTACATACCCATGGTATAGAGTACTACTCAGCTTGTGTTTCTTTTACCCTATTAGAGGAAGTCAATTAATCAACATTTGAGGATGAAAGCTTGAGGTGGTGAATTATCCTTACTTCTATTAGGACCCATAGCACACAGGGTATTCCACCGAGACTTGCAACCAAGCCTAGATACTTCTAAAAGATACTAGCTTGCCACAAACTATCACATCATTTTGGAATGGGAAAGAATATTCCGTGATGCATTTTTCCTCTAAAAAATCCAGAATACCTTTGCATCCTAAGTCTTGGACACGAGTTCTATCCCTGGTTCACCATAAGTAAGCTTGACTTGTACTTTTAAAACCACCCGATGCGTTGGCACATAATTATGAAATCTTATTCTTCTTCTTCAGAGTTTTGACCCAGAGCAAGAAAGTAAAATACAGAAAAGAGAAGAATGAAGAGAAATACAGGAAACCGTGCAGGAAGCAGTGACAAAGTGAGAAAGCGCAAATGAAAAAGAACCTGAAGGTGAGCTAGAGTGACAGGAAATGTAAGTTGATAAAAGAAAGAAACACAGAGTAGAATGAAGACTAGGCAGCCCAAACCTTGAGCCTCTCTACTTATCTTTCGCAAATTAATCTCACCGCCTCCGTTGACAGGTGGTGAGGGAAAGGACATACGGACCTCATATACACGTTGGACTTTCTTTCCTCTTAGAGAAAACTGAGTTCAACCTTTTTCAGATGCAGTCAGTGCGTTGTTTAGGAGTTCATTGAATTGAGACAGATGACAAGTATACCAAAGCACGCAGACTTGCAGAAAATATATTGTATTAAAAGAGACGGATGGCACAGTTTTTTTTTTTTTTAGTTATTGATACATCATAGTAAAATATTTAAGCACCAACCTCAACAGAATGCACTTGGAGAGGAGATGCAGAGCTGCCAACTTTGGAACTGGGAACCCGGCTCGAGTCCCGGCGCCTGCTCGACATCCTGTGATTCTGAGAAAATCACTAAATCTCCCCGTGCTTAAAAAATATGAATCTGACCCTGTGTAATGAAATTTGTTGATCATGTAAGGAGCTGGTTATATAAAACTGGAAAAAAAATCACTTTTCCCTCACACCTGTCAATGAAGATTTAGACCGGTGTTTTGGAACTTGAGATAACCGTTGCACAAGATCAGCCTCCTTATTTACTGTGAAGATGGCCTCCCTGTAGATGTGGAAGCAGCCTTGCCACTAGACAAAGGCATCTTTAAAGATGAGGCGCATTTCGGACATCACAGACTTAATTGACTTTCCCACTTATTATTGTAAACAGCGTGCTGTTGTGCATTCGCTTGTTTATGCTTCGATGTATCTAACACATCTGGCTGCAGAGCCCCACTCGGCTGCAAGCATCAACTGCACTGTTTGTAAAGCAACAAGGATGTTTTACACCAATATTCTTTATTCAGATATTTCTTTGCATAGACCCACGGGCTAATAATAAGATAGGTAGCATGCAGAATAAGTTATGCATTTTTAATCACAGAACAACTTTATATAAAAAAAAAAGTGAACGATGTTTCCATGGTCTTCATTGCATGATTTTGGTCGCTAGAAATGGCCTCTTTAAATGTCACCCATTGGGTCGTTGAATGATTCTCATAAATCCACTGAAGCTATGAAAATGTCATGCATAAGCAATCTGAAACATTAGCAACTATGCTCAAATTGGTTTAATATCTGATATTTATATGATTCCCTTGCCTTCATTGCTTGATTTTGCTTGTGAGAAAGTGTCACTCATGTTTGTTGAAATGTCACTCAGTTACAGTGAAAGTAGGAACATATCACACACAGCAATTGAAACCTTGGCAGCATTAGTGTTTCACGTACAGGGCATTGTGTAAGGCTAAATGAGAGCAATAGATATAACACCCAAGATAATGTGCTGCATGGCAAAATACTTTTAACCCCTTCGCTGCGGGGGTTAATCCCCCGCTGTGCTGGGGGGGGAGGGGGGCGCGCACAGCGCCCGCATGCTCATGACGAGCTGAGCTCGTCATGAGCCACGGCGCTCCTGTGCTCATGACGAGCTCAGCTCGTCACAGGTGCATTACCTGCTGTGGAACGCTCAGCACAGCAGGGGAATGATCCACGCATGCGAGCGTTCCACGGCTCATGACGAGCTGAGCTCGTCATGAGCACCGGAGCGCCGTGGCTCATGACGAGCTCAGCTCGTCATGAGCCTCGAAGAGGTTAAGGTCCCAAAGGCGAGACTGATTGCATTACAAATGCTTGTTGAAGGGTGTACTAGCTGAATAACAGCGGAGCATGAAAGGGTCTGTCTACTCCACCGGTGAGGAGGGAGGGTTGGTTAATACTATCATGGAAATAACCCTACGAGAGAACTGGAGTTACAGGTAAGAAACTATACCTTCACTCATATGGGATTTCCATGTATAGCCATAAACGTTGAATAGAGTAGCAAGCCCGTCCCCCTAAAGGGGTGGAGAAGACAAAGACAAATGTTAGAGAAGTGCCTATTCAAAGAGATTCATGAGGAACGCCTGTCCCACTTGAGCATCTGCTCTAGTATCTGTATCCAGGGATTAGTGCCTAGTGAATGTGTGGACTGATCTCCATGTAGCAGCTTTGCAGATGTCTGGCAATGGAATACTTCTCATCAAGGCAGTCGTAGCTCCCTTGCCTCAGTGGAATGTGTTTGGGTTTGCCAGGCAGAGATTTATTAGCTAGCTGATAACAGCATAGGATGAAAGACAATCCACCTGGAAACTGAATGTTTGGAGGTAGCCAGACCTGTGTGAACTAGACCATTATTGATGAACAACTGTTGCGATCTGCGAATAAATTTGGTTTTTATCTAGGTAGAACTTTAACATTCTCTTTACATCCAGAGAGTGAAGGGTTCTCACAAGTTGAGAAGATGGATTTTGAAAGAAAGTGGGTAAAGAGATAGTTTGATTTACGTGAAAGTCCGAAACAACTTTAGGTAGGAATCTGGGATGGGTCCATAACACTACTTTGGAGGAGTGGAAGACTATGTATGGCTCGTGAGCACAAAGGGCCTTTATCTCCCTAACTCTACATGCTGATGCTATAGCCACAAGGAAGGCATTTTTCCAAGTGAGATGTTGAAGCGATGCCTTATGTATAGCCTCAAAAGGAGGTAACATGAGACATGAAAGCACCACGTTAAGCTCCCATGGCGGAGAGGGTAGTCTAACAGGAGGAAAGATCTTCTTTAACTGTTCCAGGAAATCTTTGATACTGGAACCCTAAAGAAAGGTTTGTGACAGACTTTTCCTGTATGTCGTGAGTACAGCCAGGTATACTTGATAGAAGAAAATTGTAGGCCAGATTCCACTAGGTGCAACAAATATGGAAGGACATCCTCTTGGCACGATGTGGGGGTCTATCTGCATGGATGAGCACCAGATGCAAAATCCCTATTTGAAGGCATACCTAGATCTTGTGGATGGATGCTTTGCCTCCTTTAGAATCTCTAAACAGTCCTGAGGTAGGTTCAGATGGCCATTCTGCACTATCTCATGAGCAATGCTGCCAAACTCAAGGAGGAGAGGTTGGGGTTTAATAGTTGCCCTCCAAACTTCGTGAGAAGGTCTGGCCTGCATGGCAGACTGAGATGTGGATGGAGCGACCAGTGAAGAAGGTCTGGGAACCACAATTGTCTTGGCCACTCAGATGCAATGAGGATCATCTTGGCTGTCATGGCTTAAAGTTTGCGCAGGACTGCAGGATCAAATGGTACTGGTGGAAAAGCATAAAGAGATTTGTTCTATCAGTTTGTCTATAGGGCATCCATCCCCCAATGAGCTTGGATGGTAAAACTTTGCGGCGAAGTCGCATCATTTTTTCTTCGTTCAGCACCCACTCATGGTTTTCATTGAGAGTTCTGCTGAGCATGTCTGCTTAGACATTCTGAATACCTGGTAGGTGTACAGCTAATCCACAGATTCCTGTCGAGGAGCCAGTGCCAAATCGCCTGAGCTTTTTGTGACAGGGCTCTGGACCTTGTTCCCCCCTGCTTGTTCAGGTAGTACATAGTGGTTGTATTGTCCATCTGAACAAGAAGAGTGTTGGTCGTGAAAGGCAGATGAAATGCCTAGAGTGCCAGGTGAATTGTCAAAATTGTCTGCGTTGGGTCCTGTTGGTGATAAGGCATCCCCTGCAAAAGATTGCTTGGGGGACACCACCACTGGAGTGACCTGATGACATTAATGGATAGGGTGATCCTGTCCTTCCAATTCCCTGATAACTGGTCCCACAGATCTCCAAGCAGTCCTGGAGAGAGGGCGCATGTAGAGGCGAGCTTTGGGACTCAGAAAGATGCAGGAGGCCACCAAACCATGGAATGAGGAGACCCTGCGGACTGTTGGGTGATACATCCATTGAAAAGTGACACATTTATGGAGAATGGATAAGTGCTGTTCCATTTAAGGAAAAACCCTTGCATGCAGTGTGTCGATGGTAGCTCCTAAGTAGTGCAACTTGTGGACTGGTATCGACGTGGATTTGTGAAAATTGACATGAAGACCCAATTGTTGGAGAAGGTGGCATGTCCATTTGAAATGCATTTGGGATTGGGATTCTGGGAAGGTGGACGCCTTGATAAACCAGTCATCCAGGTAAGGATATACGACGATTCTGTGTTTCAGAAGATTCACCGCCACCACAGCCATGCATTTCGAAAAAGTTCTGGGTACTGACTTGAGACCAATTGGTAGGACAGCGTATTGGTACTGGTTTTCTCCCATGATGAATCTGAGGAATTTGATGTTGGTTTGCAATGGGAATTAGAAAATAAGCATTGTGCAGACCTATGGAGCAAAGCCAGTCTCCCTGGTGAAGCTGAGGGTATATTTGGTGTAAAGTCAGCATCCTCAACTTTTCCTTACAAATCCATTTGTTTGTGATCCTGATGTCGAGAATAGGCCTGAACTCTTGCTTGCCCTTCAATGGCACAAGGAAGAACCTGGAGTAAATACCCTTTCCCCGTTGACTTTGGGGACAACTTCCACTGCTTTCTTGTGACACAGAGTGTTGACTTTCTCCTTTAGAAGATCGAGGTGGGACTTGGATGACTTTGTAGGAATAGACTGTGGTGGGGCAGTAAATTTCAGATGATAGCCATCTTTTTTTTATTTATTTTTTATTTTTAAAGAACTTTATTGAAAAACACAATCGATGTATAGACGCTACAAACTATGGCCTATAACCTATCAGGCCGGCCTCTGTATGTAAAGCTTTGATTCCTACGATTCCAAATTACACAGCCGTACATCCGACAACCCGGAGGTCCGGTGGCGCCTGGTTGTATGTGTCTCCCACAGCGTCTTTCATCATAAACAGAGCGACTTATAGGTCTAACATTTTTTCACTTTATGTTGGTATCGTCTTCTTTTTCTTATTTTGAGCATAGAACATTGCTCAACCCGAACCATAACATCGTTCAAGATAGATACATTACATTAGCAATCAACACTTCGTCATTTACCAAACCACTTGTAAATTCGCAATCCCATCGCCGCACCCAGTGTCACCTCTAAGCTGTAATACCCACCCCTTCCTCCTATACATCGTCCTCATCCTCATCTGAGCTGATATCTTCATCTTCTGGTAAGGGGTCACATAAGTCACCTCTGTACACATTCCAGCTTGACCATACCTTGTTCCACTTACGGGGACAGGCCCTAAGTATATATACCGTTCTCTCTGTAAACATTAACAAGTCCATATTTTTACTCCACATGGAGGTTGTAGGCAGCTCCGAGGCTCCCCATTTTTGTGCGATGTCTCTTTTCGCTACCATTATGGCCAGTGTAGCCCATATCAATCCATACTTCGTCAAATCGTTCGGTTCCCAGATGTTCAACAGACATTTGCGTGGTTCGGGGACAAGAGAGACCTTAAGCGTCTGCGAAACAGTGCGCATGACTTGCCGCCAGAATTCCACCACATGAGGACATTCCCACAACGTGTGAAACAGTGTTCCCTCCTCCCCACAACTGCGGAGATAGAAGGGGCTCGGAGCTCTATGAATCTTATGCAGCATACATCGAGTGTAATAAATGCGATGTAGAATTTTAAGTTGCACCAATCTAAATTTTGCCGATATGCCCACTTCTTTAGGTGACGCCAGTGCCTCATTCCATTCTGAATCATCAATACTCCCCACATCCTCCACCCATTTCCCCCGCAATGCCAATGTGGGGTCTGTCATATTGTTGATCAATTTTCTATATGTGAGTGCGGTGGCTCCCTGCTGCATAAAATCTGTGAGTAGTCTGTCCTCCAATGGGGATGAGTCCGGCACTGCTCCTCCACCTGGTATCGCCTGTAGCAATGCGTGTTTGATTTAAGTGTATCTATATAGTTCGATCGGGCCTAGCCCGTAGTGCTGTTGGAGGTTCTCGAATGTGATCACAGTTTCCGCCTCCCACATGTCCCCAACCGTGGAGATCCCAATAATGTCCCACTGTGCAAATCCCTTACTCTTCCGAAGTTGCCCCAGAGTCTTTGTGTCCCAGAGGGGGGTCATTTTAGTAATTTTCCCCTTCCAGCCCAGCTTCGCCTGCGCCGCGTGCCATATCAGTGCCGTGTGTTTGGTGGGTCCCTTCAAACTCAGTACCTGCCGTTTGTTATACAGTGGTGCTAGCATGCCTTCCGTTCCCAGCTGTGCCCAGTCGGACCTGTAGGCAGGGTCGTCTCTCTGTGCATGGATCCACCGATTCACTATCTTGAGCTGTGCCGCCCAATAGTATAGGTGGATATCTGGCAGGACAATCCCTCCCTCGTACCAGCTCTTAGTGAGCTTGTCGTGTGCAATGCGGACGGAACCATTATTCCACAGCAAGGCGGACACCAGAGCCCGTATCTGTTGAAAATAACGCAGTGGGACCATGTATGGCGTATTTTCCAGGACATATAAAAATCTTGGTAGCGCCATCATTTTGTATAATGCAGCGCGCCCCAAGAGGGTCAGTGGCAGATTCGCCCAGTGCCTGACATCGGTGCGGAGGCGCTCCAAAGGGGGCTTCAGATTCCGCTCAAAGAATTCTGGGGCGTTATCCGTGATCTGGATGCCCAAGTATTTAAAGGAGCTTGCGGTCAGCGTGAGTTGGCAGTTCGACGGTAGCGTCGGCCTCGGTTCCCTAAGCACGTAAATTACGGATTTGGCCCAGTTCAATGTGTACCCCGACGCCCGCCCATGTTCATCACATAGTGATAGGAGTGCCGGAATGCCCCTATCGGGGTCTGTTAAATAAATCAGCATGTCATCGGCGTACAGGGATATACGATCTTCCCACCCTTCTCTCCAGTCTATCCCTCTCAGCAGTGGAGTTGTTCTGATCAGTATCGCTAACGGTTCCAGTACCAAGGCAAAGAGCAAGGGTGATAGGGGGCAGCCCTGCCGCGTCCCCCGTGCCAGCGGGAATGTCTGCGAGATGTGACCATTTGCGGTAACCTAGGCCACAGGCTTGGCATAGAGGAGTCTAATCCAGGAAATAAACTTGGGGCCAAAGCCCATGCGGGCCAAGACAGCAAAGAGGTATTCCCACTCCACCAGGTCAAATGCCATTTTGGCATCCAGGGAGAGGATCACCGCTGCCTCCAAGAGGGTGTGTGCTCGCGCCACCACCCCGTGAACTCTCCTAAGATTGAGGGCAGTACTCCTGTGAGGCAGGAAGCCTGATTGATCCGGGTGGATCAGCAATTGTATATGGGTTATCAGTCTGCCCGCCAGCAGCTTAGCTAGGATTTTCGCTTCCGCGGTAAGAAGCGAAATGGGCCGATATGTAGAGCATTCTGCCAGTGGCTTTCCGGGTTTCGGTATGGCCACTATTGTGGCGGTGCGTTGGTCCAACGGGAGTTCCATTTTTCCCAGACTATCGACATACATCGCTAACAGGGGTTTACTAAGGGCTTCTGACATAATTTTATACCATTCAATGGGTATCCCGTTGGGGCCCATTGCTTTTCCGGAGTGGATCTCCTGTATTGCTCGCTGTATTTCTTCCCCCGTCAGTTCTGCCTCTAGATCCTGCGCCGCCTCCAGCGGAAGCGTGGGAATGTCCACGTTCTCAAGGGACATTTCTGCTGCCTGGGCTGTGACTACTAGGTCCGGAGTGTATACTGACTGAAAATGTTCCGCCAAAGTCTGTACTATGGCCTCTGGGTGTGTCTGCAACTCCCGCCCATGATTGTATAGGTGTTGTATCCCTCTAGCACTCCCTCCACGTTTGTCAAGCCATGCCAGCAATTTCCCTGCCTTGTCCCCGATATCATAAACCCTATTCGCAGTGCTGGCGATACTGTCTCTGACCTGTGATTTAAGGTGATCGTTATATTGTTGCTGCCGCAGTTTCAGCGTGTGTGCAGTGTCCGACGTAGGGTCTGCCATATGCGCCGTGTCTGCTGTTTGGAGTGCCAGTTCTAGGTCGTTGAGCGTTTGCCTGTATGTACTTTTGTGTCCCGAGACTGAAGCAATTGCTCGGCCCCTCAGGACTGCCTTATATGCTTCCCACAGAATCGACGGGGAGGAAACCGACAAGGTATTCTCTGCAAAGTAGTACTTGGTTGCAGATATCAGGTCCTTCCTGATCTGGGGGACCAGGAGATAATTGGGATACAGTGGGTAGATACGTGCCCGTTTTTTCTCTTTAGAGGACAGGGTGAGCAGCACAGGGGAGTGGTCGGATATACCCCTCGGTAGTATATCTACCGTGTCGATGTTTCCCATCCCATTGCCCAGGAGCAAAAAATAGTCCAATCTGGACAGGCTATGATGCACCGGAGAGAGATAGGTGTATTGCTTCGCCGTTGGGTGCGTATGGCGCCAGGCATCTATCAATCCCAAAGCCTCCATAAATCCCGGTAGGGCAGAGGAACCCAATGTACGTGATCTGATGGGAAATGTGTCTAGGGAGGGGTCCACAATAGCATTAAAGTCTCCCCCTAGTATGGTGTCCCCTGTAGGTAGGTGCAACAAAAACTCTCCCAATGCCGGCAATGCTACAGAGTGAAGCGCCGGAGGGATGTAAACGGACACCACATTCAGGAGTCTGCCCTCCCATTGCCCATGTACCGCCGCGAAGCGGCCCTGATCATCTACCTTATGTTGTAAAACTATGAAGGGGGAGTTACTCTTCACCATGATACCCGTTCCCCTAGAGCCCGTTGTAAACTCTGCATGCGTCACCATTTTGTACCCCCGTCTATCGAGTGCACGGCATGCATTCCCGGTGAGATGCGTCTCTTGTAACAGCACCAGTGTGGGTCTCTGTCGCTTAATCGCCTGCAGAACTAATCCCCTCTTAATCTTGTCCCCTAAACCTCTAACGTTCCATGTCAGTATACTTAGGGGGGGTACCGCTGTCAGACGCTGAGGTTCCTCAGCGGCCTCTGTGTATGATTGGGAAGTCATTGTAAGGATTGCAGGCTGGTTCCACAGGAGCGTCAGGAATCCGAAGAGTAGTCCGCAGCCCTCCCCTACGGTCTTCCGACTCTATCAAGCACTAGAGTACGAGAGACACGCCAGGGGAAAACAGGGAAACAAAACAAGGAAAGATGGGGGGAAACAAAGATGGTTGATGGTGATCTCCAGTAGTGGATGCGGGGTGATTCAATGAAGGGAACCGGATAACAGGTAGGCTGTAATGAAAAGAGGGAGTAAAACACTCTAGCTATAACCCAATAACTGGAATACTCTAACATACAATTACTCACAACCTATCACATACCCCAGGTTCTTAACGTGTCGCTGATTTAACATATGAAGTTGTAAATAAGGTACAGCGTCTGGAGCTGGGATAGGGATGACACAATAGAAAAATGAGCACTTGTAGACTAAATACTGTACATAACAATATGGTCTAGTTAGTCCCCTTCTTACTTCAATTGTTGTGTAACAGGCCTTGAAGAAACTTTCACTACTGTATGGCAAGCAAAGAACCTTCAGCCCACTTCTTCTGCTGATGTTTATGACCATCTATGAAAGCCAAAACGGAATATATAATATTTACATAAGAGCCAATAGTGATAAAAGGAGTGGTAGCGCATAAGCGCTCTTACCGTGATTCCCTGTAGTGTAGAATATATGCACCCACCCTGATCCACGCAAGTATACCACCAAATAGCCAGGGAAAGGGAAAATCCAGTATTCAAGTCAGGAATTATGAAGATAAACTGGTATCAGGGGACGTAGGAGGAAGAGGGGAAATGGGGGCAGGAATAACAAATCACTACCTAACTAACTAAGCGGGAAATCCGGAAGGAATAGGGACAATACCGACACCGGACAGCGGAGCACAAACCCGGCTGTCGGATGTAGCACTCTTGACCATGGAGAAAAGAAAAGATGAGTCCCACCGGATGGCGGAGCAAAGCCCGGCCGCCGGGCGAGGCTCAAGGACAAGGGGAAAATTAAGCGTCTACTAAGTACGCCCGAAGGCAGCGAACAGCTGCGGCTTGGAAGCGTATAAACGAAGCCCGCACAAGATAGCGCGGGGGCCGAATACGCTAAGCACTGAACAAACAGGAAGATCCAAACAGGAAATGCGGAGTCAGGCAACAGGATACAGACGGATACGGAAACAAATGGAGCTTGACGCAAGAACGTGAAGCGTCGCTCCTTGTTTCCTAGTACTTTAAATAACATGGGTCTTAAAGGGACAGTGTAGGGGAGTCCCGAGGCATGACAGTCATCATGTATTCTTAAGAGTGCGGCTAGCCGTCGCAGTCGCTGCGGCTTCCAAAGTGTGGTGTAGTATGTGGTGGCACACACGTGTGTTAAGACGCTGTATAGTACAGTGTGTGTATCTAATTCTTGAACTAACAAAGCCCAAACTGAAACTCCCCCCTCATCCCCCCTCCCTGCTAACCTGCTCCACGGACATAACACCGCCCGCTTCCCCAACTGTGCAGAGTGCTTAATCCCATCCCTCAACACCTTACTTGCTCGTGGGGGGTCAAGAGTCCCCAAGCATCAGCAGCTCAGTCCATTATGTTCGCCTTCACCCAGTCCTTTGTCCAAGGGCATAGTGCCCGATCGCTTGGTCGCCTCACAGTTACTCGGTGTTATCGTGGAGAGATGAGCGGCCTGGTGAGTGTCCTCCTTTCTCTGTTCCTGTAGCAGACGTCTGGTCCGGAGGCGGTGGGTCCTCCCGATGCTGTCCATCTCGTGCCTCTGCCTGCTGAATGCGCCGGTTTCTGTTCAATCTGCGGGGCCCCTCAACTATTCTCCAGCCGTCGAGCCATTCCTGCGCAACCTCTGGTGTGTCAAAAATCCATGTTTTCCCATCCGCCACAATTCGCAACTTCGCGGGAACAGCATGGAGTATGGCAGCTCCTGTGCTCGAAGCGCTTTCTTTACCTCTGAGAAGGTTTTACGGCGTCTGGCCACCTCAGCCGTGTAATCCGGAAAGAAGGCCACTGTGGAGTTCTGAAGTTTGATCGGTGGCGATACCCTTGCAGCCTGCAATATCGCATCCCTGTCTCTGAAGTTAAATAGCCGGGCTAAGACCGGCCGCGGTGCGGCTCCTGGTTTCGGCGTTCCCCCCGGCACTCTGTGCGCCCGCTCTACCGAGAAGAAATGGGAAAGTCCTTTGGGCTGTAGTTTGTTTTGTATGAGGTCCTCTACATAGAGATCCATCGCTCTCTTGCCCTCCGTTTCCGGAATGCCAAGGATCCGAACGTTATTTCTTCGTGAACGCCCTTCCTGGTCATCCAGTTTCGCCTGTAATTGTTTGGTGACCGCTTCCATGCGTTCCATTGCCACCTGTAGTTCCGAGGTGTCCTCCACCAGAGATTTTGTCACAACCTCCACCTGTGCCACCCGTTCAGACATCTTACGGAAATCGGCGCGCAGCAAGTTGACCTCAGTTGCTATAGCCCCAACCGTTGTCTGGACATTAGAGAGGGTCGCCATAATATCTTCGAATGTTACGGATTTAACCCCCTGCGCTTCTTGTCCTTTGCCCACAGAGGTGCGACCACCGGCTGTCGAGTGGTTGTCCCTTTTGTCATACGCGTATTTGTCGAGTTTCGCCTGTGTAGACATGGGCCTCGGTCCCTTTCCTGCCATGACGGTGGATTAGATCAGGTTGCAGGAGTAAATGCGCGGCACTGTCGTAGGAAGTCTCGGCACTTCGACCCCGGCTGCACCGTCACTGAGCGTGGCAGGCGGGTGGCCCCTCTGTGCTGTGATTGCCCGGGAAACGCCGGACAGCGGTACTCAGGGCCCTGCTATGCCACGTTGCTGTAGACGAACTTCGTAACGCTCTTTGCCTGATATCTTCACAAGGCCCTCTGTCCCCGTTCCAGTTCGTGATAGGGTATTTCAGTGGACCCAGATGGGTCAGGATGTAGCCTCACCGAGGCAACACAGCACAAGCCACGACCCCCACTAGCGTCGACCCACCAGGACACCGGTATGCAGGCTGGTCCCACTGGCGTCTACCTCTCACGGGCACCCGGTGGAGCTCCGTCGGTCCTGGCCGTGATTCACCCCTCCAGAGTCTCAATGGCTGTCCGATTCAGGGTTTGCGGTATGGTGCGTCTGCTCCCCACGCTGAATGTGGCACAGGCTCTCCGCCCCCCCACACAGGTCTCTGCCGACAGTGACGGCTGGGTATGTGACTCGACTGGAAGCCCCGTGGTTTTATCCACTCCAGGGTGCCACCGTCGCTACCTCTCGCCTCCGCACCCGGCCGCTGGTCGACTCACCGCAGCCCCGGTGGGTCAGGATGGACGGCGAGTGGTTCCGCTTGCTTCCTCCTTACCGCCGGATTCCAGATTGGGGGTCGACCTCCATTCGTCAGCGGACCGGGCAATCCCCGCGTCTGGTCGCCGACCGGCCCTCACTTCCGCCCGGCTGCACTACCACTCGAGACCGGTGCTGCAATGGCCGCCGCAGGCCGCTCCTCTTCAGTCCGTGTCCGGAGCAGTTCCCGGCGTCGGATTTCTCGCACGAGCCGCTCGCTCGTTGCCACTTGGACTCCGGTCTTGGGTTTTGCCCTCTTCGGGTGGCGATATATCGGATGAATGGTCCGGATTTATTGGACGAGCTTCAGTGCTCCGGGAGCTCCTTCTTCAAGCAGCCACCATACTTGGCCGCTAGCCACGCCCCCGATGATAGCCATCTTTGAGAATATTCAAGACCCAGGCGTCCGTTATGCGTTGCCAGTCTTCCAAGTAATTTGAAACGCTTCTCCCTACCAGAGTGGGTAACGCAAGAGGGGGAAGAGAGGATTCAGGGTTTTGATGTCGTTGGCTGTAGGCCCCTTTGGATAGCTTTCCATGCAGCACATCCCCTCTGCTGCTCGTGCTGCGGTTGGTAGGACCATTGATACTGTTGTGATCTCCCGGTCTGTCATTGTGGGGTATGAACACTCTGAGAAGGGAAACAGCGATAGTAGGGCTGTTACGAGCGGCGCTGGTCTTTAGATTTCGCAAGCCCTACAGCTTTTAAAGTCTCCATCTCCGTCTTCCTTCTAGCCATTTTCTTATCTGCATGCGAGTCGAACAGGGTGGAACCCAAACAAGGCAAGTTCTAAATACGCAGCTGAGCGTCAGGCTTCAGTGATGTTAGTTGGAACCATGCATGTATGCATAAGGAAAACCTATTGTAGTAACTGTGAGCTGCAAGAATAGAGGAATCCGCTGCTGCAATTATTATCTGGTTAGATACCATGGCTTCTTCCTGAACGATTTCCAGAAAATCCTCCTTGGCAAGGTGATCCACGAAGGGTATAATCGAACCCCACAAGGCTGGATCCTATCTCCACAGGAGGGCTGTTGTGCTGGCTGCTTTCATGGACGTACCCACCATGTTGCAGACCTTGCGGCCAGATGAGTATAACATTTTACTCTCCTTATCCGGAGGAGACGTGGCAGACGGGGATGAGGCGTGAGATTTACGGGCAGCTAAATTCACCACGGAGTCCAGTGAAGGGTCTGCACGTAGAAAAATATTTCTTCTGGAGCCTGGAGGGCATCGATTTTGCTACAGCAGGTATGAGGAACAATTCCATGGCTGGCTCTAGGAGACTCTGCACTAGTGGGAGTAAAGGTCTTGAGGCCATGCATCGGTGAAGTGTTTCAAAGATCTCCGATGTCAATGGTGTTGGAACAGCCATCTGTATATTCAATTTAGCCACACCTCTAAATAAATCTTCCTGAAAGGTATGGATGTCATCAATTGGTGAGGAACGGAGTGGAGGAGAGTCCGATAAGGTAGGGGAATAGTCCCTGGTGGAAGAGGACGCATCGCCATGATGATGGCAGGGGGAATGCGATCTAGATCTGTGATGCAAACGAGTGTCGTGATCTAGTCGGAGAACGCCCAGATGGATGATGGCCATGGAGAGAGCGATGGCGCGACCTTGCGCGCGATCTCCTAGGAAATGGTGTACTAGGCACCAGAGGCGGTGGAATGATAGGTGCCCCAAGAGTTGGAGGAGGCAAAACTGGAGGCTGAGGGGCCACAAGAGTTGGAGAGATTGGTAGTACCTGTGGCAGAGAGCGGAGCAGGCAAGGGGCAGAGAAGAAACAGATATAGGAGAAGATGATACCTCAACAGGCGAAGGAGACCTGGAGCGAGAATCTGACGAAGAACAGATTCTTCTTCTTTCGTGGGTCTCCGAGGTGTTCTCGACATTGAACTCTGTTGTCGACTCACTTTAAACGTTTGGCTTTTGACATCGAACGCCTACCTCTTGGTGATGGCGAGTCAAAGTCCCTCTACGTCCCTGCATCTCCTGAAGTCGTGAGGCAGTGTGAAGGTCTTGACGGTGATCAAGTGTGTCTTGACATCGAGCGTTAATATTTATACGGCGACCAGACAATCATCGACAGTGAAAATGTCGGTGTCATACCTCCTCTCAACTTTCTTCCTGAAAAATGCCTCTCAGACCTCCCACGGCCAATGGAGGCCGAGGGAAGAGCTCTGGTAGAAGAATTACCTCCTCCCTCCCTCAGAGGTCCCACTGGCTTCTTGCTGTCTTTTTCGTTCTTCCTATCCTTGAAGATGAATTTTCTCCCGGTAATGCAGGGTTTCACCTGGAGAAAGAGTTGCACATTGCCATTTATTTTTGCTCTACCTGGCAAATCTGCACAAAACTTTCCAAAATGAAAGTAAATCTGGTTAGGGTTTGGCATGTCAAGTTTCATCCAAATTGTACAGGTAGAGCAAAAATAAAGGGAGGTTCTAGAAAGAAAAAAAAACAAGGGACACATTTTAATTCCAATAGGAAACTTTGCAAATAAACCCGCTGAATGGAATTACTCCAAACTTGGAACAAAACTAGAATTCCATTCAAAGCGTGCCTCGACTTGCTTTAGTTTAGTGTAAATCCAATCAGTGATTATTTACAAATTCTTTTAGAAATTAGTGTTGAGAAATTATGTTGGATGGGTTTTAAAGGCTTAAATTATGGAGCTACATTGACAGCTGAAAGCTGTTTTTTGAATTACTTACCACTTTCGCAGTTTGAGAAATCTGCTTGAAGTCTGGTAAAAGCTTACCATGTTTTGATTTCTCTTATAATTTTTTAATTTGTGCAAATCTGTGAGGGGCACAAATTGAAAAGGTCGATGAAAAGTAAACTTTTACTAATAACTGTGGCATCTTTTGACAAACCCAAATGACATTTGCCAAATATTTTACATGTTTAATATCTTGGGGTACGGTTTGTGCACATTCTTTAAGGTGGATAGAGTAGGGAAAATGCTTTATGTGCTAAAAACATTGGTACGCTTTAATGAATTTACATAAAAATCTGGCATTCCCTTAAGTTAGGCCGTGTGAAGCAGCTGGACAAATTACTTACCTTTAGTTCCACCATATCTGGTAGAGACAGGATCTAGCCGCAGATTCCTTACCTTTGGATTCTGCCCAGGCGCGAGACTGGATCCGGAAAAAAAAGTGTGTGTTATGTTGATGGAGTCCATATAAGCTCCGCCCCGACACACTGATGTCAGTTTCTCCCGTGACTATTTTCCGTGCCAAAAATGCGGAGCCACTTCTAGAAACAGTGTGCCACATAAGAGACATCTTTGTGTCAAGTAATTATGAAGTTGTAATGAAATGCATATCAATGCGAAGAATGGGATCTTTTATGCAAAAAGAAACAATTTTGCAGAACGGAGAGGATGGGAGGGTCGGTGAGGAATCTGTGGCGAGATCCTGTATTTACCAGATACTGAGTTACCAAAGATAAGTAACTTGTCTATCTGAAAGAGGCGCAGATTCCTTAACTTTGAATTAGATGCCAGAAAAATACCATCACCGGAGAAGGGTCTGCAAACTGTTCCTACTAAAATTTTTTGAATAGAACCAGCCGGCCAAGAATAAGCCAAAAAAGACTGCATGGTCTGAGTAAAGTAGGTGAGGAAGGGCATAACCGTCACCATAAGAACTGTGGTAAAGACCGTGTGCAACTCAAGTCAGAAAAACATTGAAAAGAATGGGTATAGGGTTATCTATGGCAGGGGAACAAAAATTTGTTGGAAGACAACTGACAATATAAGCAAATACTACGCAGCTCCCACAGTGGTTATGAACCCATGTTCGGCCATGGTTTGGGGGACCAGAGGCAACAGCAAATACCACTGAGCTATAGATCCTTGTCTTAAGAAAACTATCATTGGTGCACTAAGAAACACAGAGAAAAGGAATTCCAGAAACCATTCACGATGGAGAAAGCATTGACCAATGCTTTAACAGAAATATCATGAAGACACAACAACAACTATTGGTATAAAACCAACTTGTGTCCTGAGAAAAAACTACCAGAGACAAGTGAACACCACTGGGATGACCTAAAAAGGCTACACCCCCACAGGAGGTAAAGTAAAACAATTGCATATGTAACAACCAGGTGAAGGTCACACCACAACATAATGAAAGGCATACTCAAGTAATCATATACGCAAACCCTTTGAGGAAGTGCATCACAACAAAAACTTGTAAATATATATTTTAGGCCTGGGCAAAATACTCCGCTCCACCAACAGAGTTCGGGGAGTTCTTGCTACTCTGCCCCCCGCTTGGAGCATGGAGTTCTGCAAAAACTCTGCCAAGCGCCGGAAGAGCGGAGTTTACTGCATGGAAAGATAAATATGTGGCCCATAATGTGTGCAGAGGAGCGTACATGGCCTGGCAAGTGTGTGCGGAAAGATAAGTAGGACTTTTTTTATGGAGACATGTATGGTGTGCACTGTGTATACAGTGTTGTCAAGCTTGGTGCAGTGCCCACTGTATATGATGAGAAAGGTATTTTGAAGCCTGTGTGTTTGGTGAATACAGAGGTAGGTAAGGTTCCCTCATCAAAATTAGAAGTGGGTAAAGTGTCCATGTTTTGGTACAGAAATATCCAATGTGTGCAGAGATATGTATATTGTCTCGTGGCAATGAACTTTCATATTGACGACGTGACAGCAAGAGTGCAGCACTGAGTACCGTGTGACCGGACTGCTGTGTATTGCACGTTCCTCCATCGGCATGGTCTATACATTGACGTAGTTTGTGAAAGCATCAGTCTTTTCCACGGAAGTCCACAAGATAGCACCAAGACATAAGCATTTTCATACCAGGGTTATCTACCTTGATGCGATCAAGGATGCAATCATGGTGGCTCTGAGACCCTTCAGCCCTATAAAGGGCCTCTATTTCTCCTTCCCCATCCATTCTTAGCAATAATATTTTCTTGCTTTTATCCTTTTTTACCGTCATTAATTCATGTCCTTTCGTCTTCTACTTCCCCATGAACAATATCTCCACAGTAAGTAGAGACTACCTTTAACTACGTCAGTGATCCTTTATTAATCGATCAATTAAAATCATTACAAATTCCCATCATAATTACTGCCCAATCATTTTTATATTTGAATATAAAGTTAGGTATAAAGTTAAAGATTCGTCACAGTAAACAGGTAAAGGGAGAAAGGCCGTAGCCACCTTATTTTAAACATGTTACTAGCCTGATGGGCGTTTATTTGTGTACATACTGTGTGCAGAGTTATCCAGGGCGCACACTGTGTTTTCATAAAATGCCCATCGGAAGTACAGAGCTAAGTAGTGCTCACATAGCATTACAAAGTGGTACAAAAGGGGGTGGTGATGGACGGAGCATCTGAACCAATCAAACACTCACACCCAGTCAAAAGATCTGGGTTTAATCCATCACCGTTCTTGCGCAGTCTAAAACAGAACAAACTGCTAACTATAAAAGTGGGGAGAGGATGTGGCGTGATGTCCAGAACTATTTACAACACCATCAGGATTCAAGCAAGCCGGGCTGAAGACGGCTGTAATGCCAGAAACCGGTCCCCGGAAGCTTGTTTCCTTTCCAGTAAAGAATTGGCTTGGTAGTTTGGTCTGCCCTGTTCCCATGATGCACTGGGCCAGGGTCAGCCTAATTTGCATGTAGCCAGGTTCTGAGCTGGGATGGTGCAGTGAGCTAAAAAACGGTGATCCATCAAGCCCTGATCTTTTGACTGGGTAGGAGTGTTCTGCTTAATTCAGATACTCTGTCCATCACCACCCCCTTTATGAATCGTTTTGGCCACCACAAGTGTGGAAGGGTATGCTCAGATGTGAGTCCCTTGCTCACTGCACCATCAGGATTCAAGCAAGCCGGGCTGAAGACGGCTGTAATGCCAGAAACCGGTCCCCGGAAGCTTGTTTCCTTTCCAGTAAAGAATTGGCTTGGTAGTTTGGTCTGCCCTGTTCCCATGATGCACTGGGCCAGGGTCAGCCTAATTTGCATGTAGCCAGGTTCTGAGCTGGGATGGTGCAGTGAGCTAAAAAACGGTGATCCATCAAGCCCTGATCTTTTGACTGGGTAGGAGTGTTCTGCTTAATTCAGATACTCTGTCCATCACCACCCCCTTTATGAATCGTTTTGGCCACCACAAGTGTGGAAGGGTATGCTCAGATGTGAGTCCCTTGCTCACTGCACCATCAGGATTCAAGCAAGCCGGGCTGAAGACGGCTGTAATGCCAGAAACCGGTCCCCGGAAGCTTGTTTCCTTTCCAGTAAAGAATTGGCTTGGTAGTTTGGTCTGCCCTGTTCCCATGATGCACTGGGCCAGGGTCAGCCTAATTTGCATGTAGCCAGGTTCTGAGCTGGGATGGTGCAGTGAGCTAAAAAACGGTGATCCATCAAGCCCTGATCTTTTGACTGGGTAGGAGTGTTCTGCTTAATTCAGATACTCTGTCCATCACCACCCCCTTTATGAATTGTGATGTCCAGAACTGCCAACTTCGGAGCTGGTGAACCCGGTTCCAGTCTCTGCGTTGGCTCAATATTCTGTGATTCTGGGAAAATCACTTCATCTCTCCATAAATTCATGTCTCCTTAACTGGTGCTCATGAAAATTACCAGTGTTTATGATTAAGTGCCGTGCTGAGCACCGGAAACCGCAGGCTCAAATTATGCATTGTACAGGCGAGGAAATTGTGCACAGACGAGGGAATGGTGCACAGACGTGGGCGGGGTGCACTTACCTTCGAAGCCATTTTGTCCCCTCTTGAGGGGGCTGCTCCTGGACATGAGGGGTGCAGGCTCTGAGAAACGGTGGAGGATGTAGCGGGACAATGAGGTGAAGCCTACAGACAGCAGGCTTGATTTATTAATCCTTCGAACAGATGCTGACCGCTGAGGCGAGGGTTTGGCATGGTGCCCCAGGGGGATGGGTAGCCTTACAGCTCTGCGCACACACCAAAGCACCAGCCAGCAAGGCCCTGGCTGGCTTACACTGTGCCAGAGGGGGGTGGGCTGTGAAGGTGCACAGGGCTGAGGTGCAATGATTCTTTCACCCCTCAATCTCTCGTCCACTCATGGTCTTTCTGCAGAACCAGCATAGAGGTCATTCTATTTGTAGTAGTGAGTAAGGATGGCCAAGCAATACATATACATATATATATACATATACATATACATATACATATATATATATATCTATATCTATCTATATATATACCTCTATCCTACTGGGGGTCACCAGTAGGTAATTACAGTTAGGACCAGGTTTCCATAGCGAAAAATGTTTAGCAACCTGCCAATATCCGCTGTTCTAGCCTAAAAAGAAAAGTAAAGGTGGCTCTCATGCTTCTCTACAGCTCAGCCCCTGGCTGTGCCAGGTCCATGGGGTATGCAGGCTCATAGAAAAGTTTAAGGAGGAGGGCGCATAGGGCCCCCCTCCTGAGGCTCATTGAGCCCTGGGGACCGTGGTCCATGGACTAAAGGACTAAAGTACAATAGGGGGCCGCGCAGACCACCCCTGAGCCCTAGAGACTGCCACCTCCCTGGGGATAAATAACATCCATAAGTAAGTCCCCCACAGCGAGATTGCTCATACCTCGTCTGTGATCCAGACCCCTTTCTCAACCACTCTACAAAGAGGCCTGCTGTTGCACAACTGGTTGGGGGATGAAGTCCCCTTGGCTGCTGAGGGTCGTTGGGGGCCACAAACCCCTATTGTTGCCACAATTACATCCCCCCAGCAGGATTGCTGAGACCTCGTCAACGCCCTGCCCCCTTTCTCAACAACTCTGCAAAGGGGTCTAATGGCGCACTACGGGCTAGGGGATGAAGATTAGAGGGTAAGTGCTCTGGTAAACTCCACTCTGGCCACGGTTGGCGGAGTTAACCACCCACCCCTATTAAAGACTCATACACCCACTCACAGACCTACTCATACTCTCTAACACCCACTTAAAAACCTAATCAGACACCCACTGAGCCACTCATGCACTCGCTCACACACTTAGCCATTGAAAGGTGAACATGAATTGCACAAAATGGAATTTATTTCTTGGAGGCATAGAAGTAATGTTTAACTGATGTGTCTCTGGCGAGTTCAATAACGCGTGAAGAGACTGTATTCCAGTAGGAAGAGAGACAGCAAGTACTGATATCGCAAAGGATTGTGGTTATTGTAGTGAACAACATGAAGCAGTTTAGGTGATTTGATGAAAGAAATCACTATGTCAGTATTATGGATCAACACTATAAAGTAGCAATTAATCAGAGATACTTACCACACTAATGCCCGATATGAATGCTGGCATCATGATATTGTTTACGAATACAACAACTGTGACTTTAAGATCAGAGGGTATTTGCGTGGTTGTCCTTCCTCTCTGTCTTATATGTGTTTAAAATTGGAACGGTATCTGACCGCTGCAGAAAACATATGAGCAAGACCTGCAATAGGTTGAAACATGTCATGTAATGAAAAACGATGCTTGTTGTCCAATGAAAAATAATTATTTTGCCTAAGTCGGATGGTGTGGCTATGTCATGTGCCCCTGGATGGAAGGTCGTGACTTCTTCTGGATGTTCTATACGGGGACACCAGAATTAAGAGCCTGACCCATTGAAAGGGCCTTGCAGACAGAGAGACACACACACACACACACACACCCATACCCACCCCCACCCACCCACCCACATACACTCACCCACCCACCAAGTGTAGACCTTTCTCCAGCGGGATATAAAAGCAGGCAGCACAGGAAGGTGAGTTTCCAGGTTCATTTATACATTTTTTTATATGTATATTTTCTCATACGGTGCAAAACAAAGTGACCTACGTGTTTCAGCATGAGCATTCAACAAGGTCATAGAAGTTTTCAACTGGAGCGTCCATTTAAAGAAGCATGCCTCCCCCAATACCAATAAAAATACAGCACGTCATTAGAACATTTACAATGAATGATTCTTTAGTCTGAGTAGCATGGTTATCAATCATCACTATTTTTATTTGCTGCATGGATCCTCTTTCTTAAGTAGAATTTTTTTGGCTAGCACTAAATTGAAGCATCTATTTTTATAAAATGTCATTAGAAAAAAACAACTTTTCCAGATCTCTTATATTTCTTAGATGTTGTCCATCGCAGGAAATGGTATATTATATATTATATATATATATATATATATATATATATATATATATATATATATTACCTACTGGCGGTCGCCAGTAGGTATATATAGTTAGGATTTTTTTCCTATGGGATTTTTGAAAATTCTATATCGAATAACTTTGGCGTTTGAGGACGGAATTGGCTGAAATTTTCAGGAAAATGGAACATTTTGTTTCTGAGCAGCCCATGAAAATTCGGGGGGGTTTCGTCAAGTGGGGGCCGAGAAAAAAGGGGGGTCCCAAAACGCGTTTTTCCCATGCAATTTTCCATAGGGCGGTTGGACTCACTTTTAGCTCGAATGGCTGAATGGATTTCCACGAAACTTGGCAAAATTGTAGATATTGTTTGCCCGATGTGCCTTTGCTAGGTCTCAATATATGTGCTCCAGTGGATTTTGATAAATTAACGTTCAAAAAAATATATATATCTGTAACAGCGCTCCGGTTAGCGCCCCGGTTCGCGTACCTGACGCGTAACGGAACTTCGCGAAGCGAAGCTGATTAGCTCTCCGGTGTCTGTCAACATTCTAAACAGTCCGGAGCGGCCGCCATCTTGTCTCTCGGTAGGATCGAGAGACAAGAGGTGAAGAAAAACGAAGGGGGAAATTAATGAAAGGGGGCAAGGTAGACCCCTCCTGACCCCCTAGGATTGATGAGGGGGCTATTGAAGGGTCCCGCCGGGAAAAAAAAAAATCAGTTTTTTCGCGGTAGAGGCACTACCCGGTACGCGAACCGGGTAGCTAACCGGTAGGGTAACGGGAGTCCCCCATCTTACTTCCGGGTGCGCTAACACGGCGCGTCATAAGACGCATTACGCGACACGTCGCGCTTACGCGACACGTCGCGCTTACGCGACGCGTCACGATGTTGTTTTCTAACGCGGCAGTTGCGCAAACGGAACGTTTACCGGTTCGCGGACCGGGTCGCGGCACCAAATTGAGCGAACGGGAAGCTACCCGGTGCGCGGACCGGTAGCGAAACAAAAAATAAAAATAAAAAATATATATATACATAAAAAATTATATTAAAAACATAAAATATATTTTTCGATTTAAAGAAGAATACATTTTAAAGCTTTTGATATTTGATATTAAAAAAACATTGAAATTCACTGAAAAAACCATAGGTTATAGACCATATATACTTAGGAATTAGCATTTACAAAACCTTGAAAATTCACTGAAACAACCATATGTTATACACCATATATAGTTAGGAATTAGCATTTACAAAACCTTATTTTACTCACACAAAACCATTGAAATTCGCATATATAGTTAGTTGCACTAACTATATATCGCGCACCCGCAATCCACTGCTGATGATGTCGTATTACATCATTCATGACATGGTCAGTGACATCACTGATGACATCTCAAATGACATCACTGATGACATCACTGATGACATCTCAAATGACATCACTGATGACATCACTGATGACATCATTCATGTGATAATACGATGAACCTCTTCAGACTCTAATATAACCTTTGATACACTCAGTGTAAACAGACACTCACAGACTGTCACTCATCCATGAAGTTACACACACACCTAGTCAGTCATGCAAAGAATCAATCACACCTCCATTTTCTCAACTATACAGTTATACACACCTTACTTATTCAAACATATACTAACACATATTTACTCTCTTATACAATCCTGGATACAAGTTCACAATGATCCATACAGCCACTCACACATTCACTGGCTCTTATGCACAGTTATTTATATATGTCAACTCTCACATGTACTGTGTTTTACATATGTACTTACTTTGACATGTAGCACTGAGATATCCATTCACTCACCAATACACTCATGCACACAATCAACCGCCCATACAGCTGTTTCCACATGCACTTTTGAACCCATACATCTAGTGAATCAACTGCTCACACATCTATGCACAGAGTCATACACCTCCCAGCCACCCACACACACACAGTCTCCCATACAAATACTTGGGCAACCAATCAATAACCCATATAGTTACTCATATAGCTACTGATCAACACATGCAGCAGTTTACAGAACAACAGACATAATGATGCACAAATTAAGACAGTTTAGTCACTAACCCATGCACTCAGTGAGACACATTTAATCACTCACTCATACAGTCAGTCATGCACCTACTAAATCCTTCATCCAGACACTTATAAATCCACTAATTCTTCAATATGTAAGACATATTTTAACTTTACAGAAACATACAGTCACTGGATGTTGTCATCAGTGATGTCATCAGTGATGTCATTTGAGATGTCATCAGTGATGTTATCAGTGATGTCACTGACCATGTCATGAATGATGTAATATGTGACATCATCAGCAGTGGATTGCGGGTGCGCGATATATAGTTAGTGCAACTAACTATATATGCGAATTTCAATGGTTTTGTGTGAGTAAAATAAGGTTTTGTAAATGCTAATTCCTAACTATATATGGTGTATAACCTATGGTTTTTTCAGTGAATATATATATATATTGACCACCAAATGCCCGAAAGCTGTTTCGGAGGGTCACTCTGCCAAAGGAACACCATCTGGCTTGACTTTTCCTGCTCCCCACCGCGTTCTTGAGATTTCTTTCTGCCTTACGCATTTCGATGCACATCGCATCTCATCAGAGGCTTGCTGTCACAATTCAGAGGAAGTGGCTCTCTTTTATTTCCATTTAGAAACTGGCTTGATTAGTTCAGCCCCCCCGCATAGCATGCTGGGAGTTGTGGTTCCTGGAAGATTGCCTTAGTATTTTCCCTCAGTGGGTACCTTCTGAAATTGTGTAATTGTCCGCTTTAAAATTCCTTTGTAGGATCAGTCCCGAGGTGGAGAGACACAGTACTTCGGTCCTTCGGCACTGCCTTCCATGAGTTAGTCTCATGGTGCCGCTTCTCAGTTGACCATCAACAGATGATCACTTTGGTTCTAAGAGAAGGTGCTCCCCCCACGACGTGGGTCGCCGTTTAATATGTTGATCACCAAATGCCCGAAAGCTGTTTCGGAGGGTCACTCTGCCAAAGGAACACCATCTGGCTTGACTTTTCCTGCTCCCCACCGCGTTCTTGAGATTTCTTTCTGCCTTACGCGTTTCGATGCACATTGCATCTCATCAGAGGCTTGCTGTCACAATTCAGAGGAAGTGTCTCTCTTTTATTTCCATTTAGAAACTGGCTTGATTAATTCAGCCCCCCCGGAAAAAATGTGCTTTTAAAAGACAAGTGAGTCGCAACCTACTTAAGGAAAATGTAAAGTTGTTCTTCTGGACTATAAATTCCAGCATGCAATATGTCTTTGTCACGAACTATGTGCAGCCCCTTGAGGGCGTAACATTCAATTAGGATTAAGCATGGATTGAAATAAATAAAAAAGGAACAACCCGCAACTCATTTGTCTAAGCTGCCTCTGATGAGAGACTTGATGTCTTGAAACGCGTAAGGCAAACGAATATAAATCTGCGTGTAAGGCGAGCTGTCATTGAAAACCGGAGGGAAGGCCTGCTGCCGAGTGTGTCCTGCAAACCTCCAGGGCATTTGGTGAAACATTTTTTGCACGGCGGCCCCTGTCGTGGCAGGATGCACCATCTTGGAAACATCAAGAGGCTGCGGTTTGAAACAGGGTTCAGACCGATACAGCGCAGTGAGCCAGACAAAATAAGCCAGCCTGAACACTCAGAATCCTACAAAGGAAAAAATGTGCTTTTAAAAGACAAGTGAGTCGCAACCTACTTAAGGAAAATGTAAAGTTGTTCTTCTGGACTATAAATTCCAGCATGCAATATGTCTTTGTCACGAACTATGTGCAGCCCCTTGAGGGCGTAACATTCAATTAGGATTAAGCATGGATTAAAATAAATAAAAAGGAACAACCCGCAACTCATTTGTCTAAGCTGCCTCTGATGAGAGACTTGATGTCTTGAAACGCGTAAGGCAAACGAATATAAATCTGCGTGTAAGGCGAGCTGTCATTGAAAACCGGAGGGAAGGCCTGCTGCCGAGTGCGTCCTACAAAGCTCCAGGGCATTTGGTGAAACATATATATATATATATATACATCCATCACACAAAAGAACCCATTTGAAGATGCCACACACGGGAAAGTTACTCCGTCTTTATTCAGGATCTCAGGTAAGAGTACGAAGCACCTCACTTTCACAAAAGCAGCCTGACGCGTTTCGAATGCAGTTCATTCTTGTTCACAGGCATTATCTGACTATGCTCAACAGCTGCGTTCTTCATATCCGCATTGAAAGTCCCGCCCATAGGGCGTCAACAGCAAGGTGCTTCTGGTATTTGCAGTTTTGAAGACAACGATCTTTCTCCAGTGAGCGCCGTAGGTATTTGGCAGATAACAGTATTACCCCAGTGGGTTTGAAAAGGGGCGCAGACGAAAACTCCCTGTTTTTAACAATCCTGAATTGCGGTCTCTCCCGTTCTTAATGCGCGACCTGGGTTGGTCACAAAAAAACGATCCGCAGCAGCAGAGGGGCATCTTCGCGACCGGGCCGGCCGCCTTTAAATCCATCACACAAAATAACCCATTTGAAGATGCCACACACGGGAAAGTTACTCTGTCTTTATTCAGGATCTCAGGTAAGAGTACGAACCCACTGGGGTAATACTGTTATCTGCCAAATACCTACGGTGCTCACTGGAGAAAGATCGTTGTCTTCAAAACTGCAAATACCAGAAGCACCTTGCTGTTGACGCCCGATGGGCGGGACTTTCAATGCGGATATGAAAAACAACGCAGCTGATGGGCATAGTCAGATAATGCCTGTGAACAAGAATGAACTGCATTCGAAACGCGTCAGGCTGCTTTTGTGAAAGTGAGGTGCTTCATACTCTTACCGGAGATCCTGAATAAAGACGGAGTAACTTTCCTGTGTGTGGCATCTTCAAATGGGTTCTTTTGTGAGATTATATATATATATATATATATATATATATATATACACACCGGCGGTCGCCAGTAGGTAGTTATAGTTAGGACCTTGTTTCTATTCAAAAAGCATTTTTTCATTTCCCAATAACTATGGCGCCGGTTGACGAATCTTCGCGAAATTTTCAAAACCAGTGGGGCGCTCCTGTCTGCTCCTATCTTGAAAGTTGGTGATTCGACAAGCGGGGGCCGAGAAAAAAGGGGGGTCCTAAAACGTGTTTTCTCCATGTTAATTCCCATAAGAAACTTTAGACACGGCTACACCCTGAACTGCTGAACGGAATTACACCAAATTTGGCAAAAAGGTAGCCCTTGATTCAGAAAGAGACCTTTATTTAAAATGGTGTAAATCTGTTCAGTTGCTGAAAATAAAAGTTTAGCTATTTAGAGGTACAGAGGATCCTCGGACCCTCCCGACCTTGAGCTTTATTCTAAGTGGCTGTCAACACTCCAAACCAGGGAGGGTTTTCAGCCATCTTGTGCCTCGGTAACTGAGGCAGAAGAAAATAGGGGAACATAGGCGTAAAACAAGAAAAAGGGGTAGGGTAGAAACACCCTGAAAACCCTAGGTCTGCTCAGGGGGTCCCACAAGGACCCCCAGGGCCCAAAAAGCATTTTTTTTCCAATCGCCAAAATCCGGGGAGGATCCGCAGATCCTGCCGCGAAAATTAAAAAAACGAAGCGCTGGCTTCCCCACTTTGTTATGATTCATCCCCTGGGTGGGCCAGGTCCCGGGGGCAGTGAAAAAAAAGTGTGAGGGGGCCCCAATCCCCCCCCACACTGCCCCGGGGACCGCCACCTCCAGGGGCTTCTTTTTTAAATAAATCAACACCTGTGTGGGGGGCTCGAGTAAAGGCCATCCCTGGGGGATGGGGTCCCCGGGGCCATAAATGCCCTGAGGAGGGGGGCCTTGCAGCCCCCCTCCAAATACATAAAAATAAAACCCTGGCCATGCCCCGGGGGACTGGGTCCCCGGGGCCAAATACGGCCTCGGGAGGGGCCCTCTTCCATTTTTAAATTTTTTTTTAAAAAAGATACAATCGTGCCGGAGGCCCCAGTCCCTCTCAGTCCCTCCCAGCAACACTCTGCAAACGCGCCTTGAGGCACGTTTTAAGTTGGGGAATTATTTCCCCTTCAATACTGGGGGTCCCTAGGGGCCAACTAGCCCACCAGGTACCTCCAGTAAGCGCCACAGGGCTTCGTTGCAGAGTGGTGGTCCAGGCCACACCCCTTTTTACACCTCTCTGCAACGCAGCTTTGTGGCGCTTACTGGAGGCACCTAGTGGGCTACTTGGACCCCAGGGACCCCCCCCGATTCAAGGTGACTTAATTCCCCAACTTAAAACGCGCCACGGGGCGCGTCTGCACAGTGGTGAAGGGAGGGGGTGGGGTCTCAGCTGACATGTGTGGAAACACGCCCTGTGGCGCATTTTAATATGGGGAATTAATTCCCCTTCAATCCTGAGGGCCCCTGGGGGCCAACTAGGCCATCGGGTATCTCCAGTAAGGCCGGCGTTGCACAGAGGTGGTCCAGGTCACGTTCTTTTTTACACCTCTCTGCAACGCAGCTCTGTGGCACTTACTGGAGGCACTTGGTGAGCTAGTTGGCCCCAGGGACCCTCAGGATTCAAGGGGGCTTCATCCCCCAACTTAAAACGTGCCACAGGCTCGTTTTCACAGTGGTGAAGGGAGGAGGCGGGGTCTGAGCTGACATGTGTGCAAACACGCCCTGTGGCGCGTTTGTTTAAAGTTGGGGAATTAATTCCCTTTCAATCCTGAGGGCCCCTGGGGTCCAACTAGCCCACCAGGTGCTTCCTGTAAGCGCCACTGCGCTGCATTGCAGAGAGGTGGTCCAGGCCATGCCTCTTTTTATACCTTTCTGCAATGCAGCTCTGTGGCGCTTACTGGAGGGACCTGGTGGGTTAGTTGGACCCCAGGGACCCTCAGGATTCAAGGGGACTTTATCCCCCAACTTACTACACGTTAGGGGGGCGCGTTTTCAGACTGGCGGAGAAAGGGGGCATGGCCTTTGTCTACCTCTCACCAATCCCACTGCATGGGGCTTACTGGAGGTAAAAGGTAGGCTAGTTGGGCTCTAAAGGACCCCCAGCAGTGAAGAGGAATTCAATCCCCATCCAAGAGTGTGCCAGAGAGTGGTACGAGTACTTAACAATGCTGCTGTGTGGGACTGACTGGAGATAATACTTTGGGAAGTTGGCCCCCAAGGATGTCCTTGGGGGCCAACTACCCCTCTTGTTACCTACAGTAAGTCCAACACAGTGGGTTTGTCTTCGGAGGCTGTGCCCCCCTTTCTCTATCACTCTGCAAACATGCCTCGTGGCAGACTACGGGATGGGGGATGAAGTCCAATTTAGTCGTGAGGGAGTTTGGGGGTCAAGAATCCATCCTGGTACCTCCTGTAAGTCGTACGCAGCAGAATTCCTGAGCGTTGGTTGGACGCCCAGCACCCTTTCTCCACCACCCTGCAAACGCGACTACTAGCTAAAGTAGCATGTTTCTGCTCCTCTGACTTAGAGGTAATTTTAAGCCCCCTGCCCTATTATGTACTAGGGGCTTATAAAGGAGGTCCTGCTAATCACAGGGGTACCCCAACGCATAGTGTTTCCTAGTGTATGTAGGTGTTTTCACTGTATACGAAATGTCTTTTAGCTTAGCACTGGCTCTAGGCCTGGTTAGTCATAGTCAGTTACCACCAGTACCCATCAGAAAAAGTTGTGGGCACAGGATGATTTTGCAACAAGGCCTCTTTCTGCTACTCTGCTGGTTCTTTCTGCACATGTCTTGCTTCTTCCTGCACTTTTCTTCGTCTTTGTGGACTTCTGTTGCTTCTTTCTGCATTTCTTTTGCTTCTGAATGTGAGTTTTTTCTTCTTTCTTCACATGTCCTACCTCGGTAGGCATAGTTAAAAACTAGCATTTAAAAAACCTTTGAAGTTCACTTAAAAAAACATAGGTTTCAGGCATGTTATAGTTAGAAATTAGCATTTCAAAAACCGATGTAATTCACTGAAAAAAACATAGGTTTCCGGCATGTTATAGTTAGATATTAGCATTTATAAAACCTTAGAAATTCACTGAAACAACCATAGGTTTTAGGGGCGTTATAGTTAGTTGGACATTTCACTCGTACGAAACCATAGAAATTCCCCCGTTATAGTTAGTTCAGCTAACTATAACTCACGCCCCCGCAATGCACTGCTGATGATGTCACATATTACATCACTCATGACATGGCATAGAGCACAGTGGTTTAAAGTTGAGTGGTGCAGTGGGGAGTGGCGCAGAGAGGTACTGCGTAGAGTGCAGTGTCGTAGAGTCGACTCATGGAATGCAAAGGTGTACAGTAGAGTGGCTTAGAGCACCTTGGCATGGATAGCAGTGGTGTAGAACAGTGCAGCATAGAGTGGCATAGAGAGCAGTGTAACAGAGTACAGTGGTGCAGAGTAGAATAGAATGGCACTGAGTGCAGTGACGTAGAGTACAATGGTGTAGAGTGCAGTTGCGTAGAGTAGAGTGATGTAGATTGCAGTGCCGTAGGGTACAGTGTCATGAAGTGCAGTGGCGTGATGCAGAGTGCAGCAGCGTACAGTGCATTGGATTAGCTTTGAGTGGTGCAGACTAAAGTGCGGTAGCATAGGATGCGGTGGCAAAGACTGCTGTGGTGCAGAGTAGAGTGGTGCAGAGAGCAGTGGCATAGAGTACAGTAATGCAGAGTAGAATAGAGTGCCGACCTACAGTGCAGTGACAGAGTGCAATGAGAGCCCAATGGTGCACAGAGGTTTAGCATGCAGTGGCGTAGAGTGTTGGAGCGTATAGTGGCGTAGAGTGCAGTGGTGCAGAGTAGTTGGCGTAGAGTGCAGTTGTAGGAAGCTAGCTTTCTGTTGCAGTAACCCCCTCCCACCTCCCTAATCGACACACACGCACACTTTTTGCCAGATTTCTGATGCACTTTGACATCATGTGCCCTGGGTCCCTGCCAAGCAAGTTCCCAGGGCCTGTGTTCTTTCCCAAAACTGTACCTTTGTGCCCCCAACTGGCACCTCTCTGGCCCTTGAAAAAGATACCATGGGTACCAAGGGCACTGTGACCAGGGAAGGCCACGGTGTGCTGTAGCACATATTGTGCAACCCTTAGAGATCCTGTACCTTAAAGCATACTGCCATTTCATGCTGCTTTTTTTGGTGCAGAGAAAAGTGAAGAGTCAACGCGGCACACATGCCTGTGTGTCATGCCTGCGTGTCATGCCTGCAACACACTGCCTATTGTATAGGTAAGACACCCCCCTAGCTGGGTGCAGTATACCACTGAGGAGGGTACAGTTGCATGAGCACTGTACCCCTACAGTGTCTGAGTCCATTATTAGACATTGTAAGTACAGTAAAGCCATGAAAAGTATATGATTTGGGAGTTTGTCATTACGAATTCCACAGCACCATAATGGCTATACTGAAACCTGGGGAAGTTTGGTAGCACATTTCTCAGCATAATGAAACCCATACTGATGTCAGTGTGGGATTTATTATACCATGCACTCAGAGGGCATCTTAGAGATGCCCCCTGAAAAATGGCCAGCCTCTGGTGGGTTCCCTGACTGGTTAACACCACCCTGCCACCTCAAGACAAGTTTCTGGACCCATGGGTGGGAGCCTTTGCACCCTGAACCCAGAAACAAAGCTTTTCCTGGGCGGAGGTGTTCACACCTCCCCCAGATCAGGAAGAGCCATCTGAGGCAGGGGAGCTTCAAAGGCCTTGCTGCTTTTGTACAATGACCCCCAGCCTCTCCTACTATCAGGAGCAGGCCTTCTTCCTGTCTCCCCTCCTTTTCAGAAGGAAGACAGGCAGGAAAAATTAGAGCAGCCCAGAAGGTGTGCCCACCTCTGCCAACCCCACCCCTCAGGTGGGTGAGGCGGTGTTAATCCCACTCTTCAGTGCCCGTTATCTTGCATATGGCAGACACTCTTCAGGATTAGGGATTGCACTCACTCCCCCAAGTGGGGAAAGCACACCAAGGGTGTCAGTAGGCCATTGGCTGATGACTTCGAGATGCCTAAAACGCCACCTAAATATGGGAAACAGCGCTTACCGTGCTGTCATTACATTGCAAGACTATTACAATGTGGTTGTTACAACAACCGATTTGTTAGTACGCAATGCATTTATATCGCACTCAACTACAACAACTTGCTGTAGGGGGTTCTGAGGTACTGGAAATTCATTCCAACACCTTCCCTACTGTTGCGCAAACTGGAGTCGGAATAGTAAATAATACTATTCCGGAGTCCAGCGTGCCCCCTACAGCAAGTCGTTCTAATGACTTGCGATCCAAATGCATCGGGTACTAACAACGCAGTCGTTGTAATGCCTGTGTTGTAAAAGCACGTGATGTAATACATCGCATTGTTATTTTCCCTAAATACAGTATTTAGGGGGCAGCCTTGAACCAAGAAGGCAGATTCCTGCAACCTACGGAGAAGGACGAAAAAAGACGCCCAGCAGAAGAGACTGCAGACCGGCCCGTTTGCAGTTTCCAGTGATCCTGCACCGAAAAGTGCCTTTGTACTGCAGCCAGCGACTTCCAGAGTCGCTGGGAGGACTGGCTGCCTTCAACAAAGACCGTATCTCCTGTAAACAGCAGCTCTGTTAAAACAAATAATAATTCCAAAACAGACTCTGAGCCTGCTGAGGACAAAGAAACCCAGCCCCATAAACCACCACTGCACCTGACGCCTACAGCCCGAGTGGCCTACGGGTCCCAGCTACATCCCCCAGCACTCCAGAGTCTGAGTCCACTGTGGGTTGACCCCTACAGGACTCTCCGATGTGGCCTGTAGCCCCTGCACTAGGGCCCCCCACCAACCGAGAGTGCCCGGTAAGGTGGAATCTGACCTCAGAAGACACCCCTGCATCTAGCCGCCTTGAAGAAGACCTGAGGTGCACCTACATCCCGAGCCCTCCAACTTACCTGCCCAGCTGTTTGTTCCTCCCGGAAGACTTCCTGGACCGAGCTTGCAGCCAAAATCCAAAACCAGCAACTCCCATTAAAAACAACAGGGCACCCGACGACAAAACAACATCCTGCTCCCAGCCGCCCCTTAGCCACTGTGGGTGCACCTTGTGTGCTAAATCAGATCCCCTTTGCCCTGAGCTTAAGTCCAGGAGCTTGGCTCCGACAATCTTCTGGCCTGCTTGTGGGCAGCCACCAACCGGAGGCCCCAATCCCCCATTGGGCCTCAGCACTCTGCACCTGGCCACCCTAGAGCCGCTGAGGGTGCTTTGACAGTGCATCCTCGACCCTGAGGAAAACCTGGTTCTAACCCCAGTAAACCAACTCCAAAACCTAAGTACTTACTGTTAAACTGATAACATTGTTTTCTCCCATAGGACTGCTTTGACTGCTTTCTTTTGAAAATTGTTGTGTGGTGTTGGATTGTATGCAACCCTAAAAAACTGCATGTGTACAAAAAACTGATTTACTTTCCTTTTATCCAGGAAATGTCCCAATGCGATATCTAGGCATATCACACTGAATAGAAAAAGTAACTTAAAAAGTAATCTGAAAAGTAATGTACAAAATAATCACTAAAGTAACAGAAAAGTAATTTTGACTGCAAACAAACCAATTGCATTCTACTGCATTTCAACTGTATTCAACTGCATTATTCTTGCAAAGTATCATTATCCTTAGATGTACCAGATCTGGCTTGGTGCACAAGTTACTACTTGTGTAACGATATATCTGTTAGAGACATTAGTTAATTATAGATTCCTTACCTTAGAATATCCCCAGGCGTCAGACTGGATCCGGAATTTTTTACGTAGCAGTACCCTTGCGCGTCGGTAGGCGTCGTCTGTGGCTCCGCGTCCGTCGTCGGCATTGTGGGCGCCGTGATGACATCGTCGGAGTACTTAGACGCCGCCTCTGCGTGCTGACGTCAGTTCTTAGACAGCTTTTCCGCGCCAGAAATGCAGAGCCATGTTAAAAACCAACACTGGTGCCATTGAAACTAGGGCCCTGAAAGGGATGACATTAACCCTAGATATCGGTTCGCAGAACGGGGAAGATGGGTGGGTCAGTAAGGCATCTATCACTAACTAATGTCTCTTACAGAAATTTTGTTACACAAGTAGTAACTTGTGCATCTGAAAGAGACACGTTGGTGATAGATTCCTTACCTTAGAATAGATACCCCAATAATACCAACCCCGGTGGTGAGTCTGCGAACCAATAATCACACCAAAAAGTCCTGGAGGACGGAACGGCCAAAGAAGCCATCCCTCCGGACTTGACTGTCCAGGCAGTAGGGTCTCCAAAACGTGTGCAGCGAGGCCCACGTAGCTGCCTGACAAATGTCCTGCAAAGGCACTCCTCGGCCTAAGGCAGTTGTAGTCGCCGTGGCCCGAGTGGAATGAGCCCTCAGCCCAACAGGGGGTTCCTTCTTAGCCAAGGAGTAACACGCATGGATGCACAAGATGATCCACCGAGAGATGGTCCTTTTGTGCACCGCCCGCCCCTTCTTAGCGCCCACGTAACCAACAAAGAGTTGGTCATCCAACCGGAACTGGCGTGTGCGATCCAAGTAGAGTGAAAGCGCACGTTTTGGGTCCAGACGGTGGAGCCGCTCTTCCTCTTTAGAGGGATGCGGTGGCGGAAAGAAGGTGGGCAAGGTTATAGACTACCCGATATGGAAGGCCGGGACAACCTTGGGTAGGAAAGATGGCTTAGTACGCAACAAAACCTTGTTCGGATGGACAGAAAGGAAAGGGGGTGTACATGAAAGAGCCTGGAGCTCACTCACTCTCCTGGCAGAGGTGATGGCAACCAGGAAGGCAGTCTTCAGAGTAAGAAGGCGGAGAGGAAAGTTGTGGAGGGGCTCAAAGGGAGCGCACATCAGAAACGTAAGAACAAGGTTCAAGTCCCACTGAGGCATCACAAACGGAACAGGAGGGGACATGTGCGTGATGCCCTTCAGAAAACGAGTTACAATAGGGGACTTGAACAAAGAAGGTTGATCAGGCAGCCTTAGAAAGGCTGAAAGGGCAGAAAGATAGCCCTTGATAGTGCCCAGAGCAAAGCCCTGCTGGGCAAGAGAAAGAAGGAAGAGAAGAACCTCACAAAGAGGGGCAGCAAGAGGATCCACAGCCTTTGCTGTGCACCATGCCACAAATTTGTTCCACCTGCAGGCGTATACCGACTTTGTGGAGGGACGCCTGGCTGCCAGAATGACATTACAGACTTCAGGAGGCAAGTCAAATGGCCTCAACTGTCGCCGCTCAATCTCTAAGCATGGAGGTGGAAACTGGACAGGTTCGGGTGGAGGACCGTCCCCTGCTGCTGCGACAGAAGGTCCTCCTGAAGAGGCAGGCGAACCGGGGGATCGACTGACATACTGAGTAGCTCTGGATACCAGTACCTTCGTGCCCAGTCCGGAGCCACAAGGATGGCTTGGGCCCGGTCGCGCTTGATCTTCTTCAGCACTCTGGGCAGAAGTGGTATAGGCGGAAAGGCGTACAATAGACCGCAACTCCACTCGCGACGAAAAGTGTCTCCGAGCGAGTGCCGCCTTGGAAAATCCAACGCGCAGAACTGATGACATTGCGCGTTCTCTTCGGTGGCGAATAGATCTAACCAAGGCTCTCCCCACTGCTGAAAGAGGCCCTGCGCCACGTCCAAGTTCAGACGCCATTCGTGATCCATCATGCACCGACGGCTGAGTTCGTCCGCCCTGGCGTTCAGAGAACCTGCCAGGTGTTGAACCACCAGGGTCACGCCTTGATGTTCCAGCCACTGCCAGAGGCGCAGAGCGTCCTGGCAAAGGGTCCACGACCCCACCCGCCCCGTTTGTTGCAGTAGCACATGGCGGTGGTGTTGTCCGTGAACACCTGCACTACACTCCCCCAAACAGAGGGGAGGAATGCCTTCAGTGCTAGACGAATCGCCCGCAGCTCCAAAAGGTTGATATGGAGCCGGGACTCCGCCGGAGACCAGAGGCCTCTGATCTCCGACTCTCCCATGTGGCCTCCCCAGCCCTGGAGGGACGCGTCAACTACGTGCTCCGGTTGGGGAACGGAGAGGGATCTGCCGCTGACCCAATCGCGGTCCGTGAGCCACCACTGCAGCTGTCTCGCAGTGCCCTCCGAGATCAGGAAATGGTCGGATAGGTTGCCCTGATGCTGGGTCCACTGAAACTTCAGGTCCCACTGCAGAGCCCGCATCCACCACCGGGCGTGATGCACCAGAAGGATGCAGGAGGCCATCAGCCCCAGAAGCCGCAGCATCAACCTGACCGAGACCCGGGACAAAGGATGAAACAGTGGAATCAGAGTCTGAATGTCCCAAACCCGCTGTTCGGGAGGATAAACCCGAAACTGCGCCGAGTCGAGAACCGCTCCGATGAAGAGGAGCTTCTGAGAGGGGCACAGGTGTGACTTCGGCACATTGATGGAAAACCCCAGCAGGTGCAGGAGGTCTGCCGTCGTCTGGAGGTGGCTGACGACTGTTTGGGGCGAGCCCGCCTTCAACAACCAGTCGTTGAGGTAGGGTAAGACTGAAACCCCTAACCTGCGCAGATGAGCTGCGACCACCGCCATCACCTTCGTGAACACCCGTGGGGTGCTGGTAAGGCAGAAGGGGAGCACAGTAAACTGAAAGTGCTCGTGGCCTACTGTGAACCGCAGGTAACACCGGTGGGTCTGCAGGACGGGGATGTGGAAATAAGCGTCCTGCAAGTCCAACACTACCATCCAGTCTCCTGGGTCCAGGGCAGCTAAGACCTGAGCCAGTGTCAGCATTTTGAACTTCTCCTTCTGGAGGAAGCCATTGACGTTCCGTAGGTCCAAGATAGGGCGTAGGCCCCCTTTGCCCTTCTTGGGTACCAGAAAGTAGTGGGAGTAGCAACCACACCCTACTTCTGGCCCAGGAATGCGCTCGATGGCCCCCTTGGCCAAGAGTGCCGTAACTTCCTCCTGCAGAAGTCGCAAATGATCCCCCGATACGCGGTGGTAATGCGGTGGTATGGCTGAAGGGGTCGCCTCGAAGGGGAGTGTTAAAAGTTAGGCTGAAAACCGTCAACATTATCGGCGCCCTCTTGCTCTCCTTAAACCTTTTGTGCGCGTAAAACAGCCGCCATTTTGGACACCATGGCTTCCCCGCTCTCGCCGAGAGCCAGCGCATCTCTCTCTCTCTCTCCTAACTTCGCTGGCAACCCCCCCTGCTTGCACCTGCCTTGAGTCATAAACCCCTCTTCGGCACTGCTCTGCCCCAGGCTCTCATCCTGTTCCCAGCGCGACATCTCCCTGCTTCCCCGTCATGACCTCCGGCCCTTTTGATGCAAACCCCTTTTCCCCGTGTGCCCGTCTGTCTTCCCCGTTCCCAGGCCGACACCTAGCTCTGCCGATACCATTCTCTTGCCCCTCCCCATACAATAGGAAGCTTCCCTCCTCAAAGGACCCCCGAGATGATCAAAGCCCCCCCCATCCCACGAGATCCGATCGAAACCCGCACACTCCGTGAATCGGCGGAATACCCAGCTGCGCAATGATCATCACCTGTTGTGAACGGGGCGGGGACTTCCACTGTAGCCTTGCATGGGAACGGGCTGGGAAGGGGGGATTCTGAGGATGTCTTTCCGTACATCAAAGTATCGACGAGAATGTGTTACATGTAATAAAGAGATAAACTCGTGTATAAGAGGCCAGGCCTCCGGGATGCAGTTAGAGCACCTCAGAACGATACCTTCTGTCCGTTTTCGTTGTGTTCTCCTCCGGAGCGAATAAAAACCTTGTTTCCTGCCTTCCAGTCTCCAGCGCCTGCCTCTTCAATAGTTTAACTTCTTTGTGGGTTCAAGAGGCGACATCGCCGGGCAATAATTAAGGATCTTATATTCTGGTTGGTAGTGCCCCCCCAGTTTGTATTTTTCCACAATTGGCGCCCAACGTGGGGCCCATCAGCGACCCATGGATCCAGTGGGAGAGGTCCTGACGACAAAGTGAACGACTGCAACGATCGGGAACGCGTCTGTCCGATAGACCCTCGTCTGACAGCCGATCATCCGAACTTCACTGGTTCCGAACAGACCTCTCTCGAGTGATCTACGGTCCTGACTGGGAACCATCAGGAGTGCCGCGAGGATAACGAAGAAGAGAGGACGATCGGGCGCTGGATTCGGAAGTCAGGAAACTGTCCATGCGGTCCGGGTAAGGTCGTGTTACCACGACAAATTGCGAAAAAATTGCTTGATTGTTAAATACTAGTATTGCTCTTTTTTGTTTAATTGGAGATTCACTGTCTGCAAACGGAGAAACAACAGGCTCTCTCTTTGCAAGCAGTGGAGGATAGGTAGGGCAGACAACCGTGCTTATTTTTCTCCCCCACTAAATAGTCACCTGAAACTGAGCTGTTGTTCACAAACTATTGTTTCCTGGAGATTCCCTGTCTGCAAACAGGGAAGAGACCACCCTTTTTGCAGATAGTGAAAAAGGTAGGTAACGCAAATCTTTGCGGACCTACTCACTCTCCCCATTGCTATTTGTCGGTCTTTTGTTATCTTGATCCATGAGGGATTCACTGTCTGCAAACGGAGAAACAAAGGTCTCTCTCTTTGCAAGCAGTGGAGGATAGGTAGGGTAGCAGCCGTGCTTATTTTTTTCTCCCTCACCCTATAATTGCTTGAAACTGAACTGTTGTTCGCAAAATTATTGTTTCCTGGAGATTCCCTGTCTGCAAACAGGGAAGAGACCACCCTTTTTGCAGATAGTGAAAAAGGTAGGTAACGCAGATCTTTGCGGACCTACTCATTCTCCCCATTGTTATTTGTTGGTCTTTGGTTATTGTGATCCATGAGGTATTCACTGCCTGCAAACAACGTAGAATAGAAATATTCTGTCTAGTCTTTGCACCTAGTGATAAGATAGGCAGTGCTGACTTTTTAGTCCCTCGTTACGAGCCGTCATGTCTGTCTTCTCCCCATTGATTGGTAGCCTGTTTAGCCCGGACCGCTTATTAGAGATGGACCATCCAGCCCCACTGGAAGGCACCCCTAATAAGGACATGTTCATGAAGCATGGATTGACCGCTATTGCCTATAGTAAACTATGGCATAAATATACAAAACAAGGTCAAGAAAGTCAATGGCCCCTGATAGGATCCTTCGATGATGACAAAATAAAAACGCTAGAAACTGCCCTAGGTAAAAACAAGACAACACCTACTATGCTTGATAGCTTCGGCATGTGGCGAAAAGAAACTGAACAGCGTAAAAAGAAAACTGAGAGTAGGTTGGAAAAAGAGCTGCAAAAAGCAGCCCACCTAGCTGCTCAGAAGCTAAAAAAGGAGATAGAGGAAAGAGAGAAAGCTAAACAGAAACTAGAAAGGGAAACGCCAAGCCAGTGTCCGGTTAGAACCCCCTCCATGCTCTACCCTGATTTACCCTCGAAACGACAAGCCAATGAGGACCTGCTGTTAGGTCCCCCTATCATCTACATGCCCCCTCCATATGCCCCTTCTCGACCATTGGCGCAGCACGCGCCACCCCCAGGTACAAGCGAAGGTACCGCCGCAGCGTCGGCCCCAATGGCCTCTGTGCCAGCCGAACCCCTGGTATTAAAACCCGCATCAACGGCAACGTTAGACGAGCATGAGACTCGAGGGGCCGGCCTTGCAAGAACAAACAGACTAGACAAAGACGAGCGAGCGGGGATCGACAAAATAGCAAGGACACTGGTAGAAAGGAAGGATGATGAAGAGTACATCACAGATATGTTCAGCTCGTACACAGGGAGTCACAGACGACATTTTACCGTACGACTGTGTTATCATGTCTTGAATGCATACGAGGACCGATATCGAGACAAAGGTCCCGAGAGCCTAAGGACTCTGTACCGGAAGGTCGATATCGGGGATGAGGGCGAGTGTGATGTGTCGGACCTCCTTACGCGTACGCTTGAGGTTTTCCGCCACCTCACTGAACGAAAGCCGGGAGCTAAATCCACGGCCCCCGTAGTGACCGAACCACCAACCGAGCAATCTAACACCATGATGCCGATACGTGAGGCTGCCCCTTACTGGGTTCCCCCTCGAGGTACAGGGACTCACGATGATGCAAACAACCAAGATGCGAAGGGAAGGGTAGTATACAACTGGGTCTACCAGCCATGGGACCGGCAAGAGATACTGACATTCCGGAAATCTCTACCCGACCTACGTAAAAACCCCACTGCCTTCTATACTGAATTGGGTACAGCCCTGGGTTCAACTATCATGACCCTGGCTGACATCGACTTGTTCTTCGGGTTATGTCTACCAGCTGATGTGTGGAAGCAAATCCGGAAAGTCGACCACCTTGAGCTGTTCGGACATACCTGGCCACAACTCGATGACTTGGATAAACAACGGGGACCAGGACAAAAGCCATTGAAATCCATTCTAGACCTCCCAGATAAAATTGTAGAGAAATTAAAAACCCTGATCCCAGAAAAGAAAGTGGACTGGTCGATAGTAACAGCCTGTCGCCAAAAACCCCAGGAGGATGTATCGGAATACTTCTCCCGGTTTGAAACGGTGTTCTCCGATTACAGCGGCCAGGACATGACCACTGCAACCGGACACCATCTGTTTGTCCAGAATTATGTTAAGGGCCTATCATTGGACATCTCCCAGAAACTACAGGCCAGCGAGAGTAGTTGGGCAGCCTCCAAACCTACCGCGATTCTTCAAATGGCCCAATATTATGAGCATCAGAAAATTGAAAACGATAGGGCGACAGAGAAAAAGAAGAAAGACTTAAAAGAGAGGGTGATGATTGCCAAACTGCAAGGGGTGACTATAGGACGAGACCAATACCGGGGAAACTACCAGACAAACGCCCCTAAGACTGCATTTCCCCAGGACCGCACTCTGACTCCCTACAGTGGACGCACAGACCTTAGAGATGACCAGTGCGCTTTCTGCAAAGGGACTGGCCATTGGAAATCCCAGTGCCCAGTTCTCCTGGAAATGATCAGGAACAGAGACCCCAGGGATGTAGCAAACGGACCGAGACCTAAGGGAACACAACGAGGGCCCCCAAATGACGCGACTAATGACAGATCAAGCAGACCGAATACGTTCGATCGACCCAGACAGAACCAATATCAACAATCTGACTATGACGACACTCACACCTTTGCATAGGACAGCCAAGGGCGAGGGAGGGATCCAGTCGAGCTCTATGTTGACCAGCAGGGCCCTTATGTCACTGCTAAGGTCCTGGGTACCAAGTCTCCATTTCTGGTAGACACTGGCGCAACACGTAGTGCATTATCTAAACGACTGATTCCAAGGGCACCCTTGTCTGGCTCACTCATAACATCGACAGGTTTCGATGGAACGCCCTCCACCAACCCTTTGTCTGCCCCGATTCTCTTTGACGTAGAAAACAACACCACCGACACCACGTTCTTGCTTTCCTCCAATAGCCCTGACGCCATTATGGGACTTGACTTACTGAAACACTTCCGAGCGACGATTAGGTGTTCTCAAGATGGAGTTCGAGTGTTTCTTTACGACAACCCCGTTCTGCTTAAACATTGTCCCCCCCGACACATGTTTTCCATCACCGACGTCGACGCGTCCCTGCTTGACACCCTACCTCCGTATCTGTGGGCCAAAGCGGATTCGGACGTAGGGCGTATGTTAATTGACCCAGTGCACATTACTGTCCGACCAGACGCAACACTCCCAAAACTCCCCCAATGTCGGATATCGCCAGAAGGCGAGAAGGCATTGGTAATGATTATCCAGTCACTGATAGACGCAGGAGTGGTAGAGGAAGTGGTTAGCAACGTTTGCAACAGCCCTATCTTGCCCATTATCAAGAAGCAGGGAGAGGGAGATGAGAAAGCATACCGTTTCATCATCGACCTCCGAGAGATCAACAAAGTGGTAGTACCCCAGTACCCTGTGGTCTCAGACATCACCACCATCCTGACCTTGATTCCATCCACTGCAACCACCTTTTCCGTCATCGACCTCAAGAACGCATTCTTCTCCATCCCCATCCACCCCGACAGCCGATATCTCTTCGGCTTTACCCTAAAATCCCGCTCATATAGGTTTTGCCGAGCCCCTCAAGGCTACACGGAGAGCCCTAGCATCTACAGCCAGGCCCTCAAAAGGCAACTAGACCAAGTCCGGTTACCCGACGGGGTGGTGTTGGTACAATATGTCGATGACATCCTTTTGGCAGCCGACACCACCCCTCTAGCGGTTACCGCCACCATTCAACTCTTGCACTTCCTTGCGGAAAATGGCCACAAGGTCTCCAAGAAGAAGTTGCAATTCTGCCTACCCCAGGTCACTTACCTAGGCCACCTTCTGTCCAAAGATGGAAGGAAACTCACCCCTGATCGAATCCAGACCATTCTAGACACCCCTGTCCCTAAAACCCAGAAGCAGGTTCGCTCCCTATTAGGCCTCACCTCCTTCTGCCGACAATGGTTGCCAAACTTCAGCCTCGTTGTAAAACCACTGCTCTCTCTCCTAAACAAAGACGTCCCTTTCCCACTCCCTTGGACTCCTGAGTGTCAAACCTCCTTCACAGAACTACGAGATGCCCTTTGCTCAGCCCCTGTCCTGGGTACCCCTGATTACAGGAAGCCCTTCTCCCTTTACACTCACGAAAGGGAGGGGTGCGCTTTATCTGTCCTGACCCAGGCCATCGGTCCTAAACAACGACCGTGCGCTTACTTCTCTGCCACTCTTGACCCTGTCGCCAGAGCCTTGCCTGCCTGCCTTCGAGCTGTAGCTGCTGCTGCAGTCTCTATCCGACAGAGTGAGGGGATTGTACTCTCGAATTCCCTCACGGTACTGGTACCCCATGCAGTCGACACCCTCCTGAACCAAACCAAGACGCAACATCTGACGAGTGCACGACTGACTGGATACGAACTAACCTTGCTTGCCCCCCATATCACCCTGAAAAGATGCACCACACTGAACCCAGCAACTCTGTTACCCCTGCCAGAGAACGACCCCAATGTGCACCCCGTACATGACTGCGTGACTCTTACGGACGAACAGACCAGGAGTAGGGTCGATCTCAGAGACACAGCTTTCCCTGACCCCGACGGGGAGTTGTGGGTGGACGGTTCTTGCATCAAACTCTCCGATGGTACCACTTCCGCTGCCTATGCAGTCACCACGGCTCGAACTGTAGTAGAAACGGCCCGCATCACCCAGCGATCTGCCCAGGCAGCGGAACTGATTGCTTTGACGAGAGCCTGCATCCTGGCAACAGGAACCACGGCGAACGTTTACACCGACAGCCAGTATGCCTTCGGGGTGGTTCACCATTTTGGGCTCCTCTGGAGGGAGAGAGGATACTTGACCTCACACGGCACACCCATTCTGCACGGGGATTTAGTCTCCGCCTTAATCGAAGCTGTCCTCCTCCCCAACAAACTTGCCGTTATCAAATGCCAGGCACACAAGAAGGTGACAGACATTATTGGACAGGGAAATGCACTAGCCGACATCACCGCCCGAACGACAGCAGAAAATAGAACGACAACACGTATGTACGTGACCAGGTCACAAGCAGAAAACTGGACTGACGCCAAGGACACAATTAGAGACATACAAATGGCTAGCACACAACACGAATTGACTGAATGGGCACGGGTGGGATTGAAAGACGATGAAGGCTGCTGGCGGACAAAAGACACGAACAGATGGTTGCTACCTGATTCATACTTGATTCCCATATTAACCATGGCACACTCCCCAGCCCACATAGGATCAGCCCCCATGATCGAACTTGTCTCCAGGGTTTGGCACAATGACAAGATCCCAGATTCCGCCAAACGCCTGGTCCAACAATGCTTAATATGCCTGCAACACAACCCCGGGAAGGGAACTGTAGTACCCCGGGGGGGATTTGGGGTCCCAAACCACCCATTTGAAGTCCTGCAGATGGACTACATCCAGCTAGACAGATGCCAAGGCCTGAAATATGTACTTGTCGTGGTATGCGCATTTAGCAAATGGGTGGAAGCATATCCAACCCGCGACAACACCGCTATGGCCACTGCAAAGGTCCTGTTAAAGGAGTTTTTCCCCCGTTATGGCCTCTGTCGTGTTTTATGGAGTGATAATGGCCCCCACTTCGTAGCCAACGTTATCCAGCTCATCCTAAATGGGCTGGGTATCAGACAGAAATTCCACGCAGTCTTCCACCCTCAATCTGCTGGGCTTGTCGAACGACAACGCCACACTAAAGCTTAAACTGGCCAAAATAGTGGCTACGACGGGCCTGAAATGGCAAGACGCCCTCCCATTGGCATTGCTATCGATGCGCTCTACCCCCACCCGACATCACTTAACCCCTTATGAAGTTGTCTTCGGTCGACCCATGAGCGTCTGGTCTGCCCCGAAACCAACGTCCATTCATGACGTTCCGGATGTCCTAATGTCTGATTATCTGTACAAATTGACTGAAACTTTGTCTGTCCTTCATCAGCAGGTGCGGCAGGCCATCCCCGATGCTTCCAGGGGTCCGGGTCACGCCATCCAGCCGGGGGACTTCGTGCTGATCCGAAACTTTCAGCGATCAAAGAGTTTGGAACCCCGGTGGACGGGCCCCTGGCAAGTGCTGATCACCACTCGGACCGCACTTCGAGTGGAGGGGAAGAAACACTGGCTGCACGCTCATCACTGCAAAAAGGTCTCTCCAGCCCTGGCCACGACAGACACCGTCAACACCCAAGAAGAGCTCCTGAACCGGGACCGACCATCGTTGAGCTGCTACCCTGATACAGAGACACTTGAACTTTCAAAACATCCTGACCCCACTGTGCCATCTCGAGAAGGGTATTTCCTGCGTCGAAAGGAGGGAGCTTCGGCTAAGTAGGCCACGGACTAAGCTTAAGAATCTCAGAACGGTGACCCAAACTACCAAGGGTTACCTGGAGAGAAGCTAAAACTGAGTCTGTGGTCCTGCCCGCTACCGAGCACCTTGAAGACGAAGATGATGGAAGCGCCAGATAAGAAGATGATGGAAGCGCCAAACAAGAAGCCGACTGAGACAACAGGAAATACCCACTACAGAAATCCGAGAACAGACAGACTCCATAGCTCAAAGACAATTGCACTCTTCATCGTAATCCTCCTCTGTTTTCTCCTCATGACTACGCTCTGGATTATGGAAGAACACGCACCTGCTCACGAAACATTCCTAACCACTGCTCAGCCTACCACCACGAAGGAACATTATCTAATTTCGCTCTCTCCTCAACTAAGAGAGAGGCGAAAGGAGTTTTGGAACAACTCTTTCGTGCAGCTACTTCACCAGCACAATCTTGCCACCAACGCCACCAACTGCTGGATCTGTGGGTTGCTACCCCATGCCACTGGACATTCAATACCATTCATCCCTTCACCCTTCTCCGTCCACGGCTCCTGCCTTGCCTGGCTGATCCTCCTGCAAGAGAGCTATACGGAAAATGCCACCTCCAGCAGAGCTGCAGCACATTCTTCTCATGGGGCCGGGCGAAACAAGACAAAGACACACTTCTGCCCGCTGACCCCCAGCGACTCAATCCAAATGGACATTCCGGCCAAAGAACGAATCGAAATGCAGGTGTTCCACAATCCAACCAGACCCACCTTCTCCTATCTGCGGAAACGAACGGCTGCCACTCTGACTGTAGCCCTGACGGTCATCAACGTCACAGGCCACATGTGTGTAGAAGGACTTGGGACACAGCTGGTGGGTCACAGCGCTTGCCGCTTTACCAGAACTTTGGACTCCACGGATCCACCTTCCTTTGTGTCATCCCCAAACATGTATTTCATCTGTGGCACTAAGGCCTACACCTGGCTCCCCAAAGGCTGGGGGGGCACTTGCTACATCTCCTTCGTCCTTCCTCCAACTTATGTGGCCCCAGCGAATCACCACAGGCAAAAACGAGCAAAAGACGTTGAGCAAGCCGACTCAACAGGAGCACAGTTCCTCGATGCTATGAAAGGACTCGTCCCCCTCTGGGGCCCGATGGCAAACAGCCGTGCCATCCGACATTTGACTCAGGCAGTCGAGACAACCATGAACATCACAGCGGGCATCTTTGCCAACAACACTGCCGAGCTCCAAGCGGTCCGTTTGGTGGCTCTTCAGAACCGCCTCGTTCTAGATGTGGTTCTGGCGGACCGTGGAGGAGCATGCCGCATTATTGGGGCCAGCTGTTGTACATACATACCGGACAACTCACCCTCAGTGTACAAAGCCATCGAACATCTTCACAGACTCTCCTCGGAAGTTCACCAAGAGCAAGAAGAATGGTCGCTTGGTGGTTGGTTCTGGGACACCATCAAAAGTTGGGGCTGGAGACTGCTCACCATTATCCTAATTCCCGTAGTTGTAATATGTGGCCTATGCTTAGGGATTCAATGTTTGCCACCTATGTGTTCTTTATGTGCGAGTTGTATTTTTCCCAAAACTGTGGACATTGGAAGCGAACACATGAGGGCATTATATGATGCCGAAGTTAGGAATTTGATGAAAATTGACATTGAGTAAGCAAGTTGGCTAGATATGTTGAAAAGGGAGGACTGTTAAAAGTTAGGCTGAAAACCGTCAACATTATCGGCGCCCTCTTGCTCTCCTTAAACCTTTTGTGCGCGTAAAACAGCCGCCATTTTGGACACCATGGCTTCCCCGCTCTCGCCGAGAGCCAGCGCATCTCTCTCTCTCTCTCCTAACTTCGCTGGCAACCCCCCCTGCTTGCACCTGCCTTGAGTCATAAACCCCTCTTCGGCACTGCTCTGCCCCAGGCTCTCATCCTGTTCCCAGCGCGACATCTCCCTGCTTCCCCGTCATGACCTCCGGCCCTTTTGATGCAAACCCCTTTTCCCCGTGTGCCCGTCTGTCTTCCCCGTTCCCAGGCCGACACCTAGCTCTGCCGATACCATTCTCTTGCCCCTCCCCATACAATAGGAAGCTTCCCTCCTCAAAGGACCCCCGAGATGATCAAAGCCCCCCCCATCCCACGAGATCCGATCGAAACCCGCACACTCCGTGAATCGGCGGAATACCCAGCTGCGCAATGATCATCACCTGTTGTGAACGGGGCGGGGACTTCCACTGTAGCCTTGCATGGGAACGGGCTGGGAAGGGGGGATTCTGAGGATGTCTTTCCGTACATCAAAGTATCGACGAGAATGTGTTACATGTAATAAAGAGATAAACTCGTGTATAAGAGGCCAGGCCTCCGGGATGCAGTTAGAGCACCTCAGAACGATACCTTCTGTCCGTTTTCGTTGTGTTCTCCTCCGGAGCGAATAAAAACCTTGTTTCCTGCCTTCCAGTCTCCAGCGCCTGCCTCTTCAATAGTTTAACTTCTTTGTGGGTTCAAGAGGCGACATCGCCGGGCAATAATTAAGGATCTTATATTCTGGTTGGTAGTGCCCCCCCAGTTTGTATTTTTCCACAGGAGGGAGTAGCCCCTTCGGACGATTTGCAGCACCCACCTGTCCGACGTGACAGTGCGCCAGTGGAAGAGGTGATGGCATACCCTGCCCCCCCACTGGCGTCACATGGGCCTCAAAGCACGGACTAGGAGGGTTTTGAGGCGGATGCTGCGGGGGAAGGTGTGGACTGACCTCGCCATTGTCCCTGACCGCCTCCACGGCGGTTTCCACGGCCGCCACTGCGTTGGATGTAAGTCTGCGGAGCGTGGCTGGCAGCACGTGTGGGGGCGCCCCTTCCTTGGCCACGAAAGGAGCGAAAGGCACCCGTTTGCTGGCGTGGGGCCGAGAGGCCCAAGGACCTGGCGGTAGCCCTGGAGTCCTTAAAGCGCTCAAGCGCATGGTCTGCCTTGTCGCCAAAAAGGCGACGGCCATCAAACGGCATGTCCATGAGAGTATTCTTGACATCAGCCGAGAAGTTGGCGGACATCAACAAGGAGTGGCGACGAATCGCCACCGTCGTTGCCATCGCTCTGCCCAGTGAGTCGCTGGTATCCAGCCCACACCGGATAGAATATCGTGCTGCATCCCGGCCTTCCACAAGGGCCTGGCCTAGTTTAGCCCGTACCTCCAACGGGCATTCTGGCAGCACTTCCGCGACCTTATCCCACAGAGAGTGGGTGTAGCCGCCTCAGGGAGGAGAATACCTTCTTGCCGTATTGCTGATACCTCTTGGATTGCCTGTCAGGCGGGAATGCCGACTGGGAATTGGAGGCCTGGATCACCAGGCTCTCAGGGGTGGGGTGGGTGGACAGGAAACAAGCGTCGCCCGGGGCCGGGCGGTGGCGTCTGGCCACGTTCCTATCTACAGGCGAACCTGTAGCGGGCTTGGACCAAGTGCCCAAAAGAATGTCGGTCAAGGCCTCATTAAAAGGCAGCAGAGGCTCAGCCGAGCTTGACTGCGGTTTAAGGACTTCAGTGAGGAGGTTAGTCCTCAATGTCGCGACGGGGAGTTCAAGGCCCAAGGCCTTGGCCGCCTGCGTCAGCACCACACTGTAGGTTGCCCCCTCCTCCGTAGCCACGGTAGGAGGTGAGACAAAACCAGTGTCTGGCGAGGTGTCCAGAACACTGGCATCCCCCAGTCCACCTGTCCAGTCCTCCTGGGACTGCCACTCCCGTGTCAGAGGGTCCTCAGACCCCTCCCAATTCTCCTTATCACCCATCTCCTGGTACACAGGGGTGTCAAATGATGGGGCCGGTTCATTGAAGTAGAACTCTCCAAACGGTGTCGCCAGCGGCGCCGCTCCGGCGCAGGAACTGGATCGAGGGCGGCATCGGGGACGGCGCCGCCCGAAGACGGCACCGGAGGAGACACCTGAGGGACCGGCGCCGGTGAGGTCGTTAGGTCAACCGGCGACGACCCGGATCCAGAAGCGGATCCAGCGGGGCCCTGCGGCGCCGAGACCGAAGGCGCCGGCAGCGTCGGGGCAGAAGCACCCGACTGCGTCGGAGCCGAAGCCCCCGACCTGCTAGGGCCCCCAGACGGGTCCGCTGGGCCCGAAGGCGCAGCGGAGCCCGTCGGAGGAGTGAGAGACCTCATGGCCATGAGGAAACGTTCGATCTCCTCCGGCGTCGCGCGTGGCCCAGGGACCGGAGGGTATGAGGCCGGACGCGACGCCCGCGACACAGACAGAGCCGCGTGGGCGGTGTCACCCGAACCCCCGGCCGCGCGAGCGTCGGGGGAGTCGGAAGAGCGATAACGTCTCTTCGACTTCTTGTGCTTACCTGACGACTTCGACCCTGAGGAGTGATGTCGACTCCCGGAGCTATGGTGGCTTCGCTCCCGCGACCGGTCCCTCGACCTCCGTCCGGACCGGGACCTTTCACGGCGCGGGGCCAACTGCCGGAGCTCGAGTCGCTTGCGGGACCGCTCCCGCCTAGCTTTCGAAGTTAGGGCCCGGCAGTCAGAGCAGGTCTTGTCGTCATGATCGACGCCAAGACAGTGGAGACACCGACGGTGAGGGTCCGTGACCGACATCAGTCAGTCGCAATCCTCACAAGGCTTAAAACCTGGCATCCCTACCGGCACCGTTCGGAGTTGAAGACTCGAAAGAATGATCAAAAAGGATCAAAAAAGTTTTAGTCAAAAAATGACTAAGGTACCACTTTTTCCGGATCTGCGCTGCTGGCGCGGAAAAAAGAAGAACTGATGTCAGCACGCGGAGGCGGCGTCTAAGTACTCCGATGGCGTCATCACGGCGCCCACGACGACGGACGCGGAGCCGCAGACGACGCCTACCGACGCGCAAGGGTACTGCTACGCAAAACTTTCCGGTTCCAGTGTGACGCCTGGGGATATTCGAAGGTAAGGAATCTATCACTAACTTGTCTCTTTCAGATTCTAGAATATAAAATAGAACTAAATAATATTTTTATACCAACAAATTGGTCTGAGTTCAGTCTTTGAGTATATGACATAATTTCTTGCCTGAGTGTGTACAATAAATGCTTAAAACTACCCTCTGAGAAAGCCTTACTGCTCGGCCACACTACAACAAATAGAGAGTAAGGTATCTACTTTTACCTCTGCCTACCTTTGGGGATCCACTGGACTCTGTGCACAGTGTACCTTACTTTGGTATAGTATATACAGAGCCAGCTCCGTACAGCAGTGGCGTAGAATGCTTTGGTTTTCAGTAAGGTGGTATCTATTGTATTGGCATAGAATGCAGTGATTTAGAGTAAAGTGTCACAGAACGCAGTGGTGTAGAGTGGCGCTGCATAGTGCACAGCAGCAGAGAAGGGTATAGTGTTGTAGAGTAGACTGTCATAAAGTGAAGTGGTGTATAGTAGAGTGGCGTAGAGCACATTGGTGTGGAGTGGTGTAGAGTAGAGTGGCAAAGAGAGCAGTGGCACAAAGAATAGAGTGGCATAGAGTGCAGTGACGTAGAGTACAATGGCATAGAGTGCAGTGGTGCACAGTAGGGTATAGTGGTGTACAGTGCAGTCATGCATAGTAGATTGCCGTAGAGTGCAGTGGCATAGAGTGCAGTGACAGAGTGGATTGGCGCAGAGTGGAGTGGCGCCAAACGGAGAGGCATGGCGCAGAATGTAGTGGCGCCAAGTGGAGTGGTGCTGAGTATAGTAGTGTGGAGTAGATTGTTTCAGAACAGAGAGGAGTGGTGCATGGTAGAGTACTGTGGTGTAGAGTTGACTGGCATAGAGTGCAGAGTAGATTAGACTGGTGTGAAGTGCATTGCATAGAGCAGTGTTGCAGAGTAGAGTGGCATAGAGTGGAGTGGCGCAGAGTGCAGTGGTCTAAAGTGAAGTAGCAAACAGTGCAGTAGTGCATAGTAGAGTAGTGTGGGGTAGAGTGCTTTGGTATAGAGTAGAGTGGTATAGAGTAGAAAGGCATAGAGTGAAGTGGCATAGAATGAAGTGGTGCAGAGTACAGTGCAGTGATGCAGTGTGGCATTGAGTAGCATACTGTGGAGTGGTGCAGAGTAGAGTGGGACGGGGTAAAGTGGAGTAGGCATGGGGTGGTAGCGCACTGCCATTACAGACAACACTTCAATTGAAATGGCCATTACATTTGCAAAGACATACAGTTCTACTGATAGAACTATACAGTGCACAAACGATAATGAGTGGAAATATCATCTAGTGTATTGATTAGTTATGACATTACTGGAACTGTTGTCCCCTGAGGCGGAAAGCCGGGGGTTAGGTTTAGAATTTTAAAAACGCTATTTACAAAACTATTACTTGTGTGTGGGAAAATTGTGATTACTACAAATTTTCTTTTTATTTTCACCTACTTCCTTGTTCCCTCGTCAGGGCTCGAACCCCGCCTTCACGCAGGCGCGCACAGTGGCAGACGCCATTTTAGGCGTGAAAGAGGTGAGCACACTAGCTGCTCCCTGTAGCCCGCCCCTCCCAAGTACTTAAGGCGCAGTAAGAATCGGCGCGCATTACTGGAACTGTTGTCCCCTGAGGCGGAAAGCCGGGGGTTAGGTTTAGAATTTTAAAAACGCTATTTACAAAACTATTACTTGTGTGTGGGAAAATTGTGATTACTACAAATTCTTTTTATTTTCACCTACTTCCTTGTTCCCTCGTCGGGGCTCGAACCCCGCCTTCACGCAGGCGCGCACAGTGGCAGACGCCATCTTAGGCGTGAAAGAGGTGAGCACACTAGCTGCTCCCTGTAGCCCGCCCCTCCCAAGTACTTAAGGCGCAGTAAGAATCGGCGCGCATTACTGGAACTGTTGTCCCCTGAGGCGGAAAGCCGGGGGTTAGGTTTAGAATTTTAAAAACGCTATTTACAAAACTATTACTTGTGTGTGGGAAAATTGTGATTACTACAAATTTTCTTTTTATTTTCACCTACTTCCTTGTTCCCTCGTCGGGGCTCGAACCCCGCCTTCACGCAGGCGCGCACAGTGGCAGACGCCATCTTAGGCGTGAAAGAGGTGAGCACACTAGCTGCTCCCTGTAGCCCCACCCCATCTCTGCCCTATATGATGGAGTCCCCTCCCTGCCGGCGCAGCGGGCGGGCGCAGCGGGCGCGCCAAAGGCAAGCCCGTCTGCGCCCGTCCGCGGCCGGACGGGCCCAGGGGCCAGGGACGCTGCCGCCGGGATCTCTTACACTCCCTCGGCACTAAAGAGCCTACAATCCTACCCATGCTCTCTCCCGCCCGCCGTCAGAGACGGTATCTCTACACTGGGAATCACGGGGAATACTCCCCTCCACCTGGGATCAGATGTGTCACCTATTCCACCTGCCAACACTGAATCACACATCCGAATACTATACCTTAACACCCGTTCTCTCGTAAAACACCAAACTGACATCTTCCTCCTACTCTTGGCTGAAAGTCCAGATGTTCTCTTATTATCAGAAACATGGCTCACCGACGACTCCCTCCCTGATATCTTGGCTGCATTACCACCAGACTACTACCTGCTGAATGCTAATCGCCTCGGGGGCCGTCACGGTGGTGGGGTGGCAGCGGTAATTCGCAAGAATCTAAAAATCATAACCACCGCCTCCATGATCCTCCCCGAAGTGGATAACCTGGTTCTCAGCGTGGGAACTGAGGTGGGTGCAGTTACGATCATAATACTCTACCGCCCCCCCCTCCCTATGCCTTCTTTCCCTTCATCCTTCACTGAGCAGCTTGCCAATCTCACCACCTCCTCCCCTCGTATCGCCATTTTCGGCGATTTTAATTACTGGTTCCAACACAAGGATGCGGGGCCGCATGCCACTGAGCTATTTGAAACTCTCTCGAGCCTCAATTTTACACAACTTCTTAAGTTCCCCTCCCATAGCGGTGGCCACATCCTCGACCATATCTGGACTCACGGGGTGAAGTCCTCCTGCCCACAGATCACTCCCTGTGTGTGGTCGGACCACTCCTTGATCGAGACAATAATCTCTGTCAATGGTAACATCAGGGCCCCCCCTCGGGAGGGTGGTGTTGCCCGCAAGTGGAGGGCTGTCAACTCCTCCGAATTTCTCTCCCATCTGTCCCAGTCCTGTCCCTCCCCCCCTAACGATATCTGCATCGATGAGCTAGACGGTAACATCTCTCACTGGCTTACGTCAGCTAGCGATATCTTTGCTCCGCTAACTAAGTTTTCCCGCTCTCGGCATAGTAACTCCCACAAATGGTTTGACTCCCAACTAAAAACCCAACACCTGGAACTACGCCAATTGGAGCGTAAGTGGAGAAGAGCCTACTGCAATACGAGCAGAATCACCTATGTGGCCGCCCGTAACAAATACAAAAAAGCCATCACCACGGCCAAAACAGCATATGCCTCTAAAAGAATCCTATCTGCCCCCTGTAAATCGAAGGAGATTTTTAGAATCCTTGATGAATTTACCTCTGACCCTAGGACGCTCCCGACCCAGGCTCCTTCTCAGGAGTCATGCAATGCTCTCAGCACGTTTTTCTTGGAGAAAATCGTCACAATCAAGGATACTATCCCGGCCCCCTCTCCTGGCACTGACTCTGTTTGCTCCCCCCCCAATGCACTTTCTCTCACACACTTCCCCCTTCTTGATTCAAAATCTTTGGCCACACTAGCCGCTCGGGTTAAGTCCGGCTCTCCGGACGACTGCTGCCCACCATCCATACTACGGGACATATGCCTCTCTCTCCCAGACAGTATTCTCCCTCTGCTAAACTCTTCTCTCTCTTCTGGCTCGGTGCCTAGCTCTTTCAAGGCAGCCGTTCTGGTGCCTCTATTGAAGAAACCTGGAGCCGACCCCGCAGCCTTGGCAAACTACCGGCCTATCTCCCTTCTGCCCTACTTCGCTAAAATTCTGGAAGCCCACGTCACCACCTGTCTCTCCCAGTTCATCGAGAGCTCCAACTTTCTTGAAGCCAACCAGGCCGGTTTTAGACCTGGCCACTCTACTGAGGTAGTGATCTTGGCCGTGTTGGATGCTCTAAGAGTCGGCGCTGACAAGGGTACCCCCCAGGCCCTGGTTCTCTTAGATCTGTCAGCCGCCTTCGACACGGTGGACCATAACATCCTTCTCCACCGTGTCGAGCAGGCCGGCATCCAGGGCCTGGCACTGGCATGGGTTGAATCCTTCCTGACCGGGAGGTCTCAGACAGTCAGCCTGGGTAATTACAGGGCACCCAGGGAGCGTTCACTCTGCGGGGTTCCCCAGGGCTCCTCCTTGTCTCCTCTCCTCTTCAACTTGTATCTCCAACCTCTTCTATTCTCTCTGAGGCAGTGGGACGTCACCGTCTTGAATTACGCTGACGACCTGCAACTCATCTTTCCTCTTGACTCTCCTTCTGCTATTTCTAACTTCCAGGCGGTTATGGTCCACATTCTTCAGTGGATGAGCCAGAACCAGCTCAAATTGAATCCCGGGAAGACGGAGCTCCTTCTCCCTGGTAAGAGCTCCACCCACTGGGGTACGCACTTCTGGCCGGCAGAGCTTGGCCCCTCTCCCACCCCTGTGGCCTCGGTGAAGAGTCTCGGGGTCATCATTGACTCCGAGCTATCCCTCAAACCCCAAATAGGGACGGTGGTCTCTTCCTGCATGTATCAGCTGCGCAGGATCAGAAAGGTGGCTTATCTTCTGACCCCCGAGGCCCTAATTCAAGTCATCATGGCCCTTGTCCTCTCCCGCTTGGACTTCTCGAACTCACTCTATCACGGTCTGCCTAAAGTCTTTCTTTCCAGACTACAGCTCGTCCAGAACCAAGCGGCGAGACTGGCCTTCGGGATCCCGAAATGGCAATCTGCCAAACCCCTGCTCACCAAACTACACTGGCTTTCGGTCACGTCGAGGGTAGCCTTTAAGATTGGCTGCCTCACTTTTAAATCTCTAACCGGCCCCTGCCCTGCCTTTTTGAAATCCCTTATCAGTCCCTACTGTCCCTCTCACAACCTCCGATCCTCTCACCTCCGTCTCCTGGTTGTTCCCTCCTTTAAACTCTGCAGAATTGGTGGCCGGAGATTTGCTCTCTTGGCCCCCAAGTTCTGGAACTCTCCCCCTCCTTCGCTCAAACTCTCCAACTCGCTCACCCTATTTCGTAAATCCTTAAAAACCTGGCTCTTCCCACAAACCGGTTAAATCTTCTCCGCCTCCCTCAGTATCAGATTAGCGCCAGGAAACCCACGGTGACAGAGCGCTTTACAAGCACCCCCTTAACATAACATAACATAACAGTATTAAAATATTTGTTCTACCCCACTTTTTTGTTGAAATCGTTTTCATTAACTTTTTGTTTTGTTTTGCACATTATCAATAAAGCATACAATCAGAACAACGCTCTAGTAGCAGGTGGAAAAAGAAAGAAAAGTGGTTGCCAGTAGCACGGTGCACAGTAACTAATAGCAACAGGAAAACTGAGATTTAAGGTATGGTAAGTACATCAAATCATGAGGCAATATCTCAAGAAGGACAGAGCAGTGCTGACAAATCACGGCACCAGGTAGCATGTGAATAATTCAGGTACAGTGCAGTTTAAACTCAACTGGGGACATAGGGCACAACAAAATGAGGACAACGTAAGCGAAGGAAGAGTAGGGGAGAGTCGCTCAAGACCTGCTGCTGCATCCAATGTAGCCGGGGGCCAAAGACAGCCAATACCTAGTGACAGTGGGACTCTGAGACAGAGGGGCTAAACCAGTTCGGCTGTCGGCGTTAGTCTGTATTCACGCCAGTGGGGGATACACCCTGAGTGATAACCCTTTGTGATGTAGTCGGGTTCCCTGTGTCCTAGGAGTTTGGGACCATTGCATCCCATTGAAGTGCCAGGCAGAACATACGAATGCCAAGCAGGTCCTCTCTGGGTAGCGCCGCACCCTCCGATTTCGCCCAGTTAATCAGGGATCTGCGCCCAGCAAGTGGGTGGGGCGACAGGGGGGATTTCCATCATTTGGTGATCAAGCGTTTGGCCGTTATTAGACCCAGGTCTAGAAACCGTGTGGCAGCTCTATATTTCTTGTTTCTGCTGAAGAGGGGCAGTGCAGGACATGGGCTTCCCAAGTCGGGGAAAGGTGCGGGAGGTGCAAGCTGTGAGGGTGACCGTCACAGCGTTCCAGTAGTCCGTCAGAACCGAGCAGCCCCAAAGCATGTTGGCATCTAATTGCCGGCAAGGGGGACAGGCCGCATCTATGCGGAGGAAGAACTTGTTAATTTGGGCTGGGGTAAGGTAGGCCTGATGTAATATGAAAATTTATATCTGCTTAAATCGCTGGTTACGGGGATGCAGGTCGGGGTGCCCCGGGCAGCCGCCCACTTCCAATCTGTAAAAGCCCTCCCCAGGGCTCCCTTCTAATGAAGTCGAGGTCGGGTGAGATCTACCTCCGTGTTTTATCGAAGTGAAGATGCTAACCAGTGCGTGAGGTGTCTTCCTTTCCCCAGCACGTGAAGGTACTGCAAAGTGTGGTGTGTGGGAGGTTCCTGAGCGAGTGTACCCTATTTGGACGCTAATTAAGCTAGGAGTGTTCTATATAATAGAAACTGCCCAGGGCATAGGTTTTCCTCTGCTAGGAGTTCTTGGAATGGGATGAGAGTGCCCTCCTGAAAAAGGACCCCCACATCCTGTATCCCTTCCGAGGCCCAGTGATGCAACTCAGCCACTGACGTTTAGGTGTCCCCGTGTGGAGTTCCAAGCAGCGGGATAGTGGGCCCGTATGGGACGGTGGTTCTAGTGAGGAAAAGACACCTACAGAAGCATTTGTATGCTACAGTGAGAAGAGTATTGGGGTCCGAGTTTGGAGCAAGGATGGAAAATTTGTAAAAGGCTTCTCAGCAGCAGCGGGAGTCCGGTAAGTAGCGGGAGAACATGGGGGGCGTGGCTTGGAGCTCGGCAAGATGGCCGCACTGTAGTGCAGCTCTGCCAGCCATCATCGGACATCCTTTCAAAATCCTGCCCCGGCCCTGTGGTTGGGACCGATAACCCCGGAACTGAGCTGTCCTAGATGAGAGCGTTCTAGCGACACCTTTTGCTGCCGTCTCCTTGCTGAGATTGAGGGTTTCTGACACCACGTGGCTGCCCGGGGACGCCGAGATAATGGCGGACCGACTCCACTGACCGGCGTGACAAGCGAAGATACCGGCATCGGCCCGAGGTCTGAGCGCTGTTGAGAGGCTCCCGAGGATTGCCCAGACAGCGAATACCCAGGCTGGGGTCTCGGACACTGCCCAGAAGAGCCGTCGAGAAGCGGTAAGGCGGGCAGGGAGACGGCCGCGGCTGAAGCCCGGGGGAGACAGCTACGCAAATCTCCGGCGCTGTGGGGCGTCACGGGCCGCGCCGCTGGGAGGCGCTGAGCCGCGGAGGACAGAGGCTCTGAACACTACCCCCCCCTCCCTTGCCATCGGCCATTACCGGGTGGGAGTCGTGGACACTGAATATCTCGTGAGGGGCGACGGCGGTGCCCCCCCTCCACCGGGGAAACACTGAGTGAGGGCACCGTGACTTCAGCACTGGGGCAGTGAGAGAGACATTTGTGGGCGCCGGGGCTGACGCTGCATGCACCCTGGTGTTCATCGGACTGTGGAAGAACAATTTAGCAGGTACCCTGCCCCTGCGGTCCTTTGCTAACGCACTCCCCACTACCTAGCTGGGCCTCATTGCACCATTGGCACCACGTGCGGGCGCGGGCCCAAGACTGCACTTTCACCGGGACTGGAGACTGGCGCCATTTGTGAGCGAGCTGCACAGAGCCCACGAGACCTGTCGCATATAATATACGGAGGCGCACCTGTACACCCGGCAGGGGTTGAATTTGGAGATAGCGGCTGGGAGGCCACACTGATCACCGCTTCCACTAAGAGTCCACGCGCTTTCGAACGGCGTAATCGAGAGCGGAGTGCAACGCATCAGGACAGCCTTGCGCCGAGAAACCAGAGACATGGGCAAGCCCGACAGAAATCAGCCCCGGCTGAATTTTGAACTGCGCAAAGGGAACAAACCGGGGCAAGCTGCGAACTCGGACTCTGAGATAGATTCGTCGGCAGCACCCCCCACGGCTATTGAAAAATCACTGGCGGCCATACAGGCAAGTCTTCAAGCCATCGACGGGAAGATCGAAGCGCTGAATGGTAGGATGGATCGATTCTCGACGAAACTGGATAAACACGCGGTACGTATAGGAGAAGCGGAACAACGCATCACTGATACTGAAGATGGACTCCAACAGTGGCAGAGAAGACTTCAGACATTACTAAACTGCTAGAAATCATCCAAGCCAAAAATGAGGACATTGAAGCGCGATCACGTCGCAAAATTATCCGCGTTTTAGGACTGCCTGAGTCCACCAATGTGGGGAGACTGGAAGATTATGTAGAGGCGATGTTGCAGGAAATTTGCGGAAAAGATGAACTTCCTCCTCTCTTTGCGATCGAGCGCGCACACAGATCTTTGGCGGCGCGGCCTCCTCCGGGGGCACCTCCGCGGCCCATTATAGCCCGCTTGCTAAACTTCAGAGATCGTGACACTGTTCTACGGATAACAAGATTAAAGGGCTCGATTACTTATCTAGGAAACGCACTATCCTTTTACCCAGATTTCACTGCAAATGTACAAGCAGCACGCAAGGAATTTCAAAACGTTAAAAAGTTGTTGCAGAAAGAACAGATTCCATATGCAATGCTATATCCTGCGCGTCTGAGAATTGGCAAAATGGAAGAGGGAAAGATCTTCACGAAGCCCAAACATGCTATGGAATACGCACGTACGTTGAGACGCCAGAGACGAGTCCGCATCCCCTACCTCGGACATTGATGAATGAACAGTAAGGTGGTGCAGGCGGAGTTTCGAGTGGGATGGACGGTGGGACTGCTGGGGGGAGAGAGGGGGCGGCTATCCTCGGAGGGCGGCTTATCTAAGGGGATGGACATTGCTTGCTCCATGATTATCTACACTATAGCAAGGTCCCGCGATTCACGGGGTTGGTGGGGGCGATAATACATGATGTCTCCTCTCCCGATATCACCCGGGAGCGGTTACAGCTGCCAAAATCCCTGATGGGTGATCCCCGATGGGTCCTGCTCTTGTTCAAATTGAGGTTGTTTGGGGAGTTCTATGAGGGTCATGTCTTTAGCAGGTTGGGGACGCTGAAGTGGGAGGAGGGGATTATTTTCTGTTTTCTGTGCCAAAAGTTTATGTAGTCGAAGTGATTGCATTAAATTGTCACATATGTAAGTACCACGTAAATACATCTTTGGTATATGGAGGTTATATTGTACTCATGCATTACATATGACGGGGGGACACATATAATTGCATTACGTGGAATGTCCGGGGCCTCAATACTACGTAAAAAATCAGGCAGGTATTGGCGCAACTAGACAGGCACAATGTCAAACTTGCGCTATTGCAAGAAACCCACCTGACGAAAGTAACAGAGGACAGAATAGCCAGGCGCTGGGCGTCTTATAGATTAGCATCCTCTTATTCATACGCTAGGGGGGTCCTTATTCTAGTTAAGAAAGGAGTACCGTTCACGTCTATCAGAGCTAGCACAGATCAAGAAGGCCGCTGGGCAATGACACTGGGGAAATTGGGCAATGTATTAGTAACCATCATCAGTTTTTACGGGCCAGTAGTGGACGACACTAGTGCCTACCAGAACATGTTCAGGGAATTGCGGTCATGGCCCGAGACAGACATCATATGGGGAGGTGATCTCAATACACATCTGAATCCCACGGTGGTCAAGTCTAACCCACAAGGTGCGAGGATGGTTAAAGTTGCTAAATGCATTAAAGACGGCATGTTAGAGTTTGGGATGGTGGACACCTGGCGACAGCGACACACAGATGTCTTAGCAGGCACCCACATCACGCCTGCGACAAATAGTCGGTCCAGACTGGATTATTGGCTACTGAGCGACGGGGCGAATAACTGGGTAACAGCGGTCCATACCCTCCCGAGAACACTATCTGACCATAACCCTGTATTCCTTACATTATGCATCCCTCAAAACCCCCATGAACCGTTCACATGGCGGTTTCGTGCAGAATCATTACTTGACCTGTTATATGCTGACACCATCAAACACGAAATTACCCATTATTTTGAGACGAACATGGGGTCGGTAGAAAGTCAAGAGACACTGTGGGAGTCCTTCAAGGTCAGGCAGGAGGTTAGGGGGGCATGTATTAGTACTTCAGCGGGGATACTAAAGGACATATGAGGCAGACTGACCACATTAGAGCGGCAACTAAGTGAGCTAGAAGTTCAATATGATCACACACCTTCGACGGCCACACTTACTAGCATACATGAACATATCACGGAGTACAACACCCTTGCTGATACGCAGATAAAGTACCTATCGAAGCGATACGTTGCCAGACGGTACGTCGAGGGTGGACGCCCTAGTAGATCCCTCGCTGGCAGACTACAAAGTAGATCATGCCATCTCCCAGTTGAGTGTGTGGTGGATGACGCTGGACAGGCCCACTTCTCTTCAGACGCCATAGTAGAACAGTTTCGGCAATTCTATTCCTCGCTATACTCGAAGGGCGGAATGGATGAGCAGGCTATGAATGACTATCTTGATGACATAGCATGCGCTTGGTTGTCGGACGAACACCGGAAATACCTTGACCTTCCGCTGACGGAAGAGGATGTGACTGACGCCGTCAGCTCGCTCCCGAATGGTAAAACTCCTGGGCCGGACGGGCTCACTGCTGAATTCTAAAAGGACATGCTGATTCTTGGCGCCTCATCTGCTACGTATGTACGCAGAGGCGTTCGACTCGGGCCGCCTCCCTCCCTCACTACGCCAGGCCATGATCATTACCCTTCTGAAAAAAGATAAACCCCCCGAATATTGCGAATCATACCGTCCATTATCTCTTATAAACCTAGACGCCAAAATTCTGGCAAAAATCCTCGCCTCAAAACTGCAACCATTAATGTCACTGCTGGTGCTCCCAGACCAGGCTGGGTTCATTCCCGATCGTTCCACTTCCCTTAATCTGCGCACCATCTTTGCCATGCAACACGTACTGAAGCCAGACCTCCCAGCTGTAGCAGTACTACTAGACGCCGCCAAGGCGTTTGACTCCATAGAGTGGAGATACATGATATATATTTTACGGAGAATGGGATTCCCCCCCATTTTTACACGCTGGATCCAGATACTGTACACCGAACCCACTGCAAGGGTGAGGGTGGGCGGGGACACGTCTGAACCGTTTGATATTAGTCGCGGTACACGCCAGGGGTGCCCACTGTTCCCACTACTTTTTGCTATCGTGCTGGAGCCACTGGCATGCAAAATTCGGCAGACCCACAGAGAGGCAGCTCTGAACTTCCACAACCGGCCGGTAGGGATCTCAATGTATGCGGACGACATGGTCCTCTACGTTCGCGAACCGCAAACGCACTTATCGTCTGTCCTCCGAAAATATGTGAAGTTTAGCTTATTCTCTGGTCTTCATATCAATTGGGGTAAATCCGTCATTATTCCCCTGACTGCTGCTACCACCCCATCTACGGTTGAATACCCACTGGTCTGGTCTGCTGATCCTGTTAAGTATCTGGGAATATGGATTCATAGAGACCCCGAGACAGTTGTCACAGCCAACTAAGGCGCGGCGTACACGGCCCTAGTCGCGCAAGTCGACAGATGGCTAAGTCTTCCGCTGTCATTAGCGGACAGGATATCAGTCATAAAGATGGTGATACTCCCTAAATTCTTATACCTGTTCTGCAATATACCGATTCCGTTGACCAAACATTTTTTCCGGACTGTTCAAACACAGGTACTGCGACTTGTCTGGGGAGGTAAAGCACAGAGAATCAGTTGGAGTACACTCTCCAATTCATAAACTTTATTCGATTCACATAAGAATCATAAAAGTCAATTAATACATTTCAGAACATACTTTAAAATTCATTTAGAAGCAGTTTTTAAATTTGTACAGTAAATTAATAACATACATTGATTAATAGGGAAAGTTATGGCCCATTGCTTATTCGATCAGGTTCAAATAATCATGAAAAATAAAGCAACAGTATACATGAGCAACAAAACTGATACTGAGTACACTCTCATTGACGTATGAAAGGGGTGGGTTTAATGCACCGGGTTTTTATGTATATTATCTGTGCTGTCAGGCACAATACGCCTACTACTGGTATCGTCCTCATGACTTCACACCACACGTAGCGGTGGAAGAGGGGGATGCGCATCCAATATCACTGAGGGGCATCATAACGCTCACCCATAGGCACATTCCCAGGGCAGAAATCAACACTTTGAATGCCACGATAGCGGCTTGGCAAGCGATTGGACGGCGAACACAGAAGCTCCCATTGTATGCCCCTGCAATGCCTATAGAGGGACACGCAGCGTTGTCGGTGGCCCAAGATAGGGGATCAACACAAGCACTTCATGAGGCAGGCATAACATGTATGAGTGACCTATTCCCGGAAGGTACATACATCACAAGGGATGATTTGTCATATATCCACAATCCCACACTGCTATTTCAGTTCACTTGCTATCGTTTGAGACGAGCAATTAAAGATCATTACACTTGCTTCCCGGCCGAACCAGAGACACTGTCGGCTCTGCAGCTCATACTCACGTCCCCAACAAGAAAGAAACTGATCACTAAATTATACAAAGCAACACAACAGGATACACCATTGCACTCTGGGGCTAGCCTCATCCGCTGGAATGCTGAAATAGATCCCCCCATCACAGAGGAGGAATGGATGAAGGTATGCTCAATTACGGGGAGATTGACATCAAACAGTAACCTCCGCATTATTCACCTCAAATTCATCCATCAAACATACTACACTCCTCACAAACTGTGGAAGATTGGTCTCAGGGAATCAGCTGAATGTAAGCGATGTGGGCTAGGGGAGGCCGGTTTCATACATTTAGCATGGCAGTGTAAGCCAGTTTTTCTTTACTGGGAAAAGGTTTTAGCACTTATTACTGTAATGACAGGTCTAACTCTGCATAACATTCCATCGCTGTGTTTGTTGGGTCATGATCCCCAATTGCAGGGTATGATGGGTAGATTCGTACTCCTGGCCCTGCTATTGGCGAAAAGACGCATCCTGTTTACATGGGATAGTAGATTGCATCCTAAAGCGGACAGCGAAAGGATATGGTGTACTGAAGAGACCAGCTGGAGACATATGCCGAAGAGCTCCCACTCTCTTCACGGCCCAGAGATATGTGGGCCCCATTGCGGGAGTATTTATTGACCTGTGCTGATCTGAACGTGACCACTGTGGACTACAAGTTTAATATTTTTTGCGATGCCCAGATAGATGAGTTTTAAAATGTGGGGTACTGGCCATGGGAAATGCTTTTATACCTTGAAACTGACAATTTACCTCTGCTGGATGTATAGTGCTCGTTCTTACATACTGTCTAATGTAACCTTTGGCTTTGTTATGTTGAAGTTCAATGAGTATACAATGCTGATAATCTTCGCCTGGACAGGCATATGTTGTACGATTCTGATATGCTCAAAATTTCATAAATAAAAAAAAATTTAAAAATGTAACGGGAGAACATCCACCTGCCGATCCACTGCAGCTGGGAGGCCAGGTAGTAATGCTTGAAGTTGGGTACCGCTAGGCCACCCAGCTTGGTAGGCAGATAAAGCTTTCCCATGGACACTCTATGGCGTGATGTCCCCATATGAAGCCTTGCACCACCTTTTCCGATTGTTTGAAGAAGGGGGGAGAGATGATAAGGGGTAAATTGGCAAAGTAATGGAGAAGGCGGGGAAGAACCACCAATTTGACCAAGGCGATTCTACCAGAGATCGCCAATGGGATAGTCTTCCTGAAACCCATCTGAGACCGAATTGCCGTGGTAGCCTGGAGCACGTTCCTGTCGAAGAGGTCGGCTTTTGTGGGATGAACTTGAACCCCCAAATAGCGAAAAGGTCAATGCACCAGGTCACAGGCGTCCCCCCCTTAGTGTGTAGCCGGATAAGGAATATCCTCCAAGAACGGAGAAAGTATGTATTTTGCCGGGTTAACTCGCAGTCCTGTGGCACACGCAAAATGGCTAAGGGCTTGATCAAGGGAGGGGGGATGTCATGACGGTCCCGAGCATATAGCAGCAGATCAACTGCGTAGAGCGAAATGGTGTGAATGCCATTGCCTAGCTCAATCCCCATATCGACATGTGCGCGGATATGGGCCTCCAGCGGCTCCACCGCCAACGCGAACAGAAGCGGGGACAACAGGCATCCCTGTCGGGTTCCACGTCACACCCAAATCGGATCCGAGACATATGGGCCTGTCAAAACCCAAACCGATGGATTATTATATAGTGGTTGCACCAAACCAAGAAAGTAGAGACAAACCACAAAACGAGCCAGAACAGCAAAAAGGAAGTTCCAGGCAAGCACCATGCAACCTGAGCTTGGCCAGTCAATTGGGGCATATTTCGCCACCCGAAAAAAGCACTGTATGTTCAGGGCCTTATTACGCTGCGGAACAAAGCCATTCTGGTCAGAATGTACTAGATCAGGGACTAGCGCAGCCAGCCGGTTGGCCAAGACTTTTGCCAGGAACTTATAATCTGTGTTCAATACTGCAATCGGTCGATAGGAGCAGGGCGACGCGGGGTCCTTACCAGGTTTCAACAAAGACACCACATTAGTGGTAGGCATGGTTGGTTCCAAGATTGCCTCTATGTACATCGAGTGGAGGAGCGGCACCAAATATTCCGCGTAGGTTTCGAAAAACTCAGTTGGGAGGCCGTCTGGCCCCGAAGTTTTGCCAAAGGACAAGGAACGCAATGCGTCTCGTATTTCGTCTTCAACTAGAGGGAAGTCCAGCTCCAGGGATTGGTCTTATCGTAAGGGTGGGCAACTCCACCATGTCCAGGAAGGACCCCACATCTTGGGCGTTGCCCGTCAGGAGGGTCTCATATAGGCTAGTGTAGTGTTCAGTCATCAGTGCGTGAATGTCTCTTTGGGTGCTTCACTCTCGGCTAAGGTCATAGAGTAAGAACTGTATGAGGCCCTGGGGAAGCTCTTGTCTAATCAAATAAGCCAGCAGCCTCCTAGCTTAGTCCACGGCAGAGTGAGAACGAATCGAATGCGCCACACCTTAGGCGGTCCAGAAGAGCCTCCCGCTCGGTATTGGCAGCATCCAGGCGCTGTTGTCGAGCCGGGTTGGAGACAACCTGCGTCTCGAGTAAGAGCAGCCATCCCTCAATGTGGGCCAGTGAGGTGTCTGGTTGTCCTAGACAATGACCCCTTACTACCACCTTAAAGACCTCCCATTCAGTGAGAACAGAGTCTGTGGATCCGATTTTAAGTGCGAAATAACTAGCTATCGCATATTCCAGCAAGCTTCGGAAGCCGCGTTCTGCAGGCGCCGGACCAGAATCGGGGGTGGGGAGGAGGGGGGTGGGGGGGCCGGGGGAGGGGGGCGGGGACATGCACATCATCAAGGGATTATGATCGTAGTGTGTCCAACCAGGGTAATCAGTTGTCTGTATCAAGGGTAGGAGGGCAGCAGATGTAAGTATATGGTTGAGGCGCACATGTAACTTATGGACCGGGGAATAAAATGAGTATACACTGGAGTGAGGATGAAGTTCCCACCAGATGTCCGAAAGAGCCCAGTTACCCAACCAGGTTTTTAAAAGGTGAGCATTAGAGGAAGCTGCAGTACTAGTGAGAGGGGGAAAGGAGCGGTCAAGGGAGACGTCGAGCCCTGTGTTAAAATCACCTCCCAGGAGCCATGGGACATCCTTCCACCAGAGTAGTATCGCTGAGAGATCACTCAGAAAAGTACCCTGCGCAACATTGGGGGCATATAAGGAGCCTAGTAAAATTGGTTGGCCGTTCAGTCTTCCACTCACCAGGACGTAGCGCCCCATTGGGTCTGCCAGGACTTCCATCTCCTTCCATGGAACCCCTGCTTTAATCCATATTAGAGTAGAGAGTAGCGGAGGTCTAGGTCCCGCAGCTGCTTCTTCACTGCACTGAAGGTGGCCCGTCTCCGCTGAACAAGGGCCTTGCAATCCGGGAAGAGGGAAACTGCAACATTCTGTATCTTAGGGCTGGGGTGCTTGCCAAGCTCCCGAAGGATAACATCCCTGTCCCTGAAGTTCATTACGCGGAACAGGAAGGGTGAGGGCGGGCCTGCGGGCAGGTACCCTGTGAGCCCGCTCCACTACGAATTGCATGGAGAGCGACCCGGGGGCATCAGGCTTCTTATCCAGGCCTCCATGAAGGCCTCTGGCTCTCGACCCTCCGCCCCCTCCAGCAGACCATCCACGCGAACATTATTACGGCACAATCGTCCTTCAGCGTCATCCACCTTCTCCTCCAGGCTGCACATACCGTCGCGCAGATTGGCAGCTTCGAGAGCAGAGATGGAGGTCCGCCAGAAGGGTCTCTGTTTCGCGGACCCTCTCAGACAGTTTGCGCTGGTCAGCACGGAGGAGCGTAAAGTCAGAAGTGATGGTGTCCGTTCGAGTGCAGGTCAAGCCCGGCGAGTCGCCAATCCGCTCCACCGCCGCTAGGACTGTGTTGAGTTTGGAGGCAACGTCAGGCTGGTTCATTTCCATCGTGAATCCATGAGTTGGAGGCGGCTCCCAGTCTGGCCCCCGGGGTCAGCATCCCGGTTGGTATTATTACGTAGGCGGCCCATAACAATCTACTGGGCACTCCGCATAGGGAGTGAGGTAATGACGTCAAGCCCCAGCGGCCTCTGTATTTCCCCCCAGCAGCACTTCTATTGAGTCAATGGCCGCACTGTAGTACAGTGGTATGTCGTCTGCAGGGTAATATTATTCCAGTCCGCTAGATAGCTCACAGTGTCGCCAGCCACCACAAGGCCCCTCTAGACGTCACACTACTTCTTTGGGAACCGCGGCTCACCTCTCCAGATAAGCTGCAGCAGTAGAGGCAAAGAGGGGTAGACTGCCTGTCTTCATAGGCATGTAGTGAAGATGTGTGGGCTCTGGGGTCAGATGGTATCACCGGAGCCGTCAGGGCTGGCTGCCTCCAGGAACCACACAGGTAGAGCCCCACTTGCGCCCTCGTCTACAGGCGTTACCCCTATCAATGGGCTGGAAGGAGGGGGAACCCCCTTTTCCCGCACAGGCTTTGAGGCGGGCTCCTTGCTGACGTAGGACCTTCACAATGACGGTGGACCCGAACCACACCAAGCCGCGCCTACACAACACCTCCACGGACAAGTGAGGGCCCTGGGCCCAACCGACCCACGTGGCCCCACCGCCTGATCAGCTGCAGCAACACTGTACGGGCCCTCTGCAGCGGCGGACCCCTCCACAAGAGCGGGCAGGCAAAGACTACAACAGGTAGGGCCCCGCTATATTGGACCAAGAGGAGCTCCAGCCCTTTTGTCAAGAAAGGGAGGATGGGGAGGAATCCCCCCGCGTGGATCCGGAGCCGTCTCACAGGCCAGTTCAACATCCAGCACGCAATACTTCTCCACAGATCTAGGCCCCAAAGGGAGGCCGCAGCAGACGAGCCGGGGGTTTCAAAGAACAGAGCAGCGCAGGTTCAAGGCAACTCCCGATCCCACAACGGTTTCAGGTGAGCGGCCCTAGGCCCGACCAACCCCCATGGCCCCCCACACCAGCCCAGATGCCGCAGGCTCCGCCCATAGGCCCAGCACAGCAAGCATGTCACAGAGTGTGTGCAGAGTCCAGGTGGGGGCCCTAGGTCCAAAGACCCCCGTGGCTCCCCACCACAGGGCAGTAACAACAGCCGCAATCGGCAGCCCGCCTCCACAATCACCGCAGCGCAGCACCCTGGTGGGGGCCCTAGGCCCGGCCGACCCTCGTGGCCTCCCGCCATTACACGCCAAAGCACCAGCCCCGGAGCTCGCCCCAGCAGCCACACGGCAAACCCCGCTCCGTGTCTAGACGGGGGGCCCTAGGCCCGATCGAACCCGTGGCCCCCCGACGCCGAGCAGGTGCCACAATTGCAGGTTTTAGGCGTACCTGCTCTGCAAAGGCCCCGCCAACCGTCACCAGGCCGTCGGCGGGAACAGCACCCTTCACCGCAGCTCAGGCCTGCATGGCAGGTGCTGGCCAGAGTAGGCTCAAACGCGCTGTCCACGTCCCTGTAGAACGCCGCCGGTGTCAAGCCTTGACTTCTCCAGGGAGCCGCCGACTCAGGGGGCAGCAGAGCATGGCAGTCTCAAGTTCTCCGCAGGGGCCATTGTGAGGTTTGAATGTAGCCAGGGACTGCTGGAACCCGGCTCCCGCAGAGTTACAGGCAGCAGTGCCTGGGGCTGTCACAAATGGCCATCGGGGCTCGGGAGGTCCTCATCAGATGCCGCCGAATATCGCAGGCACTGCAGATGTGGGCTAAGGCAGTGAAAACCGCCAATTCCAGAGGATGCACAGGATAAACAGGGGATTCACTACAGAGCGTTAGCAAGACGCTCCGCCATCTTCGGCACTTGGATACGCGCCCCCCTATATTTGTTCTACCACACTTAAGAATTATCAAAAAATGGGCTTCATTTGTGCTTTTATAATTGTGATATATACCAAAATGTCTGCAGAGTTCATTTACAGACATTTACATTTTGTTGTGTGCTAGAAAAAAAACAACATTGCAAAGCCTTCCTCAAGCACTTCCACGGTAGTCAGCACGATTGTCACTTAAATCCTTTCACTTGGAAGTTAGAAAAAGAAACACCGAGTCTCCCTAGAAGACAGAGCCTGACATCTGACCTCTGTCTTTAAATGCCCAGCAAATGTGACAAGATAAGAACATGATTTAAAGGACTGTTAACAGAAATGCAGTACTGGTAGAAGAATATAGTAAATAGGGTTTGGGCAAGGAAAGAGACAATGTCAAGCTGGACAGTCTAAAATAAATGTAGCCAGCCAACAGAAAACAATTCAAATGTGAGTTACAAACCACAAAGCCAAATGATAAGCAATGAGCGGAATACATTCCGAGGAACCTTTCAAAATGTCCCCAAGCTGTCGTTAGTAAACCAGACCGCTACGCTTTCTAATAGGCTTTGACCTAAAAATGGGTAGGAGATGTGTGGGCTGCTACAACTTCAGGGAGTGTATACATTCTGGTGTAACCCCAATTGGGAGGTTTGTATATCCTTGACATATCATATTAAACAGTGGTTTCATCAGATATAACATGAGGTATGGTTCACCCCAGTTAAAAAATGAGAGAAGGTAAGGCGAGGGAATGAACACACGATTAGATTGAGCACCTGAAAGCACACCACCTTCGAGAATGTAGCAGAAAAGTACAAGACGTTAAAACAGACTAAAATAGTGAGAAAAACATTATAAGGCGTTGAATTACTTTCCAAGCCCCCACATTACACAACTTAGAATTCAGTTATTAGGTTTGTTAGAACTGAGCAAGTCTTACCTTTGTCACTGCCATCATAATCGGTATTAAATTAGCTGAAGGTGAAATAGATAAAGGGACAAGAGTTGTTCGTTGAGTAGATGCACTAGATGAAAGTACTGGATGCTGGAGCACTCTATCAGGCAACTTCTTTAATAAATGTGCATCCTTCGAAATGGAACTTCTTCCAACAGCATCTCTTTGAATCACTAAATAACAAAGAACAATATATGAATCCTGATGAAACAAACTAACAATATTTTTGATTTCTTAAATCTAAAGTAGCTTTTTTCTCTTTTCAAAAAGTACTTATTTGTATAATGGATTGTAATAATTAATTTTGGTTACCAATATGAAAAGAGCTCTACAACGTAAAGAATGTTTCTTACATTTGGCAATGCTTATTCCAATGGGTAGTCGATCTTTCCATAGATCACCCATTACTTAAAGGGGTGGCATTGAATCTGTTCTCTCACCAGAATGTTTTGTGTTTTGGATCACCATTTTAGATCAATGTTCAATTTCTGTGACAAACAGAAGAACCAATAGACTGCCAGAAATCTGGTCCCAATGGGTTCTCAAATTCTACTGCAGACATAGCTTTAGTTACGTTGCCCGAGGTATGTGAAAATATGAGGATATGAGTCATAGTAAACATAGGAAGTGAAACAGTTTCAATCTAGAGGCTGGCTGAAAAAAGGACCTGTGTTGATACACTGTCCACCTTGTTCTATGAAGGAAATGAGCAGGGCTACCTTTAATGATCGTGAGCGTTTGGCTATACCAACAAATTCAATGAACATGCCAGGAAATGTAGGAAGCCCTATGTAACATAACTGCAGTGTGGAATGGGTCACAGCTTTGAAAAACTAATTGGTTAGGTATTTTTATTTTTATTTATTTAAAGAGTTTTGTATAGCGCGAACAAGACCATTGGGTATCAGAGCGCTTTACATTACATGAGGTAGATTAGAGACAAGTCTTGTATAGTATACATGTACACAGTGATATGACGTAGTTAAGTATACATCCATAAAGGTAAAATCAAAATACACAGTTAACACAGTATATACAGTGACATGAGGTAGATTTGGGATATAACTATCTATATGGTGAAAATTGGGACTTCCTGATTGAAAGTTTTTAAGTGTCTTTTCCTGTGCATTCTATATTCTACCATTCTGGTTCCAGGATTAGTATAGTGCCGATCGAGGCTATCCCCCAAATAGCTGTAGGACTATAAGAAACAGGTTAACACAGTATGTACGGTGATATGAGGTAGATTTAGGATACACCTCAGTGCAAACAGATTTTAGTTGACTTATCCTGTATATTCCATCTACTCCAATCCTGGGTCAGGATTCGTGCAGTACCGTCCTCGAGTATCCCCAACACAGCTGGTGAATTTATTTTCACTTCCCTTGTGTATATGTCTTGGTCAGAACTATGTCATGGTGCTAAAGATGATCAGTCTTGTCTATGGGAGGAACTTGCTCATTAGAAATATTTTCGTTTCCCTCTTAAAGGTTGCTGTGTTTGTTATTTTTCTAATGTATGGCGGAAGAGAGTTCCAGATTCTGGGGGGTGCTCCTGAGAAAGCTCTATCATGAGTTCTCTTCTTCCGGAAAATGGTACCAGCTCCTTGGCAGTCCTAGCTGGTCTATTTCCTCCAGATACTTCAATTTTCTGGGCAAGGTATCTTGGTGTATTGTAGTGAAGCACTTTGTGGGTGATGCATGCCATTTTTAGGTGAATTCTGGCTTCATACGGTAGCCAGTTCAATGCTTTCAGGTGTGGAGAGATATGGTCGAACTTCCTCGAACCTGTGATAATTCTTGCAGTTGCATTAAGGCATGCTTTTAGTGGTGCTGTGGAAATTTTTGGTAGACCTGCTAAAGTAGTGCAACCATATTCGATCCTCGAGATAACCAATGATTGGACTGCTAGTTTGAGATCCGACTTAGAAATGAAAGGTTTCACTTTTCTAATGTAGTTCAAATTAAAACGTGCACTTTTTGCCACTGATTTGATGTGGGCTTTCATGTCAAGGTTCTCGTCGAGTGTGATTCCTAGTGATTTTGCCGAGTCAACTAGGGTAGGGGTGCAGTTAAGCGCTGTGATCATTTTGGACCATTCCTTCACCTCTGTGTGGTTCTTTGGTGGTGAGATTAGTAGGAATTATGTTTTTTGAGCGTTTAGCTTCAAATGATTGTTAGTTAACCATTGTAATGACATTTTTTAGGCCTCATTCATTAACCTGATGTCTACCAGAGACGCGATCTTGATGTATATCTGCGTGTTATCCGCGTACATGTGAAAGGAAATTTTGGAGTTTCGGAGAATTTCTGTAAGTGGTTCGACATACAGGTTAAACAGTGATGGAGATAGTGTAGATCCTTGAGGGACTCCAATCGTGATAGGGCATGAAGGTGAAAGTGATTGGTTGACCAAGAATCTTTGCGATGTGTTCTGGAGGAAGGATTCAAACCATTTTAGCACATTACCCGATATTCCCATCCTGTCATGAAGCCTGTTCAGTAATTTTACATGATTTACCGTGTCAAATGCAGATGACAGGTCTAGGAGGATGAGTAGACATGTTTATTCTGGTCTAGGGCCTGCGGAGCGTCATCGACAATAAGTAGAATCACTGTTTCCGTGCTGTTTCATGTTCTGAGACCTGACTGGCAGTCATCCAGTAGCGAGAAATTGTCTATGTGGTGGCTAAGTTGTTTTTGTGCACATTTCTCTATTAGTTTCGCAAGTACAAGAATGTTGGTTACCGGGCAAAAGTTATTCGGATCTGCCGGGTCCGCTGTAGGTTTTTTGATAATGGGGACGGCTTGACCTGTTTTTAGGCATTCTGGAAGTATCCCTTGTGATAGAGAGGCGTTAATAATTTTCGTCCATATAGAAATCACGATATGGCCGATTTCTTTCAGGCATTTTGATGGGAGAGGGTCATTATAGTGGTTATTAGGTTTGATATCTAATAGCGTTTTGGCGATGTTATTCTGGTCCAATAACTTGAATGTATCCCAATGTGCCTTGTTTTTTGCCCTATCATCCTTAATTTTAGAGTTGGTATTGCTCGTTGAGGGTTTTTGGTTGTCTAGGTTATCCGATGCACTCCTGAACTGACTTTCCAACGTGTTGGCTTTGTCGGTGAAGAAAGTTGAGAATTCTTCACAACTTAGTTGTGTTTTTGTGATTTCTTGGGCCGATTTGGCCAACTTGTTGGATTGTTGTTTTAATATCTCGAATAGTTTCCGTGGTCTGTTTTTGGCGAAATCCAGTTCTGATCTAATAAATTCCTTTTTGGAATTGAGGATCTTTTTGTTGTATTCTTTTCTGGTTTTTCTGAGGGATTTCAGTTCGGGGGATGAAGGGTGTTGTCTCCATTTTCTTTCCGCCAGTCTCGATTTCCGTCTTTCCTCATTCAGTGTCCCATTAAACCATGAATATTTAACCTTTTCTGTAACTCTTTTCAGTTTTAGTGGCATTGTGGTGTTAACTATATCAGTTATTGATGTAGTGTAGAGGTCCATTAGATCATTCACGTTCTGCAAGTTGTTAGGTGGATTTAGGTTCTTCTCACAGCTTTCTAATAGAAGTTCAATGTTCGAGTCTTTAGTGTCCCGCATCCACTTTGTTCTTGTTCTTTTTCCATTTGGGAATCAGGAAAGTTAGGGCATGGTGAACTGAACAGTAGCACGGCTCTATTGAGAGGACTGAAGTGTTCTCGTTTTTTGAAATTATCCAGTCCAATGTAGCTCCTTTCGAGTGAGTTGGCTGTGTGCATGCTTGGGAGAGGTTTAGCTCTGCTAAAAAGTCTTTAAAAGCGTTGACCTGTGTCATTGCTGTCGTTCCAGTGTAGATTAAAATCCCCTAGGAATATATTATTTGCGTCGGTGTTAGAGTTAGCCGTGATGATCTCCATTGGTTGTTCTATGAAAGACATATTGTTTCCTGGTGGGTGATAAAGTGCATGCAGGTTGCATCTTTGGTTGTTAGCCGATCTTATATTGAGACCTAGGTATTCGCAAGATTTGAGTAGTTCTGATTGTATTTGGCCTACTTCTATATCCGAACGCTGGATTCAGGCTATGCCACCCCCTGTCTTTTTTAGTCGATCCAGTCTCACAATGTTTTACTGAGGGGGCACTAGTAGATCCATAACCAGAGATGATGATTCCGATAGCCATGTTTCCGTGAGGATTGTCACGTCAATTTCCTGGCTAATGAGGTCAGCTATGTCTGAAGCATGTTTAGCTGCGGACCTACAGTTGAGCAGAAGGCATTTCAGCGGTTTCCCAGCGCTATTTGGGTTCAGATTTTGCGGCTCGGTGATTCTCTGGACTTGTAAGTTATTAGGGTTGGGTTTCCACTCATTCTGTCTGGATGTTCTATTAGCATCGATCTGGACTGTTCTGATTTCCTCCCCTCTACTACAGTCCGTCGTCTCATACTCCCGGAGTAAGGATACGGTTTCTTCTTCCGTTAAGTCTTTTTTTTTTAAACTTGGTTTATTGGGTTTTGCATTTTAGTACAGTATATACAGTGTGTCAGATATAGCCAATACATTTGACAAACAGTTGTATAATTATACTGAGTACTGTACAGGATCTTATAGAATGTACAAAAATTACAACTTGAGAAAGGAAAACAGTTAGTCAGTATTCATAATAGTAACCGAATGAGCAGCATGCATCTAGTGCAGTTCAAACAACCAATCTTTAGAAAGTAACAGTCAATTTCCCATGGGGAGTGGGCAGCACCGTACATCTCACTTTCCAAAGGATAAAAGAGTATATTGGGTATACATACATGTTACGGCAACGAACGAGGGTGTAGTCTATTACAAACAATCAGGTCACAGTACCTTATAGATATTTAGGGTATCGAACCCACTCTCTCTGGGCTCAGAGCATGCACAGTCATCGGGACATTCTGTCCCACCGTTTCAGACACAGACTGGTTAGGTGTAGGGGAGGTTACTCTGGTTCGAGCCCAATTCACAAACGGTTCCCATATATCACGGGGTCTAGATGCTGTAGGCATCAGTTCCCAATATGTGCCAAGTTGTGTGTGTCCATATGTTACATCCGATAACCAGGCTTTAAATGTGGGTAGAACTCTGCGGCCCCATCTGACCACCACCTGGCGTCTTGCATATAACAATAAAAGGGCATGTAATTTGCGTTTGGTCGGTGCAGTGTCAATTACTAACCCCAGGAGTCCTAGTTTTGGCGAGGGATCATCAGAACTCCCAACTATTTGATTGATAGCGTCAAACACCTCAGTCCAGTAAGTATTAAGGAAGGAGCAACTCCAGGCCACATTTAAGAATGTAGCCCCGTCCATATTACATCTCCAGCATCTAGCATTGTCCCTTAGGCCCATTCGGTGGAGGCTAATAGGAGTGCAATAGAATCTATGCAGGAATTTAAAATGCATTAGTCGCAGTTTGTAGTTAGGTGACAATTCTAGCAGTTGTTTACAGCAAAATGACCATTGGTCGTCGCTCAGCGGTGGGTCTAGCTCCCTGCTCCAAAGTTGCATTGAATTAGGTATTATAATCGGGGCCTGGTCTTGCATCGCAGAGTATGGGCGAGCCACTAGTTTTTTCGGTGAAGCGCGAGCCAAAATATTTTGGAGTGCAAGCAGTGTCGGAGGCTCATCCGGAAATCCTCTCCAGAATGCCCGACAGGATGCTCTCAGTTTATGATATGTTAATGCGTCCTGGAACGACACAACCGAACTCTCCGCCCCCAACTGTGGATTTTTAAACACACCTTCTGGGTATATATCAGCGAATGTTTGAAACGAACTGCCAGCTAGTGAAATCGCACCTCCGCTTTCCGCCAGGCAGGGGATCATGGAGTTATTTTTTAACGGTATGGCTGGTGCATAAAGTAGCGGGAGGAGAGTTCGTCTCTGTAGCTCCCGCCAAGTCCACCGTAATGTATTGGCTGTGCCCACATCAGTTGTGGGTCTGGGAGTTCTTTGATACAGAGCCACATTCAAAGGTAATGGGGCCACCGAGTCCAGCTCAACCGCCACATGGGGCTGATAAGGCGTCGGGTATGACCAGAAGAGTAGGAACTGAGCTTGCGCACATAGAGCATATAAGTGCATGTCTGGAGCACCCAGTCCTCCCTGTCTTAGCGGTAATGTCAGTAACGCCAAGGATATTCTAGCTTGTTTGCCGGCCCAGACTAGTGACAGCAGGCAAGATCTTAAGCGAGTAGAGAAATGCTTTGTGAGTGGAATCGGGATGTTTGTAAACAGATACAGGAATTTAGGCAAGATTACCATTTTCGTTAGTGCCACTTTACCAGCAATGGAAAGGGGTAACTGCGACCAAATCGCCGCCTTGCCCTCGAGCCAATCTATAGCTCTACCAAAATTTAATGACCAAATAATTTGAAGGTCTCGGCTTAACCACACACCTAGGTATTTTACCTCGTCTGCCTCCCATCTCAGTGGGAACTCTGATTGTACAGCGGGTGTGCTATCTGTTAGGGGATATCTTACAGATTTCGACCAGTTTATCGATATTCCAGTCAATCCTTCAAAAAGTATAAACTCCCGTAGCAAAGGGTTCAGCTGGGTTAAGGACGTATAGAGTGACGTCATCAGCATATAATGAGATCAACAAACTGTGCGTGCTGAAGCCTTTCCCTCTCGCAGTGTGATGTCTTATCCTGGCCGCGAGAGGTTCCATGGCAATGGCAAATAATAAAGGAGAAAGGGGGCAGCCCTGTCTAGTTCCTCTTGAGATCTCGAATGGGTCAGATATCATGCCACTGACTTTCACCCGTGCTAACGGTTTGATGTATAGGAGCCGTATTTGGTTAATAAATAGCGGGCTAAATCCCATGCGATTCAGTATGCGAAATAAGTAGGGTCATTCAAGAGAGTTGAATGCCTTCGTGGCATCTAAAAAAATTGCTGCGGCATGAACAGCAGGGTCGAGATAGTGCAACACTGAGAATATTGTTCTGAGGTTGTGGGACGTGGAGCGCCCAGGTATGAATCCCGATTGGTCCGGGAGGGCCACCATTTGGAGTAAAGGCTGCAACCTGTCAGCTATGATTTTTGCGTAGATTTTCACGTCCACATTTATGAGCAAAAGGGGTCTGTATGAGTCAATAGATTGACTATCCTTATCTGGTTTCAGTAACGTAATAATCAACGCCTCCCGCATGGACGCTGGCAGGATGCCTAGTTCTAGTGATTCCGCAAAAACAGCATGTAGTTTCGGAGCTAATTCCTCCACATACGTTTTGTAGAACGTTGTGGTTAGCCCATCCGGACCCGGCGCCTTATTTAACGGTAATCCTTTAATAACTTTTGTGATATCTGCTACCGTCACCGGGAGAGCCATGTATTCACGATGTGCATCGTTGAACCAAGCCAGCGCTATTGATTCTAAAAAGTCTTGGAGATGTTCTGGAGGCGCCTTGAATTTAGATGTGTATAGTGTGGAATAACATTTTTTAAATTCCTGTAGAATTTCGCTTTGACCCACAATCGTGTCTCCTGCAGGGCTAACTATCGTGTGTATGAATGCATTAGGTTTGACCGTGTTAATGAGCCTTGCTAGTGTACGACTTGGTCTATCACCTTCTCCATAGCGTCTAGCTTCAGTTTGTTTACCTAGGAATTTCAGTTCACGTTGCGCTTCTTCAGCAAAGTCCAGCAATTTCGCTTTCAGTTCTGCTGCTATTTCAGGCTTGGGATCTTCGCAGAATAGGGTTTCTAGCTTTTTTATATCCCCCTCTATGGCACCTATAGTATTTCTAATTGCCCTAAGGACACCCCCCTGTCTTGCAATGCATTGACCCCTAATAACTACCTTGAAGGCATCCCACAGCACTGATTCAGTGTACACTGAACCAGAGTTAATATCAAAATAGTTTGTGATGTCCTTCCGTATTTCTTCCTTAAAAGCTTCATCAAGCAGAGCGTGGGGTGGCAGGTGCCAGTTAAAGGCATGGGTAGGGGCATCAGGGAGTTTCAATTCTAACAGACATGGGGCATGGTCTGAAAGCGAACGGGCCAGGCCTCCTACACTCACCGTCCAGGTGGCCACATCAGGGGAGACCAGCCAGAAATCCAGTCTCGACCATGCTGCATGGTGACTTGATATGCATGTGCCTTCGCGCGCCTGTGGGTGCCTTACTCTCCAAATATCTATTAGATCCCCTTCCAGCATAATATCATGTAAAGCTCTGTTAGCGTGTGGATGCAGTGGCTGTACCCTTGCGATCCAGGGAGTCGTTCAGAACAACATTAAAATCCCCTCCCCAAATAACTGTAGCACATTCCATCATATTTATCTTGGCCCAGACAACTTAAAAAAATTCTGGTTCATCTGCGTTTGGTCCATATACAGCTGCCAGTACAACCATTTTACCACTGAGCACACCACACACAACAAAACGTCCATCCGGGTCTATGGATATATATTTCGCTCTCTCCAGTCCAGACCTCTACGTATCAGTATCGCAACCCCTCGAGCATAGTTCGAATACACAGCAGAGTATATGTTACCCCATCTACTATGTTTGAGTTTCGGTGATGGTTGGGTGTTTATGTGCGTTTCTTGTAGGAAACATACATCTACGTTGTGTCTCTGTAAATATGTATGTACAGGAATGTATGCATTAACCTCGCCTTTCTGCCGTCATTTAAACCTCGAATGTTCCATGTCAGGATTTTAGTCATACCCAGCTAGACCGTTCAATCGTCGTGCATTCCATGCCACACACCTCCCCATTAGGACAGCTATGTAGGTTGTCATCTAACAAATTCCATAGGTACCGACATATTACCAAACCTCCAACTCTTCCCCCCCACCCTCCACCCTCACCAACCCCCCAATCAGGTTGTGACTTGACCCCCCCAGAAACAGTCACAGCGTGAAAGTTAATAGAAATTGTAACCATTGGGATACTCCCCCGGAGGCGCGGCAGCACGAGCATACACCCCCGTTTGCACAGGGTGGCCGAGGAATGGGTTTGCGTTTCCACAATTACTTAACAACATTTTGCTAATAAGATAAACTTATCTAATTATCGGGCAACTGGACCATTATAATCAACGACAGGGAACAACCAGAAAGCAGGCAGTTGGCTACAAGCAATTAACCCTGAAGATAAGAAAAACAGATTTCCAATATATAGGCGTCCGCTGCAGTGGCCACAAAAGTGTTACATTCCACACACGTGTAACCGCAAAATAGGTGTACTTAATCAATCGTTATCACTCATGTGGTTCTCCACACTATCACATGCGCCGCCCTTACGTGTCGCCCTGGAACCACACACGTGTCTTGCAAATTTATGTGCTGATTTAGCGTCAGTGAAATAATGCGTGGTACCATCATGTGCTACTTTAAGTTTCGCAGGGTATAGCAAAGAGTAGGGAATTTCAGCCTGAAAAAGAAGTCTCTTAGCTGGCAAGAACTCTCGGCGAGCTGCCTGTACCAGTGGCGTGAAATCAGGGTAAAAGGATATCAAGTTTCCCTTGTGTGTAATTCGACCTTTTTCTCTAGCCAATCGTAGGATTAAGTCTCTGTCTTGAAAATTCAGCAACTTGGCTAGAATGGGTCTGCGTGTGCCTCCCATCGGGGGCTTTTGACCAAGCGCCCTATGCGCGCGTTCTACTGTAAATACAGGGGAGAGGTGTGGGTCAAAGAGGTCATGCAATAAATCAGAAACAAATACTTCCATTTTCCTGATGGCTGTTGTCTCCGGAATTCCCGTTATTCTGATGTTGCCCCTTCTAGAACGCGCTTCCAAATCATCAGCTTTCGCGCGTAGGGATTCCAGTTGCTTATCCATGGTCGAGATGTGCTCCTTAGCTTCCTTCTGAAACTCACGTTCTTCAACTGGTCGGTTTTCTAAACAGTCTAGCCTTGTTTCGTGCATTGCGACCTGGAAGCGCACTTCTTCCAGTCTAGTTGTTAGGGCGTCCAGTTTGGCATCTATGCTCTTAAGGCTGCTGCGCACCTCTAGCATTAGAGTCTTGAGGTCGTCCTGACTTCCCCTTTGTGTATCCACCAGTTCAGTTTCTTGATTAGAGTCGCTTTGTTTTTGCAGGCGTTTGATCTCAAATGTGAGCTTGGATTGGCGTTTTTCAGTTTTCCCCATTTTTGCACAAGTGTAATATATCCCACACGTTGGACACCGTGTCCGACAGCTAGGTGCCTGTCTCCCACACTTTCTTCAGATGGGCAGAGTCGTAATCGCAAAGGAAACGTGCGTAACTCCTAGGCGGACCACTTTATATTAGGCGGGCAGTGGTGTAGTGCAGAAAGTGAGCAGCTGTACAAGCGATCATATCACCCATTCCCAACGGTGGTCACGGTGCATTTAAGGTGAGATCTCGTAGGAAGGATCAAGTCTCGCCACACCAGTTCGTTCAGTGGCCCCACGCACCACAAACTATCGTGGTTTTACTTTTCGCGTGTTCGCCACCCAAATGTTGACCCCCACCAGATCAGAGGGCGGCACCGCATATAGCAGCACGTTTTCATACCTAGACTTAGGGATAAGTTATTGGTCTCCACCTCGCCCCACACCGCCTTGCCTCACCTCGTTACACGCACAGGAGCATTGCTGGGGGGGAGGGGGGGGCACACACCGCATCCAGATCGAGCACTGTTCTTGAGCATTGGTGTATAGATCTTGCAGGTCTCGGGAAACCCCCTTCCTACAGCCAACACGATCTCAGCCAAGCCTTAGGAGACCTTCCCATCCCTTTTGTCCAGTGTAACCTCAACCGGCGTGAAGACCGCGCTGGATCTGCCTTAAGATGGCGTCATATCAGGACGGCTACAGAGCAGCACCACGGTGCCTCGCACTCGCCAGGTAAGCCCATAGTATTGCAGGAAAGCAGTTTATAGGGCGGCGGCGGTGGTGGGCTGCGCAACAGTTTATTCTGCTCCCGTCGCGATTCCAGCAAGACAGGTCGCGCTGGGCCCCCGCAGCCTTGGGCTCAGGTACCGGCTCATAGCAGGGTCAGTCTCCGCCTCCCTCGGTTCGCAGATCAGGGCTGCCACGGTGGAGCTTCCGATAAGCGCAGCTAGTCTTGCGAAGCAGATCAGGTCCCGCGCTTGTGATATCAGCGGCGTCTCAACTTCCGCTCTCGATCCCTAGCGATTTAGTGATATTTACTTGCAGAAATCGCAGGATTCATACAGGATAAAAGCCCCGGCCGGCGGAGCTCGCTCAAGAGGCGGCCATTTCGCTGCTCGTCTAGCCGCGCCCCCCCCCTTCTTCCGTTAAGTCTTTATGTTTCCTCTCTGGTCGATTATGCCTATTTGATAATGGCATCACCGTCTCATTACTCTTTCTTTGAGAGTTATATATTAGTTCTTTGATGTGCTCGACTTTGGTGTGGGTGCCTTCTGTAGTTTCACGTAACTTTTCCATCGCTTTCAGAGTGCTTAGTATGTCTTGCGACATGTTGTCCATTTTTGTTTGAAGCTCTTTGATTTCTCTCAGGGTCTGGGGTGATGTATTGGGTGTGTTTCCCCGCTTATTTCGGGATTCACATTTTGCGATCCCGTTTTTTGCTCTGTTCTCTTCGTCGGGATCCTTTTCTTTTTTAAATTAGTTTGGTTGTCTGTTACACCTTTATTTGCATTGTTGGATGCACTTTCCAAGCTTTCACTTAATAGCAGGTTTGGGTGAGATACATTTTGTACAGTTCTAGATGCTCTTTGGGCTGGAGTAGAGTGGGGTATAGCTGGAGTGGAATCTTCCATAACTGGTATTACCCGGTTTTCAGAGAGTAGCCTAATCGTCGGAGATGTTCCGTGATTGAGGAGAGGTGTTGATTCTTCCCTCTGACTTTCTATGTCGTTTTTCGCATATCGTGTAGAGATTTCTGTTCTATCTAAATCATACTTGAGCGACGTGCTTCCTATTGCGTAGACTGTTGTGGTTCCTGAGGTTTTATAGTTAGCATGCCGTCTGTGGTGGTAGTGACCCCGAAGTCTATAGTGACTTCTTGTGGACTCAGGTGTTGTTCAGATCTTGCGTTCTCTACATATCTTTTTAAAGTTGATAAAACGTTGTCAAATTTTTCTAATTCTATGTTAGTCGCTTGTATCAGCACTATTCCGTTGTTGTAAATAGTTATGCAGAGGTCTGCTCTGCATCTTGGTGATGAATTGGTCATAATTTTTGTGCCATGTGGGATATTGGTTATAGTTTTTATGTTGAGCATATTAGTAATGGCATTGCGCCATTTAGCCGTTCTTCTTGTAAAGAATATCATGCCATTCACGATAATGCCTTTAACTATGTTAAACGTGGGGTCAGTTCAGCATGTCTGGGTTTTTCCTCATTAGGTTATGCTTGAATTTTTTAGCTGCATTCTTGGGTAGTTTTGTAGGATACTTTATGATGTGGGCGTTCATGCTTACTGGCTCTAAGTAGTTGTCCGCCATAATTGTTGATTGGTAAGGAGAATTGCAATTTACTAACTGTGTTGAAGGTTCAAGTAATCTCCTTGTCTTGCTAGATTTGTTGTCTTTTAGTTTACCTTCTGCTTATTCTATGTTGCCAGCCCAATGTTCACTGTTCTTTCTTTTATCTTTCCTTGATTAAAGAATATTTCAAGATGGCCGCCAACTTTGTAAGCCTTCTCTGTGATCTGACTGCCTTTCTCTCTCTCTACTGCCGAGTAGTCCTTTCCCTTGCCCTTACATGATGCTACTTAGTAGTCCTTAGTAGTCCTCTTTCCCTTGCCCTTACTTGTTGCTCCCACTTTGGAAAAGATAGTCTACAATTTATCCTCCTGCACTCAAGACGGCCGTGATCCACAGCTTTAGACGATGTCTTACAGCGTATGCAGATTAAGATTGCAATAACAACAGGGAGGAGGGGACTGCTGTAACTGTCTACATAACTGGATGTCATCGGTGTCCGCCATTTTAAGGTCAGGCAGGCCGGTCCCTGCCTCCTCTGCTTTTTCTTCCCTTTCCAATGACTATTGTCCTTCCTTCTATTATATTTTATTATATTTTTCTTCTGGCGACCTTCGGATATGCACTTTCCGCCATAGAGCAGGCTCCTCTTTACCCTCAAAGTCCTGCTGTTAGTTGTGCCCAGGTGCCAGACAAGAAAAATGTATTTCAGGGTTGTAGAAATACCCATACTGATAGCCAAGAGGCAAATAGCAATGATTTTGTAATACCCTAAGGCCCAGGGGGTGTTGACGATACTGTTGATATTAGCTGTAAAGTTAGATCCCACACAACTTGGACATGGTTATGTAGATAATGAAGAGTATTGTAATCTACAAATTGGAACCATTTCATTCAGAATAATGGCATGAGTTTACGTCAACAGGGAAGGAAGGGACGTATGAATGCTTTGCCCAAAGGATAGAAAAGATCTGGGCTACAACAATAAGAAGAGCTACTTGTAGAAGCGTATCATGGCCAAAATTAAACACAGAAGTATTATAATCCAAGTTCAAGATTTATTAATCCTGATTGAGTTTATTATTTTAATGGCTGGTACTTATGGATGAGCCACTAGTTTATACAATAGCACACACAACAAAATTGTAATATTTCTTGTGCACAGAATACGGTTACAGAAAACCCTAAAATCTAGGAATAACAAAAGTCACCTATTTAACTTATGAACAAGCGCAACAGCTCAAAGCCAAGACATTGGCGGTCACAAAAAGGTTAGGTGATTTAGAGGCATTCCAGATGCTGAAAGATACTAGCATCCTTAATAGGTACCAGTGTTGTGGTCCTGAAATTGTGCAGATCACTGGACTTTTACTCAAGGTTGATGGGGCCAGGTGGACGAGGCAAGAGGCAGCTGGCTGCTAGGAAACCAATGCCTTTGCTTGTGGTGATTATTATTCTAAATGTAAACAATTTTAAAGCCACTCTTAAGTTTCTCAAGAGAAAAATCAAGCATTGAATGAATGAATGAAGTTATATTTATAAAGCACAGCTGCTGCTTCAAGAGGAGCATCCTGGCACTGAAATACAAGAAAAAAGAGAGATACTAAGTTACCTGCTGTAGGAAGAACGTAGTTACTTACCTGTAACTCCAGTTCTCCAACATTGGTATCTTTTATATATTCACATGCTTGTATCATTCCCAGTCAGGATGGGAATTCCCAGCACATTGAAATAGCAGTATACAGTGTAAAAATATACAATATACAGTATAAAATGTAAATACAAGCATTTGCAATGCAAAAGGTCTCACATTTACGCGAGTTTGAGCTATTGACATTGCAAATGACAATTCCTTTTATTTTTGTTTTCCTTGTTAAAACATAAATAAAATGCACTGTCATTTACAATGCCAATAGCTTGAACTTGCTTAATTGCGAGACCTATTGCATTACAAATGCTTGTTTTCAGTTAGGAGCAGGAGCTTACCTTTCAGGAGAGACAGGGCCTGGGTCAGTTAAGCAATAGCATTGAGGGCAGTCTTGCTTGTCTCCAATTCCAGCTAAACAGTTCAAACTGCACAGTTGGGTGCTCGCTGTATGACACGGATCCTCACTTTTTAGGTCTCGCCTACGCAGCGCGCATGCGCTGCATAGGAGAGAGACCTGCAGCCATCGGTACAGCTTTCACTGCAAAGACGTGCACGCGTTGCATTGCTTGCAATGGCAACACGTGCACGTCTGGCGATTTCCTTGTGGGAGCACGCGGTGCCATATGGTGTGCCATATGGTTGCACGCTCCAGCTAGGGAATCTCGCAGGCCCCCTCCCCTGCTGCAGCGCGAGGCTCGTTATAGGTTTGCTTCTTCGGACAAAAGGCTGTTTACTGTTACTGCACACACCGCATCACACAAGCTGTTGGAGGGTAGATGTAATCCTAGATTGGTTCATGAAAGCCTTTAAAGAATGAAAGTAGACCAAAGTCATTAAACGAAATGCCGACAAAGGAGAGTAGCTCATCTTTGTTCAAATGTTAACATTCAGATAACTTATTTTAAGTAAACCTGCTGCATCCGATAAGTGTGCCGTGATTGCTTATAATTTCAAGTCGTTTGACCTTTTTTCCCTTGCAGAACGTTGCAAGCTGTGATGTTTCCATATCTTGGATGTTAAAGTTGGCAAATCAGTATTAGAAATATCCACGGTCATGCTTTGCCATCACCTCATTGTAGATTTTTAAGAAACAAGGGGGACCCAGCGGGTAGCTATGGACCATGGGTATCAGTTACGTTTTTGGAGACAAAGGTCCTTAGCAGTGTTGAAAATAAAAAACAATTATTATATAGAACACAATAGGCTGCTATATATATATCGTCCTTGTCCAGCCGGACAAGGAATTTATTTATCAAAAGATAAAAGATATTCAATCAATCTACATTTCTACAACAATAGTATATTGCAGTAAGGCACACTCCTGTGCCGTACCAGGAGGAAAAGAAAAATAGAATAGAGTGAAAGGGGGGTTTCAGGCAAAGGAAAAGAGCAGGCAGGGTACTGTTGCAAATCAAGAGTTTGACAGTATCGCCTCGAGTAGTTCATACAAATTCAAATACACATTGCTTTTAATGTATGGCCACTCATAGGTGTCGACGTTTCGATCCCTCGCTCAATTAATAAAGGGGATCATCTTCAGGACTTAAGTAATAGTTTTGCCTGGGTTATAACGGCCTCTCGTTGGAGGTGTAAGGTCCAGGTGCTGCCAGCGACGCAGGGACTTTTGGGTAATGCAAAAAGGGTTTGTGAATTGCTTGGGCTTGATTGTTGAGAGCCCGTGTAGCGTTTACGAATAAAACTTTTCCACGGCTTTACTTGTGGCCGTGCGCAGGACCGGTGGGCGTGTTGCTTGCGATTTTGGAAATTATTGCTCCGAATGGAGATCAATATGCAGTTGAGCGGGGAGGGCTAGATGGACGTCGCAGCGGTGCGGTCACTTCTGTGAATGATCCGCGGGTTTCTGGATGAAGCCGTGGAAAATGCCGGCGGCCGTGATCCTGCTGCTGGACCTTACACCTCCAACGAGAGGCCGTTATAACCCAGGCAAAACTATTACTTAAGTCCTGAAGATGATCCCCTTTATTAATTGAGCGAGGGATCGAAACGTCGATACCTATGAGTGGCCATACATTAAAAGCAATGTGTATTTGAATTTGTATGAACTACTCCAGGCGATACTGTCAAACTCTTGATTTGCAACAGTACCCTGCCTGCTCTTTTCCTTTGCCTGAAACACCCCTTTCACTCTATTCTATTTTTCTTTCCCTCCCGGTACGGCAAAGGAGTGTGCCTTACTGCAATATACTATTGTTGTAGAAATGTATTTTGATTGAATATCTTTTATCTTTTGATAAATAAATTCCTTGTCCGGCTGGACAAGGAAGATATATATATAGCAGCCTATTGTGTTCTATATAATAATTGTTTTTTATTTTCAACACTGCTAAGGACCTTTGTCTCCAAAAACATCACCTCATTGTAGAGCATGGTCTTTTTCTGTGGTCAGCTTGCTTTCCAAGCTACAATACCCATTTAACAAAAAAAAAATTAAAACGGGACCATTACTGGGTATGTAAGCTTTCGACAGCCGTTAGTGAGATTTGGCCAACAAAGTAAAATAAGAATAGTTTCACATTCTTTGCTGCTAGTATCTTGCATAAAATAGGCGTGTAAGCATTATTTGCGCTGTCATCGCGCGTTCTCTGTGGAGAGCTGCGTAACGCCAATGACGAGCTACAGGCTGACCTAGAGTCTCAGAGTGGCGCATGTTCAATGTGTTTGTTCATGTCCTCTGTGGAGGGAGACCATGCCTTGCTTTACAAAATAGCACCTTTCTGGTGTCTGCACTAAACGCCTCTTGGCCTAGGCAGCCACTGGCGTTTTATCTTTTCATCAAAGCTTATATGTGTTGAAGACTGGCTGTGAAAAGACAACGTAGCATGCTTTTAGAGATCTCCAATGAAGGGATAATGTGTTACTATTGTAGGGATGTCTTAATGTTACCAATAGCATTCGTGTTAACCAGCATTTGAGATTTCATTAAACAGCACTCCAGTGTTGCGTGTGATGGCTAGTATGGATGATTTTAACTGCCTTACATTTTGACTTGATTATTAGTTGGTGTTTCAAAACATCACCATCGACTTTTGACGGAACCCGATGAATTGGCTCCCAAGATAATTAGGCGATATTTGAGTTTCCCTAATCTGTCCAAGTAATACACTGTTCTAAAGCTGCGCTACTTCTAAGTTCTCGTGAGATGCCGCACTGCCGTTTTACTTTCTAGATGCATTTAGGTTAATTTTGTACTACTGATAAAATCCCAGGACAAAAATGTCTTGGGTGGAATGTAAATGGGACAGAGTTAAATCTGATCAATGTGTATGCTTGTAGTGTAGTTCCTATAGTCCCAATAGGCTCTGCGCATTGGAATAATATATTCAGCAGTGTAGACATAGGACTGAGGTTAACTAGGTCTCTACTGACTATATGAGACTTAAGTTTTTGGCCAGCTAGCTCAGAGTTCACTAGAAACTTTCTCGAATAAGCGAGGAGGAGTTTAACCTCCCTGGATAGACAAGAAGGGATTTAGTTTCTGACAACCATAAAACATGACAACTTTGCTCTCCCTGAATAAGAGTATATCTCTAGAGTCGTGTGAAAACAAAAGACAGCCATTTCACTCAGTCAATAAGTGCGTACTTAGTTTCACCAGATTGCAGAGAAAAAGAGAGACGGGCGTTTTCAATAAAAGGTGTTATTTATTGAGCAGTCTCTTTCCTCATACAAGAGAAATGAATTGCTACAATTGCAATACTTATAGTTAAGTAAAGTGCATACAGTAAAAGCAGGATTATGAAATAATACTGTAAAAGCATTGATATGGTTTCTTAGCCATATGATACTTTAAAATGGATAAAATAGATACATACATATATACATTGACTAATCGTACTCAACTGGTGCTTCTAACTACGCCTACCCCGGTGTACCTGACCTAAGCCTAATACGTGGGAAGGAGTAAGCAAGTAGCAGTTTAAGTTAAGTTTGTTTTGCCAAGAATCTGACTCAAGAATTCTCTGTAAGGGTTTAGTCAGTTCAGTACCTGGGTATTAGAAGGCAGGAGGGCTGGTATCTCTCTCTAAGGACTCGGTATCCCAGTCACCCGCTAGGGTAAGCTGGAAACGCCGGAGGCTGGATTTCTCGGCAAGAGAAAAGACAGGGTCTTTCTCAGCGCGTCAAAAGGGAGGGGCAGCGTCCGTGGGCTCTCGCATCAGCTGGGCTCTCGGGCAAGTAGTAGCTGCTCCAGATTCATCACCACCGTGTGTTTGCTTAAGGCAACGTTGGTATATTTATACCTGAAAGGTGCCGGGTTTGACGCAAGGCTGGACATAAGACGTCAATAAAGATGTCACTAAGAACTAGTCGTTCTTACAGTGTTTTACATGAGTTCTTGGACGAAATAAAAACATCGGAAGCGGGGATTTCCCAGGTTGCTGGAGGCTTGGATTTGTTTAAGAACTCGGTGTGCTTTCTAGGGGGCTGGAGGAATAGGCTTGCTTAATGTGACAGCATGCGCTATGACTGAATTATGAAAAGGGTTTCTATGCCGTTGTAGGGATATTATTGATTTATAACCAGACAAGGGCAAAGAATAGGAATATCGATTCAGGTACCTAGATAAACACACTACACCCACTCCACGAATTCATGTCCATAATTACTAAACTAAGCAATAGTAAACATATCTAACGGTGCATGTGTATACCGATCCACCCCAAAATACATTTTTTGCATCTGAAATGGCATATGCGAAATACACGAAAAATGAGTATAGGTACAGTATTTCAAGCAGAGTAATCATTCATAAAATAGGATGCATATATATCAGCGGAATGATTTTGCGAAAATTACACATGAAATGGCTCTTAATACAGAAAAGAAAAGTCAGAGACCATTTCATCACATATAAATACAGTTATTTGGAAATATGCTAGAGGCTGAGGTAATATATTGTCTCTAGAGTTGCTAAAAATAGAAGCTCTGTTCTCTAAGAATAGTTCTACTTTAAGCAGAGGATGAGTGCCAAACAAAAGTAAATATTTTGGAATCGGGGGAAAAAATAATTTCGTTTTTCAGGGGAAGAAGCCAAAACAGTTCCAAATATTTCCAGAAGCTTTTGTTTTTCAAAGCTGAAGGCCAAATTCAGAGTACGCTGAGTGCTCGTTTGCTTAAAAGTTATTCTTTTTGTTCAGGGGAGAACAGCATTTCAGACAGACTTTCAAAAAAGCAGTTTACCGCTTCAGGTGAAAGTTCGACCAAGTTGGAAAATGCCGCAACTGTGCAGTCGTGAGAATGATTGCCATCATCGATGTATTGATCAGCATTGCTCACAGAAGGTCGTACCTGGTTGATGCTGCTCTCATCTTGCACTTCACTACCCTTTAATCGCAGTGGTGAAGTCTCAACGAATGCCGTCATCAGGATGGGTAACCACTGGGGACAACACGATGCATGAGCCGTTACAGGACTTGGCAAAGTATCTGTATCCAATGGTACTTCTGATTGTAGTGTGAGACAGACGTCTAACACGCATTCTTCTCCGCACAGCATACATCTTAACACAGGTAAGATACAATTCTGCCAGATGGGTCTGAATGAAAGAAACCAGGTCATATTCAGATCTCTTAGCCGGGCTAATCCAAGGACTTTAGTTATGCGGTCCCGATAGCGTATAGCTAGGATTGTTTCTTCCATTGTTGCTGGAGTCTTGTCTGTGACATGGCTTGCCATAACGAAGCAGGAGTATCAAAAATAAAATGCCTGCTACGAGTCCCAACAGGAGTGGAAGGCCGCCAAAGATCGAATGGACAAAATTAGGAAAGATGCCCAGGACTGCTTTAAAAGGTGTCAACAGTCCCGAAAAAATTGTCTTAAATACACTTGGGATACCATTCGTATCTGAAATGTTTAAGATTTGGTTTAGCATTTCTGCAAAATGTAAGGGGCAATTTGTTGATAATAGTGCATGTATCTCTGTTGTTGTCCTTGCAACCTGGAGATCATACGTTTCTTTCGATGACGTCAAGGGCACAGGCGTCTGTAGAAGAACAGACTTCATTCTGCTTAAAGTATCAATTCGAATAGAAGAGATTTTCAAACTGGACCAAATTTTTCCCTCCCTGTCTGGAGTGTCGTTCGGATACAATACTTGCATACAACAAGTGACCATGGACGAAACGCTTACAAGGTAAGCTTTTCCTGGCATCAAGCCACAACATCTGTGGTCCACAATTAGAATGTAACTCCCGTTCGAAAGCCGTCTAAAGAATGGCTCTATTCGAGTTGCAGGTGTGCCAAGCTGGTGACATGAAAGGTTATTTGAAGTCCCCTCACAGGCCCCAGGTAGATTTATACCCTGACACAGAAGTATACCACTTAGTGATTTTTCACAATTATTACCACTAAGAAATACATTCTGTCCTTTTTCACTATAACATGTGTGTGTGTAAGGTAATTTCCATGATGACTTAATGTATCCTTTACCCAACCTTTCATACTGGCCTGCCTGTATATACTTTTGGCAGTATCGAAATTGGAAAGTTGTTATCGGAATAGTTATGATTCCGTGTATTATCCATTCGGTGACAGGTCGTTCTGACATTGTCAATGGTAATCTCTCCAGTTTTTCAATGCTCAGAATTGTATATTCTGCTCCTTTTTGTGCCAAGCTGATTTGTATATCAGTAAGGTTAAAGATAGAGAACAGTGACACTGTGTTGATTAAACGCCAAGGCACGTAGCCTGAACGCAGATTTTGTAACGTCCAGCCAAGCTGTACAATAGAACGCAATTGGGACTGACCATGTTGTAACATTAGTAAGTCCTGCTCTATTATATCGATTGCAGATGATACAATACTGTCCAGTGAATATATTCTGGAAGACAGTCATTAACCCATTGTCCACAACAGAAAGTGATTTTTCCAAATTAATACGGTCAATTTCCCGTATTTTCTCTGCTGTTTCAATTTGAGTTTCTTTCCAAGCTTCGTTATAAGCTGCATATATAGATGCCGCTATGAAACGTTTTTGACGCTGTTTGCGTGGTCCCATAATGAAATCACGCAAGTCAGCACCTTCTTTAAGTAAAGTTAAGTGTTGCTTAATTTCTGCCAGTGTGGATGTATGTAGCCATTCGAGGTAGAGTTTTCCTATACTGCATGTTGTTACAATCCCTGGATGTTGTCTCTGGGAGTATCTAGGGTCTGGCCTGGTCAATTTGAACCCCTGTATTTTGTTCAGGAATCTATCTTGACAGTTATTTGTGTCTGTGGGCCAGGTCAACCATTTTTTCCAATCAGGATGTGTTCTGTTTTGGTTTAAAATATGGGATACGTCTATCTCAACATCTGTAGTGCTATTACTGTCAGGTGTTGGCTTTGGAATAGACGGTTTGTTTAAGTCTTTAATTTTGGCTAGGCCAAGACAGGTTGTTTGTTGAATTGTGTCATTCAAAAATATAATTTGTACTGGGATCATGCAGGCTCTGAATAATGATTCTATACCTTGGACTTGCCAATCTTTGGTACCCCAGATGGTTTTTGTTTCAATGTTATTTTTCCAAAAATCAAAACCAAATGTATTCATTTTTTCAAAAAATGTTTCTGAATAGATTAATTTTGTATTTGTCAGCATGGTTTTCATTCCTGTCTTATTTAACAGTTTGAAATAAAACGTTTCTGCTTCACTTGTGTTAAACCCTGAGAAGTATGGGAATTTCTCATAAAATGTTTTTGAACTACCTTTTGGTGGAGTTGCACAATGTTCCCATTGATTATAGTTTAAAACATTTCTAGGTTTAGCAGATGTATGCAAATAATGGTTAGCATAGTTATTGTAGCAGTACAACTGTTCATAATTTGATGAACCTTGTAAATAATCATGTTCTGTGAATTTTGCTGACATAACTAAGTCTGACAACATATCATTAATACTTTGAAAGTCCCAATCATCAGAGAATGTGCTCGGTTTTACAAAGTCACTTAATGAAACCTTAAATTGATGAGGATACTTCAAGAGCTCGACCGGGCCATATATTTCGTAATCTGTTTTGTCCCATGCTACCCCACCGGGTATCGGATTGACTGTGAAGTTTACTGAAGAAAGTTCTCTTTTCTCGATGTGTGAAGACTTGTGTGGCTTTAGGACCAGGTTGATATTCTGGCTTGCTGTGTCCATTGTAATATATTTTCCCTCAATGAAGTGTCCCAAGCATAGCACCATGATGAGCCAAAGCAGGAGGAAAAGTACACCTAGCAGCACCCAAAATTCAATCCATGGGGAAATCAGATAGGTTTCTTGTAGTTGATGAAAGATTTCTTTAGCTTTGTCTTTAAAAGTTTTTGTTGTTGTTGGCTGTTCCTCAGGTTCGCTCGGATCCTCTGAAAAGTCATCGAAATTGATGAAGTAGCCTGATGCAGTTCTGTCAATTGTTGGAATTGCTTCTGGATTTTTCTTTGTTTCATTAGCATAGTCTGTGGCTACATCGTTGTAGACAGGTGTTTGACAAATTGTTGCAATTTGGGTTTTAAGAGGCATAAGTTCCATGGCTTTGTTGCATAGTCCTTGTTGATTTACTGTAGGTTTATCAAATGTGATTAGTCTCTCAGTTTGAACCTCTTGATTTGTAGCAAACTTTGGTGTTCTGCTATTTCTTGGGAGTCCACTTGGCCTACTACTTATTATTGGCCACATGATTGTGGTTTAACCATGTCGATGGATACAACTCGGTTCTCCTTTTTACCAGCAAGGGGCGGTAGTACAACTGATCTTGTTCCGTTGACAGCTAAGACAGGTACTGCTTTTCTGTAAGAAGGCCCAAATTCCTTCTTCACCGCGATTTTCTCTCTGACCAGATCCCCAATCTTTGGAATCCAGACAGGCCTTGCTGGGACAGGTGGTTTCTCTTCAGTGGCTGTTGGCTGTTTCAATTTTATGTTGCTCAGGTCTTTTCTTGTTTCATTTAAGTCCTGTAAAATAGCCAAACGATCTTTGATATCAAAGCGTTTTCCTTCTACCACTGAAGTCTGACTATCTAGGTAGTGGATATGCATTCTAGTCCCGAACAATAGTTCGTACGGACTGAAACCTTTTAGAGAATTTCTTGGCAGATTGTTAAGACTACGTTGGACACTTGTTAAATGTTTGACCCACCCAACCCCCGAACCTAATACCTTTGCCGTTATAGATTGCTTTATGTCTCGGTTTTTTCTTTCCACAATCCCGTTTCCCTCAGGATGGAAGGGACAAGAATACCGCAATGCAATGCCCATGCTGGTCATGGCCTCCTTATAAGCTCGAGAGCTAAACGCAGGACCCTGGTCAGAATGTAGCATGCCAATTGCGTCTATGCCGCTATAGACTCGCAAATCTTTTATAACAGTTCAGACGTCAGCCGAGAGCTGGGGTCTACATTTTAAGTGAAACTAGTCTCTTTATGTTAATTTGACGCATTATTCCTACTGGGTTTTGTATATTGATAGCATTGTCCTATCTAAGCGAAGGGCCATGGCAATACACCGGCCGGTTCGCCACTGCGATCTCTGTTGCAGTCTGGGCAGTTTATTGCGAATTTGTGATGTTGCAGGCTCATTCCTGGCCACCAGTATATTGATTGTAATTCTTTCAGAGATTCCTTAATCTTAAGGTGTCTTAGACCCTCACCCATATGTGCGTCTGCTATTAACAATACTCTCCTGTTCGTGTTTGGAATTACCCTATCCCCCACTCCAGGGATTTGAGCAAAAGGAACGGAGTTTGCATCGATTATGTATGTATAATTGAGTGGATAGTTGACGGGTAGCGCTGCACAGTCGCCTTTTGATGACGTTTTTACCGCCAGCATAGTTTCCCCGTCTATGTATTTTCCTGAACGCTTTTTTGTAGCTACGGAAGCCGGCTTAGTTGCTTCCGCTGTGGCTGTCTCAGCCAATGAATTCCCTGTAACGTGAACGCCATCACGTTCATGACTCAATGAATGTATCACGTGAGTCTTTGGTAGTTCTTTCTGTAAAAGAACTACTTGTTCCCAAAGCGATTTTTGCTTTATTGTGGCACCTGTGTCATCTTTGTACGTTTTGAACCCATTTCTGCAAGTGGTTATTGTATGATTTGACGCAGTAATGCGAATCGCACACTATTAGTGTCCGGAATTCGCGATCGGCATTATCTAGCGCCATTTTTAACGCTATTACTTCAGTTTGTTGATCTGAATTGTTTTCTACAGAGTGTGATTTTGTTACCAGAGGTCTCAATTTACCTCCGCGCCACACGTTTTTAACCATCTCGCATGTGGCGTTATAGGCTTGTTTTCCCCAAACTGAGGGTTGTGCATATCCGTCCGTATATATTACACAGGCGTACTGTTGTATGGGCAGAATGTCGATTGGCAGAGGATATTCTCTTTCATATTCTAGATTTTTTAATCTTTTCATGTTTGGGCCAAAATAGTATTTCACTTTGTCTGTAGCAAGAGAATTTTCCCATTGTATCCATTTTGGATTTAATGCCACGGTAGTTAAATTACATGGGCTTGTTAATGCCTCAAAGGCTGATTCTGCTGTTATAACAGTAATCCGTCTGCCTTCGGCTTGGTCTCTTTCTTTTGCTACAGCTGTTTGAACCGCATGTACAATGTTTTCCTTAATACTGAATGTTTTTTCAGCTTCTGTGTACAAATGTGATTTGTATGCTATTGGTACCGTTTCTCCCTCATTAGAGGTTAGGTATGTGAATCCCCATCTTTCTGGGATGACCCGGATCACAAGGTTGCGTGTGTTATCGCATGTTTGCAATTTTGTTTTAGCTAACATGTCTGTTTGCAATGATCTCAAAATTTCTGTGTGTTTTTGAGTCCAATTGATTGTTTTAAAATCTGGTTTTATTAGTTCATAGAGAAGTTTAACCCTCTCTGCATAATTTATAATGTAAGTTCTTCCGGAATTCAGGAAACCTAGAATTGATTGTAAGTTTTTCAGCGTTCTTGGTGCTTGGATTACAGCACATTTCTCTAAGAAATTGTCTGCCAGGCTTTTGCCTTCACTTGACAATTCATATCCTAAAAACAGGACAGTTAGATGGGCAATTCGTGACTTTTTAAAGTTGAATTTGTAACCCTCTGCTGCGAACCCAAGTATTATGGTGTTCACTCTTTTCAAGTGAGTATCCAAGTCATCATCTGTTAGATAGATGTCATCGACATAAGATAATGCCTCATCATCATACATTTGTAGTAACTCTGTTACTCTTGCTGAGAATAGCCCAGGGCTGTTCTTGAACCCCTGTGGGAGTCGACAGAATTTTTTCTGCGAGCCCATTATTGAGAAAGCGGTCAAATATCTGCTTTCAGGTGCTATGTTTTGACAAAAGAATCCATTAGAGATATCTAATGTTGTTTTGTATTTTTTGCGCACAATGTTATTCATTAGTGCTGCACTATGTGAGTTTTGTACTGCAAAAGTTTTGCAACATGAGTTTAGATGTCTGTAGTCCAAAACTAGACGATATGAATCGTCTGGCTTGGAGACAGGAAACAAAGTATTGTTCATTTGTGAGGTGCAAGTTTCAATCACCCCCTGGTATTCAAGTTGATCTAAGATCTCCCTGACCTGTTTTTTAGCTTCTTGCTTAATTGGGTACTGCCTCTGTGCAGTTGGTTGACATTTTAACTGGATGTTGTGAGGAGGAGAGTCCTCATCCCATCCAACATGGTTTTTATATAATGCAGGAGCTTGGGCTACTGCCCACTTTCTTGCAAGTGTATATTTTTTATGTATTGGAATGTGATTTGAGAAGGCAGGCATAATCATTTCTTCGCCATGAGGGCACTCTCTGACAAACTCTGGTGGCTAGTCTTTTTCAGCTAAAAGGATGTCATAGCCTTTGGAGAGGTTATCCCAAAATAGACCCCTTATTTTCCTAGTCTTATCTCCCTCTATACGTAATGTTATTTCGTATATTTTATGAGGTTTGCTAACTCTGGTATTTGCAGTTTCCACCGGAATGTATTCATTCGTGTCCACTGTCTCCAGATGATTCATCAGGATCTTGCGAGCTATGCTCACTTCTGCTGCGCTGTCTAGCATTGTCTGAGCCCAGTCTCCGTTTTTCAGCTGTGTCCTCAGGATCCTCGGCATGTTTGATTATTTTAATACTGGCTACCTTCTTTTTTGGAAATTGTAATTTTTTACTTTGATGAGCAGGTTCCTTGTCTTTGGACTTGACGTGCTCTTCCCTGTGTTCTGACCGTCCTCTTCTTTCCGATTTCTGCAAGGAAGTCTGAAAAGATCGAGAGGGACGTGTATCAATATCTTGCTATCTATCAGGTTTCTTCAAATTATCCCTATTTCTAAGGTTGTATCTTTTCTCAGAGGGCTCCGTCTGGGGAGACTTGTGTCCTTGGTCCGGAGATCTTTCTCTCCGCCGAGGAGACCTTCCTCTGGACTGGAATCTTTTTTCTTTGGGAGTGGATTGTTTATTTCCATCCCAGCTCTTTTTTGGAGTGTTTAGATTATTTTTAATAAATATCTTTTCAGGATTTTCAGTTAGTTGGGGTTTTACTGGTTTCCCACCCAAACTATCTCTTCCTAAGCTCTTCTTAGGATTTTTCTATGATTCTGGCAAGTTCAAATGGTTGTTCTGCTATATCGGTTTCTTTCAATTTGTGGAGGAAAGTTATATCCTCCGTTGCCAATTGAACCAACTCTCTGTATGCCTTTGTTAATTCTTTTATTTTAACTAAGAGTTCTTCGCTAGACATTTTATCAATGTCAGGTTGTGGTGTGTAGCTGGCTAGAACCGGCCACGTTGCTCCTGGTCTACCTAGTGGACCGAGCCTGGTGATGTGATTATTATGTTTTAGGGCGCCTTTAAACCAGAGCAGGTGCTCTTGGTATTTTAATGGGATTTCCACCTCCTCGAAAGGAGTGTACTCTTCCGGAGGTTCCTCTATTTTGTAATAGTGGAACTCACGTGTGACAGCGTTTGCTGCTGGAAAGTTTATCCATGAATAGAATACCTCTGTCTGCCGATATTCATGTGCCTCAATTACGAATATGACTGTACCACCTCTCGATGTTAGTCCATTTTCTATATGTTTAATAGTTATAGTTTTTCTTATGTTGACCGGGATGAGTATTGCGTCCGGGTCAGTCTGCAGGAGACTTGTGTCATCCGCTAGGAGTTGAGCTGCTATTCTAGCTGCCTCCCTTTCTTCTTCACCGTCTGACATTTTACTGACAGGAAGGTTTTTGTGGCAGATCAAGTTTCAAGGAAACAAAGATTAGGTCACAATATTTTGGAACACTGTATCCTTCAACGTTGAATAAACCACAAATTATACATAGAAATCTCTTCCTACTAAGTTCCGGCGGATTTTTAACCTTTTACCCACTCCAGACGTATTTTGGAGTATTTACGGGAAAAGGGTCTGTGTGAAAAAGCACGACTGAGTTACTCTAACGTCTTGCGTTAGATTTATCGCCTTACCAAACACGTGGGGCGCCATGTAGTGTAGTTCCTATAGTCCCAATAGGCTCTGCGCATTGGAATAATATATTCAGCAGTGTAGACGTACGACTGAGGTTAACTAGGTCTCTACTGACTATATGAAACTTAGGTTTTTTGCCAGCTAGCTCAAGGTTCACTAGAAACTTTCTCGAATAAGCGAGGAGGAGTTTAACCTCCCTGGATAGACAAGAAGGGATTTAGTTTCAGACAACCATAAAACATGACAACTTTGCTCACCCTGAATAAGAGTATATCTCTAGAGTCGTGTGAAAACAAAAGACAGCTATTTCACTCAGTCAATAAGTGTGTACTTAGTTTCACCAGATTGCAGAGAAAAAGAGAGACGGGCGTTTTCAATAAAAGGTGTTATTTATTGAGCAGTCTCTTTCCTCATACAAGAGAAATGAATTGCTACAATTGCAATACTTATAGTTAAGTAAAGTGCATACAATAAAAGCAGGATTATGAAATAATACTGTAAAAGCATGGATATGGTTTCTTAGCCATATGATACTTTAAAATGGATAAAATAGATACATACATATATACATTGACTAATCGTACTCAACTGGTGCTTCTAACTATGCCTACCCCGGTGTACCTGACCTAAGCCTAATACGTGGGAAGGAGTAAGCAAGTAGCAGTTTAAGTTAAGTTTGTTTTGCCAAGAATCTGACTCAAGAATTCTCTGTAAGGGTTTAGTCAGTTCAGTACCTGGGTATTAGAAGGCAGGAGGGCTGGTATCTCTCTCTCAGGACTCGGTATCCCAGTCACCCGCAAGGGTAAGCTGGAAACGCCGGAGGCTGGATTTCTCGGCAAGAGAAAAGACAGCGTCTTTCTCAGCGCGTCAAAAGGGAAGGGCAGCGTCCGTGGGCTCTCGCATCAGCTGGGCTCTCGGGCAAGTAGTAGCTGCTCCAGATTCATCACCACCGTGTGTTTGCTTAAGGCAACGTTGGTATATTTATACCTGAAGGTGCCGGGTTTGACGTAAGGCTGGACATAAGACATCAATAAAGATGTCACTAAGAACTGGTCGTTCTTACAGTGTTTTACATGAGTTCTTGGACGAAATAAAAACATCGGCAGCGGGGATTTCCCAGGTTGCTGGAGGCTTGGATTTGTTTAAGAACTCGGTGTGCTTTCTAGGGGGCTGGAGGAATAGGCTTGCTTAATGTGACAGCATGCGCTATGACTGAATTATTGAAAGGGTTTCTATGCCGTTGTAGGGATATTATTGATTTATAACCAGACAAGGGCAAAGAATAGGAATATCGATTCAGGTACCTATATAAACACACTACATGCTGCTACGTTGGTTAATGATCGTATAGTGTTTTGGTACCAGATAACTGTGTAACTGGACTAGGTTTTCTAATCTTGACAGCCTCTTGGAAAAATGGTTTAGGCTTTTTTTGAAGAAATTTTTATATTTACATAATCGTTTTTCTTATTACGTTTTTAAATATTTATCTCTCTTTCCTTTACTCACTCAGCACATGGATTACACCCGTTTTTAGGTTGAGCCTGAGCAGTACATGCGCTGCTCTGTGAGACATGCTGTACTTGTAGACCCACCCACTCCGCTCATATTTTTAATTGGCTTGACATTGTCCTTAGTAAATGCTGGCTTCTGATTCATTAATGAGCTTGTTAGACCTTCCTTAGTACTGCCTTGTCTTCATTTGGGACCTCCCATGAGGACTGGCCCTTTTAATTCTGCTGTTACATGATGTTTATTTTAGTCTGAAAGCACTATTTTCTTTCATGAGTTTCTGGTACTGCATGCACGACGTGCTTTCTTGAATCATACAGCACGCCAATCGCGATTTCACTTTCAAAGTTGCCTGGGATTGTGGCCGCTTCTTTGCAATGAAATAGGTCTCGCATTTATGAGTTTGAGCTATTGTCATTATAAATGACAATAGCTTAACTTTCGCAAATGCGAGACCTATTGTATTGCACTTTTTTTGGGAATAGCGCCCCATACGACTCGGACTTTAATGTCGGCCACGCATCTTTCTGTAGACAAGCAGCTTCTTCCTAAGAAAGGTGCGCGGCCGCTATTAAAGTGAAACTGTTGCATGGGGCACTTTTACAAAAAAAAACCTTTAACTTGACAAACGGATGCTTTTTTTGTTGTTGTAAAAGTGCCCCATACAGCGCTTTCACTTTAATGGTGGCCGCACTCTTTTCTTTAGACACAGCTCTTCTAAAGAAAGGGACATGGCTGACATTAAAGTCAAAGCGCTATTACAAAAAATTATTTGCAATGCAATAGGTCTCGCATTTGTGAGAGTTTAAGCTATTGTAATTTATAATACCAATAGCTCGAACTCCTAAGTGCGAGACCTATTGCATTGCAAATGCTTGTTTAAACATATAGCCATGTCTTGAGACAACTCTTTCTGTATGTCTTCTGCCCCCCTCCTGTCTCTCTTGCTACCTTGCAACCCTGACAATGGGCATGACACTGACCTCCTTAAACACGGTAGCTATTGCATTCATCTGTAACATTAAACTTTAGAACTAAGATTTTGTGACAGCTCTGCAGCTGATGAATGTCTTTGCAAGTGATATGCTACAGTAGCTTTCACATACGACTTCTTTTTTAAAAGCTTGATATTTTCCTGTTGATTTCCGTTTTTGCAGTTATATCGTGCACCCTTGGCCTAAGTGTGTTGGCGTGCTTAAACTGAGAGTCTTACAAAAGGGGGGTAGTGATGGACGGAGCATCTTAACCAATCAAACACTCACACCCAGTCAACAGATCTGGGTTTATTCATCACCGTTCTTTAGCCCACTCTGCCACCCCAGTTCAGACATGGCCATATGCAAATCAGTCTGACCCTGTGCCTCATGGGAACAGTCCAGCCCGAACTGCCAAGCCATGCCTTCCCTGGACCGGATTCAAGCTTCTTAGTACCGGTTTCTGGTATTACAGCAGTCTTCAGCCAGGCTTGCTTGAATCCAGTGGCAAAGTGATCAAGGGACTCACGTCTGAGATTACCCTGCCAACTTATGGCGAACAAAGCGGTACAAAAGGGGGGTGGTGATGGACGGAGCATTCCCATGAGGCACAGGGTCAGGACTGATTTGCATATGACCATGTCTGAACTGGGGTGGCGTGGTGAGCAAAATAACGATGGATTAAACCCAGATCTGTGACTGGGGGTGAAAGTTTTGCCAATGTGAAACATTCCATCCATCACCTAGTGTGTTTTGCTGTTCACCCTATGTGGGAAGGGTATGCCCAGACGTGGGTCCCGTGCTCACTGCGCCACTGGAGTCAAGCTATCCTGGCTAAAGACGGCTGATAGCCAGAAACCGGTCCTAGGATGCTTGATTCCGGTCCAGGGAAGACATGGCTTGGCAGTTCAGTCTGTACTGTTCCCATGAGGCACAGGGTCAGGACTGAACTGCATATGGCCATGTCTGAACTGGGGTGGCGTGGTGAGCAAAATAACGATGGATTAAACCCAGATCTGTGACTGGGGGTGAAAGTTTTGCCAATGTGCAACATTCCGTCCACCACCTTGTGTGTTTTGCTAAACTGAGAGCCTGTCATGTTGCACAAGGTCAGATTTATATATATTTTAATTTAATTAACTGATCTGCCCAGAATCACAGGATGTTTATCAGATGCCAAAATTCGAACCAGGTTCTCCAGTTTTAAAGCTGGCATCTTTGGACTGACCCTCGTCTTCCTCGGGATTTAGACGGGGCCTGCGTTGAGAAGTGCGATGCCAGGAGGCATCTGTGGGTGGCACAGTCTCTGTGATCTGCATTTACAGACACACAGCAAGGATAGGGTAGAGCGGAATCCCACTCAAGCACAGTGGGATTTGTGGGTGTAAGGGCACGGCATTTACAGCCTCCTGTCACAGAACGAGGAGCAGGGACTGCAAGAATCCTGCGGAGAAGAGGTCAGCTGGGTCTGCCGGAGGGAGCTGATTCCGGCGCCTGCCGGTGGGATCTAACAGGAGCAGATTAGCCAACCTGATCACCTCCTTTTACATTACAGCATGCTGTATCTATGTACCCACCCTTTCCCAAAACGTCATATGGTGGGGGAGAAGTCTGGTCTGTGATTCTTAGGGAACACACCCCCACCCTGTGACGACATGGGAACGTGAGGGATGTAAAGCAGTGGAAATTAGCATGCAGCTCCAGGCAGTTACTTTTTTTTTTGAAAATCTTTTTATTAGCACAGTTTGTAGAGCAGTAACATGCACACATTGTCATATATACGAACTCAGTATAAACCCCGGTGGTACATGCATGCAGTTGCTCAGAGCATATACATAAGCACAGCGTGTTCGATTTTACATTTTCGATGAAGCAGAACAAACTAACAGATCCCGTACATAACCAAACCCACCCCCCAACCCTAGGAAATCCCACCCGACACTCTCAAACAGGCACATAATCAAAATATCAACAAGCGGGTCACTCCCAATGTGTGAAAAGTAGTGTACGTTGAACACACAGGTAAGGTGGGTTAGCGTGCTCGATGGGTCGGGGGTCCCCCGTACCCCATCGTAGTGCACCTTAGGTAGTGTTCGTGCATGGGTGAGTGAATGAATCAGGGCATAGTGACGCCATAGGTGTCTATTCACTTGTATCTCCGTCATCCGCGTCATTGGCAGTCTCAAATGCCCCCAACGCGGCAAACCATTCCATGGAGATCGGAGTTTTTCAGTGGCCCTTACTTTCCTCTCTCTGTAGCGCTGCACCCTCAGCTTTACCCCAGCGCACTACTTCCGCCCTCCACAGGTCAGGGTTGGGTGGCTTAGATGATTTCCATCGTATCGTGATGGCGCGCTTCGCCAGCAACAGGGCCAGATCTGAGAAGCGCGTCGCCACGGTTCTGGTGCGTGTGGATGGCCCCAGCCCCAGCAATGTACGCTCCAGTGTAGGCGACCTAGGCAGAGTACCAGCCTTCTCAAGTGAGTCATGGACAGTGTTCCAGAAATACCCTAGTTTAGGGCAGTGCCACAGCATATGCACCAGTGATGCGTCGTCAGCATCGCATCGGGGGCAGTTGCTCTTGGATGCAGGGAACATCACATGTAGGCGGTGTGGAGTCAGGTAGGCTCTATGTAGTAACATCAGCTGGATAAATTTGTATTTGGGGTTCCTGGCTACTTTTTTGGGGAACTGAAGTATGCGCTCCCACTCCCTGTCCCTCAGTGGCCGTCCAACATCTGTTTCCCATGCCGCCCGCAGTGGTGACAGTGTAAGTGCCCTCCCCGTTCTGATGCTAGCTGTGAGCCACCTGGTCAGATGGCCGCCCGTTCCCATGAGGTAGAGCATTGTAATGAAAGGGTTCGTAACAGGCTCCTGCCCATCCGGCGACCACTTGCGTGTGATATAATGGCGGAGTCCGGCGTGCAGGAGAAAGGAGCCTCTGGGGACGCCCATCCTGGTTCTGAAGTCTTCGAAAGATAATAGGTGCCCCTCCGCAAACAGGTCACCCACGTGTGTCACACCTGCGTCATGCCAGGGCTCCAGTAAGGTCGTCGTGAGTGTGCCCGAGCCTAGAGGGATGCCCAACAGTGGGACTGTGGGGGCATAAGGTGTCCCGGGGGACGTGTATTTTAATGACTTCCGCCAGTACGTTACCGCCAGCTTGAGAAGCGGCGGGGCGGTTCTAGGGAGATCCGAGCCAGGCAGGAGCAAGATGTGCACTCTCCCCCTAGCATGGTCGTCCCCCGAAACATTGATCTCGTTAAGATTGCGGCCCGCCACCCAATAAGCTAGCCATTGTAGCTGACACGCATAATTATAAGCCCTGAAGTCCGGTAAGCCCATGCCTCCAGCGCCAGAGGGGAGCTGCAACTTGGCCAGGCTTATGCGTCTACGGCCATTCCCCCACACAAGTTCTGCGAGGAGGGAGTCGAGGGTCGTAAACGTCGCCGCTGGGATCTGGAATGGCAGATTGGTGAAGTAGTAGAGGAGACGGGGGAGCATCACCATCTTGGAGATTGCCACCCTGCCGGGTATTGAGAGCGGTAATGTTAGCCAGAACTGAATTTGTGACTTCAGCGTTCTGATGGCCCTTCCCAGGTTGCCGTCTATCATCATGCCCGCTTCTCTGTAGATCTGCATCCCAAGATATCGGAAGGTAGTTTCCGCCATCTGGAATTCATGAGGGGCAAAAAGCAGGGGGGCCAACTCGTCTGCGGATACAAAGGTGAACCCATAGGATTTAGACTCACTGATGGTGAGGCCAGAGATCTCTCTGAAGTCCTCGAAAACCTGGGAAACTGGACTCAAGTCGCCCCTCAGGTCTCGGAGATATAAAATAATATCATCCGCGTAAGCAGATACGATGTGCTCCGTACCTTGTCGGCGTATGCCATAGTGGGGGGCCATCGACCGAAGCTTGCAGAGCAATGGTTCGGGGGCAAGGACGAACAGGAGAGGGGAGAGCGGGCAGCCCTGCCTGGTTCCTCGTGCTATAGCTATGGGACCAGAGATTTGCTGGGAGGTGCGCACCCTGGCCGTGGGGATGGTATACAGTAATCTAACCCAAGCGAGAAATTCGGGCGGTATCCCGAATTTTGACAGGGTGGCGAACATATAGTCCCACCTTAAGGAATCAAACGCCTGCTTTAAGTCCAGAGATATGCAGCCTTCGGAGGCCGTGTTCGCATTAACCCCGAGCATGAGCTGGGCTAAGCGCCTAAGGTTCATGGCCGTATTGCGGCCCGTCACAAAACCACACTGATCTGGGTGGACCAGCTGCGGTACATACTGCACGAGCCTCGACACCAGCACCTTGCTCAATATTTTAGAATCAGTATTGAGAAGGGACAGGGGCCTGTAATCGGCCATCTGCAGTCCATCTTTGGCCGGCTTCAAGAGGGACGTGAACATTGCTTGCATGGATGATTGCGGCAGTGAGGAAGTACGCAGGGCTTCTAGATAAACAGTGTGTAACCGTGGGGCCAGGAGGTCTATATATGTTGCGTAGAATTCAGCTGGCAGGCCATCCGTTCCGGGGGCCTTGCCCTTCGGGAGGGCTCGTATCGCCTGTCTAATTTCCGCCACTGAGATAGTACGCTTCAAGTCTTTGTTCTGGTTGTCAGTAAGTTGTGGGAGGTCCAGTCCCTCCATGAAGGCCGCAAGTGCGGGCTCTGATAGGGGCTGTGGGGGACCGTACAGCGTGGTGTAATAGTCCTTGAACGCCGTATTAATCCCTATTTGGGTGGTAGCCGGGCGGCCAGTTTGGTCCAGGACCCTCAAAACGGGATGGCTGGTCGGGGAGTCCCGTAGAATGCGGGCCAGTAGGGGACCGGCGCGGTCTGCCTGTGTATGTTGCCTATTCGTGTATTCCCTATAGTCTATAAGCCGCAGGTCTTCCAGAAGCTCTGCGTGTCTAATATGTGCCTCTTGCAGTGGTGTAAAGGGAGCATTGGTGCCCGCTGCTTCATTCTCTAGGGATGCTAGTGAGCCCTCCACCTCCTTCAGCTGGCTGATCACCTCTCGCTTCCTTCCCACCCTAGTGGTCATAGCAGTCCCCCTAAGACAGACTTTGAAAGCGACCCATTCCATCTGTCGGGAGCTGGCCGAGTTCGCATTCGTGGAGAAGTATGAGCCTATAGTGTCTGACAGGGAGGACCGGAAGACCGAATCCTCAAGGAGATCTGGGGACAGTCGCCAAGTCGGAATGGGAGCCAGCCTCCTACCCCACCGCCACGTAACCTCCACGGGGTTGTGGTCCGATAGAGTTTTCCCCATGTGCTGGGTCTGGACAATCATTGCCGTAAGGGAACGGGAGCAGAAAACATGGTCAATTCTGGTGTGAAGCTGGTGGGGAGGGGAGAAAAAGGTGTATTCCCTTTCCAGAGGGTGTACGCTGCGCCACACATCCGCTAAATCCCAGCCCTCAGCCCAACTCGCAAGCGCATCTGCCTGTTTCCTGCTCTCGGTAGCCTGTAAGGGGGGGTGTGATCTATCTAGCAGAACATCAAGTACAGCATTGAAATCGCCCCCGATGATCCAGCGAAGGTCAGCCCAACCCGCAAGCACCTCGTTGACAGTTAACAAAAAGTCCGACTGGTTTGCATTAGGTGAGTACACACAGCCAATAACAACCGCCTCCCCATCCAACAGTCCCCGTACAAACACATAGCAACCCTCCCGGTCAATCCGTTGCTCCAGCATCTGAAAGGGAAGAGAGCCACGAAGCCAAATCGCCGCCCCCCTTGAGAATGCTGAATATGAGGTAGCAAAGAGTTGCCCCCTCCATTTCTTGCGCAATTTCACCGCTTCAGCAGTGTTCAAATGAGTTTCTTGCAAGCACGCGATCTGTGTCCCCCTGCGGTTAAGTTGTGCAAGGATTCTGTGTCGTTTGTGCACTGATCCCATACCACGCACGTTCCAGGTGCACAACTGGTAATTGTTAAGAGGTCCCATTACCATCTGTGCGGTGCGGCAATGTGAAACAACTGGGTGACCCCACATGTCTTGCTGTGCTAGAAAATGAGTGTCTCGCAAACAGTTAATCCCTGAACAAAAGGGTCCCTGAGCAAACATACCCAAGAGCCAAACCATGGTGCCCAACGTGGGCACAAGTCCGTCAAGTTCGTGTGCATACCGGGGGTGGTAGGCCTCCGTCGACTGTCACTGAACGGACTGCGCGGGCTTGATAGCCCACAGCACAATGCGCCCCTGCATATACAACCCACCAAATGTGAAGGAGGGGGATTAGCCATACGTTACCACCCGGAGGGGACCAATCTTGCCGTGGCTCAGAACTCTGCTGCCATCTGGGCCGTGATCTTCGGCAGTAGCTGCAGGCTGTCAACTGAACCGGAAACCTCAGTGTGGGTGTTGGTGGTGCCAGTGAGTCTGTCTCCGGGTGCTCCCGCGTCGTGGGCGGCCAGTGCCTCCTCAGTTAGACGTTGTTGCGGAGATAATGACGAGTGGGCCACCGCCCGGCGTCCAGGGGAATGCGCCATTGCTGATGTTCCGTGGGATGAACGGTGGTCAGGGCTGCGATTGTTGTTCCGTCGGCCTGGCGAGCCCCTGCGAGTGTCATTGTGGCGGTCTGCGAATGGGTCCTGTGATGTCGGCGGTGTCAGAGTGACCTCTATCCACTCCGCCGCTTCCTCAGGTGAGTCGAAGAAATGGGATCTGTCGTTATGCAGGATTTTGAGCCTAGCAGGGAACAAAAGAGCATATTTCACGTTCCTGTCCCCAGCTCCAGGCAGTTACAGAGCTGAAAATCATGCTGCCCGAGGCTGCTTCAAAAACAGAGACTCCTGTGCGGGGGTGAAGCCCTAAGTGCCCAGATAAAGCAAATAAAGGCTGAAATGAATGAAGCCCTTTGTGCTCAACAGTTACTGGCACATGTGCACCATGTGCTAGTGAGTGAAAGTGCCTGCCTGGCTGCCTGACCCTCACATAAAGCGAGAGTCAGAGTATGAAGCTAAAAGAAAGGACAGGCACTTGTAATACGAAGTTGGATCTTCAACGTTTTTTCATGCTTTAGGTACCATCCTCACTGATAATTAAATAATCATAATACACAGTGTGCAAGGTGATTATTTAATTATTAATGTGTATTGCACATAGAGCACGAACATTGGCGGGCGAAGCACCAGTGCCCAAAGTGAGTATCCACCCCGGTGACTCGGTGAGGGAAATCATTATAAACCCCCTCAAAAAAACAACAATTTTTTTAACTGAGGAGGTGGCTTACCATCCAAGGCTGCTGACTTTGGAGCAGGAGAACGGGGTTCGAGCCTCTATGTAAGCAGTAGTTATTATCCTCCTGCCCGGTTCTCTTTATTAAAAATAAATAAACAGCATCTCAGAGAAATGTAAGCAGCCATCAGTAGCGCTGAAGTTGCTTCTTGGAGAAATACCAGTGCAAAGTGTCTTAGGAAGCAGCTGACATTGCTGTCCTGTAAGTGCGGTGTACAATAATAATGAAGCAAGTAGTTCTCGGGATTGCTAATGAAAGCTCCAGAGTTAGGGCACTAGTAAAAAAGCCAGTCCACATTGGAGGTAACAGGAGACAGGGTGGTACTCGGGAGGGACTAATAAGCCCAATAACAAATGGGAAGCCAGCTTTTACCAAAGACAATGCCACCAGCCAATAAAAAATGTGGGCAGGGCTTCCGCTCCACTTCTAAAACTTACTCTACTACAGCATGCCTCGCAGAGCGAGCAGCACATGCGCTGCAACGCTAGGCTCAGCCTAAAAAGGCCATATGCCCGAAACATAGTAATCCCCTCCTAGAGACCACCATAGCCCAGATTTCAAAGCACAAGTGTGAGAATAGAATATAATAAGCCTCTGACCTGGGAGGAGGGAGAGGCATTGTGAATTTATAAAAGATACCAATGTTGCAGAACTGGAGTTACAAGTAACAATTTTCTTCTTCAATATTGTTTCTTATATACGTTACCCTGCCTGAAATCAGAATAGCAAGCAGTACACATTATAGAGGAGCACAAAGTGGGACTCAGGCTCACCTTTAATGAATGGTTTCTCAGGACTGCCTGTCCCACTGCTGTATCAGCATCTCCGTATACGTCAAGGCAGTAATGCTTCATGAACGTACGTCTTCTAGGTGGCCACACGGCAGATGACTTTCAAGGGCACCCCAGCATAGTGTTGCATTAGAAGCTATGCCCTCCCTCGAGTGCTCCTTCACTCTTCCCTGGCGAGGACTCTTAGCTTTGGCATGACAGAACGCAATACATGCGGAGATCCAACAAGCTATCTCGTTTGGGCAGAGCTTGACCTTTTCAAAGTTCAGCAAATGTTACAAATAGCCAGTCTGGTGCGCGTATGTCATTTGTCTGTATAGAATGTGAGGCATCCACGAAAGTCTAAAGAATGTATTGATCTTTCTGCTTGTGAGGATGGACTGGGAAAAAAGGATCTATGAATGACAGGCTCATTCAAATGGAAATCCGTAGGCACCTTAGGAAAGCATTTAGTGTTGGTTTGGAGTATCACATTGTCCTTAGTGAACCGGAAAAAGGGTTCTCAGATGACAAATGCACGATCTCTCCACTCTCCTAGGGGATGTTAGAGCCAAGAGTGGTGCTGTCTCCTATGAAACAAATTTTAGGTCTGCTTTATGTATCAGCTCGAAAAGAGGTAAAATCAGCTGACGGAGGACTGTATTAAGCTCTCGTGGAACTGGAGATATCAAAGAGATGGAAACGCTTTGAAGAGACCTGTTTAATGATACTTTGTGAAAATAGTAGATGTAGAACTATCTGTCCTTCTAAATCTGGAGATTACAGCCAGATGAACCCTGACTAAAGAATATTTAGGACCACTTTTGGCCATACTTAACAAATATGGCAGGATCTGTGAAGGCGTAATTTGAAGCGGATGATGACTATTATTCCTGCACCAGATGCAGAAACGCTTCCACTTAGCATTGCAAGTCTTATCGGTCGCAGGAGCACAAGCCTGCACTAGAAACCGTTATATTCTTGTGTAATATCCAGATGGTCAAATTCTAGGGGGTCAGATACCATACTGTCAAATTCAACAACTTGGGATCATGGTGAAGAATCTCGCTTTTATGACTGGACAATATTCTGGAATGCACCTTCAAAAGAACGGCTAGACGTGCAGCCAACTACAGCAGCTCGCTGTACAAGCGTTGGCGATGCTACGCTGGAGCAACGAGCATCAGAGTGCAGTGGTCTATCTTCGCCTTCTTCAATATCCTGGGGATCAGGGGAAAAGGAGGAAATGTGGAGGCAAATAGCTTCGACCAACTGATCGAAATAGGATTGCCCATAGTCCCTGGATGCCAAACCCTGCTTGCAGAGCATGGACATTTTTTGTTGTTAGGAGTGGCAAACAGATCGGTTGTAAGGTGAAAATATAATCCACCTATTTCTGTTCTAGCTCTCACTCATTACAATACATAATTTGCTGGCTGACTGCATCCACCAGATTGTTTTGTTAGATAGACAGATTTTCCACAGCAATGCCTATCCTCTGGGAAATGGCCTAGTTCAACAGCAGTGGAGCTTCTTTTAAACAGATCTTGGACCGTGTCCCTCCCTGCATGGCTATGTAAAACATGGATGTTGTGCTGTCTGTTCTGATTAGGATCGGCTGAGCTGCCAATCTGTGGAGGAATGCTCGTATGCCTTGTCTTAGGACGCGGAGTTTCAAAACACTGATGTAGCGCTTTTTCTCTGCATCGGACCAAAGGCCTCTAGTAGACTGCTCCTGCAGGTGAGCTTCCCATCCATCCATGGACACTTCCACGGTCAGTCATAAGCTTTCAGTTACTGGTAGAAAAGAAAGACCTTCATTTGGTTTTCTGGTATTCTCCACCAAATCAGAGCTTGTTTCAAGTGCCTCGTGACGTGGACCAGATATTCTCATGAACCTTCCGCCTGTTTGCATTGCAAATCCAGCTCTTTACAAACAGGTCTCATACAAAGCCTGCAAAAAGGAATTAGACCTACACATGATGCTATCATACTTATCAGGGACTTGCTATCATACTTATCAGGGACTTGCATCACCTCACTTTGATTGATTGCTTTCCAGCAATAGTCTGACATTGTCTCCAACTTTCTCACTCTTTCTGCTGATGCAAAGGCTTTCCCCAAATGAGTGACAAGCATTGCTCCCAGAAATTGGATCGCTGTTTGTGGTACCAATGATGATTTATTCTTGTTCAAAGTGAGAAACTAATCTCTGGGAGAGATTGACGCAAGCATTTGTGGAAGCTTTTTCTTTTTCTCTGGATAGTGCTTTGACTAACCAGTTGTCAAGGAACGAGAACACCTGGAAACCATGTCTCCTGAGAAAGGTGGCAGCTGGAGCGAGACGTGGTGAATATTTTCAGCACTGATTTTGGGAACGCTTTTAACTGGTAGTGCAGACCTGCTATTAAGAATCAATGGTATTTCCTGTGCTTTCAATGAATGGGTATGTGAAAGTAAGCATCCTGAAGGTCCAGGGAGGTAAAACAAAACCCCCTTTTCGCGTCATCAGGAGGACTTCTTGCAGAGTAAGAATCGAAATTTGCCTAGCATAGTAACGGTTAGTTTCAATTCTATTAAGGACCAGAGGCAAGGATTATGCCTCTTTCTTCTTCCGCTTTATTCAATACATCCTGCAAACACCCCCAGACAGAGGTTGTGATAGAATATGTGCTCCCGGTCACAACTATCACAAAACAACAATTACTAAAAAGTGTATACCACAAGAAAGGCAATAACAACTTAACTGGCTGCGAAGCAGCGAAGAAAGAGGCATAATCGGAGCCTCCGGTGCTGACGAAGAATATGAAATGACTATCTTTAGAAACGTATTCAGCTCTCTGAGATCCAATATTGGCCTCTTGACCAGACTTTATTTCAGGAAAACCTGGAATAGAAAGCTTGATTCCTTTGGGATGTGGGGACAATTTCTATGGCTCCTTTGAAAAGAAGCATGAGAATTTCTATTCGCAGCTCCTTCAAATGAAGATGATGCTCGGTTCTTGGTGGACAAACTGGGGGTCTCAGGATAAACTCCAGCACATGGCCTGACTGGACAATTTGTAACACCCACTTGTTATTTTCTTCCATGCCGGAGCAAAAAGGAAAATTCTCACCTCCAACTTCTAGGGACCAGATGGAAAACACTGTCTTTGAGGATAATAAGGGCGTCCTTGACCTCCAACACGTGGAATCCTGCTCTGGAATTTTGTGATCTTAGTGAGATACGAATGTAGATGTCCCAAATCTGTGATACTGCACCAGCCCTAACGCCTTTGCTGTGTCAGTGTGGGTTTTAAGGCCTGGCAAAGCTTCATCAACATGTTTACCAAAAAAGTTATCCCATCAAAAGGGATGTCCAATGTTTTAGATTGGACATCCGTATGGAAGGCTGTGAATTTTAACCAGCCTTGCCTCCTTAGCACAGTCCCTCTTGCAAACTGGCAAAAAGAAATAAGATAATTACCTGTACACTGTGGTTCTCCAGTATTGATATCTTTTATAGACTCCTATGCTTGAATCTTCCCAGTCTTCATGGTGGTAGTCCCACGGTAACAGTAACAAAAGCAGTGCTATAGCATTAAACTCCATTGAAAATACAAAACCAGTTAGTAGTCACTTCACAATGATTTATCACACCCAAACTCTAGCCAATCAGAGTAGTGATCCTGACGCACTCATCCACTGCAGAGCCACCATACCTCAGATTTCGAGCACTAGTGTAAAATAATAGAGCTATGTGTAGAAAAGTGGATTATTACAGTGGTAAATATTAAGTATGGGCGGAAAATCCGTTCCGCTCGTGGATTTTCGGCAAATTCGCAATCCGCGAAATTCGCGAATTTCCCGCAAAATCCGCGAGCGGAACGGATTGGGTCAAAAGTTGAAGCTGACTTTTGTAACTATTTTAGAATGGCGCCGGCAAGCTGCCAACAAGCTTCCAGAGCCATTCTAAAATAGTTACAAAAGTCAGCTTCAACAGGAAGCACTAATAGATAAAGTAAAGCAGGTGCTCGAGTTGAAGCTCAAATTCAGTTACACAATCATTAATCACCCCAAACTTGGGGTGATTAATGATGTGTAACTTAATTTGACCTTCAACTCGAGCACCTGCTTTACTTTATCTATTAGTGCTTCCTGTTGAAGCTGACTTTGTAGCTATTTTAGAATGGCGCTGGCAGCTTGCCGGCGCCATTCTAAGTGGGGCAGAGGGCAGAAGGGGACAAAAACGAGTGGGGCCGAGGGCAGAAGAGCACAAAAACGAGTGGGACAGAGGGCAGAAACGAGTGGGGCAGAGGGCAGAAGACCACAAAAACGAGTTGGGCAGAGGGCAGAAGAGCACAAAAACGAGGGGGACAGAGGGCAGAAACGAGTGGGGCAGAGGGCAGAAGACCACAAAAACGAGTTGAGCAGAGGGCAGAAGAGCACAAAAACGAGTGGGGCAGAGGGCAGAAGACCACAAAAACGAGTTGGGCAGCGGGCAGAAGAGCACAAAAACGAGTGGGACAGAGGGCAGGAACGAGTGGGGCAGAGGGCAGAAGACCACAAAAACGAGTTGGGCAGAGGGCAGAAGAGCACAAAAACGATTGGGACAGAGGGCAGAAACGAGTGGGGCAGAGGGCAGAAGACCACAAAAACGAGTTGGGCAGAGGGCAGAAGAGCACAAAAACGAATGGGACAGAGGGCAGAAACTAGTGGGGCAGGGGGCAGAGGGCAGAAGAGCACAAAAACGAGTGGGACAGAGGGCAGAAACGAGTGGGGCAGAGGGCAGAAGACCACAAAAACGAGTTGGGCAGAGGGCAGAAGAGCACAAAAACGAGTGGGGCAGAGGGCAAAAGGGCACAAACACGAGTGGGGCAGAGGGCAGAAAGGCACAAAAACAAGTGGTAGAGAGGGCAGAAGGGCATAAAAAACGAGAGGGTGGCAGTGATGAACCAGAGGGCGCATCACATCTCGCCCAAAAAAAAAAAACGCGAACACGCAAAGCGCCCCACGAACACGCAAAGCGACCTGTGAACACGCAAAAATTTAAAAATCCGCAAATTCGCACAAATTTGCGGATCGCAAATTGCAAATCCGCAAATTCGCCCATGCTTAGTAAATATGCATCTACCACTGCAATAAGGACACTAGCACGGTCTAGGGCTCAGTATGGGCCTCCATAAATTATTCCCATGCTCAACCCTTGATAGCTTGGCCCTGAACAGGTAGGCTTAACTTAGGAGACAGGTATATAAAGCATTTAAAAACAGCAATTCAGTAAAAAAATGAATACAACACATAACACAAAATACCACACCAATTTATAAAAGTAGTAAATATTTGTATCTTTAAAATGACACCAAAACGTCAAAAATCTAATGTAGAGAACCAGGGATATGAATTTAAGATTTAGCACAAAATAGCACTTAGAAAGCTATGTAGATAACCCTCGCGGTAGGCCTCTTCGAGATTTTACCTTCGTACTTAGAAACGTTTCTGGAGCTTTTTCTGTTGGGGTACCTCAATGCTATTTACCAGTCCTGGTTCAGTGAGGGTTCGCCAGCTTGCTTTCCAGGGAGCTCCTGGTCAAACTCTGGAAGTTGGACCTCCAGAGCTTTTTAGCTGGACGAACCAGCAGGTCAGACCAGATCGCGGTTGAAGGTGGCCGGCTTGGCTCTCGCAGTTGAGTCGCCCCTTATGGAGCTTTTTATTAAAGTTGCTTCAAACTTCTGTAACTTCTTCTTGAGGGTCCAACGTGTCCAAAACACTATCCAAGGGTCTGGAATCTCCAAGATAGTCCTTGAAAGGTTTGGACCACAATTCCCACAATGCACGTGCACAAAACCCTTACAAATCCATAGGACGCACTCCAGGCAGGGGATTCTTGGAGGGGATTGTCCTGGAGAGCTCCATTAACCTGTAGCTTGCAGGGAGTTCATTCCTCTTGAGGCAAGGTACATCCAAATGGCTGTAGTTCCAGATACTGCAGCAGGCGCAGTCCGTGAGAATGCAGGCCCTGATGGTGCAAATCAAGTTTCAAGCTTGTTAAATCATTTTCTTTTGGAATCTAGCAGCAGACCTCAGAGGCCCTGCTCCTCTCACCTATTTATTCAGTGTACTCTGGGGTCAAGCAGGAGAGCACACTTGTCCAATGAGGTGAAGGGCAACACCCCAGAGAATGAACACTTATTCCAAAGTGTGGCATAATTTTCTCCTAGAAAGCACTATTCCTCTAAAATTCAGTATAGCTGATTTCTGACCGAGAACTAGCTAAACAACCTCCAGTATGGCTAATTTCCTTAGTTCTCCTACCCCTACCATCTGCAAATTCCTGGCTTACGCCTCCATGGGGTGGATCGACCTGGCACGCTCTGCCTGTCTTATTACTCCGTTGAAGCTCATGATGGTTCCCCCCCCAGAGTTTTATATAGTTTGAACTTGACCCAAAGGTATCACAGCGCTTTACGTGAGCACCAGTAGCGTTACACAGGGACACATTCATTTTTGTTGGCACAGGGAGATTAAGTGATTTGTCCAGAATCACAGGATGTTGAGCATCCCTTCCGAGACTAACCTGGATCCCCAGATTTGAGATCAACCACCCTGGCCATTAGGCCACATCTTTACCACCCTACCCCTCCTCTTCTGTTATTCCTGTGCAGCAGAGCTCTCTCTAACAGGATAACCTCTCTCTAAGTGAGCCACTTATTTCATCAAAGCAGCCTGGCTTATCATGTTAACTCTGACCAATCCGGGGAGACCACAGGAAGGCTGAATTTTGGCTTACAGACAAGTCATATAACTTATTTTCTGTATATTGTAGGATAAGTTCAACAATAGCATATTGTTGGATTTATCAAAACCTTTCTCCTAAGTCCTTGAACAAAATTATATTTTCTTTGATTCCCAGCGATAGTTATGCATTCCTAAACTACTGCAATGTCATCCTCTGGGGCTAGGCATCTATGGGGAAAAAGAAGTGCAATTTCTTGATCACCAGGGCATATAAAACATCTTTTGTAAAGACTCTGCATATAGGTACATATCCCCCCAACACAGACACCTATAGGAGACCCTGGGGGTAAATAAGCCAAAGAATTGTAGTATATCACTTTTTAAGTGCCCCTACCACCACACTCTCATTTGGGCACACTTTACATTAAAAACCACTGCTGCAACACAGGGCTGCTTTTATGACCTCAGGCTCTCAGCAGTGCACACATGTAAGTGCAGAAAAGGCTGCTGGCCTCTAAACTTCCCTGCCCTGTTATGTACTTGGGACTTAAAGGTAGTTTTAATCCCCCTGCCATATTATATACTAGAGACTTATAGGGTAGCTCATTCCAATTATATGTGCACCCTTATATCTAGTGAACCCTCATGTATATGTGTGTTTTCACAGTGTGTCCAACATAGCACTGGCCCTGGGCCTAGTTAGACAAAGCTATTGGACAGAGTCAGTTAGCACACGGAGCATTGTCTCCTACTTATTCTAGCTTACATTTTAGAAATACTGATTGGGTACTGTATAAAAGTGCATGATACTGTTAATCTTTTTCACTTTTTTGTATATAGCACACATCATTTCAGCACAATTTGATAGCAACATAGTGAGGACTGAAGGGATCATACCTAGTCCTAATAAAGAAGCCCTGATGCTTCGAAACATGTTGACTTGATCAGGAGTATCCGCACATTACACACTGGACATCTCCGAACTACCTTTTTAACAGCAACAGCCTCCATGACCTATTAAAGTTTAAGTCCACGAGGCTAGGTTTTTTTTAATTCACTTTCCGCATTCACTGCTGACCCTTCCTCTCACTACCTCTACACCACACATAGTACTGTAAAATCAGTGCTCCCGCGTAGTCGCTGGTCGTAGCACGCCCATCCCACAGCAGAGCGGGAAGACCCCTATGAAGAAGCATGACACCAAGGGCCCCTTTGGTGTGTGAGGGGTATTTAAGCAAACACGGTGTGCGTCCTACCAAGATAGGAAACACACTTGTGAACCTCCTGTGCGGTGGATCCTTTTGTTTGACTTGAGTACCTTTGCAGGTGCGCAGTGCGCCTCATTGATCGGAGTTTCATTAAAGTTAACGCAGGAGGCCCTGGCATGCTTCTAACAGTGTGTGTGTTTTTATATTCCATGTGTTTCTACAGGTACAATAAAGGGAGAAGCAAGACGTGCAGGAATCACGCTGACCCAATATAACCCTGATGAAGTCGCTGGTAAAGTAATTACGGCGATGAAACATGTTGGTTGTTTTTAATTAGGACAGGCATACAGCACAGAATAAAGTTTGAGTTTGCTAGTAGAGCTTAGTTCTTTTTACGGTGGGGGACTAGACCTCATACACTAGAGGTAGGTTCCAATACCACTGGGTCACTTACACAAACACATAGAGGTTTTCTTTTTTTGCACAGCCTTTTATCCCCCTTTTCTTTCAGGTTGGCATAGCTGATGATGAGAACGTGAGGATCCAGGCGAGTACCAGTCTGCCATATCCTCCCCGGGTGTGCTCCCGTGAGGCACTGCCAACCCCCCCCCCCCTCCCCTTTTTTCCACTAGAGAAGGGTAGAGAGGTGAGTTAGATTAACACATGATGATATGCGCACACACACACATTGGTTTTTAAATGTTCAATAATGCTTTAATAGAGTGACTGTTACTAGCACTATTACACAGAAGGCTGTAAATGCACCCTCTGTTTCAAGGATAAAGATTTAAAATACAATCAGGGCTATACCCCTAGATTATATAGGGACAGGCATTTCATAGTTGTTGATGCTTCTAACAGCCTCTGGATATGAGGAGCATGTGTGCTCGTCCGATCTACTAAACTGGATGGTATATCTTTTTACTATGGAAGGTACAGACCACATTCCGGAGTTCTTGGCATTTTTCTTTTCCCGCAACATTTTTATCTCTGAAGACTAACTATGAATGGATGGGCTTTTGAGTGCCCAATGGGCACATTTTTTTTGGGGGGGGGGGGGGGGGGGGACAGGTGGGGCAAATGTATTCTTACAATAACATGTTTTATTTCTGGCTTCATGAACATCACAATTGGAATACAACTGAGACGCTTTGCCTCTGCTTGGCTTTAATTTTTAGGTCGAGCACTCAAGACCTCTTGTTTATACTTTAGTATATACTTATTATATACTTATACGTGTATGTACTTTGTGGGCCATGGAGATAAGCCCTATGACTTGTCTGCTCCCACTTAGAGACTTTGTTTTCTGTTCAACTGCCTCTATTTAACTGTCTTGATAGAAAACGACCAGCAGACAACAGTAAAATACCAGAATCACTTTAGCATTCTCTAGATTCCAGTCCATAGAAATTGTCTTCCACGAGTACCTGTAGACAATAATATTTATTATAAGTCTTGTATTTTCAGTGATATGACCACCGAAGGTCCTGATTTTATAATAAAAACAGAGCTTTGGACTATACCATTTCCCGCTGAACGGCAATATTTCTCTCTATGTGTTCCTATACACGGCTTGTCACGCAGTTTGGTGCTCACTTTCCCTCCATGTTAAAGAACAGTAGATGTTTCAGCACCCAGGCTAATGTGCTGCATAGCTAAATACATATAAGGCCCCAAAGGCTAGACAGATTGCATTGTAAATGCTTGTTGTCTTAGCATAGAGCTAACCAACTGGGCAAGGTGAAGGTGTCATGTGGCCCATAGGGACATTGGCATCTTCACTACATTTGCATGAGCACGTTACAGCCTGTCTGCTGCTTTGCGCATCTTACAATATGTCTTTAGTTTTTGCAATATTTTCTATGACTGCTTTCACATGAGCACTCATCACTGTGTTCGCTCTCTGCATGTTCCTGGGATTTTGACTGAACATTATGTGCAAGGTCAAACAACATTGCCCCTTGTTATTTTGTTCTAGACAGACCTTAGTACTTAGACATAACATGATGTAGATCAACCATCTATGGGCTAAGGTATGCGGTCTGCTGACAAAGCCCAGAGTTCTTCTAATATATAATAATACTGCTCCATAACAAGGGGAGGGAGGTTAGACTCTATTGTCTTTCCATAATGATATCTCCCTTCATGATTTATGGACTAGCTGCTATGCTGACTATATTTGTACTATGCATTTTCCTGCTTGTCGTGGAACGTGTACTGTATGTTAGGGCACGTCAGTTAAAATAAATATTGTAAATTGTTTTGTGTTTCTGTCAGATCTTACTGTGGACAAGTTCAAGAGTGCGCTATTCCTGAGAGATCTGGGAGTGTTGTGTTCAGGGGTGTCTAATCATTTGTTTCTTTGTGAGTGAGCAGTAGAGCAAGTGAGACACTATAGTTAGTGGTTCTGGGGCTTATGGGTACGAAGTTGGTACGATGACTCAGTCCCTATACACCAAGGTCCTATAATCATGCGAATACTTCTGTTCTTGGGCAGAATCCCTGCAACAAGTTGAAAAGTCAGACCACATCTGCTGGTAGTATCTTCCCATAATAGCCATGGCACTGGAGGCTCCGATCTAGGTAGCCACCATCGCAGAGAACCGCTTGCCGATATTATCAAGCTGGTAGCCTTCCTTATCCGGAGGGTGTAGGAAGCTGGCTCTGTATATACTATACCAAAGTAAGCTATAGTGTGCAGAGAGTACAGTGGATCCCTAGAGGCTTACAGAGGCTGAAGTAGATAATACTGAAAGCTCTATTTGTGGTAGTGTGGTCGAGCAGTTAGGCTCATCAAAGGGCTGTGTTAAGCATTTGTTGTACACACCACTCCGGTAAGAAAGGATTACACACACTCAAAGACTGAATCTAGGACCAATTGTTTTTGTATAAAAAACTATTACTCTGTTATTTTATTTTAGAACCAAGAGGAGCTCAGTAACCATTTCAAGAATAGTAATAATTTTAAATGAAGTATATTGTTTTGTAAAGGCAGTCAAATATTTTACAGTAGTATAACAATACTCTGGCACTGTCAAACAAATAGTAGCAAACTTAGCAAATGTAAAAGATAGACATTTAGAGTAATAGGTAGAAATGCAATGCAATCCTATTGAATGAAAACAGTTACATGCAGTAATAGTTAAGAACTTTACTTACACGTCCAGTCTTCATGGGTTTGGACTAACACTGGGTACGGGTCAGGTCAAGGTAGGTACTGCACCACCAGCGGCACTGGGGCTGCCGGGTGCAGAGTTCCCAATGTTAATCAATGGAGACTGAGTGCACCCACAAGAGGTGCTATTTGCAGGCAAGTACCAGAGGTTTCAGGGCACAGGCAATGGGAGTTAAAGCAAGCACAGGGGGCACAAGGCAGCACCAACCTTACACCCACACCAGCACAGGGGCAGCAGGGTGCAGTTTACAAATCAGTGTTGGGCACCCACTGCTTTCCAATGGGTAATCTTTGTCGCACAAAGAGGCTGCAGGCTCAGACCAGGAGACTGGATGAAGGTGACCACCAGCAGAGCAGGTAAGTTGAGTTGTCGAAGGAGGCTGGGCACTGTCGGCTGGGCACCCCATTGTCAGGGGGCTGAGGATAAAGAAATGCCCTTTGGTGTCGTATTTGCTTTACCGGAACCAGTTGCGGTCAGGGGGACCATTCAAGATGAGGCTGCAGGCGTCCTCTTGGACTCTAGGAGAGGTCAGCTTATGCTGGATTCGAGGTCAGGATCGCTCGGGAGACTTCACTGGACAGGTGAGCCATTCCGACTCGGCCGTGGGTGTCGGATGCAGAGTGGGCAGTGATCTCAGTTCCAGCTGAACCCAAAGTCCTTGTAGTTGGATTCTTCTGGACAGGGCTGCTGTCCTTGGGACATCTGGTCTTGTAGTATAGTTTATGGGCCTTTTTTGCGTGCATGTTAAATTAGCATGGCTTATTTGAAGTTTAAACGCCATTGTACCTTTTGCTGCATTTGTTATGTTATGTTATAGTTATTTATTGTGCGCACAGCTGCTCCAGCAAAGGAGCGTCCTGGCGCAGTGTTGTGTTGCACACAACACTGCTTAGTTGTTTTTGCAAAGTTAGCTTTCACGAAGGTCTATACAGGAGAAAAGGCTTGTTTTTCGACATCTCTAGACATACATCGTGCCCCCAGTCTGTACAGTGAGTGCTGAGCCGTCAAGGTTATCATAACTTGTGAGCCTGTTTATCGGCGTGTTTGTGTAACACATTCTAGGCATATAACAAGGGGGAATGATTCAGTTAAGGAGGTCAGAGGCTGGAATCTGTAACACAATATTTTATCAACAACAATGCCTCTGACACCATAGATAACACTCTTTCTTTTTGCCACAATAGTACCTTTTATTGACTTTGGGCTTTTAAACAGATAATTTTTCCATTATTATATTTTTTTTATGTATTGGTATTCACCTTCATTTCAAAAGCATTTCTGGTCAGCTTTCCTTGTTTTGTATCATACAAAACATTTAAGTCACATCTATTTACATACAACATCTATATACACAAAACATTGACCATACACCATATATACATTTCCAGTTGTATCATGATTTCACTCCTGAAAAATTGATAAAGATTCCTCATAATAAATCATCGTACACATGATCAATACTTGATTTTGTCAAAGAGAGTTATTTTTCTTCTCTCTGTCCTACTTTTAATATCAAGACTGTCTGACTGGGGTCAAATCTATCTTTATCCCTCAGTTGCATATATTTTTAAAGTCCTATACAAGGTCGGGGTCTATTTTTTACTAATATGCTCCGCGGGGAAATTAATCCTTTCCACTGTTCGTTCCCATGGGGGGGAATCTGAAGTGCATAAAGTCCTCCGGACCGCTATTTATTGCCAACGCGTTTCGACCTTCTCATATTAGGACCAGGTGTTATTTTCATGTGCGGTCTTCCTCAGGGCTGTGTGCTTTTGTGGTAGGACATCATTATACACCTGTAAGATGTAATAATATGTTTCAATATGTGTGTTTTGTGGTGTACTAAGGAACTTTTGTCAACTTGGTGCGTTTAACTCTTATGTTGTCACGTACCCTTTGTCTTCTACGTCCGTTGTGGGGAGTTTTATCTTCTCAGTTCCGGATCTTTCTGCTGATTTTTTCTTAGTTTCGAAAAGCGGTGCCTTTTCCTGTGAAGATGGTAGAGGAGGGTGTGCATTACTATACATGCTCTCTATTGCTTATTGTTGTCTACAATTCCCCTGTTCTTTGTGTGTTTATGAACTCGTTTACGAGTGTAGTGGAGCGGGGGTTTCCTTCCCTTTATTAATCATAGTACTGGCTGCGGGCCGATGGTTCACTTGGTGCTTAGTTCTTTACAGTTACGGCATCATACAGAACAGTGCCTGAGTTCGCGGCTGTTGCCCACTATCTATTAACTCCCGGCGGTTTACCTTGGGACCCTCCTCCGTGTTATCTTTGCGCGAGTTCCATGCCTGTCGGGGTTTCCGTACCTGTTATTCTTTCAATTTTCCGCTCTTCCTTCTGTCCGCATTCACTTCTGGGTTTTGGGACGTCTGAGCGTGGCTCTCTTCCCGGTTACGTTATCTGCGTTAGTGTGCCTCTTGTGATTGGCTTGAGGTTGCTCCTAGCTACGAGGACGTTCTTGGGGCTCCATCTCATTTGCTTAGAGACTTGTGTGATACATGGATGCGCTCCTTCCCATTGGCTGGTGCATCTTTGTTGCTAGGCGACTTAACAGTGTGTGTATATACGTCCATCCAGGGGTGTTTCTTACGCTTACTGCGGCATTGTTTTTTATTGTGTGGTTAACAACTTTATTGTATGCCGTGTGTGGTGTTTCACTGGGCTTTACTCTCTCTGCAAACGCTCCTTTTCCCGGTATTCATGTGTTAATCGTGATTCCTGGTTTCTCTTGTCTTTCCATAGTTTGTGGGGTAAAAAACGATTTTCAGACATATTTTCATTATATAGTTCATATGGGGTGTTTCTCTGTGGGGGGTTGGGCCATCAGAAAAAAAAAAATCTTTAGGTCTCTGACAGTTACCTCCTTATCAGGCTACCTTCACTGGATTGTGTTCATCCATAGTTGGATAACTCGGACATTTCGTTTAGTCCGTTTTCCATTGTGCCAAGGAACATGATGGTTTTAGCTTCAATTCTTGAAAGAGTGTTTTCAATATTCTTCCCTTTAATGTGTTTTAACACTGTCCATTTTAAGTCATCTGGTCCGTGGCCTTTTTCTAAGCAGTGCGATACCATGGTTGCATTGGGTGTTTTACACCTAATCCTTGAGCGGTGTTGCGAAATGCGTGTTTTTACAGGTTGGCTGGTTTTCCCAATATATGCCAACGAATAGGGGCATATAATGCAGTACATAACATTGTGTGTGTTACAGTTGGTAAAATCTTCATGTCGTATAAACTTTTTTCCATATGTGAACTTGGTGCCTTCTATGGTGCTAGCGCATGATATGCAATTGCCGCATTTCTTATGGCCCTTGATTGGAGGTAGACTCAGCATTGACCTAAGGGAAATGTCTTGTCTTTGTATGGACGTGTCGGCTCTCACCAGCTTGTTCTTTACACTTCCGTTCTTTTTTAATGCAAATATTGGTGTATTTTCAAATGGTTTCAGGCCTTTTACTGTGTTCCAATTTTTTCGAACAATCTTCTGTATATCACTTGTTGCACCTGAGAATGTAGTGACACACACCAGGGGCATGTCTTCTTTCTTTTCTCTAGGACTTAGGAGAGATTCACGGGGGGTGAACCAGGCTCTTTTCATAGCCCTTTTTAAAAGCTTTTTTGGGTAATTCCTCTCCAGTAGTTTTCTTGAGAGTTCCTTTGCGTTAGTAAAGTAATCTTCTTTCTTGGAACAATTTCTTCTCAATCTGAAGAACTGACTTAGGGGTAGATTTTCCTTAAGATTACGTTGGTGGAAGCTCGAAAAATGTAGGAACGTATTCCTATCTGTCTCTTTTGTATACAGAGATGTGTGGATGAAACCTTCTTCGTGTCTTACCATCAGATCCAAAAAGTTTATTTCGCTTTTATTTGAAGATAGTGTGAATTTAATGTTGGGGTTCCTATTGTTCAGCCACCTCGCAAATTCGTTTAGTTGATCTTCACTCCCTCTCCAAAGTATGAAAACATCGTCGATATAACGACGCCATATTTTAATATAGCCGTCGTAGGGATTGTTATTGTAAATCCATTTTTCCTCATACAGCGCCATTAACATAATGGCCATCTCCGGCGCATATGGACATCCCATCGCCGTTCCCATTACTTGCAGGTATTGGACATTGTTAAAAGTAAAACAATTATACTTTAAACATATCTCCGCCAGTTTGAGCAAGAAATCGGATGGGACATTATATGGTCTTTCTCTTTTCTCTAGAAAAATGTTAAGGGCCTCCAGGCCGTCTGCTTGCGGAATGTTTGAATATAGGCTTACTATATCCATTGTTACCAATATTTCGTTTTGTTCATCAAATGGTTGTTTTTCCAGGAAACTAATTGCTTGCATCGGGTCTTTGATGTAACTTGCTGTGGAGCACACCAGGGGTTTTAAAAAGGTGTCAACGTATTTAGCTGGACACATTCTAGACGCAACATTTTAGCAGCTGCAGCCCGAGTAGGATTCTGGCGCCTTTATCATAGCACACTTGTCATAATTTCACACACTTGGAAGATTCCAGGGATGCAGAGAGACTTGCCGATTCAGATGTAATTTACACTTACTGAGCGGACAGGTAATGGGATCTCCCAAAACAGGCGCAAGAAACCTTCTATAGTTTTATAATACATAGTTCCTATATAGGGAGGGTGTTTAAACTAGGTGCTATATCACCTGTTTGCACTATCATTGTAATATAATTCCTCCTTTTGTATTTTATGGAGTTGTAACCATGCTGACCATATTATTTTTAATCAAATGTCTGCTTATGTTGACTAAAATCCTGCACATGAGATCAATTCGTTAAAATAAATATTTTTACCTTACCGTGTCTCTTATTTGGACTGGTATGAGAGTATAACAAAAGAGTGTTCTCACTTCCCACCATTCCTGAGATGGTCCTAAGTCGCATGTTCGAGGTTGTCTAATCATTGGTTACTTTGCTATAGGACGAAGAGCTAATGTGACACTGATGCTAGCTGGGCGGGGTTTTCTAGGTACTGAGGTGAGGTTCTGGTACACCACAATTCACTAATGTCCTAGGTCTCTGTGCACAGTTATGTGTATGAGCAGAAATCCTTGCACCAGTCTTTGCTGAAGCGTGGGCAGTTTTCCTCTGGTTCTGGAAGTCCCTGACCACAGGACAGGCCTGGTCTTTTTTGCAGGGTCTATGAGAAGGAGACAGGCCGCAGGGCTGGGACCAAACCAGTAGTCTTCTTCAGGCTCAGATGCACAGCGTCTTCTTTGTCCTTTTCTTCTTAGGTTGCAGGAATCTGAAGATTAAAGTTCAGGGGTGAATCTAAATACTGAATTTAGGGGCGTTACAGGTACTGGCAGCGGTTAGCCAAAGAGCTACATGCCTTTTAGTGTGACTAAGCCCTTCGTATGTCCCCTCCCTTTGGAGAGGGGGCAACCCCCTAACCTGATTGGCTAGAATCCTTCCATTCAAGTAATCTGAGGTATGGAGGATTTTCTAAGGAGGGAGACACTTCGGTCCAGGGCATCTTAGCAGTAGTCCTTTTGCAACCGACCTTGCCGCCAAAAGTGGGGGTTGGTCAGGTGGTAGGCATCTCCAGCATTTGGAGAGGCCCTGGCTAGCATATCAAAGGGCAGGAAGTCTTTGAAGCTCACCGCCCTGAATGCTGTTCTTGCTTGGTTGTAGGTGTGATATATTTTCTGGATGTATATATCCAACATGAGAGTGGACAATTTGAGGTCAGTTTTTACACCAAGCCTGCAGATCGGAACACTCTCTTAAATGTTACTACCAGTCATCCCCGTACATTAAAAGAACATTTGCCATATGGACAATTCCTCCGCTGAAAAATTAAAGGACAAACTAGTGGCCGGTAGCTACCCAAAAAGATTGGTGAAAGTTGCTCTTAAAAGAGAATGGTATACACCAAGAGAGGTATTACTGGTCCCTAAACAACAAGAGAAAAATACTCCTTTGACATGTGTACTGACATATGATCCTAAAGCAAATCGAGTTAAGAAATTGATCCCAAAAAATTGGAAATTAATTGAACACCTAGGAATCCCTAAACCACTCTTTGCTTTTAAAAAAGGAAAAAACATTTGACAACAACTGGTGAGAGCAGCTAGAAAAACTGATCCCTCCCCCCCAAAGAGATCCAAGGGGATTACTGAATTTACCACCTGTGGTAGGACATTACCGATGTCAAAATTGTATGGCATGCAAGCTTACGGAAGATTCTAAACAGCTAAACATTAATAGCCAGACACATTACCAAAGAGTGTTTTCTAATTGTAACTCCAAGAATACAGTGTATTGTATCAAATGCCCATGCAATTAGTTGTATATAGACCAGATGACGCAACCCATAAAAAACGGATTTTGAAACATAAATCCAGGGTAAAATGTAAAGTACAAGGGGCCCCGTTGGTGCACTATTTCCAAAACCTAAAATCATTCGGAAAATGATTTTGAATGGTCAGTCTTATGTGTACTGGGAAATGTAAGCAGAGAAGAACTGCAAACTAAATTGAATAGATTGGAAGCCAGATTAATAGAAAAGTATCACACTGCTACAACTGGCCTCAACGACAGATGAAATTTGGGCACTTTTACAATAATTTCCTTGGAAATGAAAATAGATATGTATCATATAATTTCTAGTCTGCATAATGGTGATACCTGTTGTATAACTCTCAACAGATACTTGAAGATTGTAAGGAGTGTCGGCATAACACTGGGCAATAAGGTGTGGCTTTGTATATATTCTGTATATATTTAGTTCTAAACTTGTGGTGAAAAATGAAAAAAAAAAAAGACTTTGAATCTGTAGCTAGAGCCCGTTTATTTATTATTCTTAGTTTTTATTATTCTTTGTCTTTAATATTTCGTTTTGAGCAGTGTTGCCGCTATTGATTGTAAGTTTAATTTTTATAGCGGTAGTCACTATCAGGGAATTCGCCGTCCACTTAAGCCTGAATGGATGATATTCATGATTGTGAGTGCCATTGTAAGTCCCCTTACTAGTGTAATTGATGGTAAAAGCCAGTACTTCGTTTGTGGCGATGGACCGTACTTTCGTATTTATTTACTTCCGCACCACCTGATGTTATGCACGTTCTAGATGCGGCATGGCGATGGCTGGTAACGCTACTGAATAAGCCTGGCAGTCAGGTAGGAATTGCTAACGTATACAAAATCTGGAGCGAGAGCTACTTTCTTTAGCATTCAGAATAGTTAGAGCATGCTTTGTTATAGGGAGGATTCTGAAATAGATGTCCCCCTCCAATACTGAAATTTTCTTCTGACGAAAGGTGGCAGTGGGCTGTATGCATATCACACGCTGGGTAAGTCAGCATGAGGTATATACGATAAGCGAGTTCACTAGTTAAGTACCCAAAACTTAGTTTTCCATGACTACGGCGTCTAGATAACTAAGCTGACGTTAGTATTCTTTTCTTGAATTTTCTTTCTCCATTTTTTTTTAGCTTCCTAAAGTATAAAAATAAGGATACTCTTGACGGTTGTAGAGGCTGTTCAATTCAATTTGTGGACTCGGAACCTAATTTTTAATTGTGCCACATGCTTGGCGCTTAAAGCGCGGTATTGTGCCCTTTTATTTGCGCGTTTTAGGGAATACCTCATTTTTGGATGTGTGGTGATTAGTGGGCTTGCTAGGACATACCTGCACTTAAAACTGTCATCTGCACCGCTGTTCGGCGGCCCGTTAGCTGGACTGGGGGTTAGGCGCCATCTTGGGAGGGGAAGTGCCGGCAAGGGACGCCATCTTTGTTGCCGTTCTAGCTGTTGCGGCAGATATAGCACGATTGGGTGCTATTTAAACGCCCCCATGATGACGCGCAGCGGTGACGCACAGCGGGCTCGCCAGAGGCGAGCCCATCTTTGCCCATCAGTGACCATCCGGGACCCGGGGCCAGAACCCCTGGCCCAAATTTGCATTACTCTAGATGCGAACTACTGGGGTTCAACATGGGTAAGTCCCACCTTGATCAGGATTGCATACATTTGTTAGCTCGAGAGGGGCTCCTAACTACAGCCAAGAGCTCCAGAGAGGGGCAGCGCTATTCCAATGCTCACGCTTTAAACTATGGCCTGTTGAATACGCGCTCTTTGCAGGGCCACAAGTTGGAGGTCTTCTCACTACTGGAAGACGGGGAGCTAGATGCCCTTGCGCTTACCGAAACATGGCTGGAGGACTGTTCGGCGCCGGATCTAGTGGCGGCCCTACCAGATAACTATCTGGCACTCCATTTCAATAGGGAGGGAGCTAAGAAAGGAGGTGGAGTAGCTCTTCTTTATCAGGCCCATCTCCGTGCCGAAAGGTTTCTAGCTGAAACCCTAGGGGGCGCAGAGGTTATGGGGGTAAAACTCAGGCGGAGGGCGATCTGTGTGGTGTTTTTGGTGGTATACCGACCGCCTTGGGCTTCGCCTGAATTCCCGGCTCTCTTTATTAGATTGGTACAGGATCTGTGTTCGAGATATGACAAAATGATTATTGTCGGGGACTTCAAATACCATTGGGAAAAATCCCCTAAAGAGGGGCAAGCGCTGCAAATTGAGGAAGCATTTTCCTCCTTGGACTTCACTCAACAAGTGAAGGGACCGACACACGAGAAGGGACATGCGCTTGATTTAGTTTGGACTACTATGCCAGTCCAGGGCTCTATTGAGATCTTGCCATGCGCCTGGTCTGACCACTTTTTAATAAGGGGCAGAATTCTATTGAATGGCCACTTGTCCAAATCGGGGGAAGGTTGGAAAATGGCCCGGAAGTGGAGAAACATCGATGGGGAGGAAATGGCACATCTCCTTGAAGAGTCCCCTCCAGTAAAGAAGCAGGACGTTAATATTGACGTTCTTTGTGGACACCTTCAGCATAGACTGGGGAGAGCCATTGACTTGGTGGCACCCCTTTGTAGGGTGAAGAAGGTGGAGAGAGGAGCTGGGGCTCCGTGGTATAATGACTCCTTACAGGATATGAAACGTGCGGTGAGGAGGAAAGAACGAGCATGGCGGAAGGAGTATGACGCCACTGCCAGGAAAGAATACATTTCTTCCTTAGCGATGTACAAATTAGCCATCCAAACTAGGAAGGCTGTTTTCTTTGAGGAAAGAATAGTTGCAGCTAGAAATCCACAGAAGGAAATCTTTCGGGTCCTGGCTGAGCTCAGGACAAACAAAGAGCAAAGCACTGAGTTCGCCCAGGAGGACTGCCAGAGGTTCCAGGACTTCTTTGTGAATAAGATCTCCGATATTCTGGGAGAAATCGCCGCAACTACACCCCTCGACTGTCCCTGCCCACCTGACCATACTGGCCCGTCGGATATCATACCGCTGGCTGAGTTCATCCCAATGGCAAAACAGGAACTACTCACGATTACGGATCGAGTCAAATCTGGCTCGCAGGCCGATCTATGCCCCCTTGATGTGTTCAAACTGGCATTGCCAGGTATTGAGAAAGAAGTTTTGCATCTGTTGAACTCTTCCCTTCACACAGGACAGGTCCCTTTAGCTTTTAAAGAGGCTCGCTTGATTCCTTTATTAAAAAAACCTGGATCAGACACGAAGTGTCTGAAGAATTTTCGACCCATTTCCCAGCTGCCTTTTTTGGCTAAAGTGATCGAGCAGCATGTGCTGGCATTGCTCTCAGGACATCTAGAGAGCAATAACCTGCTGGAGCCCAACCAGGCAGGGTTCCGTGCTAACCATAGCACGGAATTAGTCATGCTATCAATTCTGGATGAACTGAGGAGTCGAGCCGATATAAAAACACCGAGCGCCCTGGTACTATTGGATCTCTCCGCGGCTTTTGATACCGTGTGCCATGAACAACTATTGTCGCGGTTGAGGTCTTTTGGTATCAGGGGCACAGCACATGCATGGCTTACATCATTCCTGCAGGGCAGGACACAAAGAGTACAGTTGGGGGATCTTTTTTCCACTTCTGCCCCCATCACTTGTGGGGTTCCACAGGGCTCTGCCCTGTCACCCCTACTCTTTAATGTTTACTTGCAGCCTTTAATTGCACTCCTGAATAGGATGGACTGCTTAGTATACAACTACGCCGATGACACCCAGATAATCATCCGGCTGGATGATGGCCCGGGAGCGTCTACCAGGTTGCAGGACATACTCAAAGCCACCGTTAATTGGATGTCCGAGAATTCTTTAAAAATCAACCCGGACAAGACGGAAGTGTTGCCTATTTCCATCGCGGGCAAACCCTGGAGCGAGAAATTCTGGCCTGTGGAGCTGGGTGTGCCACCGGAACCGGCGTCTGCAGTCAAAAGTTTGGGCCTGTACGTGGATGATAAACTCTCCATGAGGAAACAAGTCACCACGGTAGTGGGCACCTGTATAGGCCTGCTGCGACAATTGAGGAAGATCTCTGCATTACTCTCATTTTCCACCATGAGACACGTGGTCTCAGCCACAATTCTGGCTAGGCTGGACTACGGAAACTCCCTGTATATTGGCCTACCTCAGCGACTGCTGGATATGCTACAGGGGGTTATGAACGACGCAGCTCGGCTGATTTACAAGAAACCTAGGACTGCCCACTCTTCCCCTCTGATGCAGGAGCTACATTGGCTCCCGATTCGGCAGAGGGTTGTATTTAAAGGGTTGTGCATCGTACATAAGGCGTTGTATGGTAATGCACCGAGATACTTGAAATCTCGCCTGTCTCCTTATACACCGAGCAGGACTTTGCGTTCGTCGGATGCTACCCTCTTGACCCAATCCCGCTTTAAACTGGCCACGGTGGGAGGACGTGCTTTCTCTAACACGCTCCCTGCTTTATGGAACAAATTGGCCCCAGAACTAAGGAAGGAATGTAACTTGCTATCCTTCAGGAAAAAGTTAAAAACCACACTGTTCAGGCAAGCATGGAGTAGCCTCTAGGCGCTGTGTTAAGATCAAGTAAATACCGAACCCCACTACGTAATCTGGACAAAAACGCTTAGAGACCCCGGTGGTTATAACGCGCTATACAAATTAAATAAATAAATAAATGAGAAATAGTTGAACTGTGGTATATATTACTTTTTTATTCAGTGGTTGTTGTTTGGATTGGACTCTCATTAAAGAGAGAGGTGTTTTGAGGCTCTACTAAGCACATGGCACTTTCTTTGTTATGCACTACATTGTGGAGAATAAGGTTATTTAAAAGGTCACTTGGGTGTTTTTTTACTATTTTTTAATTTTTTACTTATAAGCTGCTCCGCCACTCCAAGGATTGTAGAACTGTAATGTGGTTTGATTTTCGTTCCTATGTAACTGTACTTACATTTAATAATCTGCTGTTCTTTGTGTATATAGATAAATAAGATTTATTTGATCCTCTAGGTGAATCTTTGAAAACTCGTGCACTCAGCTGCCCTAGTCCTGAAGAGGCCCGAGAATAATAGGGCTGAAACGCGTCGACATCCATTTTGAAGACACCTTCGAAAAATTAAATAAGTTGGAAATTAAAATTAGGAGTATTATGAAAAATAGAGGTTGAAGCAATAAACCTCTTTGGCTCCTTTGTTTTGGGTGATCTTCTGTCACAAGGAATGCTTTTTGTAAAATACTTTTAGAAGCATCCTTTTTTTGATAAAAATAGAGCTACGAGATATAAGGAAACAAAACGCGTGTTTGTCTGTTGAAATGTACATACTGTGTGTATATATATTTGTCTTTGTAATGTATACGTTTGTATATATATATGTTAAAAAAAGAAGAAAAGTTTATTTACATTCACTTTGAAAAAAAATGCCTAAATAAACAAAAAGGTTTGTTTTTGTAATTGTTTACAGTTGCCTTTGGTTTTTGATGGAATAAGATATAGATTTTTCATGTGATTAATTAGTATATGAAGGGATAATTTATTGATCTTTTATCTAGCTTATGATTATCTATCCCGAGGCATTATTTTCTTTATTGGATTTTGGTTGTAGGTGTGAAGCACCTCCACCCTAAGTAGCCTTTTTCTCTGACCCACGGGAGCACAAGGGCTCCCTTGTGTGGCAGGCTTGTGCAGATTAGTCAGCTGGACACAAGGGAGTTGGTCATTTTTCATGGGGCATCTCTAAGATGCCATCTGATTGCATTTTGCAACAAATCCAACACTGGCATCAGTGTTGGTTTATTGTGCTAAGTTTGACACCAAACTTCTCAACATTCAGTAAAGCCCTCACAGAGCTGTTAAGTTCGTAATGACAAACTCCCAGCCCATGTACTCAATATGGCTTCACTGCACTTACAATGTCTAAGAATGGACTTAGAAACTGTAGGGAAATATTGCTCACGCAGCTATGCCCTCACCTGTGGTATAGTGCACCCTGCCTTAGGGATGTGAGGCATGCTAGAGGGGGACTTACCTATGCCACAGGCAGTGGTTGTCGGCATGGCACACAAGGATGTGTGCCATGTCAACTCCTGACTGCACCAAAATACACAGTCTGCAATGGCAGGGAATATGTGTTTGGTGTGCAGTCTCTGAAAATGGCAAAATACATGCTTCAGCCCTTAGAGACCCTCTCTGGTCCCAAGGCCCTTGGTAACACTGGTACCTTTCACAAGGGCTAGAGGTGTGCCAATTGTGGAAACAAAGGTACCGTTTTGGGAAAGAAGATAGGCAGAGAAACTGATTGGCAGGGATCCAGGTCACACTCAGTCAAAGTGCATCAGATATCATACAAAAAGTGGGGGGTAACCATGCAAAAAAAAGGGGCACTTTCCAATAGAGAGGATGTGTATGACGTAGAAGGATTCTTTGCTCTTTTCTCAGCAGTTACCATAGTGACCAAATCTGGCCGAGGATGGCCAATGAGACATGCAGGGAAACCCTACTTTTTGTCGAGTTTCAGAACGATAGCCACTACAGATGCTGTTGTCTTCATTAATTTGAGGCCTTCGCGCGAAATAAAATCCACAATAGGAATGGTATGAATGGTGCGCTGTGTTCCTGCTTTAAAATCGTAAAGGAAACACTCTGTTTGCTTAGCTGCCACAGGAAGGTCAAAGCTCTTAGACGCTTTCTCAAGCAGGTCGTGGAAACTGCTAATATCCATAGGCAGTGAATCTGCCAGTAGTGGGGTAGGAGATGCTGGCATTGGAGAGTCGTAATTGTGCCACTCATTGTGGGCATTAGGATCTGTCTGAAGCTCCCCCTCTTCTAATTGCTGGTCAGATTTCTTTGGAATTAATACAGGTGGTTGTATAGGCCTGGTCTTTCTGAGGCCTAGGCTAGGTCCGTAGAGCAGGAGGTGCGTCGGGACTTCCTGCCTTGATGGAGGCTACTGGGCAGAGTTGGCCTCAGTGAACCGTTTGTAATAGTCATTGAGCATCATAAGCAAATCTGTGACCAGTGAAATTGTAACACAGATAGAAGTTTCCTGAACATGATGCTGTGCATCCTCATGGTCACTCATAAGGATGATGTTCCTGGAATGTACCAAATTGTTGGACAGAGGGGTGCCCCCTACCGGATAAAGAGTAATTGCCTTCAAGGTAAATTGACTGATGACCTTCCAATTCACAGTCCTCAGATTCCTGACACTTCACCCTTAATTGTGAAGTGCTGTATGCAGAGCCAAAAATACCTTCATCCTCAGATTCCTGAAAATCCACGAGGCGTGCTGGAGGCAGTGGAGAATTTTTAGAAGTCTTGAGGGACGTACAGAGTTTTGACCTTACTGGGAACATGCAGGATGTAAACCCCCCCGACCCCCCCCCCCTGCCTGTTGACAGCATCCTCGACTGAATCGTAGATGGGATCGCTGATATGGTGCTGGGAGGAAACTTCGTTGACAGGACAGAAGCAGGTACAGCTGTCAACAGAGAAGCGGTCGACGAGGAAATCTTTGTCGCCGACGGAGTTGTCGTCACGGTTTTCGTCAACGATGCAGCCAGAATTAGAGCGGCAGGCAAGCCTATTACATGATTATTAGTTGGATGCTGGGGTAATAACTTTTAACAGTAACATCATTTGTTGCAACCCTGATGAAAAGGCCACTGGTACTTGGACCAAATCTGGCTCTCTATGACTTTAGGTGGTTTCTGCCTTAAATCCATTCAAGTACTTCCAGACTTAAGCTCCTTCTGACATGCAACACATTCAATATAGGACTCCACATCGGCCATTGCATCCTCTTCAAAAGGATCCAATTGTGTTGGGCTGTAAGCGGTCAGTGAGGCATAATCACTAGCTTCTTCCTGGTTTGACTGCAATAATTGTACTGGAGGCACATTTGTGACCATCAAAATGAATGAATGAATGCATTTTTATTAATGTTTAGACAGTCTTTAAAATATACAGTCCTTAAAAACAATTTTTTTTATAGAATTGCACCATATAAATACCAATTTATCATAATACACTAAAAGCTCTGAACTCCTACTATTTAAACTATAAGACACTAATCCAAAAAAAATTTAAGAAACGTAGCCAGTGCACAAGTCGCATCGAAAAATTCCATCCTTAAGAGAAGTTCTAGTTCATCATTCAAACAACTGATGTTATATTTTTTTAAAAGGTATTAACATCAAGCAGCGTGGCCTATAAAAATGACAACAATCAAATAAAACATGAACGTTAAGGTTATGATACGGCAGCCCAACATGTGTAGTTATTCTCTTGATCTAAAATGGCTTCGAATTTTTCAGCTCTTACATAACGCATAGTTAAACCTGCACAGAACTTTAATAGCAATAATCGAAACCGGGCATCTGGTAATGCCAATAAATACAGGAATACATTAATATTTTCACATGAATCTAACATGTATTTGGGTTCCTTACATATTTCAGGTCCACCAATCTAGATTCTTTTTTACAGGCTAATTTTAATTCTGCTTTAGGGATTGGGGCTTCAGCTCTTTTAAAGTCTAGTTTTAAGGTTCCTGCAATGTCTATTCTTTACCTTCCTTGCTCACTGTAGCTCACTTCTTTCTATTTCAGTAGCACAGCAGGCTGATATCTTCTGGGTATTCGGGACCAATAATTTATCCCAAACTCGCAGAGTTGATTTATAGGCTAGGAAGTTCCAGGCTTGCAATTTTGCTTCTAATCTTATTGCCTGGAACACTGCACCTTTAGGGAGGGCCAACAATTTTTTCACACATTTGCACACCTGTCCCAGCTTCTCTCCGTACTAATGGCTAACAGCTCAGCCCCATAGAGACATTCCGTAGGGATCATTGTGTTATAAGTGGTTAAGAGGGGGAACTGGAGGGACCACCATAAGTCTTATTAAAGCGGACAAGTCCCCCAGCTAATGCGCTCGACTCCACTGTTTCTTTATGTAAGGTTCAACTCAACTGGCTGGTAAATGTCATGCCCAGATACTTATAGAAGGACACAACCTCAACTCTACTGTTGCCTAGCTACCAATTATATGATTTACTTTTTTTCCCTAAACACAATTATCTTTGTTTTTCCCATGTTTATCTTCAATTTGTTAGCCTCACAATAATGATTAAACTTTAACTTCCTCTGAAGGCCTACTTGCGTCACATCCAGAATTGCCACATCATCCGCATAGAGTAGGCATGACACGTCTTCCTCCCTTTTTCAGGGAGAACAAATGTGTTGCTGCAAACTCTCCCGGTAGATCAGCTAACAATAGGGAGAGAATTGTGGGAGCCAGGACACAGCCCTGCCTTAATCCATTACCCAAGGGAATATTCTCAGATAGGGTCCCAGCTAAATTAAGTTCTACTTGGGCCCAGTTCCCTGTATGCAATTCCTGCAGAATTTCAATTAATGGACAAGGAATGCCCAATCGTATTAATTTTGCCCAAAATATTCTACGATCGACCAATTCGAACGCTGAACTAAAATCAACAAACAGAATGGATTGCCTGTCGTTTCTTTTGCCTTCTTCCCTAAAGCCCATAAACTGAAGCAGTGATCTATTGTGGAGTGTCCGGCTTTAAAGCCTCCCTGCTCCATTGGGATAATACTGTTTCCACCTATCCAGTTCCTTAAAGCCCTTAGTATTACTTTGGAGTACAGCTTTGCACCTACATCCAACAGACTTATTAACCGGTAATCCCCAGTGTCATCCTTAGCACCTTTTTTATTTATAGGTTTAATTATTACACCCTTCCAACCCGGAGGAAATAGCCCGGTCTTTGTTATGTGGATAACAACTTTGGAAAAGAATTCAGCCCACCACAAATGATTTGACTTCCTTATAATAGCTGGTAGGTTATCTGGCCAGTGTCTAACCCAGGGTGGTGTGGAGTGCAAAAAAACGATGGATTTAGGCCCAGATCCTTGTACTGAGGTGAATGTATGACATTGTTCTACATTCTGTCCATCAACTGTGTTTTTTGCTATCTTGTCCTACTACCTTTGTTAATTTTAAGGAAGTTATCAACGTATCTATTGATTGAAAAGAGAATGACTCCAAGGCCTCCATACCCACAGATGGCCAGTCCTTCACCACTGTCCCACTTTGCTTATAAATATTGGTCAAGAAGGGTACCTAATCTGATCTAGCACCATACATCTGGCTAGAGGGGCATCCGTACCACAACCCTTCTGGACCAATTTCCATAATTTTCTCATATCTTTTCCCAGAAGCGTTCTGATCATCACATCCCAGTTCGACTCAAATAAAGCCCACTTCCTCCTCCGCACCAGAGCTTCATATTCCCTTTTCTTGTAACAGTAGATTTCAACTAGGTTTGCATGATCATTTGATCGCCTTACCCTTCCTATTTCCCTTAACTCCTTCCTGGCTACTCTGCATTCTTTGTCGAACCATTGTTGATTTGACGTTTGGCACTACTGATCCTCCCCCACCCCTCTTATTACATACCTTAATGCTGGTATCAATCTCTATTACCTCTGCAATGGTAGTTTCATATCAAACACCATTTGGCTCTCCCATGGCCCTATCCGAGATCATATAATCGATTGATACTTCATTATCTGCTCGATATATCTCCCATCAATTCTTGTAGTTGAACGTTTGGGGAACTCTAGAGCTTGATCTCTCACTAATGGGACTATCGCTATGTCTAATTTTAGCCCCCAATGATCGCTTCCCTTTAATCTTAGTAGCATAAATCCCCTGCAGAGATTAAAATACCACGCCTGTATGAATATGTAGTCAATGGGGCACTGTTGTTTCCCATATAGAAAAGTTTGGACTGCTGGGTCGTCATCTTTGAAACAGCCATTTAGGCATACAAACGCTAGTTCTGCCAAAAAGTTCACCATGTTCCTATCAATCTTCGAATTTGGAAAATTTGCGATTGCGATACTATAACACTCTGGCATATCTGGGATTGCAGAGTCAGCCTTCCTTGGATCTAAATGCAGATTGCAATCCCCTAATAACAAAATCGGATATTCCCCCTGGAGCTCTATTAGATTTACCAGGTCTCTCAAACATTTCCCATTCCTCTCTCCTAGAGTTTTTCTGATTTAAGTAGACATTCACAACTATCAGTTTATTTTGTTGCTTGCCCCTGCATAAAGATCCAGTAGGCAAACAAAGACTCAATCACTACTCGTTTCAATTGTCTTTACCCCCTTACTAGATTTAGCCGACATCACAATCATTAGGCCTCCTTTCAGCCTCTCTGTACCCAATTTGGTTCCATCTTTCCTAAAATTCATGAAACCATTTTGATGAAAATCCTCATCTGCCAGCCATGTCTCTGGGAAGCAAATTAAATCATTCCCCTCCAAAATTCAGTAAGATCAGCAATTCTTTAGTCCTTGTACATTCCAGGAGACAACCCCTAAGCCGGCGGATGTTTCTATTCCCTAGTCTATCTCTTCCTCCCATAAGAAAGTTTTGACTCCCCATCAAAGCTTTGATGCGCAAACCTATTGCGTACTGGGATCAGATCAGAAAAACACTCTTTCCTGGGATGAGATAGTAACTTTTAGGCTTCCGCAGTTTGTCCCCACCCGCCGTGGTGAATGGTTTATTTCTCTCCCAGTAACTAAATCTTGCTGTGCCTGGCTTAAGCCCGCATGGTTTGACAAAATTGGTAGTTTTAAACAGTAAGTTTCCACCTCCGTTTCCTGTACTAATCTTAGACATGAGTTGTTTAACTCATCACTCGCTGGTAGGATCAGGTCAACAAACACTGGTGATGTAAAGTAAATGTTTGTTACTTCTCTCTCTGGTTTAGACTGAGTGAATAATATATATTCTATATCATTTAATGCTACCGCCTCCAGTGCCTTGCAGTGTGAGAATGATGACAGGATGCTTGACTTGTTCAGGGGCTTCCAATTATTTGCTTTTTTCCCCCCATCGGGTCACACCCAGATACACATATTTTGTTCGTATTGGCCTACGCATAGTATAAACCTGATCTGAGTAGTCCACAGTTCTTAGAATCCTTCTTACCACTGGACTCTCTTTTCTCTTGACACAGGGTCTGGTTTCCATGGGGCTTCTATTTGGGTATGCGCCTTTATTTAGCCTAATGCCATCCCAACCATTGAATGTTCTAACATGACTAACTTGGACCCCGTATTTAATTCCCTTTAGTAATACTTCCCCCCCTGCCCCTCTTAAGCCTTGATGACCCTTTGACATGTTGGGCACAGATGGTGTAGCTGACATACAGTTTTGATTCTGCTTATGCTTTTTTCAGTAGAGGTCTTGCTTTTAAACCTCGCCTCCATTTCTTCCATCTAAGTTTATCTAACCTCCAGCACTTTGCCCAACCACTACTCCTCCTCCTCCTCCTCCTCCTCCTCACCAACGTGGGCCTTTTGGACACAAACTGCTGTATTTTCACATTCCTCTTGAGCTAACAGCTGTGCATTAGATGCTGGTTGGACAATTACTGTTCTTTTTTTTTATAATCAAATTTATTGACATTTGTACAAAAACGAAATTCCACACAGACAGCAAAATCATGCACAATGTAGCTAAGACCATTAGCAAGAAGAGCGGTGACATATGACGGAGTACAGGGTCCCAGTGGAGACCACTTCATAAATAGAGTAAAATAAACAAGGGAATCCACAGCGATTAAAACAACAGGTTGAGCCATTTACACCAGATCTTTTCAAACTTTTCAGGACAACCCCGGGCCTCAAAGAGGTTCCTCCTGGGTCGCGCACGAATCCACCCCTCTTCGCCATTTCCGTACAACTGTAGGGGGTTTGGCCTGAGACCAGGCCGCCGCAATGTCTCGCTTGGCCACCGCAATTGCAGTGCCCAGGAAACGTTTATCGGCTCGAGAGCCGTCCAATCCGTCGAACACTCCCATGAGGCGGTGCAATGGGTCGTGTGGAACCTCCCACCCCAAGGTCTGTGTAAGCTCTGATTCCACACCTGCCCAAAAGGAGTCAAGGGCAGGGCACTGCCAGACCATATGATAAAAATCGGCTGGGGCATGGTCGCACTGCGCACAGGCCGGGGAGGAGCGCAGACCAGCCCTATGCAGACACGCAGGAGTAGGAGTAGGATAAGCCGGGTGGAGATAGTAGAGTAGAATAACGCAACTTGGAGGAGTTCGTCAAAGTTTTGGGAGCCATGAGAGAGTCCCGCCAGTCTGTTTCCTCCAGGGGGCCAAGCCATCTCTCCCAGCACTCGCGCAATAAATCCAGGGTTGCAGGGCCGTTGTTCACCAGGGAGCGACAGATCCGTGACACCCTTCCTCTGCCTAAATTCCCCATCATAACTTGGGCTTGGGGTTGAATTCGGGAAGGGAGGTGGCCGATGGGATGTGTAGAGTGAGTGCTTGTCAAAGCTGTAGATACTTGTGAAATTGGCATGAAGGGAGTGGCGCTGCTGCAGGTCTGCAAAAGCCCTGATGTGGTCTCCCACTCAGATGTCGCCGAGAAGCGAAATCCCGATTTGATTGCACTGCCGAAATCCCCGCAGGGTCGAAGTCTCGCGCAGCCAGGCACCATGCCACAAGGGCGTGTGTTGGGTGAGCTTCCCATCCCATCTCGTGTAACGCAAGGCAGAGCTCCAAGCCAGTAAGACTGCCCTAGTGACCGGATGGAGAATTTGTGGTATCGGGCCCCGTATAAGTAGGCCTGAAACTTAGGAAAGTCCAGAACGCAGAGTTCAACCCGGTATGCTGGATCGGACCACCCGCCAATGAACCAGTCATGGATAACAATGAGTCTAGTGGCCAAATAATAAAGATGGAGATTGGTCGCGCCCATGCCACCATCATAAGGGGGTATCCAACAGTGGGCCAGGGCCATACGTGACCTCCCGCCCTTCCACAAGAACCGAGTGAGCAGACCATCAATTTCGCGGAACCAACTCCCTGGAAGATGAAAGGTTGTTTTGTAGAATATATAAAAAACGGGGGGAATCATCATCTTAAAAAGTGCACTTCTGCCAAGAGGGTTGAGCGGGAGGGATTGCCAACGTTTGAGGTCTGCCTTAGCTTTACTGACCCGGGGTGTAAGGTTGAGGGCCCATTCAAGCTCCGGAAGGAAGGTCACCCAAATTTCCCACGTATTTGAATGACTGCCTGCGCAAAGGGATGGCTGACTGCCAATCGAAGCAGGCTCGCGATGGAAGGAGGGGAACCTGGGTGGACTTCGCTGGATTAAGCCATAAGCCTGAGACCCTCTCAAAGGCATGGAGGGTATCCAAGCAACGTGGGCCAGAGCTCTCGATGTTCGGCTAGGAAAAGGAGGACATCGTCCGCGTATAGGGTGATTTTATCTATGTGGCGAGGATCCCAAGACCAGCCATGAATATGGGGATCGTTGCGTATGAGGCAGGCCAAGGGTTCCACTGCCAGCGCGAATAAGAGCGGTGAGAGGGGGCAATCCTGACGGGTGCCTATCTGGAAGGGAAATGCCTCTGATAAGGCACCGTTGGGTCAGGACCTGTGCTTTGGGGTCAGAATACAGGACTCGGATGAGACGCCTAAAAGAGGGGGCAAATTCCATTAGTGCGAGCCCCGCCTCCAAGTAACTCCAGTTAACCGTGTTGAAGGCCTTTTCAAAGTCGATGAATAGCAGGGCAAGATATGGGGTGAGCTGGTGACAGTGTGCGAGGGTGAGATGAGCCAAGGGCCAAGGGGCAAGCCATGTTGGCCATCCCATTTCTTACTCGTCAAAATCCCTTAGAGAGCTGCAGCACCCCTACTCCCCACCATCTCCTACTTCCATCAGGCGCATAGGTGGAAGACAGTTTCGCTATTACCAGCTCAGTGGAAGACAACTACAGGTCCTTTAGCTCAAGAATCACTTCTCTTGCGGACGCTGCCGCCCCTCTTAAGCTCTGTAAACCGAAAGGTAGAGCCCTGGCGCCATGGTACAACGATTCTTTGAAATCCCTTAAATCAGCCTGCAAACAAGCTGAGAGAAAGTGGAGACACGGATACTATAACAACAATAAAATCCTTTGGAAGAAGGCACTCCGTGACTACAAGTTCGCTATTGCAGAAAGTAAAGCGAACTACTATTGCTCCACCATTACTAATGCAGCCAACAGTCCAAAAAGCATATTCCAGATTTTGGACAATATCTTATACCCTGACTGCGTCAAAAACTCCATCCCCCCCTCTCAGTCCCTTTGTGACAATCTTGCTCAGTTTTTCACTGATAAAATTGAGACCATCATTAATAACCTGGCAACACCCCCGCCTTCCACTCTCTTCACCCTCCCCGAAATCATCTCCACTAACCCTGTTTCTCTGAGGCCAACCTGTTTTTCCACGAACAAATTGCTGGCTTTCCCTCTTATTTCTCAAGTAGAATTTGAAACAGTTGCACAGGGCATTACCTCCGGATCCCCCCTTGACCCTCTGCCACCGAAAATATGGAAAGCCTGTGGGCCCCAACTATTTTACACCCTTCGGTTGATATGCAACCAATCCCTGAGCTGTGGCGTCGTTCCCCGCTCTTGGAAGCAAGCGCTTATTACCCCGCTGCTAAAGAAACCCACGCTCAATCCAGACTGTTTGTCCAACTTCCGTCCCATATCACTCTTGCCCTTCCCAGTGAAGGTGCTCGAACGCTGGGTCAGTAAATGCCTCTCTACCCACCTTGAGCAGCACCATTTTTTGGACGAATTCCAATTTGGGTTTCGCCCAGCCCATGGCACTGAAACCGCGGTGCTCACGGCCATGGAGGAGCTCCGAATGCGCGCAGACAGGGGCCAAGCTGTGGCCCTCATTTTACTTGACTTGTCTGCCGCATTCGATACCGTCAATCACAGAATCCTGCTCCAGCGGTTGAGAGCGGCAGGGATTGACGGCACGGCCCTTATCTGGTTTCACTCCTACCTCAGCGACAGAAAACAAGCTGTCTCCCTTCCCCCTTTTCAATCGGTCTTTTCCCCGGTTCCACACGGTGTCCCCCAGGGTTCCTCTATCAGTCCGATTCTTTTTAATGTTTACTTAAAACCTCTGGTCACGTTAATCAAGTCACACAACATGACCACAGTAAACTATGCGGACGATACACAGCTCCTTCTCTCGTGGGAAGGCGAAGACTCCATCTCCTTACAAGCCTTCCATGACTGCCTACGAGACACAGCACGCTGGTTGCACCAGAACTCTCTTCAGTTCAACTCCTCGAAGACTGAGGTGATGTACTGCCCTGCGAGTCGCATACCCCGCCCTCTGCCCGCTGAGTTCTGGCCCCCGGAGAACTCCAACAACCCCCCACCAGTTACCACCGTCCGTAACCTGGGCGTCATGCTCAACCATCAATTGAGCATGGAGACTCAGGTCTCAAGAACAGTCGCAACCTGCACCGGCCTTATGCGCTCACTGCGCAAAGTCTTGCCTCTGCTCCCATCCTCCGCCAGAGCACTAGTAGTCAGGTGTACTATTCTTAGTCGCCTTGACTACTGCAACGCCCTGCTGCTTGAATCACCGGCGACACTACTGGACAGACTCCAACGAGTCCAGTCAGCAGCAGCCAAACTGGCTCTAGGATGGACCAGGAGATCCTCGGCCACTGCCGCACTGGCCGAGTTACACTGGCTGCCTTTGAGGCAACGCATTGCCTTCAAGGCCCTTTGTTTGGTCTTCAAGGCACTGCATGGAACAGGACCCAGACCTCTCCAACGTCTATTCTCCTGGTATACCCCCACCAGAACACTTAGGTCCACTACTGCTTGCCTCGCGAGAGTGCCCAGATGTAAGAAGGCCAGGATGGGAGGAAGATCGCTCAGAGTAGCTGCAGCCAAGTTATGGAACAGTCTACCCGCCGAAATTCGCCATATCCCTCATCTCCTCCCATTCAGGAAACGTATCAAAACTTGGCTCTTTCCCCTGTCCCTATAACAAAAATTAACTGGCCTTTTCCAGCTCCCCCCCCGTCAATAAACCACAGGAGTAGTTATCAGCGCCAGGATACCTGCCAGGTGACAGTCGCGCTTTATAAATATTTTAAATAAAATTAAATAAATAAATAAATAAACACAGCTGGTCTAAAGCGCCCAGCCTCTCACCCCCTCTGCAGTCGCATACCTCCTGCCAAACCGACCAGGAGTGACATCTCCATCAGGGTGACATATCTGAACACCCGTTCTCTAGTAAAACACCACGACGACATCTTCATCCTGCTCTCCAATAACAAACCCGACATACTCCTGCTCACGGAAACTTGGCTAACTGCCGAGTCTCTCCCAGACATTCTAGCGGCCCTCCCCCCAGACTACTACATTCTCCACGTCGACCGCCGGGGAGACCGTCCTGGGGGTGGGGTGGCAGCCATTATATCAAAGCGCCTGATCTCTATCTCCTCATCTTCCCTCCCTCTACCTGAGGTGGACAATTTGCTCATCAACCTAGAAACTGATGCAGGCGCTCTTACGCTCTTCCTCTTATACCGGCCTCCACACCCTATGCCATCTTTCTCTACCATCACGAGTGAACATCTGTCCAATCTTCTGACACAGCACTCCAGTCTCGCCCTTTTCGGCGACCTTAACTACTGGTTTAATGACACCAACGCCGGCCCCCATGCTACCGAGCTTTTCGAAACTCTCAACAGCCTGAATCTGACCCAACAGGTCTCCTCAGCCACTCACATTAAGGGCCATATCCTCGACCAGATATGGACCCACAATGTAGCACTGTCCCAGCCAGCTATTTCCCCTTGCGTCTGGTCAGACCATTACCTAGTCGACACCACCATTACTGTCGCTGGCAGGACCCATGCCCCTCTGATGGCTGGCGGCCTCTCACGAAAATGGAGTGCATATGACTCCCAGGGCTTTCTCACGACCCTGGCTAATACCCGTCCAGTCATCAATACCACAGACAACATGGACATTGACGCAATAGAAAGTGACATCGGCACCTGGCTAAAGATGGCCAGTGATCAATTTGCCCCTCCAACTAAATTCCCTTGCACTAGGCATCATAATTCCCATAGATGGTTCTCGAATGACCTCAAGCAACACAAATTGAAAGTTCGCCAGCAGGAACGGATTTGGAGGTGTAACTATTCCGACTCAGCCAGACTACTATACATCGCTGCGCGCAGAGAATACAAAATCGCCATTACCCTAGCCAAATCAGAACATTTCTCCAACAGGCTCTCGTTAGCGGTCAACAAATCAAAGGAGGTCTTCAAAATTATGAGCGAACTTACCACAGACGATAGAACCCTCCCAGTTCAGACCCCCACCCAAGAGACATGTGATGCCCTCAATCTCTTTTTTGTTGAAAAGATCATAAAAATTAAAAATTCTATCCCCCCTTTTCCTCAGCCACAACCCTTGGACACCTCCATCAACCCTCTGACCCTCACCACACTCCCTGTCCTCAACCCCACTTCATTAGCGGAACTTGCTACGCGGGTCAAATCGGGTTCCCCGAATGACTGTTGCCCGCCATCGGTCCTGCGGAACATCTGTCTCAACCTACCTGACTGCATCTTACCCCTGCTGAATGGCTCTCTCAGCAGCGGTACTGTCCCTAGATCTTTTAAAGAAGCCATCCTAGTGCCTCTCCTCAAGAAACCTGGCGCAGACTCCGCGGAACCATCTAATTATCGCCCCATCTCCCTCCTCCCTTACTTCTCCAAGCTAATGGAGGCCCACGTCACCCGTTGCCTCTCAAATTTTATCGAGACCTCCTGCCACCTGGAGCCCAACCAGGCCGGCTTCAGACCTGCCCACTCTACTGAGGCCGTCATCCTCGCAGTCCTAGACACACTAAGAAGAAATGCGGATGCGGGGATCCCCCAATCCCTCGTACTCCTGGATCTGTCGGCCGCATTCGACACGGTGGACCATAACATCCTTCTCCACCGTGTCGGGCAGGCTGGCATCCTGGTACTGCCCTCAAATGGACCGAGTCCTTCCTGACTGGAAGAACACAGGCCGTTCGCCTGGGCCCTTATACAGCAGCAAAAACACCCACGACCTGTGGAGTCCCCCAAGGCTCCTCCCTTTCACCACTGTTATTTAATCTCTACCTTCGGCCATTGATTCACTCACTTCAGAACTGGGACATCACCATATATAACTACGCCGACGACTTGCAGATTGTCTTCCCTCTCAATTCCCTTAATGCCGTTAACACTTTTCACACCGTCATGATCCACATCCAACACTGGATGAATCTGAATCAACTAAAGCTAAATCCTGGAAAAACCGAGCTCCTCCTCCCTGGATCCAGCCCTGCCCATTGGGGCCCACAGTTTTGGCCCATTGAGCTATCCCCCTCTCCCCCAGTCCCGGTCAAATCAGTGAAAAGCCTAGGTGTGATTATCGATACAGAGCTCTCTCTCAAAGCTCAAGTGGGCGCTGTCATCTCCTCCTGTATGCACCAGCTCAGGAAGATCCGCAAAGTCAGCCACCTATTGCCACCCACCGCACTAAACCAGGTTGTCATCTCCCTAGTATTATCCCGTTTCGACTTCTCCAACTCCCTCTACTACGGTCTCCCACAATCACTGCTGAACCGCCTCCAGGTAGTTCAGAACCAGGCGGCCCGCCTCATCCATAAAACTCCCAAATGGCAATCGGCAAAACCCCTGCTCCACAGACTTCACTGGCTGCCCGTAGGACAAAGGGCTGCCTTCAAGGTGGGCTGCCGCACATTCAAAGCCCTCCACGGTACCAGCCCTGCCTTTCTGAAATCTCTAATAATTCCACACCGACCAATGCGCAACCTCCGATCAGCTCATCTTCATCCGTTAGTCGCCTTCAAAGCTAAAACAAAGAAATTTGGTGGCCGTCGCTTCTCCCATTTGGCTCCTGGTCTCTGGAATCCCCTCCCTCTTGCCATCAAGTCCAGCCCCTCCCTTCTCAAATTCAGAAAATCGCTCAAAACTCTCCTTTTCCCCTCCCTAGGTTAACCCGGTCACTCAGACCTTACCATCATTCACTCTGTTTCTCAAGTGCCAGGAAACCTCTGGTGTCAGTGCGCTATACAAATTTCACCTAACATAACATAACAGATGAAGGCGACGGTTGCAATTTGGCCAACCATTTGGTATGAGCCATCACCTGGCAGAATAAAACTCAAATCCTCAAAAGCCACACCAATTGCAGATCCTCTAATGTTATATATGCCATCAAATGCCCATGCAAACTTTTGTATATTGGCCAAACAACACAAACCATTAAAAACAGGATCGTGCAACACAAGAGCCGCATTAACTGCAAAGTGACCTCAGCACCCTTGGTCAACCACTACCTCGAAAAAAAATAACAGAGACACCGACATGAAATGGCAAGTGATTGAACACCTGACACTGCCGACAAGGGGTGGCGATATGCGCTCCCTCTTGAATAAGAGTGAATGCAAGTGGATGACCTTGTGCGACTCTGTCAATAATGGACTAAACACCATCGATGAGTGGAACAGCACTATTACCATCTGATCCACCCCTTCCCACCTTTCCTGTCTTGCCCCTGGTTCTCCCTCCCTTTTGACATCGTGGGACCATCATTCAGCCCCTCTTCCAGTAGATATAACCAGGCCTACCACGGTTTCATCCTAACCCCTCCCCCCCCACACCCCTCCAAATATCCCCCCTCCCCTGCCCTCTTCTCCACTCCCGGAAGTTCATGAATTTATGGTATGCTTGTGTTAACACTTGTACACTAGCTATTGGTATGCACATGATGTGAACTAAACTGACAATATGTTATGCGATAATTCCCACAACATCCATCTTGAAGGCTACTATTGCTCTTGGTTACATGTGCAATGAACATTCCCTTGCTCATTGAACCCCCGAGAGACACACACTGCCATTTCGGATACATGTATAACTATGAGTGTGAATATAAGCATTACATGTGCTCTTTGCTGTGAACTGGGCGTTAATGTCATGACTGTATTAATACCATGTGCCACACACGTTGTCCTTTACCTTCCGGGTTACTTTGCCTTCTCTATTACAACTTTAACTCGCCCTCGCATCCGACAGCAGTACCTACCCGTAAATTTGGCAGCTACTTTCCCCAGGGGCGTCTTGCAATACTATTCCCGCCCCTTTAGCCCCACGGCGCCTATCAGGACAGCCGTACCACTCCGAATAGGCCCCACATCATCGGGCCAGTCCGTCCACCTATGACCATTTAGATGAGGTTTTGACGATCCGGGTTGCCATAGCAATGGCAGTACAGCGCTTCATTCGCCCGTCGAGTCTACCGCGGAAGGTAACCCTTCGCGCTGCCCTCCATTCTGTTTAAAATTGACCCGATTACCCTCGGTTTTCTAACTACTGTTCACCCTTTCTAACAGATTGATTCACCGCCCCCTCCGCCACCACGCTAAGATTTACATCGGCGTGTCTAAGAACTACTCAGCTTTCATTCACACGCTCGGTAAGTTTTCTGTTCGCGTCACAAGTCTGACTCTGAGTACAAGTGTGACTTGAGTATTCTGTCTTAAATTGGCTCCTTATCTGCTCTCTAAAGTAGTTCTTATTCCCCATTCCTCAGATATCGAGGGAATCCAAGATGCAATCTGGGAACCCACTATCCCCTAGTACCTGATTGCCCCTGACATATCCCACCGATCTTTGAAACGTGGGTGTAATTCAGCTGCCAGACGGTAAGCTTTTTATCAGCCCCCTCACATACTTGTGATGGACTCACGCCCCTACACGTCCCTCGCTCTTTCCCTTTCTTCTCCATAGAGCACTGCGTCCAGCCCCACAGTCCTGATGATGATCCCAATTACCAGGGATCGAGACGCCGTCTACTTCCCAGCGATAATTTAGGCGCCCCTTATCCAGTGGCTGTCAGAAAACAGAAAATTTGAAAAATTGAATTGTTTGAATATTATGCTGTTTTCATGCACTGTATATAATTCTTCACATTTCACCTTGCGCCGTCCACGCTGTTTTCACTGTCACTTGCGTCACCGTAGTGCCACCCACCTTTGCACTCGTGCACCTAGTACAACTTTGGGCTGTTACCTGTTATTGATTAATTGCAGTGCTGTTACCAACTGTAATTGCGTTTGTCCTACATTCAAATTGTTTTGATACGCTGATATAAATGATGTCTTGAACACATATGATAACTTAATTGAGTCTCCTTGTTTCCTTTTTGGATAATACTGTATAGATATCCTATCTAATCGTCTATAAATAATACCAGTTGGGATATTGTTATTTGTATATAGGGTACCGCGGGCAGGCATAAAGCCACATTGGTCTGGGTGGACCAAATCCTGCAGGAGGGGGCGGAGGCGTTGGGCCAAGGCAGTGGCAAAGATTTTCAGCTCGGTATTGATGAGGGAGATTGGGCGGTATTCCGTGCAGGAGAGAGAGGGTGGCTGGGTCTTAGGTATAACCATTATAGTGGCAACATCAGTCTCCAGGGGGAAAGATCCCGTCTTTACCACGTGTTGGAAGAGGTCAACCAAGTGGGGGACCAGTACGTCGCGGTAGGCCGGGTAATATTCCTGTGGGAAGCCGTCTGGCCCAGGCGTCTTACCGGAGTGCAATAAAGAAATGGCACCACGTATCTCCTCAGGGGTAAAAGGGAGGTCCAGGTCTTTCGAAACAGTCTGGGCCAGACGGGTAACTGAACCCTTGCTCGTTCCAACAGGTCAACCAGGGAGGCCTCGGGAGCCCGGGCCACATTAAGCTGGGCATAGTAGCCTGCAAAAGCTTGGGCAATGGCCCGCGAAGTGTAGTGGTGGGTGCCAGCCACGTCGCAGACTTTAGGGATTATTCGGTTGGCTTTGGGATAGGAGACCAAATTATGCAGCAACTTTCCATTTTTTCCCTTCATCTGTATACGCGGGCCACTGAAGAGCGCCACAGCATTTTGGCCGAGTCAAGGGAGACCTGGCAGATATCTTCCCGGAGGAGTGCAAGTTGTCTACCAGAGTATCCTCCTCGGCATCAGGAGCAGACTCCAGCTGTGCTGCTTACGCCTTGAGGTGTAACAGGTGAGCCGTCTGTACTGCCCGTTTCGTGTGAACCAGTCTTCTTGCCTTGCCCCGCATGGTAGCCTTGCCGGCCTCCCATAATGTGCCAGAGAAAGGGACCGTGCCCTTATTAGTTAGGAAGTAGTGTTTCAGTTCCATTCCGAGAGCCTCGCGGATTTCCACACCCTGCAGGAACCAGGCGTTCAACCGCCAGATCGTGCGTACCCCACCTGGGGGATGTCCCAGACAGAGGGAGAGAGGGGAGTGGTCTGATTTCCCCCGGGGGAGGATAGTGACTCCAGATACCGATTGGCAGTCGATGGCCAGCAGTAGGATCAAATCAATGCGAGAGTGGGTATGGTGGGCAGCAGAAGTGTGTGTATATTGTTTCCGGCGGGGGTTCCAGACCATCCAAGTGTCATATAGACGCAGAGGGCCAGTCTGAAAGCCGTTTAGCGGAGGTGAGGCGGGACTCGGAGGGAGAGCCAGTCGTGTCAAGGGAAGGCTACATTAACGCATTGAAGTCACCCCCAATTATCGTCTGACCCTGGGGGAAAGTAGAAATTAACATTGTGAGGTGTTGAAGGGCAGAGGGCAGTGTGGCAGTAGGGATGTAGATAGATAGGAGGTTGAGGACTTGTCCCTAAAGCCTACCGGTCAAGGCCACGTAGCGTCCCTGCGTGTCAATCGTCCCATGCACCAGTGTGAAGGGAAGACCCCTATGAATCAATATAGCCACCCCCGGGATCCCCGCGTAAAACCAGAGTGCCATACCCGGTCAATCTCGTAATGGGCGAGAAAAGTGCAGTGGGTTCCCAAGAGGTGTGTCTCCTGGAGGAAAAGGATGTCAGGTGTCTGGCGCTGGGCACTCCTTATGACTACCGCTCATTTGATACGGTCCTGTAGGCCATTGATATTCCATAACAGAACATGGAGGGGTCTACCAGGAGTAGGCATTAGAGGGGCGGGTGGTGTAAGGGTGAACAAATGCGAAGGGCCCTAGGACCCAGGTGAGGCGTTATGGCGTAGCTAGAGTAAAAGGGTATGGCCTGCGCACTGCGCTAGATCTCATTCCAGTGGTAGTGGTGTGTGCGTGCAGTGGTCTGCTGTGCAAAACGAAAAACAGTGGCTCAAACAAAGCCAAAAAGGTCAGTTGCAGAAGGCAACGGACCTCCCAACCCCCCATCCCTCCCAACACCTGAAAAGAAAAAGTAAACAAGAACAACTGAAAGTTAAGCTAAAACGTTTCGCTGGGTAAATCGTGGCATTGATGGACCCCTCCATAAAGACAGATATCTTTGTGTTACCAGCATAGATGAGAAAAAGTCAAACAAAGTTCTGTCCCAAAAGGACCATCTCCCCAGGTCTCCGCCCCCAATTGACGGCATTGTCACCGGACTCCCGGAGTGCAGGGCTGCGAGATAGGTCAGAGTCCGACAGGTCGGGGCACATCAGCTTCGGGTTCGGGTATAAGGTGCAGAGGGGGCATCGGAGGAGATCAGCAATTGGGAGCCTGCGCCCGGTGAGCGTGAGGGGCCTCTCTTCCGATCTCTCCTCTTGCAAGATCGATGAGGTAGTCGCGGAGGCTTGGCAGGGGACGACTGTGACCGGGAAGGCAATGACAAGGCGGTGGGGGAAGGTGCTCCTCTGTGAGTCAAGTCCAGGCAGCCTGCAGAGTATCAAAGAAAATGGCTTTGCCCTGAAAGACAACACGGAGGCGGCCCAGAAAGAGAAGTCCATATCGGAGATCCAGGTAGCGAAGTTTATGCTTAACCTCCGAGTAGGTGCATCGCTGGGTTTGTACCTCCCTCGTACAGTCCGGAAAGACCATTATCGTGTGGTTCTAGTATTTCAGATGGCCGTGGGCCCCTGCCTCCCGGAGGATTGCATCCGTGGGTCACCTAAGTCCCTATAATGATTCAGTCCTCCTCTCATTCTCCTCAACCCACCCAGTCTCTCTTCTTTTCCCACTGCCTCCCCTCCTTCTCCTTGTACCCTTTTCTCTCCTATCTCTCAACCCATCCTCATCCCCCCTACCTACCCCTAAATTACTCCCTTTCCTCAATCTCCTCCTCTAACTGAAATGCTTTATCCCATGCTAATTTTTATTCACTTTGTAACGATGTTCTATTTTGTTCTAGATGCTTATTTGTTCTTTTGTCTATTACTTGTTCTAGATATGTACTTTTATTATCTGTCTGTAAAGCGCTCTGATACTCCAGGGTCCAGTAGCGCTATATAAAACCTTTTTAAATAAAAAATAAATAAAATAAAAACTATCACGGAAGTTGAGAATCCGTATGATGAGGGGGCGAGATGGCACCCCAGGCGGAGGTCTGGGCGCAAGGGAGCAATGGGCACGCTCCACCGCAAACCACTGGGATAGAGCGTCCTCGGGCATCCAAGACTTCACCTAAGTCTCTATGAAGACGTCCGATCGGCCCTGCTCAATACCCTCTGGGAACCCTATAAGGCGTAGATTGTTACGGCGGGAACGGTTTTAGGCGTCTTCAGCCCGGCAGTGTAGTTCCGAGGTCTGGGTCTGTAAGCGGGCCACTTGGGTTTTCCGCTGGCCCAATTCATCCTCTGCCACAGAGAGGCGCGACTCAGCATCCGAAATCCTTGCCGTAGGTCCTGGCAGATGAGGGCCATGTCCATTTGCAGTTCGCCAATTTTACCCTACACTGACGCCTGAGAAGTACTGATAGCTTGAAGGATAGTGGAGATGTCCCCCTTGCCCCTTCCACCAAACTCCGGTCAGTGGTGGTGTATTGGTCCATTTTTGTTTGAGTTTGTGGGGCGTCTTTTGGGCACAGTCACGGTCGCGGCCCATCTCTCCTGCGAGTGCAGCCAGGCGTCTCGATGGAGGGGCAGGTGAATGTAGGGGAGTCACTGTTCCTTCACCGCCCGGACAGGCGGTCAGACCGGGGGCAGTTTGGCACCCTTGGGATTCAGTGGCCTCGCCGAGTCAAGGGGAGATCAGATAGGAGGGGGGGTGAGGGAGGAGGGCCTCCGCTCGGCGCTCGATAGGTGCGGCCGATGTGTCCCCAACCTCCGGTCCTACCATGTACGATAGGCCCGCCCAGCCGGATACACAGTGGAGTGAGCAAAAAGTAGAGGTTATGCGGCTGGGAAGCGGATCATAGCGGCCCCATGGCTGAAGCGCTGAGCGGCCAGGAGGCCGAGAGGGCCACTAGGGGAAGCGTCCCGCCACCAGAAATATGCGGCCGATGTAGGGAGGAAACAGCAAGCTCATGGGGCACCCCCCCCCAATGCCGCTCAATGCATACGGCCGAGTGTGGGCTGCGGGCCTCAGCCCCAGGTGCTGCGCAAGGCCGGGGATCCGTGATGCTCAAAGCCGAGTCTGTCCTGCAGGAGGCAGTGGCTCACCAGGCCTCAGGCCGCAGAGGAGGTGGTGTCACAGTTACCAGGGCAGCGGTGGCGCAGTTGGGAGCAGGGGGGCAGAGGCCAGATCGGGGCGAAGAGTCAGTGCGCCAGCCGGGGGGAGGCAGGATAGGCCAGGCCAGGACAGGTGGTCCTCAGTGGCGGGCAGGGCGGGGTTGGCACCAGTCAGATGTAGGTCCGGGGGGTGCCCTGCCAAGAGAGCCCCCCACAATACTGGCACGGAAATCAGGCACTCACCCACAGTCCCACCGTCGACAACGGCCACTGGGTTGGAGGCAGAGAATTCAGTGGGCAGCGCAGGCCGCAGCCTTGCCGCAGGTTATGGAGTCCCAGGGGGGGCCAGCATCTAAATCAACCAGCGAGCGGGTTCAGCTGGGAAGGGTGGGGGTAGTCTGGCACCGCAGCCCGCTGCCACCCGATCTGCTGGCCGACGGCTGCAAGGATGGGTGCCACAGATCCGGGCCAAGGCCTCCCTGTGGCAGACACATGCCGCCCAGTCCCGTAGGGAGTCAGCCCAGATGATAGAGAAGGGCCTGTCACTGGTGCTGCTAGATGCACGTCACCTCCAGTCCAACCAGGCCCCAGAACATCGCAAGCCCCTCAGATCTGAGGGCCCGGGCCCCCCACCCGGCTTCATCAGGGAGATGGGGGGGCGCCGCCCCTTGCTCGCTGCCCGATGCGACAGCCGGACACCCTCCTACTCACCACGTAACAGCATCACTGCAGGCTCCAGCTTGGTCTCGCCTGGTGGGAAGAGGCCAATGACACGCATCTCTGGGGTGCCGCTCACTGTCCCAGGGTGTGGGCCCGCAGCTTTGTGCCCTCCGCACACCAGCCGAGCCTCGCTGGTCGAGTTGAGGAGGACGATGCTCTCAGCCGGTCTCTCGCCTCAGCGGATCCGTCGGCGGCCACCATAGTGTCGGAGAAAGCACCAGAAGAGCGTCGCGCAGGGCCCGCCGGCAAACCCCCATGGCGGCTCCCCGGCCGGGGAACGCGCTGGCCATCGTCCACCGTCAGGGAGGGCAAACAGCGCTGGTCACACCGCCGGGAGGAGAGAGCCGCGTTCACCCCCAGCACTCGGAGGGAACCGCCATGTTGCGGCCTCGGGGCCTCTGCGGAGCAGGAGCCCAGAAAGGCGTCAGGCGCCTAGATTAGCCTACCGGACACGTCCGGGCAACGCAGCGGCCCCGGGGGCTCTGGATAGGTAGGGAGTATAGATGGCTGCTGTGGGCACAGAACCGATGCCTCCCACAACCACCCTCCGCGACTGGACCCCAGTCAACACCGAAGACACCACCCACTCCGGATCACCAACCGACCCATGCCCTCACCACGTCTTCAACAAGGCCGACTCTGTCATCGCACCCGAACTCCTGGACATCATCAACTGCTCCTTCTACACCGCCACCTTCCCGGAGAGCTGGAAACATGCCAAACTCAGTGCCCTCCTGAAGAAACCATCAGCAGACCCCACCGACCTCAAGAACTACCGCCCCATCTCGCTTCTCCCGTTTCCTGCCAAAGTCATTGAGAAGACCGTCAACAGACAGCTGGCCGCCTTCCTCGAGACGAACGGATCCCTGGACCACTCACAGTCCGGCTTCCGAGCCAATCACAGCACCGAGACCGCCCTCATCGCAGCCACCGACGACATCCGAACCCTGCTCGACAACAGGGAAACAGCGGCCCTCATCCTCCTGGACCTCTCCGCAGCGTTCGATACTGTCTGCCACCGCACCCTAGTACAACGCCTCAGCAACTTCGGAATCCAAGAGAAGGCACTGGAGTGGATCATTTCGTACCTCGCCGGACGAACCCAGAGAGTCCGCCTCCCCCCGTTCAGATCTGAGGCCACCAAAGTCATCTGCGGCGTATCACAAGGATCATCACTCAGCCCCACCCTCTTCAACGTGTACATGAGCCCCCCCGCAGCCATCGCACGCCAACACAGCCTCAACATCATCTCCTACGCCGACGACACCCAGCTGATCCTCTCCCTCACCAACGACCCCGCCACCGCCAGAACCAACCTACACGAAGGGATGAAAGGAGTAGCCGAGTGGATGAAGAACAGCCGCCTGAAACTGAACTCAGACAAGACGGAAGTCCTCATCCTTGGATCATCACCATCTGCCTGGGACAACTCCTGGTGGCCCCCGGCCCTAGGCAGTGCATCCAAACCAACGGACCACGCACGCAACCTGGGCTTCATCCTGGACTCCTCCCTGTCAATGACCAGACAAGTCAACGCCGTCTCGTCTTCATGTTTCAACATCCCACGCATGCTCCGAAAGATCTTCCGATGTATCCCCACCGAAACCAGGAAGACGGTCACCCAGGCACTTGTCACCAGCCGACTGGACTACGGAAACACCCTCTACACCGGAACCACAGCAAGACTGCAGAAAAGACTCCGACGCATCCAGAACGCCTCCGCACGACTCATCCTGGACATCCACAGCCACATCTCCGGACACCTGAAAGACTTGCACTGGCTCCCCGTCAGCAAAAAAATCACGTTCCACCTCCTCACCCACGCACACAAAGCCCTCCACGACCGAAGCCCCAGGTACCTCAACAACCGCCTGACCTTCTACACTCCCACCCGCCAACTACAATCGACCAGCCACGCCCTCGCCGTCGTTCCACGCATCCGAAGAGCCACCATGGGAGGAAGATCCTTCTCCTACCTGGCAGCCAAGACCTGGAACTCCCTCCCCATCCACCTCCGTCTTACCCAAGACCACCTCTCCTTCAGGAAGCAACTCAAGACCTGGCTGTTCGAGCAGTAGCGGACCCCCCCCCCCCCCAAGCGCCTTGAGACCCTCCGGGTGAGTAGCGCGCTATACAAATTTCCTGATTGATTGATTGATTGGGATGCGAGGCGGACAGAGGAGTCCGGAGCACTCTTAGAGTGAGACCGCCATCTTGACGCCTCAGGCCACGCCCCACAATTATTATTCTTACTAAGGAGGCCATGAAAGCATTCATTTTTTTTTAGTTCAAATAAAATGTCTTTCAAAGCCCCAGCCTCCACTCTCAATGTTTAATTTGTGGCTAGTGACGTTTCAAATAATCCATGTAGTGTTTTCTGCATCAACAAAAGGACATCCAACATCGGAGAGGGCCCAGACAGTAGAGAGTCTATACTTACCCCGGAGATCCCCGGGTATCTGTTTCCTCCACACAAACCGCCCTAATTATTGTAGGATCTCCTAGTAGGTCCTTCATTGAGTGACCTTCCAATGGCACTCCCCCTATGCCCTCCACTCCAGTGCCTCACCCTGACTCTTCTCCAGCGCACGCAAAACTCAGCTCCAATGGTCGAAACAAGCAGGGCGAAAAGGAGAACCTTAGATGGATCCCATCAAAGTTGAAAAAACATTTCCTCCCATGCTTTCTATTGACTTCACCATTCCCAATGATGGTGTAGTCATGGTCTGTGGTTGACGGTAAGGTCGTCGTCATCGACAGTACAGTCTTCGCTGTTGAAGGTATGGTCGTCATCGTCAACGGTATGGTCGATGTCGATGGTATGACGGTCATCGAAGGTCTCCCAGTCGTTGACGTCATGCTGGGCGCTGATGGTGTCGACAGAAGGCTTGATGTCGATGGTGTCGTCAATGGGATCTTTGTCGTCGATAATAGAGTTAAAGTCTTTGACGTCTATGGTCTCTTTGTTGAGAAGGTTTGTTTTGAATACTTTTTTTGTCACAGATGAGTCTTTGTAGCCCTTAGACTCTGGTTTGTTAGCAAATACCAAATAGATCATGCTCAGGAACCTGTAAAAGTCTCTGCTTGTTTGCTGCCTTCATGGAAGTGCTTAGGGGCGGCCTGTAGTGAAGTAAATGAAGATGAAGTCCACATAGGTTCTTGTAGTAGTAGATATTTATTCAGTATGATGGTACAAGGTGGTGAGTCAGGAATAAGATATAATTAATGATATAAAAACCCCACCAGGAGCTGTCTCCTAACAGCTCAGTCCCAAGCTCCCAATTGAACTCACAGAGCTAACTGCAGCAGCTGCGGAGACAAGATGGCGTCCACTTAGACCCACTGCAGTGATGCTCCGCTGAGCTCCCCCGGGCACCTGTCGTCTTTCTGGATTTTAACCCCTGGAAACGCGCATATGAAGACGCTAGCATAATCCAGATGGTATGCGGAAACTACGAGAGAAAGGAAAAACATTCGTGTCTCTTACCTTCTCGATATGGCTTGACTGCAGCCTCCCATTGATCATGCTGTGTCGCCGTGAGGAGCTGGACCGGGCTCCCGCTCCCGCTCTATGGATGGTGGTAGGTCTGAGCCAGCCTTGTTCCGGCCGGCCGAGCAGCAGATTGAGTCACGGCTCCCGCAGGTCCATCAAAGCGCTGATGTCAACTCGGAGACCGGCAGACACGGCTTCCCGGCAGCAATTCTGGCAGGGTGAAGCCCGTAGCGGCTCTTGCGTGGAAAGTGGGCAAACAACATACAAGCACAAAAGACTTATTGAGGCCGGACTCTCCAACCTCAGCGCAACGCTGGAAATGTCAGGTAAGGGGGGCCGGGTGACTAAACCAAACATTTCGGCTAACGCTAATGCTGCAAGTAATATGAACAATGGGAGCAATGCAATTTCTGGCACTCAACAACAGAGCTCAGCCTCTGCGCCTCCCCGCCAGAGAAAAACAGACCCTTCCAGGCAGGATGTCTTTAAGCCTGAGGTACCGATGGCTAAAGGCAAACCAGGCACGGATAAAACACAAAAAAAGGATTTTACAGCAGCTAGGCTTCCCGGAGAAAGCTCCATGGCCCCCTCCTCAAACTCTTTGAAAAAAAATGTCGGCTGCCAACCTCTAATCACTGCTAGCTTTGTGGCAGTAAACAATGAGGTGGTCGCTGCAAGATTGGACCAACCGACTGAAATGGCTGAAGTAGCAGCAACCGACATCACAAATTTCAGCAACCTCGAACCCACAGGGACTTAATACAGATATAGCCACAGGCCCAGATACACCTAATAATCTCCCTTCATCCCACACTCAGAAACCCGTCCCCTCTTCAGGCACAGCCCCTCGGCAAATATCCAAAGCTATGGGGGGAGGGACACAGGAGTGTCCAGATAATATTGACCTCTACTATTCCCTCACTGACGATTCTGTAGTATAGATGTGAGCATTTCCCTATCCAGTGAGGAGGAATAAACGGGTGGGTATTGGTACAAAAGTTCGAACTCTGGGCAGCAGGAGCAGTATGCGTCCTCTAAAAAACTTTTTTTTTTAAAAAGGGATAGAGTACGCCACAGCAAAGAGCCAGAATCCTCTGACAAAGAGCCCATTCCTGAATTAAAATGGGACTATAGCGGAACTCCACCACTTTTGGGACATACGAACTCTGCAGACCTATCTGGGGGGAACCAGACCATCATTAATGCTAACACCGAATCAGAGGCTTTACAAGGCGGATATGACAGAGAACATGCCCTGGCTGATATATTGGGGTCCATTAAAAGTTTTCAAGCCGAAGCCAAAGCAGACAGCCGTAGGTCCCGCATGGCAGCAAAAAAACTCCAAGGGGCAGTGAGGAAAGTGGGCAGAATATGTGTCGAAATCGTGGATCGGATGGCGGCAGTCGAGGAGAGGACGGAACAACTTGAGAGAAATGTCACTTCACTCCAGGCCAAATCTGAAGAGCATGAAGAAGCTGTCAAAGACATTATGTGGAAGCTTGAGGAACAGGAAAATCGTCTACGACGGAACAATCTCCGCTTCCTCGGTATACCCGAGGGGGTCGAAAAGGACGATGCAAGGAGGTACATGATCACCCTCCTCAAGAACTCTTTTCCAGAACTTCAGTCCTGGGACTAGGAGAAAGAGGTGCAAAGGGCTCATAGGTTCCCCTTAATGATTAAAACCCAGAAAACATCATCTCAACAACATCCCAGAGCCATGCTCCTTTTTTTCAGAAATTTCTTACTCTGACAGGCTCTCTATGACTTAGCCCGACCCACTAGTAAGAGAACTTTTGAAGGGGTATCTTTCTTTACCAGGCCAGATTTTACCCACGCAACAGTTGAGAGGAAATGGCGTTTGAGGCAATTGTTTGACCCTTTTAAAAAATAGGAGCCTCAGTATATCTGCAAAACCCGGCAAGGTTAAAGATTGCCTATTAATGCCATACCCGCAGCTTCGTCTCCGAGATCCAAGCGAAAACCTATCTAGCTGAGATCTCAGGCCGTAAATAAATCAAATGGAGGGGGAACACATAATAACTCGGTAAAATCTTATGATCTAGATTTTAGATTAAGCTAAATATGAAACTAACTCTGATAATGCATAGGATTGATTGACAAAAACTATTGAATATTGTACTTTTCTTTTCCTTCTTCTTTTCTTCTTCTCCTAAAACTATAAACCAACGGGACAGAATGTATAAATTACAATGTTTCCTTCTTCTTTCTCTTTCTTTTAAGAAGCACCTCTCAACAGACCTGATATAGCTAATAGAGCGGACTCATAAGTCAATGATGTAAAAATGTAGTAGATATTATGTCTCTGGAGCGCCTTCTCTGGCTGTATGGATGGTATCTCTGTTATAGCATCTTGGGAATATTTTTTTCCTTTTCTTTCCTTTTTTCTCTCTCCTTTCTCTAGGCTATTTGAAGTGTGCTTTTCTCTCGCTATTTATTTCTCTTTTTTCAGGGGGAGTTCGGCGGGATCACTGGGGTGCTCCCGGCGGATGTCACGTCCCTGGTCCTTCCGGGGCCAGGTAACCTCCAGAGGTGGTGGTGGTGGGTGGGGTTCAGGCGTGGGGGTGGTTGGGGAAAGGTCAGACAGGATTTTTAAATACAACATGAAAAAAGGAAACTATAAAAAAAGCATAGGTAATACTCTGCCTTTGTGGGAATGCAATTTCAGGATGTCACGGACTATGGAATGTCTTATTAGGATGTTTTGGATAAACGAATGGGGGCATTGAAGATTATGTCACTCAATATATGCGGCCTAAATGATATCAAAAAGAGAGAAACTGTTGCGGTAGGCTTACAAACCATAGGCCCCAATATTGTGTGCATGAAGGAGACTCATATTGAGGGCTCACAGATACACCTTTTAAAATCACTGGGATACAATTTGGTCTGTGCCACCTCTCAGGGAGCACGTGTCAGGGGGGTGGCAATATTAGCTAGAGGCGGAGGGCTCAGTTTTAATCGATGCAAAGCGGATACATTTGGCAGATGGGCAATCGCAGAATGCCAGATTGAACAATCACAATCAGTTACCATCTGTTCAATCTATGGGAGTAATTGTGATGATCCCACCGTGATCAACGAGGTCTCTAATGAACTCGCACATTGGCCACTACCATTGCTCATCTGTGGGGATCTCAATATTAACCTACCCTATGATTGGTCAATCAATAATAATTGGGTGTATCATGGACGAAAACCTAAAGTTTTTAAAGCCTTAAAAAATGTATGCCATTTGCACGCAATTCTGGATGGGTGGCAAATATCCAATTCTTAGGATCCCGGTTATACTTTCTTCTCAAACCCACACCGTGTCCATGCGAGACTTGATTATTTTATTTTATCACAGACTTTAAGATCTACTATACAAATAGAAAAACTGCCCCGCGTACTCTCCGACCACAATCCCCTCGTATGTACTCTAGGGCTAACCCAAATAGGCCATAAACCAAGAACCTGGAACTTCGAGAAATCCCTGCTCCTTGAAGCGGACTATTGCAACCAATGCGAGCATGGATCCCCAACTTTTTAGAAGATAATATAGGGAGCGCTACTATTAAAATGGTTTGGGATGCTCTAAAAGCAGGGATCCGCGGGGAAACCATGCAATATTCAATGAGGGTGAATAAACTGGCCAGAGACTCATTTAAACTGCTATTAGAAAAACTAAGGAGGTCTGAAGAAGAACTTATTCGGGCAACCCATGACTCCCTATCGACAGAAGAACTGAAAACAATTCAATATCAGGTGGCAATTAATAAAGCTGCTATCATGAATACATTCACCACCAAAGCAGTAAAAAAAGCCACCGCTCATAGTGAGAAAATGTATTAAGTAAGCGAATTGGTTGGCCATCCATTTGCTATTCGTATGAGGCAACAAACATCTAAAAAATCTTATACGTGAAATAGCAGATCCAGTGGTCGGTCTGATCGCAGAAAATGATAAGATTAGAGAAGCATTTTGGCGCTTCTATAGCACTTTATACTCAGAGGAAGGAGGGGATGATATAAACAGCATGAACAAATATCTAGACCGAGATATACCGAGCAGACTTATCAAAGAGGATTGTGATGCTCTAGAAGAGAACCCAGTTCTTGAAGAAATTCTAGAAACAGTAAAAGCTCTACCTCGAGGAAAGGCAACAGGTTTGGACTCCATCCCTCTAGAATTTTATATTACATTTCTAGATCAAATTAAAATAATTCTGCTAGATCTTTGTGTGCACATATTTCAGGGAGGACAACCACCAAGATCGTGGTCAAAAGCTAAAATAGTAATCTTCCTCAAAAAGAACAAACCCCCAGATCAGATGGGTTCCTATCGCCCCATTACCTTCATCAACGTGGACTAAAAAATGTATTCCAAATTAATAGCGAATCGAATTACAGCATTAATCCACAAACTTGTCTCGAAATCCCAGCATGGGTTTGTGCCCGGACGAGGAACCACAGATCACATACATAGAGTGATCAGCCTATTTGACAACACGGAGGTGACAGGAGACCCAATGGCGTTAATTCTCCTGGATGCCGAAAAGGCCTTCGACAGGGTCTCCTGGTCATTTCTGTGGATGGCAATGGGTCGACTGGGATTTAAACAGGGATTTATCCAAGCGGTACAAAAACTATATACCAATCCTAAAGCTGTGGTAACGATAAATGGCAAGCTATCTAAAGAACTAACAATATCAAGGGGAACCCGGCAGGGTTGCCCGTGCTCCCCACTGCTGTTTGCAATTTACATCGACCCTTTTATTCGTAGGTTGAAATCTAATGCTGGTATTACTCCCATCTTGACCCAGGGATATATAGTTACACCTGAGCCGGTATCAGCCTTACCTATCATTGAAACTGAGGCAAAAAACTTTGGCAATGTTGCTGGCTACGCTCTCAATCAGAGTAAAACCCAGGTGGTCCTAAATAATAAATGCACTATGCTAGATCCACGTGTGACAACCACAGCGACCTACCTAGGGGTTTGTATCACATCCAAGCTTGATGAATTGGTTAATGTAAATATGACTCCCCTGCTAGATAAAATGCAGAACGATCTCCGCCGTTTGGACAACCTACAGTTATCCTTGATTGGCCGAGCAAATGCATTAAAAATCGTTTACTTTCCTAAACTACTTTATATGTTGAGGGCAATCAATTTGGAAATCTCGGAACACTGGTTTAAACTGATGGAACGTACCTTTACGAGCTTTATCTGGGCATATTCACAATCCCGAAGAGCCTACAAGTTCTTGACCCTTCCCAAAGAAAAAGGAGGCTTAGCCCTCCCTAACCTTAAAGTATATTATTGGGCATCTATGCTATTATACAATCATGAACTTCTCCTTTTAGATAATACAGAGATAGCTTCAGGGGTGGACCAACCTTCGATTCATCAGCTGCTACTGGGCAATAAAAGTAAGGGATATTTATGGCGATTTCTCTATGACAGTGACCACAAAAAGGTCCGCCTTAAGGTAACTATGTAATATGATGTATCAATCAGAATGAGTTAAAAAAAAATGCAAAAATATTAATTGGTAACCTCAGCAAACTGCTTAGAATTTATATTTTATTATATTGTCTGTATCCCTGTAAACAGAAGCGAAATATTTTGACTGATTGACCTATCAAGTTATTATCAAATTATTATTATTTTTTCTCTTTGAACTAATCAATCGTCTCTAATCCCTATATATTTGTATCTGAATTATTCTATGTTAATTTTGCTATCTTTTTTCTCTCTTGTCTGACCGGGGTAGGGGGTGGGGGGGGGGGATTGCCTTGTATATGTTTAAAAAAAAAAATGAACTCACAGAGCTAGGAACCAACATTCTACTGAGTTGTCATGGGTACCAAAGATTCCATATGGTGACAGCAGAGGAAGAGAAAGAAAGAGGAGTAGCAGACACTACACATATTCCCCTTTTATACATTTTATAATAACAACCCAAAATGTAGAATGTAAACACAGCAATGACAATATAATAAATAATTTATAAAGGAAGAGTAACAAAGAAGTTATAAAGAAAAGAGAAAGTAATTATAAGAGGAGAAAAATTACAGTAAAATACAAGGGTGAGAAATCAAGCAAGATTGGAACAAAGAAGAATCAACAGAAACAACTGAACTCACAGAGCTAGGAATCAACATTCTACTGAGTTGTCATGGGTACCAAAGATTCCACATGGTGACAGCAGAGGAAGAGAAAGAAAGAGGAGTAGCAGACACTACACAGCCCTTCTCACAGAACCTTACCCTGAAGGGGGGGGGGGGGCATCTCCTATAGAAGGAGGACAATTCTCTATTTATAAGAAATGATACCAACCTCCTTTTTCTGACCTTAAGAGTCTTAGTGGGGAAAGACCATAAGTACACTGAGATTGCTGGTCATCATAGTAAATCCTCTTGCTGTCATTAGATAAACAGGTTTTAAAAATAGATCTCTTCTTGTAGGCCACAGTGACAGTTGCTTGTCAGACCAAAAGTTCTTCCTAGTCCAGAAATGTAAACAATCTTCCCATTAACAAAAAACTTGCAGTACAGTAGAGCCGAAGAAAGGACTAGTTCAAATTCAAGGCAGACCAAAATTGAAACAATTTTAGGTTCACTAAAAGGTTAGAGCAGAGTTCTGACAGGGGACCCCCTCACACGATGTGCGGTAGAAATCTGAGCTACGGTGGCTCCTCGGGGAAGTGGGAGTGCTTAAGCTTACACCTCATTGGCTAAAGTTTGGATTCTTTCAAATGAGGTGGGTGGGTTACTAAATATACTGTGTTTTTTCAGACCTATGGCCTTTTTATATTGTATACTGTTTTTGCATATTTTTACACTTAATACTGCTATATTATTGTACCGGGGATTCCAAAGCTGAGGACAGGGAATGATTCAAATATGTGAATATATAAAAGATCATTGGTGTTCTCAGGTGAGATATCAAACGTGGCATTCTCAGGTGAGATATCAACCAATTAAAATGCATAAATTGGGGGCGTGGCCTGGACGGTGATGCAGTGAGTCGGGTCCCTGAGGAGCTCCGGTGATCTGCTACCTGTATAAGCGATCATAGCGGAGCCGGGGTGCTGCAAAGCGGTACCGGGGTTGCTGGACGACCAATGTGACTGGGGGCATCCGTGAGGAGCGGCAGATTGTCTGGCGGTGCCATTTTTGGACTGGCAGTGGCCGCGAACGGCATCTCGGGGAGCCGAGCCTGCCATTTTGGGAGACGGACCCGCGCCCTGTGGAATGTTTTGAGCCCTCGCCTGGCAGGATCGCTGCCCCCTTGACACATCTGGTGCAGGCTCTGTGGTCCTAATCAGCAGTGGTGAGCTGAGGGACGGCGACAGCTGCGCCTAGAGAGGAGCTGCGGGCGATAGACAGGTGCGGGGAGAGGCGGCGTCGCGGTCTGGTGAGGCCTGACCGGCGGAGTAAGCTGTGGCGGGGTGGCGGCCGCCCCAGTGACGGGTGCTGGTTGGAGTGACGCCGGGGCTGGTGCACAGCCTGCCATTGATCAGCGCCTGAGCGACGCGACTGGGCCCTGATGCGTGGGGGCTAGCGGTGCCCGAGGGAGGCGAGAGCGGAGGAGCTGTGCCCCGGGAAGACGCGGAGGAACGCCAACGGACGGCGCAAGGCAGCGGCATGGTGAGGCCTTGGCGGGGGTGACCGGAGGAGCGGCCTGGAAGCATCGCGGGCTGACGGGGCTTCCCTGCTGGGCCCCGCTGCCTGAACTGCGGGTGACGCGCCTGAGGGAGGGCTTGCGGGTGCGGCGGACCGCTGGGGCCTGTTGGGGTGCCCCACAGAACTGCAGTCGCTGTGTACTTAAGAGGTGAAAGACCTTCCCCGCCATTTTGTCCCTGTGCACTGAGCGGCCTGGAGGCTCCAGCCCCTGGGTGAACCAGCCTTTGGGGGCCCGGGCCCCGGACACGGCCCCCTCGCTTCACTGAGTGCTGCTGCCTGGAGGGGACTGCCTACCCCCTGTGGGTGTTTGCGGCTGGCGGACCGCTGAGCGGCGACAGGGACGGCCACAGGGCAGCGACATCATTGGTCGCCATTTTGAGACTGCGGTCCGGAGCAGCCTTGAGGTCCCGGGTATTCCGCCCTGTGCGGAGCGGCAGCAGTTGGGGGCAACCGGAGAGGTGGCACAGGACTTGGACCGGGACCTCTACGCAGGTATAGCCGCCATCTCTCTCCGAGCGGAAGCGTGAGTAATCAATGAAAAGGGTCACGCGCTGCCTAGTAGGGACATTGTGAATTGTGTGGCGGGCGGCGTGGGGCGAGGTGAGTGACTCTTGAAAGTCACCTGGGGCCTGGTGGAGCCTTTGGGGAGCGGATTCCCTTACTGCCCTAACAAGCACCGCAACCCTGCGTGGCTGGCATCAGTGGTTGTGGTACTACCTGTGCTGAGAGGACTGTAGGGGGGAGCTCGTCCCCCTAAGCGGCAGCGTTGAGTCTGGGTGTTGTAGAGAGGGGGAGACCTGAAGGGCGGGTCCATTGGCTGTTACTCTGCTCATCAGTGCTTCCATCCCTCTGATTCTACTCTTGATCACGCTCTGGGACCTATAGATCTTGGCCCTACTGCAGCTCTGGCCTAATGTGCCGGTGAAATAGGTGTCAGTCCGGAGCGACTTGGAGTTACGAATCACTCTTTGCAAGCGCAGCGAGGAACCACCCACTGCCTCCGCGTTGCCGCTCGGAAAGTAAGCGGCCACTGTCCTCGGGGACTTGTGTGCCTAGCTACGGAACGAGGTGTTTGGACTGGCGTGGGTCGGTTGGAAAGAGCCCTCGGTCGCCTTGGTCTGGGCTGCGGAGCCTCTCTGTGCTCGCGGGGCCGAACTGGTGGGCACTGTTGTGGAGAAAGCGGGAAAGGAACGGACCAACGCTAGCAGTGTCCTACTTCTTAGAGGCCGAGAATCTGTGGGGCGCCCCCGCCGGCTACAGCCTCGGAAGCTGCACTATTGAAGCCGTGAGTGGAATTGGCTGGGGGGTAATTCTCTCCGCCTACATCGGAGCAAGCGCGCACGGATCACACGGCTTGGTGGCCAACAAGACATCCCCAGTCTGGCGATGACACATTCCAAGGAGGGCAAGGCGGATCCGGCTGCCGCCTCCAGAGACAATACCGTGGTGGCAATGTGGGACAGGGCGGGAGCATCGGCTCCCAATGCGGTAGTGCCACAGGCGGAAGAAAGCTTGACGCCAGTGACCCAGGCGTTTATAACATTCTTCTTGTCTGATCTCAAGTCGGAGATCGGCGCTCTGCGCATGGAGGTACACTCATGTGTGCGAGAGTTTCGAAGGGAGGTGACTGACTTGGGAGACCGAGTCGACGGGCTGGAGAAAACAGTGGATGCTCGCATGGAGGATCAGGAGCAATTGTGGCAACGTCTTACAACGCTGGAGGAGCAACACATAGAGCTTCAAGTAAAGCAGGAAGATTTGAAAAACTGGAGTCGCCGGAACAACCTTCGTATTCGGGGGGTTCCTCTTGGTGCGGAGGGGAACAACATCATGACCTATGGCCATACCACCCTATGACATTGTTCTACATTCTGTCCATCAACTGTGTTTTTTGCAATTTTCACCCCGAGTGGGCTGGGTATGCTCAGACGTGTCCCAGGCTCTTCACACCACTGGAGTCAAGCTATCCAGGCTGAATGAAGGCTGATGGCCAGAAACCGGTCCTTGGATGCTTGATTCCCGTCTGGGAAAGACATGGCTTGGTAGTTCGGACTGGACTGTTCCCATGAGGCACAGGGTCAGAGCTGATTTGCATATAGCCAGTGTCTAACCCAGGGTGGTGTGGAGTGCAAAAAAACGATGGATTTAGGCCCAGATCCTTGTACTGGGGTGAATGTATGACATTGTTCTACATTCTGTCCATCAACTGTGTTTTTTGCAATCATGACCTATGTGGCACGACTCCTCCATGAGGTATGGGGGGAAGAGGATGCCTCTCCGCCGGCTTTGGATCGAGCCCACAGGGTGTCCGGGCCCGCGGGGAGGCCGGGTCTCCTCCCGGGCATCTTAATTAGAGTACATTTCTTCACTGAAAAGGAGGCTATCCTCAAGGCGGCCCGCGCTAAGCCGGATCTTTGCCATGATGGACATAAGATTCAAATCTTTCAGGACTTGGTGCCCAACACCCTGAAGCGGCGCCGTGCCTTCAAGCCTGTGACAGAGAAACTGCGAGACATGGCCATTTCGTATCAGTGGGGGCATCCATTTGCCCTCATCTTTCAATGGGAGTTTAAACGCAGAGTGGTGCGAACCTAAACGGAGGCGGCCCAACTGCTTCATATCCCGACATCTCCACTGACCAGTCCTTCTCGCCCTTGACACCAGGAGCGCGTGTCTGCCAAATCATCCTGGACTACTGTGTCTCGCCCTCACCCTTCGCCACGCGTAGATTAGCAGTCCGCCAAGCAGGATATTATCGCACACATACGATCCCTCGAGGGGGATAAGGAAGACCTTAGCTCACGCCCCTCAACTCCATGACACTGGACTGAGAAGCATATCCCCACTGAAATGCGTACTTACTCTTAGGATTGCTGATCGATGTCCCACCCCGATCTACACTCTGGCTCCCATCCTTTTAGGGTCAGGGACGCCGAGGCCCCCTGCGCGACGTACTTGAGGTTGACTGCATCCCTACCCCCGCTGGTTCCTGAGGGAGTGACATCCCTGGGCTTACCCAAACCCTAGGGTGTAGGATGCTCGGAGACGGGAACAGATTGACTTGGCCCGGTTGACCACTGTTGGTTTACTGCCTTTCTCCCCTGTACCTTTCCTCTCTACTTCTCACTGCTTCCTTTCTCTCTCTTTCTCCCCTTCTCTGTGTGTGTTGGGTTGGGGGCTGTGCGGCGGCGGTGCCTAGTGTGGGGTGGGGTAGCTGACCTCCCCTGCGGATATATGCTGCTGCAGTGATGGGATGGGGGGGGGGCGTGGATGATCCCTGTCTGGATTTTATCATGACAGCTAACTTGCCTAGGTCCTTAAAGGTTTTAACGCTTAATGTCAAAGGCCTGAACTCCCCCAATAAGAGGCGGCAAACATGGCGCTACCTTCTGCAGCAGAGCCCTGACATCATATTTTTGCAGGAAACACACCTTTTACAGGCTGATATAGGGTGCATGGCTCACCCTAGATACCCTCTCCAATTTTGGGCTGCGGCAGACACCAAGACAGCAGGTGTAGCGATATTGTGCAGGACTGGCATCAGACGGGGAGAGGCCAAACCCTTCAGGAGTGGGGATGGACGCTTTCTTAGAGTGAGTGTAGGGATTGGGCGACGCATCTCCACTCTGTGTAATGTGTACGCACCCAACCAGATGCAGGATCGGTACCTTCGATCACTTCTGAAAACATGTCCCGCAAGGAGAATCCTCTCCGATTTGGGGGGAGGTTGGAGGGGGGGGGGATTTTAACTTAGTTTGGGACCCAGAAGCGGATCGCAGGGACGCCTCGTTTAGCGGAGCTGGGGCCATGTCCTCCGCACTGCGTACTCAAGTAGCAGAAATGGGGCTGTTTGATGAGTGGCGCTACCATTCCCCGGGGTTGAGGGACTACTCATTCTACTCTCACGCCCACCGCTCGTACTCCCGTATAGATTATTTATTCATGTCCCACGCTCTGCTGCAAGAGATGCTGGGAGCCTCCATGTCTGATATTTCGCTATCATACCATGTGCATGTCGAGCTGCTCCTGCAGGACCCGGCCGCTTGCCCTGCTCGAGAAGTGAAGTGGCGTCTGCTGCCGGGCATTCTCCGGGATGCGGCTGATGTAGAAAGTATTAGAACTGCGATTTACTCCTACTTTGCTAGTAACGACCTACCAGAGACGCCTTTTCTTGTGGTATGGGACGCCTTCAAGGCAACGATCCGGGGTCACATCGCCACTCTCTCGATTGCACGGGCGCGCGTGGGCTTTAGAAAATAGCCTGGCAAAGGACATAAAGCTGGAGGAACGACGGGATCAGAGTGGCACCTCGCTGGCGTCCAGGCGGGGGCTTGCCGACCTCAGGGCAGCTTTGGCTTTTGCGCACTAACAGGGCGGAAAAATCTTTGCTGGCCTTGAAGCAGAAATATTTTGAGGGAGGGGACAAGGTAGGCAGGCTGCTGGCAGGGCGGCTGAGGGTGCGTGCGGCCAAGGCTCATATAGCCAATTTCCAGCTTTTGGACGGGACGAGAGACACCTCGGAGAGAGACAAGCGCGAGGTGTTCCGGGCTTACTATTCTGCACTGTATAGGGGGAGCCACCATCTTCGGAAGTGGTGGCGGACGTTCTGAGCAAATACACGGGGACGCCGCTACACCTGCACTATGCGAAGACCCTGGAAGGTACCATCACCCAAGAAGAGGTAGCAGCAGCCATGAGGGATCTTCCCCTTGGGTAGACTGTTATGTTATGTAATTTTGTACAAGCGCACAGCTGCCCCAGTAAAGGGGTGTCCCGGCACTGAAAGCGGAATCAGAAGGCAGCAGGTCTAGTACGCAGGGAACAAAAGAGTTTTAATGGCCTTGCGAAAGGGAAGTAGGCCATCCAGGCGACGGGTCTGAGCGGGAAGAGAATTCCGCAGCTTGGCGGCCAGATAGCAAAAGGACCTGCCCCCGGCTCTAGTACGTTTCACCCGGGGGATCACAGCCAACAGCTGCTCCGCAGAACGTAACAGGCGGTTGGGGACATATGGAATCAGCAGGTTAGATAGAATCTCAGGGGACGATAATTTAAGGATTTTAAAGGCAAGGCAGAGCGCTTTGAATTCAATCCTTTTAGGCACGGGTAGCCAGTGGAGTCGCCTAACAGCGCCCGACGTGGGGCAAGATCTAGGGAGCCTGAGCAAGCAGGTGCGGCAGCATTTTGGACTCGCTGCAGGCGGTTCACCTCTGCCTTATTGGCGCCTAACATCAATGAGTTGGCGTAGTCTATTCAAGACAGAATAGTAGCCTGAATGATCAGCTGGCGTGTGGCTGGATCGAATAACCCCAAAATGGACCTTAGACCGAGTGAGGCAAGATGGCGGCCGCTATGCTAGCGGTGTGAGTTGCTCTTTCCCTCGCTCCCGACTTGAAGGAAGAATGGATCGACAGTGGGGCAGGAACTGAACCCTGTTTGCTCTTGAAGACGGGTTACTGAATATTTGCCTGCTTGCTGTTTTGGCTTTTTTGCCATACTACTGACCGCTGTACTCACGGCATTACGGCATTTCGGGATTTCCTTCTTTCCAGCTCCCGGCTCGGCCGGCTCCTCCAGCTGCGGCTCCTCAGCTTCTTCGGTTTACCGGCTCTCCAGCTCCTGGCTCTGGGCTCCCGTCTAGGTGCTCTCCTTGAATCCGACGCCAGGATTTTGGGTCAACATCAGGTGTTCTGTGGCATTTGATGCAGCTGCTCCTGCTTTGCTCCCGGCGGCTTTTTCCACATACACTCTCATATCGGCAATTTTCTTCCTGGTGCCTTGTTCGGCTACTGTTCAATCTTCAGCATTTTTCGACAATGCCTCCAAAGAATGCTAATGCTCAGCCGAAACTTCCTAACACCAGGAGCGGTAAATTGAAGTCTGTAGCGGCACCGGACGTAAATGGGGCTGAGGAGACAAACTACTGGCACAGCCCGGGGTGCTCAGAAAACCGGTGAGTCTGCTGTTGCTTCACTAAGTAAACGGGGAGGAGAGCATGGTAGTAAGAATTTACCCCAAACTTTACCTGCTCTTTTCGAGAAACAAGCAGCAAAAAACGCTTTGGTGCAATCTTCTCAAATTATTCATCCGGATGGTGCATTATCTCCCTTAGAGAGCACAGAAAGCTCGGCTGGACATTTTCTAACTTTTGAGGAGTCTGGGGCTAATGAACCTGGCATTGAACTTGAATCTCAACCCAGAGTTGAATTTATAAATGAAGTTATAAACTAACAGGATGTAGCCTCAGATTTAATTTCTGCCACAAATCCCGGGCTAGATTTAGATGCATCATCAAACGGCATTCTGGGACTTGTAGTCCCTTCTGAATCTAATGGTACTGGTGCTGTTGGAACTGCAGTTAACAAAAACTCTATTACATCTGAGGGGGGCACAACTAAATTAGTGGCAGAATCTGGTGTACTCCGAGAAGGTGATGAAGTTTCTAATCTAACCACTATACAGGAGGCTAATGAAATGTTTTTTTCCATGTCCGATTTAACATCTGATGAGAGCCTGGATAAAGATTGGGCTGATTATCCAGTAGAAGATAGCAGCATGGAAGAGGAAGAAGATGATGGGGTCAGTGAGATCTCGCCCGGCTCGACTATTACAGTCAAGAAACATCGGTTGAGGAAATTACCGTCCTAAAGAAACAAATCAAGTAACCAGGAAGACCAGCAATCGACACAATCATGCTCCATAAATGATCAAGTACTTTCAGAAACAATTGATTCTAGTTCTGACCCGGAGGTGACCTTGTCAATGATTTATCAAACTATGCTAGCCCATCGATCTGACACTAAAACTGAGATTGCACGTGCCCAAGCCACTTGCCAAAAAGTTAAGAATGCAGTCCGACGTATCATAAAATATGTACCGATTTGTCAGTCAGGGTATCAGAGGCCGAGAATAGAATATCCACCTTAGAGGACGAAGTTGTTACTCAAAAAAATGAACTTAAACAAGTTAAAGCACAACGAGACGATATTAGTTTTAAACTCACCGAGCTTGAAAATCAGTCTCGGAGGAATAACCTACGAGTTTTGGGGGTTCCAGAAAATTTAGGTGGTTCTGATGTTCGTAAATTTGTGTGTGATCTATTTTCCTCAGCATTTCCTGAACTTACGTCTTGGGATTGGCAAGTGGTAATCGAACGTGCTCATCGTTTTCCTTTTCCTTTAAAATCAAAGCCAAAAGAGGGGGACTACCCACGAGCGATTTTGGTTAGGTTTAACAATTTTCTGGCTAGAGAAGCCGTTTTTGACTTAGCCAGACCTGATAAAAAACGCTCTCCAAAAGGGTGTAGTTTCTTTGTGAGGCCCGACTTTTGTCAAGCAACAGTGTCTAAACGCTGGAATCTTAGACAGCTAATTTCTGTTTTTCAAGATAAGGGCGCCACAGTCTACCTCCAGAATCCGGCCAAATTGAAAGTCACTGTAAAAGGACAAACGAGATTTTTTGTATCTGAAATTGTTGCTAAAGACTACCTGGCTTCTTTATGACCGTTTGTTAAATATGTTGCTAAATGCGCATAGATAAGTATTATTGTGTGTAGTTATACATAGTTTCATTTTGAGTGCAATTAATTATTATGACTATGCTGATTTAGAATTTTTAGGTTATTCCTGGCTGGGTTAGGTCCGGCTAGGCTGTCAATCTGCTCGACTTTTTTTTTCTATTGCTTAGCTTTAAAAAAATGTTTGTTTCTTCCTTTGAGTCAGATGGGAGGAGGGGGAAGCACTCGGTGATCCCAGGGACTGGCTGTCCCTGTGCCTCATAAGGTGGGTTGGGGGTGTGGGTGGGGTGGTTGGGTGGGTGTGGGTGGTTTGGGGTGGTGGTGGTGGGGGTGTAAATCAACAGCAGCTGGAACTGAGCAAAACTTGTATATTATGGTACTTATTTTGTACGGTTTTCTCTCTTTAGATAGTTTAGCCTGTCTTACTAAAAGTCCTGATAATAGTATCATACGGAGATTTCTATTAAATACATTTTCAAATGGCAAGAATAATAAATGTTTGGTTTTTGGTGGAGACTTGCCGATATTCGATTATTACTTTTGCTGATGGGTAGGGAAATTAAAATTTGTACTTTTAATGTTAACGGTCTTAACGATGGTAAAAAAAGAGGAATCCTAGCCAAAATGATATATCTGGTACAAATTGATATTCTTTGCCTCCAAGAAACTCAAGTTTCTTGGGGGAAAAGAGATCTATTAAAGAATCTGGGACTAGACCTGCTGGTTTGCTCCAAACAAACAGGCATTAAACGGGGAGTAGCTATACTTATGAGGCGGAATCTAGGCACTGTTCTTCAGACGTCAGCTGATAAGTGGGGTAGGTGGGCCTCGGCAGAAATTCTACTATCTCAGAACAAGATTATGATTTACTCTGTATATGGCCCCAATCTAGATGACTCAGAATTATTTAATTCTCTAAACCAGGAGCTAGCATTATGTAATATTCCTATTATTTTTAACGGAGACGTATACATTCATTTGGAAGGTAGTTTTAATATTAGGAAAAATGAAAGTTATGTTGGCTCTAAACCACGGACGTTCAAGGCTTTAAGGTCTTTGGTAATAGATAATGGTCTCTTTGATGCATGGCACACTTTACATTCTGCAGTTCCTGGGTATAGTTTTTTTCTGCCCCACATAGGAAATTTGTCCGCCTAGATTATTTTTTTCTTTCCCAGTTCTTTTCTGAATAATATAAGATACAAGTTCTTCCAAAATTATTGTCTGATCATAATCCTATTTTTCTCAGTTTTAATTTGACATCTTTTGGGCCGTCCCCGCAATTCACCTGGTCTTTCCAGAGGAACCTGTTACTACAACAAGATTATATACTTTTCATGTCGAATATTATTCAAGAGTTCTTCCAGATAAATAACCAATCCGCATCAATTCCAATAGTCTGGGATACATTTAAATCTATTATAAGAGGTGAAACTTTAAAGTATTCGAATTTTCAGCGTAAATGCAATCGGGACAAATTTAAAAAAGATTGTGATATGGTTGTAGAAGCAGAATTACGATTGGCAGAAAGTACTAAATATAACAGGAATGTAGAAGAATCTCAAATTGATTTAGCCATTAAACGTAGCCTAGTTCATTCTCATATTGCTGACCAGGTAGCTTTACGCTATTCTCAATATCGTACAGAAAGTTATGAACTGAGCGAACAAACAGGTAAAGTTTTGGCCCAAAGACTTCGTCAGCGCGCAACGTCTAATGAGATTTTTAAAATCTTCGATATAAATGGTAATGTGAAAACTTCGAAAGGTGACATTGTAGTTGCATTTAATGAATTTTATAAAATACTTTATCACCAAGTTAATCAACCATCCGATTTAGATATTAAACAATACCTTGACGCAATTCCTAGAACTGAACTATCGACTGTACAAAAAGAGATACTTAGCGCTCCAGTTATCTGGGAAGAAATAGAATCAGCCATTCTTAGCCTAGCTGCCGGCAAGGCAATGGGACCAGAGCAGATTCCGTTCGAATTTTATCGGGTCCTTATGACTGTCTTAAAGCCAGAATTGACCAAGATTTTTCAGTCTGCTTTTGCCGGCTATCCACCAGCATCATGGTCATTTGCCACAATAATTTTTTTTTTTTCTAAAAGGTAAAAATAGTGAAGAGTTAGGCATATACAGACCTTTTTCTCTTATTACGGCCGTGAGCAAAATCTTTTTTAAGATTTTGGCTAATAGATTAAATACATTAATGCCATCTTTGGTTTATAATAGACAACACGGATTTATTTTTAAAAGAGACACCACTGATCATGTAAAAATAAATCATAGCCTTGCTGGATTGGGCTCAGGCCTCAGAGTCCCCCGATGCGGTGGCCCTGTTGGACGCTGAAAAAGCATTCGACAGGGTCACCTGGGGGTTTCTCTGGTCTGTACTAACGTGGATAGGATTTCCACATTTCTACATTACTGCAGTAAAAGCTCTTTATTCCAATCCCAAAGCAGTTATTAGGGTTACAGATACCAATTCTGAAGGTTTTTCTATATCAAGGGGGACAAGGCAAGGTTGCCCTTGCTCCCCCTTGCTGTTTGCCTTATACTTAGAACCCTACCTTCGCAAACTATGCACTGCAATAGACATCATTCCTGTAACAATTGGTGAGAACCGCTTTAAAGTATTTGCTTATGCAGATGATGTCGCTATTACCACCACAGACATTAGACGGGCACTCCCAAAAATAATTAGTCTAGCCGAAGAATTTGGCGTACTTTCTAGTTATAAATTAAATATAACCAAAACTCAATTGATTCACTCGGATTGGGGGCGTCCACACGAAATAGCCTGTGCTCCAGAAGCTCAATACCTGGGGATAACTATTTCCCCTAAGATTGATGACATTATACGCCTCAACATCGAGCCTGTTCTAACATCTTCTAATAAAGTGTTAGAAAGGCTAAATAATCTACACCTTTCCTTATTCGGCCGTGTGAATGTCATTAAAATGTTAATTTTTCCGAAGTTTTTATATTTATTTCGCACAATTCCTTTACTAATTTCATCACTTTACTTTACAAAAATTGATAGAATGGTATCTAGATTCCTCTGGGGCTACCATCGCTCAAGGTGTGCCTTAAAATGGTGTAGTCTGCCAAGATTAAGAGGCGGCTGGAGAGTCCCGAATTTCCGGCTGTACGATTGGATTATTTTTTTAAGACATATGGGCATATTACTTTTTAGGGATGTTACCATCGAGGAGTCAGTATATCCGTCAGTTTATGAATTATTGTTAGGTGATAGAGTATCACAAAGCTTGGTAAAAATCTTAGAACCCAGCTACTACAAAAAAAACAAATTCAAAATTATTTTAGCGCCATTTACTGTTTGGCGGCAAATAAAGAGGAAAATGGTAGGCTTGAAAGAATTTCACTGCTATTCCCCTATTATAAACAATCATAGCTTGCCAGCAGTTTTCCATGATCAAATTATTACAAGATGGTATCAATCTGGCATCTATGTATTAGGAGATTTATATCAAGATTCAAAACTTATTTCTTTTGCAGATCTCCGAGTTAAATATAGTTTGTCAAAAAATGATTTTTTTCAAATACCTCCAGATCCGGAGTTTTTTAGAATCCACAGGCCTTCTAGATCATACCTGTATGAATAAAAATTCTATTTTAGAAATGAGTAAGAAAGTTAAAAAAAATAGGTTTAGTTTAAACTACTGCAATAAGTGTATTTGAAGATGATCTTTCATCAATAGAGAGTAGATGGAAAAGGAAATTTGAACTTGAGAGCGTTGATATCGGAAGATCTATTGAATTATCAATTAAGATTCTCTTGAACGGCTCACTACAAAGTCAACACTACATGTCAATCTTTGATTTGTATTATTCTCCTATTAAAATAGCGAGATGGAAAACTGGTGCTGATGATAGCTGTAATCGATGTGATGAGACCGGGGCTGATTCTGTCCATATGTTTTTTAAATGCAGGAAACTTTCACGATTTATTGCTGATATAGAAATTTTCATTAATAATTGTTTAGAACTTGATGTAAAGTTAACCCCTGAATTAGTAATTTTAGGCATACAAACGGATCACATCGGTACTAGATCGACAGCCGAAGAATCTTTTTTGTTTATCTGTATGTCAATTTGTCGTTACTGTATCACTTCTAGATGGATTGATGTTGAACCCCCAATTTTTCATCATTGGCGTTCCAAACTGCTCTCTATTTATCGTTTAGAAATTGCAATGTATAAACTTAAAGGGATAAAAAGAAGGTCACTGGGTTTAAAAATATTAGAGCCTATAATTAACTGGGTTTAACGTAATTTAAGTACCTTGCAATAACTGTTTGCATTTTAGAAGTATCATGTATTATCTGATATTTTTTATTCATTTGTCTTGGTTTTGATATTCATTTTTCTCATTGTACAGCAGGCTGTTGAAATAAATGCAAAATAAAACTTTAAAAAAAAAAATAGACCGAGTGAGAGTCCGAAGCAGGTACCAGCCACCTTTATTGTGTGCTCCTGGAACCCAAGTGTAGAGTCGAGCCAGATCCCTATATTTTTTACCACTGACTTCGGGGTTGGGGCACTACCAATGGATGTAGGCCACCACTGAGTGCTCCAGATCTCTTTGTTTTTTCCCACCAGCAGCACCTCTGATTTGCTAGCATTAAGTTGCAGGCAATTGGCGGTCATCCAATGTGCAATCGCCTCAAGCCCGGTTCGAAACCGCAAAGGGCCCAAATCGCAGCCGTCCGAGAGGGCCACCACCAGTTGCGTGTCATCGGCGTAGGAAACCAGGGTCAGGCCGTGGTCATGCGCTACTCTCGCCAAAGGCTGGACGTAGAGGTTGAACAAGCAGGGACTTAAGGCAGAACTCTGGGGGACACCCTGCTTGCTAGGATGGACATGGGAGAGGAAGGGGGGAGCTGTAACCTGAAACGCCCTGTCAGAAAGGAAAAAGCGAAACCAGTCCAGGGCCAGACCAACTACCCCCGCCTCCTCTAGGCGGCGCAGTAGGATCTGATGGGAGACGGTATCAAACGCGGCGCTGAGATTGAGCAGAATCAGCGCCGCAGTTTGACCCTCATCCAGGATGGTCCGCAGGTGTTCGCATACCGCCAATAGTGCAGTCTCGGTGCTATGACCGGGGCGAAAGCCCGTCTGTGAGTGGTCATGGATGCTGTTGCTGTTCAGGAAGCCTTAAAGGATGTTATTGGAGTGGGCCTCCGCAACTTTGGCGACCCACGAAAGGAGGGATATTGGTCTGAAGTTTTCAGGCTTAGTGGGGTCGAGGTAGGGCTTTTTCAGCAGGGGGACCAACCTTGCTAGCTTCCATGACTGAGGTACCACCGCCGCGGTGAAGGAGGAATTGATCGTTTGGCATAAGGGATCGAGAAGGACCGGAAGGCAGTCCTTAAAGAGAGCCGTCCGCATAGGGTCTAGAGGGGACCCTGATTTGACCCTAATGCTTAGAGCGAGGAGCTTATAGCAGGTATTGCCAATAGAGGGGTAGCAGGAAGAGGTGCAACAGGGGCTACCTGGTCCGTGGGGCAGCTGGGGAAAGATTTATAGATGGCTTCCACTTTCTGGACAAAGAATTTGGCCAGTACTTCACACTGCTCGCCAGACGTGAATGTGTGGACAGGGTTTTTTTTACTGTTTTTAAGGTCGCTCAGTATTTTAAAGATGCATTTGGCGGGATTTTTGCTGGACTTAATCTTATTGGTGAGGTGGGCTGCACGTGCCAGGTGTATAGCCTTATGGTAACCTTTGATCCCATCCTGGTACCGCTTTTTCGCCCCCAGGTCATAATTCTTTCTCCAAGCCCATTCAAGTTTTTTACAGGTACTTCGCATACTAGCGAGAGAGTCATTGTACCAGGGGTTGGAGCTAGAGCAGCGACCGATGGACTGCTTTGCCGGGATCAGGGAATCTAAAGCACGTATAAGCCAGTCGCAGAATGTTTTATACGATTGCTCCAGATCGGTGCTTAACGTTAGAGGACAGGACTCTAAGGCGGCAAGAAGATCCTCCAACCTAAGTTTGTGCCAACAGCATCTAAGAGTAGACCTAAGATTAGCTTTGGGAGTATGTCAGGAAGCGGAAAGGAGAGAAACACTAAAAAATGATCTGACCAACCAGACTCCAGGGCCAGATGGTCTGCCTCTGTCTTTCGATCGCATGTTTCAGTCACAGCTTTGGCCTCATCTTCCAAGGCTGTACAACTCGTTTACTGATACGGAGGGACCGTCCCACGATATGGGTATGGCGGAGATAGCCTTGATCCTGAAGCCAGGGAAGGATCCCGCGCAGTGTACATCGTACCGCCCCATTGCCTTACTAAACACGGACTTTAAAATTTACACCAAACTCTTGGCGAAGAGTCTGGATCCCTATATGCTGGGTCTCGTAGATCCGGACCAGGTTGGCTTCATTCGCAACTGGCAGGGAGCGAATAACGTGCGCAAAATTGCACATCTAGTAGGGTAAGCGCACCACTGGGGATTTCCGGCCTGCCTTCTGTCGCTAGATGCGGAGAAGGCGTTCGACCGGGTGGATTGGACTTTCCGGCGGGCGCGGTTCTATGTAAGATTGGGTTAGGCCAGAACATGATCACTCTGATCATGGCACCATATCTTGCCCCACAGGCTAGGATTCGGATCAACGGACAGCTCACGGCACCGTTCACCATTCATAGGGGTACCAGGCAAGGGTGCCCCCTCTCACCCTTACTATTTGGCCTTGTGGTGGAACCACTGGCAGAGATGATTCGTCAGGCGACCGATATACATGGTATCCCCATGGGAGGGCGTGAGAATAAGGTGGCATTGTTCGCAGACGATCTCATCCTCACCCTAACACGCCCCAGGGAGTCCCTCCCGGCACTCCATACAGCGCTGTGCCTCTTTGAGCGGGCCTCTGGTCTCAAAATTAACCATAGCAAGTCCTGGGCCCTCAACCTTACCATCCCGAAGGAAGAGATCCCCCTCCTGAAGAAGCTTGTGCCATACCAATGGGCCTCCTAGGCATGCGCTACCTCGGCCTCCAGGTCACTCCCTCTCTAGACACATGGACACAAGTAAATTGGCGGGAATGTCGAAGGTCGGTCCTCGAAGACATGCCTAAAGGGAGGCCCCTGGTGTTGTCGTGGCTGGGCAGACTCAATGCCATCAAGATGTCGATCCTCCCTAAAATGTTATATCTATTTCAATGCCTCCCCATGCCCATTCCGCTACGTTGTATACGAGGCTTCCAGCGTGACCTCGCAAACTTTATTTGGGGCGGGAAACGACCTTGGTTCTCGCAGAAGCTCCTGATAACATCGAGAGATAGGGGGGGACTGGCATGCCCCAACCTACTGGACTATTATTGGGCCTCGCACCTCCGGTTTGTGGTGGAATGCAGGGTGACAGAGTGAGAAGGGATGGCTGCACATGGACTGGGCAGTGGCGGGGCGAACCATCTGAGACCTTGTATGGCATCACCGGGCGGCCCGCTCCTAGAGTGCCTATGTTGCGGAACCCACAAGAACGGTTCTGGACATATGGGATAAAGTAGCTGTGCGCAGAGGCCTCACGACATTTCCTTCACCGCACACCCCGATAGAGGGGAATAAGTTCTTCCCACCGGCACATCACATGCGTGCCTTTGCCAAATGGACGCAAGGGGACTGCAGGGTGATTACTGATCTGTTCGAGGAGGGTATGCTTGAATCCTTTGCTCAATGTAGGGAAGAGGTCCGTGTCCCGTTGAGGGCGGGGCTGCAATACGCCCAGCTGAGGCACTGGGTGTCTGAGGAAGAAGAGTATCAGGCGGCCACACGCGCCTTCACCCCCTTTGAGCGACTGGTCCGATATCCTGTTGAATCTAAGGGGCTTCTTTCCCGGATTTACCAGATTTTGCAGCATACAAAGACGCCGAACTCCCACCCCTATCAATGCAGATTACAAGCAGTATCAGACACGGACATTACCCCCGCACAGTAGTGTAGGCTGTGGCAGGATATCTCCAAAGTGTACCGTAGCATCCCGCAGCGGGAAAATGCCTATAAGCTCATGACTCAGTGGTGCTACACACCCCAACGTTTCCGAAAGATGTACCCTACATCCTCCCCTTTGTGCTGGAGGTGCCGGTCTGCATCGGGGGATTTTATTCATATTTGGTGGACATGCCAGTCGCTGACTCTATTCTGAAGGCACTCACCAGGAGTGATTGGACCTTGACACTCCAAATGTTAGGAGCAGCCAAGCAGCTTATAGCCCTGTACTGGAAAAACACAGAAGCTCCTCCAATCGCAGCCTGGTTTGTGCGTTTATGGCATGTTGTCACAATGGAGCTCTTCACAGCACAGCTGCAGGCGCGCGACACCCGCTTTAAGGCTGCTTGGCAACCTTTAATTAAATATCTCTGTACTGTTGAACATGCAAGCCACATGCGCACCAAACTTGGGACGCTGCGCCATTTTTGAGGATGCGGTTATCCCCCCTGACCCGAGCAGATTGCTTCCATAGCTGCCCCCCTGCAATGTGACCCCATCGCCACCGACACTGGGTCGGACTTATTGCCCCTCTTTTCCCTCCACTGCGCACATTACTCCTACTCTCGCTTTGCTGTCCCTCCTTTTTTCTTTTTGCTCATTTCTCTTCGTCTATCCTTTCCTCTCTTATCTTCACTACCCGTTGGGTTCCCGGGCCCTGTTGGGCTGATTGTTGAGTCTGGGCTAGTTGCCTCTTTGTTACGACGGAGGGCCTTGGGGTCTCTCCTCCCTACAGGATCAGATGGCATCACATTCTGCAATCTGGAACGCGGCCGACCCCTCGTGTGTTGTAGGCGCAACGCTGTGTACAATCTAGCTTTCTACATAGATTCCTAGCGAAGTGAATGCACTGTCCAGTCACGCGGCCGGATCTGAATAGGGTTGTAGGCTTAACGCTGTGTATCTAATAATCCTGTGGTGTGTTTACGTCAGAAAATAAAAAAGATTTGAAACAAAATGCATAAATGCTTGTATAAACATTCCTACAAAATGGGTATGAGTTTGGTTTCTTGTGGTGTTACTTTGTACATGCATATATAGGTTTAATCTTCAGCCTAACTGGTAGGTACATTACTCCTACTCTGGCTTTGCTGTCCCTCCTTTTTTCTTTTTGCTCATTTCTCTACGTCTATCGTTTCCTCTCTTATCTTCACTACTCTTTGGGTTCCTGGGCCCTGTTGGGCTGATTGTTGAGTCTGGGCTAGTTCTGTAATCTGGAACGCGGCCGGCCCCTCGTGTGTTGTAGGCGCAGCGCTGTGTACAATCTAGCTTTCTACATCGATTCCTAGCGAGGTGAATGCACTGTCCAGTCACGCGGCCGGCCCTGAATAGGGTTGTAGGCTTAACGCTGTGTGTAAGATTTGAAACAAAATGCATAAATGCTTGTATAAACATTCCTACAAAATGGGTATGAGTTTGTTGTCTTGTGGTGTTACTGTACATCCATATATAGGTTTAGTCTTCAGCCTAACTGGTGGGTAAATGCATGTCGCAAGATGGGAAAATGCTGCTGCACGTTCATACCTGCGAACGATGCACTCTATAGATCACTCAAAAAGGCCATTGAGGACTTGGATAATTTAGAGAGGAAAATGTTTGAAGTAGGAGTTGCCAGGGCAGACATAGCAAAGGACAGGTTCGACTTTAGCTGGATGTTGTTATGGCTGTCTGCCCTCCTAAAAATTCTAGTACCAGGTTGCGGTGTGTTGTTGCTCCTTTGTTGTGCCATACAGATAATATGTCATTGTGTAAAAAGATTCAGTAATAATGTAGTAGGGATTCATTATGCAAGGACAGGAACATACAGGAAGACCATACATGATGACCGTGGACCAGGGAATGGGAATAAACTAGCAGTGTTCGAGGTAGTTGAGCTCACAGCGTCTGGCTCACACTTATTACAGAACCCTACTAACACCCACTACCAAGTACCTACCGCTCCCCACTTCCCCCTGGTAAAAACCTAATACAGGAGGATCTTAGTGTAGATCATTATGATTCACTAGTTGACAGGCCCGAAGGACAATATGTCAAACTAGGAACACAGCTAGATAAACAGAACAAGTGCCCCATAGCCAATGACACACCCTAGATGCCCTAACAAGACAAAGGGCCTGCTAAATACGCTGTAAGAGTTTTGTTAAAAAATGGACAAGAGGAGGGAAATGAAGCAGGGTTCCGTATTTCCATATAAATGACTTCGGTCAATCCTGCCTCACACCTGAAGCAAAAGGCCAGTTGATGGCCTCACCAGCCTGCATATAGGAATTTGTTAATTTGACCATACTGTCTTAAATTTTTGCTAAACACATTTTATCGCAAGATGTCTTGCGATCCCCTCTGCGAACGACACGAGCCCCAGCTTAATGTCTTTTTTGTAAACAAGTCACCGAGCCCCCACTCCTTTGTTGCACTAGATGTGCACTGCTCTTTGCATACCCACTGAAATATAGGAATACCACAAAACAGGGAACATCTCGAGCTAAGGGGAACACGATGGGGTACAATGTTTGTGTGGGCCAGTTGCAATATTTTCTTTTCTTCATATTACGGTCTTTCTGCTAGCTTCAGGTAACCAAGACAAGAAACAGGGCGTGAGAAAATGACCTCTAACCCTTTGTAATCTTCTGCTTTCTTATAAAAATTCCGTGAAGTGACGCACATCGGTTCCGATAAATGTACAAATTGTGGCATGATTGTCGACCAAACACTTGTCATAAGCCGGACTTGTGGTGAAGCACTTCCTAATTAAACCAATATAACAGAGTTGCCCACAGTCTATATGACGGACCACCCTGCACCGTGAAACTATTGAGCCACGACGTGCCTGTGTGATCCCTGGTTAACCGTTGCCCTCATTTTAGAATTCTTTTTTAAGGTTGCAGATGCTTTATTGTATTTTGAAAAGTATTTCTCTCTTTGCATTATTATCATTTTAAGCCTCATTACAAATGTTTTTGTTCTTCATTTCAAAATGTGTCTTTGACACCTGGTCTTTGCTAAGACTGCGTCGCTTTATTATAGCATAACAAAGTGTATCTTAACATTTATTGTTTGAAATTATTTCTTCAAATGAAATGTGCCACTCTTGATTCAGTTCCTGCATCTCACACATGTATTTCCTTATTTTAGAGCACCCCTGCTCAAATTAAGGTGGTGTAGTGCACCCTAAAAAACACCCTTTAACAGAGCCTGGGAACTGATATTGAGCTGCATAAAGTGAGGGTTGCCACCAAGTGCATGGTGTGCAACAAGACCCGGGCACCGATGGCCTACAGGCCGAATTTTATGCGGCGAATATGGAGGAGCTGGCTCCCAGGCTGGTCTCATACCAGGCGGCCCGCAACATCGGAACACTACCGGAAGCACCAGGGAGACCCTCATTGTCCCAGTGCTGATACCTGGGAAGCCGGCACACAACTTTACGGCCTACAGGCCATTATCCATGCTGAACATGGACTATAAAATATTAAGCATGATACTAGCGACGTGGCTCTTGCCATATATGTCGACCCTGGGCCATGTGGACCAAGCTGGGTTTATCCCATGGTGGAACACTGCCAGTAACATAAGGCGACTCCTGGCTGCTATGAACTCCAAAGAGTACGACAAACTGGAGGCAGTGGTGTTCTCGGTGGACAACGAGAAGGCCTTTGACAGCCTGGAATGGGCCTTCTTGTATGAGGTCTTGTCTACGATGGGGCTGGGGAGACTTCCTCGCATGGGTGAAACTGCTTTACCCAACCCCCACAGCCCAAGTGTGCACCGGGAATACTATTTCTCCTAGGCAGGTGGTGGAAAGAGGCACAAGGCAGGGACGCCCCCTCTCCCCACTGTTATTTGCCCTAGCCATGGAGCCCCAGGCTTGCAAGGCGAGGAGAGGGCAGGACTACAGTGGCTTGTGGACAGGACACATGAGGCATTACATCGCTCAATACGCTGCCGACCTCCTGCTCTTCCTCCGCAATACAGCTACAGAACTGACGGGGGAGAGAGGCATGCTGGCCCAATTCTGCAGGCTATCCTGGCCTTAAGATCTTACTGGCAGAAATAAAAAATGAACCCTATGACACCTAACAGGCCCCTGCCGTCCGACTTGGGAAATCTACAGTGGGAGCCCAACTGCCTGCCGTACCTAGGAGTAAAAATATACGATGGCTCAGCTGATTTATTAGAGGGCAATGTAGGTAGAGCGATATGCTAGATCTGTTCCTTTATGGATTTCTGGAGGACCTTGCCGCTCTTGGTGGCTGGATGAGTGGCAGTCCTGAAGATGGTGGCACTTCCACGATGCTATACTTCCAGTGTGGAGACCGTGAGCCACATTCAGGGACCTCAAGTCAATGATAGTATCCTTCCTTTGGGGGGTAGCGCTGACCACGTTGCAGCGCCCTATGGCTGAGGGAGGCCTAGCAGTCCCAGACTTTGAAGGATACTATAAAGCAGCCCACATGTACTAGCTGATCCAGTGGCTAGCAGCCGGAAGGAACCCAGACAGGGAGCGGTGCCTCTCCGCATTGGCCGCCCCAATCCTTTGAAGATATTACTGCAGCTGCAGAGGCACACGTTAGGAGACACAGCAGAGACCAGGGTGGTGACGCGTTGTTGGGCCAGATACCGGATTCCAGCAGGAGGCAGAACTCCCTATTCTCCGGACCTACCCATAGGAATGCTTCGCTGTCTCCCATAGGGAGAGCACTGGGCGGTACTGGAGGATTGGGAAGAGGCAGATCAGAAAGTGATGGGAGACCTATAATGAGAATTGGTAATGCTGCCTATCGAAGAGCTTCGAACGGATATGACTTGCCTGGGGGCCAGTTCCTGCAGCATAGAGCGCTCGTGCGGAGGATTGGGAAGCACTGGGGTACAGGCAACGCAGAGCCCAGAGCACATGCAGGATGCAGATTTGTTGCACTGTCGGAGGGAACAATCAAAACGGTCTCCTGTCTCTATAAGGCGCTCAAGCAGGACATGCAAAGACGCTGGACCGCCTAAGAATGCAATGGGAGGATGGGAGGAGGACCTGGGGAAACAGATCCCAGAGATAAACTGGTATATGATAGTGGAAAGGACCCTGTTGGACTTGGCCCTTTTGGCAGGTTCACCCCTAAACTTTTTGCCTTTTAATATGACTTGATACTAGTAGTTTGTGGCCTCTGGGCTCTTTAACACTGTCTCCCAGGGTAAAGTGCGTGCGCACTCTGAGTGCGTGTGGTGAGATTGGCATGCCCTCCCATAGGAATGCATGGGGGATATGTGTGTCTAAGGTAATTCCTACTGTGAGAGGAGTGCAGGGTCGAGTTTAGTATGTGCGAATTCGTGAGAATAAACGCTGCGCAATGGTGTGCACAGAATTATTGTGACTGATGGAGAAGTGCCACTTTTAGAAGTTGGCACTTCTGTGTGCTGTGTGTCTGCCTGATGTGGAGTGCATGTCTGGCTTGTGATTGACAGGGGCTGGATGGTGTGCTCGGCTCCAGGAGCTAAGATGAGTCTGCCCAGTGGTGAATAGGGAGATCTGCATGTAGATGGGAGGGAGGAGTTGCACCTGGGACCTGAATAGACCTGTGCCTTCCCTCCACAATGCTGGCTCCGCCCCCTGTGGTGCGTCTGAGCACCTAGCCCCCCACCTAACAAAGGAGAGGAGCTGAGCAAAACAACGTGCTCCAAACTCCCCCAAACTAGCTGCATCTGGTTTTTCCCTGTGCTGTAGTAACAAAATAAAGATGGGGATATAAGAAGGGGCTGTGACCCAATGAAATTGTTCTGTGTTCCTGACTTGAGGGGGGCCTGCTGCTGGGCGCCAGGAGGAACCGCCACTAGGGACTGCCTCCCTGCTGGAGGGCCCCGTGAGCTGGCGTGCCTGGGGCCAGCCTTTTCCCCCCTTCATTCCACAAGACTATCTCTGGACTTTGGGCTGCAGCACCTGCGAGCGCATTATTTTTCATTCTAAGGAAGCACTTGATCTTCGTGCTGGGAAGCACTGTGGAGGACGGCTTGTGGCCTGCAGCATGAAACTGCACCGTGTGGGATTCCCCCCACAATTGCTATTTATCAAGCAGGTGCCCACCCTGCATCTCGCGCTAAGGAAATACGAGCGGGAGCCCACCCCGCATCGATACCTTCAGGACGGGTGCTTAGCCCCACATGGAACTTTGTGCAGTTTCAATACCCTTGGCGGGTGCCCATCCCGCCAGGGACTTTGTGTTTAGAAATACCTATTATATAACTATTATATATTATATTGAAATAAATAATGTTATTACCCCGTGTGGCGCCAGAGATCACCGCCGCGACCCGGAAGTCTACAAGAGTGACCCTGTCGTGGGCTGGGCGCTCCCAGAACCAGGAAGCGGAAGGGAGCCTACCCCACACTCCTGTACCACGGGAGAAAGCCGGCATCTCTCCACGGGGCTCCCGAGTGCGGAGGAGAGCCCCGGACTGCCTGCTTGACAAGGCGAAGTGAACTGGAGCCTCCGAGGCTCCACAGGAGAAGCCTCAGCTATCTGGAAGTAACGCGGAGGGGGCACACGGCACATTGTTGGTGCCTGCCCCCACCGCATGTCAGCCCAGCACAAACCGACACCAGAAACAGAGGAGTCCCGGAGAGCCCGCACAGCCTAGCCGGTGAGTGTGGCTGGAGATTGACTCGTGGGGCGGGAGGCCTTGCGCACGAAAGAGGAGACCGGAGGGCCGCCAGAGGAGCCTGGTGAGTAGGGCTCCTTGGTACAGCTGTTAGAGGGTGCGTCAGGGCACATTGCCGGTGCCCGCCCCCCTCCTGCGTACTAACTTCTTTTGGGGCTTCATTGTCGTTAGGAGGCCATGGGGAACTTGGGGGCCAATCCAATTTAAAAGCCCCAGAGCGGGGGACCAGAGGCAATGTAGTGCTAATTTCTTGCTCAGTCCAGCTGCCCTGCAAGAGCGCAGGCAGCTGCAACGTTGCGCATTATAGGCTTAAAGAGCCCCAGAGCGGGGGCCCCAGAGGCACTGTAGTGCCAGTGCTTGTTTGCCTAATTTCCTCAGATGCCCTGCGAGGGCGCAGGCAGCTGCAACACTTGGGGGTCATTCCAGTTTCAGTGTCCCAGAGAAGGGCTCAGAGGGCACGCTGGTGCCCATACTCATTTGTCACAGCTGCCCAGCAAGTAGTGCTCAGCTGCCACGTTTAGGCCTGCGCAGATTGCACACCCTTGACTTTCGATGCCTAGGCAGCGCGCCCTGACTTTTGGGACATTGGGCATTTGAGCCCTTGGTAGAGGTCAGTTGGCCTGGGGCCAGGTTCAGTGGGTTGAGCCCCCGATTGGGGCAAACTGTTTATATGCTAATCTGTTGCCTAAGGTGTTTACGCTTAGGAGGTCTAATGTGATTGGGGTGGTAGGAAATGTAGTGTATGTAGTATGTTTTATGCACCCTGTTTATACCTCTAGTTGTGTCTTATGATGGAGGTTGTTTTGCATATTATGGTTTATGCTAGTGAGATTATGTTTCACTGTGTGATTTATGCCTTATGTGATGATTACTGCATAGGTTGGTTTACATTGCAGAACCTCATGCTAAGTTCCTAGCTTTTACAAGTAGTTACTGGTTGTGCTCTACATTTATTATTTGTGATACATTTACAATTGGTGATTTGTGATTGTTCTGACAGTGGCCCAATTGGCCCTGTCAGGTGTATATAATCCCATTAGATACTGCCCGATGCCAGCTGGCACAGTGTAAAATGTGTGAATATGATCTAATGTGCTTATGGTAATACAAAGGCTATTTTTATATATAACCTTGTGTGGAGTTCCTTTTGTGGTGTGCCTAGGGTGTTGCTGCTGTGTGTGTGTGCTGCGCAAGCGCTTTACACATTGCCTCCGGGATAAGCCTGACTTCTCGTGCCAAGCTACCAAGGGGGTGAGCAGGGGTTATCTTTGGCTTGCAACTCCCAAGCCCTGACTTGAGTGGTGGTCTCTGCCTGGCTTTGGCGCAAGCCTTAGCCAACCAGAGATCCCATTTCGAACAGACCCCAAAGGCGTCCAGGAACGTGCGGTTCAAGCTAATAAACTACTACGTGCTCTACAGAGCATATCTTACCCCGTCCCGCATAAGGAGGTACTTTGAAGTAGACTCCACAGCACGCCCCAGGTGCGGGGATAGAGAAGCCCGTATACTACACATGTTTTGGTACTGCTGTATCTTGCACACATTCTGGGAAGAGGTACGATGCACAATAGTGGACGCCATAGACAAGGAACTACCACTAACCCCAGACCACTACCTATTGGGATGGTTCCCGCACATGCCCAAATACAAAACGACCTGAAAATTTCAGGATCTCACTTATGTCTTAGATTAGAGAGAGATAGCTAGGAACTTGAAAACACCAAGGGGGCCGCAGGTGGGCACATGGAAAAAGGTCATTAGAAAAAGAGACAGAAGGAAGACTCTTACTCAGGGAAGCAAGGCAGGAAATAGGTAAAATAGACGGGTGAGCACCTAGTGGGTGAGTTAGCAGCTGACAGGCAGGGATCCAGTAGAGCAGAATCCCCGCAACAAATAGCACAGGACCAGGAAGAGGAGGGAGGCAAACAGGTGGATCAAGGATAGATTGGTTACCTCAGCACCCTGAACCAAGACAAGACCCATAATGAGCTAGCGACACCCGGCGGGCGGCATATCTACTTAGGGCCAAGAGAACCTCAAGGGGGGAAGGAGAGAGTTTAGTTATTTGGCAGTTAGGTTAGATATATCAGAAAGTAAGCACATTACAACACATGTATAATGTTACTGTGATTCATGTAAGATGAAACTGTTTTAATACTCAATAAAATCTGGTAAAAAAAATTATTATTATTAGCATGCTCCCAGGCAAGCCCATTACATCCCCTGCGGGTGCATCCCAACAACGTTGAGGGCTGTATATCATGATTCACTACATTGCAGATACATTTTTTCATTTTAACAATGAGACCGGGAGCCACTTCATCACAAGGACGAGTACACAACAAATAAGTGCAAGTATTATAATTATGCAATAATACATTATTTATTGAAAGTAATACTACAAATGACTATACAGTGCAATAACATACATGATAGATAGTATTAATAAGTAGTAACAATATTTGTAATAATATTAAATAAGACATTAAAATGGTAAACAAAATAGAACAGGTTGAAGTGTTTGCATAAATATTTATGCACTCACTTCTTAATAAAATAAAAACCAGAAAAAGGGCGGTTATGGGCTTGTAGTGTAGTTCCTATGTTCCCAAAAGGCTCTGCACATTGGAATAGTGTATCCTGTAGTTTAGACGTAGGACTGAAGTCGACTAGGTCTCTACCGAATATACTAAACTTAATTGTGTGTGTGCCAGCTAGCCCAGAGGTCACTAGAAACTTTCCCGAATGAACAAGAAGGGATTCGTTTCTGACAACCGCATAAACATGACAACTTTGTTTCCCAAGAATAAGAAATAGATCTCTAGAGTCGCGGAAACAATAGATAGTTATTTTACTCAGTCAATCGTGCATGCATCGTTTCACCAGAAGTGCAGAGAAAATAGAGAGACGGGCGTTTTCAATAAGATATATTTATTGACCAGTCTTCTTTCTCAAGCATAAGAAATGAACTGCTGCAATCGTAATACCTGCAGCAAAGTACAAAGCGTACAGTACGAAGAGTATTATAAAATAATATAGTAAAAGCATGATATGGTTCTGAGGGGAGGGGGGAGGTGAGGGGTGGGGGGAGGAGGGAGAGAGAGTTGGATGTTCGGTTACTTGGTCTATTGAAAGGCAAGGAGTCTATGTCTACCATGCTTGAGGATTAAACGGCTGGTGCCCTAAGGAAATGTGCTGCTAGGTGGCGACGATGTGACACCGGTCACCAAAACGGCTGGGTACTGCACACTGAGATTACCGGAAGTGCAACTGACTCGCAGAAGGGTGACGCAATATTCTACTCTGTCTGCATAGGCACATAGGACACAAGTCTAGCAACATGCCTTTGGAGATACTCTGAAAATGATGTATGTTTTTTACTGTTTGAAACCTCAATAAATCTGTTTTAAAAAAAAAGCATGATATGGTTTCTAAGCCATAAAATACTTAAAATGCATAAATTCCATACAGTGATAAATAATGACTAAAAGTACTCAACTGGCATTTCTAAAATACGCCTACCCTGGTGTACCTAACCTAGGTCTAGTACAAGGGAAGAAGTAAGTGAGGTGTAGCCTAGTTTTAGTATTTTTTGCCAAGAATCTAAGCCAAGAATTCTCTAAGGGTCTAATCAGCTCCGTACCTTGGTTTAGAATGTAGGAGGTCTTGTATCGCTCTCTCAGAACTCGATTTCCCAGCAACCCGCAAGGTTAGCCTGGAAACACTGGAGCTGGATTTCTCTGCAGGAGAAAGTACAGCGTCTCTCAGTGAGTCCGCTGGAGGGTCGGCTTCCTTCGGCACTTGCTGCAGCAGGGCGCGTCGGGCAAGTAGATAGTCGAACTGCTCCAAAACACCGTGTGTTTGTTTGGACAAGTGTGGGCATATTTATACCTTGAAGGTGCCGAGTTTGACGTAGATTGGACATAATAACGTCATTAGAGACTTAATTCTCTGAAAGCTCCATGAGTTCTTGGATAAATTAATATTCATGCAAGGGGAAGTCCCTGACTGCTGAAGGCGGGTTTATCCAAGAAATCGTTGTAGATTTTCGGAACTAGTGGAAGTAGCCAAGCCAAGACTACTTGAGCTCTGTCTTAATATGGTTATGATTTCTATGCCTATATAAGGGTACTATATTTTATACCTATATAAGGGCATGAATCGGGAAAATTACAATAGGGTCCTAAAACGCTATACAACAGGCTTTTACCCCACCATTACAAAACAAACATAGGTCAATAGGTCTGACTTATCAAGAGGCTTATGAAAGAAAAACTTTCACTGATGGGATGAGGCGCCAAGTAAGGCATCATACATGTACTCAATCTCTCATTGTTGCACTCATGCATCCATTCATCCATCCAGACTCATTTTGCTTTCACCCTCTGACACAATAGCAATAAAACACACACAAACTCAATAACATATGCACGATAAACTAAAATAATCAGTGTTGCAACCTCTGTATTACAAATGCCTTCCTAACCCACTCAAAATACCACAATGCTGAAAAACTCCCCTTGCATTGGTAGGCACCAGTGCAACTCAAAATCAACTTCTCTATAGTGTGCAGCCTCCAATGCTTTACCTCAGATAAATATGAAAACACTTCAAAGAAACTGTGTAAGGGGTTAAGTCCATAAGGAAAGGCAGGGGTGTGATATCTGGACAAACATCCATCCATCCAAAAGAGATGCTACCTAAATATTCAAGATGCACAAGGATTCAAATGGAATGCCTATGAAAACTATTGAAAATACCACCTCTGCATCTTGTATTTGATACGTGTGTGTCACGCAATGCCAAATACAAAATGGATGCTAGTATGCACTGGATTACAAGGAGTCCAGTAGCCTACATCAGTGGTTCTTAACCAGTGGTCCGGGCACCATAGGGTCCACAAATCCTACCCAGAGGGTCATTGCAAGCTACGCAATTATACAATAGTAATAGTTTAATAAAGGGTATAAACATACAGAAGAAAAATGACCAACTGAAATATTTTTAAAACTTTCTGTAAATGGGAAGGAATTAGAAATTGGAAGCTAAACATTAAGATAGTATCCTCAGATCGATTCATGAGAGCAGTGCAAGTTCATCAAAAAGAATATAGTACGGATGATGAGTGGCCTCAATTGAATTTAGAAAAGCTCTAACTTTCCATTCAAATTTAATTTGTTTATATCGTGTTTGTAACTTAAATATTTCACAATTTGTATGTTTGTTTGATGTAGGTTTCAGTCTGTATTTTTTAATGTATTTTTTTGTGGTTCAGATTCTCAAAAATGTTTAGGCCAGGGCTCCCCGGCTTCCAGTAATTATTCAGCAGGGGTCTTCAGATTCCAATAATAACTCAGTAAGGGTCCTCCGGGTCCAGTAATGATTACGTGAGACTCAAGATCCCTTGATGTGTCAGACCCTCTCCCATATGTGCTTCGTGAACCAAAGCACCTCTCTTGTTCCTGTTTGGAATTACTCTATCCCCCACTCCAGGGATTTGAGCAAAAGGAACAGAGTTTGCATCAATTATGTATGTATTACCGAGTGGATATTTTAGTGGTAATGCTGCATAGTTGCCTTTCATTGAGGCATTCACTGCTAGCATTGTTTCTCCGTCTATTTTCGTTTTTGAACGAGTGATTGCAGCTACGGAAGCCGTTTGCACAGCTGCCTTCGCGGCCTCATCAGCCAATGAATTCCCTTCAACGTGAACGCCTTCACGCTGATGACTCAGTGTATGAATCACGTGAGTCTTTTGTAGTTCTTTTTGCAAAAGTACTACTTGTTCCCATAGCAGTTTATGCTTAATTGTGCCACCTTTAGCGTCTTTGAAGCTGTTCTGAACCCAGTTCTGCAAGTATTCATTGTACGATTGGACGCAGTAATACGAATCGCACACTATCAGTGTGGGGAATTCGCGATCTGTATTTTCAAGCACCATCTTGAAAGCCTGTAGTTCAGCTCGCTGAGCTATACAGTCCCCGAGTGATTGAGTTTTAGTGACCATAGATCTAAACTTGCCTTCGCGCCAGCAACCTTTAACAATCGCGCACGCAGCACTGTAAGCCTGTTTACCCCCAATTGCGGGTTGTGCTGATCCGTCTGTATATATTATACAGCCATAATGTTCAAGTGGCAGAATTTCAGTCAGCAGAGGACATTCTAATTCGTATTGTAGGAATTCTTGTGTTTTTAAATACGGGTCGAAAACGTATTCAACATCTGTTGCAGCAAGAGATTTAACCCATTGTATCCATCTTGGATGTAAAGCTTTAGCATTTGGAATGCTTGCTTTTGTCACTGCCTCTAAGGCAGGTATAGGTGTAACGATTTTAATGCGTTTACCCTGTGCATGGGCTCTTTCTTTTGCTACAGCAGTCTGAACCGCTGTCAGTATCTTTTCTGTTGAAGTGAATTTCATTTCAGCTTGTGTGTGAAAGTGTGACTTGTATGCTATTGGTACTGTCTCACCTTCGTTAAAGGTTAGGTATGTGAATCTGCATCTCCCTGGGATGATTCGGATCACTAGGTTGCGCACGTTGTCGCGCGTTTGTAACTGTGTTTTTGCTAACATGTCTGTTCGCACTGAACGCAAAATTTCTGTGTTTTTGTGTCCAATTAGTAGGTTTGAAATCAGGTTTGATTAGTTCGTAGAGAGGTTTAATCCTTTCTGCGTAATTTAGAGCATAAGTTCTTCCAAAATTCAGACTAGAATTGACTACGTTTTTCAGCGTTTTGGGAGGTTGGAGCAGCGCACATTTCTCTAAAAAGTTTGCTGCCTGGCTTTTGCCTTCACTTGATAACTCATATCCCAAAAATAGGACGTTGAGGTGGGCAATTCGTGATTTAAAAAAAATGAATTTGTACCCTTCAGAAGCGAACCCAAGTATTATGGTGTTTACTCTTTTCAAGAGCAAGTACAAATCATCATCTGTAAGATAGATGTTATCGACATAGGACAATGCCTAATCATCGTATATTTGTAGTAACTCCGTTACTCTGGCGGAAAATAACCCTGGACTATTCTTGAATCCCTGGGGGAGACGGCAAAATTGTCGCTGTGCCCCCATTATGGAGAAAGCGGTCAAATACCTGCTTTCTGGTGCAATGTTTTGACAAAAGAAACCATTTGAGATACCTAATCTAGTTTTATACTTTTTGCGCACGATGTTATTTATTAGTGCTGCACTATGTGCATTCTGTTCAGCAAAAGTTTTGCAACAGGAGTTGAGATGTCTGTAATCCAAAACTAGACGATATGAATTGTCTGGTTTGGAGACAGGAAACAAAGGATTGTTCATTGATGAGGTGCATGTTTCAATCACCCCTTGATATTCAAGTTGATTTAAAACAGGATATTGCCTTTGCATTGTTGGTTGAGTTTTCAACTGGATTTTATGGTGAGGGGAATCCTCATCATATCCTACATGATTTTTGTATAATGCTGGGGCCTGGGCCATAGCCCATTTCCTGGCATATGTGTATTTTGTATGAATTGGAATGTGATTTGAGAAGGCTGGCATAATTATATCTTCGCCATGTGGGCACTCCCTGACAAATTCAGGTGACCAGTCTTGTTCAGCTAGAAGGATGTCATAACCCTTAGAGAGCTTCTCCCAAAAGAGTGCTCTAATTTTTCTTAGTTTGTCCCCCTCCATCCGGAGTGTTACTTCATATAACTCAAGTTGTACACTAACCCTGGTATCTGCAGTTTCAACTTGGATGCTTTAATTCACGTCCACTGTCTCCAGATGATCCTTCAGGAACTTGCGAGCTATGGTTTCCTCTGCTGCGCTGTCTAGCATTGTTTGGGCCCACTCCCCGTTCTTGAGTTGTGTCCTCAAGATCCTCGGCATGTCTGATCTTTAGACTTGCTACCTTCTTTTTGGTGAATTGAGTTTTATTTTTTGGAACGTGTTGTTCGTCTTTAGACTTCACTCCTTTTTGTTCTGAGGGTCCTCTTCTTTCGGATTTCTGCGAGGAAGTCTGAAACGTACGAGAGGAACGTGTATCATTATCTTGATATCTATCAGGTTTTCTCAAATTATCCCTATTTCTAAGGTTGAATCTTTTTTCAGAGGGCTCCTGTTGAGATGACCTTCCTCTGGACTGTGAACGCTTCTCTCTAGGACGTGTCAGTTTGGTGTTTTCCCACTTCTTCTTAGGAGTAGTGAGATTATTTTTAATAAAAACTTTTTCAGGATTTTCAGTTAGTTGGGGTTTTAATGGTTTCCCACCCAAAACTACCTCTACCTAGTTCTTCATAGGAATTTTCAATAAATCTGGCAAGTTCAAAAGGTTGTTCTGTTATATCGGTTTCTTTTAGTTTTTGGCGGATCACCAATGATGCTCCTTCACCTTTAATGTTGGCTAATAGTATAGCCGAGACCTGTTTGCCATCTTTTAGAAATTTCATATCCAGATTTAAAGCAGGTTCTGGACCGTATTCATTTTAAGTCTGTCTCAGAACGTCTGGCATTACCGCCATAGACGGGACACCATGTGTTTTTGTGTAGATTGAAGCAAAGACTGTACCCCAAGTGTCACAGTCCTCCACGTGTGGTGCTATCCCCATTGGTAAACAGATTGTCAGAATTCTGTGTTTCTCATGAGGTGTACTATCAGGAAATACTGCCTTTATTTGAGTAATTTTTTGAGCTTACCAGAACGGAATTTGTTCCCGTTTTGCAGGCAATTTACCAATGACTGACTGTATAGTCTGTGGTGTGATTTTGTTTGTGTTCCCTTGAGGGATGTGCTGTGGAATTCTTACAGCTGGTTGGACTGTTAAAGTCCGCATGAAATATTGAACCAGCTGCCTGTGTATTTTGATCAGCTGTTTTAGCTGAGCTAACAATTCAGGAGCTGTCATTCTTTCAATGTCAGGATGTGGTGTATAACTGGCTAGTACCAGCCATGTGGCTCCTGGTCTACCTAGTGGACCGAGCCTGGTAATTTGATTTTGATGTTGTAGGGTGCCATTAAACCAGAGCTGATGCTCTTGGTAAGTTAGTGGAATTTCAACGTCCTCAAAAGGAACGTATTCCGCTGGTGGTTCCTCTAATTTATAGTAGTGGAACTCGTGTGTTGTTGCATGTGCTCAGGAAACCGAATCCATGAATAGAATACCTCTGTCTGCCGATATTCATGTGCCTCTATTACAAATATTACTTTACCACCTCATGGTGATATCCCATTGTCTATAAGTTTTATAGTAATGGTTTTCCTTATATTTGCCGGGATGAGTATAGCATTCGGGTTATTTTGTTGGAGACTTGTGTCGTCTAAAACTGCCTATGCTGCTGCTGCAGCTCTATCCCTTTCGTCGTCACTCATTGTGTTGACCGAAAGTTTGCAGAGCAAGTTTCAAGGAAACAAAGATTAGGTGCACAATATTTTGGAACACTGTATCCTTCAACGTTGAACAAACTAAAAACTAATAAATAGGATTTTTCCCGTCCTACTTAGTTTAAAGCGGATAGTTTATCCTTTAACCCACTCCAGACGTCTATCGGAGTATTTTACGGGAAAAAGGGGTCTGTGTGAAAAGCACGACTAAGTTACTCTAGTACAGGGGTCTCCAAACCGGTCCTGGAGGGCCGGATCCACGCCAGATTTTTGGGATATCCCCATTGAGATACATGTAGTTATTTTAAAAATCTGGCATGGATCCGGCCCTCCAGGACCGGTTTGGAGACCCCATCTCTAGTATCTAGCGTTAAATTACCGCCTTGCCCAACGTTGGGCGCCATGTAGTGTAGTTCCTATGTTCCCAATAGGCTCTGCGCATTGCAATAGTGTATCCTGTAGTTTAGACGTAGGACTGAAGTCGACTAGGTCTCTACCGAATATACTAAACTTAATTGTGTGTGTGCGAGCTAGCTCAGAGGTCACTAGAAACTTTCTCGAATGAACAAGAAGGGATTAGTTTCTGACAACCGCATAAACATTGAACAACAAACAAAGAACTAGGGGTCTAGCACAAGAGAATTAGGTACAACATATACTAATCCTATTGCAAACAATGTCAAATTCAGATATGATTACCAGATCGCCTTGCGGTCTGTAAACTGAAAGGGTACACACTTATACACCCAAAGCAGGATCACAAGTGGTTGTCAGTGAGACTCACAAAGGTCAAAATCAAGGATTCCCATCAAAAAACACTTGTAGATCTAAGTATGGGAATAAGTGCAGTGCAAAATATGTGAATAAGTGGTGACTTAAAACAGATGAGAATCCTTGATTTTGACCTTGGTGAGTCTCACTGACAACCACTTGTGATCCTGCTTTGGGTGTATAAGTGTGTACCCTTTCAGTTTACAGACCGCAAGGCGATCTGGTAATCATATCTGAATTTGACAATGTTTGCAATAGGATTAGAATATGTTGTACCTAATCCTCTTGTGCTAGACCCCTAGTTCTTTGTTTGTTGTTCAACGTCACTGTTGGGGGATATGAACTATGGCAGGTCTTTAAACATCCCTCGGACCCTTCTTTTCCTCGGTGGTGTTATAGTGAACCGCATAAACAGGACAACTTTGTTTCCCAAGAATAAGAAATATATCTCTAGAGTCGCGGAAACAATAGATAGTTATTTTACTCAGTCAATTGTGCATGCTTCGTTTCACCAGAAGTGCAGAGAAAATAGAGAGACGGGCGTTTTTCAATAAAATATATTTATTGAACAGTCTTCTTTCTCAAGCATAAGAAATGAACTGCTGCAATCGTAATACTTGCGGTAAAGTACAAAGCGTACAGTACGAAGAGTATTATAAAATAATATTGTAAAAGCATGATATGGTTTCTAAGCCATAAAATACCTCAAATGCATAAAATACATACAGTGATAAATAATGACTAAAAGTACTCAACTGGTGTTTCTAAAATACGCCTACCCCGGTGTACCTAACCTAGGTCTAGTACAAGGGAAGAAGTAAGTGAGGTGTAGCCTAGTTTTAGTATTCTTTGCCAAGAATCTAATCCAAGAATTCTCTTAGGGTCTAATCAGCTCCGTACCTTGGTTTAGAATGAAGGAGGTCTTGTATCTCTCTCTCAGGACTCGATTTCCCAGCAACCCGCAAGGGTAGCCTGGAAACACTGGAGCTGGATTTCTCGGCAGGAGAAAGTACAGCGTCTCTCAGTGAGTCCGCTGGAGGGTCGGCTTCCTTTGGCACTTGCTGCAGCAGGGCGCGTCGGGCAAGTAGATAGTCGAACTGCTCCAAAACACCGTGTGTTTGTTTGGACAAGTGTGGGCATATTTATACCTTGAAGGTGCCGAGTTTGACGTAGATTGGACATAATAACGTCATTAGAGACTTAATTCTCTGAAAGCTCCATGAGTTCTTGGATAAATTGATATTCATGCAAGGGGAAGTCCCTGACTGCTGAAGGCGGGTTTATCCAAGAAATCGTTGTAGATTTTCGGAACTAGTGGAAGAAGCCAAGCCAAGACTACTTGAGCTCTGTCTTAATATGGTTATGATTTCTATGCCTATATAAGGATACGATATTTTATACCTATATAAGGGCATGAATCGGGAAAATTACACTAGGGTCCTAAAACGCTATACAACAGGCTTTTACCCCACCATTACAAAACAAACATAGGTCAATAGGTCTGACTTATCAAGAGGCTTATGAAAGAAAAACTTTCACTGATGGGATGAGGCGCCAAGTAAGGCATCATACATGTACTCTGTCTCATTGTTGCACTCATGCATCCATTCATCCATCCAGACTCATTTTGCTTTCACCCTCTGACACAATAGCAATAAAACATACACAAACTCAATAACATATGCACCGGGGGACTGGCGACCTCTGATATCCCTTCCTATTATCAGGCCTCCCATCTCCTGATTCTGAACGAGTGGTGGTACCGAGACAGGGGTGACCCGGCGTATGCCCTAGAGCGGCTCCGGATGGAACCTCACACCCTGCATACAGTGTTATATTCGGCACCGTTGCGGAGGGATCTGCCGCCGGCTACGAAGCTGGTCTTCGGTATCTGGCGACAGTCCTTGAAACGCATGGGGTGGTGGGGTAGGTTGACTGAGCAGACGCCGCTGTGGCATAACGGGTGCTTGCCGGTGCTCGCGACCCTGGGGGGCTTCCGGGATTGGGATGCCATAGGGATCTCGACCCTGGGGGATGTGGTGCGACGGGGGACGCTTAGGTCCTTTGCGGACCTGCAGAAGGAATTCCATATGCCTCAGTCCCAATTCTTTCGCTACCTGCAGCTCCGTCATGCCCTCTCTCCTAGCTTGGTGGGCATTGAAGCGCTTCCGGAGTTTAGCCCCCTGGAGGCCAAGGTCTTTATGGGGGATCTGGAGACTAAAAAGATTTCGAGGATTTACCAGTCCCTGGTCACCCATAGTGCCCCGACACTAGACAAACTGAGCGGCATCTAGGAGGAAGACGTTGGCGCTCTCGAGGAGGAGGATTGGAGGGAGGCCCTAGCGGCCCCGCGGGGGGCTGCGACAGCCATGCGCTTGCGGCTCATTCAATTTAACTTTCTGCATCGCGTCTACTTTACCCGGACCCGATTGTGGCGAGCGGGTCTGATCGCTTCCCCGGAGGGCCTTCGGTGTGGCAGTAACGAGGGCACCTTTCTTCACACGGTATGGTCCTGCACTGCGTTGGACCGCTTTTGGCGTGGGGTTTTCGCGTGTTTGTCGGAGGTGTTGGGGTGGACGATTCCGCGCACCCCGCAGTTGGCTCTTCTCCACGTGATGGAGGGGATTGGTGGCAATGCCTATAAACGACACCTGCTGCTCCTGGGGCTCACTCTGGCGAAGCGGGACATCACTAGGGGCTGGAAGGCTGATCGGGGCCCTCCGCTCTCTGCTTGGAGGAATGGTCTAGATTTTAACATGGGGTTAGAGCGACCCATTTTCATCGCCCGGGGTTGTCCGCAGAAACACTATAAAATATGGAAGAGGTGGGCTGATTATAGAAGATTGTGGCTGGATCCCCCGGGAGACGTGGATGCACCCCCTGGTGATTGAGGTGAAGGGGATCGATTGTAGGGGTGGGTTCTCCAGGGCCCGGAGCTTCCGGGTGGGATGGGGCTGGGGGGGAGACTTTGCTGCTGGCTCTCTTTGGCGTGTGTGAGTGGTTTTCAACGAATGATCTCTTGGTTGCTTAGGCTTGAGCTTGGTAGCGCAATCGGGGGTGGGGTGGGGGGCAGGCAGGGGGGGGGTTGGTTAATGGGCTCGTTTGACTCTATTTCCTGGCAGCGTGGCCTGGTTCTTTTTGTAAGCTTTTAGACTGTTTGCGTTCTCTGCATTACTGTGGCAGTGGTCCCTGGAGTACAGAGCCATGCTTTTCTGAGGCGGTGGCCTTGGAGGCACTTCTCTGTTTAATCTGCCAGCGCTTAAGATGGGTGGTATTTATAGGACATTTTTCATGTTGACTAGGCATGGACCCCCCATAATTTGGTCCCTACCACGGCTGCATACGGAGAAACAAAGTAACATTTCTACCTACAAGGTTTTACATTTCTGTGTAGTGTGAGCCCAAGGGTGGGGGAGGGGAGGGGGTGGTGGTTGGGGCTTGTTTCGATTGGTTGTATTAAACTTTATTGGAGAAGTAATGTATAATTACTGTACTATCGGTTTCAATGCTTGCTTCATATGTGATGTGTTGACCCCGCGGGCGATGTATAACAATGTAATGTTTGGCTAGCTTCGATGCAGAGTTACGCTCAATTTTAGCACACTCTAGTAGGGGTGGTGCACTGTATGATTGTTTACTGTAATGCTTTCATTCAATAAAATATATATTTTTTTTTTAAATAACATATGCACGATAAACTAAAATAATCAGTGTTGCAACCTGTGTTACAAATGCCTTCCTAACCCACTCAAAATACCACAATGCTGAAAAACTCCCCTTGCATTGGTAGGCACACCTGCAACTCAAAATCAACCTCTCTATAGTGTGCAGCCTCTAATGCTTTACCTCAGATGAATATGAAAACACTTCAAAGAGACTGTGTAAGGGGTTAAGTCCATAAGGGAAGGAAGGGGTGTGATATCTGGACAAAAATCCCTCCATCCAAAAGAGATGCTACCTAAATATTCAAGATGCACAAGGATTCAAATGAAATGAGTCTGCCTATGAAAGCTATTGAAAATACCACCTCTGCATCTTGTATTTGATATGCGTGTGTATCACGCAATGCCAAATACAAAATAGATGCTAGTATGCACTGGATTACAAGGAGTCCAGTAGCCTACAGCAGTGGTTCTCAACCAGTGGTCTGGGCACCATGGGGTCCACAAATCCTCCCCAGAGGGTCATTGCCTGCTATGCAATTATACAATAGTAATAGTTTAATAAAGGGTATAAACATACAGAAGCAAAATGACCAACTGAAATATTTTAAAAGCTTTCTGTAAATGGGAAGGAATTAGAAATTGGAAGCTAAACATTAAGATAGGATCCTCAGATTGATTCATGGGAGCAGTGCAAGTTCATCAAACAGAATATAGTACGGATGATGAGTGGCCTCAATTAAATTTAGAAAAGCTCTAACTTTCCATTCAAATTTAATTTGTTTATATCGTGTTTGTAAATTAAATATTTCACAATTTTTATGTTTGTTTGATGTAGGTTTCGGTCTGTATTTCTAATGTCCTTTTTTGTGGTTCAAATTCTCCAAAATGTTTAGGCCAGGGCTCCCCGGCTTCCAGTAATTATTCAGCAGGGGTCTTCAGATTCCAATAATAACTCAGTAAGGGTCCTCCAGGTCCAGTAATGATTATGTGAGAGTCAACAGAAGTCATATGTTTAAGAGTCACTGAACTACAGCATCACAGATCCTCACCAAATAGAGGTCTGCGCGTATACGAGAGTGGTCAAAAGCAAAAAGGCTATCAGTCATTTTACACCAACTTCTTATCATTCTCTGCCAGCATAATAAGGAAGAAGTGCCCAATGGAACAAATCAAAGGGATGCGGCACAGTAAGGGTATTTCACGCTTCAGTGCCCAACCCATTTGTTGTTTTTCCCTGCTGGGAGCCTACAATAAGGGGCCACCCCTGCTGTAATAGGCCATACACTTAAAAAAACTGATATAATGTTCTGTGAAGTAAAATACAAGACACAAACGCTGAATTCCTTCTAAACCACTCTTCCCACTAAATAAACAAGCATTCACAAAGCCAGTTGGTCAGGCTTATAACTTACAGCAGCCCACAACATTAAATTGGTGGAGAGAAGAGAGAGACATGAAACATAAGAAGCCTACTTCACAGGAATGCAGGCCTATTTCTAAAATATGCAAATCACCTAAAACAAATCTGTGGCCCATTCCAGATACTAGCATCACCCCATTAATGCATAGGGAAGGGCTTTTGGCTGAACACAGTTGATTGCGGTGGCTATGTTACAAAGTCTTTCAGCTATAGACGAACAAGTTACTTGCCTTCAGTAACAATATATCTGTAAGAAACATTAGTTTGTGATAGATATCTTCCCTTAGAATTACCCCCAGGCGTCACTGGATCCGGAAAGTTTTCATCAGCAGTACCGCTGCGCGTCGATAGGTGGTGTTATGCGGCTACGCGTCCATCGTTGGCGTCTTGGTCGCCGAGATGACGTCGCGGCAGCTACTTAGACGCCGCCCTCGAGCGCTGACGTCAGTTCTGTACACAATTTTCCGTGCCAGGAACGCAGAACCATGTAAGATACTGACCACTGGTGCATTGAAACTAGGGCCCTCAAAGGGATAACCTTAACCCTAGAAATCAGTTCGCAGAACGGGAAGGAAGGGTGGGGCGGTAAGGAATCTATTACTAACTAATGTTTCTTACAGATATATCGTTACCGTAGGTAAGTAACTTGTTCATCTGAAAGAAACACGTAGTGATAGATTCCTTAACTTAGAATAGATACCCCAGCAATACCAACCCCGGTGGTGGGTCTGCGAACCAAGATCACACCAGAAAGTCCAGGCGAACAAAACGGCTAAAGAAGCGGTCTCTCCAGACTTGGCTGTCCAGACAATAGTGCTTAGTATAAGTGTACAACGAGGCCCACGTAGCTGCCTGACAGATGTCTTGTAAGGGGACACCACGTCCCAATGCCATAGGGGCAGCTGTCGTCCTGGTGGAATGGGCGCGCAGCCCCACAGGAGGCTCCCTTTTCACCAGAGAATATCAGGCTTTTATACACAAGACAACCCATTGGGAGATAGTCCGCTTGTGTACGGCCCGACCTTTCTTGGCGCCTACGTAGCAAACAAAGAGCTGGTCATCCACCCAGAACTGTCGTGTGGGATTCAGGTAAAATGAGAACGCACGTTTTGGGTCCAGGCGGTGGAGCCTTTCTTCCTCTCTGGAAGGAGGCATAAAGAAAGTGGGCAAAGTGATGGTCTGCCCGATGTGAAAGGCAGTGACAACCTTTGACAGAAAGGATGTATGCGTTCTGAGCACAACCTTGTCCAGATGGACAGGCAGAAAAGGAGGTTTACAAGAAAGAGCCTGGAGCTCACTCACTCTCCTGGCTGAGGTGATGGCAGCCAGGAAAGCAGTCTTCAGTGTTAACAGACGAAGAGGACAGTTGTGAAGAGGCTCAAAGGGGCGCACATTAAATATGTGAGAACCAGATTCAAGAACCACTGTGGTATTACGAAGGGAATCGGAGGGAAAAGAAGAGTGATGCCTTTGAGGAATCTACTTACAACAGGGGGCCTGAAAAGAGAAGGCTGATCAGGGAGCCTGAGAAAGGCCGAAATAGCAGAAAGGTAGCCTGGGGCGCGTCCACGACCCCAAGTCGTGACCCGACTGCCGTGCCATGGCGCCGTAGACTTTGCTGGAGCGATCCTAAAAGTTGCTTGAAGTCCGGCAGTCGGCTCCGCGCCGCTCGAGGTACTGGTCCCGTGGGAGGTCGAGGGACCGGTCGCGGAGCAGTCATCACCATTCTTCTGGATCTAAGTGTTCGCACTCGGGGTCAGGTAAGTCGAAGCATTCCAAGAATAAGTCAAAGAAGCATCTTCGCTCTTCGACTTCCCCTCACCTGTCGCGTGACGCGGCTGAGGGTTGCAGGCGGTGCCATCCCAGCGGCTCCGGCAGAGCCTGCGACCTTGCCTCCAGTTTACCCCCCTTTCCAGGTGCAGGGGCTACGTCTGCTCAGGTGCAAGAATTTCTTGCTGCTATGGCCCGACTCTTAAGGCCGTCAGGCCCCGCTGGTGTGCACGCGGGCCAGACGGGGGATCCTGCTTTACCTTCTCCGGCAGCTCCAGCCCCGACGCCGAAGGCCCCCCAGGGATCCGTGATCGGACCCCGATAGACGCCGGTGGATCTTGTGACACCTCCACCGATCTTCCCGGCACCACTTCCAACATCGCCCGCTCCTCGAAGGACGTCGTTTTTAGGTTCAGCCCTGACCCGGATACGATGCCGGATCGACGTCGCCCGACGCGGATGCCGACGCAGATGGGGCGTTTTGTGCCCTATGTCCGTCCTCCTTATTTTGAGCCTGTTCCACAAACTTCGGAGGAAGGGGAGGACTGGGAGGGGTCTGAGGACCCTCTAGCACAGGACTGTGCTTATGATGCAGACTGGGCAGAGGATTTAGGGGAGGCCAGTGGTATTGACACCTCACCTGACCCTGGCATGCTGTCTCCTCCTACCGTGGCTATGGAGGAGGGAGCCAGTTACGCCTGTGGTGTTGCGTAGGGCAGCCAAGGCTCTCCACCTCGAACTCCCTACGGTGGCCGTCAGGACTAACCTCCGGACAGAAGTGCTCCAACCGGCGGCTACCTCTTCAGAGCCCTTGCTGCCTTTTAATGAAGCACTGACAGACGTTCTTTTGGGTACCTGGTCCGGGCCCAACCTAGGGGCTCCTGTGGATAGGAACGTGGCCTGACGCCATCGCCCGGCTCCGGGTGACCCCCTCTTCCTTACCCAACACCCCACCCCTGAGAGCTTGGTTGTCCAAGCCTCGGCTTCCAAGTTTGGTAAGAAACTGTTTTCATCTGCCAGCTTAGGGCTGCAGTCGGTGAGCACTGCATGCCTCTTGGGCCGTCATACCCACTCTCTGTGGGACACGGTTGTGTAGGTACTGCCCAACTGTCCGAAGGAGGCCCAGACAGTTCTTTCCCAGGCGAATGCGGCCGGAAGAGATGCAGCGAAGTTCACCATACGTTGTGGGCTGGATACCGCAGACTCACTGGGCAGGTCGATTTCCACGCCTGGTTAAGGACTACTGACTTCTCAGGGGATGTCCAGAACACCTTGATGGACATGTCCTTTGATAGCATTCGCCTTTTTGGCAGCAAGGCAGACAGTGCGATGGAGCGCTTCATGGACTCCCGGGCTACGGCCAAGTCCTTGGGCCTGTCGGCCACTCTGCCTCCTCTGCCTTCTGCTTTTCGCTCCTTTCGTGGCCACGGAAGGGGCGCCCCACAGCGTTCGCGGAGCCAAAGGCCACAGCAGCAACAACCTCAGTGTGGCCGCGGACATTGGAACCGTCGAGGCGGCTCAGGGGGCCACCGGGTGGGCCAGTCCACCTCCACCCCCGCAGCATCCGCTTCAAAGCTCTCCTAGTCCGACCTTTAAGGCCCATCAGACGCCAGTGGGTAGACAAATATACCATCATCGCCACCATTGGCACATCACCACTTCGGTCAAGTGGGTGCTGCAAATTGTCCAACGGGGCTACTCCCTCTCCTTCGAGGCAACCCCTCCAGCCATGCCACTTCAGTAACACCGCATTTCAGGGGATCACTTGGCGCCTCTCCAGCAGGAAGTTGCAGCCCTCTTGGCCAAGGGGGCCATCAATCGCGTTCCGATGCCAGAAGTAGGTTGTGGTTGTTATTCCCACTACTTTCTGGTTCCGAAGGAGGACAAGGTCATGCGTCCTAGCTTAGATCGGAACTTCAATCGCTTCCTCCGGAAGGAGAAGTTCAAGATGCTCATGCTTGCTCAGGTCTGGTCTGCCCTAGATCCACAAGACTGGACGGTGGCGTTGGACTTGCAGGATTGCCTATTTTCATATCCCCATCCTGCCTGCCCACAGACTCTTCCTGCGGTAGGCCACAAGCATTTTCAGTTCACCGTGCTCCCCTTTGGCCTTACGAGCGCCCCTCGGGTGTTCACAAAAGTGATGGCGGTGGTCACAGTTCATCTGCGTAGATCAGGGGTGTCAGTCTTCCCCTATCTCGACGACTGGCTGTTGAAGGCGGGCTCGCCCCAGGCAGTTGTCTCCCACCACCAGACTGCGGGTGACTTCCTGCATTCACTGGGGTTCTCCATCAATGTGCCGAAGTCGCAACTGATTCCCTCCCAGAAGCTCCTTTTCATCGGAATGGTTCTGGACTCTGCGCAGTTTCGGGTTTATCCTCCCGAGCAGCAAGTCCGGGATATTCAGGCTATGATTCCGATCTTTCAGCCTCTGTCCTGGGTTTTGGTCAGGAGGACGCTTCGACTGCTGGGTCTGACGGCCTCCTGCATCCTGCTGGTGGATCATGCCAGATGGCATATGCAGGCTTTGCAGTGGGACCTGAAGTTCCAGTGGGCACAGTGTAGGAGAGTAGGGTCTGCAATCCTATGGTCACCCCAGATTTTTGCTTTTTGCTTCACTGGTTTACGACTTTCCCTGGCTGTGGGCCTGCTAATCAGACCCACAGCCTCGCTGTTCTCTCTCTAAATTGACACACATGTACTTTAGGTGCATTTACCAATTGGTACTGGGTCACTCTTATAAGTCCTTGTACAGTGTACCATAGGTACCCAGGGCATAAGTATACCCAAGGCCTGCCAGGGGCTGCAGCATGTATTATGCCACCCCTGGCTGGCCATCTAAACAGACACAACTGGCTGGTAACACAGCTGGGGCAAGGTGGTGTAATCACCCTTTGCTGTAGATATAGTATACCTATAACTAACCCCAAAATGGACACATAGATTCCTATAAGTCACTCCTATGGCAGGCCTTATCAATCATGAAGGCAGAGTGCTTGGAATTATGGCAGATGGTGCTCTAGCATGAGCTGAGCCTGTCTGCAGCTTGCGGAACCAAGTCCTTATAGCTGTTCCATGAGAACGTTATACCATATACTCTTGAGTGCATTATAATCCTCGCGGTTATTGCTAACTTTGGCATAGCATTATCAAAACATGTCGAGTAAGGTGTCATACGAATTGGAATACTACCCCCTCGCCAGTTCTGACGACGGGGGTAGCATTCCACCCTTTTAAAGGGACACGACATGTATGTAACTGTGAACCCCAGTTAAAGTTAACCCGAGCCTTAGCATCACAAAATGGATGCTGCCACCACAGATACGAGTCTGACCTGGCTGCTGGGAGTCCTTCCAGCAACGGAGGCCTGGACAAAGGGTTTCCCGCCTTGGGAGGTGCTAGCACCACCCCAGACAGGATTTTGTGTATTGAGGTAGGACAGGCTGAAAGGAATGAGACATGCCTGGGGCACACAAGGTGTCCCTGTGCATACCCCGGTTCAAACCAGTTGCTGGGGCACTCCAGCCCCAGCTCTGGCGCGAAACCGGACAAAGGATAGGGGGTGTAACCACCCCCCTTCCTGGTCCCACCCATAGGAGGGACCTAGGCACAGTAGAGCCCCCTTTAGGAGAATAAAGGTAGGAGCTGGTCCCATTCCAAATTAGATTATCCTGAATTGAAACTACAAAGAAGAAACTCTGGACTTCGACGTTCTGCTCTACAGAAGACTGAAGAAAATCTCCCTTGTGGCCAAGGAGTGACCACCCTGCAACTGCAGGCACCATCAAGCGTCCTAGCGGTTCACTTTGTCGTCCTTCCTGCCGGAACCAGACCTCAGAGCCCGACGAGACCCGGACTTCCAGACCTCTCCGACCTCTACCCACATCTGCAGCACAGCTGAGATCCGTGGGTGCGACGAGACAAGTGGGACCGGCCATCTTGAAGAAACTGCACTTCGCTTCCAGCACGACTTCTGAGGCACCCTCGAGTAAGTGCTTTGGGGATTGAGAAGCCCCAGCCCCGAGCAGCTCCTGCACCGAAGACCAGCCCCCCAGCATCCACTAGATCTGCGTGGGGCCCTTTTTGCTTGATTGCTGCTCGACGCGTTGTATGATCACTTGCCGGCTGGCTAGTGGTCTCCTAGACGACGACCCAAGAAATCTACACCGCTGGTCTGGTTGCTCCAGACTGGCCCTTGCTTCCTTTCAAAAGGGAAGCACCCCGGACCCTCCTGGTCCACACCAGACGCCATCTTCACTCACCGCGTGGGTTGCCTTTGCCAAGGCCCGTTGACTCCGAATCAACACCGCCGACAGCGAGAACCTGCGTGGGACAGCTCGTGCCTCCATCCTGGTCGTCGAAGACACCTCCTGGTCCACGTGGCTGCAGAGTTAAGCGTCCACTCTTCACCTGATCGGGACAACAGCATCTGGTTCCTTCCTGGTTCCACACCGGTCACTGGCTAGTGACTTTGAACACTGTCCCCTCTGCTTTCAGGTCTCCATCTTCCTCGATCCACCCTTGGATCGCTCCGGACATCTTCCTCCTGGTCGCCTGCAGCATCTTTCTTCAAGGCTCCATTGACTTCGACGCGGAAACCCGACACACTTTCACACCTATGCACCCGCAGCTGGTGGGTGAGGTAACAAGAGCATTTCGGTGCTCAAGGGTAGATTGACTCTCCTAGTGTCCAGGTATCCTGTCGTTTTAGTCGTAACCAGTCGTAACTGTCTTTACTTACTTTTTTCGTAATTTGTTGTGCCCATTGACTTTGTTAGGCATCTCGCGTGTGAGTTCACACTCTGCACACGCGTCCCGTGGGCCTCCTACCCCTTACCTAAGGTTAGAGTAGTGTAGTCCCAGCGATCCTACAGCCTCTGGGCAGCTTCATTTCCCCTATCGCTCTACTTATACAATTTACTTAGTATATGGTTTGTCGTGCCCCTGGGGAACCATTGTAAATTGTGCGACTTATTGTATTTTTCGGAAGAGTATTGTTATGTGCTTAGCTCTCTGATCTCATAAAGAGTTCAGAGGTGTTTGTTAATAATAAATATATTGTTATTTTCATAACAACCTGTGTGGTGTCCTTTCATCTGTTATTCAAGGGGTTATATGTGGTAAAACAGCTGGCTTCACATGCCAAAAGAGTTTAGCCTAAGACTGCTTTGTCCATGCTACCATTAGGATAGCTGGTCTATAAGGTTGACTTACAACCAATCACCATAAGGGTTGTTTGGACTGATACAAGGTGATCACTAGAACTAGTGAGCATCATATATCAGGCCAACTTCTCACACACAGCACCAAGGCAACCTGTCCGATCACGTCCAGATCTCGGAGGGCACTGCAAGACAGTTGAAGTGGTGACTCACGAATCGCGATTGGGCCAATGGCAGATCCTTCTCCCTTCCTCAACCAGAATACACAGTGGTCACCGACACGTCCCTTCTGGGATGGGGTGGCCACATGGGGGAGGCAGAGATCTCGCCTGGGGGAATTCTAAGGTAAGGAATCTATCACTAATAATATTTCTTACAGATATATCGTTACCGAAGGTGAGTAACGTGTGCGTCAATATTTGGGATCTGCTCTCCACCAACCTCCCTCACATAGGATTTTTGACAGAGACCTGGACTAAACCCTGCTCTAACCCTGCAATTGCGATGTATCTCCCAGAAGGCTATAGCATTAAAAAATTAGATAGACCACACAGGGCGGGAGGGGGAATAGCTATTATCTATAAAGACCCCACGGAATCTCCATCCTAGACCAATTATGTAACAACATAATGGAAACTCTAGTCTTTAGAATAGACCTACACCCTCAACTCAGCTGGAAAGGAGCTCTTGTATATAGACCCCTGAACCACTCTCTAACTTTGCCCCACAACTGATGAAACGTATTTCCCCGCATGTCATCTCAACTAGAAACTTCTTACTATAGGGATATTTTAATGTGCATAGTGAACATGCTGCTAACCAACAGGCATCTTCACTACTGACAGATCTGTCCACACTTTAATCAAGATTGACGGCCCCACTCACTCGGCAGGACATACATTAAATCTAATTTTCACAAACTCCCCCAACATTTCTTGTGGAGCAACCCGCCCCCTGACTTGGTCAGACCATTCTCTGATCGAATGTCAAATCAGTGGTGCTAAGGAACATACTGTTCCCAAATCACATCCTAAAAGTTAGTACAGACAAAGCATAGACTCACGCTCAACCAGTTTCAAGACCTTTTCATACCACCACAGAATTCAGATACCGATAGTGTGGAGGAGGGCTTCGCATCCTTCAACGCCAGCATGGAAACCACTGTAAATCGCCTAGCCGGCTTAAAACAGTGCTCAATATCTGTAAAAACGCCACCAGACTATGTGGTACTCTGCCAAACTCCAGACTGAAAAAGTCATTGCAAAATACTGGAACGCCACAGGCGCCTCGCACATGACCTACAAGACAAAGAAAAATTTAAACGAGCACTGACCCAATACCATAAAAATCTGAAATCCGCCCGTAAAATGTATATTGCGTCGCAACCTGAACAGGCAGGGAACACCCCTAGAACACTCTAGCAGATTTAAAAAACTTTTACTAACCCTAAGACATGGGACACCGAAGAGGCTCCAACCCAAGCCCTATGCAATAATATAGCAAATCATCTCGACTAGTGACTCCCAGAAAGGCACTAAAATAGATTATCCACCGTTAGACCTGGCACCATTGGCGTAGGTCTCACTTCCATTTTTTACTGTTGCCTCCTGTGTTTTTGCTGGTCTAGATGCTTTGGGCACTTTGCTACTGCTATTCAGTGCCAAAGTGCAAGTACTCCCTATTGTAAATTGTTGTAATCAATTAGTGACTCCATGATTGGCTTATTTGATTTACTTGTCAGACCTTAGTACAGTTCACCATGTGTGGCCAGGGCCTGTAAATCAAATGCTGCTGGTGGGCTTGCGATATTCAAGGGGATGATGGACGGAGCGCTTGAGCAAATCAAACACTCACCCCCAGTCAACTGATTTGGGTTTAATCCATCATCATTCTTTAGCTCACTCCACCATCCCAGTTCAGACATGGCCATATGCAAATCAGTCTGACCCTGTGCCTCATGGGAACTGCTAAGCCATGTCTTCCCTGGACCGGCAACAAGCATCCTGGGACCGGTTTCTGGCTAATAAGCCGTCATCAGCGAGGCTAGCTTGAATCCAGTGGCAAAGTGAGCAAGGGACCCACGTCTGGGCATACCCTGCCAACTTAGGGCAAGCAAAGTGATACCAAAGAGGCTTGCGGCACTGGTTGTGCCACCCACAGAAGCAGCATGTAAAATATGGCTCAAGCCTGCCACTGTAGAGGCTGTGTGTAGTCTGGGACTGCCATGTCGACTTGGCAAGTGCGTACACTTGCCAGTCCCTAAACCTTCCCTTCTCTACATGTTAGTCACCCCTAAAGTAGGCCCAAGGTATCCCCATGGTCAGGGTGCATTATATGTAAAAGGTAGGACATGCCCTGATGTGTGTGGCATGTCCTGATAGTGAATTACAGCCAATTAAGTTTTTCACTATTGCAAGTCTACCTTCTCCCATAGGCCAGAATGGGCAGTTTGATTATATCATCTTATAATCCTAACTGACCCAGGGATAGGTAGAAATTAGAGATTAGTAGGCCTGAACTCAGAATGTTAAAATACATCTTTTAGTGAGGGTGATTTTTATATTCTGTGTTTGAAAATACTACTTTTAGAAAGTAGGTATTTTCTTGCCTAACCATACAGCATGCCTCTGCTAGGTTTGTGTATTCCATGTCTGGTTTGTGAGTTAGAGGGGGCTGGAGGGGTTTTGGCTCCAGCAGTATGATGGGTCAGGGATGGTAGTAGTAGTAGAAAGCTTTATTCGATTTTAGAGCAATATAAAATCATAAAAGCAACAATCATTATATACAATTTCACATACAACGTAAGTACACAGTAAAAATAGTATTAAACAATATATATATATATATATATATATATATATATATATATATATATATACACATGCGATAAAGCCTTACAACCGTACTATGAATCATAAAAAAGGGGGCAATTTAAATTCTGTCAGCTAATAGTGCAGAAATCAAGCGTAACAATTATCAGTGGACCATTTTTAAATTACTATGGGTCTTCTATACTAAATACTTTATTCTGATGTACCATAAAAGTTCATAAAACATACAATTAACAATCCATGAATATAAATAACACTTTAAGTGACCAAGATACAGTAAAATAGGGACTCGATCATAAGAGAATTTTCCACTCCAAGGTTGAGACTATATCAGCGGTGTTCATAAGCAGTTTTATGAATCCTACCACGTGGAAAATGATTTCGGAAAAGGAGGCAAACTGGGGAATTTGGGGTAGAAGTCGTGTAAGTCCCATATGGATATTGGGCCGTCTCTTACTTGAGGCGGCCAAGTTTTCAAGTAAGGGACAATGTTTCTGTCTCTGAATCTCACAAGTATCAAATCCCCAGCAACATCTTTGTGAAGGGAGCCCAACCATCCCACCCTTCTGACACTCCTTATTGCTCCATATAGATCACGAGGGAGTGGCCTGTTTTTAGACAGCCAGAATTTGGTTTTGATAAGTAAGTCAAAATGACTCAGTTTTTCCAGGTGGGAGAGCAGGTACACCCGCAAGGATGCACACGAATGGGGCCGCTTTCGGTGGTAAGTGTATAGAATTGACTTTGTTATGACCTGCTCCAGATGTGGTTGTCTGGGGCAGAGAAACTTTGGCGGGGTGTTTAGCTATTTTTTTGCCCTGAAGCACTAGGGCCAGCAGGTTGTCTTTGCCGCCTTTTATCCTGGGCAAGGGGTTTGGAGGCTGGGTGAGTAGGAGGTGACCTAGGGAGGTTAAATATGTCGCTGCGTATATCAGCCTGCGGGTTTGATTTGATGGATTTCTCTATTCTAGAGAGCCTATCCCCTAGCATATTAATTTTTTCAAGCAGTGGTGCTATCATAGAACTTACTATTTGTTCGATTAGGGGTAGTAAGTAGGAGTGGGGAGGAGGTGTTAAAGCCTCTGGATTCTCGACAATCGGAGGGGTAATTAAGAAATTGGCGGAGGGTGTGTTTAAGCACAGTTTTGGTGTTTTGGGGATGTTTCCACCTTGGATGGCACCATTGTGTTTCCGTTGCGCCGATAGAACCTGGGGGGGTTCAACACTTACGGTGTTCGGGCTGTATGTTTTGTTAAAAAATATGGGAGCGTCTAAAAGTGTAAGCTTGTCTGGTAGTGTACTAGCGTTATTGGGCGGAGGGGGAGTTTCCAAAGAGGCACAGTTGGATTTACATAAGAGATTTAACTCATCTAGGAAGGAGGGCATTTGCCCAAAATCCGCTACGCTAGTAGACTGGACCCCCTTAGTGGTCATGGTGGATAAGGGAAAAAGGGATGCGATATATGAACAGGTCCACAGGTGAGGAGACGAATCGATTAAGGGGGGGTGTTTACCTTCTTGGTGATAGGCCTACAATATGACAGCCAAAGGGGGTTGCCCGTCCCGTCCTTATCCGGCCTTTGAGGGCCGTAGAGGGCCCGCCCTTTGCCTCGGGCTAGATCCCGCGCGCGTCCCGCGTCGCGGGAATAGGTTCAAGTTTAAATCGCTGAAGGCGGTGGGGCGGGAACGCCGAGGGAAGAGGCAGCAGCTGGGAGGCAGAGAGCCTGCTGGTCCTCGCAGTTCCTCGTGGTCAGGTGCAGTTTTGGTCCTTTCCCCACAACACGACCCTCACAAGCTAGTAAGCGCTAACAGAGCGCAGGAAATCCCTCGTCGTCCTTCCCACAGAGAGAACACCGTGAGCGGCACCCGCGGAGCAGGGGCCGCGATAGGTCCTTGTAGTGTCCAGGCGGGGGGGCGGGAAAGCAGAGGGAAGAGGCAGCAGCTGGGAGGCAGAGAGCCTGCTGGTCCTCACAGTTCCTCGTGGTCAGGTGCAGTTTTGGTCCTTTCCCCACAACACGACCCTCACAAGCTGGCAAGCGCTAACAGAGCGCAGGAAATCCCTCGTCGTCCTTCCCACAGAGAGAACACCGTGAGGGTCAGGGATGGGCTGAATAGGACCTGCATTGAATAGAGAGTAGGGGGAGGAGATTTCCTTTCAGCTACCTGGGCCAAGTCTGCTTTCAACAATGCTGTCTCCCCCTCCTGCCAGGAAGCTGCACAGAACTGGTTTTGTCTGGGCACAGGCACCCTCTGCATTCAGAGGACAAATGATGTACTGGTATAAATATCGGCGCTCAGACCCCAGAACTTTAGATCACTTCTGGGAATCAAGACAAACCTTTGCCAAGGAGAAGAACCAAGGAAGTTGAAGGAGGAGACTGCCACTGTGCTGTTTGCCATTTCTGGGGTTGTCCTGCAGTGGTTACTTTATTTACCAAGGAAAGGGGAAGAGGACTTTAGTGAACTTTTCATAATCTTGAAAAAGAATCTCCAAGGGCTTGAGGTGTGCTTGCCTCCTGCCTGAAGTCTCAGGGATACAAGACTTCACCCACCAGCTCCCCTGAATTCCCTTGCTGGGGATTCTACCTACAGAGATGGGCCTACTGTTGTTTGGGCCCTTTGAGAAAACTGCGTGTCGCTGGGAGCTGGAAGCGGAACGCAACAAGGAGAAGCGGGTTGCCGCTGCAGCAGTTGCCGTCGCATCACCGAAGCGTGCTGCCACCGCAGCTGTTCACAGTCGCATCACTAACGAAGCATGACGCATCACAGGAGAAGTGTGTCGCCGCCACAGAGGTCACCGTGGCATCACCGGAGAAGCGTGTCGCAGGGCCTGACGCAGTTCAGAAGTTACCAAGTTCGCTGCGCGGCCGTCGGGCGTGCACGCATCACATCCAACGTTGTTGCATCGCATCAAAGACGCCATTTTGTCGCATCGCACCGGATTTTCGCATCGCATTGAGGCACCATTCTGTCACATCATCACCGGGTTGCAGTAAGAAACGACGCATCAACTCCCCACACAGTAAGGAAGCGACACATCACCTCCCCTGCGCAGCAGTAAGGAACCAACGTATCCACTCCCCTGAGTATAAGGAACGGTGCATCAACTTCCCTGTGACCTTTTTGCTTGCATTGCGCGACGCATCTAAGGTACTTTGGGAGTAAAGTGTTGCATTTACCATCTACATTCAACTAAGCTATTTTCTACCATTATAAAGTCTTATTTTTGATTACAGTATTGTAGATTTTTGTCGTTTGGTCTTGTGTTAAGTCGAGTAAAGATTACTTATTTTTCTAAACTGGTGTGGTGTCCATGTGTAGTGTTTTCACTGTATATGTTCTCAAATGCTTTACACACGGCCTCTGAGATAAGCCTGTCTGCTCGTGCCAAGCTACCAAGGGGGTGAGCAGGGGTTATTTTACAAGTGTAGGCCCTTACCCTGACTAAAAGCAAGGGTCCCTGTTTGGACAAAGGTACCTACTTCTGCCAACTAGAGACCCCCAATTCTTAGATCCACTCTCTACTCCAAATGCTGTTAACTCTGGAGAATTTTCCGGCACTTACTGGATAAGGTAGAATCCCTTTTAAAAATAGGTAAATCTGGGTCCCCATTAGACCTTATCCCTGCCAAAACCACTTCGCTGCTATTCGAGCAACTTGCTGCCCCATCTACTCAATTCTTAATAGCTCCTTGAAGGAAGGCAGTCTCCCTCCAGAGTGGAAAGCTGCACAGATTATCCCCATCAGGAAAAATCCTAAAGCCCCCTTGGACGATGCATCTAGCTATCGTCCCAGCTCCCTGCTCCCTTTACAGAGCAAACTCCTAGAAAAGCACATCAATAAGCACCTGTCTGAATTTGTTGAATCCTCAAACTGCCTTGAATTCTCTCAGTTAGGGTTTCGACCCAGACATAGTACAGAGTCTGCACTGATGGCAGTTACTGATAACATCAGAATGTCCCTAGATCATGGTCAAGCAGTACTTCTGGTGCTGCTGGACCTATCTGCAGCCTTCTATACCATCTCTCACCAGACCCTTCTCAGGAGACTTGGGGACAGTGGCCTCCAAGGGAATGCTTTAAAATGGTTGTCAAATTTCCTGGCGGATAGAACCCAGACTATTACCTTGGGCCCTTTTCGTTCCCAGACCACAAAAGTGACAAAGGGAGTACCGCAGGGCTCCTGTTTGAGCCCTACTTTATTTAACATTTATGTTGCTCCCCTGGCAAGACTACTGAGGAAACTAGGATTTTGTCCTATCCCCTATGCTGATGACACTCAGCTTCTACTCTCCTTCGTTAAAACTAACCCCAACACTCAGACCACCGTTACGGAGGGTCATCGCTGAAAGGATGAGGGATAACTTCGTTCAGCTTAACAAAGGAAATTCAGAGATCATGTTGTTCGGAGACGCTGTGACAAGGTGGTCCTCTGGATGGTGGCTAGAGGAACTAGGTTCTGCCCCAATCCCAAAACAGTTGGTTAAAAATCTAGGAGTTCGTATAGATCAAAAACTAACACTAGAGGAGCATGCCACCACTACGGCTGGGGCTTGCTTCCACACACTCAGTCTCCTACGAAGAGTTTTCTCTTTCCTACCATCCTCCACGCGGAAAACTTTGATACAAAAATTAGTGCTAAGCCGCCTGGACTACTGCAATGCTCTGCTGATTTCAGCCAAAGAAGATTCCTTGAAAAAACTACAGGTTGTCCAGAACACTGCGGCCCGTCTGGTTGCCAATGCCCCCCCAAAACAGCTTCTCTTCCCTTACTTCAAAAGCTCTACTGGCTCCCGGTTCGGAAGAGGATTAAATTCGAGATCTGCTGCATTGCTTACAAATCTTTAAACAACCTGGGTCCTAGCTATCAATCAGACAAATTTGTCAGATACCAGCCATCCAGGTCCCTCAGGTCAGGGTCCAAAGCACTTCTGCACATTCCACGCTTTAAAAAAGCTTGCATGGGTGGCAAAACTATCTTCCATCTAGCTCCCCCTTATTGGAACCAACTTCCGATCCACCTACGCCTATGTATTGACTTCCTGGTATTTATAAAGCTGCTGAAAACCCTTTTGTTTTGAGTTGTCCCTTGCATAGTTGGTTACAGAAGTCATAGCGTGGAGATACCCCTGATGGGATGATTTGGGTGCTTTATAAATCAATAAATCCAATCAAATCAAACCTAAGAAGAAAGAAGACATCCCTGAAGCCGACCCGGCAGAGAATCCTGAAGACCTACCGGCTTGTCTTCAGCTTCAAAGAGCTTGCAACAAAAAGCGACCTGTCTTGCAGTCAGTAACCTCTGGAAATCTTGGGAGAACTGCTGCTGTGCCCTCTGAAACCGCAAATGTTGCCCACTCTGCAGAAGTGGCTGCTTTGAGGTTTTTGCCTGATCTATGAGAAGTGATACGGCAATGATGTTAGTTGTTATACCGGAGTTTTTTAAAAACCTGGTTTGATTTAGTGGCATTAATTTCTCACTTCAACAGTTCCTCCAATAATGTCCATGCAAAGTATTTTGCCTTCTTGTTGATGAGGGCTATTAGGCGATAGATCTTTGGTATGGTCCTGTCCCCACTTTTATGTATTGGGGATATTAGCGAACCTCTCCAGGAGGTTGGGATTGTGCTGCCAAGGCTGATTTTATGGAAGAGTGGCTCTAGTACTTCTGCCCAGAAGTCCATATTGTGCTTAAATATCACAAGGGGATGCCATTGGTCCCCGGGGCCTCTTATCTCCGGCCTTTGCTAATTTGATGCCTGATTTGGTTCATTCTAAGTTGTCTTGAGGAATGAGTCTGTTCGTTTGCAAACTAAGGGGAGAGTGCAATTTGACTAATGGTCTTAAGGGGGTGTTTGAGTGCTTCCTGGTATCGGGCTAGATTCCGAGTCAGTTCTTTCGGAGGTAATTTGCTGGTTTAAGTGGTCCTCCAGGTACATGAACAGGAGTCTTCGGCCTGGTGAGAGGAGACTCCCCCATGTGAGGGGCGTATGAGTTTGTTTATTCATGTACTATTATTATACTTGATGTCTGTGAATAGCTTTTCCCAACCTTTATCCTCTTGTAATCTATTGATGGGTTGCTCCACTTAAAGTATTTTATTTTTTAAGGTTTTTTGCTGCCATAGTACCCCTTGCAAATGTGTGACCTCGGGGTTGCATCTGAGCCACTGTAGGGAGCTATTTATTGTTTTTTTATGCTGCCTTAGGGGAGTCCATTGGGTATTTGGAATGTACCCAATCACGTTGGGTGCTTGGAGTGACTTGGTTTATGCAGTAATGCAAAGGTTTCCCCCAACTTGTAGTTAAAAGACTCCCATCTTCCTATTTCGTTGTCCACTGTGACTCAGTGCTCACATAATAGCACCATTGTTGTTTGTGGTACATGCGCAATGGTTGTCTGTGCAAACGTAATCCTCTTGTATTTGAGCATGAAAAAGGTACTGGGAGGTTCTACCATCCTTTTGAGTGTAGGCATAGTCGTTATTAGAGTGGTCTCTTGCGGGCGATGGTTGCTGTCCCCACTGTCGTCTAGGTGGAAAGAAACAACCCACTGGAACAAAGGTAGAGAGACAGATGTAAATCGATTGTTTTGCTGGTAGTTGAAGAGTAGTAGGTGGCCGCCAGAGGGTTATCTTCCAGGAACCGGACGGTAAGTGCTCTTAGATTTAAATGTTCCGGCAAGCAGAGCCATTCCAATCTCAGTTGGATGGCCCTGGTTGTTTCTTCCTTGCACAGGGATTTCCCAGATTGAGGTTTGAGCTATTGCGATATCATCTGAAGATATGCCAAGCAAGTATAAATTCAGGTCCCTGGTGAGAATATTATTCATCATTTCTCCTTTGCTCATCTGTTCCACAAGTGATCGACCAGTTGCTTGGTGGCTTTGAATTTCGGATGGTTGTATGCATTGATGATGGTTGTCTATGTAGTCCGATTTTGAGGTGAGGTGTTGATTTTGATGGCATTTGCGAAGGGTGAGGTGATGGACAGAGGACTAGCTGGCTGTATTTTGACCACTTAATTGCAGGTGTGAAATCGCACATTATCACTGTATATGGTGTGGTTCTGCCAGCCATCTTAATAGCGAGTCTGTTGATGTTCCATATGCACAGTCGAAGGAAGTCCTTGCTAGGCACAGCGTCTGCTGCTGTTTCCAGTGCCGGATATTGGTTGCTGTGTAGACAGTTAATTGTGCTTGAGATCCACCTAAGTACGGTCAGTGTAAAGGTGGGCCAGCTCAACGGTATTCGGCGACCACTGTGTGCATCAGAGTTTGTCCTTGTCTTCTTTGGTAAAAGCCCCAGAGCGCCTTTGAGTACAGAATGAGTTTGGTTGCTTGATACGGCTTGCTCGCTGACCTGTTTCCGATGGTAACAAGGGAGTAGGGTATCCAGGTTCACAGAAGGGAGAGATGTCTATGCCCCAATTTGCGAATACAGCGCTTTCTTCGAGAATGTTCTGTACAATAGGGATGGTTCTCAAGATTGTTTTAGTACTTTTGCCAGTCAGCAAAGGTTCTGAATGCACAAATTCTATTGTTAGGAGATCCATTGTGTGTACGCCAGCTATGGAAGGAATATAGCAGTTGCAGGATGTTGCCTCTGTTCAGGATATCACCCAAACCTCTAGATTGCTGGTTGGGTTTGTTGTTGCTGTGTCAGGCCGCCAGTTGATCGTGTCCTGGATTTGATAGATTGTGCCCCCTACTTGAGAGGTACATCACCTATCTTGCTCTGGCTATGCTTGGTCCAATATCTCGGGCTTCCTCCCGCTTGTCCTTGCGGCAGTGGTGTTGGATACAGCCTGGGCCTGATGGAATATTGCAACTGGGTGAGGGAGGTTTAAGGCTTTCAGGGGGATTTGTGTGCTTTCCTCAATACTCCTTACCCCCAACGCTGTGTCAGTGGTGGTGTTAATTGTGACTGGCTGAACTGCGCAATTATTTTCCGGTCAGCCGTGCCTGCTTGGCGGTGCCTGTTGCTCTGTGTTAATGTACCTCTGTGCTTTGTCAGAGTTGGGAACAGAGTTGTGGCTGGGGTTGGTGCAGGCTTTGGGGGGAGAGGCCAGTTGACAGAGCCACAGTCTTCTGTTGTGTTTTGCCCTCTGCTCACAACACTAGCTGCTTCCTCAGTTGGCCCTCTTTTACTCACCAGGGTTGTGCGCTGGCTGAGGATGTGGAGCTGTTATGGACAATTTCTATGGTTGTAGAGTGCTTCTTCGAAGATCATTGCCTGTGGTGGGCTCCTTCACTTTGTTTTCGTTCATAGTGCTTTGAAAGTTCCCCTGAGATCCCTACCTCTGGGCTGGCTTGGTAGTTTGCTGTAACTATTTTGTTTTCGGTTGAGTTGTGAGCTTGAAAATTGGGTAGATAGCAGCAGGGAGGGTTTTTTGTTCTGGACCATTCTCCATAGAGGCCGGCTTTGCCTTGCATTTGTTTCAGTTGTACTTTCCGGGTGCAGGTCTTCTTTATCGTTTGTGACTGGATATCTCTTGAGAACGGAGGGTCTGGCGGGCGCTTTATGGCATAGTTGCGGGTCTTGACTTCTTGAGCTTTTGTCCGATGTTATCTTGTTGGGGGTTTGCTCTCCGTGGCCAGTTGGGGAGAATAGCATAAGGTCCTGTTCTTCATTTGATTGCATATGTAGCATTTCTTTTGTTGGAGCTTGTCTGCTTAGGACCTCCTTTTTTAAATGCTTGCATAAACTATTGAGCACTGAAGGTAGGGAGGTGAGTTTGTCCACAATAAGACCACATACGCAGCCGAGTTCTGCAGCAGCAAGTCGGTCTGAAAAGTGAGTTCAGATACCCACGTTTCCCCATCTATGCCTGCAACAAAGACTGCCAGGGTGTTTAATAGTTTTAGAAAAAACAAGGGGACCCGATAAATGGCTAGTGACCACGGGTAACAATTCTATTAAGAGGAACAATGGTACTTTGCAGACTGGGGAATGAAAGAACGAAAATACAATATAGGCCACGGTGGGTTACTATATGAAACCACTGTCCAGCCGGACGTGGAGCTTTATTCAACAATAGTTAAGAATATAGTCAACAATTTCTGAAACAACAGTTTCTATGATAGGGCACAAGCCTGTACCCTATATTGGGAAAGAAGAGTGGAAAACAATAAACAGCGATCAAACAAAACATATAAACAAATACAGGCAAAAACATTGAGCTGTGATAACTCGCATATATTGCACTATGCAGCGAGTTTAACCAGAAATAGAAACCACAAAGGTTAGGTACAATGGAGAACTGTGGTGCTATTTACAAGTGTCGATGTTTCGATCCCATGCTCATTAATACTGGGATCATCATTAGGACCAAATCAATACATTTGCCTGGGAAAAAATAATAGCCTGTTGGGGTAAAGAACAGGGAGGGAAAATACAGTGGTCTGTGAGAGACAACTTAAGACATTGAATTTAACATTTAAGAAAAAAGGCAGTGAGACAATTAGTGACTTGAGTGAAAATTGCATGCCAAAAGCAATTTCGGCCGGAAAGGTAAGTGTGTGGTTTAACTGGTGTCTTGACTCAAACCGTGAAACAACCTGCTGTTGCTGGCGTGTAAGGCATGCTGTTTAACATGCCTATGGTCCTCGCGGCAAATTGTGTGGTCGTGCCCAAATTAGAAAAATGTCGTCTATGTATCGCACATTCTGGCGATACATAGACGGCATTTTTCTAATTTGGGCAGGTCCACCAGATGAAATCTTTGATTTCATTACCTACATCAACAACATTGACGATCACATAAAATTCACTCACTCCGTGAGTACCCACAGTCTACCATTCCTGGATGTTATGATCATTGTGAAGGATCACAAGATTGAAACAGAATTATATGTAAAATCCACGAATAGGAATAATGCACTGCATTTTGACAGTTGTCATCCTACACCCTTGAAGAAACACTTACCATACTCTCAACTACTTAGGATAAAAAGAATCTGTTCAGAACCAGAAACATATATTATAACACAGAAAGCAACATGCTACAGAAATATAGGGACAGAAAATATCCAGAGTCAGTTCTGCAAACAGCTAAAGAATGGATAAATTCCAAGAACCGTACGGATTTATTATCCACCCACAAAAGTCAACACACTCAAAGACCAGTCTTCGTGTCTAAATATTCGACTAGAAGTGCTGAAATCAAAAAGATAATTTTGAAGAACTGGCAGATGATACAGTTGGAACCAGACTTTGGTGGTATTTTCAATCATCCTCCACTTTTTGCATACCAACGTTCCAGAAACTTTAAAAATCTATTGGAAGCTACACCCAGACAACCTGCAGCTAATTATACCGCCACAAAACCAAGTTTAAACTGCAGCCACAGCCACTGCCACAACGTCATCAAAGGCAACTCGGTCAACCATCCAGCATCAGGAAAAAAGATCAAACTATTCACGAATGTCACATGTGACTCAATGAACTTGATATACTTGCACAAATTCCCGTGCGGCCTCCCGTACGTAGACAAAACAGAGAGAAAAATAAAAGTTTGCATAACCGAGCATAAAAGTACCATCAGGAATACAAATTTGAAATCACCATTCGCTGCTCATTTTGTTTCCCATCAACACAACGTAAGCCAATTAAGATTCCTTGTTTTGGAGACTGTACCTGTCAGACAGGGGATTGCCAACAGAAAGACTCTTGCAGCGCGAAATATTTTGGATCAAGAAACTTGACTCTTGCCAACCAAAAGGTCTTAACGACAGAATGGAATATAGCTGTTTCCTCTAAATATTCCATGGACTACCAGTATATGGGTTTTTTCCCATACTTTTTTTTCCCATACTTTGTTTTACTAGTTTTTCACTTTTTCATTTTCCCCTCGTTCCTCTTTTTCTTTTTTCCATTTTCCTCTATTCCTTTTCTACCTTGTTTAACATTGAATTGTAATTACGATCTAAGGTTATTCGTGAAACATTGTATTCCTTATACTACAAATGAAACTACAAATGTAACTTTTCAATTGTAGATTTTATCAATTTCGAGAGTGAAGAATTGAAAGAAGTTCATCATGGCCAGCATATGAACAACACGACAACCAAAGATCATATCCCCTTCTGAACCGATAAAGGTTAGTCAAAATACACAATCTTGATTTATGTAACTAATAGAGGAACTCGCTAAACAGGGAATACAACCTCGATCTATCCTGTTCTAGGTGATCAAAAATGAGAGCCACAGAAAAATAACTGCCTCGTCCTGCTCTACACATTAAGATAAAGAATCGGCCTGTAAGCGATGTACTTATGACAAATTTGGGGTAAGAGCTTCTATAATCGGCTATGAGTAGTAGAATAATATGAAGGATAAGTGATACAATATGAGTTTATTTTGTTTAGAGTTACCAAAAATACAAGCATCATCAATATAATCGTCTCATTCTGCTGTACAAACTAAGACAAAGAGTAGTCCCCATAACAACTCATCTACAACAAATCCGGGGTAAGAATTGTTTCTCTTGCTATCACTATGGCAATCTGTATGTATAGAGGTTATAAATAGGTTTTATTGAAAAAAATGTATTTCTCCTGCAGGCTTTTTTATTTCTAAAGAAAGGTTAATACCTGCATGAAAAAGATATTGGACACAGTTGGGCTATTTCAAACTTAAGGTGAGACTAGTATAAGAAAATCTGTTTGTTCTAGAAACTTGAGTAGAAAGATTAAAGAAATATATCTGCACAGCCCGAGCATGCCCCATATGAATGGTCACTAACTTCTCTTAAATTTACACGACGTTAGGGTCTGAATGGACCTGAGCTTTACCAACCAAACTTAGTTTGCATTTCCCTGAAAACTGCGCCTTTCATCCTTTTGGCGTTCCCTTTTTTCTGGTGCAATGTGATATCTCATGACCAATGTATAAAGAAATTGATAGATGAAACACTAGAGATTAAGTCAACTGTCCTTCAATTAAGGTCTAGTTACAGGTACATTACGTTTTGTTTGTAATTGCAGGCACCCTGCACACACATGAAGAAGATAGAGTGAAACTCTTTCTGGTCTGGTCCTGAGGAAGGTGGTCTGAACCCACCTAAACGCGCGTAGACCTGGCGTGGAAATCACACAACAATATCTATGTTACCACAACCTTAGTAATTGTTTTTGTATCTGTAAACTTGTAGAGTGGTATGAATGATTAAGTGTGTATGTGGATTGGTGTGTGACAGACAGGGTGTTAGTTTTGCATTGGAAAGCACAAGGTGTTTTTTAACACATTGTATTTTCACTGTATTTTTAAACATTGATTGGATTATTATCCGTGTTTATGAAATGATGTATACACAAGAAAAGATTTAAAAAGAAAAAATATGTTAAAGATTTTTTGATAAACCATAGAAAAAGAAATAAAATATGTCAAATGAAAGAAAGGATATTGTTGTACCTGGATTAATTTGAAGGTCCTTTGTTTAATGTTGTGAGCCTTGCCACACAAGAAATTATGACTTGACCACGGGGGAATATTAGTATAATTTTCTACAAATTTGAAATCACCATTCGCTGCTCATTTTGTTTCCCATCAACACAACGTAAGCCAATTAAGATTCCTTGTTTTGGAGATTGTACCTGTCAGACAGGGGATTGCCAACAGAAAGACTCTTGCAGCGCGAAATATTTTGGATCAAGAAACTTGACTCTTGCCAACCAAAAGGTCTTAACGACAGAATGGAATATCGCAGTTTCCTCTAAATATTCCATGGAGTACCAGTATATGGGTTTTTTACCATACTTTGTTTTACTAGTTTTTCACTTTTTCATTTTCCCCTCGTTCCTCTTTCTTTTTTCCATTTTCCTCTATTCCTTTTCTACCTTGTTTAACATTGAATTGTAATTACGATCTAAGGTTATTCGTGAAACATTGTATTCCTTATTACGAATTGTTTACATTTCTACTATAGGTCTTTTTTGTAAATCGTTTACACACACTCCACCCTACACTCATTAGGTACCAGGGGCGCATATGCAACCTTCAACAGGACACACTTTGGGATCATTAATTCGGGTCCTTTTCCTCGAAATCGCCAGCTTTATTAACACTCGAGTTCTCAATACACATTCCAACATGGCCGACCCGAGTGAGTCTACCGTTGTTGGGTTTAACACGGATATTCTACATTTAGCTCTCAGTTATGATATTCGCTATTACCTATGGTTACACACATCACACACTTTATGAACCGCGGGCCGGTCACGCACATTGACATTTATTAGTTTCTTGGTACGGTGATATTTATTCCCATTCCAACATGGCCGACACCTCGTAAGTCAAATTCAAATTCAAAAAAGCTTTATTTCGATATACATTGTAATATCATAAAAGCATACATTTGTTGAAAAACATGCATGACTAAAAACAGATATAAGTCACAAGATGCCGGTACGTTTCCATTTTGGTTGGAACAAACATTTTAAGAAAAACAGGGGTTTTATCAGAAAGTGACTAGTGCATTTTTATAAAAACAAGATAAAATTTAACAATTAATGTGATCTTTAAAATATTATACATTTAAGAAATTCTCTAAAGTTCGTATATACATTTCATATATTACATCGAGTTCCTAAACTTTACCAAAAGTTTAAAAAATGTGGCTAGAGTGTGGGCCACTTCCAAGGTTTCCAGCCGTTGTAGTCTACGAAAAGCATTTCTATAAGACCGGATGCCCCACTCCTTGAGAATTGGTTTAAGTAGGATCTTTCTTGGAACCTGATAAAACTTACAGAATAAAATGCAATGCAGATTAGATTGAGGGGCAAGATCATCACAGGGGCAGGGCGACATTTCTCTCGACCAGTCATTACAGACTGGGAAAGTAATTAAACGATAAAAAGAACCCAATCTAAACCTTGCAAGAAGCATTCTGGTGTAACAGTTAATGTCACTAGCAAGGTATAATTGCAGACCCTGTTCCGTTGTAATTTGTTGATAGGCTAACACTGATTTTTTAAGTTTTTCAGTGGACCATCTTTTGTTCGCTAGGTGGTCCATAGCCAGTTTGCGTAACACTTTCCTTGGCATTATTTCCATACTAGATGGATTCTTAAAAAACTCAGGGTAGCCAATCTCAGTCAGCATATTTTCCACAAAAGACAGCCATTTAATTTGCTTTACGCCATCAAGGTGTAGGCAATCAGATATTATATTACGATTAAAGACTGTCTCTGGGGTTAGCCACAACTTATGCCATAACAAGATGGGCTCAGTCATTATTATATCGGAGCTATAGGGGAGACCCAGTTCTATGTGTACAAAATAACTGGGTGTTGATTTGGGGACCCCCAGGAGGTATATGAGAAAGCAATTTTCGGTTTGTTGGATTGAAATTGAGGTATCAATCCCCCAGATACCAGAACCGTAGGTGGCCGTGGCTAGACATTTCGCCTTATATATTACAATCAACTCCTTAACGGGTCTACCTCCAATTTTAGCCACAAAGTTCTGCAGGGCTCCAATCGCCCTAGAGAACGCTAATCTTCTGGCTTTAATTGCTGTATGCCAGGAACACTTCGTGTAAAAGGAGATCCCAAGATAGGGAAATTGATCTGTGGTCTCTATCTTTCTACCCTCTATAAAAATGGGACAAGGTATTTTCTTTATTCCTTGTCGACAAGACATGGAAAAGGTTTTTGATATATTAACCTCAAGTCCCTTTTCCCTCATAAAAAGTGTAAACTTTGAGACAGCCCTTTGTAGGCCCAGCCTGGTTTGGGACAGAATAGCAGCGTCGTCCGCATACAAAAGGATGGGGATGGGGGGGCCCTGGGCTAAGGGGTAGTCATTTTGAAAGCTCTTAAGGTGGTCGCCAATCGCGTTTATATAGAGGGAGAAGAGTAGGGGGGCTAAAATGCACCCGTCTCACCCCCCTCTTGATGGAAAATCTTGACGAGCACTCCCCTCGTTGACCAAAGCGCACCCTTGCCCCTGCATCCCTGTATATTTCCTTGATGAAATTAAGGATTGAGAGATCCAGACCCAGGTCCTCTAGCGTGGACCATAACTGATTATGATCGACACAATCAAAAGCTGAACTCAAATCAATAAAAGTAATAAAAAGGTTCCCTTTCTTGGCTTCGGTGTATTTGGAGATTAAAAAATATAAATTTAGACTCTGCTCAACGGTTCCCATGCCAGGGCGGAATCCATACTGAAAGATCGATAGGATGTTGGCATCCTCGATCCATTGTTGCACACGGTTTAAGATGATACGGCCAGCTACCTTCATTAGGGCATCGAGGAGGGAAATTGGGCGATAGGAAGATGGATCATGTCTGTCCCCCATTTTAAATAGAGGGACTACTATCGCTTCTGACCACGTTGCTATAAGTCCATGGCTATTAGCACAATTCATCACAATGGTTAGTAAGGGGGCCCAGAGATCAATTTCAGCTTTAAAAACGTCAATTGGTATTGCGTCCGGGCCCGGTGCCTTACCTGATGGACTTTCTCTTATGGCCAGAGTGACCTCCTCGCAAGTAAAAACAATATCCAACGGGAGATTTCCCAGAGAGGATCCAATGTTGTTACAAGATGAAATAGAACCCGGGAGAGATAGATGAGAGGGGACTGAGTTACCATACAGATTTTGAAAATGGGCTACCCAGGTATCCCAGTTTATTGCTATATCTAACATCTCAGGTTTTTACCCCGGACAAAGGAGGCATTTACGGCCTTCCAAAAGGCAGTTGGATCTCTGTTTTCAGAAGAAGAAATTAAAGCTTGCCAAGCCTCATGTTTCAAGGTTTTCTCCCTACTCTTGATCGCAGCGCGATACTGGTGTCTGGCCTGACGGATCTCACCTGGGGATCTAGGCGTGGCATGTAAGGCCTTTTTTAGGGATTTTAGTGCAGATGTACAATTCTTATCAAACCACCCTCTGGGTTTATTAGGTCCTGATTTAAACTGGCGGGAGAGTAGAAGTTTTAACGACTCTTGTATCTTTGAAAAAGAAGCCAATATTTTTAAAGGATCTTCTGAGGGAGATAGACAAGTGTCAATCTCTACCTTTCTTACAGAGAATAAAGTGTCGAGGAGCACCGCAGGATCCACCTTTTCCCATTTAAGGGTTGTAACCGTTGGTACACCCAACGGAGATAGGTTGTTGATAGATGATAAAATTTTCCCTAGGTGCCTGCTTAGGTGAGGGCTTATTGATATTAAATGCTATTGCATAATGATCGCCATAAATTTCATCCAACGTTTTCCATGATGAGAGTAAATAAGCATGTGTTTTAGAAAAAAGCGTGAAATCTATCACGGTGTAGAACCTCTCCCATGAAAAGTTGGGTGAAAAGGTATGGGCGGTGAGCATAAATCGTTTATATAAGACAAGTTAAAATAAAAGAAAAAATTGTTTAAGATATCCCGTGTTTTAGGGTAAAGTGGTTCGGAGTGTCATCCAGGGGGATCCAAAACCACAGATACCCTTCGGGCCATACTGGCAAATGTTACAATTAAAATCGCCCAACCAAGCGAGGACACACTCCCTGCCTATAGATTCTTTTAATGGGACAATTGTGTGACTTAATTCATTTAAAATTCGTTTCAAATTCGCTGACGCCACATTGTTGTAGAAATTCACTAGGATAAGATTAAGTGAGCTACCCCATCCAATCACAACAACCTGGTAAAATTCCATAGCAATATATTTCAACACAGTAAGTCCACTTGAGATATTAACGTAGACGCATAAACCACCCCTGTTTCTTCCCTGATTGCTTACTAAAGCTGGTGAGTGGAAGGTCTGATACCCAAGGAGATGGACAGGATTTAATGCCCATGTTTCCTGGAAGCAAAGGATGGTATGGCTGTTCACTAAATCCAACCATGATTGGGAACCAATTTTGGTTGCAAGGCCTGCCACATTCCAATTAAAAACCAAGTTAGGGGAGGAAACAGGTATGTGTGTGGGATACATAGACACAACCCCTCCCCCCCCCCCATATGTAGTAGAACATGCTTTAGGAGATAATGCAGTATCATAATTCCCAGCATTCCCCCCAGGTTAGCTTCCAGTTGGTTAACAGACGGGGTAAGAAATTTTCCAGGACTAAACTCACCAGAGGTAATCGAGCTGGCAGAACTATTATGTAAAAGGTTACACCCTGCAAAACAATCATTTTTCTCTTCATAGTGAGATGAATTCAACACGGTGTTTCGCATTTTAGTAGAATTCGATAGCTCAGGGCCAACCCCTAAGCTCACATTCAGATCTAATTGTGAAAAACAGTGATCCCCCGTCGTGACTTGTAGGGGCACAGGTGATCTACTAGTAGAAATAGGAGTAACAGTACAGAGTTCATTTGATGTTTTACAATTGCTCGAGTACTCATGAGTGCTTCCTACTTGGAGAGCAGGTGAAATTGAGTCATTCATTTTCATCTAAACCAGAGAGGGGATTAAATAAATTGTGTAATGGAATATTCCAATACTCATTTGGATTTATGGGATGACTGTTACCAGAAGGAAGGAAGAACCTATTTGGGCGTTGGGGTGGGAAAAAAGGGGGGAAACGGTTTGTTTTCTTTCTTAGAACAGTTGGGAGAGAGTTACGATAGGGAAATTGCAGAGGATCGTAGCGACCCAGTGTTGGTGTTGGTGGGTAATTGGGAGGCGTCATCAGAGCTTCAGGATAAAAATAGCTCAGGTTAGGAGATGATACACTACCCTCGCTTCTCCCTGGAAACCAATCACTGATGTACGCTATAACTCTGTGATCCCTAAAGTTAACTATCACTACATCCCCCTCAATATCTTTAGGTCGAATACCCACCCAGTTACACCGTCTTACAAATATTATGTCTCCGTTTAAATGTGGTGGGAGAGGTCTGTTATTTCGTAGCCAATAGATGACTTTGTTTTTAAGACTAGTACAGGATTCTGGGATTCCTTCTGGCACAACCGGAACTCCAGTCAGAATAATGACGTAGTTAGATGCTTCTGGAGGTAAATCTACGTCATTTCTGCTATTTGATTTTACTATATTCGTTTTGGGGGCGTTGGTTAAAGGAAGATTTCTAGAAGCAGGGAGTTTCGGGGGACCTCATTTAGCCTTCTCTTTATATAGATCTTGCGAGGCCACCGGTCCAGGAGGATTAGTATAAGGGGTCGTAGATTTGGATATGGGCTTGTCCACTTGGGGCCTAGTTGTTTTCTGTATTGGCTGTTTAATTATAGGGCCAGTAACCTGTGGGTTGGTTTGTTTTGGAGCTTCACTTAAATTGGAAGCTGCTAATATACAATCCATTTTTCCCCCAGCCTTTTGACTCTCTCTGTAAGTGGCAATAAAAGAGATTTTAGAAGGCGTTCCATAGCCTCCATTATCCCATTAACAGACAAGGCTTCTTGAAACGTCGTTGTTGTTGCTGTGAGCCCTGTTAGTGCGTCCTTCACTAATTCCTTAGCTATCTTTTTCGTTAAATCAACGGGTGGTACACTAACTGCTAACGGCGATTGTATCTCGGAGACTACTACCGACTCTACTGGTGAGTTAGATAAAGAAGATGGGGCATTTATATTAGACTGAGAAGCTACGTCTAACTCTATTGGGGAGTTTAAGTCTATTAAAGAATTCGATATGGTAGGTAGCTCGTTGGCAGCGGTATCATTAATTATTTCAATGATAGGTATTGGTGGAGACCTATCTTGAAAAATTAAAGGGATACTTTCAGTACAAAATAACTATGCGTCTGCATTTACTAACGTGTTGTAATTTGGTTGAGAAGTGGCTGCATCCTTCAGGGCCAGGGATGGGGGCTTGTTTTTGAGAAGTTCGATAGAAAAACGGCGCTCAGCACGTTTCTCAGCTAGTGCAATATCTCTATCTATTTCTCGGGTAGCCCTAACAAAATACTTATCTAGGGGTCCAAGTATAGAAACCCCTACAGTAGAGGGTAAGGAATTCAGTACACATGTAGACATCCCGGAACCTCAAATCGATAACGATTTGTGAAATAATCAGAAGTGGTCAATTAAATTAAGAGTTTGCAAAAAGTCCCTAAACTGTAAGCAAATGACAAGAAGATAAATAAAGTCAAACAGGAAACAGCTTACTGTCACAAAGTCCTAAATACAGGATAGGGTCCAGTACAAGATGTTAGAGGGCCTCTGTTTATATCTAAGCGATACAAAAGGGGATGATGGACGGAGCGTTTGAGCAAATCAAACACTCACCCCCAGTCAACTGATCTGGGTTTAATCCATCACCATTCTTTAGCCCACTCAGCCACCCCATTTCAGACATAGCTATATGCAAATCAGTCTGACCCTGTGCCTCATGGGAACATTCCAGCCCGAACTGCCAAGCCATGTCTTCCATGGACCGGAAACAAGCATCCTGGGACCGGTTTCGGATTCATAATCCTCATCAGCCAGGCTATCTTGAATCCAGTGGCCAAGTGAGCAAGGGACTCACGTCTGAGCATACCCTGCCACACTTAGGGCGAACAAAGCGATACAAAAGGGGATGATGGACGGAGCGTTTGAGCAAATCAAACACTCACCCCAGTCAACTGATGTGGGTTTAATCCATCACCATTCTTTAGCCCACTCAGCCACCCCATTTCAGACATAGCTATATGCAAATCAGTCTGACCCTGTGCCTCATGGGAACAGTCCAGCCCGAACTGCCAAGCCATCTCTTCCATGGACCGGAAACAAGCATCCTGGGACCGGTTTCGGATTCATAATCCTCATCAGCCAGGCTATCTTGAATCCAGTGGCCAAGTGAGCAAGGGACTCACGTCTGAGCATACCCTGCCACACTTAGGGCGAACAAAGCGATACAAAAGGGGATGATGGACGGAGCGTTTGAGCAAATCAAACACTCACCCCAGTCAACTGATGTGGGTTTAATCCATCACCATTCTTTAGCCCACTCAGCCACCCCATTTCAGACATAGCTATATGCAAATCAGTCTGACCCTGTGCCTCATGGGAACAGTCCAGCCCGAACTGCCAAGCCATCTCTTCCATGGACCGGAAACAAGCATCCTGGGACCGGTTTCGGATTCATAATCCTCATCAGCCAGGCTATCTTGAATCCAGTGGCCAAGTGAGCAAGGGACTCACGTCTGAGCATACCCTGCCACACTTAGGGCGAACAAAGCAATACAAAAGGGGATGATGGACGGAGCGATTGAGCAAATCAAACACTCACCCCCAGTCAACTGATCTGGGTTTAATCCATCACCATTCTTTAGCCCACTCAGCCACCCCATTTCAGACATAGCTATATGCAAATCAGTCTGACCCTGTGCCTCATGGGAACAGTCCAGCCCGAACTGCCAAGCCATGTCTTCCATGGACCGGAAACAAGCATCCTGGGACCGGTTTCGGATTCATAATCCTCATCAGCCAGGCTATCTTGAATCCAGTGGCCAAGTGAGCAAGGGACTCACGTCTGAGCATACCCTGACGGAAAGAATGGTGATGGATTAAACCCATATCTTTTGACTGGGTGTGAGTGTTTGATTGATTCAGATGCTCCGTCCATCACCACCCCCTTTTGTACCGCTTTTGGCCGCCATAAGTGTGGCAGGGTATGCTCGGACGTGAGTCCCTTGCTCACTTTGCCACTGGATTCGAGCAAGCCGGGCTGAAGACGGCTGGAATGTCAGAAACCGGTCCTCGGAAGCTTGTTTCCGGTCCAGGGAAGACATGGCTTGGCAGTTCGGGCTGGACTGTTCCCATGAGGGACAGGGTCAGACTGATTTGCATATAGCCATGTCTGAACTGGGGTGGCAAAGTGGGCTAAAGAACGGTGATGGATTAAACCCAGATCTTTTGACTGGGTGTGAGTGTTTGATTGATTCAGATGCTCCGTCCATCACCACCCCCTTTTGTACCGCTTTTGGCCGCCATAAGTGTGGCAGGGTATGCTCAGACGTGAGTCCCTTGCTCACTTTGCCACTGGATTCGAGCAAGCCGGGCTGAAGACGGCTGGAATGCCAGAAAACGGTCCTCGGAAGCTTGTTTCCGGTCCAGGGAAGACATGGCTTGGCAGTTCGGGCTGGACTGTTCCCATGAGGGACAGGGTCAGACTGATTTGCATATAGCCATGTCTGAACTGGGGTGGCAGAGTGGGCTAAAGAACGGTGATGGATTAAACCCAGATCTTTTGACTGGGTGTGAGTGTTTGATTGATTCAGATGCTCCGTCCATCACCACCCCCTTTTGTACCGCTTTTGGCCGCCATAAGTGTGGCAGGGTATGCTCAGACGTGAGTCCCTTGCTCACTTTGCCACTGGATTCGAGCAAGCCGGGCTGAAGACGGCTGGAATGCCAGAAAACGGTCCTCGGAAGCTTGTTTCCGGTCCAGGGAAGACATGGCTTGGCAGTTCGGGCTGGACTGTTCCCATGAGGGACAGGGTCAGACTGATTTGCATATAGCCATGTCTGAAATGGGGTGGCTGAGTGGGCTAAAGAATGGTGATGGATTAAACCCACATCAGTTGACTGGGGTGAGTGTTTGATTTGCTCAAACGCTCCGTCCATCATCCCCTTTTGTATCGCTTTGTTCGCCCTAAGTGTGGCAGGGTATGCTCAGACGTGAGTCCCTTGCTCACTTGGCCACTGGATTCAAGATAGCCTGGCTGATGAGGATTATGAATGGATTAAACCCAGATCTTTTGACTGGGTGTGAGTGTTTGATTGATTCAGATGCTCCGTCCATCACCACCCCCTTTTGTTCTGTTTATATCTAGGCAAGAGCCAGTATCACTTCCTTGTTAAGCACAACGCCTCGGCGAGCTAATGCACACGCCGACGACCACACGGATAAGCATGACTCGCAACTTTTCACCTGTAGGAGTAACCGCTCGCCCACCCTCTTTTTCACCGTTCGTTTTTTCGACATCTATTGCATGCGGTGAAGGCCACCGGTTCAAGCACTCGACTTCTACCACAACCCCGGGTTACACCATGTATACTTTTGCCAATATCACGGACACTGCACGGTATGATTCCCATCCACTTTTTGAACACGAGGCCCCGTTAAACATCCTGATTCACCCACTCACGGATTAATTTCTTGAAGCACACTTCTTTCCCGTTCTTCGAACCACTTAGTCACTTAATTACAACTCAGCACCGTTTACACGTTTTTGAGGTAGTGTCCCCACTCCTGAACATTATATATTTTACTTTTAGATTGTGTACCAGTCCCCCGATGAAGGGCAGGAGTTCCGAAATGCATAGGGACGCATCCTTCACAATCGGATGAATTGTCAAAGAAATAATGATATTGGGATTTAGATCATATTCAGATGAAATTAATCTTGAATGAACTCAAAGAATAAATCATGTGATAAACTTTAAGAAATACGGACTTATTATTCATTGATACGAAACTTAAATCAACGTTGTAAGAGACTACGTCTCCACAGGAGTGCCACCAAGGGCATAGAGTCGTTTGATTAGATACTGCATCTCTTTTTGTTCAAATTAGGTTCCCCCCAAGGTCAGGAGGGGTCCACCTAGTGGCACCCAGAAGATAACAAATATTTAAACAATCTAAACACTGCTTACACGCATGAAACAAGAAGTGCCGCACATTGCACTGATATTCTTTCCAGGAATTACAATAGCTCCATGTCCGCTCCTGGCCCTGCTGGGCCTGACGCAAAGCATTGAAACTGTACATAAAAAGTTTTTGGCAATGAGTTTATTGTTGGCTAAACGACAGGTAGCATGCAGAAGGGACTTGCCCCCCAAGTTCAAAGCCTGGATCGTGACCATGTCCACATGGAAGGACCAGCTACAATCATATGCGGAGCTACTACCACTCAGATCACGCCCGAAAAACATATGGAGTCCGCTAACGTCCTATCTCCTCCGTCAACAAGCAAACGAGGAGGAGGTACTGGAGGGTGTGGAGAGTACTGGCAGTGGGAACCCCCATATTGTGACTTAATGCTGCGACATTACGACTATGCGTATGCCTGCATATATATCGCAGATGTCCCGATTATACTTATCATACTACAGATGTCACCCTCTGAATCTATAGATCTGAGATGTGGCTGGGAATACTGGCCCCACTGAGTTACAATATGAATCTCCAAAATGTTATTGAAATCTCATGTATTCTGTCTTATACGTGCCCTACATGATGAAGTGACTATGTTATAACGAATTTATGTTTATTTTCCAAGAAGATTGCATGCACAACATAACGTCTACAGTGCATGCATGCCAAAGTTGCACCACACATTAAGTTCCTACATTGTGTAATAATTATCTATTTCATTGAACATATTAGTGCGCCTTCACACTTTTCTTACACAAATAGAAACTAATTCTAAAAAGCATTAAAAACTAGGCAACTCATTTGTATCTCACACTAATTATATTGTAAGAAGGCCCCTTAGAACTCGACGAATCTGCACTACCCAATGCAACCTAAATGAATAGAGGGAAGTAGTACGCCAAATAAAGAAAGGTAAGAAACGGGTCCAAGGCAAGGAAGGTGGTACCGATTAACACCATTATTCGTGTTACTTACTTGACCCGTCAGAAGTTGCTGCATTGAGCCTATCCGTTTCCACGGTCTCGGAAGCGAGGGCACCGCGATCGCATCAGGATTGTATTCGAGTGACTTCTCGTCATTAAGCTCACCCGTACTGGTGTAGTGACGTCATACGCCATCTAACGTGTTCAATAAGCACTCAGACTTCACTTAAAATTAAAGGGGAGTTTTTTCCAGGCGCCATATTGGGGCGGACTCCTTTCAGTTATATTTCCCTGTCTACATCGAAGATTCCAAAGGCAAGTGCGTCACTCATTGTGTGGTTATTCAAGGGTGGTAATGCGAATATGTTTTTCTTCACAGTCATGTCAGTACACAAGTATGTGTGCAATGTAGGTTAATACTTGTCGGTATGTACGGTAATTGTCAGTCGCCACATTGGGCAGACTCCTGTTAGCCAAATCTCCCTATATAAATCTAGGACTTCTACCAAAGGTGCAAATGCTATTTGTATCGGTATTTCAGAGACATTCTGGGCATTCTTTTTCGCTCCTGTTTACTACTAATAAGTATCTGTACATAATGGGTCAATAATTGCCCCTATCTAAGGTCTTCAGAGTGTGTACCAATTCTGAAACTGGTGGGATTGGAAAGGGTGAGTCTATTATGCCAGATCCTCTGAAGGTTTTACATGGATTAAAAGCAACAAGTCAAATCGGAAGGGTCTGCTTTTGTGGCTATAAACCAGCAATCACTGTTGTGTGTTCATTGTTGGTCAGTAGTTGCACCTAAGCAAAAACTGTTATTTATTAGCCAATGTGGACCAAGGCATGTCATCACTGAAACTATGCTTCATAGCTTGAAGACCCATTCTTATTCTAAAAAATAAAATAAAAAGTCGACCCTGGTAACACTGGTCTCTCCAAAGTCTCCCATAACCCACTTCATATCATTGGGGCTATGTTGTAGTTTAAGTAAGTGGGCAGTGATTTAGTTGCAATTCTTTGGCATCCAGTAGTCAAAAAGAATATAGAGACTCACTTTCACCATTGAAGAAAAAAATCCAATTATTTCATCCCTACACGGAGTTGTAATGACAGTGACCAGTAAACTCATTACGAGCAACAATAACACACATATACTCTAACGTACCATGCACTTTCCTTGGAGATCTACTATTCCAAAAAGAGTGATCACAGACAGTGTGGAAATACAGAAGGGGTTGGCTCGTACTGATTATTAAGCACCAAAAGGCTCTCGGATGCTCTTTTGGCCAAGACGTTGGTGACTGAATATGCTCTGAAGACTACAATCCAGATAACTTGATATAAGACCAGTTTGGCAGAAATCGATGCTGAAATAATCCAGAGCAAAGAGTCCCCAACACAACAAAAGGTCACAAAACTTCAGGAGCCTTTTAAGAAATTCAACCTGAAGAAGACTTACGCTTGCATAAAAGAAGATTCTTAAGGTTATCGCCAGCCACCCACCCAGGAAGAAGTATGACTGCAGAGAAGAAAGGGAAATCCTACAGCGGAACTTCAAGCTCAGATGAATGGAGTAGCGAGGTTGAATTCAGCGGGCGCCAAAGGTTTTATGGCCATTGAATGATAATCTACCAGTTCCAAAAACAACCACACATGTGGCTTCCTCAAGGGCTGTTTTTCCCTCCTCCTATCATGTCCCAGTTTGCCCAACCCTTTTATGGAAACATTATTTTATTAGGATTATACAAGCAATGACACAGCGCATCCCTACAACCTCTGGCTGGCAGCGAATTACATTCACGTAGAAGTAAACAGCTTTGAGCCCACAACCTTGGGGCTGCCAGCGTGTATAATAATGAGGAGTTTTATATCACTAATAATAGTGAGAGAGGGAGAGGCGCCAAAATTCAAACAGAAGAAGAAAACAACAAGGGGGAGCAACACCCCTATCCCACCCCTTCCCGACCCCAGTCTACCCGCTCCATAGAATAGTTAGTCTCGGGGTCTGCCAAGATGGGGACCTAGGACAAGTACATATTTCACAGCTATTGGCTTATGTGGACTCTACATGGTTGTGGGACGTGAGGCACTAGATCTGTAGATATTTGGGGCATGTTACTTCTCGAAATTCCTTTGCAAGGATCGTATTGAACAGGGCCCATAGCTCTGGATAGTCTTCGGCTCTGTCATCAATCATCATTGACATGCGTGCCATAGCTAACACTACCCACAGTTTCTTCAGCCACGCAACGTGCTCAGGAATCGTCTCTGTGCCCCAGCTTGCTAACAGAACCTGTCTTGCGGTGTTTAGTGCAATGGCTTTTTGTTTACCACCAAGTGAGCGAAAGGGACAAGTCAGGGGATTGGGGGAGGCCAAGGAGTGTGTATGCTGGGAAGCGCGGGGTGGCTGTGTTAAAGACTTTATCTATGTCACTAAGTGCAATTCCGAATATCACACTAACTTGGAGCAATTCCAAAGGAGGTGGAGCAGGAAGCCAGTCTGCCTGGATCCCCACCAGCAGAGTGCTGAGCGGTCTCTATTCCAGTTGTGTAATTGAGCCGGTGTTGGGTATCAATATAAGGCAACTTTGTAGGCTGTCTCCGTGCCTGGCATATCATGTGCTATGTTGTGTACTCTGATACGTTTGTCGCCATCTTTCGTTATGAGCCATTTTTTCAAAACGGGTCACTGGGAGTGATGCTCCTGGCCTCATGTCTGGGGAAGACACCCAGTGTGTCACCTGTCTAAACGGGAACAAGTCAGATGCTAAGAGCAGGTAATCCTGCCGGAGCTGGTCAAAGGGGATAATCACGCTGGGATCGAACAGTGAGCCTACTCGCATGCAGCATTGCTAAAACACCTTGGATTTTCACCCGGGGTGGGGGGGGTGGGGGGAGGAGGTCCCGGGTTATCTACTATTGGCGTAATTGGTGAGGGGAACGTTGTGAGATTGTTTTGAAGCGCAACTGAGTCCCAGGTCTTTACGGTCGTGGCTGTCACAGGAGAGGAATAGAGCCCTGATGCCCTGTGCTTGCGAGGGAGCCAAATCTCCCTCCATATGTTAGTACCCACTATTGTTTGATCCATAAAGGACAAGTGTTTCTCTGAGAGAGGTTGTTCCATTCTAGTATAAAGTGTAGTTGTGGAGCCTGAAAGTATCTAGAGATCAGGGGTAGTAGCTCCATACCTCCCTCTGCTTCGGTCTAGTGATGAGTTAAATGTTAAGGCACAGCTGCTTGCCGCCCCAGACGAAGCGGTTGATGGCACGCTGTAAGTTTGGTAGGATCGACAGGGCGGGGACAGGAAAATGGTCTGAAACACGTATAGGATACGCAGTAGAACCGTTATCTGGACAGCAGCGATGCGACCCCACCCTCCAGAGACCCACGTGGTTCCAGGTGGCTAGCAACTTGGTGGTCTGTTCTAAAAGAGGGCCATAGTTGGAGTTCAGCGTCCTTTCCAGAGTGGAGGCCAAAAGGATACCCAAGTATAGGAAAACGTCTGCTGCCCACGTGAAGGGGAATTACAAACGGAATGCTGCAGCTAGGGGTAGGGTGATCGCGAGGTTCAGAATATGGGACTTTGAGAGATTTACCTTGAACCCAGAGCTGTCACTAAAGCCTCTAAACTCCTCGACCAAGGCAGAAAGCAAGGACATTGGGTTGGTCAGTGACAGGACATCATCATCCACATACATGCTGATCGTGTGTGTACCAGCCCTGGGCTGAATCCCAGTGATCTGTGGGTTGCCTCGTATTCTTTGCGCTATAGGCTTCATATAGAGCGCGGAGAATAGGGTGGAAAGGGGGCAGCCCTGCCTTGTTCCCCTCAATCAATCAAAGAACTTGTAAAGCGCACTACTTATCCGTGAGGGTCTCAAGGCGGATTGCTTTTACCGTCTGCTCGTAGAGCAGCATGGCACCCCGCAGGCACAAACGAGATGGGCAGCAGCTGAGGGTCCAGAGGTTCAGCATCCGCGTGAATGGGGCATGATCAGACAGGGAGTGGGGTTCAATAGAAAGTGCAGTATCTAATGGTGGCGTGAAGGAGTCTCCAGATGTCATTAAGTGAGCTATCGGCCAGCCACTGCAGCCCATAGGGCTAGAATGCTCCAGTTTGTGTTGTGCGTTAGTCGGGTAGGTCAAGGTCTGAGTCCATGACCAGGTTAAAGTCTCCTCCTATCAATATGGCCTGATCCGGGGAGTTTTGGGCTAGCTCCAGTGTGCTGATCAGGAAGTGTTCCTGATTGTCATTTGGGGCGTATAAAGTTGCTACCGTGAAATGTGTGGACCCCATTGAATCATAAGCCCTAGAAGCTCTTCCTTTTAGTTCCAGTAATGTAGAGTGGACCTTGCCATGGAACTTCTGAGCGAGCAGAATGGCCACCCCATTCTTTTTAGTCGAGCTAGATGAGCAGAACTGTTGTAGGAGCCATTGTGAATGCATGCAGTGCGTGTCTTTAGCCTGTAGGTGCATCTCTTGGTGCTTGCAAAAGTGGTAGGCCAATAGCTCCAGGAGACCCTGTATTGCTCCGCGCTTTACTAGGCTATTAAGGCCGCGGACATTAATGCTTAAGATAGGTATAGACTGTTATATGGCTGTGGGGCACAAAGCTCGGGCTAAGCCGTTTTGCTTGTAGCGCTCCAATGAGATGAGGGAGGAGTCTGTGTAGGCCCTTGTTGAAGAAGTGGCAGCTAGTGTTGGACAAGGAGGATGATGCAGGGGAGAAGGAAGTGAAAGAAGACCGGAAGATGCTCTTGAATAGGATAGTAATAAAAACGGAAATAACATCTTTCAATCAAAGTTAGTCTGTTCTGCTTGATAGGAGTGGGTCAGTGGCCAAACAGCGTGTTTCTGCAGCAGGAAGGTCTTTCGTGGCACTGTTGACTACAATTGGGCAGGGCGGACAAGGGTTATGTCTTCAATGCCCTGGATCTTCAATTTCCCTCGCCACCGCCACAGTCGTCGCAAGGCTCCTCCCCACGACCAGTTGCATCCAGACGCCGAGGGGTCAGGATTCCTCCGAGAGGGCTTGTAGGACCACCTGTCTTTCCTTGCAGATGGTGTACAGATCTGGTTTTCTTCTTGTCTGGGTGCTCTTGACCTGCCGCCATGTCGGTTGTTTCGGCTTCTTATCGCTGGGGAAGGAGGGCCGCTCCTGTGTGACATCTGGTGTGCAGATTTGAAGCAGGGCACATGCCTCCTAAAGGGATCTGATCTGGTGGAGGGTTCAGTTGAAGTGGAAGATACTGTGAAAGAGGTGTCCCATGTGTAAGGGATGTTGGCTTTTCGTAGGTGTTCTGTGACTGGGAGGAAGTCTGCGTTTCTGTAGGGTGATCCGCGAGAGTTCCTGGTGGAGTACCGACAAGTGGCCTCGAAACTGGATCGGGTGGGTTTCTCGTGCTTTCTTGAGGACGTCTTCTTTTATTTGAAAATTGTGCACGCATACCAGGATGTCCACGGGGGGGGGGGCTTTCTGGGCCCTAGTGGGACCTATCCAATGCAGAGCGGTCTCATATGCTTGTCCCAGGATATGGCGCAATAGGTCTGTGACATACTCGGAGGTTAAATCCTTCTGCTTTCGACGGTAGCCCCCTAATGTGAATGTTATTCTGTCTTGAACGGTTCTCTAGGTCCTTTTTGTGTGCCTGGAGATCCAGGTGTTCTTTCAGTCTCAGGACTTCCTGCTGCAGCCACTCCAGTTCTTCCTCCCAGCTTGTTTCTCTATCTTCCAGAGCGGCCACCCAATCTCCCATCTCCTATAGGGCTCGTCGGACTTCCCGGAGATCTGCCGCCAGCTCTAGTTTTCATGGGCTGCAAATCTCCCCACAGGGAGGTGAACATCGACTCCATGAAGGCCTTAGTTACAGTACCGGCCTGTCATCGGGCTCTGTTCTAGAATTTCTGTATGTTGCTGCTTGTCTGTCCTCAGGAGTGGCGTTCCTTTGTTTGCCAAACATATCTTTCAGGGAGCAATCCTTCTTACATGGTGCTGCGTTGAATAGGGGCTCTGCCGAAGGGGCCGCTCTCGTGCCCGAGCTGCCTCCTAGGATTCTACCATTCCAAGTCCTCTCTCCAAGTGCAGAGGCCTGAGTGCGTGGTGACAAGAGACTTCTGGATTTTTTGGGGATAGTTTAGGTCCCTTAGGTCAGGGATCTGGCCAGTGGCGATAGGCAGGCTTAACCCGGTGCAAGTCCGTCCTCCACGAGTCCTCAGAACGGGTCCGGGTCACCTCTCCCCAGCGTAGGAGGTCCTGCCAGATCACAGGAGCTATTTAAGTGCTTTAGAGCTCTCTTGCTCAGGACGTGGTGCAGTCGCTGGGGAGGGGGGGAGGGAGTGCGCACTGCTCGGGCGGCCATGCCTCTCTTCGGGCCTTGCAAAGCTTCAGCGGTGCTTCTACTGGGTGTGCAGCGAGGCAATGGGGACTTGAGGTGCCCCAGCTGCCACACCTCTTGTCCCAGCCACCACACCTCTTCTTGCGTGCAGCATCTGGAATAGTGCCATGCCCAGACAGCATCAACATGTGTAGTCTTTAAGGGGGTTCAGGAGTGACCATCCTGTCATAGGCCCCGCGGTTCCTATTGGGCCACATCCAGGTCGGGGCCCTCTGGGCCTCAAACAGCTATGGGGCATCTTGCCGTTGCGGAAAGCCGGGGCGCAGCTCCAGCTGCCCGAGGTGTCCTCGACCCCTGCCTGGCCACGAGCGGGGCGGTTCGCAGAGCGAGCCACAACCCGAAGTGTACCATTTCTTCTTGGGCCTCGTCCGACTCACTCGCAGTCTGAAGGCGGACTTATGCGGTTTCAATCCCCCGTGCAGTAGACTAAGCAGTGGGCAAGGGGGGACCTCCTTCATTTCCGAAGTGCTGTTGTGGACACCGGGGTGCTCACCTCCGAGATGTGGGCTTTTCAGGTGTCAGATGGGTGCCGCAGAGGCATAGCGCCCCCCGGACCACGCAGTAGGCAGCGCTAGTCTGGAGGCCTCCCGCTCTGCTCAGTTGCTGGGTCCCGGTGCTGCATCGTGTTCAGTCTGGATTGTTATCTCCAGGCAGGGCATCTCGCTCTCCACACTCAGCTCACTGGTCATGGGTGATGTGCCGGTGGGCTAAATCAGGTGCTTGTGTTGGCGGCAGCTCTGAGAGAACAGGAAAGACATCCTAGCTGCTGCCATCTTGGCCACGCCTCCCTGCCCAACCCTTTTAGGCAGAGGCTGGGGCAAAGGAAGAGGAAGATCGAGGGAAGAGGATAGAGGATAACCTATTGAATCGAATTTGGAGGAACCTCAGATGGTGACATAGCTGAAGACAAAAGTTGAAAGAAATTCCCAATTGTTAACCTCTTGGAGATAATACTGACAAAGAAAAGGAGATGGTCATCTATAAAGGTCTGGGTTTTGTCCCTACCCCTCATGAAGATTCCTTCAGACTCAACTGTGAGTTATCTAATTTTTACAGAAAAATCAGACTACAAGTCCTCTTTAAGGTCAAACAAGAGAAGGGTAATAAGGATTCCGGCTTTAGAAAACATTCTACATTCCCTCCCCAACAGCAGCCGTAGCCAATAAAATTGTAACCTTTGAATAAGCCGCATTGAACGACATATAGAATTTGGATATCAGGAGACTGTTTCAGAACATTGGAATTGCTGAGAGAAGAGCTGTCCTGTCTCTCTCTGAAGCCAATACTATGGCTAGCAAGCCCAAAGACATGGGCAGAGCTATAGTGATATTATCCACAGGGAACTACAGACATAAATGTCTCAGACAGCTAGGGGATACCAGATATTATACGGTTATAACCCAGGACTTGACCAGCACTTTGAATCGATGTATCCAAGTAATTGTCAACGAGGTGGCGAAATCTTGCTGGATCACAAGAACTGAGGATAATGTTTTGAGTAACAGCCCAGACTCCCCTATTTATTATGCTTACAAAGATTCATAAAGAAAAGTCCCTCCCAGCCACAGGGAGACCTATTGTGTCTGGGATTGGTTCATTTATGGAGCCGTTATCTTAATCCTGCAACCACTTCTTGAGACCTTTAGTGGAAAACACCCACCCTTTCAAAAGGACACAAACAAGGTCTTGAACCAGATTAAAGAAGTGATAATTGGGAAGGCCTAACTAACAATAATTGTAGAATCCCTATTTACAAATATACCACATGATGTGACCCTGACCGTGGTTGAGGCTCAACTGGGATCCATTGATTGGGATTCTCTAACACCTATTCAGTTCATCACAGAATGTGCCACTGTAGTGCTCTATACCTACAAATACAAGGAACACTGATAGGCAGGACCTTTGCCCCAAGTCTGGCTTGACTGTACATATACTATTTTGAGAAGACCCTCATCCTCTTGGATTTAAATTCCTAGAAGCAGGAGATTTATCTGTGGGCCTGCTTCTTTGATGATATCCTGATAATCTGGAAAGGTGATAAGTGTCTTTCAAGAGAATTCTTTGAGTGGGTTAACTTATTGGACCCCTATATCGAGGTTCACCCAGTTTCAGAAAAATAAATCTGTTGATCTCAATTGAAGGTGGATTTCTCAAAACATACACTTATAACGAAAAAACTGAATGGAATAGTCTTCTTCTATTCACAATTCACTCCCAAGGGCCTTGCAAACTAATCTACACTTGGATTACGAGAAATAGGCTGAGGATCTAGCAGCCATACTACGGAACTACCCATGGATATCATTCGAAAAGCCAAACAAAGAGCAAGAAATAATAACAGAGATATATTACCTAAACTAAAAATGATCAACCAAAATTGGCATTTGTAATGCACATTTTCAAATTACCTTTTACCTGACTAGACAACAAGTACCACTGGTCTCTGCAGTGGAGGAGGGGTCAAGAGGCTTCTCATAAGGCAGGAATTACTCCCACTCGTAGGACGCAAACCTTTATGGAACAATGAGTCAGTGTCCCTTTCTCACAAGTGATCTAATGGCTGTAAGTAGTAGCCTGGTTGCCGAATCAGGACCACAATTGAACAGCATGGTAGAGGGTTTAGAAAAGGGATCTGGACAAGTAGTAGTGAGGAATTCTTGTGTACATCCAAATGCTTGAACCATCAATCCTGACAAAATTCCTCCTTTTCAGTATTCTACTCCCCTGCTAAGAAAGAGAGGCCCATCTGACTACTCAGACCATGTAATAAAACCCTCTAAAGCCCACAAATCATCAACCATGTCAAAGGCACACACGTCCCTGTAATCTCAAGGTGTTACTGATCATTTTAATATGGGCCAAGAGTGCACAGCTTTGAAATACCAATTATTGGCTAGGACAGATGTTAAAGATTTATGTAACACCATATTAAACAGGATCAGTGCCCTTAGTCTAGTTTAACCGCCCTTCTGTACCAATCTAATGTGAGAGGCCTGGCCAGCCACCATGCCGTTTATAAAAGTCATATGAAGTCAGTTATTAGAGTAGATTAGCGACCTATCACCTTCGGTGGGGTTGGGGGGTGGGCAGGCAGAGTCAGTAGCATTGAACCGAATTCAGCCCCAGACAATCAAATTGAAACTGGCATGGGCAAATCCCGGAGTAAGGTGCACCCCAGCAGCCGAAGGTGTAGGGTACAAAAAGGGGGAATTTTAGAAACCAGGATGAACTACAATTACCACAGGCTGCCACCACTTATGAAGTTGTGCTGAAAAATGTAGTCCCTTTGGATTCAAACTAAAGTTAGGGATGGCACAACCTGCAAAAATAAGGTGACACATTGCATTAGCTTAACCCTTGGCCCAAATGCGCATCTACTTACTACCATTATCATGCTGAGAAGGGCTGCTTGGCTGGGCTATAACAGGAAGGTGGAGGCCAGTGATTGAGTGCCAATACATTTCACAGATCCTGGAGCCGCAGGGTACTTGCTCCGCAGGGCAAATCTACTACAGGAAGGTATTAGCAATGAATCGGTTCCGCTTGGTTACTTTACCGCCCAACAAATATATTGGGAGGAAATCGGGGACCATCTGTAATAGTAAGAGGGGACCCCAGGTAACAGATATGCCATACCAAGTGTAAATTATTTTGCACCTTTAGCAGAGCTAGAAGATATAGATTGACATTTAGCTAGAAATGTAGCAGAACCAGTGAGGATAGGCAGAAAGCCCCTTACTTTGGGGCACTAATAATACTAGGAACAATACCTATGGCATCCTGGGAACCCCCTTGAGGATACTAGAACTCCACTCATGCTTCATTTTGAAACACTTCAGATATTAGACTTCTTTCATGGAAATTAGCAGGGTTGCCTGCAAAATTGGTGAATTCTGACTGGCAAAAGTAATAAGGCCTTATGACTTAATAGTGTTGCAAGAGACATGGTCCACAGAACCAGTATACTGGATGGCTATCAGTTCTTTTCCTCTGCTACACCTTCAGGTTGGGGCAGAGCAAAAGCGGGCCTGGTGGCCTTTGTGTCGATTCATCTATAGAGTGTAAGCGTCTCAGTCAATATTAGATTTTATGTTTTGTCAAATGTTGTACATTCATTTTGGGCACAGAATGGGTGTATTGTTCATAAACATATCATATTTTTGACTGATGTTCCACAGGTGTAATGGAGGTACCTGCCCATGTCTTTGGTAATTCTGTCACTTCAAAACAAAATTAAATTTTCTGTATAGAATGGGCGGTTGATTTCAATAATCGGCTGTGTAAAAAGAGTTTGAAATATTCTGTGGTCCTGTGGATGGGAGGTAAGCCATGGGCATGCATTTTGACAATCACTTTTATGAAGAGTCTCTTGACACACTAATGCTAAGATATAAGCAGTGTATCCTACAGGCTTAATAGAAAATGTGTTACACACTTATATAGGTGAGGGTGCCAATAGTGTTACAGATTTAATTTTATTATATAACCCATTGCCCTATATAACATCGTACAAGGTGATATCCAAATGTATAAGTGATCACAAGACACAACTGTCACTTATTCAAGGTAAAAGAGTCACTCATCCTAAATCTCTAATCAGTTTAGAATGGGTTAAGAAGGATAAATTACCTACCTGTAACCCTAGTTCTCTTGCAGGGGTATCCTCAAAGTCATAAGCACTGAATATTACCGCCCATGCGCGGGGTTCCCGGAAAACTATAAAAAATATATATATTAAAACATATACATATATATACACAGCTCTATCATTTTTCCACATATCAATGCAGTCTTCAATAAGACAAACAAAAAAGGCTAACCAATGCACTGGCAAACACTGTTTTAGCAACCATATAACATAGAAATATATACAACAGGAGGAAAAGTATCACTTGAACTCTCTTTAATGAGTAGAACCCAAAAAACTCCACCTGCAAAACAGCAGTCATTTTTGGCCTATAGGCTGCATTAAACAACAGTAGCAAATAAAATCAAAGCAATTGTAAACATAAAAACTGGCACCAGGCCTTTAAGGCAGCCATGACCCCAAGCTTCCCATCATGAATCAGGGGTGGCAGTTAGGTCAGTTGTTCTTTGTGGAGACCAGAGGGTCAGGGCAAAAAGATATGGTTTTAAGAAAATCTCATTTGCTAGGGGAGGCGGGTGGGTTGCTTACGACTTTGATGAGAATACCCCTGGAAGACAACTAGAAATACAGGTAAGTAAACTTATCCTTCTCTTCCAAGGGATCCTCATTAATAGTCATAAGCACTGAATCAAGTAGCAAGTCCGTCCTCCACCTGCTGATAAATGAGAAGTGACACAACCAAAACTATCATAGCCGATTTAGCATTGAAACAAATTTCTCAAGGAAGCTTGGCCTACTTGAGTGTCTGCTCTGGTATCCGAGTCGAGACAATAGTGCCTCGGAAATGTATGTATTGATTGCCAAGTGGCTGCTTAGCATATCTCAGCAATTGGTACATTGTTAAGAAACCAGTACTTAATTTGTGCTGGTGCTTGGCACCAGCACTTATTTATCAGGGCTGGGTCTACTTGTCTGCTGCACCACGTCACATTATGATTATTCACATGATATTGATTACCTCTAGCTCACACTGACTCAGCGCAGAGTGTGTTGTCAACGTCTCCCGCGGACTGTTGCGGCTGGCTGTGAGAGCCTGGGCCATGATTGACGATTCAGATATTATGGCATTGGCACCAGAAACACTGCTGTAGCTGCCTTTCCTCTAGTGGAATAAGCCTTGGGAGTATAACTAAGCTGTTTCTATGCCAGCTGATAAGACAACTTGATGCATGACACTTATCCATCTAAAGATGGAACGCTTAGAGGCTGAAAAACCTATTCTTATGGAACCTGGTCTAACAACCAGCTGAAGCTAAATGGGGAAAAAACTGAGATTCTCCTTCTAGGGAAAAACAAAGATTTATGGAGTCCTTCCCACTGGCCGCCTATTTTAGGCAACCTCCCCACACCAGCCACTCAAGTTAGAAATTTGGGGGTTACCATCGACAATGCACTTTCTATGAAGCAACAAGCAAACAAAGTCGTTGGCCTATGCTTTACCATCATGAAATGGCTGCGTAAAATCTTGTGGATGCTGCCCCCTGCTACCCAGAAGACCGTAGTCAATGCCCTCATTACATCTCGGCTTGACAACGGCAACATCCTTTACCTGGGCTCAAATCAGGCGGTCCTAAGACGGCTTCAACTTGTCTAAAATTGCGCCGAAAGATTGCTGTGTAAAATCCCGAAAACCGCCAGGGTATCGAAATACCTTAGGGAACTTCACTGGCTCAGGGTCGAGAACCGGGTCAGGTTCGAAGCCCTGAGCTACATGTTTAGGATCAAAGCCGGCACGGCACCTAAATAGTTGCAAGAACAAGCCAGTCCCTACCTTCCTACACGAAATCTGCGCTCCCTATCAGCAGCCAACTTTGGGGTGCCCAGATTTAAACTGGCAAGAATGGGAGGGAGGTCTTTCTCCCATCTAGGGCCCACCCTATGGAACTCACTCCCTACTGACATCCGTAAAGAGGACAACTATGCAAGATTCAGGAGAAATATTAAGACCTGGCCTTTTGAGAAATGATTTGTCCACTCTTCCGCTTTCCATACCTTTTGCTGAGCTATATTGTCTCGGCACCGGGAAACCCTTTGTGGGTAGCTGCGCGCCTTACAAATGCAAAAAACAAACAAACAAACCATAATTTACTAACAGTTGATCAGATTTCCTAATACCTTTTGACTTGTCCAAATAGAATTTCAAAACCCTTTTCAGGTCTAGAGAATGAAGCGACCTCTCAGTTGGTGTAGAGGGGTTAGGAAAAAATGTAGGCAGCGAGATGGATTGGTTAACACCATCGATGAGGTGCATTTTCCCGCTGTGCGCTGGAAATTCAAAAACCCGCGGTTCATGACGAGCTCAGCTCGTCATGAGTGTACAAGAGGTGTACTTCATGACGAGCTGAGCTCGTCATGAGCGTCGAAGGGGTTAATGTGGAAGTCTGACACCAACTTCGGAAGGAAGGAAGGAGGGGTGGGTTCGCACAACAACCCTGTTGTGATGAAAAACCATACACAGTTACTTAGAACAGAGCGCTTGTATCTGGCTCACCCTGCGGGCAGAACTGATTGTTACCAACAAAAAAGCGGCCTTCCATATAAGGTGCTGTAGCGATGCTTTGTGGATAGGCTCAAAAGGAGGAGCCATTCGTTTGGACAGAACCAGATTAATTTCTCAGGGAGGAGGAGGAGGAGTTCGAACAGGAGGGTAGACCTTCTTTAACCCCTGCAAGAAATCTTTCACCACTTGCAATTGAAAGAAAGAAGGTTGAGATGGAGACGCTTGTATGACGTAATGGCTGCCAGGTGTACCCTTATGGAAGAGATTTTAGGCTTGACTTGGCTAAGTGGAGGATATAGGGCAAACTTACCTACTTTTGCCCCTTGGTAGGCTGGAAGCCATTCTGTACACACCACAAATAGAAACGTTTCCATTTAAATGCATAAGAATGTCTTGTAGAAGGCCTTCTCGCTTCCTTCAAAATGCCCATGCAGTCCTGAGGAAGTCCCAAGTTTCCATACTGGAGGACCGCAGGAGCCATGCTGCCAAGTTCAGCAAGGGAAGGTTGGGGTGATGAATGCTCCCGTTCATCTTGGACAGGAAGTCCGGTGTGCACTGCAGCCTCTTGTGTGGACATTACGATAGGTGTAGGAGGTTTGGGTACCACCACTCAGGTGGCCAGTCTAGAGCGATCAGAATCATTCTCACCTTGGAGTGGGAGAGCTTGGTTACGACCTTCAGGGTGAGAGGAAGAGGGGGGAAAGCGTAAACAAAGCCCCCTGACCAGTTGATCAAAAGGGCATTCCCTTTCGACCCTGGCTGGCCTTGCCTCGTTCGCAAAAAGATCGATGCTTGGACGACCCCATTCTCGAAAAATGAGTTCGTCGTGTGGAACCCACTCTTGTTGATCATCGAAGTGACGATTGAGGGAATCTGCTTGAGACTTTTGTTCTCCTGGTAGATGTACCGCTGTGATCGGCAGTTTCCTTGCTAGAGCCAATGACGGAGTGTATGAGCCTCCAGGGACAGAGAACATGATAGAGTCCCTCGCTGTGTTTTTACATAGTACATGGTGGTCGTATTGTTCGTCTGGACTAGTATGGAGTTGGTCTGAATAGAGGGTAGAAAGGCCTTGAGGGCTATATGCACAGCCCTTAGCTCCAGCATATTGATATGGTACAAATGTTCTTTGGCTGACCACCAGCCTAGAGTCTGGAGGGACCCAATATGCGCTTCCCTGCCCCTGGAGGGAGGCATCCGTGATTAGCGATTGAGTTGGAGGAGGCTGGAGGGGAACTCCCACCAAGAGGTTCTCCGGTCGCATCCACCATGGTATGGATTATGTGGCTGCTTTCGACACATGGATCTTGTCATCCCATCGAGGAGTCCATTGATCCCATTTGTCTTCCTGATCTTGCTGTAAAGGACGCATCCTCAGCCTAGTGTTAGGGACGAAAAAGATGCAGGATGCCATCAACCCTAGGAGAGAGGCAACCTGTCAGACTGAAGGAAAGGTAGTGCGAAGAATCTGCTTGCACTTCTTAGTGACAGATGATAGTCTCTCCTCTGAAGGAAACACTTTTCCTACTGCAGAGTCTATTGTTGCACCCATATAGTGGATTCTTTGAGAAAGATGTTGAACTGACTTCTCAAAATTGACATGAAGGCCCAGCTGTTGGCAAAGGGCCAGACATCATTGGTAGTGAGCCCTCACACACTGGGAGATGTGCCCTTCAGAAGCAAGTTGGTAAGGAGGTAAGGGTAAGGGTAAACAAACATTCCCTGTCGTCTTAGAGCAGCTGCTAATATTGCCACGCATTTGGTAAACACTCTGGGAGCGGACTTCAACCCGAAGGGTAGAACTCTGAAATGATAGTGCTTGGCTCCCACCACAAATCGCAGAAACCTCCAGTGACGTTGGTTTACTGCGATGTGAAAATATGCATCTTGCAGATCTATCTATCCCATTCAGTACCCTTGCTGGAGATGAGGATATATTGGATGGCGAGCTGACATGCAACACGTTTATTTCCGGATGGATTTGTTGATAGGGCACGAATCAAAGATAGGTCTGAATTCCGACTTTGACCTTTCTTCCTCACTAGAAAATACATTGACTATACTCCTCGACCTGGTTGAGATATAGGAACTTCTTTGATGGCTGATTTTTGTGGGAGTGGATACTTTCTGCTGCAGTACCTGCAGTTGGTAGTACGCAGTCTTTACTGGAGCGATCTCCAGAGGTTGATGACAGAAACGTAGAGAATACCCATTCTGCACGTACTTAATACCCAATCAGTCAATCAATCGGGACATTTGTAAAGCGCACTACTTACCCACGAGGGTCTCAAGGCGCTGGGGGGGGTGGGGGAAGGAGGGATGCTGCTACTGCTCGAATAGCCAGGCCTTGAGGAGTCTTCTGAAGGTTAGCATGTCCTGGGTCTGCCGTAGGAGGATGGGGAAGGTGTTCCAGGTCTTGGCGGCGAGGTGGGAGAATGATCTGCTGCCAGAGGTCACTCTTTGGGTGCCGGGGACTATGGCGAGGGCAAGGTCGGCAGAGCAGAGCTGGAGGTTGGGTGTGTAGAAGCTGAGTCGACTGTTGAAGTATGCTGGTCCGGTGTTGTGGAGTGCCTTGTGTGCGTTGGTGAGGAGCTTGAATGTGATCCTCTTGTTGACGGGGAGCCAGAGCAGGTCTCTCAGGTGGGGTGTGATGTGGCTGCGGTGAGGGCTGTCAAGTATCTGGCGAGAAGAGGCTTATTGAATGCACTGGAGTAGTTTCAGGAGTTTGGCCGAGACTGCACAGAAGGCGTTTCCGTATTCCAACCTGCTGCTGACGAGGGCCTGGGTGACCGTTCTTCTTGTTTTGGTGGGGATCCACCTGTAGATCTTGCGGAGCATGCAGAGGGTATTGAAGCAGGAGGACGAGACGGCATTGACCTGCTTTGTCATCAAGAGAGTAGAGTCGAGGAGGGCAGTTTCGGTGCTGTGGTTGCTGTGGAACCCGGACTGGGATGGGTGCAGGATGCTGTTCTCCTCGAGGTAGCGGGTCAGTTGTCTGTTGATGGTCTTCTTGATGACCTTCGCCAGAAACGGGAGCAAGGAGATGGGCCGGAAGTTCTTGAGGTCCTTGGGGTCAGCCTTGGGTTTCTTGAGTAAAACATTGATCTCTGCGTGCTTACAGCTCTCTGGAGAGGAGATGTTGATGGATTTCCAGATATGGGGTGCGATGGTGGTGCTGGCTTTGTTGAAGATGTGGTGTGGGCATGGGTCTGACTGAGATCCGGAGTGGATGGTGTTCATTACTTTGAGGGTGTCGTTGTTTATGTTGGTCCAGGCAAGCAGGGGGTCGGTGCAGATGGTGGCCGTGGGGATGGAAGTCTCGGAGGTTGTCGGGGTCTTCACGATGTTGAAGAGCTCTTTGCTGTTGTGTGCATTGTTGTCCAGGCGGTCTGTGAAGGAGGCCCTTTTGGCGGATCTGATGAGGTGGTGGTGTCTGCGGGTGGCGTTCTTGTGGGCTGCGTAGCTGACGGGTGTCTGTTCACGGTGCCAGTTAGTCTCTAGCTTTCGCCAGGTTTGCTTGGAGGCCTGGAGGTCTTCAGTAAACCAGCTGGCTTTCTTGCTGGTGTGTCCGTTGGAGGGTTTCTTGAACGGGGCGAGGGTGTTGGCGCAGTCGGGGTCGCTGGATACGGCGGGTGGGCACCGGGACTGGGGTGGTGGTTAGCTGGTCATCGGTGACTTTGCTCCAGCAGCAGCTGGGTATCTATTGGGTGCGGTGGTGCGTGGTAGGTTTCCGGAAGTTGAAGTGAATGCAGTGATGGTCGGTCTAGTGGAGTTCGGTGGTGTGGTTGAAGGAGACGTGGGCGCTTGTGAAGAAGATGGGGTCAAGCGTGTGACCGGCGGAGTGGGTGGGCGTTGTGACGAGTTGTCTGAGTCCAAGGTTGGCGATCAGGGTGGTGGAGTTGTGGTCGTCATCGTTTAAGGTGAAAGTTTAGGTCCCCAAGAAGATAGTAGTCTGTGGAGGGGAGGGCGTGCGTACTGACGAAGTCGGCGATGGAGTCACTGAACTGTGGTTGGGGTCTGTGGGGTCTGTAGGTGAGGGTTCCTCTGAGGGTGGTGTTGGGATCGGTGTGGATCTGAAAGTGCAGGTGTTCAGCAGTGCTGAGGGTGTTGCTCGTTGATCATTTGTGATGCTGCACCACTCTTCCCAGTGGTTGGCTCTACTTCCGCCCACTGGAGTGGGAAACGGCGATGGGGGAAGAGATTGCTCATTGTTTTGATGAGGCTTTTGCTGAGGCAGCAGATTGACGTGATAATCTTCTCCCCCTGGGGGTGCGACGGCCTTGGTAGTGGGTTCTGGCTTGGTGCTGGTGCTGCCTCTGCCACTGAGGGCCTTGAACCCTCTGATGGAAAGGCCGGCAGTCGTATACCCTGTATCTATGCCTGAACTCCTTTTTCTTCTCAAGACCTACCACCTTCAAGGTGTCTAGCTCCGATTTTATTCTTGACATTTCGTCATCTGAATGTGTGCTGAATAAGGAAGATCCTGAGAAAGGGAGATTTAGGCTCCGTTGCTGAGCCTCGGGCTTTACAGCAGTAAGCCAAAGCTAGGATGAACGTCTGCCACAGATCCCAGTGCATTAGAATGAGCAGATAAATTTGGTCCATCAGCTGCAGCCTAATGGTTTGATGAGCCACCAAACCTCCTTCTTGTAATACCCCCTCAAAATCTCTGCAATCCTCCTTGGGAAGTTTGTCCTTAGGTTTTTCTAAAGAGTCCCACAAAGCCCTATCATAGCGCCCCAATATAGCGGAGGCACTGGAAACCATCAGCATGGAGGCCGTAATACCACAGACTTTTCTTCCCCAGGAGTCCTGTGCTCTGCTTTCCTTATCAGGAGGCACTGTTTTTAATTCAAAATTTTTTATTGGTAGTTTCAAAATAAACAAAGAAAAAAAAAATTCCGATAACACATACATTGAATACATAGAAGCCACATGTAGATATTCATGATACATGGTAGTCAAGTAGTGGCTATAATAAACTGCAATTTGATGGAAGATAAAAGCACAGACAATCAATCAGGAACAAAACATAACATACCATAATGTAATAAAGAAAATCACTAAATTTTAGTAAACATTTCATGTCGATGGGAGTAGTAGTATCAGTGAGATGGTCCACAGGTTATTGAAGTGTCTGACCCAAAGGAGTAATCAACCGGTTAGATCGGGCGAGGAGCATAGGCGGATTTAAAATGAGGTGAAGTGCAGGCGACCTGGGTCAAGGGTGTATGTAGGAGGTTCAAGGTGGTTTATGGGCGCTAAAGTAGTTGTCAAGAGCATCGCACATTCGTCTCCGAGGGGGTCGCCATGGTAAGTGTTGAAGTGATATATTGTCCGCGCCTCTTAGGTTGATAACCCAATTTAGCCAGCAGGCAAAGGATGATTTACGAATATCTTTCCAATTATTGATAACAACTTTCACTGCGGCCATGAGGAGTAAGTCTAATAGGGCTCTATCATCGTCGTTAAGGGACGTGGCTTTGAGGAAACCAAAGACTAGGTAGAACAATTCTTTTGGGGGGGAGAAAGAGAGGATCTTTTTGAGGAACTCGAAGACCCTATCCCAGAAGGGGGCCACACACTCGCAATGGAGTATAAGATGTTCAAGGTCACCGTCCATCACTTTACAGTTCCAACAGGTTGCGTCAGTTCTGACGTTGTGAGCGAAAAGACGTGATGGTGTACAAAAGGCTTTGTGAAGGAGCCAGAATTTTGTCTGGGAAAGTGTAGGGCAGTGGAAATGGCTGCCTGAAGCCGTCGCTTGTCACACAGAAGAGCGTGTTGACCAAGTTTCAGGAGTTTAAGCTATACCTTTCAGCCCAGGACCTCGGGATGCAAGACTGCATGTCTTCGAACACAACCCGATGTCTGTATTTTGAAGATTAAACATTCTGGACGGTGGATTGCAGCTCCGGTAATTGGACACTACCGACTCTTCTAACAAGCCCCAAAATGGCAATCCTCGGCGCTGGCGAGTTCGCTCTATCTACATTTGGTTTCTGAACTCTGTAAACCTCGAGCCACGACGTACAAACACCCAAGGCAGGCAAACCTCTCACTCCTAAGGTGAGTGTCTCAAACACACAAATTTCGGAGTTAAAAAAACTCACCCGGCGCACATTGCGCATGAGATGCCCGACCTTGGAATGGCGGTGAGGCAATCGTGGCACTGCAGACCCCCTTATGCACTGCGCTTCAGCGAATGAATCTTGCCTGGCATGAACTCTTCCCTGACAGTCATCTATGCAGTTATCCTGTCTTGTCCTTCTTGCCTGTGCACCAGCGTCCGTGATGCCCCAAACATTAGCGCGTTGCGCTTGAGAGGACCAAGAGAAGCGAATGTAGCGAGAGATCTATGTGGTGCTCAACCCAGGCGTTAATGATTGCAAGCGAGGATTCAGGTTCCACAGTTTATCAGGAGGCACTGTTGAGGAAGAAGCCACTGCATGTGTCTTTTTAGCTGCTGCAATGATCACAGAGTCTGGAGGTGGATCGTCTCAAACAAATCGCACATCCTCTTCTGGAGGCCTGTATTTTTTCAAGGTCCTTTCTGGTGCTGTCTTGATAGTTGCTGGTGTGAGGAACACGTCCATAACAGGCTGCAGAAGGGCCGGTACCAGAGGCACAAAGGTCTGGTCGCTGATCTGTGGTGTAATGTCTCAAATATCAGAGAATGAAGTTTGGGGTAGGCATATCGATGCTCAATTTTGTTGCCCCCCTAGCCAATACATCATGGAAGGTACTGACATCATCCACTGGAGAGACCCTCGAAAGTGTACTGTCTGTTAGGGTCGGAGAACAGTCGCTTGTCGAAGAAGGGGAACGTGTTGGTGATCTGCATCTTCTCCGATGCCCATGATATGTAGACCTCCTTTTTGAGGGAGTTGTCACAGTAGGAGCATGATCTTGACCCCTCGAGGGAGTATTAGGCAAGAGATCTATTGGCTGAACCAGACGAGTCAGTGGTGTCCTGTGTAGGGGACAGGAGTAGTCCTGTGGTTCGCATACCTGCCCCACCGTGGATTGCTGCCAGTGATGCAGTGGTAACATCCGCCTAGTAGAGAGATGCACCGAGGAAGATCTTTGCCTCCTTGTCTTCTCTTGTGTAGGGGCCTCTGCCTCCTGTGGATGTACAGGAGATGGTACTGAGCTGCTCGAAATCGGGTGAGAAGGAACTGATGGGGAGTGGTGTATCGGCTGTGTTATAGCCTCAGTGTCTAGCTCTTTTGTGAAGACGCCAGAGTCCTGTGCCTTTAAGTCGAGCGTCTATGTGAGGATGCCAACGGAGTCCTGTGCCTCGACACCGACCGTCTATGTGAAGACGCCAATAGAGACCGATTTCTTGACATTGAACGCCACCGAGTTAACATCAATGGAGGAGGCGGATACGACAGTCTGTTCTTCGACGACATGAGGTGCAACGATACCGTTAACTGTGGAGGTCTGGATGGCAAAGGTACTCGTTTCTTCACCGCTGGAGGTCTATTCGACGCTGATGGGGAACAGATTGGGACCTTACTTCTCGACGTTGATCTGGACCTCTTCCTCTGCCTCACCAGAGATCTTGTTCTGGAAGTGGATTTTTACTTTTCCAAGAGGCCATTGAGTCGAATTCTCTCCCTCTCCTTGAGAGTACGCCTAGACAGCCTTTTGCAGTGTTGGCAAGCTTCAGAGGAGTGAGATTCAGGTAGGCAGAGTATACACACAGTGTGTGTAAGTCTTGGCCTTCTTCCTTCTTGACACAGGATCAAAAAGAGAAGGTATTCTGTGACAGAAAAATACCAAGTTTCTGTCAGAAATCCTTGTACCTCACTACAAGGTGAAAAATGGCTAGTGAAAGGTAAAAAAAAATCACGAATAAAAGAGAAAAGTATTGCCAAAAAGTCCAAATTTGACAGAGCTGAAAACTACAGGGTCCTGACAGAAGGAGCTGGAAAGAACAACTGACCTGTCAGCCCCGAGGCACAATGGGAAGCTAGGGGTCATGGCTTCCTTAAAGGCACAGTGCCACTTTTTATGTTCACAATTGCTTTCATTTTCTATGATAGAGTTGTTCAATGCACCCTATAGGCTAATATTGACTGCTGTTTTGCAGATGGAGTTTTTTGGGATTCTACTCATTAAAGAGAGTACAAGTGATACTTTTCCTCCTGTTGTCTATATTTTTATATTCTACGGTTGCCAAAACAGTGTTTGTCAGTGCATTGATTAGCCTTTTTTTGTCTTATTGAAGGCTGCAATGATATGTTGAAAGATGATGAGAGATATATATATATATATATATTTTTTTCATTTATAATTGTTTTAATAGTTTTCCGGGTCCCTGCGCATGAGCGGGAATATTCAGTGCTTATGACTATTGATGAAGAGCTCCTGGAAGAGAATAAAAGGATAATGAGAGAATGGACAAACATTGAGCAACTTACTGTCTTAGATGCTGTTTATGATCAACCAGTGCGCCCTGGAATGAGATACCCAGTAGAAATTTGCAGTTCCTTTGAATTATTAGGAGAGCTAAGTCCAGTCCGCCCTAATCCTTGTCCCACAAGGAGGCCAGGACAGAGGACATAAGTGGTTCGACCAATCATGCACACGACAGCCTTTTAAAAGGCTTTTTAAAACAGTGCTGTGCTCATTATTAGAGGTATACTAGTGTAGAAAAGAATACAGAGCTAAGTAGGTTGCAAGAAAACAGGTCATCAGGGAAGAAGCTCAGTATGTCCTATTGATTGAGAGTGAGACCAGAGACCAGCATAGTTTTTGGAAGGGGATAAATAGTCCCTTCTTTACTGTTGTCAATACTTCCAAAATCGATAACTCAATCCTATCTCGAATCTGGATCAACTATTTTAGGATTGAATATTCTTAAAAACAGAGGAATGATGGAGAGAGAGCTGTATTACTTAAAATAGGAAATCGATCAAAATAAGTCCCATTTAAATCCCCTAGGTGGAGAGATAATAAAATGGAGCCTTAGTAATAAACCAGCAGCACTGGATGGGGTCCATTTTTTTTTTTTTTTACTTTGTCATTTCACAAGCATTGTACAAAAACAATCGTCCATGTAAATAGCACATAACCACTGTGTACTGGAATATACCAAGTCCGTCACTCCATAGCATAGCAATAAAAATAAAGAGGGAAGGGGAAAGCCATCGCATTGGTCCACAGATACATAATAGCCATGAGTTCAATAACATCCCCATACATCCCATGCATTTAGTACATTATTAACATTGTTAAGAGTCCAATAATACCGTGGGTTAACCCACCCCTGTTGGATACATTTGATTGTCCAATTGTGCTCGACGTTCCACCGTAATTTTGGCAATATAAGTACGGTAAGGTCCCCATATGTCCAAGGGTCTAGATGGAGTGGGAATGGTGGAAGAATATTCGACACAGCTAACATTGCAGGAGGCCAAGTTTTTTAGCCAGGATTTCACACTTGGACCTCTCTTGGAGCACCACAGCAGGGCCACCTCCCTCTTGGTCAATAAAAACCCCAGCGTTGGCAGTCTGCGGACGGCTTGTGGAAATTTTGACACATAGCCCAGCAAGGCAATTTCAGGGGTGGGGGTCAGGGGGACACCCAGTATCTCACCAAATGTAGTATGTACCTGTAACCAGTAATCACTCAGTCGAGGGCATGTCCACGATAAATGTGCAAAATCAGCGTCCACAGCCTTACATTTCGGGCAGTTAGGAGAGCGGGAGGGGTCTATTCTATGGGCCAAGGCAGGGGTGTGATACAAGCGCCTCAAGAATTTAAAGTGAAGGAGTTTGTGCCTACTGTTCAGCGACACCCGTTTGGTTACTGTGCAGCATTGTGCCCATTCTTCGTCCGTTATGGGTTTCCCTAGATCTCTTTCCCACGCCAGTTGGACCTTTACATCAGAAGCGGGGGTGGCCGCGATGCTAAGATTGTAAATTTTGGTAACCATATGCGCCCCTGAGGGATGTTGAATGACAGTTGTCAAAGGTAGTGCTTCTTCTAGGGCCAGTGGGAAGGTAGGAAACGTGGCCCGCATCATGGACCGGATTCTGGACAGGACAAAGGAGTCCATAAAGTTGCAATCCAGAAAACAGGGTCCTCCGTCAGACTAGAGGCATGCCCGTCTGGGAAGAGGTCGCCCAGTGTATTTAAGCCGAATTTGGAGAGCGTGGTACGGACCACCGCTTCACCAGTGATAGGGAGCCAATGCGCATTAGGGAGTGGAAGGAGCGGTGAATAAAGAACATCTAACTTCAATAGCCTCCGGAGCTTTTCCCACGCCCAGCATGTGGAAGATCCGGCCTGAATGTCTCGGGGGTCTCTAGGAAACCCCTTAGGGAGAAGCGTAGCCAGCGAGTGCGGTAGCGCCAAGTCTGCCTCCGGTTTCAGGTACAGTATGCGGGCATCCGGGTGAAACCAGGCCTAAACAAAGGAACACTGTGCTGCTAAAAAATATAGATAAAAATCAGGTACACCCAGGCCGCCGCGTTCGTAAGGCAGGGTCAGTGTCTGCCACGTGACCCGAGGGTTTTTGTTTCCCCAGATCAACCGTAGCAGCAGTGATCTCAGCTGGGTGAAAAATATCTTAGTCAAGGGAATCGGAATATTGTTAAATAAATACAAAAACAGGGGAAGAACTACCATCTTCACTATAGCAACGCGCCCCACCATAGACAGTGGTAAGCGTAGCCATCGGTCTATGCTATCCTCCAGGAAATCCAGCGCTCTTCCATAATTGAGCCTAATAATGTCTACAGTGTCGATATGGATGTGTATTCCCAAGCATTTGACCGACTCCGAACACCATTCCAACGGGTACTCGCAGTCCCACCGTGTAGTGGCGGGTGTCAGCGGGAAAATGAGCGATTTGTGCCAATTCATGTGGAGCCCAGAGAACTTGCCAAACCGTGTAATTTCCGCCAGCAGCGGTGCCAGGTTGAGGGAAGGCACCCGGACATAGAGTATTAAATCATCTGCGTATAGCGATGCCAGCAGAGGACCGGTGCGAAACTGTAGGCCCCGAAAAAGGTGCTTTTCCTGAAAGTGTCGGACCAGCGGGTCCATAGCTAAAATAAATAATAGTGGGGACAATGGGCACCCCTGTCTTGTGCCCCTGGACAGGGAAAACGCCTCTGTGATGGTGCCATTTTATCGAATTCTGGCCGTGGGGTCAGTGTACAACAATGCCACCGTGGAGACAAAACACTCCGGCATACCCATGCGTCTCATAATTGATAGGAAAAAAAGCCACTCAAGGGAATCAAACGCCTTCTCCGCGTCCAAAAGCACGGCGGCCGCTGGGGTGGAGGGGTCTATACGGTGAATAACCGAGAATAAAGTTCGCAGATTTAATGAGGTGGATCTGTGTGGTACAAACCCAGACTGCGCAAGAGATATGATGAATTCCATTAAGAGGGCCAGGCGAGTGGCCACTACTTTGGCTAATATTTTATAGTCTGTGTTTAACAGAGAAAGGGGCCTGTAAGAGCCACAAAGGGAAGGGTCTTTCCCGGGTTTCGGGAGCAATATGATCACCGCTTCTCTAAACGTGGGGGGCAGGCAACCCCTCTCCAAAGCCTCCGCATAGACCTCTATCAGTATTGGAGCCAGTTCTTCCTTGTACGCTTTATAAAAATCGGCGGAGAAGCCATCCAAGCCAGGAGCAGCCGAGCCCCGTAAAGCGTCAATAGCCTCTATGACCGAGTCAACCGTTATTAGGAGGGAGAGGAACTCCTGCATGTGTTTTTCCAAGAAGACCAATGCTTATTCATTTAAATAAGCACATTAATCGCGAAGATCAGTGGCGGCGGACGAGGTGTAGAGGTCCGTATAGTATGACAAGAAGGTGTGGCAGACCTCGGGGGTGGTGTGGAGCAGTCTACCATCCGGGGCTGCGATTCCCGTTATGTATTGTGTTTGACGCGGAGGGCGGAGCAGTTGTGCAAGTAACCGTCCGGGCCCGTCTCCCTCCCCGTATTGCCGCGTTGTGTGGTTAAAAACCGCAATTCCCTGTCCGCCTCTTCACGAAACTCCATCAGTAGTGTAAGTCGACGCGTCTCGTTTGCCTCAGTGGGGTTTCGGAGCAAGTCGTCTTCTAACGCTCGTATATCATTCTCAATGCGGGAGAGGGTGGATCTGATGGAGCGCAGAACCCCCACATGCGTAGCTATGCACACACCCCTGATAGTGGCCTTAAATCCCTCCCACAAGGTAGCGTGAGTCTCCACCGACGCTGTATTGAGCTCAAAATAGTCGGTGATGGCAGTCCGGAGTGTTTCGGCGAACACTGTGTCAACGAGGGCCCTTCCGGGGAATCGCCATTGTCGCTCAAATCCGACCGGTCTGGGAATCCCCAAGCGTAATACCACCGGGGAGTGGTCTGACAGTGTACGTGGAAGCGTAGCATGTGATGTAACCCACCCGGCCACCCCAGGGGAGAGCAGCCAGTAATCCAGTCTCGTCCACGTGTTATGGAAGCTGGAATGGTGTGTGTATTCCGGGGCCCCTCCGTGTAGCCTAGCCTCGATGTCAATGAGGGAATAGTGGACACATATGTCAGCTAGGACCGGTCTGGATTGCCTTCTGGTATCTGAAGCGGCTGAAGTCCCATCACGTGAGGGGTCAAGGAGTAAATTAAAATCCCCACCCACTATCAACTGGCCCGTATCCATGGAGAGTAGTTTCGCCTGAAGGTCTTGAAAGAAGGCAGCGGTGTCAGTATTAGGGCCATACACGTTAACCAGGGTAACTGTCTGATGGAATAGAGAGCCTGTTACCACCAAATATCGACCTTCCGGATCCCCTATAGTGGAGTGCAGTATGAAGGGTACTCGTTTGTGTATGATTATGGCCACCCCCCTGGAGTACCTGCTATAATCAGAGAAGAAGCGGTGTGAACCCCAGCTTCTGGGGCGAGGAGCTGGGACCCTGCAGGGCATAAGTGCGTTTCCTGCAGAAACACAATGTCAACGTTATGTCTGCCTAAATAATTAAAGACCTGTCTGCGCTTCCTCGTGTCGTTCAGACCCCTGACATTCCAGGACATCAGTGATATCAGGGATGAGTCAACTTGTGTATCCTGTCTAGCCATCAGTGGAGGAACGTGTGTGTCTTATCTGGAGTGTGTCTAAGTCTAAGGTGACGTACAATGCGATGTGGTTCATGACTGCTATCTGAGTTCGGATTGATACAAAACAAATAAAATCCCCACCCCACCTCCTCCCCCCACCCAGCCTCCAAACAGCCAAGGGAGGCATAACCCAATTAACCATGCAGCGAACTGAGCAAACCACTTCGTTACAGAGTGCAATTTTAAACAGTAGAACAACTGCAACAAAAAAGTAATAGGTAAGTTAACATTGGCATCCGCCATGGGGGGTGGCAACGCCACGCCGGTTGGGGAGTAGACCCCACTGGAAATTCGGAGCATGTGTAACCACAACGAACTGGGTACAAGAGAAATATCCAAAGCTAATCAGAAGCCCAAAGAGACTGGTCACATCCGTCAGCCATTGACTGTCTCAGCAAATAGATCAGCGCTTGACTGCGAGGCGTTTCTGGTTGGAGAAGCCGGAGCTGGGGCATAAGACCGGGCCGGGCTTTTGTCCCGCCCCCTGTAATGTTGGCAGAAGTCTTGGGCTTCAGACGGTGTCTCAAAGATGCGAGGTCTGCCATCAACATCCACCTTGAGTCTAGCGGGATACAACATGCCATATCGAAGGCCGAGGTTGCGGAGTGTAGCCTTAACCCCAGTGAATTTCTTGCGTGCTTCTTGGACAGTGAAGGTGAAATCCGGAAAGAAGGATAAATTGTTGCCTTGCTATATTGCATGTCACCTCTCCGCGGTCCCGAGCCGCCCTGAGGACAGCATCCCAGTCTCTGAAGTTCATAAGGCGGGCAATAATAGGATGTGGTGGGAGACCGGTTCTGGGCCTGGGCCCTAGCGATCTGTGGGCGCGTTCTACCACGAACCCCTGATTGAAGGTGTCGCGACCAAACAGTTCAATCAGCAGCTGTTCAACAAAAGTGTCCATCCGGCCAGTTTGCGTTGTCTCTGCTACGCCTGTGATGCGCACGTTGTTTCTTCTCCCCCAGGCCTCAAGGTCCTCATTTTTAAGGGCGACCTCCTTAAGGATTCTCTCCACCCTCTCCAGTCTCTACAGGGATTTCGTTGCACCATCCTCCGCATCAGATATTCTGGATTCCACTAGGTCCAGTCTTCGGTCGTGCGCCTGAAGTTTGGAGCCCATGTCCGCCATATGGCGCGCCAGCGTGTCGAATCGTCCATCCAGCGCTTTAAAACCGGCCCTCATCTCGGTCATCATGGCAGTCATGAGAGTAGTGGCATCCTCCGGGTCTGCTCCTCCAGCCGCCCCAGGCAGAACGTCCTGTGGAGGGTCAGTGGCGGGGAGGGAAGCCCTCGGAAAGTTAAGCTTGCGCTGATTAGGGTCACGTTTAACCATTGTGTTCGTGCAGCAGGGCCACCGGGTCCAAGCCTCTACGTCTTCCGCAATAACGTGGCAGTAGCAATGTCCCAGGCCCCAGGCAATCGACGGAATCGCACAGCAGCACCTCAGATAGGGCAACGGGTCAGCAGCAGGTTAGTGGCCTTGCACTCAAGGTGACGTTGCGTGGATCCCGGCCCGACCCGAAACCCCAATCAGGGGGCACCAAATGGACAATGGGCGCAACCGCCCGCGCCGCCCAGCAGGCCAGGGCGACCCCGTGGAGGCCCACTCGGGCACCGCAAACGTCCGGCAGGTCAAGCGGGGCGATGGAACTCCCCTCACAGGGGCACAGTTAATCAGGGAGAGGCCAGAAGCACCGCAGCGCCCAAAGCAGGGTGGCGCAGACACCCGTAGCGCCCAGCCCAGCGCCCAGGCCACCCCCACAGCAACCGGCGCCCCGAGCCTCGCCCGCGCTCTCGCCACGGCCAAAATTGAGCTCCCGGCTTCCCCCACCGCACCAGGCCCCAAGGCCCAATTAGGCGCCTAGTGTTCCAGCGCCGCACGTGGGGAGCCGGGTCCCAAAAGGCCAGCCACGGAGCCGAGCCCAATGCCTCGAGAGCTCAGAAATTGCCGCGGCGGGCCCCCGCCGGCCGCCAGCGCGCCCCAGGCGCTGCGCCCCCTACCTCCACTCCACGGCACCGAGGCCTCCCCCTCTGAACCCCGGCCGCTGGTCCCGCCACCGTATCTCCGGGTCCTCTGCCGCTGGTGCCTCCAAAATTTCACCCGTCGGGCTGTGCAGGATGTAGGTCAGGATCGTGGGTTTGGGTGCTGGAAGTATCGCGGGTTACATCATGTATCGGGTGCCGACTCCCCGATCCGGCGGAGCTTCAGTAAGAGGCGGCCATCTTGGTCCCCTCCTCGGCCACGCCCCCTGGATGGGGTCCATTTAATATTTTTTAAGGGAACTCTTCAATGGGGGCACCCCACTCCTTACAAATGTGTTTAGGACAGCAATCACACATGATTTGCCCCATCAACACCAGGAAGATGGTAACGCAGGCCCTCATCACCAGCAGATTGGACTACAGCAATGCACTCTATGCAGGCAACATCAATGAACTCATACAAAGAGCACAGATGATCCAGAACGCAGCTGCCAGACATATATTCAACCTGCCCAAGAGAAACAAGCACCTGAAAGACCACCACTGGTTCCAGGTCCAGAGGAGGTGCCAGTTCTAGTTCTGTACACACGACTATAAAGCACTCCACAACCGAGGACTCACCTACATGAACCACCGACGCTCCAGGAACCTCCGTTCCGTACACCTAACCCTCACATAGGTCCCTTGCATTCGCCATTGCCACGCTGGAGGACATTTCTTCTCCCATCTCGACACCAAAACCTGGCACATCCTACCCCTCCACCTCACCCTCGCTGACGGACTTCAGGAAGGGACTCATGAGACCGGGTTTTCAACTGAGACCTTCAGCAAGTACATGGATACCCTCTTGGGTTACAAGCCACACTTTATAAATACAAACTTGAATGACTGATCATGGCCAAGGCCGATTCTAATTTTTAAGTAGGGAGCCAGGAAGGATCCAACTTGTTATTGTTCTATTTCCCTTCTGGACTCTTCGGTCAATATCTTGGAGAGAGTCCTGTTGGACAGATTAGAGGCTTGGATGGAGAAGAGGATTATTGTCAGATAAGTATGGGTTTAAATATGGCATTGGGACAGTAGAGCGATCTTTAAATCTGTATTTGATAGCAAGTAAATATGTCTATGCAAGATGTGTGATTTACAAAGAATGAGACAAAACAAATTGCACCTATCAGTTCTAGTGACCTTTGTATAGCCCAGCTATAGGTAGTGCAAAGATCTGGAAGATCAATCTTCCAATCTCTCACACAGGAGTCTAACTCCATAATAGTGTTATATGAGAATGAGCAGCACACACAATCTATTGTGTGTAATTTGCATCAGATATGTAGGAGAGTAGGGTCTGCTTCCTATGGTCACCCCCACTTTTTGCTTTGCTTTACTGATTTTCGACTTAGATATGGCTGTGCGCCTGCAGACCCACAGCACAGATGCACTCTCTCTAAATTTATATCATGTACTCTAGGTACATCCCAATTGGGAATTGGTTCACCTTGTCAGCCCCTGTAGAAGTGTACCCTAGCTATTCAGGGCATAGATGTAACCAAGGTCTAGCAGGGGCTGCAGCATGTGTTATGCCACCCCTGGCTGGCCCCTCAAATAAATGAAAGAGGGCTGTGGAATCACCACAACCTGAAAACGGAGCACAGCATTAGTGGACGACGCTAGTCGTCTCAATATTGTTATGTTAAAGTTAATACACTTAACGCACAATAGGCTCAAGGGCACATATATTTAATTGTACCTTTGTTCATCTTATTTTGGGTAACTTCTTTATGTAAAACAATTCATTGTACATTTTCAAAAAAAAAGAATACCAATTGCACTGTAAACTACAGTCAAACTATCAACTGAATCAACTGTACAATTCCATTGATGAATGATTAGCTAATAAGCAATCTTAAATACAAATCCCAATGCATTTCGGGTTCAATAACGCACAAACCCTTCTTCAGGGGATGTAGCAAATGTTCGTAAAGTGCTGACAATATCCAATTGTTCTATCCACAGGAGCCTACAAATTCAATTAGTAACAAAAACACAGATTGGAACCAATATACACATAACCAACCGATTGACGTCTTACATTTGTTAAGAATAGAATTTGCACTCAAAGACAGAAATGAAAAATCTGAAAAAAATCTAAAAAGGGGGAAAAAGAAGAAAAAAGAGAAAGGGATCTCAAGCGTGCCTGTGAAAATGATTCACCTGACTTGAAAACATTTTTGTTAGTGACCCAAGTGAACTTATATTCTGAAAAGAAGTGCAATTTCTTCTAAGAAGTGCGTGTTTAACCTAAAATATTTGTGAGTAGGTGTTTCTTATCAATGGCTGAACCGTCTTACGGCTTGATGAAATGAAAGGGGAATATACACATGTAACGTAGCCAAAGGTACCGCACAAACTATTCTATGGTTGAAGATTCGCTCAACTCATGGGTGAGTCCAAAATGTAGACTTTCGTTGAAAGCCCGCTGTAACAAATGGGAATGGGCCAAGATTATATATGACCTACTTAAAATGCACATAACTTTACCAGATGTCTACATTATAAACGTAAACGCTTACCGGTCACTACGCCCGAGTCAGCTGTGTGTGTGAAGACAAATACTGCAGTGTTGCCGAGCTGACCTCGAAACTCCCTATAAGATATATAATACGGAAAGACTATGTAATACCAAGTATCTGGCATGTTAAGCCATAATGTAATGAGCACAAATGAGCAATATCTCACCCGAATTCGAACGTGCTTCTGAAATGCTAGCCAAATGCACCCGCGTGTGTTCTGATCTTCTGCGTTCGTCGCTGGCTATCCCAGCATGCTCCATTTTTTAAAGACTCAACGTGCCGAATGAGTATCTGACTTTCTGTAGTGTTTATGATTCGAAATGGAGCTCATGTAATTTAACCAGGTTTATATACTTGGAGAATCATGCATTTCTATTTAATCGTTATGCCAAAGAAAAAGAAAAGAAAACCGACAACGTGACATTAAATAAAACCTGAAATGTGATGACGCTATATGTTGTCAACAATGAAACATTATTGTTCCACACTTAAATCTACAGAATGTATGCCTTTGGAAGTAAACTAGTTGCCTATAGGTAGACTGAGGGAAAAGTATATAAGTGTGAATGTTGAAATTGAATCAGCCCTGTATGTTCGACTACCATAGATAACGAAATGTTGTCTCAGAATATATGAAATAGTAAATGAGGTTATATAACCCTATAGACACAGTGAGTGTAATGAGTAAAGCATCAGAGATGTTGTGGCTGTCTGATATCATTGTAAGCAAAAGTGATTTTTTTTTAATTTAAATGAGAAGTGTGCCTTACATTTGAAAAAGAGATGGTAAAAAAGAATGAGATGGATAGATTTTAAAAAAGAGTGCAAATTCTTTACACAGTAATTTGTTAGAGACAAAAAGCATTTCACAAAAAACAAATCATTTCATAATGATCATTCAATCCTGGCGGAGTCACAGTGCCTAAAGTTTTGATCCAATATGTTTCTCTGCGTGCTAGCGCTGTGTTGATGTCAATGCCTGACATGGGACTGATGTGCTCTAATGCAGTGAAACGCAGTTGTGGAATGGTGTGCGATGCCTGCAACCAGTGAGCCGCTAATGGTGAGGTGGTGTTACGATTGCGAATTCTGCTCTTATGCTCCACTATTCTGGTTTTAATTTTGCGGCTAGTTCTCCCTATGTAAACTAAGCCACATGGGCATTTAATTGCGTATATCACTTGATCAGTGTTGCAATCAGACGTATGTCGCAATTTTAACTGTTGCCCTGTATGTGGATGTGTGAACACGTTCCCCAAAATGACGTTACTACATTGTCCACAATTGTGGCACTTGCGCATGCCTTTGTGGATACCTGTGTGTTTCTGTTTTGGTTTCAGCAGTTCACGTAAGTTTCTGGGTCTTGTGTGAGCAAATAGAGGTGGGCCCTTAAAAATGCTTGTGAAGTCTTGTTCTTGATCTATAATTTCCACCTGCTTCTGATGATCCTTTTAATGTGTGATGCTTAAATGGAGTGTTTTAATACAAACACTTCACGTTTCTGCACTTCTCTTGGACAAGGCTTTAACAATTCATCCCTCGGCTTTGAAGCGATTCGTTTTGCTGCTTTCTCAACTATCTCAGAAGGGTAACCCCTTTTCTTGAATCTCATTGATTGTTGTTGAATGAGATTCTCACATTGAATGTTATCAGAAGTGATTCTTTTAATCCTCATGAATTGTGAAAGTGGTAGATGTTGTTTTAATGCCATAGGATGTGCACTGTTGTAGTGTAAGGCGTTGTTTACGTCAGTAGGCTTTCTGTAGACTGATGTAATTAACCCCTGAGATGATTTAGTGATCTCTATATCCAAAAAATGGATTGTCTCTCTCTGTATGTCATATGTGAATTGAATCCTCGGATTTTGAAGATTCAAATCCGCAATGCAATCTTCCAGATCTGTTCTGGATCCTCTCCAGATGACTAAAATGTCATCAATGTATCGTAAAAAGGCTGCAGTTTGTGATTGCCATCGTGGGTTTGTCAAAATATGTGTGTGCTCAAAAAAGGCCATAAATATATTTGCATAGGAAGGGACCCCGGGAAAACCCATGGAGGTCCCAGTGCGTTGTAAATAAAAATTCTCCTTCCAACTGAAATAACTGTGGTATAAAGCAAAATGTAAGAGTTCAAGTAAAAAAGTAGATGGCCCCTCAAATAGACACAACTGGCTGATCACTCAGCTGAGGCAAGGTCGTGTAATCACCCCTTGCTTAGGTGTAGTATTTCTATACCTACTTATATATAGACACATAGTAACCTATAAGTCACTCCTATGGCAGGCCTTAACAATCCTAGAGGCAGAGTGCTTGGTTATGTGTGAGATGCTGCCCTAGCATGAGCTGAGCCTGTCTGCAGCTTTCGGAACCATGTCCTTATAGCTGTTCTATGATATCGCCATACCATATACTCTTAAGTGCATTATAATCCTCGCGGTTAATGCTAACTTTGGTTTGGCTTTATCCAAACATGTCGTGTAAGGTGTCATACACTTTGGAATACTACCCCCTCGCCAATTCTGGCGACAGGGCTAGCATTCCACCCTTCTAGAGGGAGAAGACATGTTGTTGCTGACTATCCCGGTTAAAGTTAACCAGAGCCCCAGCGTCACAAAATGGACGCTGCTGCCACAGACACAAGTCTGACCTCCTGCTGCTGGGAGTTCTTCCAGTCACGGAGGTTTGGACAATAGGTTTCCTGTCTGGGGAGGTGCGAGCACCACCCCAGACAGGACTTTGTGTATTGGGACAGGGAGGGCTGAATAGATTGAGACACTGCCTGGAGCACCCTAGGTGCTCCATGCATACCCCGGTTCAAACCGGTTGCTGGGTCACTCCAGCCCCAGCTCTGGCGCGAAACTGGACAAAGGAAAGGGGGTGTAACCACCCCCCTTCCTGGTCCCACCCATAGGAGGGACCTAGAAAGTAATCCAGCCCCTTTTAGTTGTATAAAGGTACGAGCTGAGTCCTGAGACTTTAGATTAATCCTGAATGGAAACTTGACACGAAACCCTGGGCAACCAGGCACCATCCAGCAAATCAACGGCTTGCTTTGTCGACGTTCCCGCCGGAACCCGAGCACAAAGCCTGACAAGACCCAGACTTCCGGACCTCTCTAACCCTCTCTTCATGACTGCAGCATAGCTGAGATCCGTGGAGGCGTTGAGACACGCGAGACCGGACATCTTGGAAAGCCTGCAACTTGCTAACTGTGCAGCTTCTGAGGCATCCTCGAAGCTGTGCACTGGGGACTGAGAAACCCCGAACCCGAGCTCCACCTGCAACGAAGATCAGCCCTCCACGAGTTCTGCGTGGGGCCCTTCTGCTTGTGTTCTGCTCGACGCGTTGTCCGGTTGCTGGCCCGTTGGCTAGTAGCCTCTGTGACGACAATCCTTGTGAATCACATCGCTGGTCTGGTTGCTCCAGACTGGCCCTTGCTTCCCTGCAACGGTGAAGCACCGCAGAACTTGCCTTTGTTGTATCCTGCGTGGGTTGCCTTTGCCAAGGCTTGTTGACTCCAATCCGGAATTCGACCCCTCCATCTGCGAGAACCTTCGTGGGACAGCTCGTCTCCAGCACCCGGTCGCCGTCGACGCCTCCTGGTCCACGTGGCTGCAAAGACAAGCTTCAAGACAGCACCTGATTGTTCCTCGACGTCGTCTGGTTCCTTCCTGGTTCCACCCGGTCACTGGCTAGTGACCCAGACTCTGTCCCCTCTGCTTTCAGGTCCTCTTCATCTTCGATCCACCCTTGGATCCACCCGGACATCTTCCTCCTGGTCGCCTGCAGCATCTTTCTTCAAGGCTCCATAGGAATCAACGACAAAACCAGACACATCTTCACACCTATGCACCCGCCGTCCGTGGGTGAGGTAACGAGAGTACTTCGGTGCTCCCAAAGGTATTGACTATCCAAGTGTCTAGATTTTTAGTTGTTTCCTCCTAGCTAAACCGGAAGTGTCCTAAATCCTTCTAAATCTAACTTCTAAGTTCCCATTGACTTTGCATTTACTCACGCGTGTGTGTAAAGACACTGCACGCGCCGCCTGTGGGCCTCCTACTTCTAAACTAAGGTTCAGATAGTGTAGCCCCAGCGATTCTCTAGGCCCTAGGCCTTTCCTTTTCTCGTGACGTGGTAATTATACCACTTTCTTAATATATGGTTTGCTTCGCCCCTAGGGCCTAATTGTAAATTGTGCAACTTAACGTATTCTGACTAAGTATCTTGTTATGTGCTTTGGCCTCTGATCTCAAAGAGTTCAGAGGAGTGTGTTAGTAAATAAATACATATATATTATATATATATCCTGTGTGGTGTCCTTTCATTTGGTATTCAAGGGGTTACATATGGTAAAACAGCTGGCTTTACACGCCCTCAAGAGTCTTTTAGCCTAAGACTTTTCTGTCCACGATACCATTGGATAGCTGGTCTATAAGGTTGACATACAAACATCACCATAAGGGTTGTCTGGACTGGTGCAAGGTGTTCACTAGAATAGTGAATATCATATACCAGGCCAACTTCTCACAAGATACAAAACATTTAGTTAAACAGTGCTCAGACTTCATCCATTTCTTTTCTTTAAGAGGTTCCTTTTATTCACATCTTTTTGTTGTTATAAAAGCTTTTCTTCCAATGTAGCCAACACTTTTAGTCTCAAACAAAAGACTTCTTTAGGGCCACAAAATACAGGCAATACATACAAATTAAAATCAACTTTACAAAAAAATCCTTTCCACAAAAAAATCTGTTTCGATCATAAGTTCAGTTGCCTCTTTTAATTACTTGGACACTACATTTAATATGTTTTTAGTATAGGATAATGCAATTATGGCTAGGAATCAACAGTTCATCCCGGCAATTGAATGTGACTTGAACATTCTTACTGTAGTGGACCTTATTATTTACAAGGTAAGTAAGCCATGTCCATTTATTATTTATTTTTTAACTCTCTCTGCGTTCGGGTAAGCTTTGGCGACTGCAGTTTTCAGAATGACACCTAGAAACACCAGCAATCGGAATGGGATCATGGATGATTTTTCCGATTTCAATTCTGCCCCTGAGAGTGAAAGAGCGGTTGACAGGCAAAGGTGGATTTTTTTGCATACAGATACGTGGGACCCCTGACCAACCAAACTTCCAAGTAAGGGAATACCTGGTGCCAGGATCTTCTTAAGAAAGCTGCCACCTGTGCCATGCATTTGGTGAAGAATAGGAACAGAGTGCAGGCCAAATGGGAGAACCTTGAATTGATAGTGGCACCCTGACACCTCGAACTCAGGAAACGTCGATGTTTCATGTGAATGAGGTGTGGATATATGCATCCAAGAGATCGAGAGATGTCATGCAATCCCCTTTGTTGATCAGCAATCAAATTTCCCGCAGAGACCGCATACTGAAACATTGTTTCTTTATATACTTTCAGAGCTGCCAGAGATCCATCCATGACCTGTCTCCATTTCCCCCACTTTTTCCTGATGAGTAAGAAATTTGACTAGAAACCTGTGGCACAGTACTACAATAGAACTTTCTCGATCGCTCCCTTTGAGAGAAGAGATATTGCTTGCTTTAAGAGAGTGGGATGTTGATGTTTTCTCTTGGAAGGCAAATGATGATGATTGGGAGGCTTTTGAATGAATTCCTGGGTATGACCATGATAGGTGTCACCCTGCTGTGAATAGGGGTGATATCAGTAGGACCGAAAACGAGGCATTTGACCATAATGCCCTCTTCCTCTACCTCGTCAAAAGGACAGATACTTCCTTTGTTTGAGCATTCCTAGGGAATGCACAATATCTATACTGGCCATAATGGTTGCTTTCAGCCAGCGCTGCTGGAGAACTACCGCGCACCTGCCATCTGCCCAAATGCGGTGGAGATGATTTCCATGGCAGTGACTATAATTTCAGTCAACGCTCTAATTCCTTCCTGCAAGATGTCCTTCACCCCCTTTTTGTCATATGGTAGGAACTTCAATAAGAAAACAAGTTACTTACCTGTAACTTTGGTTCCCCAGTATTGTTAACTTTCATAGATTCCCATGCTTTTGTATCATTCCCCGTCGTCGGAATGGGAGTCTCAGTAACAAAAATAACATAGCAGTAGGTACAAAAGAGAAAGAAAAAGGCCTAGGCCTCATTCTCTTTTGTAGCATATCCGCCTCTTTTTGTAAAAGAGACCAAACTTAGGCATCAGCCAATCAGAAGAGCCTCACCCCATAGAACCCTCCTGAAGGAACCTCAGAGCCTCAGATTTTCGTAGCCATTGTGTAACAGTCCCCATATCTGCTGAAGGCTGAGCTTTCCCCAGGGAGGTGGGTGGGCGCATGGGAATCTATGAAAGTTACCAATACTGGGGAACCAAAGTTACAGGTAAGTAACTTGTTTTCTTGCCCCAGTATTGGAACTTTCATAGATTCCCATGCTTTTGTATCAGAGTAGCAAGCAGTTAGCAATAAAAAACACATTTTGCGTCATAAAACATTGCAATAGTCAACATGACAAAGATACAAAATGTGCAAAATAACGAAAGGTGGGATAGAAAGGAAAAGCTCACCAATTATTGGAATAGGTTCCTCAGGACAGCCTGGCCCACTGCCGCATCCTCTTGCTGCAAGGATTCCAAGCAGTAATGCTTAGTAAAGGTGTGGATGCTGTTCCAGGTAGCAGCTCTGCAAATATCTTTACCTGCACCCCCGCGAAGAGGGCTGTCGAAGATGCCACTGATCTTGTGGAATGTGCCCGAACCCTGCCAGTCAGCGGTTTACCAGCTGCAGTATGGCAATGCAGAATGGCACTTGTAATCCATCTTGCAATCCCCTGTTTTGACAGCGGGAGACCCTTGCTTAGACCACCAAAGGCAACAAACAACTGAGAGGATTTCCGAAATCCCTTGGTACGATCCAAATAGAATTTTAAAAATCGTTGAACGTCCAGAGAATGTAGCGACTTCTCCGCTGGTGTAGCCGGGTGAGGAAAGAACGCCTTCAGAATAACCGGCTCGTTCAAGTGAAAGTCCGAGGGCACCTTGGGTATGAACCTTGGATTAGTTCTCAAAATAACTGTGTTTCTTTTAAATTGCAGGAAAGGTTCTTGGATTGTGAGAGCCTGCAATTCTCCAATACGTCTTGCCGATGTGAGAGCAAGAAGGAGAGCCAATTTCCATGAAAGGAACTTCATGTCTGAACGATGAATTGGTTCAAATGGGCTTTTCATGAGTTGAGTGAGGACTAGATTTAGGTGCCAGGTAGGAGGCGGAGGCCTCACTGGTGGATAGACCCGGAACAAGCCTTTTAAAAATTGTTTCACAATTCTGGAAGACCACAACGAAGGACCTGACTCCGACCGTCTGTATCTTGAAATGACTGCCAAAAGAACCTTAATAGAAGAACGGGCAAGCCCCGACTTAGCCAGGGACAAGAGATAAGGTAGAAGCTGATGAGGCTTTGACGTAAAGGGGTCAACTTCCTGTCTCCTGCACCAAAATCTCTTCCATTTTAAGCGGTGTGTCCTGTTTGTGGAAGGAGCTCTCGCTTGGGAGAGGACTTCCTTAATTTCGTTTGATATGGGGAGATTAATAAATTCTCGCTGCTCAGGAGCCATGCTGTCAGGTGTAACAACTGTGGATCTGGATGCCAAACCTGTCCTTCGGACATTGTGAGCAGATCTGGAATAGCCCTCAAGAGAAGAGGAGGAGCTAGCGATAGCAGATGGAGCTCCGTGTACCAGAACTGTCTCGGCCAAGCAGGGGCTATTAGGATCATCCTGCATGGTTCCACTTTGATCTTCATGATCAATCTCTGGATCAGTGGAATGGGGGGAAAGGTGTAGACAAATGTTCTCGACCAGGCTATCGAAAGCGCATTTCCCAATGATCCTTGTTGGTGATGTCTGCTTGCATAAGACCGGCATTTCTTGCTGGTCTGTGTGGCAAAGAGATCTATTGTTGGTCTGCCCCACTGGTAAAATACCTCTTCCAGAACCCGCTGGTTCAGCTCTAACTCGTGACTGGCCGAGGATAACCTGCTCAATCTGTGGGCACTTTCGTTTAGAACTCCTGGCAAGTGTTCTGCCTGCAGCGACATTCCATGAAGGATCGCCCATTCCCAGATCTCCTGGGCTTCCTGCGACATTGGGAGAGATCTGGTTCCTCCCTCCTTGTTCACATAATGCATGGCCGTGGTGTTGTCCCTCCTGATGAGCACTTGTGAATCTTTCAGGCGAGGGAGAAAGGCTTTCAGAGCCAGTTTTATTGCCCTTAGCTCCAAGAGATTGATGTGGAGCTGACGATCGTGAGGAGACCAATGGCCACTGACATGCAGGTCTTGCATCACCGCTCCCCAGCCCTCCAAGGACGCATCCGTTGTCACCACCGGAGGAGACGGATCGCTGACGAAGGATAGACCATGGAAAGGTTTTTCTGGTCTGTCCACCACCGGGCCGCTCTTTTCATTGACGGAGTGATGTTTATTTTGTCGTCGAAATACCAGTGAACTTGTGTCCACTGGATGTCCAGCTGTTCTTGGAGAGGCGCATGCGCAGTTTGCAGTGAGGTATCAGGGGCATACATGATGACATTACCCCCAGCAGAGACTTGTAGCGGCGTACTGAAAGACACCTTCTTCTTTGTATGTCCAGAGACATGGACTGCAGTTTCTCTCGTCTTTCTAGAGTTGGAAAAGCCTTTGAGAGTTTTGAGTTCAGGATTGCTCCCAGGAAACGTGCTTCCCTGGATGGAATCAGAGACGTGAGACCCAGATCTTGAAACAGGTTTGTACAAGCCTGAACCGCGTCCTGTGCAGCTCTCCTGGACGGGGCCTTCAGCAACCAGTCGTCCAGGTAAGGAAAGACTTGAAAATGATTCCTCCGCAGGAAAGCCGCTACTGGCGCCAGCACCTTGGTGAAAATCCTCGGGGCTGAGCGAAGACCAAAGGGTAAAACCCTGAATTGAAAATGGCTCTTGGCTACTGTAAAGCGTAGGAACCTTCTGTGCGCTGGGTGAATCGGTACATGAAAGTACGCATCTTCGAGATCGAGCGTGGCCATGAAATCCCCGGATTGATGAGCCGCAGGATGTCTTGAAGAGAGACCATCCGGAAAGACAGGGAGATGAGATAGGTGTTGAGCTCCCTGAGATCTAAAATGGGGCGCCATTTCTCTAGCGTCTTCCTTACCAGGAAGAACCTGGAATAGAATCCTTGTCGGTCGGCAGGAACTGGCTCTATTGCCCCTTTCAGGAGCATCTGATGTGCTTCGAGCCGCAGAAGACGCAGGTGTTTCGATGGAATGGCTGCAGGGGCTTTGGATGTGAGTGAATTCTAAGGTATGGCCCTTTCGAATGATGTTGAGCACCCAACAGTCCGATGTTATCCTGGACCAATTGTGAAGGTACTGGGATACCCTGCCTCCAACTGAGGACTTCCTGGAGGAGGGCACAGTAGGAAGACCCAGGAGGCCGCTATTGACGTTTGGAGGTATCACGTCCCCGTTGAGCCTGTTTCCCCTTGTTGTAAGGCCTGGAGTAATTGGAGGATTGGCCCTGCCTTTGTTGATAAGGCTGACGGTATTGCTGTGATCCTGAGCCATAGGATGAATATCGCTGTTGCTGATAGGATCCTCTATAGTTCGTACCTCTGCCTCTGGATCCTTTAAAAGGCGCCTAGCGGTACTGAAGCGTACCCAAAGATCTTGCGGTCTCCGTGTCTTTTTTGATGTCTTGGAGAGTGTCGTCAATTAGCTTTCCGAATAGTGCTTACCCATCAAAAAGAAGATCTAGGACCTTATTCTGTATCTCAGGTCGAAACCAGGTCGCCTTCAGCCACCCCTGGCGACGGAGAACTGCAGCCCCAGCTAACGAGCGAAACGCCGTCGTAGCAATGTCCATGGCGCAGTCAATGATCTCCATCGAGGTCGCCTCCCCCTCTTGTAAGATCTTTTTTGCCCCGGATTTAGATTCTGGAGGAAGCTTATCCAGGAACGGAGCGACATCACACCAAAGTTGGCGGTCATATCTGCCCAATATTGCCAGGGCATTGGCAGCTCGAACCAGAAAACTCGCCATCGACGAGAATCTCTTACCAGCATTATCCAATCTCCGTCCGTCCTTGTCTGGAGGAGTTGTCAAGGGAGCAGAGGGGTTGCGGGATTTCCTCTGCGCCGCTTGCGAGATAACGGAGTCCGGTCTTGGGTGGCCTGTTAAGGCCGCTGGTCCATCGTCAGGTGCTTTGTACTTTTTATCAAGACGCGGTAGCACAGGGACCACCGTCGCTGGGTTCTTCATAGCCTTAAGGCCTTCATTCCACAGATGCTGCACTATTGGTATGGATCTTGTCATCTTCCTGTAAGGTTCCTTGAAATCATACAAGAAACACTCAGTGGCCACAGCAGGCATTGCCAACTTAAATCTGCCAGCTGCTCTTTCCATTAACTGATGAAAGCCGCCTATATCCGCCGGAGGGGAATCCACTGTGTCCGGACATGGAGATGGAGGGTCACCATCGTCTGAATCATGATCCTCATCCGAGGAATAATCATGGGTGTCTACTGGTCTGGAAGGCTCTTCTAGCATTGGTGTCTGTGGTGGAGGAGACAACTGCGCTGGTACCTCAGGAACAGTTGTTGAGGTAGATGCCGTGACAGGAACCATTGGAGCCTGAGACTTTGCTGCTCTAGATTTGTAATCCTGAAGCATCAGGTGTAGGTCTTGTATGAAAGAAGAAGGAACTGAAACCATGCCCTGATCCGAAGATTGATGTGGTTGGGCAGAATGAGGTTGAGGATGATAATCATCCTCTTGGTCATACCCTCCTTCTGAATCCGTCTCCTGGCACTTTACCAGAAGTTGAGAGGGACTATCAGCATAGTCATATGAGTCCTGATCCTCTTCCTCTGACTCATCCTCATTCAACAATAGTGATGGCGGCAAGGGGGTTACCCTTGTTGGAGAAGTCATGTCCGGCGTAATTCTGGTCATTGTGATAGGGATTCTCTTTTCGGATGCCAAAATCGTCGACGGGACCTGAAAACACCACTGTCGTCAGCTTCGTCGACGGAATATGCTTCGTCGACAGACACTTGACGACAAGATAGGTGTCGTCATCGCTGCCGTCGACGAGACTGTCGACATCCCCGCCGTCGACGTTGTGAATGTTGTCATCGTCGAGGCTCTCGCCGACTACACCGTCGTCGTCACCACCGTCGACTAACTTCTCATTGACGACTCCTTCGTCGACGTCATCATCGTCGTTGTTGTCGTCGTCGTCTGCATCCTCGTCGACGACTCCTTCGTCGACGATGTTGTAGCCGTTGTCGACGATCCCGTCGTCGTCGACGAGCCTCCGTCGACGACGACTTGGAACTCCTGTCAGACCTTCCCGAAGCTGGGGAAGAGGGTTTTCTGAAGGCTGGATCAGTCTTCAAACCCTTTGAAGGCTTTGATGGTCCCACCCTCTCCTTTTCACCACGGTGAGGAGATTCGTCTGGATCTTGGCTCTCAGACTCTCTGGGGGTCTTTTTTGAGGCCTTGGAAGAATGTTCCACAGAAGGAGAAGGGGAACCCCTACCCCTCTTGACTGACCTTCTTGATGAAGTCTTAGACGCAGAGTCCTCACTGTCACTGGAGACAGTATCCTTCCTGGACTTCAATTTGTGGAGCAATCTCAGAAGCCTACCCTCACGGTCCCGGAGGGTCTTGGTTGAAAAGGTGCGACAGATCTAACAGTCCGCAGCCTTGTGGTCAGGATAGAGGCAGTCTTTATGCTTATCCTCAATGAACAGCCTTTTCTTACCACAGGTGGAACATGGCTTGAAAAGGGCCTTCTCCTTGCCAGACATCCTGGAAGGAACAGCTAACAATCTGAAGAGAATCTGAAAAGAATCTGAAGAAAAAACCTTGAAGAAACTTCCTGAAGAGTAGAAGTTGAGCAGAGCTCAAAGGAGATTCCCTAGCACAACGTGCAGTAGAAAATCTTAGGCTCTGAGGTTCCTTCAGGAGGGTTCTATGGGGTGAGGCTCTTCTGATTGGCTGATGCCTAAGTTTGGTCTCTTTTACAAAAAGAGGCGGATATGCTACAAAAGGGAATGAGGCCTAGGCCTTTTTCTTTCTCTTTTGTACCTACTGCTATGTTATTTTTGTTACCGAGGCTCCCATTCCGACGACGGGGAATGATACAAAAGCATGGGAATCTATGAAAGTTCCAATACTGGGGCAAAGCGGATAGATCATACCACATTGGATGGTCGTAGCAACCCAGAATAGCCAGCACATTTGAAGCTCTGATGGACATAGCTGCCATTGCTGCAAAACACATTAAGATGTGATCAAGTCACCTTCCTTCCTTATCCAGTCGTGCTGAACAAGGTGCAGAGGATTTCTGGAGCGTCGCTGGGCAGCTTGCATGACCACAGAATCTGGTCGCAAACGACCTATAAACCAGGTTGGTGAAGAATCCAGAGATTGTATTTCCAGGGAATAATGGTAGTGACTGATGCTGGGGACTTTATAAGCTTAAGACCCTCTTCCGAAATATGGTTGACGATGGGAATTGAGCAGGAGAATTTTCAGGCAGAGTCCTTGACATCATATAAGAAGCAGTCCTTCTGCTTTACTGGTAGAGGCAGGTAAAATCTTTTTGAGGCTCGTTGCAGCAGTTCGTGAAAACCTCCGATATTCTCTGGAAGAGAACTTGCTGGAGATGGGTATTGTGATGAAGGGGCAATGTAATCATCCCATTCCCGACATGATGCAGTTGTATCTTGAGGCAATTCTCCCTCCGCAGGCTGGCCATCAGCGTCGCCATCTATGTAGTCATTTCTGATGGCAACAGGTGGTGACTCTGGCCTATACTCTTATGTGTGAACAGAGCTTGAGGCAAAGGTGTTGTGCCGGGTTGCTCTGTGTGACCCAGAGTGGGTGGTTTTGTCATTTTCTTTTGGGAAGAGCTTATAATAATCGTTGCATGGCTTGATCTACAGCCGAACACTCAATGGATAGCCAACCCCTACAGTGCATGTCCGGTAGCTAAACACAGCAAGGACTGCCTTCAGGGTTTGGCCTGGCTTTGCATCCAAGCCTCAGTAGGCAAACCAACCCACCTCTAATCACCGCCTATGGCCATGTGCAGCAAAGGTTGGGCGCAGGACCTAAACTATTGCCAGGCCATGCACCCATCCATCACGAGGACGCCAATTTCCAAATCATGGAAACTTCGGCTGTGTACAGCATGGGCTGCAGCATGGACTGTCAGCCAGGACCTTCACTGAAATGTTTGTGTGCAGCCGATCACGGCTGAACATGCAACCCTGTCAAGCATCACGCATCAAGGATTAAAGTAACGCACTTCGGTGCTTGCACCTGTATCTTCGCACTAAAAATGCATTGGTCACGTGATTAAACCTCTTGTGTGCCTGACACGGTTGGAGGCTTTCAGAACGCTGTTGTATATTTATTACTGGCACGAGAAGCTTGCGCCTTGCTTGATTATAGGAGTAATGACATAAGCAGCAACCCCTGCCAAACTACCGTAACAAAATAAAGAGACATGTTTGGCTAAAATTACTCCTGTCCTAAACCAGCAATGTTCTTGGTCAGCGCAGTGCTTTTTTTTTAAAGAATAATATCCAGTAAAGAATATCAAACATTCATTACCAAGAGGCAAGCATTCTTTCACAAATTAATAATATTGGGGCAAATAAGTTATATGTATGGACTATATGATTCCAAATAAATAATGTAAATAAGTAATGCTCTATCCAAATGTGTGCCTCATGTAATATTAGGTGTCAACTGAGAAAGGACACAAGAAAAAGGAACGCAAGAAGGTATGAGAGAGTGATGAGAGAGGCGAAGAGAAAGGAGAGGAATTGCGGTTAAGAAAGCTAATCAGGGAGATGACAGCGGTGGAGGAGAGAGAAGGGGGAATAAACAAAGGTAATCGGTGAGAGGATAAGAGATTCCAAGGAAGGTGAAAAGGAGGAGAGTGAAACTCAAGGAGAGAGGGAAAAACAAAAGGAGCATGGAGACTGATAAATAAAAGGAGGATAGCACAGTGACCATGACGAGTAAAGAAGTTAGAGTTAGAGAGAAATACGAAAAAATAGAGACTGGTGCTTTCCTCCAGTTTCTAGTGGAGATGCTCAAGGGGGGGGGATAAAGGTGGTACCCACTAAATTTCTTTCAACTAAGGGATTGCATAGTAGATATGGGTGCAAAAGATGGATTGTCCTCTAGTTTTGGTATTTCGTCCAGAGGCTTGAATTTTTCCCTCGAGGTTCAGCTCTAAATCAGGCCTTAGTCTGCCAATCTACCAGGGCAAAACAAGCCCCTTTACTTCCATGGCTCACCTTTGAAAACCTGTGGAGTTTAAAGTGCTCATGAGGCAGACACCGAACCACTTGAAGTACATGGAGAATGCTGCACATCTGCAAATACCAGGGCCCATTACAGCAGTTAGTCCTTTACTGTGGATGAGCATGTATATTTTAGAAGGATGGGACTGTCACTCACAACCCTGGCCCAAAGTCTGTACCTAGCACATGGGTACACAGCAGGAAGAAGATTTGGTACTATAGCTGTTATGTGCCTGGTGCATGATAAAGGGTATTAGTTAGTTACCTGGCATAGGCACGTAAGAAGCGTTGCATATTTTCTAAGGTGGTTTCTAGACAATTGTAGTCATCTAAGAACTGCCTTAGAAAAACGTAACTACTTTATTCTACTCACAATAAAGTGTCACTCTTGACACATTGAAGGGTCACTCATAAGTACCCAGAAAACATGAACAGGTCATACACAAACAAGCTAATTGAAAACATGACAACTATGCACATGAATTTCAGCTCTGCACAGTGGGTTAGTTACAGGCCCTACACCCAACACTTTGCTGGCAGAAATTGCGAATGGCCTTGGGACATGCCAGCAGGAAGTGGCGCCCTGTGTCCATTCCACCCCAGAGAGTAAAATGCTGTCAGATACAGCGATAAGCGTGGGTCCCTATTTTTAAAATGCATTTATGATTCACAGCTTCTAATGCACTAACATTAATGTCATCAGTTTTTTTGCTTTAATCTTTTCTTAAAAGAAATGCTTTATTTCTTACAAACTTCTCTTTTAAACTGCAAACATTTTTTTGGGAAATAAAGACGTCTTTGTGATTTTTGTGAGAAGTTGAGTTCACATTTCAATTTGGTTTCTTTCACAACAAAATGTTATTGATTTTATAGATCAGGTAAGCAAAACCGCAGACCTCCACAGTCAGGGGAGTCCTGCCACAGTGTTAAGTATACAGAAGCAAAATGCAAGCCCAATCAGAAACAACCCCACCCAACCCCCCCCCCCCCAACTACCCAACACTCCCAGACGCAATTTGGTTTCTTTCGATTTTGCCCCCCTGAACAAATGGCTGAAAGTAATATAAAAACGCTGTAGGACAGCCAGCGTTGGACACGTTGTAGGGCTTTTTCATTTTTTTTATTTTTAGTTATGCTGCACTGAAGCTAGCGCTGCTATAGAATAAAGCTAAAATCGTTACAAAAGAACCTAAAAGCTATCTGACTGCTTGTTTAGTAGTAAAACATAGCAATCCTTTGTGTTCAGTGTGTTTCCTAGACCCTTTGGCTCCTGTGTTCCAAATGCAACAATTGCACCCAAGGTAATACATAGCCTAAAGCATCACTGTAATAAAAGCTGTAACCTATTGGAATTTTCTAGCTTACCACATGGCATTCCACAGCAAAGCCAATAGGTCTCACCTATGCAATATCTATTGGCTTAGTCATTTTTTTTTTCATACCGAATGCTCAGACATCTACAGAGTTCTTTTAGCCACGAAGAAGACACCTGTAGATGTCTGGCCTTTCAGTATCCTGAGTCCCGGATTTTGGTCATGAAACATTCTGAAAGGGCTTCCTAAAAAGTTGCCTTATCGTTTATGTCTCTTGAGTTAGAATCAAAACAGTGTCTGCGCAACGGTAGACTCCTTATTTCCAAGGATTGGAACTTGTAATTTAAATCAGCTTTTAGAGTAAACAATCAGATGTCTCATTTCAATTTTATTGGTAGTTAGGATTCATGGTTCCTGCCCCTATCAGAGGACGAGACATCCATTTGGAGTATCATGGTACTGCAAAGCACATGATTTTTAGGAACTTTAATATGAAAACAAACTCGTGGATGTTGTTTGAGGAAAGGCCTAACAGAAGAACAACAAATGAGACATGTGTAGCTTGTTTTTCCATTTGAGCACTTTTTTCAGCATTTAAGGTTTGCGTTACTAATTTTTGGTACACAGCTTTTGCTTTTCTGAGAAAAGCAAATACAAAACAGGCACTGACAAAGCCAATAGGTCTTGCCCATGTGGTATTTATTGACTTTGCTAATGTTTTTTAGCTATGAAATGGCTGAAAGCAAAGTAAAAAAAAGCTGTATGACCCAGCCAGTGTTGCCAGACAGTAGTTGTTTTTAATTTTCATTTTCAGTTATGCTGCACCGAAGCTCGCTCTGCTATATAATATGGTTAAAAAACATTGACAAAGTCAATAGCTATTGCATAGGTGAGACCCATTGGCTTTGCCAATGCTTGGCGTGCCACTGCTCCTGCTGCACCATTCAAATATTGACCCTAGGGCCTGCTAGACAACTCTACTTGTGACTGCTTGCCTAGTAGCAAAATATACAATATTTTGTTTTCAGTAGGCTTCCTAGTCTTTTCGACTCCTGCCACTACACCTGCCACACTACTCAAATCATGCCTTAGTGGCTGCAAGGTAACTACACCTATGTCTGCTCATTAAGTAGTAAAATATAGCACTAATCAGTGTTCAGTGAGTTTTTAGCCCCGGTACATTTGCAGACGGAATACATAATTATTTTATAGCTAAACAAACACAAACCCTTTCGTAAAAAGTGCCTTTAAACGTATTCGACTCTCTAAAACGGGGTGCCACAGATGTCAAAAATAAAGCATCAACTTGATGATCAAGCATTGTTAAATTGTGTTCCAATGTGTCTGGCTCTTCCCTGTGAGAAGATTGTATTATGTGCTTGACAGTGAATAGGTCATAAACCGTGAACATTGCCCAGGATCGCCATATGTTAGGATGTCTCTGACTGAGATGCAGCTTTGTACTTTGTTCCTTAAAAAATCAATTTACAAATTAAATGGACTCAAAAAAGAAGAATTTTGCAAAAAAACTTGCAAATGTTTTGTGCAGCTGAAAAATAAGATACCTTTTGAGATGGCTATGTCTAAAATATTTTTTTTAAAGGGCACAAGCAGGCTTGATGGAGAAAGTATGCTGCATTCCTCTTTCCTATAAACACACTCACTTTGAAGTCAGCCGAAAGCAAAATAAAAACCCGGCCCACACGAAAACACCGCTTGACATTTGACCTCGGTCTTTGAATGGCCAGCAAATGTGTCGAGATATTAGAACAAGATTTAAAGGCCTATTTATTACAGAAAACAAGTCTGTGGAAGAATACTGTTAACACTGCTTTAGCATGGGGAGGTACGAATTCAAGCTGCACAGTCTAAAGCAAATAAAGCCAGCATATGGGAAGCCACAAAATGTGAGTTACAAGCCACAAAGCCAATAGCAAGCCACGGGCAAAATGCATTCCCAGATCAACTTTCTGAAAGTTCCCTAGATGTCTGGTAGGCGGTGACCTAAACAGGTACATTGAACCCTGCGATTCTTTTTTTTTTTAAAGTTGTGTTTGGTACAAAAATGAATTACATTTTATTGTTCAAAGTTAGTGTAATGCAAGTACAACTGAAATATCATAGGTGTAGTGTTACATTTAAACTTTTCCACATTTTAAACCTGTTGGGTTTCACGGAATCGGTATCACCAAACTATGGCCTGCTAGTCGAAACTATGACTGTTTTTCACGCATTGTGCATGAGAACTCGAGAGTTGTTGAGGTTTCTCATGATTAGAGATGGTCCAACATGCCACTCCACAGCGACCTCCCAGCCTGTATACTGTTCTAGAATAATATTACATCACAAATGGTATAAAGGGCAGGGGGAGACAGAGACAGGGGTTGTTCTGGCAAAGAGATAGAGGGATAAGTTACTTACCTGCAATCCTAGTTCTCTTCCAGGGATATCCTCATCAAAGTCAAAAGCACTGAATATTCCGTCCTATGCACGGGGAACCCAGAAAACTATAAAAAAAAGTATTTATGAAAACATACATATATATGTGATCAAGGGCTCCGTGTAGCCCGAAACTAGCACCAAATAAAGAACTGAAGCACATATTTAAGTGCAGTCCGTTCTGTTTTCCTTATCAAAGCATCAAAAGGAAAAGGTTTATTTTGATTGGAAGCTTGATGGAGAACTTGTCCCGTTTCGTTGATAACGTTTTGTTTCCATTGGTGATCAAGCTAAAATCGTACATAAGGGATACGAAAGACTTCCTGACTAAAATCCAGGAATTACAATGGGACTCTGGATACCTACTAATGGTTTTAGACATCACAAGTCTATACACTTGTATAGATCACAAGCAGGGTCTCGAAGCAGTCGCATATGCCTTAAAACAACGCCAATTGAAATATGCGCGCCACAACGAAATGATTTTAGAGTTCATTGAATTCTGTCTGTCTAACAACATTTTTCTCTTTGAGGACCAGCTGTATATACAAACCTCAGGGACGGCGATGGGTACCTGCTTCGCTCCCAGCTACGCGAACTTGTTCGTGGGCTGGTGGGAGGAGCGGGTGCCCAGGAGCTGCACAGTTGGCACAGACACAGGACAGGTCAAATGCTGGTATCGTTATATTGACGATTTGTTTATTGTGTGGGATGGAGGGATGGAAACGGCAGCAGAATTCATAAAGATCCTTAACACCAACGGCCTCAATTTGCACTTCTCAGGTTCAGTGAGCCCGGTGGCAGCGGAGTATCTGGACCTGAGAGTGTACATTGAAGATAACCTCCTACAGACTACTCTGTACAGAAAAGCAACTGCTGGTAACTCCACACTTTTCGCCAGCAGCAGCCATCCCACCCCACTAAAGAATAGCATTCCCTACGGAGAATTGCTTAGAATCCGCAGGAATTGTTCCAAAGATTCTGACTTCGAGGCGGCTGCCTCGGAGTGCCTAGCGAGATTTTCAATGAGGGGCTATGGCAATACCTTATTGAAAAAGACCCTGAATAAGGTAAGGAGGATACAGAGAAATACTTTATTGGTCACAGCTGATCCTAACGTGACGAGGAATAGAGACACCAACAAAGAGAGTGGAAAATTCTGACTAATCACTCCGTATTCCAGGGGAGCGAAAGATCTGAAGGCTATGCTTAACAAGAACTGGCATATACTGAAGACTGACAGTATATTAAAGGATGACTTACCCGTACATCCTTTAATTACGTTCAGTAGGGCAAGGTCATTAAATGACATGTTAGTCTTGAGTCATCTAGACAAACTTCCTCCTAAAACCAACTCTTTAAAACAGATGGCTGGTTTCTTTCGTTGCGGTCACTGCAAGGCCTGCAGTGGCAGCAAACGTGTACTGTCATACATCATTCCAGACACCGGCAAGAAAGTGCAAATCAAGCACTTCATCACATGCAGTACACAGTTTGTAGTTTACTGCCTAGTCTGCCCGTGTGGCCTTAGCTACATCGGCAGTACTATAAAGGAACTCAAACTGAGGATTCTTGAACACCAGCGAGCAATCGAAAAAGTAGATATTACATACCCGGTTGCTCGGCATTTTGCTGAGGAACATGACAAAGATCGCACTAAACTGCGATTCTTTGGATTGGACATTGTCCCACCAAATGCAAGAGGAGGCGACCGCTTAAGGAGACTCCGTAGACTCGAGTCCAGATATATCGTAGACCTTTCGGCTAAACATCCGGGAGGGATGAACAGCGGTGAGGAGCTTTCATGTCATTTGGGGAAATAGAACTATGGCCTGCAGTAGGACTAATGATAAGCACCCTCTGTCCATTACCAGTTGGAAGACCATCTGTACATCTTGTAAAATGTATATTTTGTATATTTTGTGGATAGTGTAAATACTGTATCTGAATAACACCAAAAGAAATCCCGAAATATCAACTCTCCTTGCTGGAATGATATAGATATTAAATTAACTGTATTAACTGCATTCCTTGTAGAAGACCACTAGACTGCGCTTTACCCGTTCCGCCGGAACGTTAGTTCAAAGTAAGGACGTAACTATGTAGATATGTATATATTCAATATATGGAAATATGTATGTACGGAGTGTGATTGGTTCAAATTGGAACCTGATAGGACAGAGAAGTAGGTTTTCCTTCTCACTTTGTTTCTTCTGCTGCTCCCCATCATGGGTCTTGAATAACCAGAGTAATGAGTAATGAACAGCAGCACAAGGATGATTTGACCACACTGGATACATCGTACTTACATATGTAACTTTTTCCCTTACGTCCCTGTATTTTGAACGTTCTCTCTGTATGTTTGAGACAAGAGTTATTGTTATTATTTTTTGCACTGTTTTTTCTGTAAATATGACATTTACTTTTCAACATAGGACATTAGCCGATCCACGGCTTTATTTTCAACTCACCTTAGCACTTAGGGATGAATTGTAACGGATCCAACATTTGGATATACACCCTTCCACTATGGCGCCCATAGAGGCACAAAGGGTTACAGTCCTATGTTTATGTCAACTTTTGCAGACTTCTGTATTTGTATGGGATGTTTTGTAAGTAACGAGTGACACACTGACGAAGGCTAACGCCGAAACGCGTCTGTGCTTTTTTGTTCCTGAATAAATAACTTGGACACCTCTTGGTTTGTGAGTGCTGCCTCTTTGAGCTACATACGAAGAGTTTGAGCGTCATATATATATATATATATATATATATATATATATATATGCAAGAAATGTCCACTCGTGGTGAAAGAAGACGCAGGGACACGGCGGGGCTTTTCAGGAGCTGTTTACTTAGAAACACTAGGCATGACGTGTTTCGGCGGAAGCCTTTTTCAAATGCCACGGGTGCTGCGTTTTCCTGATTTCACTGCTGCTGGTTTCCTGCTCCTAAAGTAAGGCAGGTCGCACCTGAACCCTGTTCAATTGGAGTCCATTCAGCCATATTGTTGAGGTTAAAACTGCAATTCCCAGCATGCAGTTGGTGCAGAATTTGTTGCTGGGATATGTGCCGAATGTCTCTGTCAGCTTAATAGTGGTTTGCTTAAAGTAAGCAGCTGACTTCAGGGGTGCAGGCTGAAATCCGTAGCGCTGTGCAGGGCAGTAAGCAGCTCCTGTGCCCTCACTCCCAACCACACAGTCTCGGCGATTTACAGACTCCGGGATGGCGTTTCAGGTAGCGGAATCTCTCCATAAAGTATGGACTGCCAGTCGGCAGCAAAGCTTCTGCGTCGTCGGGAAGGGTGGCAGTTCAGGATAATGCCAATGACCCCTGAACAATTCTGGAAGGGTCCCCACTGCATGCCATTGGCTGCACGCCAAATATGCAAGAAATGTCCACTCGTGGTGAAAGGAGATGCAGGGACACGGCGGGGCTTTTCAGGAGCTGTTTACTTAGAAACACTAGGCATGACGCGTTTCGGCGGAAGCCTTTTTCAAATGCCACGGGTGCTGCGTTTTCCTGATTTCACTGCTGCTGGTTTCCTGCTCCTAAAGTAAGGCAGGTCGCACCTGAACCCTGTTCAATTGGAGTCCATTCAGCCATATTGTTGAGGTTAAAACTGCAATTCCCAGCATGCAGTTGGTGCAGAATTTGTTGCTGGGATATGTGCTGAATGTCTGTCAGCTTAATAGTTGTTTGCTTAAAGTAAGCAGCTGACTTGAGGGGTGCAGGCTGAAATCCGTAGCGCTGTGCAGGGCAGTAAGCAGCTCCTGTGCCCTCACTCCCAACCACACAGTCTCGGCGATTTACAGCCTCCGGGATGGCGCTTCAAGTAGCGGAATCTCTCCATAAAGTATGGACTGCCAGTCGGCAGCAAAGCTTCTGCGTCGTCGGGAGGGTGGCAGTTCAGGATAATGCCAATGACCCCTGAACAATTCTGGAAGGGTCCCCACTGCATGCCATATATACACACACACACACACACACACATATATATATATAATTTTTGAGATTTTCCTTGAACCATATCTTTGTGCCCCGACCCTCGGGTCCCCGTAAAGAACAACTGACCTAACCATCACTCCTGAGGCATGATGGGAAGCTGGGGGTCATGGCTGCCTTGAAGGCACGGTGCCAGTTTTTATGTTTACAATTGCTTTCATTTTCTCTGCAGCCTATAGGCTAATTATGACTGCTGTTTTGCAGGTAGAGTTTTTGAGATTCTACTCATTAAAGAGGGTTCAAGTGAAACTTTTCCTACTATTGTCTATATTTTTATATTATACGGTTGCTAAAACAGTGTTTGTCAGTGCATTGATTAGCCTTTTTGTGTTATTGAAGGCTGCATTGATATCTGGAAAAATGATTGATATAGATATATATATAGCTGTATATATATTTTTTTCATTTATACATTTTTATAGTTTTCCGGGGTTCCCACACATGGACGGGAATATTCAGCGCTTATGACTATTGATGAGGATCCCCTGAAAGAGAACTCTAATTTCAAGAACCTCATTTGAACACACTGAAGACTTTGTGTTTCTGTATAACCAAATATAACCACATATCACTAGCTAATCTAGCAAACCTACAATAATTACTCAAAAAACTGTGAAGTTGGTATGTATGATTGGTGAATGTTTTCTTATTTCCCTCAGCTATCCTTACATTTTTTAGTGCGAGTGACTGATACCCAGAAGTCATTTGTCAATTCCTGCCACTGTGAATTATTTTGGAGCACTGCAAGTGTTTGTATTGGTTCAGAGAAAGTATTGTTCCACATTTAGATAACAGTTAACTTTTTGCACCGATCATTGCCACAGGAGACCTCTGCAGCAAAAGAGACTATATAGTTTTTTTGCCATACTTTTCATTTTTGGGGAAATCAAAAGAACAGAATGAAAAATTCAGAAGGAGGATTCCAGGTCACAACCAGAATCTGTTTGGAATTGTTTCACCATTCGACCCGTTGAAAGAAAACGGTCATCTTAAAACATGAGGAGCGCTTCGTGCAAAAAGAAGCTGAGCATGGGAAATGAAGGAAAATACAGATTTGAAACTACATCGAAACACAAGCATCTTAATGCATGGCATGAGCAGCAGTTCACGGCTGAGAAAAAGAAAAGGAAGAGGAAAGTTGAAGTGGCTAGCTTATCCAACACAGGCATGCTGTATGCCATCCCAGCTGGAGAGAGGCTGCCTTAGCATATCTGGTAGGTGGATGACTTCGGGTTCCACTGCAGAGCCCGCATATGCCACCTAGCATAGTTGACGAGCAAGATGCAGAAGGCCCAAGAGCCCACGAAGCCTCAAACCCAATCTCACTGGGACACAAGACAGAGGATGAAACATCTGGATCATGGCCAGAATGTCCTGAAATGATGGTGTTTGAGGTAAGGCCCAGAACTGTAGGGCATCAAAAATTGCTCTGATTAAAGGAAGTCTCTATGAAGTAGTTAGGTGTGACTTCAGCATATTGATTGTGAACACCGACAATGCCAGGAAGTTTTAGTGTGAGCATCGTGAATCTCTCCATCCACTGGAAGGCATTCTAGGGCTTTGCCCTCTGAATAGGACCAAGGTCTCCTTCTATTTTCTTCTGCCAAAGCATAACTGATTAACAAACAGTCAGAGTTTCCGAGACCAGAAGCCTTCTCTATGGCCCTTTCGAACATCTTCTGCAACAAAATGGCCAGGAGCGCCTCTGAAAGCCACCCTGTCAGTGGAAGATGCAGTGGGTCAGAAAGGAATGGAAGTTCATAGCTCCGCAGAAATTCAGGAGGACTCAACTAATGGATGTGATACTTTGCCACCTTTTGAGAAAGTGCTGGATCTGTCCTCTTATAGAGTGGCTGTGGGCCATTATAGGCAAGCTAAAGTGGCTTGAGGGTTGATGCTACAGGATTGGTGAACTGGGACGATAATGGTCCTTGGTGTCCTGCACATTGTCTCCATGGTCTGTCTGAATCCAGTTACTGAAAGGACTGGGGTGCCTGCTGTAGAGGTGGGGGGCCTGAAGTTGCCTGTATACCAATTCTCTGGAGTATCCTCAAAAGAGACAAAATTGCTGGAGAAACAGCCTGGCAGGTGCCGAAAGGCCTAAGGTAAGCGCTGTTGCTCCGCTCTCCTTAAAGCGAATCTGACTTCTTCCCAAACAGGCAAGACCCATCAAAAGGTATCTCGACAAAGGATGCTTGGACATTGCCAGAGAAGCACATAGATCTCAGCAGCGTGGCAACGGAGCACCACACTGGCTTTCTATAGGAATTAAAATTGGAAATGCAACTTTTTGGCTGTTTCATTATTTTAGTGAAAGTACTTATAAGTTCTACTTATGCCATTTATTGAGAACTGGTGAATTTCAGTATTTTTTTTATTTTAGAACTTTATTATTAGGATACCTACGTATAACTCCACTTCAATCTTTATTTTATTCCAGTGAATGAAAATATATCTATATCGATCTATGTCTTTCTCTATATCTCTAGCTATATGTATCTCTATATATGCGCACAAAAATTCCACTCCAATCTCCTGACGGCAAAGAGAGGGACACGAAGCACTACCAGATCAGACTTGTTTATTCCTTTATTTTCTCATGATATGACGCGTTTCAGACTGCTTATGTGTATATATATATATATATATATATATATATATATATATATATATATATATATATATATATATCTATCTATATCTATATCTATATCACGCTCCGGCTTGAATCCTGAGAATCACTCGAACACCAGGCAAGAGTTAGAAAGCATAACCCTTTATTAAAGGTACAGGGGCCGTCGGTCTGCTTTCCTTTCACAGCTCCTACTCCACTGCCGACGCGTTTCGAAAAAACCTTCTTCATGGGCTGTGGTAGACGAAGAGCACAATCTGGTCACAGCTGTTCCTACTTTCTCACGATAGCGCGCCCTTCGATGGGCTGTTCTTTATGAAAACTGCGCAAGGAGTTCTGGGAGTTGAAGTGTCAGATAAGTCCATTTAAGGTAGTGCAATGGGGGGGGAGGAGCTTCGCGCGCATCTGTGATGGCCGCGTGAGCACAGGGCTCCCGGGACCCTCGCCGCCCTCCGCATATATCCTGTAAGATATCCTGATTATGAAGACGGGTCATTGGGGATGAAACTCAGCTGATCTCTTAGTTGCTTTCAAAAATTGATTTGGACTTCGGGAACCATCACAACAACGATTTGAACTTTTGAGGCCCACCCTACGGCGATACCTGGGGCTCGAGTCACTGAGACGCCCGGGAAGAAGTTGAACAACAACAGCTCAGGGGGTTCTTCTCATTGCCCTGGAGTTAACTTTCGGTTTCGTTTTGAGTGTCTTTGGCCTCGTTTGATCGCCAGACTGTCTCGATTGCCCGCGGTCCAGCCGTACTCAGTAGGTCCATCGTGTGCCACTGATCTCGAGTGTCTGTGTGCTGAGCTACGCTGCCGCTAACGCCACTGGCACCCGTCTTTGAAGACTCTGGCGGGTTGACCGCGAACGGCAATTTTCACCAGGTCTCACGAGCCCCTCGGGGGCACACTGCTCAATATGGCGGGCAGGCCCGACAACGAGAAGCGGAAAACCTGCCCAAACGAATGTCATGGATCAATATACCCATACCACGGGGTCCCCCGGAGGTATGAAGACCAATGAGAAGGTCAAATCGTTAGATCTGAAGACCTCCAGCCTCACGGCCGATGTGTCCGACTTGCAGACAGAGGTCGGCAACCTGCGATCCTCCAATGATCTCATGGCTCGTCGTCTGGAGGAGTTTGAAAATAGGGCCCGATGCAATAACATACGTATTATCGGGGTCCCTGAAAACTCGGAAAATCCTACTGCAGATCTCCTTGTGGAGGACCTCATCCTAAATCATCTCTCCCCCACGGGACTGAGTAAATTCTTTGCTGTGAAGCGTGCGCATCGAGTGCCGGGTGGGAAACCGAAGCCGGGTGCCCCTCCGAGGCCGATCGTCGCCAACATTTTTAACTTCCGAGACAGAGACGCTATCCTGCAGGCATCGAGGGTGGGCGGCCCCGTGAAGTTCGAAAACACAATGGTGAGCTTTTATCCGGACTTCACCCAGTTCGTCCAGAGACAAAGGATGGGGTTCCAGGGGGTGAAGCGAAGGTTGAGAGACATGGACTTAAAATATGCGATGCTATTTCCAACCAGGCTTCGTGTCGAATATGAGGACCGGACGCTTTTCTTTGATCGTCCCGAGAAAGTGAGTGACTGGCTGGATACATTACCAAAGCGGAGCAACCGAGCGGAGCACTTGGGTGGAGCTGAGGGTGGCGTGTCGGAACAAGAATGACAATAAGGTTCCCGAGTTCCGAACAATTAACAAACTGCACAGCTGGGTTCGATGACTTTTGTACTAATCTGATTTATTATTGCATACCCGTGGGTGGCGGGGGGCATGGGACTCTTTCCTCCTCCGGGTTTCTTTTTGTAGACTAGTTTAATGTCAGGGCGACAGGCACACTGCAAGTTGGGGTGGCTTTTGAGTCTAACGCAGGGGTGCAGGGTGGGGGGTATTGTAACGAGCTCAAGTTGGGGGGGGGAGGGGAGTGTTTGGGTGTGTTCTATCTTTTCTCAAGGCAACGTATTGTTTACTTATTGGATTTGGTCATTGTGTTCGCGATGGGGTGGATTCTGCATTAATTTCCAGGATCTGGGGTAGTGGGTTGAAACTATTGTGTTGGAATGTCAATGGGTTGGGGGATAGGATAAAGCGGGGTGTAGTGTTACAGTTGTTGCAGCGCCTCTCCCCTGATTTTGTGTTGTAGCAGGAGACGCACTTGATTGGAAATACTTGTCACGCCATGAATCGGTGAGGATACCGTCTTGCTGTACACTCTGGGTTCACCTCTGGCTCCAGGGGCGTGGGCATCCTAGTCAAGACCTCTCTCCCCCTTGAAAAAGATGAGGTGACTCTTGATGATAGGGGGCGCTATGCCGCTCTCACCGGGAGATGGGAGGGGAGGACCGTTTCGCTGATCTCTGTATATGTCCCGCCCGGTCTACAGACCTCAACCTTTGCTGATCTTGGGCGTGTGGTGTTGGGACTTCCTGAGGGCATCCTGATAATAGGCGGAGATTTCAACTCGGTTGTCTCCGGTACCCTGGATCGCTACCCCCATAGAGATCTTACTAGGTCGCAGTCCTGGTTGAGTGGGTTTTTGGATACACTGGGGCTGGTAGATTGCTGGCGGCTGTTGCACCCGGACCAGATACAATACACTTTCCACTCTGGGGCCCACGGCAGTCTTTATAGACTCGACTATGTTTTGATGCCGTCGGCACAGTCCTCCTCTATCATTGAGATTAGACACCTGGCCCGAGGCATCTCAGATCACTCCCCACTGTGGCTCCAAATGAACACTAGTATGGGTAACGAGGGTCGGGTCGCTCCGATTAATCCCTGGTATCTTCGCAATCCCAAGACCCGTGCAGAGTTGATCAAGTCCCAGGATCAGTATTTTGCTGAGAATGAGGGGTCCGTATCCTCTTCTGTATCACTGTGGGAGGCATTTAAGACTGTCATCCGTGGTCAGGCACTATCGTTAATCGCTGGTGCCAAAAATAGTAAGAATGAGGAGGTGTTCCGTTTAGAGACTGAAATGGCTGAGCTTGAAAGGGAATTGGAACTTGGAGTGACTTGTGATAAGCTTCATACCCTCAGCCTTAATCAACTAGATTACAAAGCCCTGGTTACGGATGCTGCGAAAGTCATGAGTAGAGAGCAACAGGGCAGACTGTATGATGTGGGAGCTAAGGCAGGGAAATTGATTGCCTGGCTAGATAAAAAAGAGAGAGCGAGTCGTGTGGTTCCAGTGATTGAGACAGCTGATGAAGTGTGTGTGACTGATCCGACTGAGATCGTTGAGTGTTTCGCGGACTATTTCCCAACTGTATACTCCCCAGTTTCTGATAGACCTGAAGACGACTCATCTATTGCTGCGTGACATTGCATTGCATGTCTGAAGCAGACAGGGACCTAATGGACACGGCACTCTCAGCGGAAGAGGTGGCTATTGCTATTCGATCCGTGCGTTCGGGAAAAGCCATGGGTCCTAACGGTCTGCCTAGCGAGCTATACAAGTTGTGTCCTGATAAAATGGCGCCGTACCTCCGCGACATTTTTCTAGAATCGCGAGACATCGGCTCCCTCCCTCGTGATCAGCGTCTTGCTACCATCGTGGTGATCCATAAGGAGGGGAAAACGAGGGATCGCTGCGCGTCCTACAGGTCCATTTCGCTTTTAAACGCCGAACCAAAGATTCTTGCCAAGTTGTTGGCGAACCGCTTGATAAAAGTAATCAGTGACTTCATTCACCCGGATCAGTCCGGTTTTATCCCACACCGCAACACTGCACTCAACGTGATGCGTCTGCACGGTGTTATCGTGAGGGCCGCGTTTCTGCGCGAGCCGGCCATTTTGGCTTCCTTAGACGCTACGATGGCTTTCGATACACTGGAATGGCCATATCTCTGGGCCGCTCTTACGAAGTTCGGCTTTGGTCCCGGGATCATTGGCTGGGTGAAACTTCTGTATGAGGACCCATTGACGCAGGTGGTAGTGAATGGTCGAGTGTCTAGACCCTTTGTCCTCGGGAGGGGCACGCGGCAGGGCTGTCCGTTATCCCCACTTCTTTTCGCCCTGGCCCTTGAACCTCTGGCTGCCTGGTTGCGATGGGAGCCTTCGATGAAGGGTATTCAATGGACCCCAGGATTCAAAGATCGCATATCGCTATACGCAGATGACATTCTGTTGTACCTTACGTCCCCTCGCTGAATGTTTTGATTGATGTGCTCACCTCGTTTGGTAGAAATTCTGGCCTAGTGATCAATTGGGCCAAGTCCTGTGTATATGTGATTTTGGGCGGTGCCACCTCCCTGCCACGCGGGTGCCCCGTCCAGGTCTCGCACACCGGATTTAAGTATTTGGGGATTTTTATATCTTTGGATCCGGTGACTCGCTATAAACGCAATCTGCTCCCTCCTCTTCGGAGGTTACAGCTTGACGTTGTGGGTTGGCGCAAGCTACCGCATTCGCCACCCGGGCGTGCAGCTCTTTTTAAGATGATGTCCTTACTGCGATTTTTATACGCTCTCCAGAATACATTTGATATAGTTCCGGCGAGTTACTTTCGAGAGGTGGAGAGTCTTCAGAGGCGATTGATCTGGGATGGACGCCCGCGTATTGCCCTTCCTAAGCTTACACTCCCCTGGTATGACGGGGGTATAGTGCTTCCGGATATCAGGCGATATTACTAGGCTTCTCAACTGGGAGCGATTAATCATGGAACGTACGCGCCGGCCTCTAACCCTGCATTTGAGATGGATAAATATTTGTTACCAGGCGGGAACTGCAATAGGGCGCTATATTCCAAAGCAGCGGGAAGGGAGCTATCGGGACCTACTAGGATTGCGGTACGAGTGTGGCACGACGCGAATGCGGCAATGGGATGGAGGGATCGACTGACCCGAGCGACTCTGTTGTATGCATCTGAAAGACTGGGATGCCTTTGGAAGACGAAAGGATTTGAAAAATTGGATAAGATTGGTATCAGTAGGGTGAGTGATCTTTGGGTCAAGGGTAAAATCAAGACCTTTGGGGCTTTGAAGACAGTATATGAATTGAGTGACCGGGAATTCTTTCGTTATGCACAGATTCACCACGCATTGACTTCGGTTTTTCCTGGGGGCACTAACATCCCCGAGTCTTCCCCACTCGAAGATCTGGTGCTTGACGGCTACGTGCCCGACAGCACTATTTCTTTGATATACAAGAAATTGATTAATGATCGGTCGGATTTGTTGGTGCGTCTCAGGGAGGTTTGGACCAGTGACTGCTTAGAGTTGGACGACGAGGACTGGCAATCTGCGCCGTCCTCGCCTAAGGAGGTTGCGATCCCGGCCCGTCAACGACTCGTGCAGCTCAAAATCCTACATCGTGTATATGTCACTGGCCCGCGCTTGATTCATATGGGTTACTCCCTGGATGGGTTATGTAAGCGTGGATGTGGACTGATCGGAACCTTCCTCCATATAATTTGGGAGTGTCCGGAGGTGGTGGTGTATTGGAATCGTGTCCACACTGTGATGGAAAGGGTCACGGGAGTGGCATTACTGCCCGAGGCCAGGCGTTGCCTGTTGAATGTCTGGGAGCCGAATGATTACAGTGTGGCACAGAAGCAGTGGGCGACTCTTGGGAATATGATTGCTAAGAGAGACATTGCACAGTTGTGGGGTTCCCAGCGGCCGCCCACGGTATCGGTATGGAAGGAGAACATGGACTGTTGCATGTTTAGAGAGAAGACGGTATATGTGGCTAGGGGCAGACCGAGGAAGTGGAATAAAATTTGGAGCCAGTCGAACTCCTACCGTGGTAACATATGAACGCCTCCATTCGTGGAGGCTCCAGAGGTTCCCCTCTCCCCCTGACCCGACATTCCATATCTTGTGTAACTTATGTGATTACTGCTCTTGTTTCCTCACTGCCCCCCACCCCCATGCATTAATGATTTAATTGTTATATTGTACTGCGGTTTATCCCCCCTTTGTAGCGCATGTCCAACTGTACAATTTTATTGCCTTGTGCATAATTTCTTTTCTTTAATAAAATCTTAAATTTTTTTTTTTTTTTTAAAAAGGTAGTGCAATGTTCTGCTGGAATCAAGGGGCCCGCAGATGAACCCCCTTATCTGACACTTCAACTCCCAGAACTCATTGCGCAGTTTTCATATAGAACAGCCCATCGAAGGGCGCGCTATCGTGAGAAAGTAGGAGCAGCTGTGACCAGATTGTGCTCTTCGTCTACCACAGCCCATGAAGAAGGTTTTTTCGAAACGCGTCGGCAGTGGAGTAGGAGCTGTGAAAGGAAAGCAGACCGACGGCCCCTGTACCTTTAATAAAGAGTTATGCTTGCTAACTCTTGGCTGGTGTTCGAGTGATTCTCAAATTTCGTATGCAAGCGTGAGCGTGATATATATATATATATATATATATATATATATATATACGAAAAACACAGCTTCCACAAACTCTTTTGCAGTAAAGCAGTATTTTATTCCAGCAAAAACAGAAATTCCACTCAACGCGTTTCGAGACCACGTCTCTTGGTCACTCGTGACCAAGAGACGTGGTCTCGAAACGCGTTGAGTGGAATTGCAGTTTTTGCTGAAATAAAATACTGCTTTACTGCAAAAGAGTTTGTGGGAGCTGTGTTTTTCGGCTGTAAATCCCCGTGAAAGTGCCGCAGTATCTTTGGAGAATTTTGAGGCTCGCCCCCTTTACCACAAGCCACCGTTGTTTGTGGCGGAGAAATGGCGTTCTCGGCGGCTGCCGAGAGTATCTGTATGGATATATATATGTACAAGTACATAAGGAGCTTAATCAATGGAAAAGAGATGGACTCTTAAGCAAACAAGAACGTGCCTTTTTAAAGAATGATTTTCCGGTGACACCGACCTTTTATCTCATTCCCAAGATTCATAAGTCAACGACTCCGGTACCTGGGCGACCAATCATCTCGGCCCAGGGAAGTTTGTTGGAAGCAGTCTCCAAATATGTGGACTACTTTCGCCAGGACTTTGTAGAAAACCTTCCCTCCTTTGTGGTATATAAATAAATAATACCGGATCTATTTTTGTCTAGGCATAGCAATAACAGATAGCTCAATAAATAAGAGTCAAGATTCGAGGTAGTAGGAGTTTTTGCAGGTTTATTACAGCATAAAGGACAGGAACAGGACAACCTGCATAGGAATAGGATGGCAGGGCCCAGCAGGGGGGTCCCAACAGGACTAGCGTGGCCCGGCAGCTGCCGGGGCTGGATCTGGGATGAGCGCGCTAACATTTAATAACAATACACGATCATATATACTAAAACAGTTGCATTACAATACATACGATAGGCGGAGCAGTGGGTGTGGTCAATAGCAGTCGCGAAAGATAAGGGTGAAAGTAGGTGTAACAGAGGCGTATACATAGACATGTGATGCAAACGTAACAGACTATGTCATAAATGGGGCGGAAACATGGAGGGGGCTACCTAAGGAGTCGGGACCTCTGACCTAATGGTGCGCGCAAACTGGCAATGACGTGTTACTAGGAGAAGCTGGGGGCTACGAACTCTGTGCTAGGAGCAGAGACTGAAGTCTGGAGAGTCAGGGCGACATGTACCTAAGCAGTATCTAGTATCTGATGTTTAGAGAACATGTTGATAGAATCCAAAAGTTATCGGGGTAAAGGCGAACAGACTCTAAGACTGGAGCATGCATTATTCTACATGTAGTGCGTGATGAAGAATATTAAATGAGCATTAAATGCAGTATTTCTCCTACGTGGAGACGTAAAGGCTAGACAATGACGGAAACTATTGATACAGTTCAGTAGCTTAGGAATGCAGAGAAGGAGGACTGAACTGATAACTGGAATCATAACATACTCTTGGCAGACTCAGAGGCAGGGCCAGGCTGAGCCGGGCACTGCGAGGCAGGAAGTAAGTGAAGGGTCGAGGATACAGGTGGGGGCTGTATCGCTCCTCAGCGAGGCTCAGGAGACAGAAGCTGAATCTGGTGTCCAGGCCCTTTTGAGGCCTAGGAACGGGGACTTTATAATGGAATAACGTGCACACCGAGAAACGTGGCAACGTAGCTTTACATAGGCCTGATATTCGTAGTATTCACGAGAACTGGAAACTGACATACTAGAGGTGGATACAACTGTAATTGCGTCATTAATCGAACATGGGGAATACATATGCATATTAATCATACACAGATAACATATGATGGATGACGCGTAGGGACACAGAACATGGCAAAATTTACTTTTCCACATTCCCTCCTTGTCACTACGTTTCCATCAGGAAACATCAATATTCATGATACCATCTATCATTTCATACAGTATCATTTGCTCGTCTCGAATTTTCTGGGAACGGGTTTTAGAACGGGGCTTGGGACTAGGAATACAAGAGGTAGCACAAATGCCGCAAATCGCAGGGCCACATTGTATACAGAGGCAGCAGCTGAATATGATCGCTACTGCAATACCTAGAAAGGACAAGACTTTCCATCCCCAAGCGGAAATTATATTCCAGAACCAACCGGACCATGTCCAGGTGCCTGGATCTTGGTGTAACAGATGGGCAATTTTATGGAGTCTGGTTATAGCTGAATAAACAGACGGCGCGTTATTAGGAATGAAAATGCAGCAACTAGATCCGATGACTCTACAGGCCCCGCCCCTATCGGCCAATATGACGTCAAGGACGAGACGATTCTGTAAAACGACAAATCTCATAGCAGATTGCTCTTCGGTTAAGTTACCTAGAGCAGAGGCAGTCTCATTGACTACTACTTCAAGGGTTCTGGTTAATCTACGAATTAGCTTACTATTCTGGATAGGGCCTATAAAGAAGAAGAAACCTCTATTGAAATCTGTATACTGTTCTAGAGCAGTTTCAGTATAGTCGACAATGGGGGACTCCCTTCTATGTCTAAGGTGTACTAGATGTGTGTTTCTGTGATAATCAGATGGGGCTAGGAAAACAGGTGGCAGTAGGAAGGCAATGTAACAGGTTCCCTCCCAATCGAGGGGCAGACGAACATATGCGGTCTGACCACAAATAAAATAAGAATGGCGTGAAGCTTTGAAAATAGATTTCCCACTGTTACTATATTTGACAATAGTAGTACAATCGCTATGTCCTACATGTACGGAACCATTATTTCGGACACATAATTCGCCTTTGACTGGTAGTAGTGAAATAGCAGGTAAGTCTGGAGTGGAATCAGACTGAACATTCAGGACCATGAAATTCGAAGAATAATTACCTAAATTGTAAACTTCATTTTCTAAATCTAACCCTGTTCTGTGGGGAAGACCTTGCTTGTCTGGAAAACATGTACTGTTAAGAAAAGACATATCTGTTGAGGATGACGTTAACGTGGACCATGCTCCACACGAACCATTATGTGAAAATGGATAAGGAAAGAGTGGCAGAACTCCCTTCGGTGTCTGGAAAGGGGGGAGTCGACCACACACCCAACAATTTGTGGCATTGCTGGTCTGGTGTGAATAATGTAACATGCGGATAAAGGAATTGTTACGCATAGCGAGGCGGTAAGAGAGTTCATGAGGAGGCAGATCACTAAACGTGTGCTCTACTGTAGCATTAGAAGACTTATTTACATGAGAAACTGGAAAATACAAGTAGAATGCATAACTGGTGCAGGAAATCATAATGCTGAGAAATAATATGAAACATAGAAAAACGATACATCGGATTGAGTTTTGACTAACTCTCTCACTATGGGGGTCTATTTTATACATGTCAGAAACCGGTCTAACCGTTTCACCTAGGGGAGGACTTAGACAATCAAACTGGCTGACTTATTTTACTAGACCTTAACTTAAGCTTATACTCCTGTTGCGGAGTTTTCTCTAACAGGGAGGGTGCAGTATCATTGTCTTTTGCGGGACAGTCCTTAAGAATAGTACTTTGGCAGTCCTTTGAATCCTGGGAAATGTTCTTTGAGACTGGCTTCAATCCATAAACATTTTTGATATGCGAAAGATGCACCCAGCCTTTGCGTCCCTCCAACTTCACGGCTGTACGGGTGGCCAGGAGGACCTATCGGGGCTCCTTCCAGCGAGGCTCCAGCGGACTTGAGCGATCGAAATTTCGCACTAGGACCATGGATCCGGGAACGATTTCATGCGGTGCCACCTCGGTATTGTCTGGAAATGCGGCGGCAACCTGTGAACGACAAGAGTTGAGGGCAGACATCAAGGAAGCTAGGTAATCTGTCAGCATATTACTTGAAACATCGGTAATACTTCGGGGTCTAGGAGTACCCCACATATTAGGGGGGCGGCCGAAAACGACCTCATACGGGGACAGACCTGATCTGGAATGTGCGACCATGCGCATATAGAACAGAGCGACTGGCAGAGCTATGAGCCAGTCCACACCTTTCTCTTGACATACTTTGGCAATGCGAATTTTCAGGGTCTGATTATGTCTCTCTACGAGACCGGCTGCTTCAGGATGGCGTACACAATGGAACTTCCACTGGTACCCTAACAAAAGGGACACATGTTTCATGAGTTCAGATGAGAATGGCTGGCCGTTGTCAGAATATACGACTCTAGGGAGTCCGTAACGGGGGAAGAACTCACGAACCAACTGCTTGGCAGTGGTCGCGGCTGTGTAATCGGGGACTGGATATGCCTCCGTCCACCTGGACAAAGCGCATACAACTACAAGGACATACTTGAAACCTCGACATCGCTCCATCTGAATGTAATCCATCTGGAGGACTTCAAAAGGGTGGTCAGGGGGCTGGAATCCACCTTGTTCCACCGGGACACTTTTACCTGGATTAAACTGACAACATATCATACAGGTACGGACCTTCTGCTTGGCTGCAGCTCGTAAATGCTTGTTGAACCAAAGGTTCTGAATACTGTCTAACATAGCTTTTTCTCCTAGATGTGCTGGACTATGTACGGTATTAATAATGACTTGAACCACAGAGTCGGGGAGAAACCATGTGGCTCTACCCTTTGTCACCCATCCCTGATCTGTCTGGACCCCTCCTTGTTCGGACCATTTCTTGATTTCATCGGGAGTAGCATGTAACTGGATATCTATGACATCTTGAGTAGGGTCTTTAACTGTCATGCATGTAGTCGGATCTGGAGTGTGCGTCTGTGTCGGATTAACTGAAATGTCTGGAGTCTGAGCTGTAAGCTTGGCTGTGCGATCTGCTAGATCATTACCCTGGGAAATAATGTCAGTAACTTTCGTATGTGCTTTGCACTTCATGATAGCAATGGATGTCGGTAAATGTATGGCATCTAACAGAGCCTGAATAAGGAGACCATGCTGAATCTTGGTTCCATGAGAAGTCATGAAACCTCTCTCCTGCCAGAGCACTCCGAAGTCGTGTACAACTCCAAATGCGTAACGTGAATCTGTGTAAACATTAACTTTCAGGTTTTTAGCGTGTATGCAGGCTTGTGTCAGAGCAACTAGCTCTGCTGCTTGAGCAGACAGGGTGTCAATACGGTGTGTCTCTATAACGTCAGTGTCAGTAGTCACTGCATACGCGGCTACTAGTTCTCCCGTACTTGTTCTCATACATGAACCATCCACATAAAGTGTCAGGTCGGGATCTGGTAATGGAATATCTGTCAGATCTTGTCTTGGCTTTGTCATGATGTTAACTACTTCCACACAGTCGTGTGTGGCAGAATTCGAAGTGACTGATGGTAACAATGTAGCAGGATTTAAAACGTTGCAGCGTCTGATTTCTATGTGTGGCTGGAACAGTGTCAATTCATAACCTGTTAAACGTGCAATTGTCAAGTGCTGAGTTTGTGTTCGGTTTAAAAGAACTTCCACGGAGTGTGGGACTTGTACTGTCAAGGAATGTCCTAATACTATGGAATCACTTTGTCTGATAGCTAGTGCTGTGGCTGCAACTGACTTGAGGCACGCAGGCAGAGCCTGGGCTACAGGATCTAATGTGCTCGAAAAATAAGCACAGGGCTTGTACTGTCCTGCTTGATCTTGTGTGAGGACAGATAATGCTGTACCTTCGCGTTCTGTGACAAAAAGTGTAAAAGGCTTACTGTAGTTCGGTGTTGCTAGAACTGGAGCTTGGCATAGGGCTTTCTTTAACTCATTGAAACTAAGTGTATGTTCAGATGTCCAAGGGAGGACAGTCGATACGGCTGTCTCCTGTGTCGTTAACTGTATCAGTGGCTTGGCTAGAAATGCATACTGAGGAATCCATTGTCTGCAATAAGAAGTAAGGCCAATAAAAGCACGTACCTCCTTCTGGGTCTTGGGCTGAGGAAGACTCGCTATTAACTGGATACGGTCTGGTGTCAACTGCCTACCCCTCTTGGACAGTAAGTGTCCTAAGTAGACCACTTGCTGGACACAGAATTGAAGCTTCGAAGGGGACACCTTGTGCCCCATCTCGGCTAGGAAATACAAGACTGTAAGGGATGCTCGCTCGCAAGCACATTCAGAACGGGCTGTGATCAGTAGATCATCGACATACTGGAGCAGGGCAGTGTCAGTTGGCATGTGAATGTTGTCTAGTTGTCTCTTGAGTGCTTGACTGTAAATGCTAGGACTTTCTGTGAAACCTTGAGGAGCTCGTGTGAACATATAGCTCCTTCCATTTAAACAAAATCCGAAAAGAAACTGGCTGTCTAGATGAATGGGGACACTAAAAAATGCGTTCTTGAGGTCTATGACTGTAAAAAATGAAGCTTCGGAATCAATGGCTGTCAATAGGGAAGAGATATCTGGGACAACTGGGTACTGGGAAATAATACATTTATTAAGCTCTCGGAGATCAATCACTAATCGATATACTGGAGGTGCATTTGGATCAGTATGTTTCATAACAGGAATGATCGGAGAATTACATACATTGGAGTCAGTTTCTACAACTACTCCTTGAGCCATGAGCTCGTCAATAATTTTGGATAAGGCTGCTACAGCCTCAGGTGGCAATCTGTACTGTCTGATTCGTGGCAGGACTACACCTGGCTTGAGAGTCACACGATGGGGTGTGATTTGCATAAAGCCAACATCAGTTGGACCTTGCGCCCATAGATGCTGCGGAACATTAGACAATCTGGGATCAAAATCTCGTAATACATAGTGACCCTTGAAGTCACGTAGGAACAATCGTATTCCCTCCGGGGAACAGCATATAACTGCACCTAATTCTTTCAGTGTTTTAATGCCTAATAGATTTTCTGGACATGACTTAGTAAGTAACAGATCAGTAGTGCGGGACAATGGACCTACTTCTAGAGTAACTGGCTTTGATATTTCATTTACAATAGGTTTTCCTGAAAATCCAAGGGAAACATTTCTAGAGCCTGAGAGCGGAGCCCCTGGAACTTCGGCGTGACTTATAGTGGTCCTACTTGCCCCTGTATCAATCAAAAACTTTCTGTCTTTCCCTAATACTTGACTATGAACATAGGGACCTTCTTGATCTACAGGTATCTCGATGAGAGGCAAGCCTACCTCCCTCTCTAGGCTGTTTCATGAATATGGCTGATACTCTGGATACTCAGACTGTGCATACTGGTACATCTGCTGTGTAACATGCTGTGTTGCAGCGATAGGCTGCGGAGCTGTAACTGTCTGTGGGGCAATCTGTGACTGAGGAGTCTGTGAAACTTGCTCTTGTCTCGGCGGACGTGGTCTTTCTTTAGTCTTACCGGTAGCTATGTTGTGTTTCAGAACTGCACACTCGTTTATAAAATGACCTGGCTGTTTACAATAATTGCAGTTTCCTTTAACGGGAGCTGCAGGATGACTGGCTTGATTTGGTCCCCTCTTCTGACTATCTTGAGGAACAGATTGTGCAATTAGTACTTTCATTTTCGTGTCTTTCATACGTTTTCTCTCATGTTCTTGCTCTTCTCTGATTCTATTCTGGTGGTATTGAAGCATCTGTAACATCTGGGACGGGGTATTAGCTTGCCAGGTACTTTCGACTTTCAAAACTCGGTTTTTAATTTGTGGACTTGAATTCTCGACTAATTTAGTAACAAAAAGATGAGGGTATGACTCGCTACTTGTCTTGAGGCCACTGTTTATGGTAAAACATTTCTCAAATCTGGAATAGTAATCACTAATATCTTCGTCTTGTTTCTGTTTACAGGCTGAGATTGCATCCCAGTCTTCTTTTCTAGTTGTCAATAACCTAGGCAAAACTTGTATTAATAATTCTGGTAATTCTTTACATTTATCTCCAAGACCGGTACCTGGTACTCGTGCCTTGTCTTCAGCTTCTAGAACTGCCCAATCGATCTTTTTCTCTCCCACCTCCCATTCTTTTTCTTTGAGTTTCTCATATACCCCTGCGGGCAACAGGACTTTTAACATTTTAATAATATCTGGATACGTGTATTCTCCCATACGGAGCATGTCTTTTAATTCTCGGTGGAACCCTGCTGGATCTTTATCATGACAGGGAATTAACTTTTTCATCTCTAAGAGTTCCATCTTTGTGATAGGGGTGTAAACAAACACTCGTTGCATTTCACCACCGTCTGTCTTAACTGGATGTACTTCTCGTAACGGATTCTGTCTGTCTATGTAAAAGGGTTTACTTTCTGGGGGTGAGGCATGAACAAAATGTGGGTTCAGAAACGTTCTGTATTTGTGGCGCTGTTCTAGAATGACACTAATCAAGTCGGTACCTAAACCTTTCCATTTATACTGGAGTAACTCGTTCAGGACATCGTGTAACGGACCTGGATCAGAATGTTGACCCTCATACAATGTAATGAGGTGCTGGATCATATACATACCCGCCAGTCGTTGCTCGGCTGGGGGCATTTTCAGGAACATTTGTGCCACTATTTCGTCTGGAAAAGTGGTAGAATCAGTAGTCCATCGGACTGCTGATCGGACTAGTTCTTGTTCATGCATGGTACTTAACTCGCTATAACCGATTCGTGATTTCAGAATGTGATCGGTAGCTTGAAATACTTGTTCCAGAGAACCTTGTTCTGGTGCTGGATGATGAAAAATTGACTTGTGTTCTAGGCGCAAATGGCGATCTGGAAATCTAGATTTTCCTACATACGCTATTCTGTCGGGATTCTCGTCCTCTACCTCTTCTGTAGAAGAGTCATTTTCTTTCTCGCTTACTTGTGCTTCTTTACGTTGTTCGTGTACCCTTATTATTTCTTTACGGATTTTCTTGTACATACTCTCTATACTACTGATAGTCTTGTGCTTACCCTCGGCTATATTATCACTCCACCTTGTCAGGACTTTCATTTCGGCTCGATCTTTGGTCGGATAATCTTGTTCCCTTATTAGACAATTAATCAGAAACTTTAATATCATGAGCTGGACTTCAACTTTTCTTTGGCACATGACGTCACTAATACTTTCTGGATCATTCCCTGTACGGATGAAACGATATATTCTGTCTAGATCTTCTTTCATATCTGGTAGGGTAACTAGATACTCGGTCACCTTTCTTACGCGTAATGAATATAAAACCATATTATCCTCGCCTGGGACTGGATCATAGCCACATTCGGTAAGGGCTTTTCTTATTTCTGCAACAGACTGATACCTGGGCGTACGCTGTGACGCTTGTGCATGTATTTCGGCTAACGTTAAACGCTTGTGTGGCGGCGGGGTTTGAGGAGGACCTCCCCCTGCGGCCCCTAAACTAGAGTCGTCTACTGATGCTCTTCGTCCTGGCAGAGTGGGAAATGGAAATGCAGGCTGGACTTGTATGGCGGGCTGGACCGGGGGTACCGTAACAGGTACTCCGGTGTCTGGAGGAGCGGGAAGTGCCTGATTTACAGGGACTGGCGGAGCAGGAACAGGATTTGCATATTCTGGGACTGTGTCGTCCAAATAGGACGAAATGAAAATATCAGCTGCGGTCGGTTTGTGACGTAGCTTGGTCGGAACTAATGGTGGCGGGAAATTACTGGATGCCTCCGGGGTCGCTTTTGGCAAGCCCTCGGCAAGAAGAGGGTACATACCCTTAATAAGGGCATGCCTCTGTCTGTCTGACTGTTCGGTTTTGACTCGTTCACCAATCTCGATTAATTCCCTTTCTTGGGCTCGTTCTAAGGATTCTCTACTTAGTTCTGACTTTCTGATTTCTTTTTCGGTTCTTTTATGAGATTCTTTGCGCCATAACTCAATGGCATCTTTCTGTGACTGTCTGGCTTTCTTTTTCCATAATGCTTCTTCTACTCTCATGATGCACTCGGCATCCCATGTGCCTGATACAGGCCATCTATACTTTTCTTCTAACTGTTTGGTATACTCTACCCATAAATCTAGATACAATATGGCGCTTATGCCATGCTTCTGATACATGAAATGACCTGGACTGTCCCTAGGCGGGACAGGAACTGCTGCTTCTAGCAGACCTTTTCTGGTTTTTAACTGACTCAGTTTTGAAAAGAGCGGCATGACTGAACTATAATCTGGACACAATACAATACACAATAAACACGAGAATCACTTCGCACTCATACCACGACATTAAAATACATGAAGAACATTATGAATAACAGTTTGAACAGAATACCACCTGGAATACGGAAAACAGAATACATGAATTTTCTCGAGAACAGAACTGACTAGAACAGAAACTAGATGCACTGCTGAAACAGTACGAAACTTACCGGTCTCATACAGAGACACGTCAGGACCCGCATCCACCGAAGTGGACACTTCGTTTGTGGGCCTGTGTACCACCAACCCACGGACCAGAGTCAATTAGATTGACCCTGTCTAGATACTACCCCAGTAATGGTACTCACCGGGCAGTAAGAACGGAAGGCCTCAGACTGGACGGGACTGCTTCGACGCCGGACGGACGAACTTCGGACTTCTGTTACGGGTGGGCCTCCGGATACCTCGGACCTTGGACTCTCGGCTTGGGCTCTGGTCGGGACTCGCCGCGTTCCTCCACCGTCTCGTCTGGATGCTGGACCGCCTCCTCCGTCTCCTCCGTGGGCCTGAGGGATACTTGAAGCAGAAATATCTGCCGGTGCGCAGAAGAGTTCCGTCACGACTGCAGAGGGTCAGGGGGTCGGCGTGGCTTCACCGACGCGTGGGGAAAGGGCAAGTCCCTGTTCGGGCGCCATTATGTGGTATATAAATAAATAATACCGGATCTATTTTTGTCTAGGCATAGCAATAACAGATAGCTCAATAAATAAGAGTCAAGATTCGAGGTAGTAGGAGTTTTTGCAGGTTTATTACAGCATAAAGGACAGGAACAGGACAACCTGCATAGGAATAGGATGGCAGGGCCCAGCAGGGGGGTCCCAACAGGACTAGCGTGGCCCGGCAGCTGCCGGGGCTGGATCTGGGATGAGCGCGCTAACATTTAATAACAATACACGATCATATATACTAAAACAGTTGCATTACAATACATACGATAGGCGGAGCAGTGGGTGTGGTCAATAGCAGTCGCGAAAGATAAGGGTGAAAGTAGGTGTAACAGAGGCGTATACATAGACATGTGATGCAAACGTAACAGACTATGTCATAAATGGGGCGGAAACATGGAGGGGGCTACCTAAGGAGTCGGGACCTCTGACCTAATGGTGCGCGCAAACTGGCAATGACGTGTTACTAGGAGAAGCTGGGGGCTACGAACTCTGTGCTAGGAGCAGAGACTGAAGTCTGGAGAGTCAGGGCGACATGTACCTAAGCAGTATCTAGTATCTGATGTTTAGAGAACATGTTGATAGAATCCAAAAGTTATCGGGGTAAAGGCGAACAGACTCTAAGACTGGAGCATGCATTATTCTACATGTAGTGCGTGATGAAGAATATTAAATGAGCATTAAATGCAGTATTTCTCCTACGTGGAGACGTAAAGGCTAGACAATGACGGAAACTATTGATACAGTTCAGTAGCTTAGGAATGCAGAGAAGGAGGACTGAACTGATAACTGGAATCATAACATACTCTTGGCAGACTCAGAGGCAGGGCCAGGCTGAGCCGGGCACTGCGAGGCAGGAAGTAAGTGAAGGGTCGAGGATACAGGTGGGGGCTGTATCGCTCCTCAGCGAGGCTCAGGAGACAGACGCTGAATCTGGTGTCCAGGCCCTTTTGAGGCCTAGGAACGGGGACTTTATAATGGAATAACGTGCACACCGAGAAACGTGGCAACGTAGCTTTACATAGGCCTGATATTCGTAGTATTCACGAGAACTGGAAACTGACATACTAGAGGTGGATACAACTGTAATTGCGTCATTAATCGAACATGGGGAATACATATGCATATTAATCATACACAGATAACATATGATGGATGACGCGTAGGGACACAGAACATGGCAAAATTTACTTTTCCACACCTTCATCAAGGACACGGGGCACTTTCTCACTAAACTCAAGGAAGTGGAATGGGAACCAGAATATGTACTTATTGCCCTGGATATCAGTACACTGTACACCAGTATCCAACATGCAGATGGACTTAATGCTGTCAAGTATTTTTTGGACAAACGTAACCTCATATTCCGACAGCACAATGCTATGTTAATGAGAATGATACAACTTTGCTTAATGAATAACTATTTTCTGTTTAACAGGGAAATATACCAACAGCAAAGAGGTGTGGCTATGGGGGCATGCTTCTCCCCAACCTATGCATGCTTGCATGTTGGGTGGTGGAAGGAGCATGTCCTCATGGGTACGCACAAATTAAGGTTCTCTGACAGCATAGTCCACTTCTGGAGATTTATAGATGATATTTGCATGATATGGAAAGGGTCACAAGAATCTGCTAGGGACTTTGTGAATGTGATAAATGTTAATGACTTAAATCTCCAATTCACGTCCCAAATAAGTACCACCCATGTTCAGTTCCTAGATGTAGAGGTCTACATCAATGAGAACAAACTAGAAACTAGGCTACATAGGAAAACCACAGCGGGCAATGCAATTTTGCATGCTAAAAGTGCCCATCCTGGTCACCTAATTATAAGCATACCCTATGGGGAGCTAATCAGGATGCATAGAATATGCAGTACGGATTATGAGCTGGAGGCCTGTCTAACTGAGGCGCTTAAGAGATTCTTGGCTCGCGGCTACTGCCCAAAAGAACTAAAATATTCCAGGGAGAGAGCAAATTGCATAAGCAGAGAAGAATGCCTGGCAGGTAGTACTAGAAGTAGACAAACACACACAAACCTTGATCCACACAAGGAAGGAGAGAGAATTTGCCTCATTACAACCTTTAATACAGAGGAAAGTAAGGGGGATACTGAAAAGACATTGGCCGCTGCTCAAAACGGATATCAGTTTGGCTCCATTGATACCTGATGAGCCGTCCATCACCTTCAGGAGGGCCCCTTCTATGAGGGATTCCCTTGTTAAATCTAGCCCTGTAGTAAAGAATGTGAAGAACTGGTTATCCAACAAAACAGGTTTCCACAGATGTATTTCATGTAGGGCATGCAAATTCGGTATTAACACTAGTGAATATTGTTCTGCTTTTGACCCGAACCCGATTCAGATAAGAGGGTTGTACACGTCGCACAGACTTTGCGGTATATGTACTTGAATGCACCTGTGGGCTCCAATACATAGGCAGCACAAAACTTCAGGCCTTCAATCGGATCCTTCAACATTTGAGGGCAATTGTCAACTCAGATGCTAATTATCCAGTTGCCCGCCATTTTGAGTTAGTCCATGGAAAAAATCTTAATGATTTAAAGTATTTTATAATTGATGCGGTACCAAAGAACATAAGGGGAGGAAATAGGGAGAAACAACTAAGGAAGCTGGAAAGCAAGTATATCCTTCTATTAGACACTAGGATCCGGAATGGGATGAACACAGGGGAGGACTTACACAGTTTTTTGTAGATCCTTATCCTTGTTCAATCCTTCTGTGTATTAGCAAGACAATGAATTTTTGTCTTGTCTTGTCTGCTCCCTGGTGTACACCAAAGTGCTGAGTGTGATTCCTTTTTTTCCCATATGAGGTGACCTAAATATATGGTCAGCATTATGGTTTCGTAAATATAGCTGCCTCCCCTACAAACCTCGCATTTAGGCACGGATACCCTTATTCAGTTATGTTAATTTCAGCTTTGAGTCTGCACTCTATGAATCTGGCACCTGCACTTTCAGGTTATGTATTGTTGGTTCTTAGTGTTTGGGGATAACAACGAATCTTAGTGATTTTCACTTTTTAGATGACTTTTACATTCATTAATGTGTTAAAACATGATGTCTTGATTAACATTTGGATACATGTCATCCGTTCATGTGTTTTTTACTAAAACCTTATGAATTTTAATGTTTTTTTCTAACTTGGAATTTTGATATGTTGGTTTTAATATCTTTTTATCCAAGATCTTTTTAGAAATTTGCATTTTTGCACTTCTTTGCACTTTATTTATATTTGCACTTGCACTTAATTTTGCACAGAGTACATCAGACTGTAATAGGAAATTTTAAGGACTGGGGCCATTTATTGTGGAAACACGGATACAAGCACTTGATATGAGGTGAACTTTGGCACAGCGCTAAAAATTAGATAAGATGCTGCGTTTCACCTGAAATTATAGCATTTGATGCCTATTTGGTTGTAGGAAGGATTATTTATTTACCTCCTATTTTTCAAGTGTATATACATATTTATATCAATTTATTTGTATTTATTGGTATATTTATAATGCGATTTTGCAATATCTGTTTTCCATTATTGGTCAAATGCCCTGAATATGTTTTCTATGTTTATACATCTGGTGACTTGTGTTGAGCTCTCTTCACAGTATATAAACACTCCTATTGGCCCTTTATTGTCATGTGATCAAGGCTGCGGTGACGTAGCCGAAACGCGTCATGCTGGTGGCAAGGGGGAAATAAACCACGTATATTGCATATTTCTGGCGTTGGTGTGATCTGTACCTGTGGAAGACATCGGCGATTGTGGCCCAAGTTCAGGACTTCGGAACTATATATATATATATATATATATACAGATACATATATATATACACATACATATATATATATTTATTATATATATATATATATACACACACATATATATAAATGTGGAATTATTTAAGAGTTTATGACTATCAACGAACATCCTACCATGCGAAAGCCATTTCTTTACACTTGGACCTAGCGGTTTCCAACCTTTTATAACAACAACTCAGTATGAAGCCAGCCTGTTCTTCCTAGTTTTGACTTGGTGAAAGTTTAGTGGCTTAGTAAATAATGTTAAATAAGATGCTTGCACACAGTTTGAAATTATAGCATGAATTGCTAGATATTTGTGATTTATTTGTGAATAAAGCTATATGATCACAAATACATTACCCTTCACAACTAGCATCCTGGCAGCAAAAGAGAAAATCAAATCAACGCTCCAAGGATTCTCACCATTGAGTCAGATGAACTCATAAATCTCTTCTTAAGTCTTGTCACCTGCCTTATCTCTCTGATCTGTCTATATGTACAACTGACTAGAAAGTAACCGCAGAATTAAAGACATGTGTGAAGGCATAATATAGGACCAGGAAAGACAGGTAAGGGGAATGGTACAGCAAGAGAAATAAAGAACAGGGACATAAGTGAGGTTGGGAGAGTTGTAAGGTGAAGAGAAAAAGAGTGAGATGAAAAGAGTAGGAGGAAAGGAGGCAAAGCGGTAAGCAAGACGTTTTAAGGCATGAACAAAGTGGGCTCTGGCCCAGGCCCCTGCCTTTCGGAGGGGAAGAGGGGGCTGATAGAGACTACCCTGTTCTACAGAGTATTTCCCTGTTAACCTTGGACATTTTTTAAACAGAATGTGTTAAATACCGTTTTCCTTTTTAATGTGGAGTGATGTGTTAAAGTCTATTACAGACATTTTGCAGAAAAATGTTGTTGAATATGCTACTTACCAGTATGCATCTGTTCTTGGCATGTAGGGCTGCTGACATTCATATCTATAGCATAGATCGCCGCCTAGTGTTGGGTCCGGATGATTGCACATTGTTGTCCTGGAAGAGTCTTCGAAGTATCACGAGATAGGTGGCTCCTCCCCTGGACTACAGTGCGCATGGGCATCGACTCCATCCCCAGATTGTTTTTAGCCATTGTGGCAAAGATGGAGTGTAACAGTGTGAGCGACGACCATGCTAAGAGTAAGTGTAAATTCCGCAGCCGCGACAGGCGCCGGGGAGGAGGGCGGGCGATATGAATGTCTGCAGCCCTACATGCCAAGAACAGATGCATACTGGTAAGTAGCATATTCAGTTTGAGGCATGTGGGCTGCTGAATTCATATCTATAGCATAGAACACATAGCAGTCCCTCCATTATCGGCGGCCGCCTGTGCCAGCTGCAGATGTTTGAAAAAGTGTCTTTAGAACAGCCTGCCCTACAGCTGCTTGGAGTGCACATCTACACAGTAGTGTTTAGTAAATGTGTGTGGGGTAGACTATGTGGCTGCTCTACAAATGTCTTCCAAAGGGATATTACCAAGGAAAGCCATGGAGGCCCCCAACTTGCGGGTGGAGTGGGCTCTGGGGGGGGACCGTTAAAGTGCGCTTAGCTTTTTGATAACAAATCTGAATACACTTAACGATCCATCTGGCTATACCTGCTTTGGAAATGGGGTTGCTCTTGTGTTGGGCAGAAAAGGCAACAAAAAGTTGTTTCGTCTTCCTAAAGTCTTTGGTCCTATCAATGTAGTACATCAAAGCTCGTTTGACGTCAAGAGTGTGGAGCAGTCTTTAGGCCACTGTCTCTGGGTTTTGAAAGAACACAGGTAGTTCAATAGTTTGATTGACGTGGAACTGTGAAACTACCGTAGGAAGGAATTTAGGGTTAGTGGGCAGCACCACCCTGTTTGAGTGAATCTGTATGAATGGCTCCTGTACAGTGAGCGCCTGGAGTTCACTTACACATCGCAGCGACGTGATGGCTATTAGGAAAGCCACTTTCCATGTTAAGAACTGAACCTCGCACGAATGCAGAGGCTCAAAAGGTGGGCCCATCAGCCTGGTGAGGACCACATTAAGGTTCCACACAGGAGCTGGTGGGGTCCTGGGAGGAATGACTCGTTTCAACCCCTCCAGAAAAGCCTTAACGGCAGGCACTCTGAAAACCGAGAGACGCTGCCTGTTTTGGAGATAAGCCGCTATGGCGGATAAGTGTATCCGAATGGAAGCATATGCTAGATTGCATTTGTAAAGATGTAACAAATAACAAATGATGTCGTGAGTAGATGCATCTAGCGGGTTGATGTTGTGTTCTGCACAGTAAATGACAAACCGCTTCCATTTTGCTGCATAGCAAGCTCTGGTGGTGGTCTTCCTCGCCTCCCGTATGATATCCATGCAGTCGGGAGGCAAGTTAAGGTAGCCAAATTCTAAGACTTCAGGAGCCAGATCGCCAGGTTGAGCTGTTGCGGATCTGGATGCTGAAAGTCGCCATGGCTCTGCGTCAAAAGCCTGGGTGTGAGGTGTAGCCTTTGATGCGGTACCACGGAGAGTTCTAGAAACGTGGTGTACCATGGTTGGCGTGCCCACGTTGGAGCAACCAGGATGAGTGTCATCGAGTGTTGCTTTAGCTTTTTTGCCACCAGCGGTATTAGAGGTGCTGGGGGAAAAGCGTACGCAAATTTGCCTGACCAGTTCATCCATATCGCATTGCCCTGCGACTGTGGGTGTGGGAACCTGGCGGCAAAGCTGTGGCATTTTGCGTTTTCCCTTGTGGCGAACAGGTCTATCTCTGGATGACCCCACTGCTGGAAGTACGGGCGGAGTACTGATGGATGTATCTCCCACTCGTGCATCTGGTGGCTGTACCTGCTGAGCAGATCTGACATCTGATTGTCCTTGCCCGGGAGGTGTTCCGCCATGAGGAAGATGTTCCTCTGAATGGCCCACTTCCACATGCTCTGAGCCAGATGAGAGAACTGTGGAGAGTGTGTACCTCCCTTTTGAATGTAGTACATGGCCGTCATGTTGTCCGTCCGGATCAACACGACTTTGTTGCACAGATGTACCTTGAATGCCTTTAGTGCCATGAAGATTGCCATCAGTTCTTATAATAAAGGGAATTTTATAAAGCGCCTGGTACGCTAAGAAGCGTGTCTCCGCGCTAACTGAAAGAAATACAGACTCAAGCAGCAATAAGGAGTGGACCCGACTATCTTGAAAAGAGGTGTGTTTTTAGTTTCCGCCGGAAACTAGTTTCCGATGGGTCCAGACGGAGATCGAGGGGAAGAGCATTCCAGCTCTTCGCCACCAGGTAGCGAAAAGATCTTCCTCCCATGCGGGCCCTTCTCACTCTAGGCACCTTTAATAGGCAGTTCTAGGTAGTTGATGTGCATCTTTTGCTGCGTTGTCCATAGTCCCTGCACCGTGTAGTGGAGTACATGAGCTCCCCATCCCTGGAGAGATGCGTCCGTCGTCAGGATAATCTGTGGCACAGGCTCCTGGAACGGTCGGCCCTTGCAAAGGTTGTGTGGATTCCACCAATGCAGAGATCTGTATGCCCGACCGGTCACCAACACTAGGTCGTTCAACTGTCCTTGAGCCTGAGTCCACTGATGAGCCAAGCATTCTTGGAGCGGACGCATATGTAGCCTCGCGTGCGGGACTATGAAGATGCAGGAGGCCATCATGCCTATCAACTGCATGAACACTCGTGCTGGAAGCGAGTGTTGCAGTCTGAACTTGTGGATCAGTGACTGAATGCGGTCGATCCTCACAGAATTTGGCCGAGCTGTGGCTGCCAGAGTATCTATTGTCGCGCCCAGATACTGCCGCACATGGGCTGGCTGAAGGTGCGACTTTGGGTAATTCAGTGAGAATCCCAGATCGTGAAGAAGGTGAATGGTGTGGGACATGTTGGCAGCGCACTGCTGGGCCGACTTTGCTTGGACAAGCCAGTCGTCCAGATAAGGGTAGACGTGAACGTTCTGCCTCCTGAGGTGCGCAGCCACTGTCGCCAGGCATTTTGTGAACACTCTGGGCGCTGTGGTCACCCCGAAAGGGAGGACCTTGAATTGATAATGCTGATTCTGAATGGTGAATCTGAGGTATTTTCTGTGTGATGGATGTAGTGGGATGTGAAAATATGCATCCTTGAGATCCAAGGTTGCGAGGAAGTCTCCCTGATTGAGCAATGGAAGAACTTGCTGCAGCGTCAGCATGTGAAAATGTTCTGAGAGAATATACTGGTTTAGGGGCCTGAGGTCCAGTATGGGTCTGAGGGACCCGTCCTTTTTCGGGATTAAGAAGTACAGGGAGTACACTCCTGTGCCTTCTTCCTCCACCGGCACGAGCTCGATTGCCCCTTTTTGCAGCATGACGAGTACCTCCTGCTGCAATAAGTGCAAATGCTCTGTGGACATAGGACGGCGTTTTGGTGGCAAGTTGGGTGGAGTGGATGTTAACTCCAGACAATAACCGTACTGGATACGTTTTCTGACCCACCTGTCTGTGGTGATGGATTTCCAGACTGGCAGGAACTGCTGGAGTCTCCCCCCGACAGGTGTTGTGTGGTCGGGGGCAGTGACAAGGCGTCACTGTTTGTTGGTGGCGGAGGAGCGGGAGTTGTTGTTTCCACAACCTCTGCCCTTGGCGCTGTTGCCCCGATAGCCGCCTCTACTCTGCTTGGTGTAAGAGGACTGCGCCCCACCTTTAGTGTATTGCGTTTGCTGGGACATCTGGCCTCTGGAAACACCTCTATTGCTTGAGCGACGAAAAGTATTTCCCCGAAACTGTTGGGACTGGAGCGCCCCCATGGACTTTGCAGTCTCGGTATCCTTTATTTTTTCCAGGGTGGTATCCACCTCAGGACCAAATAATCTATCGGGGTTTACAGGCTGATTGAGGATGGGGGTTTGGATCTCCGGCTTGAACCCGGAGATTCTGAGCCAGGCCTGACGTCGCAACATGACACTTGTGTTAATGGCCCTTGCCTCGGTGTCCGCCACGTCCAGGGCACATTTAATAGAAGCGTTGGAGATGAGCTTCCCTTCTTGAATGAGCATCTCCGCTGCCTCTTTATACTGATCTGGCAGATGTTGTAACAGGGTCTCTAGTGTATCATAGTGTGCCCTGTCATATCTGGCCAAGAGTGCCTGAGTGTTTGAAATACGCCAGATATTGGCCGCTTGAGCCGCCACCCTCTTCCCTGATGCTTCTAGCACTTTAGATTCCTTGTCAGGGGGAGGAGCATCACCAGTGGTCTGTGAATTTGCCCTCTCCCGGGCATTAGAAACAACCAGAGAGTCCAATGGCAACTGGCCCTTGATGTAGGTAGGGTCGCCAGGTGCCGGCTTATACTTTTTTTCAATCCTAGGGTTGATAGCCCTGGCACGTGTGGGTTCTTTAAAAATGTCTGCAGCATGTTTCAGAACCCCTTTTAGCATTGGGAGAGTTTTTTTTTTTTTATTTTTTTTTTTTAAACCTTTATTGAGTTAATCAAAGTATGACAAGCGCAGGCCTACAACCACAGAGGCCGGCCGCAAACACAGGAATCAGGTCAGAAATCATGCATGTATATACGACCAAATAATGTCGACAATACAGATACAGCATGTGATTGTATATGCCTCGGCGCAGCAGGATATCAAAGGTTTAATTTTAAAGTTATAAAGAAACAGAAGTGGCTGTACTATCGGTGGCGTCACACCATAACATGAAGTTAAATAGAGATGAGGGGGAGGTACCCCACAGTGCAAACAAATCCAGGTGATGAGCAATATGAACCTTGGGCACACTATGCCCGCCGAGGCTGACGAGGAATAAAAAACAATGTAATAACAAGCGATTAGCGAGCACACCCTCCCTAAAACCCACCCTCCGGAGACAGTAAGGTATAGGCAAGTATAGACGCCAAACAGAGAAAGAAAAAAGGATAAGGAGACAGCCAACCCTACTGTAAGGAAGGAAAAACCCTACCCAAAGAAGAGGAAAAAAAGAAAGGGGACCATAGAACAAAACAAACTAAAATAACAAACCCCCCCAACACCCGCCACCCTGCACCCCTGTAATGGCTACGGCCTACCCCACTAACAGCGTGCCTGTCGCCCCGGAACACCCCAAAGAAGGGAAATAAAGAAAGCGGAGGAGGAGAAAAACAAACATACTCCCGGCCACCTATACCCCCCACCATTAGCGACCTCCCCAAAACATATTGTCCATTATTAAAAGCAAGTATTAAGCACCAATATGGGGAGGACCTCAACCAAAACCACCCGACTCCCAGTGAGATACACGGTACAATCCTGGCATAGAGCACAAAGCGTAGCTAACCCCAAAAGTCAAAGACAACCATGACAGTTCGGTTCTTCACGATAATCTACGTCGCCAAAGCCAGCAATCTCGCAGGAAGCGAAGCGTCCCAGATAATACAAAGCAGTGGCATCGGATCTAGGGCAGGATACAAGATGAAGTCAGCCCTGACCAGTGCGATTCTTTATGAAAACCCATGCCACCCAAACCACAGTATTTATGTGGTAATCGAAACGTCCATAGCAGTTCCAAGCAGCTGAATCGGACCGAGGACAGGATACAAGATGACGGCATCCACAGGACCAACGGGGAAAGATGAAGGAGATAAGCAAACCTCTCCGACGGTCACCAAAGAGCTGTTCTTGGCGATCAAAACCTTCGGCAACGATGTTTCGCCGATCAGGAGTCATACCGGGAAAGCTAACTACGGTCTTAGGTGCAACATTCACAAGGCCAAAATCATCGACGTGAGCTGAGTCAGGCTGCCGCGCGGGAACCTCAGAACAGTAGGCCAAATCTTCCACTGGAACCACAGAATGCTGATCGTATCGCAGCATCATCGTCCGGTCGCAAGCAGATATTTCCCAGCGTTTCTGACATTCGGTCATACGTGACTGTGAATTGGGAGTGGAGCGCCCCAATGGCGGCCATCACGGACCTCAACGATGGTGCGCCATCTGTCCTCTCCATCTCCCCCCCCAAAGAGACGAAGCAGGACTCGAGCCCCAGACTCACTTCCGAGGCTCCAGGCACACACGAAGCCAATGGCAACAGCAGGCGCCCCCTCAGCTGGTGATCACGACACCTTCGCCGACCGCGGGGGCCACCCCTTCAACACCGCCGTCCCCAGCAGGGTCTCCGGACGAGCGGCCCCCGACCGCGGCGCACGATGCACACCCTGTGTCACGAGACCGAGTCCTCAGTGCCAGCTGGTAACTGGATTGCAGATCGGAGATGCAGAAAAAGATCCGAGTACGGAAGACCGGACGAAACACTGGTTCCACAGCCGCTGTTGATCAATTCCAGCCCGGATGGGCTAGAAATCGAGGTCCCGGCTTCAGCCCTGGAGTAGGCCGAAAATGGAACACGACATAACTCCGCCACCCAGTATGTTAGGGAGTCCGGGAGTGCACCACCGGTATCAGGCGAGCTTCATACACACGGGAGTCCGGCGTAGGTAAAGGATAAATGACAGGATATGCGAGCTGCCGGCAGAGGTCAACGGAGCCGGGAGCTTAAGCAGCCATCTTGGATCGTAGCGTAGCTCCTCCTCCCATTGGGAGAGTTTTGACAGTCTTTTCTGCTGCGGAAAAGGTATCAAAGAGGAAGTCCACTTTAATAGGGTCAGCATGCAGCTGGACGTTGTGGTTTTTAGCCGCTCTCTCAATTAGAGCATTAAATGCTGCAGAATCCTCAGTAGGAGATGTCTTGACATTATACACCAGAGTGTCCGGGGCAGTGTGCTGATCCCCTGGGTCCCCTGCATCTGCCCAAGAGTCCTGGTGATCCTCAGGATCAGTGTTTGCAGGGAAGTTATACTCCTCATCATCACCTTCCCCAGCCTCCACATCTGAATAAGTGGGTGAAGGTGTAGCAACTGTTAGAGTCCATGGAGCAATTGGCTCAACCAGAACCGGGGAATCCGTAGAAGGCTTTTTGCGCTTCAAAGGAATCTGTAGGACTCCATAGGCTGAGCCGCCGTGATCTTTCTTTTGTAGAGGGTAAGTTTACCGGTGTCGGCGTCGATAAAGTGTTCCCGACTGCTCCTCCATCAGGGGTTGTCGATGCTTTGAGCTCCCAAGTGGCTGAGAAGGCTTCGACCCCGTAGACACCTGCACGGGCGCGTCGTCGACCGGCCTTGGTGCGAACGCCTTCGGTGCCACCTTCGGCGGTAACGTGAACAGGAGTGGCGCCGAGGACTTTGGCGTTTTGCCAACTTGCTTCGGGGTGGAAGCATCCTTCGGATCGACCGCAGAAGCCTTGTTCCTAATGCATTGCAATGAGTCCGACACCTGCTTTGTGAAGGATGCGGACGGTTTCGTCGATCCGACAGACGGCCTCGGTCCACCAGCGTGTGCAGACTCGAGCGTCGAAGTCTTGCCTTTCTCTGGCCGATGCGCGGGATCAGCCCTCTTAGGTGTGCCATGTCCTTCTACTGTGTCGACGGCCTTCGGCGCCGACGGCTTCGGGTCGGCGGCCTTGACAATTGGTTTCGGCGCCCCAGTCTTCAGCTCGACGCCCTTGAGCGATTTGGGCTCGACGCCCTTGACCGACTTCGGCTCAACGCCCTTGGTCGACTTCACCGGGTCGACAGCCTTCTTCGGCTTCGGCTGCCCCGACATGTCGGAAGACGAGGAGGCGGCCAGAGGGATAGACGTCTTCTGTTTCGACGGCGTCTCCATCACTTTCATTTTCGTCGACACCGAAGCTTTCACTTTCGGTTTGACCACCGGCGGCTCCGTAGAAGTGTCCGTAGCTGGGCCCGTGGATCTGGGTGTAAGGTCTTGGCTAAGCTTGTAGAAAACAAGGGTCCCCTGGATGGATGGATGGCAAAAAAAACCCTAGGTCAGGGAAAAACACAGTGAAGGTATCAACCTAGGCAGTAATAAGGAGCTTGCCCACGTAATAGTGGTAGGACAAGGACAACCCACTTCCAGTTAAAGGCAATTTTTATTAAACATAAGTCAAAAAGAACATAATTACAATTATAAAGTCAAAAAGCATGTGGACCATGCATGTGTAGTACAACAAATTCCAAATTAGAATTGAAAAATTATAGAGCAAATTACTTAAAAATAAATGACATAGAATAACAATAATTCATAAAAAACACATATAAACTCTCTATAAAAACATATGAGTGTTTTGTCGACGCGCGTTTCGGCGGCCAGCGCCTTCTTCAAGACAAACTCAAATACCTAAAATTAAAATCACAATTAGTGACAAGGAATAAAAATTATTTCCCCTTAAAAAGCAATAGAAACGATACATAATACACAAGAAAAATTTAAACAGTCATGAATTCATAAATACAATGCAGTGTAATAGGAAGTGGGGAGGAGGTTGTCCTGTATATTTAACAAGCAATCGCAAATATGGGGAATCAAAAGGAAGCCTCGGTGCTCAAGGTAGACGGAAATAGGGGTAAACTGAAAATTACATAGCAAGGATAAATTGTCCAAAGGCACAGTCTATGATCACTTGTCCTTAGAATGGTAAAAGCATAAAGGCCAGAGTGGAAAGAGAACAGGATAGGAACAAGGAAAACCTAAACTGATATCTTATATTTTTATGATAAGCTGGCCTATCTCTTGATGTGGATACTACATCAGGCTTACATGTCTGGAGAAATGGAGAGCAAGACATGAACCGTATTATGAACAAAAGTTTTTTTGTTCTATTATTCTTCTATAACGCCTGAAAAATACAAGGATTAAAAGGGGGTATACTTACTTCCAGGCTACAAAACTCTGTAGATGTCACTTTCAATAGCTGTGTGAGTTACAGCACCAATATGCTACTTTAAATAAGTACACGTTTGAGATGATGGAATAAACTTCTTGGTAAAGTGGAATGATGCTGGGATGTAGTGATTCTTAGAAAAAGGAGCTGTGGGAAACCAGAATAGCATGGTTTCAGAAAAGAGCTTAATACTTTAATTTTTGAGTGGATCAACTGCTGTAGATAACATGCCTACCTATTGTGTAACTTCCAAACCGTCAAAACTAAAGATGCTTAGAGACACGGTATGGAGCGTACTCTGGTTAAAAGGCTGCAGTAACGGATTAGGGAGCTGTAATTAACACAATGATAGCAAGTGTAAAAAAGAGGTAAACCAACTAATAATCCTCTTAAGGTCAATAGTCATATATATAATATGATTTGCATACCTTGTAGAGATGGACGTGTCCGTGAACCTTGATAGCGGTTGAGCAGAAGTCACACTCAGGCGTAAATGCGATAAAAACAGTCAGGGCAGCAATTCGTCCTGAAGAGACAACCACAACGATTGAGTGGAACGCTAAGCGATGTGTCAACAGAATCTAATTAAGATGCAAGGATAAGTTGATTAACACGGAACCAGGCAATACCTGAATTAATAGCTAAAAGTGCCACGCCTCCACCTAATGAACGGACAAAATTGTCGGCGTTTCAGCTTGAAGCAGGATGGTGCTAGAAAAATAAATAACGCATTTAATTCTTCTACATTTGTCTGGCGGTGTAAAGAGAGCACTGTTGCACGTGATACATTGTATATATACTGATGAAACCTCACACAAACGCCATACCTAATAATAGCGCGGATGTTCCTTTAAATGGGGTTCTGTGCCAGACGAATATTCTGGCTTCAAAATATCAGGATGTAGGCAATTACTAAAAAACAAAAACAGGAAAGTTATTTGTGAAGGCGCACTGTATGCGTGTTAAGAAAAAAATACACAAACACAGAGGTGCATCAATAATCAACCCTCAGTTGCAGAACGAGCATGCAAGGCATACCTTGCGATGGATAATTAGTTCGTTCAAATTGGATCTGGCCGAACTCTACTGGAATCAGGTATGTAGATTAACGGTCCAGTCCTAGGGCGGAAAGGGGAGAGAAAGGCCGCCAGATTAGTACAAAAGAACGGAAGGCTCAACGGTCTCAGTCGCGCTAAGCCAGAAGAGGATCTCAACATACCTGAAGACGCGCAGCGTCCTTGCGTGTGGAGGCGGGTTGGCAACGTGCTTTGGAAATAGCCAAATGCACTCAAACGGCCTGTACGATTAGCCCACACCTATATATACAGGTGTAAATGTTCAAATTGGGTCACCTGACACTAGCGAGTATTTAGGTAATGAAGCTAGAAGGTGGACTAGCAGATGCACAATTACTGCTATCACTGGGATAAAGGAGTTCATGATAGTGGACATGAAAGAAAGCCTAAGGGGCGACGATTGCCACGAGACTGATAACTGGGGAGCAAAGTCTGATACTTAATAATAAAAATAAGAAAAATAAAGAAAGAAAGAAGATAAAACAGATAGGAGGAAGGTAAGCAAGAGAAAAGTATGTAATTAATAATTAAGATGAAAATGAAACCTCAAACCGGGCAAGAGACTGAAATGAACGGTGGTTTAAACGCAACGAATGAATAAGAAAAGACAAGGCCCTGGTTGGAAAACTGGGATGAGAAACGGAGAATGTAAGGGACATGGAATGACTGGCTGGTGGACATGTTAGAGAAAGAGCAAAAATACGTGCTGTACGGAAATAAAATGCTGCAAAGGCGCAGGATACTATGGAGGCAAAAGGGGGTAACCAAAATTACTACCCACATCAGCCCAATTTATGTGATAGCGTTTTCCCATGGAATTTCGCTATTGAGGCCTGAACGGAACGTGTTCATGGAGAATATCCAAAACACCTCTCGTTTCTTCCGGATACTTTCGCCACCTCTTTCGTCTGGCACATTGATCTTTTCCAGTATGCATCTTAATTAGATTCTGTTAAGACACATCGCTTAGCGTTCCACTCAATCGTTGTGGTTGTCTCTTCAGGACGAATTGCTGCCCTGACTGTTTTTATCGCATTTACGCCGGAGTGTGACTTCTGCTCAACCGCTATCAAGGTTCACGGACACGTCCATCTCTACAAGGTATGCAAATCATATTATATATACGACTATTGACCTTAAGAGGATTATTAGTTGGTTTACCTCTTTTTTACACTCGCTATCATTGTGTTAATTACAGCTCCCTAATCCGTTACTGCAGCCTTTTAACCAGAGTACGCTCCATACCGTGTCTCTAAGCATCTTTAGTTTTGACGGTTTGGAAGTTACACAATAGGTAGGCATGTTATCTTTTGTTCATAATACGGTTCATGTCTTGCACTCCATTTCTCCAGACATGTAAGCCTGATGTAGTATCCACATCAAGAGATAGGCCAGCTTATCATAAAATATAAGATATCAGTTTAGGTTTTCCTTGTGCCTATCCTGTTCTCTTTCCACTCTGGCCTTTATGCTTTTACCATTCTAAGGACAAGTGATCATAGACTGTGCCTTTGGACAATTTATCCTTGCTATGTAATTTTCAGTTTTCCCCTATTTCCGTCTACCTTGAGCACCGAGGCTTCCTTTTGATTCCCCATATTTGGGATTGCTTGTTAAATATACAGTACTACCTCCTCCCCACTTCCTATTACAGTGCATTGTATTTATGAATTCATGACTGTTTAAATTTTTCTTGTGTATTATGTATCGTTTCTATAGCTTTTTAAGGGGAAATAATTTTTATTCCTTGTCACTAATTGTGATTTTAATTTTAGGTATTTGAGTTTCTGTCTTGAAGAAGGCGCTGTCCGCCGAAACGCGCGTCAACAAAACACTCATATGTTTTTATAGAGAGTTTATATGTGTTTTTTATGAATTATTGTTATTCTATGTAATTTATTTTTAAGTAATTTGCTCTATAATTTTTCAATTCTAATTTGGAATTTGTTGTACTACACATGCATGGTCCACATGCTTTTTGACTGTATAATTGTAATTATGTTCTTTTTGACTTATGTTTAATAAAAATTGCCTTTAACTGGAAGTGGGTTGTCCTTGTCCTACCACTATTACGTGGGCAAGCTCCTTATTACTGCCTAGGTTGATACCTTCACTGTGAGGTCTTGGGTAAGGCCATGAGCCGATCCCTCGACCTGAGCCTTAGTTATTGTTCTAACGGGGCATAGCTCTTCGCCTGAGCTATCTTCCGTGGCCCCATAGGCCTCATTGTCGTCTCCTACCTCGTCGACGACTTCCTCTGTATCGAGCACTTCGACGTCTGCGTCGTAGTAGTCGATCTCCTCCGCTGGAGTTGAAATCGGCTCTTGATCTTCTGGCTCGCCTGCTTCGTCCCTCTCGAAAATGTCCACCGGTGCCGGGGCAGACTGCTGGGCCTCCATGCGCGCCACGCTCCGAAGTCGAATTGTTTTCTTGGATCGAAAACGGGAACAAGCCATACAGTTGGCTTCATCGTGATCCGGCGAGAGGCACTTGTTGCACACCGGGTGGACGTCGATGTGGGGATACTTCGATTCGCACACGGGACATTCCTTGAACGGGCTCCGTTCCATGATGTTGTCGAAAGTCTGGTTGCGTTGACTGGGCCTCGAGCACCAAAGAGCCACGCGACTCCTCTGGATGTCCGACTCAGGAACTGAGCCGGAACAGAGCTGGGCACCAAACGCAAGACAATACCGACGGTATAGGAAAAAGGCCTTCGGGCCTTAAGAAAAGTCTATATCGATTCCGAACTGGAGATATCGAATATACATCCGAACCCAATGGCGGAAAAAAACAATCTAGGAATGGAGTCGATGCCCATGCACACTGTAGTCCAGGGGAGGAGCCACCTATCTCGTGATACTTCGAAGACTCTTCCAGGACAACAATGTGCAATCATCCGGACCCAACACTAGGCGGCGATCTATGCTATGAATTCAGCAGCCCACATGCCTCGAACATTTATGTTTTATGCTACATACATAATAAAAAAAAGTTTCTTTTAGAACAAAACCCGAACTCTCAAGAGAAATGGGAGGATGTCACAGCGATTATCTGCAGTGATATTAGTGATCTGCTGCTGTTTTACAATATTGTTACTACCCCTGAATATTAGATGTAAACATTTAGAATTTGGACGAGTGCGCAGGTGCATTCAATGACTCTGCCAAAGAGGGCATAACCGATTTTAAATTAAATAAACGTTGTTAGAACAGCTGCCCCAAAAATACGTTTAGCCCAGGGCCCCCAATATCCTTAAGATGTCCCCGACAGGTAAACTGTTAAAAGTGAGATAGGAAGTTACTAGGGTGAAGGAAATATAGAGGGAGGAAGAGGATTGTGTTATACTGATGCTTGAGGTATTGAGACAGGTGAGTTGAGGGGTGTAGTCAGAAAGGTAGCGGTAAAGAACTGAGGTAATGAGAGAAGTATAGGAGGTGTGAGGTAAAGAGGTAGTGAGGTGAGACAAAGATGTATTAAGACTACAAAGTAGTGAGATATGTGGTAGAAAGGGCGAGTTGAAATATAGACTGAAAAGGCGGTGAAGATAGAAAAGAGGAATAGCAAGAAGGAGGAAAGGAGCAGAGGTGAGGTAGCAGGGGCAGTGGGAGAAAGGGGGAGGTGAGGTAGCGAACTGTTGTATATTTGTACTTCATTTAATATGGCTACTTGGTGTCAGTAGTCCTTTCTTAGTGTTTCTATCTTCCCAATCTCCCATAGTACCTATAGTACCTAAGAGTGTTCTATCTGGTATGTGAGGATTCCAGCCTTGGCAGTTGATGGTCTGGTCAGCTGTGAGGTTTACTGCTCTGCTGTAATATCTTGTGCTAACTTAATAAATCTATCTTAATAACCTTAAGACGTGTCCTGCTGCCTACCTAATCTATTTACAACATTTTGGCGACGAGGATGGGATTAATAAATCTATCTTAATAACCTGACGACGTGTCCTGCTGCCTATCTAATCTATTTACAACACGAACAAATGTAAACTGAGAACTGAGGCAATGTGACAACGAAAGGAGATTAAGAGATGAGGAAGACAGAAATAAGAGATAGTGCGAGACCTCTGGTAGAGAGACGGTGAGGTATAGAGAGCAAAACAGATGTGCACAAAAAAGAGAAGAGGCTGAAATGGATTTGAAGTTAATAGAGACATAGGAGGAAAAACAAAAAAACAAGCACTGAAGTGCATAGGAGGTGTGAGGTAAGGAGAGTTCAATTAGAGGTGGTGTCAGAGCGAGAGGTGAGGTTGTGAGACAGGTAGAGAGAGGCACTGAAAGAGATGGGAGTTAAAGATCAGGTAGAGACACCATCTAGATAGAGCAGGATTCTCCAACAAGTAGCTAAGATTTACTGGTGGCCCTCCGCCCACCAGTAAGTAACTGTCTCCTGTGTGCAGTCCAGGGTACTAAATTGATGTTTTTACTTGATTGAATAATTATGTATACCAAAATTGACTGTGTATTTGAGCTGAAAACGTGTGTATTTTCAGAACTCATTTTTTGTTGAAAAAATGTCTAAATTTCCAATACACATTTAACACCTTCAATGCTATGGAGATTTTCCTCCTGTGCTGGATCTTATTTATTCCCATTGTTCATGACGAGCTCAGCTCGTCATAAGCACACGACCAGTGTACTGCATGACGAGCTGAGCTCGTCATGAGCAGCGAAGGGGTTAAAGCTGATATTTGAGTGATAAATCATGTGGCGTTGGGCAGATTTATTACTAATATCATAACCTTAGTGTTGGGGGCATTGCAGTTCACGCTGCTATATAATACTTATGTTGAGGTATTAAAAACTGATAAAGCCTTTTTTACATTTCAGCTGGCAATCCTGCCTGATGTACGGAGATGATCAATGCTAGTGATCTTGCATACGGCAGCCACTAACGGAATCTCGTCTGATGTGGTCACTATTACAATGCCACTACTATTAGTAGCTCGGAATAATTTTCACTGAACATAGGCAGCTCTTGTTATAAGAAAGTTTGGAGATACCGGATGCACAGAGATTGGTTGGATATATAATGATAAATAGAGTCAGTAGAGAAATATAGATGGATATGTATGAGAGGAGGTGAGTTTAAGCAAACAAAAAGTGAGGCAGAGAGAAGGGCAGGAATTTGATTGGCGATGGAGAGGTTAGGTGCACCAAAACAGAAAGGTAAGGAGAGCGAGAAGAGTTTGAAAGAGAAGAGAAAGGTAGAGGGAAAAGCAAAGTAGACAGATGAAGGTAATTGTAAATTAAAGGGAGATAGACAGAAGTACAGAGAAAGGTGCAAAGAGGTGTGAATAAGGTAAGGGAGAGTGATGATAACGCAATAGGTGAGGTATAGAAAGAGGCAGATCTAAACGTAGAGAGTGGGGAGGTAGGATAGGTGGAAAAAGCCAGAGGTAGAGATAGTCAGAGAGAGGAAGTGAGTTCGAGATAGAGAAAGGCAGAGAGATTGAGAGGGAAAGAGTCCTCTATCCTGATCACTTTCATTCGGGGACTCTGGAAAATTGGTGACTACAGTGAACTGGGATTTATGTACATCTGTGAAATGATAGCATCCCAGCATGCTGCTCAGCAAGATCATGGTGAGTTGTAGCATTATGCGTTGGGTCCCAGAAGCTGAAAAGGGAAGAAGGTGACACAAGCAGATAAGAGTGCAGTGCTCTTAAGTTCAGAGGGATGGTAGCACCAGAAGAGCTGGTACGTATGAACAGTGGGGACTGGCCAGTGCTCTGTATTTCAGAGGAGCAGAGAGACTGCCAGGACTGAGCAATAGAAGTGTTCCTGGCACACTGACGTTCAGAGTGGAGCCACCATGCACAGGCAAAAAGCTGAACATGACAAGAGTAGAAAGGTTTCACCGCAGTATTGCAACAGTTGCCAAAAGTATCATGCGGCCAACGTCCGCAAGTATACTGCAGTATTACAATACAACTGCTAAGACTTACAAAAAATAAAATAAGTCATGCTGCCAATGCAAAGAAAAGTCTTATAAAGACTCCTTTGTACAAAATCCCAATTTAAGCCAGCCCTGCAGCAGACGATGTACATATCTGAGAAAAACTTTGGGTTAATACCCTAAACGTTATGGACAACCAGGAGGCCAATGCCTAAGGGAGCTCCGTGTCTTTATGTTGTGTTTGTGAAGTCATGAGACATGCTAGAGATCTAAACCTATCTGAAGCTGAACCTAAAAAATAAAAATCACGGCTGATGGCTCTTCACTGTCTTGTTAAGTCCTGAACCTTTTTTGATATGAAACATAGAATGATCTGAAATAGAAAGAATTCCCACCTCAACCGCCAGACACCTCGGGGCAGTTTATATTTCCTCAGGTTTATAGGTGTGGCTCTTAACATCAGTTTTTTAATAAGAATGATAAAGCTATGAGTAAACATTTCTAAAGTCCTGAAAAGAACAACATTCTAATGAGGAAGTGCTTGTATACATTATATCCGTAATCAGAACCTGGTACACCTTACAGCTGCAATGGTAGGTAAAGTCTACGGACTACAATGGAATTTATATCTGTTGTCTGTAAATCTGTGGTGTTTTCTGTAATTCATGAGGAAAGCTATTACAAGTTATTTTGATAGGTTTATTGAATCCAATAATTAGACATTGTAGGAGGTTGGTCACATTAACAAACTGAAGTGGGTAAACCAGATATTTAGCAGAATACTTTGGTTGTAGCTATGGTTCTTGCCCCTTGATAAACTGCAAATGCATATCTAAGAAATAGGTTCACATATTCTACAATCCCCAACTTATTGCAACATTATTTACATAAGGACTGATGAGATTAAAGCGATTTCAAATTTAGAAATCTACCATACATAAATAAATGCAGCATGTTAAACAATGTCAAACAGGACGGATTGCACTCCGTAAATCCTGATTGGGGTGAAATGTACTGTTTGTTATTGGTTACTTTGAAATGCTATTGGGACTGAATGAACTGTTCTTACATTAATCAATTCTCCGTTTTTTGTGAAAGGTTTTAAACACATGCGAGACTTTGGAATGTAGATTGTATTGGATTTGGGTAGGAAAATATTTAACGTTTATATAGTTGAAATTGTGTAATCTACAAGAAGTGGTGGTGGAAGGATACAACCATGAATTGTTTTAGTTTACTAAAATTGTCCGTTTTTATCTTTGCTCCTTTTTTATGAATGAGAAATGTGTGTAAACATTTCTATGAGAATATATTTTTTGGAATGAAAGTACTTCTGATTCTGAAACAATGACACGTTGCCTTTGTCCTATAGAACAATATTCCTGCTTAATAAAAAAATCATACCAAAACAAGCTTACCTCCTCCACATGCCTTTCTACTTTTAACTCCTCGGTTTCCAACCACAGATATCTCTACTTCTTTTTGTGGCATGTGTGCCAATTTCTGCATAAAAACCTTCTCTAATGTTTGTGCCATTAAGACGATGTCATCACCTGTCTGACAAAAAGAGAATGTGCTTAAACTGAGATGTTGTAATGGAATTAGGTTAGATGTTATGATGAAATGATGGAAATGATGGAATTAGGTTAGTATAGGTGGTATGCAAGGATCCATATTCTGCCATGGCTGACAGCAAACATACATATAAAACACACACACAAACACTATACATGGACAATAATTCATAGGCTTTGATAATGGACTGTTCATCAAAAAAGTAAGGACAATTCTGACTGATGGCCAGGCAATGTCCTGGACCTGGCCTTTTTTGTGGGGTCTCCCCCAGATCTTTGTCTTCTCTGCTGAACCAGTTTTTGTTGGAATTAGGACTCCGTACACTGCTAACCTTTGCTAGAGTGCTTGTGCTCTCTCCCAAAAACATGATAAAATTGTCTTAAAAAATAAATGTGCCAATTGAGTAAGTTTTTTTATTGCCATTTTCATTTGGTACAGTCATACAAACATGGCTTTTCTGCAACATTCAGAAATAAGGATTTATACATAAGATCATATCCCAGACAAAATATATGATAATTAACAGAACATATTGGACACCCTCCAGGCTCTTCAAAGTTGAACTCAAACAAAATCCTAACTGCTGGAGCTGCGATCAACAAGAAAGTACACTGGCCCACATGTTATTCGAATGTCCCATCTTGCACAACTTCTGGAAAAAAATTCTAGACTGCATTAAACACACTCTAAAGATTACACCCACTAAAGAATTCACATACATTCTCCTAGGCCCTCAACTCAAGAATGACAATGACCGTCATCTACTAGATTTAATGATCATTATGGCAAGCAATTTGGTATGGAACAATTGGAAAAACTTTAAGTCGGTATCCTTCGCTATTTGACAAGAATGGATCACCTTCCTTAGAGGAACCAACAACGTAGCACTACAGCTCTCTCCTTGGTGCTCCACTTGCAAATCAATATGGAACTCATTGGATGACAGATCTTTAACTTATGAGCCCCCATGAAATAACTTTCAAATAGGTGCAGTGCTCCTATCGTACCTCTCCCTTTCAAAACCAACAGAACACACTCCTGCAAACATGATAATAGTTCCCAACTCCAGCTACCCCTCTAATTTCCCTTAAACACAAGAACTAACGTTATTTTACTGCTACCTGTGCACGTCTCACGAATACATTCGGATCCATCTAGAAATAATAGAATTATCTATCTAACCAGACCATACACAACAGTTATAATTGGTACAATCGGATCAATGATCCTGGAATGTGACAGAACAACCTGTCCTCTGTTAATGTTATATACATGTGTACCAATCCAAGAATAACTACAATGTGGTGTATATAGGCCTAAATAAATATGTAAAGAACTGATCCCTGTTATAATTGCTACAACCTGCTCAATGATCTTGGAATGTTACAGCTATACCTATCCTATATTAATGTTATATACCTGTGTAACAATCCAAGAATAATTATATGGTGATGTATACATGCTTAAATGAATATGTACAGAAGTGATTCCACTATTATCTGTATAATGATTTATGACATGCTCAATCTTTCCTTCTCCCTCACACTGTACCCCGCCACTCAGAGTATTGTATTACTCTGTGTATTTATTTCAACACTGTCTTATTCCTGTTTGCAGTAAAGCAATACAATTGAATACAAAACAAAAATGCTGGCATCTCCTATGTCGAGGGAGGGGATAGGGGGCTGTGGGGGGGGGGGGGGAGAATAGCATGTACGATTTGGAGGGTCCCATATATCCTTTGGGCTAGACGATGGTGATATCAATTCAGAGTAAATGGACATTTGTTCCTGACAAAATAATAGATTGTTAATACAATCCTTGAATTTGGGAGCTCTCCCACGCCCCCATCAGCACGCCACCCTTACTTTGGTCATTAGCAACCAGAGTGATACATCGCTTCTAACCCTCACTTCCACATTTGACGTGTATCTCAGCAGTGCTACAAGTGGGGTAAGCTGTTTTTCTGTACCCGTCATCTGTGCCAGGGCAGCAGCCATTTGTCAAGATAGCTGTTGCCCGAAGGGCATGTCCAAACCAGGTGGGGAAGTCAGCTCCCTCCACCCACATCTATTGCAACTGTCAGTGGTGTGCAGCTGGTATCGGTGCAAACGAGACGGAGTGTAGTAGACCCATTGTAAAAAATCTATAATGTTTCATGTGCAGCCGGCCTCTAGCCGTAATCTTACCAATCTGCTGACAGCAATATGACCATTGTTTGCCACTGAGAGGTGTTCCCAACTCAGCCTCCCAGCCGGACCTTGCGCCCCACTATCTGAGTCAGTGTGCTCTCACTGGGTATTGCAATACAGTATTGAAATTACATGTGTTGGGTCTGGTGTGTGCAATAGTTTATGAAAAGGGGGAGCTTTGCGGGCTTCCACAGGAAACCGGGGGTAGATGCCCTAACATTATGTCTTAACCGAATGTATAAAAATGTCTCCATCAGGTTTTGCACTCTTCCCTGATTAAAGGTTTCTCGGATTTCCAACTCTCCCTCCTTATACAGACCTCCCCATGTGTGTAATCCACCTCTTGGGAGACCTGTCGGCAGCACGCTTCGTGTGTCACTGGGAGCAAGGGATGATAAGGTAATAGCAAAAGTGGAGAGTATAGTATAGGAAGGTTAAGGCGCTTGGCTAGCCCATGCCAGGCTGTAGTAGTGCAGATACCTTGGTGGCATTTGCTCTTACCTTCTGGGAACCCGTCCCCAGGAAGGTAGTTTTTTAATGGAGTTTTATATATAGCGCAAACTAAACCCTAAGGTGTCGGAGCGTTAACATGAGCACCAGTTATGTTACAGACGGACACATTCATTTCTGTTAGGCACATGGAGAATATGTGATTTTCCCAGAATCACTGAATGTTGAGGGTCCCTGGCGAGACTCAAACCCGGTTCCCTAGCTCCGAGGTCGACCGCTTTAGCCGTTAGAGCAGGGATATATGGCTCCAGTCCTGACAATGTGGTCTATTGCCAGGTGGGGAATGCACGGGATATGATAGAGCCAGTATGTCGCAAAATGTGCCTGAAGACAGAGGAAATACAATTAAAAATATGGAACATAGAAACGTCCTTTCGAGAAGGGCTACACCACCACATCCTATCAGATCCTGGACGGTAAACAAATTGAGTTTTGAGCAGTCTAAAGAATTGACGGCGGGGAGTATAGGGAATGTTTATGACAAGTTATAACAGTTTAGGTAGTATGACCATTTTAATTCATGATAGGCGGCCTGCTATTGATAAGGACATGGAAATCCATTGCGTGATAGAATTTGACAGAGCCTCTAATGTGCCATAATTAGCCCAGATCAATTCTTCTCTGTCTCTAGAGACGACAATCCATAAGTATTTAATTTCTGAGTCACACCATTTCAATGGGTATTCTGGGATATAGCAAGGGGTATTAGGGATGAGGGAGGAGTATCTTGGATATCTCCCAGTTTATTGCTCTACCTGAGCACCCCCATAACTGATATATTCTCTAAGGATTGGGCTAAGGCTCAATTGGGGATCATGCATGTACAAGGTAATATCGTTGGCATAGAGGGATACCAGTAAGTGCCTGGTCGGATACCAAATCGCATACACAGGGGATGCGTTCTGTGCTGGCTAGTAGCTCCACCACCAGAGCGAATAACAGGGGATACAGCGGGCACCCCTTTCTGGTGCCACGTGTTATAGGAAAATACAAAGAGTAGAGGCCTTTATTTGTACTCTCGCCTGTGGTTGATGGTGTAGAAGCTTTATCCAGGAGAAGAATACTAAGGGGAATCCCATGCGCTTCAGTACAGCCAGAAGGTAGTCCCATTCCAGGAAATCGAAGGCTTTGGTGGGGTCTAAAAAGACAGCCACTACTGCCAGGTCAGGATCGATGTCTTGTAGTAGTGCAAATACAGTACATAGGATGTGCAAGGTTGCTCTCTTCGGTTTGAAGACAAATTGATCAGACAGCACCAGGGATTTCATTAGGAGACTCAATCAATTGGCTAGGATCTCAGATAGTATTTGCACATCGCAGGTGATTAATGATAGTGGTCTTTGTGACTCACAGACGTCCACCACCTTACCAGGGTTTAAAAGGTATACAATCGGGACCTCTTGCATGGAGGGAGGGAGAACGCCCGATTCTAGTGCCTCTTCATATAAGGCTTTAAGGATAGGGATCAGATTGTCAGCATAGGTTTTATGAAAACTCGTCCGGGAGGTTTTATAAAACTCGGCCGGGAGGCCATCAGGGGCACGTCCTGAGCATAGTTGCATAATTGCTGCCCTGATCTCGTCCCCCTCGAAAGCGGCCGTGAGGAGGTCTCGTTGGACATCACTCAGCCAACCCAAAGCCACATTTTTTAGATAGGCATCCAGATCAAGGAGCTGGGATCTGTGATCTGTGGGTAGTGTAGAGGGAAGAAAAACTTTGAAGAAAGTGTGAAGAATGTTTTCGGTGTCATTCTCAAGGCCACGTTCGGAGTCCCGAATCTCGAGTATATAATTTGAGAAACAAGGCTTACGGATCATCTCAGCTAAGGCCTTCTCAGTCGCTCCTCTTCCCCATACTGCCTAGCTCAATGGTATCTGTTCTGGAAGAGGTATTCTCGTTCCGCAGTATCTTGATAATTGTAGCTTTGACATTCGTCTCATGAGGATGATGGAGTCACAATTCCATGGATTTAAGATCCCTTTCCATCTCCCTGAGACTATTGTGGATGTGTCACAATATGTCTCTGCCTTTAGTTATAAAATACAGTGAATGGTGACTTTGAAGGCCTCCCCTACAGTCTCCAAATTCGGGACTGAGTGCATATTATGTTGGGAAATGTCTTTGATGTCCTGGCACAACTCCCCTCTAGAGGAGAGCCTAGCAAAGTGTTAGGAGGGAGTCTCCAGAACAGATTGGGGTGGTTGCAGGGGAATGTGGAGGCCAGAGTTTCATGAAGACCGGAAAATTGTCTGAATATGTGCGGGCTAAATGTTGTGCTTGCACTAACCCGGTGCTAAGCCCTCTGTATGTGAATCGGTAATCACACCGTAACCCGCTAGAGTGTACTAACAAATGAAATCTGCCTTCCTTCCTCGAAGGATGCATAGTTCTCCAGGCGTTTAAGAGATTGTGTTCCCTAATAACGTCTCCCAAGTGACGCTATGCATTGGTGTAGTGGTGCGTGTCGATCATAAAACTGAAGCCTCCGCCACAAATAATGTGCATAGAGCCAATATCAACGATCAGACCCCATAGGCTGATGAACTCCACATCACCGGAGTTTGGTCCTTAACAGTTTAGCATGGTCACAGATAAGGCAGCAAATCTGCCACACAGAATACAAGAACGGGTTGAGGGGTCTAGCATAGATCCTTCCATGACATAAGGTGTATTTTTTCGGAGGATGATGGCTGTATCACAAGAGTATGTAGAGTATGTTTAAAAGCTGCGGTGATCGGGGAACAAGCGCATATATGTTTCCTGAAGCAGGGCCACATGTATGTTATGACTGTCTAAATAAGCTAAAATGTGACAGCCTTTTTATGGGTTCCCCAGTCCTCTCACATTCCACGTCAGAAAGTTAAATCCCGGGCATGATGGACAATCAGCCACATGTTATCCATTGTGATTGCAGTGGAAGTAGGGATTCTCCAGGAGGGCATGTCGAGCCTACGGTGGAGAAATACTGACATCCAATATGCTGTACCATGTGTCTTGTAACTAATTTCCCTCAACCTATTCCTACCCACCTCCCACAACAGCAGCCCAATCCTGCTGGAGACAAGCAACACCCCCCCCCCCCCCTCCCCAAATGGGGCCCTTAACCCTAAAACTTGATCCCAGATCAAGGTAACAGACGTTTCCAGAGAAGGAGAGAGGAGTTGAAAAGTGTCAAGAGAAAGAGAAAGGAGGATAGTAAGGAGCGAGTCCCCCTATCCCCCCCCCCATGGTAAAGAGGCTAATAATGACGCTGGGATACTGAAAGAGAGTGATAGTTGAATGAGAACAGTGATAGAGAGTAAGAGAGAGGAAAAGAAAAGATAACAGTATACTGTATGGGGGTATCACCACAGGTCAGGGCTGATCCGCCTCGAGTAAATGAGGGCGTCCAGGACAGTCATGGGCAGCCCAATATTTTCTGCAATGATGGCAGCAGTTTCCATCTCTGCAACAGTGGTGTCTGCCCTTTTATTATCTCGCCACATCCAGAGACGATAGGCAAGTTTCGGAAGCGGCATAGCAGGTTGTTGGCCTAGAGTCCATTTAATTTTGAAGAGAGGCATACATCTCAACCAGTCCGAGGGAGAGCGTGTCAGTTGGTCGGTGTCTTTCTGATTAGCGCGCCTACCAGTCCATAATGAGGGAGCTCCTCCGTGTAGTCCAGATTGTGCTAGCCCGGATCTGAAAGGGGAGACATGGATCTGGCCCTTGGCGACTTCCTACCTGCTCGAGGGAAAATCCAGAGCAAGATGTCGTAGAAAGTCCCCGCCTGCTGTGGATTAGCAAAGAAGCGTTGCTTCCCTGATGGGTAACTCTGAGGCTGGCCAGATAGAACATGGCACAGCTGTTAGCTTGTTGGCATTTCCTCTTAACCAGGAAAAATTACTTCCTAGCTTTTTGGACCGCCAGTGAGAAATCAGGGTATAGGGCTATAACGTTACCTTCAAATTTGTTGTGCGTCGTTCTCTGCCCAAGCTGTGCACCACATCATGGTCTTCTTAATTTATAGCCTTGCCGCAATGTGTCTTGGCTTGGAACCCAGAGGTCGTCTAGCCATCAGCGAGGGGTGTACCCTCTCAACCACCAAAATGAGAAGGTGTCTGGGCCGAAGGTAGTTGTAAGCATCCGTTCCACGTACTCCTCCAGTTTCCCTGTGCTGGTAGATGCTTGCACCCTAAGAATTCTTATGTTGTTTCTGCGCGAGTGGACTTCTAGGTCTTTGCCACTATGACTTTCGATACGCGCTCCATGTTTAGAACTTGATCCTCCCTCCGCGAGGAGGAGTCTTCCGGCTCCTATATTTTATGTTCCACCTCCCCCAGCCGTCCGTAATGTTTTTCCAGCTTTTGGGCTAGGAAGTCCATCCTCGTGCATATGGAGTCCATCTTGGACTCTATAGATGTGAGACTCTGTTTCATTGTAATGATGAGTGATTTCATATCATCTTCGCTGGACGGCTGGTCCATTCCCATCCCCTCGGCAATGGAGTGATCAGCTTTGTTGCCGTGAGTTCTGGGTAAATTGTGGGACTCAAATGGTCATTTTGATTGCTTCTCCTCCATTCTGCCCATATCACAGGAGTTCTGTAGGTTGCCTTGCAATGTGGCAGGGTAGACTCAGCAGTCTGGGAAAGTCGCTTTTCAAGTTTCCTGCATGGCCCCTTAATGGTGGTTCTCAGGTTTCTCTTCTTTCTCTCTGAACTGCTGAAGGAGGCACAAGCAAATCTTCAGGGTCTGCTCAACTTCACCACACACTGCAGGGCCCCAGTCAATTCGGGGGTGGGGGGGAAGTGCCATTGAAGATAATATGCAGCAGGGAAATGGTAAATGGTTGAGCCACTAATGTGAGGGGCCTTGCCCCCGATCCGGCAGTCTGCTATGGAAGGATGCCAAAACTTGGCCAGGGCCGCGAGCCGTGCGGTCGCATGGCCAGCTTCTGTTCGGGCCCACAGATCCCAGCAGTCTTGTAGGGACATAGCCGCTCCGCCCCCTCTCACCCTCGGGGCCAGGGACTCCATTGCGGCCGGACTCCAAGATTGGGCCTATAGGTCTCTTCTCCAATCTGGTACCTCCGAAGGTCCTCTTCTATTCGCAGCGAGGTGCAGATGAGGATACTCTGCTTCCCGCTGCAGTCGGCCGTCGTCCGATTTTGTTCAGGGAAGCAAGTTGCAGGTTTCTCTTCACCGCTCCGCAGCTGCCATCATGCAGGGAATACGGAAGGTGTCCATAGCCTGCAGGCCCTCTCGGGTATTCGTCTCTCCACCTAGGTGTTTACCAAGAGATGAACTGTCCAACAGATAGCAGCATGTCTTAAATGTTGTTTGCAGCCAATTTGGTAAAATTAAGAGGCTATTTGGGGCAGTATTTTGTGGATTAGTGGTCCAGGATAGCAGGAGCCTCACTTAAGTGCAGCCATCTTGCTAGCCTGCCCTCTTGCACCCCCTCAATTGGCACATTTATTTTACTTGCAAGTCCCTAGTAAATGGTACCCAAGGGCCATAAATTAAATGCTACTGATGGGCCTGCAGCACGTAGTGTGCCACTCACTTAAGTAGCATTTCAAAACATGTCTCAAGCTGGCTATTGCAGCCTGTAGTGCAGTGTTAAAACTGCCACTTCAAACTGGCAAAATAAACCTTTTTAATACTTATAAGTCACCCTTAAGTAGGATTTAAAAGTTAATAGAGCAGGGTGCACTGTATTTAAAAAATAGGACATGTGAGTTTAAGTTTTACATGTCCTGGTAGTTACCTTACTGCATTTAATAAGTGATAACTTTTGATAGGGGGCAGATAGGAACATGGTGTTTACAAACATTAATTGTAATCTAAAATTCTCTTTAATGGTCAGATTTTAAGTCACAATTCTGAAAGTGCAACTTTTAGAACATTGGTATTTTCTTGTCCTGCTATTTGGGCCTTCTGCTAATGTCCTGGGTCACATGACTGTGAAAGGTTCGGCTGTTGGGGGTTATGTATTCCTTTCAGACAGTGACTAAAGGGGATTAGGTGTTAAGAGGATAGACCATCCTGCTATGATGATTGGGATGGAGTCGTACCCAGCCCCACTTAAATTTCAAAGGGCTTTGCCTCCTGCACACACAAAGGAATCAAACACTAATCTTTTGTTAACCCAGTCTTCTTGGAGCCTTAAAAGGGGAAGGGAAGAACGTTCCAGATTCAGATATGTGGGTAGTCTAGGGAATCCCCACACTTCAAGGCCTGGTAGCAGGCATAAATATTGGACCTCCTAGGCCACTCTTCCGTACAATCCTGGACCTATGGAAGACTCCAGAGGCTATTTGAGGTCTGCCCTGTTCTTCAGAGGGCTGCTGTGCTGCTTGAGGCCTGCCTTGCTGCTTGAAGGAAAGACAACCATGTCCTTGAAGCTGGGACTACCGACGTGACTTTAAGGGCTAGCTGACTGGCCTTATCTGTGGGCTACAATGACATAAAAAGCTCAAAAGAACTGGAGACCTGCACCTCGTCTCTGCTGCACTAACCCCCAACATGGTGCCCGTAGGTCTGGGACCCTTGGAAGTGGTGTTAGATGTGCTGCTCCTGCCTAACACTAAAACTTGGGATTTCACCGAAAAGTGTCAGAAAAACAGACAGAAGAATGGGGCATATCTGCCAGCCTCTAGACCCACCTTCGCAGTAGTGCATGCTACGTTCTTCTCTGCAGCACCAAATCCTAATCACATGACCTCGGAGGAATGGTATCCGGCCTCATGGAACCTTATTCAGCTGTCACAAACTCTTTTTGCCCACGCACAGGGAACCAGAGAGACCAGAGCCTTTACCGAGTCACCGGCACTGTTGCCCTCACCGCCGCTCTCGCTGCCTCTCACCTCCCCCTGCCGCAGCCTCTCTCCACCTGTGCTGCGGGGGAGTGTGGGACTACAACTCCCAGCGGCCTCCGCGACTTCCGCCTCCGCGACCGGAAGTCGCGTCGAGGCGGAGCGCGCCAGGAGGCGCTGAAAAGCGAGCATCTCCTGCAAAGGAGCGGGTGCGGTCACAAACTCTTTTTGCCCACGCACAGGGAACCAGAGAGACCAGAGCCTTTACCGAGTCACCGGCACTGTTGCCCTCACCGCCGCTCTCGCTGCCTCTCACCTCCCCCTGCCGCAGCCTCTCTCCACCTGTGCTGCGGGGGAGTGTGGGACTACAACTCCCAGCGGCCTCCGCGACCGGAAGTCGCGTCGAGGCGGAGCGCGCCAGGAGGCGCTGAAAAGCGAGCATCTCCTGCAGAGGAGCGGGTGCTGTCACAAACTCTTTTTGCCCACGCACAGGGAACCAGAGAGACCAGTGCCTTTACCGAGTCACCGGCACTGTTGCCCTCACCGCCGCTCTCGCTGCCTCACCTCCCCCTGCCGCAGCCTCTCTCCACCTGTGCTCCGGGGGAGTGTGGGACTACAACTCCCAGCGGCCTCCGCGACCGGAAGTCGCGTCGAGGCGGAGCGCGCCAGGAGGCGCTGAAAAGCGAGCATCTCCTGCAGAGGAGCGGGTGCTGTCACAAACTCTTTTTGCCCACGCACAGGGAACCAGAGAGACCAGAGCCTTTACCGAGTCACTGGCACTGTTGCCCTCACCGCCGCTCTCGCTGCCTCTCACCTCCCCCTGCCGCAGCCTCTCTCCACCTGTGCTGCAGGGGAGTGTGGGACTACAACTCCCAGCGGCCTCCGCGACCGGAAGTCGCGTCGAGGCGGAGCGCGCCAGGAGGCGCTGAAAAGCGAGCATCTCCTCCCGCATCGCGGGAGCGCGCGGGGCCGCGCCGGGCTAAGTCCGGGCAAAGGGCGGGCCCTCTGTGGCCCTCAGGGGACCGAGGAGGACGGGAGGGGCCACCCCCCTGAATCCTTGCCTTGCTGACATCAAATAAGGTAAATTCGAAGTGCTATGTCCATTCTATTGCACTCCCAAGCTGTATAACTACCATCAGCAACATCATTGATAGCCTTGAGAAATCTGTCAAGATGTTCAAAACCAGAAATACCCCTGTGGCCACAAGATCTGCAACTAGACTGAAAGATGTTACCAATACTCCTCTTCCTACAATAACTGCCATAGATCTAATGCTACAGAAAACAATCAATGTAGTGGCGGATGCCATTCAGGACTCTGAAAGACGTCTTTCACTTACCCCAGACTTATGTTTTCCGGACCTCTCTTTACACACTACCGAAAACATTAACATACTGGATAACACAACGAATTCTCAGGAGTCTATCCTAATGTTGTCATTTACAGGGCTTCCTAGTCCTCAAACAAGAGACAACACACAAACAGCTTTGACTATACCCTCTGCAGGCAATAGCAGGAATAACAGTCTTATGCTACTTGGTGAAAATGGCATTAACACACGTCTGTCACCCATAGCTCATTTAGATTCAGTGGCCCCTTCCCCGGGTGGTTTAACATCCACAACATCGAAACCTGCCCCCCGAGTGAGTCATATGATGAAGAGCAAAACTAGGTCCACTGGAATACGAAGCAAAAACAAATCATCTATAGTTAAAAAAAAGCCTCACCTTAAGGCTAAACATCGTATTTCAGCTAAAGACATCTGGTCTACATTTAGACTGGCTAAATCTGTCTCCAATACAGGGTCTTCATGTCCATTCATAAGTAGTCAAGATCCAGACCCGATCACGAGTAAAGAGTCGACAGCTCCCACAAACATGCCTATACATATCACAGCTAAGGGGGATCATACAATGATAGACACTAAATCACTCTTGGGTGATTTTGAAACTCTAATCAAGTCCCTTCTGACGCCTATTAGCGAGAGAGTCCTAAACATCGAGAAAGCTTTAGGGAAATTTGAAAGGGCCCAAAATGATGCATCTTCCACCTTGCTTAAAATACTGAAGGCACCACAATCAATCTCTACCTTTATAACAGCCAGTAGTTCCCTCACTTCAACCAGCAATAAAAACCTCAGGGCAAAGAAAGCCACAGCTAATCTTGTTAGCAAGCAAAATTTGCCAACATGTCAGGAAAAGATTCTTCCTATTAAATCAGTGACAACTCCAGATGGAGGAATTAATTTACTCCACACAGTGGCTGCCACTCCAAGTAGCCCTCAACCCTTACCTGACATTGAAATAGAAGAATGTGAATGGGCTGCTTAGAGCTCCCCGGTCAAAATAGTATCAACCCAGGTAGACCAACTGAGACAAATTAAAAATCCTAATCAGAGCATACCCACAAAACAAACGGGTGCTAACCTGTTAAAACCCGTGGTAGCTAAAAGACCACTTTACATAAATCTCCCGCCTGAATCTAGCCCGTACACCATCGTGATGATTGGAGTACCTAAATTAGTGGGGGATAGGGTAGAATCTCATGGGGACCTAAAAAACAAGGTGAGCCATTGGCTTACAACCCATAGACCGATTCCCAAACATATAAATGGTCACATCTCACATGTGAGAAGGGTAGATTGGGTGGGGAAATAGATTTAAATCGACCGAGGGCGACTGTATTGTGGTAACCCTCGGGGATAGTCGTGCAGCTAGCTTTATCAGCAGCTGGAAAAGCGGTGTGACAAATAGCTTGATCCGCACCATGGCCTTAAGCTATTTTTACCCATCAAATAACCCCAGTCATCACTCAACACAAGTACAGCTAACTCACGGTCAGGAAGGGTTGCTTGAGCCAATAGCTGATAACCAATTTGGGGATTACACACGGCCTTATGGACCACATACCCTAACAAACTATCAACTATAGACAGGAACCCCCACGGTTGAGTAGGCTAAACAGCCATCATATAAGACAACAAGAGAGGAGGGAGTTTTTTCCTCGCCCTCAACAGCAGCACTACTCATATTCTCATTACCCAGACACGCAATATGGGGTCCCCATTTCAAACAGATTTGATGCTTTTTATGAAACTGATTACCTGGATGAGATTGATTGACAAACCGTATACTCATCCTCCCATTCTATCTCCTCTGAGTTCTTAACTAGGGAAGCACTCCCTTATAGAATACCATCTACCACATTGGAGTGTACATATGTCCCCACTCGAGAGGCTGGTGAAGCAACCAGGGTAGTTCCCTTAGCACAATCTCACGAGAACACACTGACCGTGAATGGGTGTAGTCTCTCAGATCCCTCTAATCAAATCCAATGTATAGTCTCCAGTGGAGTAAACCTTTTAACTATTAGTAATGAAACGCAAGCACATTCAACGACGGATCACGGGGCTCAAGCGATTTCCTCACTTACATACAAGGCTCAGACAGTAGGCTTGGGCCTTATTGACCAACGTTTTATAAACCTCCTATCCTGGAATGTAGCTGGCCTGGTTGCCAAGGTTAACGACCCAGTATGGTTGGCTCATGTAAAAAACTATACCGTTTTATGTTTCCAAGAAACCTGGCTAGTAGATGAAAACATACACATCGAGGGCTTTCAAAGTTTCTTCCAACCGGCAGCCCCGTCGAATAGTGGAAGATCAAAGGGGGGCCTGGCAATTTATATTAGTCTTGCACTTAGCTGCCAGGTCTCAAACAGAGCATCGGACAATAGACATATTCAAACCTTGGTGCTTAGGAATGGTAAAAGGGCACTCACCCTTATCAACTTTTACAATGCTGTATTAACAAATAGGGAGTGCAACATCCCCCACCTACATAACTTTCTGCAAGCAAAAGCGGACAATCTGCCCTGAAGTATCATCATTGTTGGAGACTTTAATGCTCATCCTTGCGGCAATCCTGAAATGACACCGATTGGCCTCTTAGGCTGTAATAATAGGTTTGGCTTTCACTTTGACCACTCGCCCCGTGGCATTTGCGTCAACAACTTAATTGATGACAGGAATCCAACTGTCGCAATGTCTACGCTGGAGGACTCTCACATATTTAATGTCCCTACGTATAAGGGCTACGGAAATGGCTCTTACATAGACCACATTTTTCTCTCAAGTGACCTTGTTGATTTAGCCACTGACTTTGAAATCCAAACAAGTATCTTCAGCGACCATAATCCTCTTTCCATTCAAATGGGAGGCAGCTTTTTTGAACTTAGGAAGCCACGGCCCGATTGTGGCGTTTTAAAACCTATCAATGGAAATCGTCGTCTGAAGTGGTCAAAGGTTAACAGTGACTCTCTGTATAGCTCAATCAACACCAGTTGTGGTAATGAACTAGGCCTTTGTGTCTCTCCCTCCACCTTGCCTGAAGTGACCCTAACTGCTTTCTCTGCGGTTGTTGACAAAATTGGGCAATTGTTAACCGTACCAACGAAGGGTCATCACGAACACCAACCAAGATGGTTTGATCAAGCCTGCTCAAAGGCCGGACGAGATCTAAAAAAACACTTAAGACTACCCCAAGAGATCCTGCCCTTATAAAGTCTCTGAGATTTAAATACAAGACAGTCCTGGCAGCTCGGAAAAAAGAAGTGAAAGCAGGCATTTGGGAAACTCTATGTGACCCTGCAATTCTGGGCAACAGTTCCAGGTTCTGGAGCATCATTAACAAGCCTATGTTTGATGACCCCATCAATCCTACGGTTGGGACTAACATACCTGAGGAAGAGTGGATATCACACTATAGCACAATTTTTAAAAGTGACAAGCCACAAGCGGACTTTGTTTTTAAAACTTCTGATGAAAATTTGTTGTGTTTTACAGTGGGGGAGGTAGCGAAGGGGATTCAAGGTCTAACTTGTAACAAAGCACCTGGCCCTGATGGTATACCGCCCGATTTATTCAAATCAAATACCCTTTTATGGGCACCTGTTATCACTGCAGTTGTTAACGCTGGAATTTTGGTTGGTTGCCCAAAATCTTGGGGATCTTCGACTATAGTCCCTGTTTTCAAGAAGGGCGATCGTGGCAGTGTAACATGCTATAGACCCATATCGCTGATTAACTCAGTTGCAAAGGTGGTAGGGGGCATTATCCTAAACAGACTGACAGCATGGGCCAACGAAAACAACATACTGTCGCCAATACAATACGGGTTCAGACCAGGCCACTCCACGATAACCCAATGTCTGAATCTGTATCTAATAAACAGTAAATACACCTTAGCAAGAAAAGGGACGATCCATATGGCCTTTATGGATTTATCGTCCGCCTTTGACTGTGTAGACAGAGGCAGGCTTTGGGAGGTCCTGCAAAAAATGGGAGTGGAACAAAATCTGGTCAACTTTCTTGTTGACCTCCACTCGGATACAAAAGCAAATGTCCGCTACACCCATGACATGAAGGTAACCAGGGATTTTAGGATAAATCGGGGTGTTAGGCAAGGGTGTATCCTAGCCCCCTTTCTTTTTAATCTTTATATTAATGAATTGGAGGAGCACCTACTAAAAACTGGTACAGATTATCCTTATATTGGTAAGAAGGGCGTGCCCGTCCTGCTATATGCGGACGACGCCGTCCTAATATCCAGAACGGCGCTCGGTCTTCAAATCTTGTTAGACTCCTTTAACGCATTCATGAACTCCCGTGGCCTGAGCATCAATAATTCGAAATCTTTTACAATGATGACAGGCTTAACTCCCAAAAAAATATACCCTCACTCTGTAAATGGCGACAAAATACCGTCCACCAAGACCTTTTCCTACCTTGGTGTCCTTTTTGACCATAAATTAACTTGGGCACCAGCAATACAAAAGAAGAAGGGTGAGGTAGTGCGGGCTAACGCAGCAATACTGGATTTTTCCCAAAAAATGGGCAACAGCCCGGTGGCTGCTGTTCTGAAGCTATATCAAGCCAAAAGCACTGCAATCGCACGTTATGGGAGTGAAATATGGGGGTCAGAATCCCTAGATGTCCTTGAAGTTACTCAGAACAATTTTCTAAAGCAGGTTTTACGGCTACCTAGGGGAACAGCCAATTTTCCTGTACACGAGGAACTTGGTATTCCATATCTAAGTGACAACCTGGCCGTGAATCCTCTGTTATGCTGGCTAAATAGCTGGCTAAACATAGACATACCCCTTACTAGAAATATCCTTCAAGAGGCACTAGAGTGGGATGGGAGACTTAAGATCCCATGGTTAAAATACGTAAGAAGATGGTTCTTTGAAATAGGCCGATCGGATCTCTTTTTAGTCCCTGAGACAATAACTAAAACTGATGTAACTTTTGTCAGGAACACTTTTATGTTGTCCAGGCGTTTGGCGCGGGAGGGGAGTGAGTACAAGAAAAGTAGTGTGAGACAGTATGTTTTAACAAAAACCTGCCCACACATGGAACCTTACCTGGCTTGGCCTTTGTCTGGATATGATCGTTTTTTACTAACAAGGTTCCGATTTAATATGTTCCATCTTTTGCTAGCTGTACCAAGTCGGGCACATAGAGGACAAGTGTTGCCAGCTTGCGGCTGCGACAATAAGTCTCCGCAAGACTTGGCACACTTTTTATTCTTTTGCCAGTTTTATACACTCCCTCGTAATCTGTTTTTAAAACCTTTACTTAAACAGTTGAATTTTGTACAATTCAGACCTGCACTTTGTCATCTCCAAATGCTGAACAGTGAATGTACTGTTTGTATGCAGCTTTTTAAAACTTGCAGTTAAACATAGAAAAAGCATGGAAGGGTAATTAACTTTGCCGCTGAACGTACTCATATTCCACTGCATTTCTTTTATCTTTTTAACCACAACATCGTTTTTATGCTTGTGTCTATGTATACTATGATATCACTCTTCTTATCCTTCATTTTTATTGTATGGATAAATGTTTATGAAATGTACTTTTATGATTGTTATATGTAAACAATCGAATAAAGATATTTACTACTACTACTATTCAGCTACGGCTTGCAGCTGTGTCCAGCTGGAGATCTTTGACTTCCAAAAACTTGTTTAAGGCCAAAGGAAAAAGGTCTTCACCTGGCTCAATGGGGACAGACTCCCAATTGATGATGAGTACAACAGGGGTGTGGAATTCCTATAGCAAGACGCCTGGGACATATTATTTGGGGTCAAGGGCAACAAGTTTTCATGTGTATTTTGTCCTTGGGTCAAGTAGGACCAACCCACTACAGCACAAACCCTTGAGCTGCCAGTTTACAGTACCACATTATGGATCAGGGAAAGGCATTTGCCTGCAGTTAATGTAATATTTGTGTCCAAGTGTTACTGTTGTTCAACCTTGTATTTATGGTTCATTAATACAAAGGCTTTATTATTAGGGTGAAGTAAATGTTTCAAGCTCAGACTGCACTACTAACAGGGGTTCCAGTATAAAAATGTGTACACATGTTTTCAATGTTTAGCAATACGAGGCTATGCATAATGCTCCCAGAATGCTCTTTGATTAGATGGAAATATTTGCAGAAGTTTGAAAGTACGCTTGATGATTCTTTGCTTTCAAAATAAAATGTTTATCAAAAAAATTTGCTAATAGACTAACATTTTAGGTACCATTTCTTTGCAGCATCATTTAGTAAAATGTGTTAAAGTATGCTAGTATTTCCCAAAAATATTTATAATGGAAAATAAGTGTAACCAAGTTGTTGGGATCTGTGATCCCGTTCACCTCTAGCGTGGCGTTCTCTGCGTGGAACATAGAATGCTGGGGTTTCGGCAGTTGCTGCCGAGGAGCTGGTGAGACCGGACATCATTAAAAGATGCTGACAAACTTACCACGATTCGTCTTCTTTTTAGTGGCGATGAGTTGTCCTGTCCCCAGTCTTCCTCACTGCATGTTGCTGGACGTTGTGGTTATCTTGCCTCTTCAAGGCGACGTCTAGATCTCATGCCAAGTGGATTTTGCAAAGAGAATCCTCAAGCGTCTCTACGATCTGCCTGGTGAAGAAAGAGTGCGTTTTCCTGGAAACTACGCTTTCGAAGAAGGTTGTGGTGAGACTGCCTATTTTAGTACATTTTGCCTGTTTGCTGCTGTCCCTCGCATTGGAGTGTCAATGCGCTGCTAATCCTCGAGGTGTTCTACGCACACACATCTAGATCAACAAAGACTAGTGTGCTGACCTGCGGCCTGAAAATGTACCTGATGCATGCAGCGTAGGCACCATTTTTAATGTACTTTTATCTCTTTTTGTCGGATCGTCATCTTTATGCTGCTTTAACGGTGACACGCACACCTAGTGCGTCAACTAACTTTTATCCGAACTTTGCTCATTGGCCTTATATACCTACACAAGTTATTCTTATGGTGACTTGCACACCAAGCTTGTCAATGTACCTCACCATAGTGCGTTTGCTACGGTGACACGCATACCAAGTGTGTCAGCCAGTTTCCTTACTTGTGACGGTGACACACACCTGTGTGTCAAACAATTTCTAATAAAAGGTATATGTTGCTGACACACATCATCTGCATCAATGTGTCAATTTAAGTGCCCATCTCAAAAAATCTAAACAAGCATTTCACTTCATTGTGCCACTCACACTGAGTGTCAGACTGTTACATTTTGGGCAATTTCTTCATCTGCACATCGGTGATGTGCACACCATTCTCCATTAATTGCATTTTGATTTAATCGATGGTACAGTTGGTAGTGGATTTAAACGCGCACAATTTTTACATGCAATCTGACCATTTGCTCGTTGTGACTTATGGGGCAGCAACTCACCCATGCATGGCCATCCTATGGATCGCGTACTTGCACCACCTCCCTTGTTGCAATCTCCTGGTTCGCATCCTATTAACTGACCGCAATGGATGGAGACATTTGAAGCTTATCTTGAGGCGATTAATGGAGACACTTTCACTACAAAAAAGAAGAAAGCCCTACTAGTATACAATTTGGGTGCCGAGGGTAGAAGCATTTTAAAGAATTTACCCCTGGAACTTGTGAGCACACATGAGTGGAGGTAACAATGGTGATTCTTTAATTGTAGAGGACTATGCTTCACTTATTAAAACATTAAATAAGAGGTGTAATCCCAAGAGAAACATCATATTGGAACGTCACAAATTTTTACAACGTGCCCAAAATCCTGGCCAATTTATTGGCGATTTTGTTGCCGCTCTCAGAACCTTAGCTGTCACTTGCAATTATAGGGAATTTAGGGATGAGATTATCCGTGATCAGCTAACTGAACGCACCTGCAATATGAAAATTCAAGAAAACCTCTCATCTTCGGATGTTCCAGATTTGGAAACTGCTCTCACCTTAGCTAAAAGCATAGAGCATCCCAATTTTGCATGAAAGAAATGAGTGGAGCGGTACAAATGAATGAAGTTAAAATGGTTAGCTCAAAACATAACAGCAAACCTGCTAAGGGAACCAACACAGTTGTGCCTCGCGTTCCTACACAGACTTCCAGTTTACCTAAACCTAAACTTGAGAGGGACGATCTCTCTTATTAGAGTTGTGGGAGCAAGTCGCACCTTGGAAATTTCAAGTTTGGTTTTGCTGCGACTCAAACTGGTTTCAAATGTGGGGAAAAGGGACACTTGGCTCATCTATGTAAGTCTACTGAAGTACGCAAGGGGCAGTCTCAAACCGTAAAAACCATTGAGGAGGACATTGTTGACTCTGATGAAGAAAATGAGAATCATTTATTAATGTTGTTTTCTCCCTCCTTACAGTCAGATGGTGTTGTGGAAATAGCTTCCATGTTGTTTTGGGGGAAATCTTTTTATTAACATTGATCACAGACTCTCAAAATAAATCACAGGGTTCAGTTATCTTAAAAACTTTAGCAATACATTGCACAGTCAAGGGTAAATCATACAGTAATGGGGCGTTATCACTCATATCACTCCTCTCCCGCCTCCCCACTGCTCCTCTATACTTCCGCCAGGGACCCCAGATCTGCCTCAGTTTCTTCACGCACCCCCTTGCCTTGTAGACTGTCTCCTCCGCTCTCTGACGCCAGTCCAAATCCCTACACGGCTGGACCCACTGCGGTGCCTCCTGCGCCCCCCAGCTCCTGGCTACGTTTCTTTTCGCCACCCCGGCCTCCAAGGCCAGCCAGATTTCGTTGTACCTTGACCAGTCTGTCGGGCCCTTGATCATTAATAAAAACCATTGTGGTTCCACCGGGACTGGCAAACCCACAACTAGCTCCATAGTGCGAGCCATTCTGGTCCTGAAAGGAACCACATTTGGACAGTCCCAATGAATATGAAAGAACGTGCCCTCTTCCTGGCAACCCCTCGCACACAGGGGACAGGGTTCTGCTCCATGAGAACAGGTGCGTGCGCAGGTAGTACACCCGGTGCAAGATTTTAAACTGAACCAGCCGGAACCGGACCCACACCGCAATTTCACGTGGGTTCTGCACGGCGTCCTGCCAGTCATCGTCTTCTAGGCCACCTATATCACCCTCCCATTTTACCCGCAGAGACAGCAGTGGGTCAGGCATGTTATTAATCAATTTAATGAAAATAGTTGCTGTGGGCTTCTCTAAGATGGGGTCTAGCAGGAGCCTGTCCTCCATGGACGAGTACTCTGGAATTGAGGTCTATAGTAGGATGTGGGCGCACAAAGCGCGAGAAAGAAGTAGGTAATGGTAGTGTTGTTTGTGAGTCATGCATTTGGTATTCCTTTTTCAGGTAGTCGAAGGATCTGAGGTCCCCCTCCTTCCAAATATCCCCAAGGTATTAGATTCCAATCAACTTCCAGCCCTTGAAGCCCGTAAGCCTCTTCACCTCCTTCAACTGGTCCCCGAACCAGAGCGGCGTTCTGCAGGTTATAGTGTCTGTCCAACCCAGGAATCTATTGGCCTCTCTCCAGCACTGCAGTACCACCCCTGTATGCGAAGGCAAGTCACCCCGAGGCTTTCGCGAGTATAGGAAAGGTTTGCAGTTGCCATCTGGCATGGCGTACCTGTCCACACTGTAGGCTGGCTCTGAGGCCTCCACGTAGACCCAGTCGTTAATGACCTGGAGCTGGCACGCCCAATAGTATAGCCGAATATCCGGTAGGGCCAGCCCCCCCGTCGTACACCCCACTTGTGAGTTTGTTAAGCGCGATTCTCAGGTTATCCCCCGTCACAGAGCAACGTCCACAGGGCCTGTGATGTACGCCTGAACACCCCGTCTGGCACCGGGTATGGGGAGTTCGGCAGGATATACAGGAGGCGTGGTAACGCCAGCCTTTTGAAGAGCGCGGCGCGCCCCATCAGTGTGAGAGGCAAGGAGCGCCAATGAGCAACGTCCGACGTCAACCGAGCCAGGTGTGGCTCCAGGTTTTTGACAAAGAACTCTGCCCTATCCCTAGTGATATACACTCCGAGGTATTTAAATCCCTCAGTGACTACCAGTGCCGGGCATCGTGACAGGACCCTCGGGAGGCCACAGAGAGAGGGTAGATCAAGGATTTGGTCCAATTAATCCTACAGCCGGAAAAACTTCCAAATAACTCAAAGAGGTGGAGCGCCTGCGCCATAGAATGGTAGGGTCTGGCCATGTCTGCCTTGCATATAAAATCTTGCAAGGCAAAGGCCCTCCTGCCCTTCAAAAGCTGGTGACCCCTTACAAGGCAAGTAGATCATTACGCTCAGACCAACAACACTTACTCACGATCCCTAGGGTTAAAAAGGCTCGCTCAGGAGGGAGGAGATTCTCCGTAAGGGTTGCAACCCTTTGGAACTCACTCCCCCTAGGTTTACGCTCGGAGCCATGCCTTCTGCGTTTTCGTAAAGAGCTGAAGACATTTCTCTTCTGTTAAACCGCTGTGCTTCTCTCTCTCTTAATCTGTGGTTCTGTTTGGCGAAGCGCCGGGATGCTCTAGGGTAACCACGCGCTATACAAAACTGTTTTAATAATAATAATAATAATAATGTAGAGGACTATATCATCCGCGTATAGGGATATACGCTCCCCCCAGTCATCCATGAGCGCCAAGCCCCAGAACGACCGATCCCTCCTGATCCAATGGGCCAACGGCTCGAGTGCCAATGCTTTGGCCAACACCTTGGCCTCCACATTGATGAGCGAGATGGGGCGGTATGAGGAACAGTAGTCCGCCGGTTTCCCGGCCTTATGGATGACCACGATCGTGGCCTCCCGTTGATCCAGCGGGAGCACCTCCTCTTGTCTCGCCTGAAGGAACATGCGTCTCTTGGGATCTATTACAACGTTGGCCTGCCGTTTGTATATTTCTACTAGGAGCCCGTTGGGCCCCTGCGCTTTACCAGCCTGGAGCGCGTTAAGGGCGTCCCCCAGTTCTAAGGAAGTAAGGTCCACCTCTAAACTGTCGGTCTGTTCATGAGTCAGCGTGGGAAGCGCGAAGTCCCGAAGGAACTCCGCACAGTCTGATTTGGATCTGGAGCATACCGGAGTGTACACCGCCTCATAGTAGGATGCGAAGGCCTCCGCTATGTCGACGCTCACCGAAACCAAGGTTCCCGCCTCGTTTCTCACCTCCGCGACCCATCTCTTCGTTCCAACCAGGCTAGCAATTTCATGCTTTTATCCCCTGGATCGTAAATCCGATGTTGCACGGCCAGGGAGTAGGCCCGCGCCTCCCCCCCTCCGCCCGTCAATGAACGAAGTTCCCGCTGCTTGAGGGCCAGCCTGTGGCTGTGCTCTTCCGATGGGACAACCCCCCTCTCTCGTTCCAGCTCCTTCACCGCCTTCTCCAGCTGCGCCACCTGGAGCCCCTCCTCAGTCTTCTGCGCCTCGATCAACGCCTGGACCTGACCCCGCAAGACGGTGTTGAAAGCCTCCCACAGGATGATCTGGGAATCGACCAAACCCCGGTTTTCTGCAAAGTACAACTGGGAGCCCTCCCTCAACTTGTCTGCAATGGAATCATCCTTGAGACGCCATGGGTCAATCCGCGGGAAGGTCGACCTAGCGGTTACCGACCCTCTGAGAGTGACACCCACTGGCGAGTGGTCCGATATCCCGCGGGCTAATATGCAGGAGTCCACAAAGTCACCCAATTGGTCCACCCTGGCTAATATGTTGTCTATTCTGGAGAAAGACCCTTGGTCGAGCTGAGTAGAACATGTATTGCCTTTGTGTAGGGTGGTGAGCTCGCCATATGTCGCAGAGGCCCAGCGCGGAGGTGAAACTTCGCAAGCCGGCTTCCCCCTGTGGCCCTGCCTCTCCCCTGAACTGTCCGTATCTGTGTCCATTACTGCGTTAGTGTCCCCTCCCAAGATCAGAGTGCCCCAAAGTAAATCGGCCAGATGGGACCCAAGTGTAAGTCGGGGCGTGTAACCCAGGTGGAATATAGCAAGAGGTGAACACTAACGTGCAACCCTCCCATTTCTCCGCAACCGCCACCAAGCATCCAGATTCCTCGTCCCACTAACCAGTTACAATCAGCGCTGTACGGACCAGAATCCCCACCCCCCTGGAACCAGATGTGAACCCGAGTGGGCCAGCAGCCTAAAGCCGAACCTGTCCAGCGCCCGCACATATTGCCTTGCACATAATGCCTTGCAAATGAGTCTCTTGGAGGAGAACTACATCCGGGCCGTGTCGCTTCACGTACTGCAAGACCAATGTGCGCTTAACTTTATTGCCCAACCCATTTACATTCCACAACCAGATCCTTAACCGTGACTGATCACCCATTGAAGAACAACATCCTAGAGTATGCAGGATCCCCTTCGAGCCACTGGCTGTTGCTAAGTGCAAAGCCATGTACCTGCGAGGTTAAAACACTGTGAATCAAACAAAAACGGTCCCACAACACCCATTCCACCACCCCAATCCTCACCCCAATCCTCACCCCCTACCTGCTAGGTGGGCCCCCAACCACCCACCGCTTATGCAGAGTGCCCGTCGCCCCTTCAACCCCATACCAACAAATCGAGGGAACATAAACCTGCATCCGCAGAAGAAGTCGTACTGGGATGACGGAGTTCACACCCCATGAGGCAATCTCGTAACAGGACCCCTCCCCGTACTCTTCCCCCCCCGACCCACTGTAGCAACCCGGAGAGGCCATAATTGGAAACCCAGGATCTCCATAAAGGCCCAAACAATCCCCCCAACAGGGAAGCAGCAAACCCGGAGCCTCCCATCCGCCCTTCTACAAAAAAACAAGGTCTAAGAGGTGCACCAACTCCCCTACTTTCTTCCAGCACAGTGACTCATGACCACCTCACTCCGCCAAAACTTGATCGGTGTGTGTCTGCTTGCTCAGGCTCTCGAGTGTGATTGTCGCTGATCTGGGTCCCCTGACCCCCACGGCCGTGTGGGAGGCGCTGCTACCCATTCTGGCGTCCCACGGTCCGCCATCCCTCCAGCCAGTCGCTTGCCTCCGTTGGAGTCAAAGAAAAAAGCCTTTTCCCCGTAGAGGATTTTGAGACGCGCCGGATACAGCATCATGTATTTTATGCCTTTTTCTCGGAGAGCTCTCTTGACCCCCCTCACTGTTGCTGGACGTTAAGCGTGAAGTCCGGGGAAAAAACAAATCGTGGTATTGTCCAAATGGAGGTCCCCAGACACCCTTGAAGCCTGCAGGATAGCATTCCGGTCTCTACAGTTCAAAATAAGAGCAATGATGGTGCACGGGCCCGGGCCTCTCCTGCCAGCCACGCCATGTCTGCCGTGCCGCGACTCACCATTCGCGACGCCAGGCACCGCTGAGAGCTGCCGCTCTACACTTCAAGCGAGCCCGGCCACGGCAGTCACAACAACAGCACCACGATGTCGCCAGTCTCTGGAAGTACGGACGGAACCGCCACCTCCACCATCGGCCGCTGGCACACTGGGCGCGGGACGGGGAGCCTCTGCCCAGCAGGGTACACTCGTCCCAGATGCAAGTTCTCCAGGGCCATGAAATGCGACTCTGCCTCTGTCCCCGCCTCAGCCGCTCAGCCAGGCCCTCTGCAGACACCAGGTACCAGTGACGGGGCTAGGCAGCAACGGACGCCATTTCCCGATAGCTGGACTCGCGGCCCGTGCCTCAGAGCAGCCGTCCGAAGAAACCGCAAAGCGGGTCAGCTACGGATCGGAAAAGCTGCCCACCGCCTCTCTGCAGCTTCAGAGAACAGTAGATTCCCTTCAACGGGACATATTATGTCGGATGGTAGGTGTAGTTTGTGCCTCTGCTACCGCAGCTAGTCTAGTGTGCGGCCATCTTCTCTGGCTGCAGGCCACGCCCCCGAAATAGCTTCCATGGTTCAATCAATCAATCAAGCATTTATATAGCGCACTACTCACCCGGAGGGTCTCAAGGCGCTTGGGGAGGGGGTCCGCAACTGCTCGAACAGCCAGGTCTTGAGTTGCTTCCTGAAGGCGAGGTGGTCTTGGGTCAGGCGGAGGTGGGTCAGGAGGGAGTTCCAAGTCTTGGCGGCCAGGTAGGAGAAGGACCTTCCTCCTGTGTTGACTCTTCGGATGCGGGGGACGGCGGCGAGGGCATGGCTTGTCGATCGAAGCTGACATGTGGGAGAGTAGAAGTTGAGGCGGCTGTTGATGTATCTTGGGCCTTGGTTGTGTAGGGCTTTGTGTGCGTGGGTGAGGAGACGGAAGGTGATTCTCTTGTTGACCGGGAGCCAGTGCAGGTCTCTCAGGTGTCCGGAGATGTGGCTGTGTCGGGGAATGTCGAGGTTGAGTCTTGCTGAGGTGTTCTGGATCCGCTGGAGTCTCTTCTGGAGTTTGGCGGTGGTTCCGGCGTAGAGGGAGTTGCCGTAGTCCAGTCGGCTGGTGACGAGGGCCTGGGTAACCGTCTTTCTGGTCTCGTGGGGATCCACCGGAAGATCTTACGTAGCATGCGGAGGATGTTGAAGCACGACGAGGAGACGGCGTTGACTTGTCTGGTCATGGAGAGGGAGAAGTCCAGGATGAAGCCCAGGTTGCATGCGTGGTCTGTCGGTTTGGGTGCGCTGCCCAGGGCAGGGGGCCACCAGGAGTCGTCCCAGGCGGAGGGCGAGGAGCCCAGGATGAGGACCTCCGTCTTGTCCGAGTTCAGCTTCAGGTGGCTGTTCGTCATCCACTCGGCTACGTCTGTCATCCCTTCGTGTAGGTTGGCTCTAGCGGTGGGTGAGGTCGTTGGTGAGGGAGAGGATCAGCTGGGTGTCGTCGGCGTAAGAGATGATGTTGAGGTTGTGTTGGCGTGCGATGGCCGCAAGGGGGCTCATGTAGACATTGAAGAGTGTAGGGCTGAGCGAGGAGCCTTGAGGAACGCCGCAGATGACTTTGGTGGCTTCTGATCTGAACGGGGGAGGCGGACTCTCTGAGTTCTTCCGGCGAGGAAGGAGATGATCCACTCTAGTGCCTTCTCCTGGATTCCGACGGTGCAGAGGCGCTGCACTAGGTTGCGGTGGCAGACAGTGTCGAAAGCCGCGGAGAGGTCCAAGAGGATGAGGGCCGCTGTTTCCCCGTTGTCGAGCAGGGTTCGGATGTCATCAGTGGCGGCGATGAGGGCGGTCTCGGTGCTGTGGTTGGCCCGGAAGCCAGACTGCGAGCGGTCGAGGGATCCGTTCGTCTCGAGGAAGGCAGCCAGCTGCTTGTGGACGGTCTTCTCGATGACTTTGGCCGGAAACGGGAGGAGCGAGATGGGGCGGTAGTTTTTGAGTTCAGAGGGGTGCGCTGATGGTTTTTTCAGTAGAGCGCTGAGTTTGGCGTGCTTCCAGCTCTCCGGGAAGGTGGCGGTGTCGAAGGAGGTGTTGATGAGGTCCCGCAGGTGGGGTGCGATGATAGCGTTGGCCTTGTTGAAGACGTGGTGCGGGCAGGGGTCGGTAGGAGATCCGGAGTGGATGGAGTTCATCGTGCGGCGGGTTTCTTCGGTGTTGATCGGGGTCCAGGCGCGGAGGGTGGTGGCGGGGGGTGCAGGTGCGGTCGTGGGGTGCGTTGGCTGTGTGATGAAGCTGTTGTTTATGTCTGCGATCTTGTTGTGGAAGTAGGAGGCGAGGGAGTTGCAGAGGTCTTGCGATGGGGTGATGTCGTTGTTTCCGGCGTTGGGGTTGGAGAGCTCTTTGACGATGTTGAAGAGTTCCTTCCTGTTGTGTGCGTTGTTGTCCAGTCGTTCCTTGAATGTGGTTTTCTTGGTGGTGCGGATCAGTTGGTGGTGTTTTCGAGTTGCGAGCTTGAAGGTGGTCATGTTGTCAGGTGTTCAGTCTCTGCGCCAGGCTCTCTCGAGGGCTCGGCAGTTCTTCTTGGAGCTCTTGAGTTCGTCGGTGAACCATGGTGCTTTCTTACTGCCGGGTCTGCTGGGCGGAGTCCTCAGGGGGCGAGGTCGTCTGCGCAGTTGCTGATCCACCTCGTGAGGTTGTTGGCGGCCTGGCTGGGGTTCGCTGAGCTGGCGGGGGGGTCCTGGCTCAGGGATGCGGCGAGCTGGTCGGCTGTGATCCTGTTCCAGCTTCTGCGTGCAACCTGGTGGTGGTGGATCGTGTTCTTTTTGAAGCTGAAGTGGACGCAGCTGTGGTCCGTCCAGTGGAGTCCCGTGGCATGGCTGAAGGTGATGTCCTTGCTGGATGAGAAGACGGGGTCGAGTGTGTGTCCGGCGTAGTGGGTGGGGGTGGTCACCAGCTGCTTGAGACCGAGGTTGGCGAGGTTGTCCAGCAGGGTGGTGGTGTTGCGGTCGTTGTTGTTCTCCAGGTGGAAGTTGAGGTCCCCGAGGAGGATGTAGTCAGCGGAGGGGAGGGTGTGCGGGCTGATGAGGTCGGCGATGTCTTCGCTGAATTGTGTGCGTGGTCCCGGGCGTCTGTAGATGAGGGTGCCTCTGAGGGTGGTCTTGGGGTCGGTGTGGATCTGGAAGTGCAGGTGTTCGGCGGCTCTGAAGGTGTCGTCGATGATGGTCGTGACACGGATGGTGTTCCTGTGGATGATGGCGATGCCTCCTCCGGTCCGATTGCCTCGGTCCCTCCGGGTGATCTTGTATCCGTCCGGGATGGCGATGTCGGGTGCTGAGGAGGCGATCATCCATGTTTCCGTGAGGAAGGCGACGTCTGGTGATGTTGTGTCGAGTAGGTTCCAGAGCTCTACGGCGTGTCTGTGGACGGAGCGGGTGTTGAGCAGGATGCACTTCAGGTGGTTGTTGCTGGTGCTCGTCTTGGTGGGTTGAATCCCGTAAAAGGAAATCTCATGTGTGCGAGATATATTCAAATTTAAAAACGTTAAATTTCTTGCCGATTCTGGTTCTCCTTTTACCCTCATCAATTCCAAAGACTTTGGGATTGGAGACATTCCAGTAGACCAGTCCAGCATAAAGATCTTCGCCTATGGCAGGAAAAGTGTGGAAGTTCTTGGCAAGTTTGAGGGTAACAGAGTTCAAGGGGGGGGACAGTATACATTGTAAAAGATGGTGCAAATTTAATAGGATGGGCGGAGCAGGGCAAACTAGGGATCATTCTGGATCCCAACCATCCAGACATGGTTTTATCAAGACAGGATGCCAAACGTTTTTACTGTAATTCATCCCCTGTCACCCCTGTCTATACTGCCACTGTGGGGGGGGTTATCCAATGATGACTGGATAGTAAAGTATCCTGATATCGTTAGTGGTGAGATGGGAACACCGCCCTGTTCTTAAGGATAGTGCTAGAGCTGTTGCACACAAGGTACCGTTAAGCTTACGTGGTGAGCTCGAGTTGGAACGATTGTGCACCATGGGTGTGATCGAGCCTATTCAGGGGTCCGAATGGTTGGCCCGCATCATTTTGGTGCGCAAGCCAGACAAGTCCCTTAGAATGTGTGTCGACTTGCCCGACCTAAACGCTTTTATATGGGTGGACCATCAACCCCTGCCCAATATCAATGAGATGCTAGCAAACTTGGAGGGTGCCAAGTATTTTTCTTCACTTGACATCTCCTCTGCTTACCACCAGGTGGAATTGTCCAAGGACTCAAGGCACCTTACGTCCTTTGTGACACCCAAAGGTGCGTTTCGTTATGTACGTATGCCGTTTGGATTGGCATTGGCTTCTGCAACGTTACAGAGTCTCATGGGAAACCTGTTTAAGAGCACTGCGGGAGTTGTGTTCTTTCAAGACGACATCCTTATTCATGGGAATGCTGAAACTGAGCATGATACGAGAGTCAAGCAAGTATTGGATATTGCCAGATCTAGTGGGTTAACGCTGAGGAAGGACAAATGTAAAAAAAATTTAAAAGGTGTAGACTATCTGGGGTACCACATTTCAGGGAGCGTTGTTGAACCTAAAGTGAAGCTTTTAGATGCTATCCAAAATGCACCTGAACCACAAAATAAGGACCAACTTTGTTCTTTCCTGGGGTTGGTTGAATACTACACTAAATTTGTTTCCAACTTCTCAGATAGGACGGCGCGGTTTCATTAGCACCTGCAAAAGAATGCTAAATATGTGTGGTCTGTTGAGTGTGGTCTTGACTTCAAGCTTCTTAAGGAAGAAATTGTACAGGCACGCCCCCTTAAGCTGTTTAACATCAATGATCGCTGCATTGTCACCACTGATGCCAGTAATGTGGGCCTAGGGGCTGTTCTTATGCAGAAGAGATGTGACTATAGGGAAGAGACCATTGATTTCGCCTCTAGAGCACTTCCGTGGGCGGAGAACACTTACTCTACTATTGAAAAGGAAGCTTTAGCTTTGTGGTGGGGTGTACAATATTTCCATAACTTCTTGCGGGGGAATTAATTTGTTCTTAGAACGGACCACAAACCATTGGTGGATCACTTTACCACCAAAGGGGGTGATAGGGCCGCTCCACGCATAGCCAAGTGGCAGTACAGACTGAATGAGTTTAAATATCCTCTGGATTATGTGGCTGGAGTGAAAAATTGCGTGGCCACGGTTTGTCCAGGTTGCCTCTCTCTGAGGTTGTGGTTGACACTGTAATTGAGAACTTGGACATGGTGTGTGCAGTTGGTGCGGTTGCTGACACTGTTGATGGTACTCTTTCTGAAATTGATTAGAAGTTGGCTGTTTCCAAAGATGTTGAGATTTCCAGGGTGACAGACTTTGTGGTTCATGGCTGGCCCAATTATATGAATTTGTCTCCTAAATGAATCCCCTTTAAGAGAGTATGAGATGAGTCATCTATCGTTGATGGAATTCTGCGAAGGGAAGGGTTACTGGTTGTGCCTGTGAGCATGCGCAATACAGTTTTATATCTGGCTCATAAAGGTCACCTGGCATTCCTGCGATGAAGCAGAGGGTTAGAAAAGACTTCTGGTGGCCTGTGGTGGATAGGCCCATAGAGCATTGTGTGCGTAATTGTAGTGTGTGTGTGTTTTGAGTGATAAAAACCAGGTTACTTACCCTTCTCCCATCAATCCCATTGCTGTAAAGAATTCACCTTGGTGCAAGTTGGCTTTCGATGTGGCTGGTCCTTTTGGTGTAATGGGCAATTCTCCGAAATATGCCTCGGTGTTAATTGATTATATGTCCAAATGGCCTGAGGTGAGGTTTGTGGATGGAGTCAATTCTGGAACCATCATCAAATTTTTCATGGATGTTTTTCTTCGGGATGGATTCCCGGAGGAGCTTGTGAATGACAACGGCACCCAGTTGGTGTCCGTTGAGATGCATGAATTTCTAAAGGAACATGGGATCAAACATATCCTCACCTCCCTTTATCATCCCCCAGCAACGGTCTGGTTGAGCGCTTGAACCGGGTTATCAAAGATCAACTTCAATTGGCTTTAATCAATGCTTTGCATAGGAAGGTAGCCAAAACCGACACGCTTTGGGCAATAAGAACCACTCATCATTTGAGTACTGGGATGTCTCCTTTCACCTTGCTGAGGGGTAGGGTGGCCAGTTCCAAGCTGAATAATGACTGGATGTTAAGAAAAGAGGTTATCTGCAGAAGTTGAGCAGGGTGGCTGATGTCAGACCAGCGGCTCAATCCAAGTATGCATCTGCGTGGGTTAGAGTATCCCTGGTGTGTGTTGGGGACTGGGTGCGAGTGAAGAAACCTGTCCTTGTTCGCAAGGGATCTTCTCGTTTTTCTGCTCCTGTCAGGGTGAGGGAGGTGAGAGACCATGTAGCAGTATTAAAGAATGGTAAGATCTGGAACAAATGTGCCGTCTCTGTTGTGCCGGAGTTGAAGGCTGAGTATGTAAGAGGGAAATTTGGAGTCTATACCCCTTGCACGAATGTGCCCCCTGTGGGTGTTGATCCGAGGGTACCTATTTCCGGCAGCGAAAGTGTACACATTCCTGAGAGAGAAATTGTTCCCCAGGAACATTCTTCTAGAGCAAGGGCTGCTCCCACCTGATTCCATGATTTTGTCAGGTATTGAATTCTGCACTTTGTTAACTGTGCTAATCCTACTTTTATGCTTTTCCTGTTCTTTTCCTTGCTGTTCTTGTTGTTGTGTTTCATCTCATTTGTTTGTCTGTGAAGGAAGGGGGGTGTGTTGAGATCTGTGATCCCATGCTCCTCTAGCGTGGCGTTCCCTGCGTGGAACATGGAATGCTGGGTGTTGGAAATGGGATCTCTGGTTGGCTAAGGCTTGCACCAAAGCCAGGCAGAGACCACCACTCTAGTCAGGGCAAGGGAGTTACACGCCAAAGATAACCCCTGCTCACCCTCTTGGTAGCTTGGCACGAGCAGTCAGGCTTATCTCGGAGGCAATGTGTAAAGCATTTGCGCAACCCACACAGCAACAACTTACTAGGCACACCAGAAAAAGGAACTCCACACAAGGATATATCAATAATAGCCTTTGTATTATCATAAAACACATTAGAATAGTAATCACATAATATACACTGTGCCACCTGGCACTGGGCAATATTTACAGGGGATTATATACACCTGACAGGGCCACTTGGACAACTGTCAGAACCATCACAAAGTGAACTTAGTAACTGTAGAACATATCATAAATGTAGAACACAACCAGTAATTACTGGCAAACATTGTACCCAGCATCATCATGTAACACAAACCATATTAAGCACAGTATCATATTAGGAGTAAAATATATTCTGCACCAACCTCATAAGCCTAAACATATTAGACCATAACCTCCTACGTATAACTCACATTAGGGGCATAACTCACAGTAGAGGATAACCTCACAAGCATAAACTACAGTATGCAAATAACCTAATACATAAACCACAGTTAGAGGCATAAAACAGGGTGCGTAATTCATAGTATATGAATCACATTTCCTAACGTCACATAAATCTCTGTAGGGCCTGGCGCCCTTCAAACCCAACAGTCCCCCGGGCCAACTGGCCTTCTCAAAGGGGCTCAGATGCCCAATGTCTAACAAAGCCAGGGCGGCTGCCAATGCAGGGAAGTTAGCAGGTGCGCAATTGCGCTGGGGCAGAGGAGTGCATCTCACTCCTATCTTACTCAAAAAGGCCCCCCAAAACTGTGTGTGGCTGGGAGTGTGTGTGTGTGTGTGGCTGGGAGTGTGTGTGTGTGTGTGGTTGTGTGTGTGGTTGTGTGTGTGGTTGTGTGTGTGGTTGTGTGTGTGGTTGTGTGTGTGGTTGTGTGTGTGGCTGTGTGTGTGGCTGTGTGTGTGGCTGTGTGTGTGGCTGTGTGTGTGGCTGTGTGTGTGGCTGTGTGTGTGGCTGTGTGTGTGGTTGTGTGTGTGGTTGTGTGTGTGGCTGTGTGTGTGGCTGTGTGTGTGGCTGTGTGTGTGGCTGTGTGTGTGGTTGTGTGTGTGGTTGTGTGTGTGGTTGTGTGTGTGTGGTTGTGTGTGTGTGGTTGTGTGTGTGTTGTGTGTGTGTGTTTGGTTGTGTGTGTGTGTTTGGTTGTGTGTGTGTGTTTGGTTGTGTGTGTGTGTTTGGTTGCGTGTGTGTGTTTGGTTGCGTGTGTGTGTTTGGTTGTGTGTGTGTTTGGTTGTGTGTGTGTTTGGTTGTGTGTGTGTGTTTGGTTGTGTGTGTGTGTTTGGTTGTGTGGTTGTGTGTTTGGTTGTGTGGTTGTGTGTGCGTGTGGTTGTGTGTGCGTGTGGTTGTGTGTGCGTGTGGTTGTGTGTGCGTGTGGTTGTGTGTGCGTGTGGTTGTGTGTGCGTGTGGTTGTGCGTGCGTGTGGTTGTGCGTGCGTGTGGTTGTGCGTGCGTGTGGTTGTGCGTGCGGTTGTGGTTGTGCGTGTGGTTGTGCGTGTGGTTGTGCGTGTGGTTGTGCGTGTGGTTGTGCGTGTGGTTGTGCGTGTGGTTGTGCGTGTGGTTGTGCGTGTGGTTGTGCGTGTGGTTGTGCGTGTGTGTGGGGTTGTGTGTGTGGGGTTGTGTGTGTGGGGTTGTGTGTGTGGGGTTGTGTGTATGTGGTTGTGTGTATGTGGTTGTGTGTATGTGGTTGTGTGTATGTGGTTGTGTGTATGTGGTTGTGTGTATGTGGTTGTGTGTATGTGGTTGTGTGTATGTGGTTGTGTGTATGTGGTTGTGTGTATGTGGTTGTGTGTATGTGGTTGTGTGTATGTGGTTGTGAGTATGTGGTTGTGAGTATGTGGTTGTGTGTATGTGTGTGGTTGTGTATGTGTGTGGTTGTGTGTGGCTGTGTGTGTGGCTGTGTGTGTGGCTGTGTGTGGTTGTGGGTGTGTGGTTGTGGGGTTGTGGGTGTGTGGGGGTGTGAATGTGTGGGGGTGTGAATGTGTGTGGTTGTGTGTGTAGCTGTGTGTGGCTGTGCGTGTGGCTGTGCGTGTGGCTGTGCGTGTGGCTGTGCGTGTGGCTGTGCGTGTGGCTGTGGTTGTGCTTGTGAGTGTGGTTGTGCTTGTGAGTGTGTAGTTGTGTGTGGGGATGTGTGTGTGGCTGTGGGGATGTGTGTGTGGCTGTGGCTATGTGTGTGTGTCTGTGTGTGTCTGTGTGTGTGGTTGTGTGTGTGGTTGTGTGTGTGGTTGTGTGTGTGGTTGTGTGTGTGGGGGGTTGTGTGTGGGGGTTGTGTGTGGGGGGTTGTGTGTGGGGGGTTGTGTGTGGGGGGTTGTGTGTGGGGGGTTGTGTGTGTATGGGGTTGTGTGTGTATGGGGTTGTGTGTGTGTGGGGTTGTGTGTGTGTGGGGTTGTTGTGTGTGTGGGGTTGTTGTGTGTGTGGGGTTGTGTGTGTGGGGTTGTGTGTGTGGGGTTGTTGTGTGTGTGGGGTTGTTGTGTGTGTGGGGTTGTTGTGTGTGTGGGGTTGTTGTGTGTGTGGGGTTGTTGTGTGTGTGGGGTTGTGTGTGTGTGGGGTTGTGTGTGTGTGGGGTTGTGTGTGTGGGGTTGTTGTGTGTGTGTGGTTGTGTGTGTGTGTGGTTGTGTGTGTGTGTTTGGTTGTGTGTGTGTTTGGTTGTGTGTGTGTTTGGTTGTGTGTGTGTGGGGTTGTTGTGTGTGTGGGGTTGTTGTGTGTGTGGGGTTGTTGTGTGTGTGTGGGGTTGTGTGTGTGGGGGGTTGTTGTGTGTGTGTGGCTGTGTGTGTGGTTGTGGCTGTGTGTGTGGTTGTGTGTGTGTGGTTGTGTGTGTGGTTGTGTGTGTGACAGTAATACTAAAAGCATCTCAAAATAAAGGAACACAAACGCAACAACATGTTGTTTGATGTTCTTTGAACGAGAACATCAAAGGGGCACTGCTAAAGTGATCGCGGGTGAAAGTGACACATGTTCTTTGATGTTTGATGTTCTTTGAACGAGAACATCAAAGGGGCGCTGCTAATGAGTATGACGAGGTTTGCCATTTGGCGCCTCTGCTCTTAAGCGCGTGCACATGCACTGTAGCTCTAGGCTGGCCAGACTGGCCATGGTAGCATTTTTTGAGCTCTCACTAAAGGTCTCGCCAGATCAGCGCATGCGCTGGGTCAGGCGAGACCTAAAAACCGATATGAAGATCAGTGAGGATATACCCAATGGACCACTAGTGACTTTCAGGAAAGCTAGGGCGATTAAGGATATGCTAGTTCATAGTCATCAAGCGAAGTACATGCCCAGAGAAGGAACTCTCAAAGAGATGAGGGGGTTCTTCCCATGTGGTAAATGCAAGGCCTACAAGAACAGTAAAAGGGTTTTGAGTTATAATATTCCAGAAGTAAAAACCAAAAGAAATATAACTAAGTTTATAACCTGCAACTCAGCATATGCAGTGTATTGCCTAGTATGTCTGTGTGGATTAAGGTACGTAGGCAGTTCCATCCACCCGGTGAAAGTCAGTATTTTTGAACACATGCAGGCATTCATCAAGCAAGATCAGGCGCATCCAGTAGCCAAACATTTTGCTAGCATGCATAGTAGCAACAGGGACCTATTGACGTTCTGTGGCCTGGATCATTTCCCAGTTATCATCAGAGGAGGGGATAGAATCCTAAGATTTCGTAGACTTGAGTCTAGCTTTATCATTGACCTGCTGACAAAAACCCCAAACAAAGGGTCTAAACAGTGAGGAGGAGTTGGCAGTTCCTTTGGGAGATTAGCCGATATACGACGTAATGATGTGATTTATCAGGATGTCCACATATATGAAACAAGATTAAGAGATACATTTTATTTGTTTCAGGCATTACATGGTGTAAGAGGCCGATAGACGGCGTGATTGTAACAACAATAGTTTCCAAATGATAAGGTGTGGCCATTATGGTCATGCCTATTGAGATATTGTAAAATACGTGTGTCTTGTAAAAAAGGTATAGGATGAAGCCCGTGAAGGGCACTTGGGCGATACACGGCAAAATTGTGTTATGACAGACAATGTAAACCGATATACGGAATTAATTTACCGATTGTCATAGGGGCTTTGGCATATTAGATGTATTGGTCGTTAAGCCGATATACGGTGCAATTGGGAAAGTATTGCTTGCGTAAGAATGATACAATGTTGCCTGTTAATGCATAGTATGGCAATAATATCTAACCATTTAAAAATGGCGCCTACTGGCGAGTAGGAAATGTTCCTTCTTCCATGTCTATTTTTAATTAATTAAATGAGTTTAAAAATGGCCGCCGCCGCCGTGTCAGCGGTACAAAAGGGGGTGGTGATGGACGGAGCATCTGAATCAATCAAACACTCGCACCCAGTCTAAAGATCTGGGTTTAATCCATCACCGTTCTTTAGCCCACTCTGCCACCCCAGTTCTGACATGGCTATATGCAAATCAGTCTGACCCTGTGCCTCATGGGAACAGTCCAGCCCGAACTGCCAAGCCATGTCTTCCCTGGATCAGAAACAAGCTTCAGAGGACCGGTTTCTGACATTCCAGCCGTTTTCAGCCTGGCTTGCTTGAATCCAGTGGCAAAGTGAGCAAGGAAATCAATACTGGATAACCGTAGTTACAGGTAAGTAACTTATTTTCTTATCCAGCACCGGGGTATCTTTCATAGATTCACATGCCTGAACCAGAATAGCAAACAGTCACACCCTATTTTATCTTGTCTGTTTTGGATGGTGGGTGACTTCTAAAACATAGTGAACCCCAAAAATTTGAGGGTAATACAAGAGGCACCTAGAAGGCGATTCCTGTGTCTACTGTACTATCAGTTTTTCTTTTTTTGGGATAAGGGGATGCAAGAAAAGAAATGCACCGAATATAAATATAAGAACACTTAAATAGGGCTTATATATTCTCATTTACATATGCAAAGCCTTAGCGAGAGGCAAGTAAAGAAAAAACAGCTTAACTTATACACCTTACCTAGTTATGTTTTACATAATCAAGAACATGTAGGCATTTGAACTCACCATGAGAACAAAAGACTCTTTCTAAGGATTAGAAAGAGGCTTACCTTAATGGAGGAGATGGCGAAGCACCACCTGACCCACTGCTGCATCTGCATCCTGTGTGGACTCCAGACAGTAGTGCTGCTTGAAGGTATGAGAGGTTCTCCAGGTTGCAGCATGACATATTTTTTCCAGAGTCCCTCCCACCAAGAGGGCAGCTGACGTGGCAACTGCTCTGGTGGAGTGAACCTTCGCTGTCCTTTCCAAAGGTTTGTTAGCTTTGACATGACAGAATTGTGTCGCAGTCGATATCCATCTTATGATGGTGGCCTTTGTTATTGCAGTTCCTTCTCTTCCTTGGCCATAGGCAACTAATATTTGTTCCGTTTTCCGAATGTCCTTTGTTCTCTGAAGCTCCAACTTAAAGCAAGTGTTTGCTCTGCAGGCATTGATGGTTGCAGAAAACAGGACCGGAGTATAACCAGCTCATTGAGGTGGAATTGTGACGGTACTTTAGGAATAAATGTAGGATTAGTTCTTAAAATTACAGAGTCTTCTTTAAATATCAAAAAAGGTTTCTTAATAGTGAACGCTTGGATTTTGCTTACCCTTCTGGCTCGGGTGAGGGCCGGTAGAAGAGCGACTTTCATGTTAGGAATTCCAATTCAGCTTTATGAATGGGTTTGAATGGCCTTTTCATGAGTTGTTCAAGGACCACGTTGAGGTTCCATCCCGGTGGAGGTGCTTACACTGGAGGAAAGGTACGGCACAGCCTCTTCATGAACTGTTTGATAAGGCTTGATGGATAAAGAGAGGTGGCACTGGAAGCTCTTCTATAAAGAGAGATTGAAGTCAGATGCACTTTAACTGAGGCAAAAGCTAAACCAGAATTTGCCAAGTAGAGGAGATATGGTAAAATCTGTTGCGGGGATACTTGAAATGGATGCAGGCAATTTCGTTGGTGCCAAAAATTGAATCTTTTCCTTTTCATCTTGTAAGTGCTATTGGTACTTTCCACCCTACATTTCATAAGGATGTCTCTACATTCCTGTGAAATATTCATGTACCTAAATTCCAGGAGCCAGGCACCCAAGTGTAGAGGCTCCGGATTCGGATGGCACACCTGCCTGTAGCCCCTGGTCAGAAGAGAGGAGACATCTGCAGACGTGTGGGTCTGGCTTCTAAAAGATGAACAAGTTCCAGGAACCAATGTTGCCTTGGCCACCTGAGCACAATGAGAATCAGGATATATCTCTCGAGCTTCATTTTGGTCAGTACTCCGGGTATCAATGGGATCGACGGAAAGGCATAGGAATATATCCCTTACCATCGAAAGGGCAATGCCCCGAGACCCCGGGGGGAACCTGCTAGCATAGGACCGGCATTTTGCTTTGATGTCTGTGGCAAACGGGTCCAGCGCTGGCTCTCCCCATAGTGCAAATACTTTATCCAGCTGGAATTGGTTGAGTTCCCAGATCATGGCAATTGTCTGTTGCTCTACTGAGAGCAACTGCTAGCGTGTTGTGTAGGCCGGGAACATGCTCAGCCCTGAGAGAAATACCATGCACTGTTACCCAGTTCCATAGTTCTTGCGCTTCCTGAGAAAGTGCGAGAGATTTGGTTCCTACTTGTTTGTTTAATAGACCAAACTGATCATATTGTCCATATGGACCAATACAGAGATGCCTACTATTTTCTGTAGAAAAGCCTGTAAAGAAAGGAATATAGCCTTCAATTCCAGGCTGTTGATAGGACTTTGCTTTTGAGAATTGGACCATTTGCCATGGATTCGGAGATCCTGTAAATGTCCTCCCCAGCCTTCCATGGAGGCATAGGTTGTCAGTATGAAGTCTGGTATGTCTTGTAAGAAATTGAGGCCCTTGAAAAGGTGTGGACTGTGACACCACCATTGCATTGCCATTTTCATTGCTCGGGTTATTAGAATGGGGTCTTCGAAAGATCCTGATATTTGAAGCCACTTATTCTGAAGCTGTTCCTACAGAGGTCTCATTTTGAGCCAGGCTAAAGTGACTAGGTCGATGATGATGAACACATCCCTAGGAACGACTAGTACCCGCTCACTGAAATGGACTTTCTTCTTAAGATAGTCACAGCAAGCTGCAGTAGACGTGCCTGTCGCTCCCTTGCATTGGATCGTATCCAAACTGGCTCCCAGAAAAGGGGTTTTCTTACTAGCAAGGAACAAAGACTTTTTTATGTTCCCTGTCAGCCCTAGTCTGTTGAATACCTGGAGACAAACATCTTTGGTTCAGCCTGCTTGATCTGCTGTTGTTGCCTTCAGTAGCCAATTGTTCAAAATAGGGGACTACTTGGTGACCTTGAGAATGTAGGGCCGCGGCCACTGGAACAAGGCATTTTGTATATATTCTGGGTGCTGACTTGAGGCCAAAATGGAGAACCTTGAATTGGTAGTAGGTACTAGGTACCGTAAACCTGTAGATTTTCTGTGTTTCCGATGGATGGGGATGTGGAAGTATGTGTCTTCCAGATCAAGCGAGGTCATAAAGACTCCTTTGTTCAGGCAACACATGATATCGGCTAAGTTTAACATCCTGAAGGCTTGTTTTTTCAGGTATTTGTTGACCTTCCTGGTCTCTACTCCCTTGATTTCTTCATTATTAAAAACAAACAGGAGTAGAAACCCTGACTCCTTTGAAGAGGTGGAACTTCCTCGATTGCATCTTTTGAGAACATGATCTTTACTTCCTTGTGAAATAAGTGAAGACGAGGGGAAGGGGTTCCTTTGGGTGGAGTAGGTGGATGTTTGCTTGTGAACTCCAGAGTATGACCAAAGGCAATTAGATCCAACACCAATTGGTCTTCGCACCCACGGAATAATTGGAAGGGGGGGGAGGTGGTATCCAGTGTTGATCCTTGTTTCCTGCCGTTGTCCCACCCCTGGAACTGTGTCCTCTTGCGAGCTCCTTGACGGGAGAAACCAACTGTTGCAGATTGACAGTAGGTGGAGGGCTGATAGGTCTGCCTGTATTGACTGAATGGCTGATGGTGGTGTTGTTGTCTCTGAAAACCTCCTGTGTATGCGGGAAACCAAGGTCCTTATGCCCCCCCTGAAGGGCATTTTTCTATATTGGAGGGTGGTCAATGATTTTGCTGTGTCAGTGTCTGTTTTGATGCAGACCAGCACATCATCGATATGCTTGCCAAATAACGAATCTCCATTGAATGCCTTGTCCAGGATTTTTGTACTTCCAGCCTTCAACCACCCCTTGCATCTCAACACTGCTGCACTTGCCAGTTGTGGGAAACCTGTATGAGCTATATCTATAGCACAGCCAATTGTCTCGGAGGCCGCTCTTTAACCCTCTAAAGGATCTTTCGCGCATCTTGTTTCCTGTCCTCAAGGATGAGGTCCAATAAGGCTGCCATATCCGACCACATCTGTTGCTCGAAACGGCCGAATGGTGACAGCAGCCATGGTTAAAAAACGCTTACCCACGATGTCCAATTTGTGTCCTTCCTTGTCCGGATGAGACGAGATTGGGGTAGCCGGATTTTTTTATCTCCTCTCTGCCGCCTGCGAAATGAGGGAATCCGGCTTAGTGTAACCCATCAGGCAAGAAGGTGAATCTTCATGGGCTCCGTACTTCTTTAATATTCGAGGGAGTACTGGTGTTATTGTGGCCGGCATTTTCAATATTTTTACTCCCTGCTGCCAAAATTAATCTATTATAGGGATCATATGAATAGATGTCCTGGCTTCCGCCATTAAATCATACAGAAAACAATCTGTATGTTTAACAGCCATGGGGAGATGGAACTCGATGGGTGCTCTCTCCAAGTTGTGGAATCCACCAATGTCTTCGGGGTGTGGGGGGGGGCTGCTGGGTGATGTGTCGGAGGAGAGGGAGTAGGGATGATATATTCATCCAAGGGGTCCGTCGTAGATATGGTTCTGGGATCTCTTCTTCCCTCTCATCCTCTGAAGAAGAGGAGTTTTCTTCATCACGCACCTGTGTAGGAGGGCACTGTACCGTAGGAGTTGTTGGTCGGGGCAAGGTTAGCGTCGCTGGGAGCTGTGGCTGATGTGGCGGTGGCTCAATCTGGACATCCTGGGGAGGAAATTTCTGCCGAGAGTCCATCAACATGGCTTGTAGGTCTTAGACCAAAGAAGGTGGTAAATGCGCCATTTCCCTAGGACTAGGCTAAGGGGAATAGCCCTAACTTCGAAAAAGGCGTGGCGGAACCAGATATGGCTGGTAATATTGCTGTTATTGCTTGTCCTCATAATCATACTCTTCATCGGGCATTTCACATGCAACTCAGACGGACTATGTGCCACCCCATCGTCATCCTTCTCCTCATCTTCAGATTGTTGAAAGTGCAGTAAGTGCGAGGGGGCAACGGGGAGATCTTTGCCATGGATGAAACATCCGGATGCAGAAAGGTCTTTGGTACTCTGGTAATATTGAGGGTCGTCCACGGTGGCGTTGATGGTACCAAAAACCTTGAAGAAGGAATATTAGTCATCGACAGTGCTGTCGACAATGTCTTCATCGATGGTGTCGTCGGTTGGCTCGTCAACGAGATGCTTGTTGACGGGATGCTCATTGACGGCACCTTCTTCATCGACAAAATCCCCGTTGACTGAACGGACGTCGACGGTATAGATGTTGATGATGTTCTCGTTGATGGTATGGGTCCTAAAATGGCCGCCGCTGTCGTGGTTCCTACCATTGACGAAGCTGACGACGTTACTGTGGTACTTGTCGTCGTCGATGGTCCAGGAGTTGTCAATGACGATATTTGGTCTTTTTCCTTAGAGTCTGTGAATGAGGCTCTACAACGTTTCTTCTCCTTTCTCACAGGAGAGGTGGGAACGGATGTTGAGGGTCCGAGGAGACTTTATGGTCTTTCTCTTTTCTGTGGCCTTTGCTTTCCTGGGAGGATTTGAGGTGCTTCCTGCCATCACCAGCGGTATCATCAGGAGACCGTGATCTTTTGTGTGGTCTGGATGAGCCATCACTGTCCTCTGCAGAAGACTTTTGTTGCTCGTTGGATTGGAGGCACAAAAGCAGCCTCCCCTCTCTATCCTTCAGAGTTTTAGAAGAAAAGGTTTGACATATCTTGCATGGTCTTCAATGATGAGAAGGGTGGAGGTAGTAAATACAATCTTTATGTGGATCATCCACATAGACTCTTCGTGCCACAGGTCTTACATGGGCGGAAGAGGCCTTTTTTATCTGACATGCTGAAAATATCAATCTTCAGGAAAATTCCTGAAAGAAACGGAGTAGAACTCTTCATACACGAAGTGCGGTGAAAATCTGAGGGAAACTGCCTCTTCCAGTAGAGTTATTTTTTTTATTAAGGACATACATAGGCTATGTTAAACATGGCTCAGGTCAATTATATCCTATGGCATAACTTAAATACTGCTGGATTATGTTACTGTGGGACTCACATCTCAACAACGGGGAATGATTCAGGCATGTGAATCTATGAAAGATCACAACAGATCACAAAGAATAAAAATTTTACATTTCAAATCCGACCACCACGTTACTAGGGTGTTCCACAAGGGTCAGTGCTCTTGTTGATAGGAGCTATTGATATCACTTCAGCTAATAGCTTGCCACTTACCATCTTTGCTTTCGACAAGGCCAAAGCTTTTGACCGGGTGAACTGGGTTTGCTTATACCATCTAGTTGAAGCAGCCGGATTAGGAGAAAATATAAAAAAAAATATTAAGAATATATATAAAACTCCTACAGCCAGGATTATAGTTAATGGAAACCTATCTACCACGGTTACTTTAGAGCGAGGCACTAGGCAGGGTTGTCCCCTCTCCCCTCTTTTTTTTGATTTGTACATAGAACCACTGGCCCAAATTATTAGGGCCAGTGACTGCTTTGTCCCATTTGAATTTAGAGGCTGGTCAAAAATAAGCCCTGTATGCAGACGACCTGATGATTTTTACAAAAGAATTACCAGAGATTCTGCCAAAATTAGAACAACTACTCATAGATTTTGGGAAGATATCAGGCTACCAAATTAACTCACAAAAAACTGAGATTATGACATGGAATTGGCAACATAGCTCGTCTCTAGTACACCATCAAATGAGATATCATGGTATTCAAATCACACAGAATATAAATGACTTGGCCCAGATCAATTTAGAGGTCAAAAAGAAGGAGATAAGAGCCTTATTGAAGTCTTGAAGCAACCTCCCATTGTCAATCCTTGGTCGTTCTAACCTTGTTAAAATGTTGGTTCTCCCTAAAATGACATTTATATTTGATGCAATCCCTCTGTTATTTAGCTCAGCTGCCTAAAGAAAATTGCAATCAGACATTAACAGCTTTCTGTGGGCCGATAAAGGGGTGAGGTAGCATGGAAGAAACTAAGATGCGAGAAAGCAGCAGGGGGAAAAGCCAGTCCTGACTTTGGGTTTTACAGCTGGAAATTTCTTTTTAAGAATACGAGATCTCTGCTTCTTGATTCCACCTACTTAGCGCCTTGCCTCTTAGCCTTGTACAATAGTGTACCGCAGAGGGGCGATGGATTTCTTTTTAAATTTGGTCACCCAAAATACATTTTAAAAAAATGAAACTGAAGGTGATACGGTCGGCCTGTGAGTTATGGTACCAGATTAGGAAGCTATACAAAGTTCCATACTACTGTCTTAGTGCTCCTATATGGAACTCTCCAGGTACTCCATTATGTTTAAATGACAGATTATCTGCCCCTTTATGGGAAAATGGATTTCAGAAATGGGGTCAACTACTGCGAGAAAATAATCTCTTTTCATGGGATGAGCTTAATTTTCAAACAAATCAAAGGCTATCAAGATTTAAATTCTATCAAATCTCCCTTTGGGTTTCTAAATCGGGAGAAAAAGGAAATTAGTAATGAAGATCTGGAGAGCAGGTTTCTAGTCCCGTACCTCCAAAGAAAAGAAGTGGCGAGTTGGTACTGGACTTTGATTAAAGGAGATCCCCCAGCACTGCCCATGGAGGAGCCCTGGAGAAGAGAACTGCCGCTCAGCGATATTTCATCCTTCTGCCAAGTAACTATATGCATTTTGTGGAAGGTTGTCAAAGCTGCGTCATTGAGGAGAAATCATCTGTTCACACTCCACAGAGCCTATTGGACCCCGAAGAGGCTTTCCAAGCTGGGAGGTGGAGAGAAGGTCTGTGCGAAGTGTAACCTGAGATGCGCAGATGATGTGCATATGTTCGTGCAGTGTCCTCAGAACCAGGGCTTCTGGAGGCAAGTTGGTAAGATTATCTCCGAAATGATGGGTAAAGAAATTCAGGTAAACCTGGTACTAATTATTTTCGGAATTCTATCGGATGACAGTAGTACCATCAAACTGTCAAATCTCCAAGTATCACTACCGTTTGTTTTAATACTGTTGGTAAGAAGAGAAATCTGTTTAAATTGGATATCACCTAATTCTCCAAAGTTGTTAGATTGGGTGTCCTCTGTTAAAAGGATTCACAAATTGGATATGGCCTGTGGAGCAAAGAAAAGAACTAGGTTCTGGGGGATTTGGGATAATTGGGCTAATAATGTGAACTCTACAACTTTCTAGCACGTATAACAAGTCCAAATGATTATGAAGTAAGTGAGTCCTTGGGAAAATGGTTTACGTATAAACCATGGGTGTGATACCATCTTTGACATTCCCAAGTGTCATGCGGTCGTCGTCTCCAGAACAATCTGGAGGTGGAAGGAGATCTGTAGGGTTACATATCTCCTCTACTGGGTCCAGGAAGGTGCCATGGTACTGCTTTATGACCACTCACTTTTTGTTTTTTGTTTAATGAGGACAAAAAAAAAAAAAAAACACAAAAGGGTCAGTGCTCTCCCCTCAGCTTTTCAACATCTACATCGAACCCCTCACCTCTCTACTCAAGAAATCTAACATCCCTTTCCACCTATATGCTGATGACACGCAGTTATATCTAGAAACCACCTCCATTGATGACCTCCAGAGACTCAACGCCACGCTCAGAGAGGTGCAACAGTGGCTCTCAAGTAACCACCTGAAACTCAATCAAGAGAAAATGTAAATACTCCTCATCTCCAACAAAGAAGAAAACCCCTAAATTTCAGAATGGCTCAAAGCTATTGACGCCCTCAATGGCAACATCACACTGGCGGACTCAGCAAAATCTTCAGGGGTCAATCTAGACGAGAAACTTTACTTGAAAAACCACATTACAAGCTCTGCTAAAAGCGCCTATCTCAATCTGAGACTACTGTACAAAATAAAACCCTTCCTCCCACCCAAGGACCTTCAACAAGCCACCCAAGCACTGGTGCTCTTCAGAATCGACTACGGTATCGCAGCCCTGACTGGCACTGCAAAATCCCACCTTGCCCCCCTGATAACAACCTTCAATGCAGCAGTCACAATGGTCACCGGAACAAAAAAATTCGAACACAACTCCCCTGCACTCCGAGAACTTAAATGGCTCCCAATTGAGTTACAAGCCAGCTTCAGAACTGCCTGCCTCACGCACAAAGCCCTCCACACAGGTAAACCAGAATACCAAGCCTCCAAACTCAAAAGAACCAGCCAGTCCAGGAACCCCAGAAGCTCCAATACTATTCTACACATCTCGCTAAAAATAAACAAAAAAAAAACGGCAACCAGATTGTTTGCTGGAAACGCTCCCAAACTCTGGAACTCCATCTCCCCACACATCAGAACGATCCCCTGGTTTCCAAAATTCAAAAATCTGCTCAAAATCCTCTTCCTGGATCCTTCTCAAGCGAGCAGACAGGAGCTAAGGAAGTACTTTAACCGGCACCCCTCTAACTTTAACTAGGCGACCAATGTCACTGATTCAGACCTAGAAAACTTCCTAGAGACTCGTATTGTTGGAACAAGAAACTCTTTGGACTCTCGATCCAAGGACTGTGGATTACAATGTTACACTACTAAGTCACCTCCGTTGAAATTCTGCTTTTATCTTCCTGTGCAATATGACAGTGGTAAGGTGATAAGTGCTCTATGTCTCTGTAAAGGAACGTATAATGTATTCGTTGTCTGCATGCTTACTACTTATATGTCCGTTTCGCTATGTTCCTCTATATTCTCTGTACTGCTCATTTGCACATGTACATAAGTTACTTGTTGTGAAGTGCTCTGATACCCTCGGGTCCAGCTTGCGCTATACAAAACTCCTAAAAATAAATAAATAAAAATAAATTATATATATATATATGCTCACGGGCACCTTTGTTTAAAAAAAAAAATATATATATATATATATATATATATATATATATATATATATATATATATATCAAAACAAAACCCTTTCAGGCATAGAGTGACGCATAAATGATGCAAAAAAGAAGGAGAGAACTCTGAGTAGTTCTCAAGTTTAGGTGGAAAGCAGCCCCTGTAAGAGCACTCTCAACACCAGCGACACTCTAGATCTGCTCCCCTCAAATGTCTATTTTTCTATCAAAGTTTTTAAGCATATGATTAGAACAGTTCTCTCCTTTTTTGCATATATATATATATATATATATATATATATATATATATATATATATATATATATATACACACACGCATACACACACACACACACACACACACACCCCCCCCCCAAATACTGGATAAACATAGGCCTATCTATATACAGAGGTATATATTTTACGTATTTTCTAATGACATTTAAATATCACTTCTTACCCCTCATAAGTGTCTTAAGGACAATGTTCACAAGGAGCTCAATCAATGGAAATGCGAGGGTTTAATAAGCAAACAAGAACATGCGTTTCTGAAAAATGATTTCCCTGTTACACCCTTCTTTTATTTAATTCCCAAAATCCATAAGCAAGTTCAACCTGTCCCGGGGCGTCCAATTATTTCCGCCCAGGGAAGCTTATTGGAATCTGTTTCCAGATATGTGGATCATTTTTTGCACGAATTCGTGGAAGCCTTACCCTCTTTCATCAAGGATACTGGACATTTTCGTTCTAAGATTAACAATGTAAAATGGGAAAATGAATTTGTTCTCATTGCTCTAGATATAAATTCCCTTTACACGTGTATTTCTCATGCGGATGGTTTAAATGCTGTCAAATTTTACTTGGGGAAACGCAGCATTGCGTACAGTCAACACACTATGTTGCTAAGAATGTTGGAAATTTGCTTGAATAACAACTATTTTCTTTTTAATAAGGAGGTTTATCAGCAATTGAGAGGAGTGGCTATGGGGGCATGCTTCTCCCCTACCTATGCATGTTTACATGTAGGGTGGTGGGAGGAGCATGTCCTCATGGGCACTCTCGCCAGCTCTTTCCCTAATCAGATTGTACACTTCTGGCGCTTCATTGATATCTGCATGATTTGGAATGGTTCGGTGGAATCAGCCACAGAGTTTGTGAACAAAATTAACGAGAACCAACTTAATTTACAATTCACCTCTCAAATTAGCACTGAAATGATCCAATTCCTCCATGTAGAAATCTATGTTTCTGAGGGTACACTCCAGACGAGAATCCACAGAAAAGTAACAGCTGGCAATGCGATACTGCATGCCAGCAGTTCGCATCCTTACCACCTCATTAGAAGTATCCCTTATGGGGAGTTTTTAAGGATGCGTAGGATCTGTAGTTCTGAGGGTGATTTGGAGAGGTGTCAGAATTATGCTTTCATAAGATTCTGTGAACGAAGCTATCAACCCTCTGTGCTTCAAGAAGCTAGAAATAGGGCTAATGAATTTAACAGAGAGAACTATCTTACTTCTATTGTAGCCAATTCCACCCAGGTAGCCACCAATGCTAATGAAACAGTATCCGGCAGAAACATCAGTCTAATAACGACCTTCAATGATGATGAGAGGAAGGTAAGAGGTATACTGAAAAAGCACTGGCCTTTGCTCAAAACCGACATCAGTCTAGCCTCTCTGATACCGGATGAACCCTCTGTTGTCTTTAAAAGAGCTCCCTCAATGAGGGACGCCTTGGTTAAATCTAGCCCAGAGGTAGTTTCTAAAAACAACAGGTATTCAGATAAATGTGGCTTTTTTAAATGCATTTCATGCAGGGCATGCAAGTTTGGGGTGAATACCAGCGAATTCCATTCTGCATTTGACCCTAAACCTATTAAGATCAGGAACCATTTTACCTGTCGGACTGATTTTGCGGTTTATGTGCTCCAATGTACATGTGGCCTCAGGTACATTGGAAGCACTAAATTACAGGCTTTTAACCGTATCCTGCAGCATCTCAGAGCCATAGTTAATTCAGACAAAAATTACCCTGTGGCTCGTCATTTCGAATTGGTCCACAATAAGAACTTGAACGACCTTCAGTATTTCATCATTGATGCTGTACCCAAGAACATCAGGGGAGGCAACAGGGAAAAAACTCTGAGACAACTGGAAAGCAAATATATTTTGCTTTTAGACACAAGGATCCCTAATGGGATGAATACTGGGGAGGATTTGCATTGTTTTCTTTGATTTTGCTGTTTTTTACACGCTGCCAATCTCCTAATTTGATATCCTGCAGTAGAATATGTTCTTCTCATATTCCATATCATTATCTGTTGTCATAAATTGTCTTAATCTGTACCCGGTTTTACTCCAATAGTGGTGTAATTCTTAGCTAATTAGCGGATTGGAGTGGGATGGGTCTCGAGTTTTTTCAAATTTTGTCTGATATGATTTCGGGATTTTATCCCATGATATTTTCAGTCATTCTGAGTTCACAATTTTAGTTTTGTTGTGGACTTATAATTTTTTTAATCCTGGTATATTTTTTACTGATGAAATGAGGGCACTATGCCATAATGTTTCCAGTACATTGTATCACTTCCCCTGTGCCCTATTGTTGGTTCTCAATCATTGGATTATTAGTCATATAACCCTCATAATCAAGGGCTTAATGTTCCGTCCGACTTGTTGCTTTTTAAATCAGATTTTTTTAGTCCTTTTCGTTGATTAGGATTTGCACCGTGTTAAATGTTGCACATTTTGCACTATATTTGGGTTTTGCACTTTTTTCTAGATTAAGCCACTGACGATTGTTTTGATCAACTATAAATTTTGTATAAGACTGCTTAGAATTAAGTTTATATAATCACAAGTGTTGCTTCCGGTGTACCATTTATGGTAGGATAAATTTTATGAATTGTGTGTATATATATATATATATATATATATATATGAATCATGAATTTTAACCAGATCTAATGTATTTATTAATTCATTTATTATGGTTTTTCCGGAAACCAAGTGATAGTATGTCTTTCATGTTGATTACTACTGCCGTGGCGTCAATCTGTTTTTGCACTGTATTTAAGCACCAGCATTGGTTCCTTCTGGTTATGTGATCAAGGCTACCGTGTTGTAGCCGAAACGAGTCATGCTAGAGACTTGGGAGCATTAAAACTACCTTGAAAGAATTTCTATGCGTTGCTGTGGTCTGTACCTGCGTTGTTGGATCGGCGTCCAGAGCCGATCAGTGGGTGTGGTGAACGGATATATATATATATATATATATATATATATATATATATATATATATATATATATATATAAATATATATATATACATACAAACACACACACACACACACACACACACACAAATACTGGATAAACATAGGCCTATCTATATACAGAGGTATATATTTTACGTATTTTCTAGTGACATTTAAATATCACTTCTTACCTCTCATGTCAGAATGTTATATATTCACTCTTTCCACTTATGTAGTGGTGAGGAGTTTGATGCGAAGAAAATAAAACAAACTGATTTTATGAGTAATTTCTTTTTTTATGTACCCTGTAGTGGTCTACTTTCATAAGCATTTTCCTTACTAGAAAAAATCCTCGAACCATGTCACTATCTAAATTGTCCTATTTTGGGAGTCATTACTGGGTTTTTACAGCAGTGGGCGTGTTGCAGGGTACCCCTGCTGTGTATTTGTTGATAGAGTGGGCTTTAATAATAGCAGCTATGGTCTATGCTGCCGTCTTGACACCTGAAAAAACAACAGTTGATGGACAGAATGTAGAACAATGTCATACATTCACCCCAGTACAGAGATCTGGGCCTAAATCCATCACTCCAGTTTGAACCAGCCATATGCAAACTGGAACTGGAAACAAGCCTCCTGGGACCGGTTTCGGGCTTTCAGCCCTTATTCAGCCAGGATAGCTTGATTCCAGTGGCATGGAGAGCAGTGGACTCACGTCTGAGCATACCCGTCCCACTCAGGGTGACTAATGCAAAAACAACAGTTGATGGACAGAATGCAGAACAATGTCATACATTCACCCCAGTACAGAGTTCTGGGCGTAAATCCATCATTTTGTTGCTCACCATGCCATTCCAGTTCGAACCCAGCCATATGCAAATCAGTCTTGACCCTGTGCCCAATGGGAACAGTCCAGCCCGAACTGACACCTGCATCTGGAAATATTCTTTGAAAGGGAAATGTTTAGGCAGGGTGGTGCAGGTGACAGCCCCCCACCCCCCTTGAGATGATGAAAAATAGCCAAGCAAGACTGGCTCAAACATGGTTGAGAGCCGAAACAAACACTTTAAAGTGTCTGCCCTGCATGCCAGGTTGGCAGACCAGCAGCCCCACCCCAACAATCTCAGCCCAAAGAAACTGACGTGCGGGGGAGCTAAAGCTCGTTCAGCCCAGTGGGCGATGCATGCCTGACTTCTGCTATCCCTTGCTCCTCACCCTGGCATTTCGCCAACAGCTATATTGTCAAAAATATGCACTGCGGTGCGAACGGCAAAACACCTGTGGCACTAAGGACGCGGCACAAAGCCACATACACTGCCATGCCAACTACAAGACCAGCACCTGCCTATTTCTCCCCATACCAGTACAGGTACTCCTTCAGGAGGTGCCACTGGAGAGTTTAAATCCACACATACAGCAGAATGTGTTATGTTCTACAGATAAGCCTACCAAATACACTTCTGACATCGGTAGAAAAAAACCCTGCTATCAATTTCCTACGAAAAAAGAAACCCCATTCCTCACCCCCATTATATAATGCGCAACATATAGAAACAACAACATTTTACATAGCTTATATATGGTTGTTTATATTAGGTCATTTTTACATAGTTTGCATTTGAGTTGTTTTACATAGCATCTTTTTCACAAGAAAACATAAAACTGCGAAGCTTGAGTAAGGTATGGTATGCTAAGTTTGGCAGAACTGAGACCAACACGTTTCTGTGAGGTATGTCTAATATGGTCTTTCAGAAAGGCTATAAGCATGCTATTTAAATGACATACCTTATTATACATGTAGCAGTTGGTAAACATAGTATTAAAATCTTCAATGCAATCGATTGCCTTCGTATAGTAATTGTATTCTAGGCGTTTCTTAATGGTTGTCAGATCCATCGGATTCTTGATAATAGTATAATAATCCTGAAATAAGGAGTACATACACTGTTAAAATTACAGTGACTGAAAAAACATAAAGCACTTCTTTTGTGACAAAAAAGTGGGAGATAAAAAGTTGATAAACTTCAGAACAATAAATCAAAGTTTGCTAAGCCACTAAGGGCATTCTCTGTAACTTGAACCCTTTTGAACATGTTTGTTTTTAAACCCATAATATTTAATAACATGCAACGTCAACTTAATACAAATGCAATGAAAGGGTTGGATACCAAGTTATGACCATTCGGCCCAGTTGTATAGCTGCTGAAAGAACAGCAGTGGCAACAATAAACAGCTAATATCACAGTGTCCCACCATCAACACTTCTACCCAGAGATTTTTTATTCAGTATTTAATTTGTGAGCATTACAGAACGTATGCTCCCCGTTTTCCTGTTCCTCAATCAGTATGATAAGGTCACTCCGAGATGGAGGAGCTATATTTAGCTTAGTTAGCAGCATTAAACTATCACGGATCATCATCACATGTAGATGACCATTTTTTTTTCTGGTGGAAGGTGCGGCGCGGGTAAGCAATGAAGAAAACCAAGTCCTGGCAAAGCCAAGAGGTTTGCCTTTAATGTGCTATTCGTCCCTGTTGTTTAGCTGCTGAAAGAACGGTAGTGGCAACAACAAATCGCTAATATCAAGGTACATAACCATCAACCCTTCTGCCCTACCCAGGACAGATTTTTTATTCACCTTCTTAACTGGTGAGTATTACTGAACTTTGCCCCCCTCCCCCCCATATTTTCCGGTTCCTCCATTAATCGGTTTGAAAACGTCATTCCTTAGAGATGGGGAAATTACCTTTAGCTTAGGTAGCAGCATAAAACGATCACAGATCATCATCACATTTAGATACCAATTTTGTTTCCTGGTGGAAGGTGAGGCGCGGGTAACAAATGAAGAAAACCAAGCCCTGGCAAAGCCAAGAGGTTTGGCTTTGATATGCTAACACCACCTAGAGTGTTTGCCTGTGGTTTAGACCAGTGATTAATTTGAGCCAGAGGTTGGGGGTGAGAGGGAGGGCACTGCCACTCATTTTTTGGTACCGAGAAGAAGAGAGAGAAAACCAAACAAAAATGGAGAGATGGAGTAAGACAAAGATAGAGGGAGATAAAGGGGAATGGAATAGCTGGTTAAGGGTTAAAGAGGCCTGGGGTGGATTCAATATTACGCAGCCTTGGTATTCAGGTCACCAACATTTAATAGCACCGTCCACCAAGCTTCGGTGTAGAGCTTTGGGCACCAGCACTCAATTCTTTAGAAAATTAAGTAATACCACCCTCCAAGGCATAGCTAGCGCACCAACCATCTGCCAATAATGGGCATCAGAGCAGGAAGGACAAGGTGATCACTTACAGGGGGCAAAAGAAGAAAGAAAAAGCCCTTGATATCCTCTTCCTGCCAGCAATCAAGGTATGGGAGCAGTAGTGCCTCTGTAGGAATGCTCATTCCTAGACCCTAAGGCAAACTCCAGAGACCCAACCTCCTAGGAGGAGTGCCCACGTATAGACATACCTTAACCACCAACGTGATACAACAAGCTATAGACATTTGCTGGTATACAGAAAACAGAAGCTGCTGAGTAATTCCGGTGAATCAAACGACAGCCAGTTCCTTAAAGAATGACTTGCCCCTAGGGCCAGTCTCATTGGAGATGACAATTAAGAAGGATAACAATCTATGACATTTCAACAACTGTTTCCCTACTTTATAGAAAAACTGAATGTAACATGCAACAGAGGTAAATGTAGGTGTAGCACTAACCAACTAAGCTATCATACATGAAATAGAATAGTTAAGATCTTTTTGTTTTTGAATGCGAGTCTTCAAGTACATTTTTACAAAATAAACAAGTAGAAACTACTATGCCCATAGCCTCATGTTGGAGGTGGAGGTACTGGAAAACACAGATTAGGCAAATGTGTGCGGTGTCAAAATAAAAAACCGCGGATTTGAAGAATTTAGGAAAAATCTGAAAATAACCACTGGAAAACAGAATATCATATGCACTGACTAATTAACCTATCTTACTTGGATCTTGATCTATCTTCCAGTAGGCAACGAAGAAAGAACTGTGAAGCAGGAGCTGTAATTGAAACTCTGAGGCGGATGGTCCTCAAAATTGAAGAGCACAATGCTAGAGGAATGTGGACGAAGTCCTGGGGTCAGCTGACTTGGAGTATACAGAGACTGCCTCCTTTTCAGAATTCCCAAATTCTCATACTGAGCCACCTCCAAGATCCCCATGGACAAGGCATGACAAAACATCACTCCCCAAATCCATACCCAGTTTGGGACCTGCAGGATAGCGATGGTAAAACTATTGGGCCAGGAAAGAGTAATGTACTTGGCTCTTGGGTTCCTTGGGGCCATCAAAACACAAAAAAGGAGCCCTTGGATCTATGTACATTGATAGCCTAGCTGGGAAATAAACCAACATGGAGTGTCCCTTTTATAGGACGATTTCCCTCACCCACCATAGGGTGACAGGCTTCATCATTGGGAACCTTCTCATATAGTGATACCTAGTCGGGATACGGGCTACAATGCCCTCACTGAGAGGGAGGAGCTCGGGGATGTTTTCCTGCCAAGAGAGGTATATTCTAAATACCCAATTGTGGAGCTCGAGGTGGAGAGGGCAGCAGAGCAAGTGAAAAAAATGGTTAGAACTAACAAAAGGTTTTGCCAAAAACTTACGGCAACCCAGGGCTAGGATTAAAAACAGCGTGGCATTGCAGGAATGATTAAGTATACTTGTGTGTCACAGAGGTTGACATGTTTCAGCCTATGACCCAGAAGTTGTCGGGCTGTCATCAGGACTTAGAAGTGCTGCTGCTCAAAAGAGCCCAATTAAAAAAACATAATTCATATTTGCAATATATACAAAACCATCCGGTGACTTCATGAAACATCAGAGGGCGAAGGATTCACTGGCGGTAACCTGTGGAAAACATATGCAGAAAGAAGTTTATCGCAGAAATTGTATACATGCGGATAATTGATGGTTAAGTTTCAGACACTAGGCAACCATATCTATACATTGGGAGTTATTGACCAATCTCAAATTTTAGAAAAGTCATACGGAGGGCATTGAGTTGAAGACCCTTCTCATTACTGTATGTTTTCATTTTTAGAGTCCCATTCAAACCGGTCTCCTTGTTAGTATGTGGAATTGATAGACAGTAAAACAATACATATTAATAGTGATACTTAAATACCACAAAAGTGGAGGGGCTTACCCGCTGTACTCAGGTGTCACGCCTCAACCCAACTTGGCATGGGGCAGAAGGTGGGGGCAATCTCTGTCCTATGCAGCTGCCATAGAAGAGAGAAAAAAAGAAAAAAGAACCCTTAAAAGCAGTAAGAGTAGAGCCAGTGAAAATGTGCAGAGGCCATTCATGTTAAAATATACACGAGCCACTCGTATTGCTAAACAGACCAGTGTTATGAACCATATGTCTGAAGAGACCAGTAACACTCAAAGTGTAATATACAAGTAATGGTCTAAAAATATAAATTGAACGTAAACATATATATAGAGTTTGTGGAATGAATACAAGGGGAAAACTGAATAGAGCGGTGTACTCCACCCAGGTGTGTGAAAAGAATGACAGAATCATTCGGTTCAATCCCAGTAAAAGTAGTTGCTTTAAAATGAGTCTTTATTACAATGAAAACGCACTCCTCATGAAGTACATGCTCAGTGCTTTAAAGGGTTGGTCAATAATTGAAATATGGGCCTCTCCAAACAACTATGGTACATCTGGTGTTATGTGGTATGATAAAATGAAATGCACACTGAAGTCTATGTGGCACAGAGAACCCCTGGGGTTGTTAAAGACATGCTGCCCCAGTCAACAAATCAGCCAATAGATCCCTGTAAAACCCTTTTAGGAAGTCTGGCTGTAGGGAAAGAATATGACGAGATATAGTAGTGCAAAACAGGAAGTGTAGACCAGCTGTGAGTACATTAAGGAGTAAGCATAGTAGCTCAATGTGCATTGTGTCAATGTTAATATGAGCGCCATATGAGGCGTGTTAACAGTATCCATGCAATATTTGCTCCAGAGCACTGGTTGTGGTTGCCTGTCCCAGAGATTATTTCATTTGCTCGTTTATGTACATGTCCACATTACATTAATTGCATTGTGACAGTGGTATTTCTTTAGAGCGGAATAGGCTCAGTTCAAAATTAATTGTGCAGAAGTAAAGGGAGACTGTGTGGCATGTGTCTATCATTCTCTCATTCTTCCAGGAGCTCCTGGTGTGCAGGTGTTCAGATGGTGATGATACTAGGGGATAGACGACCACAGAATCGCATCCTTCAAACCATGTTTGTCGCTGTGTAGTCTGAACACCCATCTCTGTTCTCCGACAAAGAGAAGCCAAGTGATGTTAGTGGTTGTTGGTAATTTATTTGGTTTGTCAAGGACTGTCCACCACAAGTCATCAGCTAGGTGTCCTTTTTCCAGAAAAAAGGACACCGGTCCCAGGATTCTGGTTTCCGGTCCAGGAGAGACCTGGCTTGTCAGTTCGTGCTGGACTGTTCCCATGAGGAACAGGGGCAAAACTGATACTGCAAATGGCTGAGTCTAAACTGGGAAGGCGAAGTGAGCTAAAGAACGATGATGGATTCAACTCAGATCTAATAGTGACTGGGGGTGCCTTTAACATCGCTTCTATAAGAAATAGGTTTTCTTAGCTGGCAAAGTAGCAAGCATACGTGGATTATTAGTGTGCAATGTCCGTAGGACTGCAATCCCAGCAGCCCCGTTGCAAACGGCACTCCACGTCGCTGTTGGCCCACTATTCACAGCGTGGCATATAGACATGCACACTGCCTTGCACAAGGGTCTCCTTCCTTGGCATAGTGAGCGGTATGCTGTCTCTCTATTAAGAGGTATGGGCACAGATTTTGGGTGCTGGATCATTACTATTTCCCTACAACCAGACTTCCTAAAAGAGTTTTATCGGGATCTATTGGCTAATATATTGACTGATACAGAGCATCTTGAACAAACGGCCCCAGGGGTTCACTGTGCCATATGGACTTTGTGTGGATTTCATTTAATAACACAAGATGTACAATAGTTGTTTGGAGAGGTCAGTGTTTTAATTATTGGCCACTCCTTTAAAAGCACTGAACATACACTTCATTAGGAATGCTTTTTCATTGTTATAAAGGCTTATTAATATGCAGTCACTTCAGCTGAGATTGAACAGAGTGATTCTGTGACTTTGTTTTCACGCACCAGGGTGGCAAACACAGCTATACGAGGTTTTCCCCCTTGTGTTCATTCCACAAAGTAGATTTCCGTATGCATTCAATTTGCATTTTTAGACCATTACTTGTATATTATATGTTATTGAGTATTACTTGTCTCTTCAGACATATGGATCATATCACCAGTCTGCTTGGCAATACCAGTGGCTCATGTGGACATTTTAACATGAATGCCCTCTGCACATCCCTAGCTCTCCTTCTCTTCCTGCTTTTAAGGGTTGCTTTTCTTCTTTCTCTCTTCTATGATAGCTGCATAAGACCGAGATCTCACCTTTTTTTCTTTGATCTGTACTATCATCTATTGAATCTCGCTTCATATCTTATTGCTTTAATGATTCACTGTATTCTGCATGGTCATGTAAAGAGCTCTGATACCTTTGGGTCCAGCTAGCACTATATAAAACTTCCAAATAAATAAATGGCAAGGTGGGTTGAGGCGTGACACCCGACTACAGTCCAGTCAATAACACCCAATGTATAGATATGGTTGCTGGTGTCTGAACCTTAACCATCAACATTTACGTATACTTTCTTGATGAAAAAAAGTCTTTCTGCATAGGTCTTCTACAGGTTACCGCCAGTGAATTCTTCACCCTCTGACGTTTCATGGGATTACTGGATGGTTTTGTAAATACTGCGAATACGATTTATGTTTTTTTGTTTGGAACACTTTTAAGCAGCAGGCCGTCTAGGTCCAGAAGAAAGCCCAAACACCTTCTGGGTCATAGGCTGAAACATGTTGACCTCTGGGACACACAAGCAGGTTTATTCATTCCCGCAATGCCATGCAGTTTTCAATCTTAACCCAGGGCTGACATAATAAAGATTTTTGCAAACCCTGTAGTTCGTTTTAACCATCACGTTTCACTTGCTCTGCTAACCTCACCACCCCAAGCTCCACCATTGGGTATTTAGTATATACCTCTCTTAGCATGCAAACATACCTGAACTTCTCCTCCTCAGTGAGAGTGTTTTAGCCTGTATTGTGACTAGGCATCACGATATAAGGAGGTCCCCAATGATGAAGCATGCCTTCAACCGAGGTTGAGGGAAACCGTCCTGTAAAAGGGACACTCCATGGTGGTTACGTTTCCAGCTAGGCTATTAATGTACATATACCCAAGGGTTCCCCCTTGTTTTGATACATCAAGTAGGGGAGTCAACCCTTGCAGGTTACTAAACGTCCTCTAGCCTTCCTTAGTGATATAATTACTTGCGACCATACCTGTTCCAGTCTATAAGGTATTCGAATATCCTTTTTACATGCTTGAAATCCAGAATTGCACTTACTTCAAATTCAGGATGACCATATTCCCCACACAGGTCAACTTCGGGCTTCATCAATGATACATGGCTGAACGTTTAGTGACATTGGGATGCAAGATCAGTTTTAGAGCCACAGGATTAATTATCTTTTCAATGTGAGGTTTCACCTTTGGTTCAGCATTTCAAATATATGTTTAGTAGATAGCCATACTTTATCTCCTCCAAGCGACTTTGGAGTCAGCCTATGCTGAGGATGTTCTTAGATCGTGTACTTGGATTTAACTTCTGTGAGATTTTTCTGGTATGAAGATGCTCCTGGTGTTCTCACACAATGGGCACCTTTTGAGTGTGTATCGCATCAACTCCAGTCATTTGTGGATCGTACCCCTGATGGCAGAAGAATGGGGAGATGTGGTCATGTTAATGTGCATACATTCTCCTAACCACATTGAAGTAGCCCAATCATTACAATCTTGGAATTACTGGTATTGTGACTATTGTTCAGGCTTCTAGTTGTTTTTCTCCACCTGCACACTGGTATGAGAATTGTGGTGAGTGGTGCTTCAAGGTTCATCAGGTAGTACAGGACTCGCCAAAAGTGGAAAATAAGCTACAAACTTCTATTGCTATGCACTACCAGTAGAAGGATATATAAACGGTGGGGCACATGTATCAAGTGCATTTGCAAACAGCCCGATTATGAAATTGGAACGTTTGCAACTGCAAATACTCCTATTCTTATGTACAAAACTAAATTGCAACCGAATACCGATTCGGTATTTGCAAAGGATGTGTTTAGGCATCCCTTCCTAATACTGAAACAGATTGATATGTTTTAATGTTTTGGGACAGAATTTCGTTTGCAAAATATTAATCTTTTACAGACTACTGAAAGGTAGTTGTAAGATATTCGCTATTGGGAAGGGGTCCCCACAGAATTTCTTTCCCTTTGAGAATGTTGGAATATATATGTTTTTAAAGAGTAGGCAGTGGTCCCAATATTACCTGAACTTTTTATTTTATTTTTAAATAGATATCGTTTTCCGCTGAGAAAAACGGGTTGCACTTAAACAAAATAAATTGCTTTATTTAAATCAATCACAGACATGGAGGTCTGCTGATAGCAGGCTGCCATTCCTGTGACTGCTGTGATTCCTAGTGGGTCAAAATGAACCCCCTCAATATTCATGTGGTAGGTCGAATTGAGACCCGCTAGGAATCAGTAATTTGCAGACCGACCTATTAGTACACTGGTCACAAAAATACTCGTCGCAAGTTGTCAGTCCATCGGCCTCCATGTTCTGTAGAACGAATGTGCCTAATTTCTGTTGGTTTAAAAAAGACCATTTAGATTAAATGGTCCATCACTAACAAACAGTGTGAAAAACATATTTTATGGATGGTAGTTCTACAATGAAGTCTAGAGAAATTAAATGCTATGGACAATGAGGCACTCCTGCCCTGTACATGTACGTCATAAGCAAAATCGTGAGCCTTAGTGTTCTATGGCATTGACAGCCACTAGAAATAATCCTGCAAAACTTGCTATTTTTGTCTTTTCCCCAAAAGGTCTAGCCATTGGCAAAGAGGTGTTGGAGGGTGAATTTTTACCTGCATAGCTATCCAAGGACACACCTATCACCTGCACGACATGACCCCTGTGTAGGCCCTGCTGTCTAGAAGTTACAGGCCTCAGTTACGTTGCCCTGAGCACTGCCATTTTCTCTTAGCTTAAGCAGAAGCAGAAAGCAGGTCTGACCCGAGCTTCACCCAGCTGCTCTTGTCTGCAAGGACCCGCACCCCTACCAGGCCCCACCTCATTGTATATTTCTCACAAGCTGTAGAAGTCAAGTTCCTCAATAAATCTTGCAACATACCCCACGTCCCCCACCTAAGCCATGAATAGAATAAGGGAAGCTCGCACCACAACTACGTCAAGCAAGATATCCGATAAACTGAGGATAATTGTGGCGAAATATTATCGCAAACTGCCTGATTGACACATGAATAGAACCCTTTCGAAGCAACAATAACACATTTCTGATTAATGACAAACTTCCAGTCAGAATGGCAGGAACTCAGTCTAGGCTAACGTACGTGCCACACAATTACGAGAAGGTAGTCACATTTACTCCAATGATGGGAAAGTCACCAGACAGGGGCGTGAGAGGCGACAGAAGGATATGTGGTTCGAGGTGACGTGATATAGCGTGACCATAGGCCCCTCACCCCTGAACAATATAAAAGGCTGGTCCGCCAGATTATCGTTGAACTACTCCGCGTCTGCACTTGAGTGTCGGACAGGAGTTTTTCCCAGGGGTTACTCGAGATAGCCCTTGTTCCATGTACTTAGGCAATGCTCCTCCATTGTATACTTTGCTTTATAATACTTTTTCCTTATTGCATTCCAGTTATATTTCGCCATCTGAAATGTTATATTTGCTATGTTTTCTCTGACCTTGTTTTTATCTTCACTGCATTAGAAGTGTTTAACATGTATTTGCAGGATATGACTTTACATACAGTGGTGTGTGTACCAATATGTGCTTAACCTTTTTCTATGCAATCTGCCTCAGCTCAAAAGTGTACTTAAAGCAAAGCCTCTCTCATAGTAGCTGCAAACTGTACTTTGTAAAACTCAAACTGGTCCATGTGACTTTCAAGAGAATGCTGGGTACAGGGCCAAGTACTGCGTGGTTTTTATGCTATCATTGATTATTTCTAGAAGCTGTGTCTTCAAATAAATTGTACAACTCTCAAGCTTCAGTCTCCAATAGCTCATATATATGTTTTTTCCTGTTTTTAGAGCAAGCGTTCCAGGAGCACCGGTTACAAATTAAGGTGTGCCATTTCCCTTAGTTCTCTCTCACGATCTCCCCAGCGCGGCTTCTGAGCTGCTACTGCAGAGTCCCCTGGCCCCTCCTGCCCCTAATTAATCCTCCCCTCCGTCATTTGGTGACCCCGACGCGATAATAAGGAGTTAAACTGACAGGATGCAGCTGGTTCCTAAGGAGGAAGTACTAAACTGCTAGACGATTCTGCGCAACCGTCCTGCTGGGCCATTGTGAGGAGACCTCAGCGCTGAGGGGTAAGCATACATATTATTGTGTCTGCCCGCGGCTGCGGTGTCTCTCTCTTGGGTGCGGCCGAATGGTGTTCAGTGTTGTAGTGTAGCAGTGCTTCTGCCAATGGTCCAGGCTTCCTGTCTGTTAACCTTGTTATATGATTCTGCGCAGAGGAAGGGATTGTGTGCCATGTGGAGACTGAACCTGACAGTTAGGTGTTTACTGAGATTCATGTATTTCCTCTTTGCTTTGTGAATAGTCGCATGTTATTGCTAAGCCTCGTGTAAATACAAAGTAGGATTGTGTTTGTCATCCTTATTTTTAGCTTTTTATTCAGCATTTATTTAGCGGTTAAAGGGAGCCCCTGTTGCATATAGTTACAGGGAAGGAGAGCCGCACGTGGCAGGTCTCTCAGCTTATGGTGGAGCCTCCTCTCTGGGGGAGGGCCTTTGATACACCTACAATAGGGTGTCAAGGAAGAGAAGGTGAATTATACATCTTTCTGCTTAAAGGGAACCTCTGAAGTTACAGGGAAGGAAGAGTTGCGTCTGGCATCTTTTCGATATATTCGTGCAAGTGATCCTCTGTTAGGAGTGACAGAGACGAGGAAATCTCTCATGTCAGTAGTCCATGAGAAAGAAGGAATTTCAGCAGGTCCGATTAGCTACCGTGACCTTTGATCTTTCCTTAATTTAGCGGTGATATCCCCTGCTGTATGTCCAGGGAAGAGTTCTGTGCGGGACTAGGAAGTTATTTACTCATATTGTAGGCATTATATTTTCGCCAAGCTAAACGTGGTTTGTTAATTATTGTTGGTGAACCCCATATGTATAAGGAATATTCTAGCACACTCTAGTGGCCATAGAGCGTGATTTTTGTAAAATAGTTGTTAAAGTGTCTACATTTTACTTATGCTTTTATTAGATATCTGTTCAAACACAGACCTGCATGTTAGCACCTAGTGTTTAATGGTGAATGTATTTAGGTTCATAGAACAAGAACTCTTGTGTGATCCTTACTGTTTTCATGGTCTCTTTTGTTAGGAGTCACTGGCTGGCACAGAGGCTGACCATAGCAAAAGTATACTATTGATATATAAGTGCATTATGATCGTTTATCTTTCCTTGACTGATTATAAACTGTGAACATCGCATTTCTGTGTAACACTGTGATGTCTGGCCCCATACCAATATTATTGTTTAGGGAAGGGGCCCGTTAAGTAGAAACTGCTGCTAATATATTTTGTGGCCATCATTTGAAAAGTGGGTTATGTTTTAGCGAGATCCAATAACTAGGGAGATTGTAAATGTATTTTGGTGTATCCCATGTACGTTGATCTGCCACTGACTAACTGAAGAAAGTTTATAAGCTACAGCATTTCGAGCGCCACGGCTGTCACACAGACATATTGTTTTCTTTTCTTCTTGCTGTTGCTCCCCTGTGTGCACACCTGGCATACAGGATTTCCCCTTCCCTCCACGAGCACTGCAGGCTCCACAAGGGAGGACACAGAGAAGTACTCTGCACTTTCTGGATGACTGGGTGTCATTTAGCATAGCATGACATTTTTCCTTTTTAACTGCATTCCACACAAATGAATAGGATACATAACTATAGGACATACAAACTACACACGCCATACACGTGCAGATTTTTATGACATTACCAGGACTAGAGGTACCTGCTATTGTGACATCATTGTGGCCTCACAAACCTTTGCATAGCAAGGTTCTTGAGGCTTGTTTTGGTAACCATCCTACTGCCCTGGAATTCCCTGACAATTCCCCAGAAGGTATTTACAACGGCCCAGAAAAAGAAGAAATTAGAGAGGCATTTTATTCCATCATTACAGAAGCATTAGGTGATGAGCTTGTGGTAAACTGCCCCACTCCCGAAAAAAACTGACAGGAGGTCAGCCAGATGTCCGGTACATACATGAGCTATAGTGGACAACAAATAGTTGAGGTAGTTCTACACACATTAGACAATAAAATTGTATCAGTGCAGAACGTGGGCGAACAAACTCATAGAAAATATAACAGAAGCGAAATTTCCCTAATATCTAGAGCGTGGGACTTATTGGGAATCCCACTCACACAGGGTACTGAGATAAGGGCATCTACATTGCATCTAGTGAAAGTGTGCCTCCCAGTGCCAACGTATACATTCCTCACTGATGACACACAACTCACACTTCAGTCAGTAGGTAGTGTAGTAAGTAGCGAAAAGCCCTGATACTGCTCACCAGTGTTCACTCACACCGCCTTCTCCAAGCACCAGCTGCCCGGAGGGGCAGGGAGATCCACAGGATACCCTCACTCTACTAGGCTGTGAGCATCACGCCCACGAGTTACATGACCAGCTGCAGCAGCAGCCATCACTAAGACTCACAGGACTGTTACAAAGACACCCTTCCACGACGCATTATCCAGAAATGTGGGCATATTCACAAAACAGCATTTTAAAAGGAGATTAGTTTCGCCACATTCACTGCCACAGATAGCCCACCTCAAAGAAAACTCGACTCTAGGAGATGAGCAGACAGCCCAGACAAAACACAAGACTACAGATCACAGTACACATAGTGAACGGCTGTATTGTTGCCCTTTCTGAAGGTACAGCAACATCCCCTGAGTCTGTCTCACCCCTGACATGTACAGTCATTTTGACACTAATCTCAGCCCTAGGAATTGACGTAACATCCTTGCAGCAGGTGAGGCTGACAATAACACCCGGTGGCGTTACACTCTTACCCCTGCTTACACTCAACACAGGAGAATAATGTCAACACCCACAGCACATCCACCAGCCTATGACGCAGATGACATTAATTTAGGACGAGGTATAAAGACTGACATAGAACTCTTATCAGATGTCCAGGCAGCCGTGGCCCATGACGATGCCTTAGCCCCAGACATCCCAGACAATTCACGAGATAGTACACCAGAGAGTACATCGGGTCAGCTATCCCTAAGCCCAGTACTGCAGGATGCAGCATCAGGAATGCCAGGTCAAATTGACACACTATTGATAGTAAAAATGAGACATATCCAACTCTGCAGCCCCCAGCAGGAAGAAAACAAAGAGAGCCATGAGGCCTCCCACATGTCACTCCCCAGACCTGACCGCCCAGCACCTACATCCCTCACTGAGAATGACGATACTCCAAGAACAAGAACTAGACATTATGGCCCTTTCCGATTCCCGAGCCACCAGCATTGCAATACACAGAGTCAGTATAATGAGTGGCAGCCCCTTAACACAGGTCCTAATAGAGAGGAAAAGCACCTGCTACAGTTCAATGATGTAAAGAGAGACAGCGAACAGTATCCCTCTGAGGTAGTAAATGAGGGAGACATTAGCAGGACTAGGGCAGAAAGTGACATATGCCAAAGAACAGGTAAAGAAGAAGAGGACATGTCACACAAAAGGTACTCGAGAAGCCCCATAGAAAATACAGCAGCACTCCAGCAACTTGCATTATACCTAGCCAGTATAGGGGATAGAATGACTGAGCATATGGGTGCAAAGAAACGACCAGCACCAAATGAAGTAGCTAGCAGTGTGAAGGAGGTAGAGCCACACAGTGGTGGGGTCCCAACTATCATGCCACAGCAAGGGCCATGGATAGACTTGCATCAGGAAGCACAAAGTGCAGCCCCACCACAGATCAACATGGCAGTCTCTCTCGCAGCCAACTTAAGTGTACCCCAAGCTCCGTCTGCAGTCATTAATTATAACACTCAGGTGACACGACCACCTACGCCTATGCCTCAGGAATCACCTCTAGTAGTTACACCACGTAGACCAATGACACCACAGCCAGAGCAAGACTATTTGGATCTGCCAAAATTGTTTGAACAGGCAGAAAAGAGGAGAAGGCAGAGAAGAAGAGAGATAGAATGTGTTACTATGTTAGGTAACGAAGGGCGACCTGAGAACATCCCACAGGAATATGATGTATCAGGTACAACACGCCTGCGTACAGCAAGATCTAGAGAACTGAACAACATTGCCCTTTACAGGCCAAGACAGCCATTGACCAATGGCCTGACGCCAAATGAGATAGTAATACTTGGAGAAGGGAGTGAACTTTATGTCATTCCATTCTCAGATAACTTGGCAGACTGGACAAAGGCTAATGCATTTCAAGAGAATGTCTGGCCCCGAGAAGGATCTTTTGAGCCAGAGCAAATGGCCACTGCTGAAGAATGTATCTTGCAGGAAGAAGGAGATGATTATTGGAACTACACCTACATGCGCCAAGGCCTAAGGGTCTGGAAGAAATACGCACGCAGGTATGGTAACACAAGACCCACGGGGGTAACACACCAGCTGCCCCTGCTGTCCAAAGAGGTCAATGACCCCCCTTCTTCAGTAACTTGGTCCCTAACGGACAAAGAAAATATGAAGAGAGAACTCCCACCCCTCACAGAGGGTGCGGAAAAGTGGATACAAGCCTTTGAAAATGACACTTCAGGTGTGTCATTGGCTATTTGGGATATGAGACGTTTGCTCACATCCCTGATTGGAAAGGATGCAGAGGATATGTTTTCACGCATCGACACAAGGCTTTGCACCACTAATTCAGAATTAGAAGGTGATCCTTTCAATAAAATAAGATCAGCGCTATGGAACGAACTGCGCCAGAAGTTTCCAGATGTCTCAGACATCGGATGTCTAATGTCACAAATAAGGCAATCAGCTATTGAGAACACAGCTGCGGAATTAGAACAGCAGAAAGTAAAGAAAAGAAAGACTCTTGATGATGCAGTTAGGCTAGCTTCACCAGTGAGTCAAGTGACTACTGTCACTAATGTTTCACAAAGTGCCTTAAATGTGCTAGGAGGTAACGCACAGGTAACAAATGATCACATACAACAACAGCTACCTCAGCAACACATGCCTGTGTACAAAATGGTGCCCCAGACTCAAGCTCCTGTATCACAGGGAGCTACAGTACTGCCCCCCATCAATCCGGTTTCACAGGGCACCACCCAGCAGGACCAGGCAAGTTAGCAAAGCCCACAGATAACTCTAGTGTGTCCCTTGTCATGTCTCACAAACATTAGAGAGGACCCATGATGTCATGATTAACAACAACACGTGTAGTTTTTTTGATTGACACAGGTGCCACATTCTCCTGTATCAAGGAGTGGGCACTGCCCATCTCCAACGAGAGCGCAAACACACTAGATTTCTCTGGGGCGATATTAAGGGTCCCTTTCACAGAGTCAGTACAAATAGAAATAGGAGGTAAAAGTATTCAACAGCGTCTACTTTATACACCACAGTCCACATGGTCTGATGGCCAAATTAAATATGAGAATATGTTTCAATGAAAATGGCACAATGCCCTTTACGGTTCCCAAATGCACGCAGACTGTCAATTTCATGTTTGCATTGTCTATATAGAAATAGATAGTTATGTTATGTGAATGGTCACATATAATTCACACACACACTGTAAATTTCACCTAATAATGCAAGACTGAGCAACTAAATAGAATGATTCACTCCCACGTCCCAAAATTCAGCAGCAGCTGACACAGGCACAAGCCAGAGATAAAACGATGGAATGGAATGCACACTAGTTGCACCACACTTCTTTTCAGATAAATAAATATCACGAGTTACGAGATCATGTGCTGCTAGAGCATTTCATCCTTCTAAGGTGGATTCAAAGAATACCTTGAGTTGGAATACAATAAAGATCTGCTGTTTATTACCAATGCACCATTGTGAGTGAACCTGTGCATTACAAATAAGCCATCTTTATTTTATAATACAACACGTATATTTTGCATATTGCAAATAGAGACAACACATGTTTTCAGATATTATAAAATACAGACAAATTAATAGAGTTTCTTTTTATTTTCGGGCCATGTTCATAAGTAGCGTTTCTGGCCAGAGTGCATATTCTGGGCGTAGAGCCAAAAAAGGAAACAGGCTTCCTGTAGTTGGCAGCAAACAATAAGAAGAGATAAGGAATACGTTTCCAGATATGCACCGCCGTGTACAGCTATTACTTCACACATGCCCAGTGCTAGGGAAAAGAAAATTAATGCAGAAACACAGTAGATTTCAATGTTAAAAGTACGAATGCAGGGAATAAGCAATGCTCAGCACTATGATTTCATTGCACATCTGCACCTTAGGGAGATACAGGGAAGTGCCCCACCTGAAGGAAAAGAGCTGTGGAAGAAGAGGGGAGTACACAGGAATAAGATTTTATTTGTTTAAATTTTCAGGCACACAAGGATAGGAAGGCTTTTTACAAATAGCACTCAATCAGTTACACCTTCCTACACATGTCCCTCGTGATATCATGTCCACTACTTTGCAGACAGAGTGGTTCATTCCCAATGCACATGAACAGATACAACTCTTTGTGTCCTTTTAGAGTCCTTTTTAGAGAAACAGATGCCTAAGATAAAGACACATCATGTTAGTGGTGTGCCCTTTTTTCACGGTAAATTTGAGTTGGACCGTGTGTCCATTGTGACGCGAAGGCCGCAGCTACCTTCCTACTTCATGAGGTCATATGTTACTGGGGATTACTGGATGCTGTTACAGTGACCCGCAGTGACAGTGACAGTCATTTTATTTTCATTTTTCAGGCACTGTGACAATGTTAGGGTAAGAGCCTTAACGGCCTGTTCATGTCTCACCGGCTTGTCATTGACAGATCAATAGATGTGGTTATTCTCTCCGCAAGACTTAAAAAGAAGTCACTGGGCCCTCTTCTGATATTGTAAGCGATGAATTGTTCATTTATGTGCACTAATGCGTGCTCCAAAGTTCTTTTTCATTCAGATATCAAAGACAAAGACAAGCGTCCTATCCCTGATAAACTTCCGCCTATCTGCTTTGGGACACACATCTTTTTATGAAGCAGTTCGGAAGTGGAGAAATTTCAATTCAATGAACACTTGCAAATGAACTTTTTGAGGTTCCACCCGTCACCGTCCAAGATCTGAGCATTGACAACAAAGAAGACATCATGTGCCAGTTAACGATCCAAGATCAAGGAAGTGGAGATCGTATGATGGCCTACGGACTGAGACGCAGCAACAGAACAACCCTCCATGTCAAGCTTTCAATTAAAAAGATATGTACAGCTATTATTTTCTTTTTTATGTTTGTAGCTGCAGTAACAGCATTTCACTGGTTAGCAGTGCGATCAGAGAGAGAGAGAGGAGCTACTAGTAATATTAAATTTGTCACGACCACAGAGCTACCCATGCCAAACACTTCCTGGTAACGAGCAAACTGGGGTAAGCACCAGCAGTAGCTATGACACCTATGCACCACCCACCTCGACACCTTTCTCACCCCAAGCAGACCCCACAGATCGGGACTTGGTACCTGAACTCACCCTGAATTGGGGAGGTTGGAAGAAAGGTCACAAATGAGTCTCGCTTTGTCTGTTCACACATTCCTCACGCTGTAGGCGCAGATGAATTGTACTTTACGTAAAATAGTCTCACCACCCGCAGCCAAATGTCTTTTACACCTGTACCTTTGCCGCATACATGGTCAGAGCTCCACTCAGCCAAAGTGGATGATGCATTTGTAAATACCACAGAGTGGGATGACTAGTATGTAACATTTAGGGTGATCACTAATACATTGGAAATTGAAAGGAGAATGGAGGTTTACCGTGATATGAAAGTACCTGCCGACATAATGCAGATTTGGGAACATCACTATAAGAAACTAGGGTACTTCACCTTCCCAACACCCACATCCGAATGCCACTCACCTGAACATCACCAATGTAACCACACCCATGACACATGCCCTTGTCAGTGGAGACCTATTCTACACCTGAAGGCCAGCATTTATTTCAATATCAAATGGAATGGTCCACATGACTTGATATGTAAGGCAGCCTCCTTAGGTAGCACAACTGTAGGACAAGAGCACAAATATAATTTAAATGAGGAGATAGAGAGGGAGTGTGCTGAGATATGGGGTAGGGAAACTAGAGGATACACATCCAGTGAAGGTACACCATACCCACAGAAAAGAGCATACAAGCTAAAAGTATCCTCTCCTTTGCTTCCTAGGTAATGGGACGGTACCTGTGGGCAGGAATGCCAATTGCAAGAGCACTAGATTTAATTCGGACATGAAGTACGGCACATCCATCCTAATTGGCATCTACGGATCTGCGGAGAAAATATGTATCTGCAGTTGCCTCCCCAATGGCAAGGACTTTGTTCTATCGTGACGATGCATGAATGGCATCTCGTCGTCCCAGCAACGAACATTTCCCACATCCATACACACCCAATGGCAGGTGATGTCACCCTGCCCCACCACCGACAAAGAGAAGTCAAAAAGTACTCCTCAGATGACACATTCCATGAGATTCCGGAAGATTTCGACGATGCTGAACTTTACCTTGGGGGAGTTATCCCCATGTTCCAGGCCAAAGCCAATGCCTGATGGCTCCAAGTAACGAGATATGAACTGATGCAGCTTGTTAACAACACCCGTGATGGGCTCAACGCCGTGAAAGAAGAACTACGACCTTTGAGACTCATGGTTCTGAAACAACACTATGTTTTAGACCAGTTAATTGCGATGACTAGTGGTGGATGCGCCAGGATGGGGAAGGTCGTTCTGCTGTGCCTTGATATTGGCCGATGATGCGGATAACAGAACACTTACAAAGGCCATTGGGGATTTGGACAATTTGGGACAACAGATGCCTGAGGATGGAAGTGCAAAAGCAGATGTTTTAAGTAATTGGTCCAACTTGGACTGGACGCCTTTATGGCTATCTGCAGTACTAAAATTTATAATGCCTATATTATGTGTGCTTGTAGTTGTGTATTTCGGAACACAGATTATGTTGCATTATGTTAGAAAAATAAGGTCTAAAAGAGTTGAGATGAACTACACAGATGTGAACACAGGTATGCACAGGGGACAAGGGGAAGATGTAGAGATAGCAGTGTTGAACATAGAGCGTACTGTCCCCGACCCTCACTTAGAGCAGGTTCCTTCTGAAAGTCAGTACCAGTCCCCAGTACATGGTGGCCCACCACTTCTCTCAGGGAGAGACTTGGTACGTCCCTATGAGACAATGTGTAAGAGACTAGGAGGACCAGGTGAGGATTTAGGAGCTACTTCTTTATAACTCGCCCTGGCCACTTCCCCCGTTTCCGGCTAAGTATGCAGTTCGTATGATGTTCAATGATGTTGATTGGTTCAATAATTTGAACCAGAGGGGGGAATGTTGGAGGGTGAATTTTTACCTGCATAGCTATCCAAGGACACACCTATCACCTGCACGACATGACCCCTGTGTAGGCCCTGCTGTCTAGAAGTTACAGGCCTCAGTTACGTTGCCCTGAGCACTGCCATTTTCTCTTAGCTTAAGCAGAAGCAGAAAGCAGGTCTGACCCGAGCTTCACCCAGCTGCTCTTGTCTGCAAGGACCCGCACCCCTACCAGGCCCCACCTCATTGTATATTTCTCACAAGCTGTAGAAGTCAAGTTCCTCAATAAATCTTGCAACATACCCCACGTCCCCCACCTAAGCCATGAATAGAATAAGGGAAGCTCGCACCACAACTACGTCAAGCAAGATATCCGATAAACTGAGGATAATTGTGGCGAAATATTATCGCAAACTGCCTGATTGACACATGAATAGAACCCTTTCGAAGCAACAATAACACATTTCTGATTAATGACAAACTTCCAGTCAGAATGGCAGGAACTCAGTCTAGGCTAACGTACGTGCCACACAATTACGAGAAGGTAGTCACATTTACACCAATGATGGGAAAGTCACCAGACAGGGGCGTGAGAGGCGACAGAAGGATATGTGGTTCGAGGTGACGTGATATAGCGTGACCATAGGCCCCTCACCCCTGAACAATATAAAAGGCTGGTCCGCCAGATTATCGTTGAACTACTCCGCGTCTGCACTTGAGTGTCGGACAGGAGTTTTTCCCAGGGGTTACTCGAGATAGCCCTTGTTCCATGTACTTAGGCAATGCTCCTCCATTGTATACTTTGCTTTATAATACTTTTTCCTTATTGCATTCCAGTTATATTTCGGCATCTGAAATGTTATATTTGCTATGTTTTCTCTGACCTTGTTTTTATCTTCACTGCATTAGAAGTGTTTAACATGTATTTGCAGGATATGACTTTACATACAGTGGTGTGTGTACCAATATGTGCTTAACCTTTTTCTATGCAATCTGCCTCAGCTCAAAAGTGTACTTAAAGCAAAGCCTCTCTCATAGTAGCTGCAAACTGTACTTTGTAAAACTCAAACTGGTCCATGTGACTTTCAAGAGAATGCTGGGTACAGGGCCAAGTACTGCGTGGTTTTTATGCTATCATTGATTATTTCTAGAAGCTGTGTCTTCAAATAAATTGTACAACTCTCAAGCTTCAGTCTCCAATAGCTCATATATATGTTTTTCCTGTTTTTAGAGCAAGCGTTCCAGGAGCACCGGTTACAAATTAAGGTGTACCATTTCCCTTAGTTCTCTCTCACGATCTCCCCAGCGCGGCTTCTGAGCTGCTACTGCAGAGTCCCCTGGCCCCTCCTGCCCCTAATTAATCATCCACTCCGTCAGAGGGACACCATTATTATGCTTACTGCTGTAGTTCTAAGGCACCAAAGAGTAAAGCCTCTTCCTACCCCCCTAAATATAGGCCATTATATGCGGTAAAGTTGTTCATACACTCTGCCAGTGTCATGTCATTGTGTGCCTTACATAGTTGGTTCAAGAATTCCATACTTTATGCCCCGATATCATCCTACTCCAGGAAACTCACTTGGTTGGTAACGCATGTAGGGCATTGCAAAGAGGGGGTTACGTATTGTTGGCCCACGCAGGTTTCACCACAGGCTCCCGAGGAGTTGGCATATTGATGAAAAAATCCTTCCCCCTTGTAGTGCAGAACACCTGGTCGGATGTAAGAGGGAGGTACGTTGGGGTCTCGGGAACTTGGAAGGGGCATCCTGTCACCTTCCTTTCGGTTTATGTGCCTCCAGGTAACCACATTCAGGGACCTGGGTACGCTATTGTTGAATATCCCGGAGGGTCTCTTGGTGTTGGGAGAAGATTTGAATTCTGTGGTTTCCGGTGGCCTAGATCGCTATCCTCCACAAGACCTCGCTCGTTCACAATGCTGGCTGCCTGATTTCCTAGAATCCATGCGGCTGGTGGATGGATGGAGGGCCTTTCACCCTGACACACTTCAATATACTTTTCACTCCCGGCACATGGGAGCCTATCTAGAATTGATTATTTGTTGGTCCCCTTATCTCAGGTCATACATTTCCGGGAAGTAAAACACTTGGCTAGAGGCATCTCTTATCACTCACCGGTTTGGCTTCACGTGGCGCTTAATTATAAACAGACGGGGTGAGTGCTACAGGAGATAATCACAAAGCTGGACGTAGACATATGGTAGCCCGTCTATATCGAGCAATGCAGAGGGAGATGGGTGAGGAGGACTCCTGAGTTAGGGGACTATGGAATGCAGGATTAGACACCCAGTTAACGGATGCGGAGTGGTCGGCTAGTTGTGTGATTACCACGCTCCTCACTCCAAATGGCAACCTCCGAATTATACATCTGAAATATCTACACCAGGTATACCACACACCACACAAACTCTGGAAAATAGGGCTGCGGGACGAGCACTCATGTAAGAGGTGTGGGGCGGAGGAGGCCGACTTTCTACATCTAGCATGGAATTGTGCACGAGTGCGAGAATATTGGGAGCAGATTGTGGGGGCAATGTCCAAAATGTTGCAAGTGGCACTAGAATGCACAGAGAAGGTCTGTTTACTTGGTATTACCTATGTGAAGCCTGCATGGAAAAAAAAGTTGTTAGCTGTGGCGCTGCTCCTGGCGAAAATGCGTGTGGCGATTTGCTGGGACACTAACCGTAGCCCGAGGGTTACAGACTGGCTGGCAGATATGACATACTGTAAGGAGCGCCTCAAAACATATGAGGAAGAATTACCACCTAGATCAAGACCGGTGGATTATCGGGATCCTCATATCCGTTGCGAACTCCTCGCGACCACACCGGAGCGCACATCCCTCCCTCCCCGTAGCCCATGAATAAGATAGGCGCTACCACCCACTCTTACCAAAAACGGGAGAAGCTCCGGACCAGTCCTGGAAGTACGACGTGATCTAAGGAACTGGGAAAAACGGTATCCCGAGCCAGCCAGCAGATCGACGTCTTGTCAAGAAGAGGAGACCGCCCCTGATTGATCATTTCCCCCTGAATCACAGTAGTTTCGTTGAAAGAAGCTCCCGACCGCCGTCTTGCCTCACTAAACCCGGGACGACTGTCCTCAAGATGGCCGCCACCCGACAACATTCCCAGCTAACTCGGCGCTATATAGTGCTAAAAACAACCAATTAGCACAAATAACTTGCCGACTTGTACACATCCCCCATGGTGGGCTAAAATAGGTGACCGGACAAAGATAGCCTCTTGGGAGGTTAAACCCCCTCTCCATTCTCTGTCTAGGGCCGCCTGACCCCATAATGGCCGCCAACTATGACTGATTAGTAGCAACTAAATACGCCCTCACTCAGGATCTCCTAAGCAGAAGGAGAGGATCAGACTACCACCCCCTGCATAACTGCAGGAGAAGATAGCAGCAGGAGAGGATTAGACTACCACCCCCTGCATTTGCCAACCATACCAACACAGCCCCAGGCATAAGTTAAGTGCCCCAGATCACCAAGCTGGTCATTAGCAAAGTAGACGACTGCAGCACAACCACTCCTGCTACAAAGCCCCCAACCCACATTATTCCTCTAGGGCAGCTTGACCTCTTTGCTGACATTACAGTCCTCACAGTCTTGCTGGCTCCTGGCATATTGTTTCCCAGACAACAGACAGTCCTTACTACTAGTTCGAGAACACTGCACCTCCGCCTGGCCCCCCCCCCAATAGATCTACACCCCCCCCGGCAGATGGTTTATTTCCCTGATGGTCCGAACTAGCAGACCTCACTCTAAATTGAATCCCACTGGACTGCACTCTCCTCCGGAGAGCCCTTGCCTAGAACTTCAACCCCCTGCATTGCAACTTTCTACCCCCCCTCTCATTCGATAGTCCCTCTTCTTTCCTCAACCAAACCAAGATGCCCCCAGCCACACATTCCGACGAATACCCGTGCCTAACCATGAACTACCTAACTCCCCACAGTCAAAACGCTTTCGCCATTTCTTGCCCCCATAGACTATCTAACAAAGCTAAAAAACTCCTTAAACTCAAAATTATCAGACAGTTCCTAGAAACACTTATCGTAGACACGTACCACTGCCCATCTAGAGGTCAGCTTAAAATGGACTTCATCTTTTACACGGTCAGACCGGACCATTGGATCAACAGCCTTAATGCCCACCTCCTAGTCGCCAAAACCACCATCACAGCACTCAGTCGCAAACCTACCATCTCCCTGCAAAAACACCAGTCCCTCACCGGCTCCATTTCCACAACCATTTTCGATAATGGCACCATCCTGATTCAGGCAAAAAATGAGAACCTCGAGTTCTTTGGCTCCCTTTTCCTCAAGTTAAAGAAGACCTCCGCCCTTACCCCGCCTCAAGCTCGGAATGCTTGTCTGGCTAAACTCCAACCCCTAGCAAGTCACAGGACCCAGCTCGAACACCCCCTCCATGCCACCCCCGCCTACTAATGCCAACCTGCACCAACCGTCCACTGCCATGAAAGTGCCAACCGCCGCCCTACTCTACCCACCCCCCACTCAGACTCAACACACAACAGTAGAGCCCAACTCCCTTCTCCACCCACAACGGCCCCAAAACCCGCCCCCATATACTCCGAAAGCGCAACCTACCACCCTCCTTGAGATAACTCCTACCACCGTCCATTCCCACCCCCCCACCAATCATAATCATCACTCCATAGTAGAGCCCTTTTCACATCCCCAACGAGAGTCCTCCCACTACCGCTACACCACACACCCCCAACAACGATAGTCCGATCACTAGAGAAGAGCCCCACTCACATTCCCATCCCCAATGGCTCCCTGGCCCTCAAACTAAACACTCCACAGTGCAGCCTACCTCCCAACTAGAAAGAGCGCCTCCTCCCACCTCTATCCCTTACAGAAATATCTTCACCCGTGGTTCACCCTCACATATCCCTCATGATGAGTCTACACACTCCACCCCTACGATGAACTACATCCTCCCTCCCCCTCCCACCCACTCCAATTATCAGACACATCGAGACAGCTTTCTGGTAGCTCATACCGAAACCACAGAGTCAATTCACCCACGCCCTCCGTTCCATACCAGTAACACCGCTCCATGCGCACTCACACAAATAATATATCGCACCGTCTCACCCTTCTGGAAGCTCAGCTCGAAACGCGGGTCCGAGGCATGAACGATACCCTTTCTTCCCTAGCCAAAATCAAAGGTTCCACCCAACAGCCCGCCCACCCCCGCCCTCCCCAGACTGCCCAAATCGCCTCCTCCCATCCCGACCCTCGACCCCACCAGATCGCTCCCACATGTCACTATACCAGAGGCAGAGAAGCGAGCAGACAGACCAAGCAGAGTGAAACCCTCCCTCTCCCCCTCAGGAAGTGATCACACTCGCCTCTTCCTACGTCCACCACGCGACCCCTGACCAGAGCACCTCACAGCATTCACAGAGAGGGACCCCCCTACCCTTACACTGGTCCCCAGGCTGATCGCCTCACCCAAGTCCTCTATTCAAGTAATTACAGGAGTGGGCAGGGAACATCCCCCCTCCAGACTCCTCAGACCCCCGACACACCTAACCTCTCTAACTAGAGCCCAACCCAGCAAGTCGTTGCCCGATGAAGAACCCCGCATCAGATGCATGCTCATCAACAGCAGATCCGCCTCCAAACACGCAACAGAATTGGCAGAAGCCATCCTCTCACATGACATTGATGTAGCCTTTATCACAGAAACCTGGCTGAAATTCCCTGTCAGCCACCATCATGGACATGCTGGTACCACCAGGATTTTCAATCACTCACAAAGACCGCCATAAGCAGAGAGGTGGAGGTGTAGCTATCATTCATAAGACTAAGCTCGCTATCACGGAAAGCTCATCATGCCTGTACAGCTCCTTCGAATGCCTCTCTATCAACATCAAATCCTGCGCAAAGAGCTCAATACTCTGCCATCTCCTCTACCAACCACCAGGCAATTTAAAGGAATTCGGAATGCAACTATCTGACCTAATCACCCAATGCGCGCTCAACAACGCCAATAACATAATCCTGGGCGATCTCAACATTAGATGGAACGAAACAAATAACCCGCTCATCCAATCCCTCAACAACCTTCTGCTAGATAACGATCTGACACAACACTGCTCTGAAGAAACACACTACAGAGGAGCGATACTCGACGCAATCATTGCGGACAAATACACAATCACCATCGACTATATCATTCCAGTTGACTCGTCAGACCACCACTTAATTCTTTTCCATATCAACCAACCAGCGCCAACTCGACACATATAACAAGCTCCTTCCAAATGGATAAGGAATATTGCCCAAGTACCACAGATCATCCTAGAAGAAGAATTAAGCACTCTTCTTCCGATCACGACGGAGCACCTCTCAACCATAGATCTCAAATCCCTCTACTACTCCAACATGACGGCCACCCTTGACCGCCTGGCGCCCTTGAAACTAAAAAAAAACAGAAACATTCCATAGAGATCGTGGTTCACCACGAACATCAATGACGAAAGAAGACTTCTCAGATCCCTTGAAAGAATCTGGAGGAGCAATCCCTCCACCAATCACCGCGAACAACTCAAGACAGCACGCAGAAACTACAACAAACTCATCAAGGACAAAAAATCTTCTTTCTTCTGCTCCGCTCTTGATAATGCCAAAAATCGCCCCAAAGAGCTCTTCAGCATCATCAGAAGCCAAACTTCCAAACCTATCACATCCGATTTAGTGTCCTCCAAAAATCAATGCGACAACTTTGCCACCTTTCTTAACGAAAAAATCGTCAAGATCGACCTCTCTCTCAGCACAAACGCCTCTTTTCTTAGGGAGACCAAGACTCCATCACTGACTGACCACACCTTATTGACCCCGCCCATTCAATGGTCCGTCTTCACGCCGATTCAGGAAGCAGAGATTATCACCCTGATCGCCAAAGCCAAACCATGATCCCACTCCCTGGATCAGCTTCCTATAAATCTGGCCAAAGTCCTGAAACACACCCTAGCCCCAACTTGGTGCAAAATCATCAACAGCTCACTGAGCTCGGGTATTATCCCAGACTGCCTCAAGGTCGGCCAAGTCACGCTGTTACTAAAAAAACAGGATCGGACACTGAAGATATGAACAACTTTAGACCCGTGTCAAACCTTCCTCTCCTATCCAAAACACTGGAAAAATGTGTTCTCCCACAGTTAACCCAACACTTAGAGAACATCAAGCTCCTTGGCCCCCACCAATCGGGTTTCAGAAAGGGATGCAGCACTGAAACTGCCATCCTAAACGTCATTGACGATCTATACAAATCACTTGACTCAGACCAATTCTGCCTTCTCATTCTCCTTGACCTATCGGCCGCATTTGATACTATTGATCACACACGTCTCCTAAAAGTCCTTCAAGAAAGAGCAGGCCCGGAATTGACGGTACTAAACTGGTTCTCCTCCTTTGTACACAATCGCTCGCAAAGAGTAAAAATCAAAAACTTTGAATCCGACCCCCTACCTGTCAGTAGAGGAGTCCCACAAGGGTCAGTACTCTCCCCCCAACTCTTTAATATCTACATGGAACCCCTCACCACAATACATAGGAATTCCAACATCCCCTTCCACATCTACGCTGATGACACGCAGCTCTATCTGGAAACCACCTCTATGGACGACATTCTCAAACTCAATGACACGCTCAAATACCATTTCCACGCATCATTGGCGCGATGGATAGTTTTATCAGTAAAACTGTAGGTTGGTGCAAATGTTATGGTCAATTGAAAATGTGTTTGTAATTGCAGTTCGCGACCACGCCATGCATACAACACTCTACTACCCTCTGCTACTCCACTCTACCCCACTCTGCTCCTCTCTATGGCAATCCACTCTACGTCCCACCACTCTATGCAACTTTATTCAACTCCACACCACCCTGCTTCTCTCTATGGCACTCCACTTTAGGACACTCCCCTCAAGGACACTTTATGCTAGGGCCGCCTCTCCACTCTTCGCCATTCCACTCAACAGCACTCTACAATACCTTACTCCACTCTATGTCCTGTCACTCCTCTCTATAACACTCTACGCCACTCCACGCCCCTCTACTCCATGCCACTTTACTCCATTCTATGCCACTCTTCGCTACTCCATTACACTCCACTCTGTTGAATAGGAATGGATGTTTATTGGATTCACAGAACCTTATCACTAGGTCAGATATGGGTCTTCCTCACCCAAGATGGTAGCCATGGATGGATGTCTAGTGGGGAAGGGACACTCACTTAGATAAGCCACCAGCTGCAGCTTCTTCATGCAGCATGAGTTGGAGGCAACTTCCGGCAGATGGAGTTCACTGCACTTAGTTGGGAACATACTATGGGCATGGTCCAATTTTCTGACTTAGTATCTGGTCAGACAGGATTGCTGATTTTTAATTTGTTTTTAAGCAGGATTACTGGAAAGTGAATTTTGAAGAATTTTACAAAGTGGCCACAATATCTTAATTGAAGTCTACGTAAGACAGCCCTAGCAGGGCTCTATTGATTGTTGCATGGTGTTGGTCTATTAAGAACAAGTGTGACATTAGGACACTTTGTGTTTTGCAGCGCAACACATGATATGATAAGAGTGTTGCTGTGACCACGTAAATAAGAGGCCCTGAGAATGTGATACAGGCTCGTATACACTTCTTTACAATTGGGTACTTATATGCGACGAATGAATGAGCACACAAATTGTGTATGGTAAGGGTTGACTTATACATGTTGGCCCCATTTTGTTAACCCCAACAGGAGGGGTGATAACAATCGTGTTATTGGTTTTGGCACACCACACAAACGTACAGTAAGAGCATGCTGATGGTGGATTGACACTCTCATGCAGATGTCCATAACAACAATATTAATGTGACATGATAACTAGGGACTTGTAGATCTCTATTCATCAGTGTGGACCTGTACACTGCACAGTCGTGATTGGAATAACCTGAGTTGGGATACATATCCAGGTGGATATAGAAAGCACTGGTTGGTTCCGCTTGTGATAGTTCTACGGTGAGCAACCATACATCATTGGTGACAGAAATAATACCTTTGGTGAGTGACCACAGTGCGCAAATAATCCAAGTACATGTCTGAATTTGTGACAGGCATACTTCAGATTGATTATGGTGTCTGTGGAGTTGACTGAACAAGTATAAACAATTGGTGAGTGTTTTGGAGACCTTGTGAACTCACGATACGGTCTGATACATCTGTAGATGAAGTGTAATTGGACTGATCATTGGTTCTGGGTTTCTGTCTCCATTTTATGTAGGTTCTGAGCCAGATGACTTAGTCCTGAAATGATCCCTTTACTCATTTAGGGTTGAAACAACAAAATATTTTCTACCTTGGTTCCCAGATTCAGTGTGACCAATAGAAATTCAGGATTGATCCACAACATCCTAACATGTATATCTAAAACCACGTACGGAACTAGGAGCTTTGTACAGTGTCTTATGCATTTGTGTTTATTCACCTACTGGAGTAATGCATCATCTGTACTTGTGTTCACTGCCGCACTGACTACTGCATATAGTCTGTGTAATACATACCAGTAACAGGAACCATCTCAGTCTCATGTTCTTTTGTGTATAGTTGAAGTAATACATCATTACTGGGTTATCATAATAATACATTGATTGGTGGACTCCTAACAGTCTGTAGGGTGTCCTACATGTTAAATGAGCCCCACCGCACACTGTATACATAGGACACATGGACACTGGACCCCAGGGGTATTTAGGGTTCCCCTTGTGAAATACTACACCTTTGTCTCTTGGAGCAGGAATGAATCTTCTCCACAGGAGTTTGCTAATTGGCTGAACAGGAATAATTAATTTTTGAAATTCACTTTCATCTTTAAACGCAAAGAACTCGTTCTTAGATTTGAGGATTTGTGTGTTGGGGCGATAACCTCCCATCAGAAATGTACTACAAACAACAAATCAAAACAGCCTATTACGATTTGGCAGTTTTCATCTCCGACCTCTCAAGAAAACCTTACGTATGGACAATTTTTGAGATTGAGAAGGAACTGCAATTGACAGGGTCAAATGTGAGAAACATGCTAATTATTTAAACACCAAGCTTCTGGAAAAATAACCTACTAAGATTATCAATAATGCTAGAAAATGACCGCAAATATCTTTTACAAACCTTTGAAAATATTCCAGTTGATAAACTAATCTGCGTAATCACATACAGTCCTTTTTCTAATCGCTTAAAAAAAAAATCAACAAAAAAACTGAGATTTTTAACTACAGGTACTCTAGACCATACCAAACCCATTATCTCCTTCTAGAAAGGAATGAGCCTACAAGCTAGTCTGACACAGAATAGACTGAAATCAATGATAAAGAAAAGAACTGAAAGATTTCTGTGGAACCTCCTTTTAGTCACTGGCTATTGTCGCTGCGGTAAATGCAATGTATACACCCTTACAAGAAGGGCCACAGAAATTGACGTAGGCTTAACAGCACTCTGGGTATTACACAAACTGTAACTTAGTGAATCTCATATTTATCATCCAATGCCCCTGGAAGTTAAAATACACTGGAATACAATTTAGGAAGGGTAAGACACGCACCAATGAATCTAGCAGTACAATCAAGTAATAAAAACAAAAAAACTAGGCCCAAATTACCAAAACATTTTGCAGACACTAGACATAATGAGAACACTCTAGAACAGTATGTTATAGTACTTATCACCGACATGCCATAATATGAACTCAGCATTGCTCAAATGTGAACGGCACAGGTAGCGCCGGATAGCGGAATACGCCGATGGCTCTCGCGCTTGTGTATGTTTTTAACAAAGCCTAATTTTAAACGTGTGTGTTATCTTATGGTGACTCTAAAACTGTTAGGGGCATTACAAACCTGCCTTTTCTAAACTGGTCGGGGCATTTCAAACTTGCTTTATTTTAAACTGTTGGGGGCATTACAAACTTGCTCACCTGCCGCATGCCGATCCCCTCTCCCGGGTCCACCGTAGCTCTAGAGTGATGATTGTGTGGAGGGAGTTTAGGGTGACGGTCACGGCTGTATCACTCACTTTCGGCAGCACAGTTGCGCCGCCATTTTCTGACGCACTCTAGTTCTCTCTACTGGCTCCCCCACCGCAGCTTTAAAATCAGCTGATGGGGCCGACGCGCAGCGGACGCGCCGGTGGCGTGCCGAAGGCAAGCCCGTCTGTACCCGGACGGGACCAGGGGCTAGAACCCCTGCTGATTTATGCGGCGGAAACATTATGGTCCCTCAGTCTGGATCATCACATGTTGGAGGATAATGTGCAGGCAAGGCTGATGACTGAAAACCTACTGAGGACTAACAGTATGAAGGCGGTGGCTAGGACTTCTCATTTGGTAATCAGGGACAGACCTATGCATCTACAGCATGGGGTCTGAAGGTAGCGGTGCTTAATACTCGTTCTCTGCAGAAGCACCATCTTGAGGTCTTTTCCCTGTTGCAAGAAGGGGACATAGACATCCTGGCGCTTACGGAAACTTGGTAAGGGGACATGTCAGCCCCAGATATCGTCGCTGCCCTTCCAACAGAATTTGACGCCTTTTGGCAAAATAGATCAGGGGATTCCAGGGGGGGTTGGCGGCATTCCTTTTCAAAAAGAGCCTAATGGTCACTAAAATAATGGCAGAAAATTGCGACAATGCAGATATCTTGGGGGTAAAAATCTCCTTTAAGTCCTCCTGCATTGCACTCATGGTAGTCTATCCGCCCCCAAGGACCACCCCTAGTTTTAATGATTTTTTTTTTTTTTTAATTCATTACTGATTTAGGTTCTAGATATAAACGTCTTTTAGTAGTGGGGGATTTTAACTACCATTGGGACAAGACACAGAGAGAGTCCGAGCTATGCTCTCGATGGACCTGCAGCAAGTGGTTAACAGTCCTACCCATGTAAAAGGCCATACTCTTGATCTTATTTGGACCTCACAGCCTCGGGCACAGATAACTGACGTCAGCCCCTGTGCCTGGTCTGATTACTCGCTGTTGAGATGTTGGGTCCCAAGTGATAGCCAATTACCGCAGCCCCTACCTCTGTGGAGGAAGGGTAAGAATCTGGAAAAATATTGAGGCAGATCACCTAATAGCTACTCTGCACTCAATTCCGCCCCCTAGTATGAAAAGGGCCACTTTGGACTACGAAAGTGAAGCCCTATTTACCCATTTACAGCAGGCCATTGACATAGTGGCACAAGAACGAAAAGAAAATGTCAGAGATAAAGGGAAGGGGGCCCCATGGTTCAATGAACCACTAAGGGAAAAGAAACAACTCCTCCGTCAAGCTGAAAGGCGGTGGCGACAAAGCTATGAGTCAGAGCTAAATGCCTACAAAGCCCTTTTTGCTACTTACAAATTAGCTATCTTAGCTAGGAAAGCAGAATATTATGAGGGAAGGATTGTCTTGGCAGAGAATAAACAAAAAGAGACTTTTGCCATTCTGAAGGAACTGAGTAAAAAAAACGAGAAGAAATCCACAATCGCATGCCTAGATTGTGATGCTTTTCAGGAGTTTTTCCTTCAGAAAGTCACGGACATCATCTCGGAAATTGCTAGAACCCCCACTGATCCTAGTTCCCTCGATCAGACTAGCCCTCCTCCCTGCCTTAGTAGTCAGCTGTCCAAATTCCCTAATCTTGACTCAGTCACTTTGGTATCATTAGCAAATGGTACCAAATCAGGCTCTCGAGCAGACCCATGCCTCCGAGGATTTTTCAAATGGCCCTGCCAGGGCTGGAGAAGCAGGTCCTGGGACTACTCAATAATTCTCTGGATTTGGGTTATCTACCAACAAATCTGAAATAAGCCAGGGGCACCCCCCTGCTGAAAAAGTCTGGTGCGTATACATGGACCTTAAAGAACTATAGGCCCATCTCTCAGCTCCCCTTTCTAGCTAAGATCTTGGAACAGCATGTACTAAAGATACTCTCAAGGTATCTGGAGGATCAACAACTGCTCCATGCTAGACAGGCGGGTTTTAGAGCTCATCATAGCACAGAGCTAGTGATGGTGTCCGTCTTGGACGAGCTCAGAGTTAGGGCCGACAGTAAACAGCCGACTGCCCTGATTTTATTAGATCTGTCAGCGGCATTCGATACGGTCAGCCATTACATACTGCTGAACCATCTCACGAATCTGGGTATTAATGGGCAAGCATATCAATGGCTAAAGTCATTTTTGTCAGACCGCACTCAGAGTTCAGCTGGGTGAGCAGTTATCGGATCTGGGCTCCCTGACCTACGGAGTACCCCAGGGCTCTGCATTATCCCCTCTCCTTTTTAACATCTATTTGCAACCCTTGGTGGAGACCCTGACTCACATGGATTGCCAGGTCTTCAATTATGCAGATGACACCCACATTTTTGTCCGGCTTAATAACTACTGCCAGGCTCAGGAGTCGGCAAACAACCTGCTCAGGTTCACGGTAAATGGGATGACAGCCAATTAATTGAAAATAAATCTGGATAAAACCGAAGTGCTTGTCATTCCAACAAGTAATAGCCCATGGTGTGATCTCTTTTGGCCTCCGGAACTAGGAGTAATCCCTGCACCAGTCCTGGTCGTAAAAAGCCTGGGACTGAAAATCGATTCTGAACGGTCTATGTCTTGTCAAGTTACCACTGTTGTAGGAACCTGCACGGGCTTACTTAGGCAGCTACGGAAACTTGCTCCTCTCTTATAAATATCCTCACTGCAGTCAATCGTCTCCGCCACTGTCATCTCCAGGCTGGATCACGGGAATGCCCTTTACCTTGGCTTCCCCCAGAAACTCCTCAGGAGACTTCAGGTTGTACAGAACGATGCGGCTAGGCTCATTTTTAGACTCCCTAGAAAGACACGAGCCACCACTCTGTCACATGAATTGCACTGGCTGCCTATTAAACAGAGAGCGCAGTTTAAGGGCCTTTGTATCGCCCACAAGGCAATCTATGGTGAGGCACCCAAGTATATAAAAGATCGCTTGATGAAGTATGTTCCCGGCCGGGTTCTACGATCATCTGAAGCTTGCAGGTTAGCTCCCCCCAGGTACATCTCCAAATCTAAATGGGGTAGAGCGTTTTCTGCTTTCCTCCCGCAGGTCTGGAATGATCTGCCGGCGTACCTTCACAAGGAACCGGCTTTGGTCATCTTTAGGAAGCTCTTAAAAACGTATCTATTTAGAAAGACGCTAACAACTGCGTAACTCCTGCCTCCGCTGCTGCCTTGACATTTCTGCCCTAGTGACTTGCTCACTGTGCTCTAGAAGTGCTTAGAGACCTGAGGGTGATTTGCGCTATATGAAAGTCATATAACATAACATACCAACTTGGATCTATCGCCTTGGAATTCACTACCAAGGTCTCAATGATGAGATTCCTTGGTCTGAGTTTCAATAAGACCAATATCTGTATAAAAAGTTTACTTGCTTTATAATAATTTAAGCTGCACAATTTGGAAGGTGGATATAACCTCAGGATTCTGGACATTCAGGACCGGACTCTCCTTGTAAAAATTCTCTACGCTTTCCACACTTTCATACATCTTGCAGATGGAACATTCTATCCGTTAACTGTGTGCAATAATTGGATCCCTGGTCATGGCAGACACAGGGAGGAGCTTGGATTTTATTTTACGTTTCTTCAGTACTCCCATTGTTTGCATTCATGTATATAGCATATTGACACACAATGAGAAGGCCACTGGAACGTACTAATGTTGGAGACCACCTTCCCCAGGTCCCAATGTGGCCACCGTGCCCGATGACATTACACACTGCATGCTAATGCGTGGTGTCATGCAAACTGGTAAACTAGAAGGGGAGACATTCATGCCAAGCACATATAAACTCCCATTCTACCTGACCGCCAGACACCATTACGGCAGAAGGAGGACAAATACTAGGTATAAAGACTGGCACAACCTCTTGAGGAAAGAAGTAGTATGGATGATATATGCAGGTGGTATAACCGCAGAAGCCCGGATACAATTACTGCCACGAAGATGTGCTTCTCAGCCGCATGACAGAAATTAAAAGCCAGGCCGTGTTGAAGGGTGCGAGATACCTCTTCATAGGCTTTCTTACCGTGGAAAATCAACGGCATGTGCAATAATAGATATTTATAATAGCAACTACCATAACCCTGACCGAGTGTATATATACACGATAGTAACCACATTACCATGAAAAATGGATTGAGCGAAGCATGTGGTACTAACAAGTATGCAGTGTATGTACATCATATTTTCACTCACCTAAGCCTAATCATTATGAAGAATAGACTAACTATCTTTTAAATCAGTGTGACAGAGGGTGCTTCCCCAGTTATGAGCAGGATACACAATATCCTTAGTTATGGGAAGTTGAATAACAGAAAGTGCTTGTATCCACTTTCCCAAAGTGTGCGTTGTTGATTAACAGTCGGCACATTTGAATCACTATGGAAACACCACCATCTTACTGTTTTTTCACAACAGAGGTATATGTATATGCAAGATGTTATTTATTATCCATATATATTATTTTTGGTTGCATCGCCGTGATCTTTCCTCCTAGTGAGGTATGACAAGACTTCCCTATTCTGGCTCTGTATGCATGAGCACATGTAGTAGCTAGATAGACATTTATCTCAGCCCTAAAGAAGGTCTGCAGGCCAAAACATGTTGGCAAGTCATGAGGATATAACAATCATAGTACTCATTAAACATTCTTCTATACTTTTTTTAAACCCACATTTAATTGTTAAAAGAAATGCCTTTGGGTTTACCTTAAAAACATTTTTTAACTCTGGATTCCTTCTTCTATCCAGTATAACTTTATCAAGAACTCCTTCTATGAGAATTCCCTGTATATTCTGTAGGAGATCCTGGCCGCAGTAACATTGTATCACGGTTGCCTCTAAAAAGAAGTTTTCCTATTGCTCCTCTGCACAGAAGTGACATAACTGGATTTCCCATCATCCCTCTGCACGGTTAGTGGCATCAATGGGTTTACCACTACAACTTTAATAGAAAAAGCCAAGCAAAATGACATCATTTGACATTGCCCACCTGCACAGGAAGTGCCATCATTGGATTTTTTGCTAAAACTATCTTTTAAAAAAAGCCAAGTAAAAGGATTTTACACTGCCCACCTGCAAAGTACCCAGTTTTCCTTCCTCCTATCAGGACATATTTATGACCGTCCGTGCCCACCACCAGGAATCCTGTTACCTCCATGCTATCAAACCCAGCCACCGCTCACTGTACTGCTGTCACACCACACAACACCAAAGCAGAATTCACATGCACCTCCTGCATGTTCTCATGCACTATCCCACATCCTACCCAGTCCACTCCTGCACCAACAGCACCCAGCATACCTAATTCGCTCACTCTCGCAAATCAGCCACCCACTCATCCTCACACAGACCAAACACCATCCAAACACTTCACGCACATGTGCATGCTCTTCAGCACCTGCTTGTTACAAAACATGCCAAAGAGATATGAGACCTACTACATGACCACACTCTGGACCTGCTCGGTCTCATGGAAAAGTGGCTAAACCCACCCTTAGCACAAGACATCGCTACAGCTATCCCCGCCAGGTACAAGATCCTTAGGCAAGACCATTAGCACAAGCCCAAAGGTGGAGTTGCCATCATATTCAAAGATACCATCAGCTAAACCATCAACACTGACACAACCATCAGCTACATGGAGGAACACCTCACGTCCAAGATACACATCATAGCCAACTTCTCCCAGGGCGGAACCCTCGTATACAGACCATGTACTAATTTCTCCAGTGACATCACTTACTTTGTTGTATCACTCATTATCAGTGCCTTCGCCTTCATCCTCCTATGAGACATTAATTTTCACCTACAAGACTGTTCTGACCCCAACTCTATGGCCCTGCTAGAAAACCTTGGAAATCTTGGCCTTTCCAAGCAAGTTACAGAACTCGCCCATACCGTGGACACCTTTGGATCAGATGTTCTCCTCAATCAGTAACACAGACCCCGCCCATGTCTTTTTCAGACTACACATAACGGCCCATGACTGAACCACTACCATCGAACCGCATGCCACAGCTGGAAAAGCATCTCTGAAGAAAATTGTGACTCCTCCCTCTGAATGCCCTAGCACACAAGCGACTTGCGGAAACCTATCAAAAAATCAACAGCTGGATCATCGCATGCACTGATACCTTGGCTCTCCTAAAGCACAATCCAATGGCGGAGCTCAACCGCAGGCCTGCTGGTACACAGAGGAACTCAGACTGACGAAACTCCACTGCAAGTAACTGGAGTGCAAATGGAGAAGTTAAGACATCACAGAAAAAGGCATCTTCTAATCAGCCCTAATACGCTACCACCAACAGATACGGAACACCAAGCGCACAGCTCTTGAAAATAACATCAACGCCAACACTAACAGCAGCAAGGAAATCTTTGCCATTATCAAAGATTTCAAAGGCCTCCTGCCACTTCCAGCAACATCAAACCCTCCCAAGACCTTAAAAGCAAGCTCTCAGAATTCTTTTGTAACGAAATCACCTCCAAATACAACAACTTTAACCCTCATCCAAACCAGGTCACAGTCACAACTCAACTTCCCATTACAGCTGATGAATGAACCTCATGGCTTGCCATCACCATTGTCGAAATCACTGCTACCGAGAAGACCATCCACTCCCAGGCTCGATTTGACCCTTGCCCCACCATGCTTTTACAAAAGGACTTCTACCAATCATCAACGTCTCCATTGCCTTAGCCACATTCCTAGACAACTAAAATATGCCACTGTTATCTTTTATTTATTTTAATATTAGCATAGCTTATTTATTTATTTATTTTTCACATTTATAAAGCGCACTGTTACCAGCCGGTGTCCTGGCGCTGACTGACCACTCCCTGCACTTAGCCCGAAATGTACTGTTTAAAGAGCCATGTTTTCAGGCCCCCCCTGAAGGACATCAAATCAGAGGCGAGTCTGAGGACCACTGGCAAGGCGTTCCAGGCCTTTGCTGCTCCCAGGGAGAAACTCCTTCTCCCCCCCAACGGGCTTTCCTGACTCTAGGAACCACAATCAGGCCCTGATCGGCTGACCTGAGGGCTCTTGCTGGTTTATACCATTGGAAGAGCTGAGTCATACAGTGAGGGCCTATTCCTTTGAGCGCCTTAAAAACTACGCAAAGAGCTTTGAATGCAATTCTTTTGCGCACCGGTAGCCAATGTAATTTCACCAGATCCTGGGCGACTGGGGCAAATTTGGGTGTGCCCGTGATCAAGCGGGCTGCTGCATTCTGCAGGATTTGCAGTTTGTTAAGCAGCCCATGTTGAGCATTAAGCAACAAGCTGTTACAGTAATCCAACCGCGACATTATTAGTCCTGTCACCACTGTCTTCCTGAGCTCATCCGGGAGAAAGGGCAAAACTTTGCGTACTGTTTTCAGGACATAATGGGTTGCTGAGGACAAGGCGTTAACTTGAGGCCTGAAGGACAGTGTATCGTCCATCAGGATCCCCAGGTTTTTCACCTTGGCCACTGGGGAGGGGGGGAACCCATTTCCTCTGGCCACCATCTTGGAGACCAGAAATTTTCTCTGGCCCCAAAGAGGAGAACTTCGGTCTTTGATGAGTTCAGCTTAAGGCAGTTCCCTTCCATCCAGCTGCTGACCGCCCGCATACAGTCCTTAAACCGATTGGCTGTGCCTTCCACTCCCCCCGGTAGCAGCGACACCACAATCTGCGTGTCCTCTGCATAAGATGTTAAATTAAAACCGAAGGATCTGATAACTGGGGCCAGAGTGGAGACCTATACGTTAACGCCTTCCATGCTCATGACGAGCTGAGCTCGTCATGAGTTGCGCCGCTCGCATGCTCATGACGAGCTCAGCTCGTCATGTAACGCGGTTATTTTAAAAATGCAGCACAGCGCGAAAAAAGCCGCCGCACGTATGCGGTTAAAAAGGGTCGGACTCCGGGATGAGCCCCGAGGGACCCCACAGGGGAGCACAATCGGGTCCGATTTGAAATCTCCCAGAGCCACCACCTGATTCCTGTTGGAGAGGAAAGCCTGCAGAATCTTAAGGGCTTTCCCCTGAACCCCACAGGCCCTCAAACGGTCCACGAATAGTACGTGGTGGACCGTATCAAAGGCCGCGGACAAATCCAACAGGATCAGGGCGGCTCTGCTTCCTGCAGTGGGCTTATGGTCAAATGTACTCTCATTGATTATATACATTTCATGTATATTTAGACACAGTGGTACATCCTACTTTCCCCCCTCCTGTTATTGTGTCTATCATCTTCCTTAGAACGTTGGATTGTTGACAGTTAGGACAGTTGGTACCTACCTAATGTCATTTGGAAAATCCTCTTGTGGAGAAATGATATGGAGGTCGTTTGAGAATAAGTGTGGATTCCTGTCTAATTTGTGTCATTCTAAATTACAACACCGGTGACGACTAGTTGTGCAGGGAACAAGTGAAACAACATTCCCCTTCTAGCTTTTACATGATTTATATACGGATATCTACTCATCAGGAGTACTTGCGGAAGTGTATCGAGCTTACTCTTGTTGACATTTGTGTTATGTTGTGTGCCTAACTGGAGCATGTTGTGCCAGGCTGGAGATATTGGCACCGTTGTACAGCAGGAGATATGGGCACCGTTGTATGGTACTTACAGGATCTGGCAAGTGGTTAGATGCTAAGTCGGCAGCTAGAAAAAGGCTGAGACATTGAAAAGAGGGGTGTCCACTGCCTACTTCTTCTAATTTTGGATGTTTACGGCTGTCAAGTCAGCTGATGGCATACCCGCTTCATTGGAAATAAAGGAAAGTCTCTATTTTTCCTCAAATGGAAAAGGTGTATATAATAAGAACTCTTAAACCCATGAATGCCATAACCACATTGCCAATAAATCACAACAATATAAAAATAAGAGCAAAACAATTTAAAAGAATATTTAGAAAATTGTACAATTTATTCAGTATAAAACAATACTTTAGTACACAAATAGAGTGCCATTAAATAAAGTTAAAAATTGTGTCAATTCACATAGAGAACAGTTAAAAGTACAAAGTTGTCGACGCAGCGTTTCGGTTTTCTAATAACACCTTCATCAGGACAATGTTCTTCTGAAGAAAAGTAATTATATTTCCGCCTCGGTATTCAAATTGAGGTTATCTTCATATGTCTTTCTTTTGATACACCTTCTTATGGATAGGTGCGATTAGCTGGATATCGAAGCACATATAAGTGGTGCGCAGTCCTTAAAGTCTGTGTCCACTCTCTTTACTTAGAGAGGTCAAGGGAGCCACCGATTTTAATTGATAGGGAGCTAGTATCCCAATAGTGTGGGGTTCAAAGGAGAAAAGGCAGTACGTGGCTGAATGCTTTGACAATTTCGCTATTGTCTGGGTGCATTTGGAAATATTCGCGTCCTCCTTCTAGTTAGTCTTTGCACGGGCCGGTTTTTAAATTTCCTGGCTGTATTAAAATGAGCGGCCTCCCTGCTCCACTTGTACCTCTTCTATTTTCCGGGATAATAGAAGATAATAGAACTAGAAGGAGGACGCGAATATTTCCAAATGCGCCCAGGCAATAGCGAAATTGTCAAAGCATTCAGCCACGTACTGCCTTTTTTCCTTTGAACCCCACACTATTGGGATACCAGCTCCCTATCAATTAAAATTGGTGGCTCCCTTGACCTCTCTAAGTAAAGAGAGAGGACACAGACTTTAAGGACTGTGCACCACTTATATGTGCTTCGATATCCAGCCAATCGCACCTATCCATAAGGTGTATCAAAAGAAAGACATGTGAAGATAACCTCAATTTGAATACCGAGGCGGAAATATAATTCCTTTTCTTCAGAAGAACATTGTCCTGATGAAGGTGTTATTAGAAAACCGAAACGCTGCGTCGACAACTTTGTACTTTTAACTGTTCTCTATGTGAATTGACACAATTTTTAACTTTATTTAATGGCACTGTATTTGTGTACTAAAGTATTGTTTTATACTGAATAAATTGTACAATTTTCTAAATATTCTTTTAAATCGTTTTGCTCTTATTTTTATATTGTTGTGATTTATTGGCAATGTGGTTATGGCATTCATGGGTTTAAGAGTTCATATTATATACACCTTTTCCATTTGAGGAAAAATAGGGACTTTCCTTTATTTCCAGTTATTGCTCCTTGTCCCTAATCGGATTTGAAAGGAGACCTCCTTGCCTTTTGATAATACCCGCTTCATTGCCTGACAGGAACCTGTAACGCATTCAAGGACGATTCTGCATTCGCAGGATGGCCGCTGGAGGTTCTTTTCATCGGACAGGAAATTATGGTCCACAGCAGTCACTGGAGTGGCTGTTTTAAGTTTCCAGGGCATCTAGTGATCGACTCCTGTCAATTTTCACCAAAGCTTCCGGATCACGGATGCTTTTCCTGCAGCTCGCTCCACCGCCTCGCTGCAACTATGCCTCATTGTTGGGGAAAAGTTGTCTGATTTTTTGTGAGAATGTTTACTGTTCCTTTTGGTTTTGCCCACCCTGCTGTTTCACTGCAACTACGCCCAATTACAGGGAAGTTGTCTAATTTTCCTCAAAAGTTTCATTGTGTAATGTATGTCTTGAACATTGCAGTCAAGGTTTAGTGTATCGTGAGTCAATTATCTGTAATTGAAGTAATCCTGATATTTCCGAAGACAATAGAAACACATTTTAAAGTTTATGTGGAGGCTGTGATAAAACATTCTAGTTTCATTACTTTTAGTTTTACTTTTGTGTTCGCTCATTTCATATTTCACAGTATAGTCATAGGGGGCGTCCTTCGGATCTCTCCCATTCCGCAAAGAATTAGCTGCAGATAGCTCCGTCCTGCCGTCTCCCAAGCACAAGGGAGTAGCACCGGAGAGTGGGGAAGAGTCCTCTTCCCTGCAGCGAGGCCTTTCCCCTGCCGAGAGTCCCAAGGCTGGGGCCTGCAGGCCATGTGGCTGTTCGGCAGATGCCTCAAGTGAGGGTGGTAAGGGGGCTGCGGATCTGAAAGAGAACCGGCAATAGGTGTGGAGTCCTGCCAGCGACCACAGCCGGAGACAGCTGTGGGGGGCGGCACCAGAGGCCTGACAGGCCCTGAGAGCGGCCGCGGTAGTGAATCAGGGAGTGGTTATGGGAGCTTACGGGGCAGAAGAAGGAGGTAAGCCACAGTGCTGCCAAGCAAGTTTATCGCGGGGTTGAGGAAATGGAAGCAGTGTGACCCCACCCCAAACGCATTTCTCAAGTGGATGAGAGCCGGTGGGGACCCAGAGTCAGGGGTCTCCCGCCTAGTGAGAGGTATTACAGGCGAGGCGGCCATGGTGCGGCCTAGAGCTGGACTAGATCAGACTGTCAGTCACAGAAGGTGACGCGGCGAATGACAACGGTGAGTGGCTCCGGCATGTGGCCTAGCGCAGGTAGGGCCCGAGTGATGACTTGGTGAGGGGGCTGATGCCCCCTCGGGCCCCTGGCGGCACCACCTGAATACTCCAGTGGGGGAGCAATTGACCTAGAGAAGGGGCCAGAGGGGTGCGGAGAAGACCTGCGCTGGTGTGATGCTGCTGCGCCCCCTCTTTCTCACTGGCCTGCTGCAGGCATAGGCAGCCTTGTGGGGACCTACTGAGAGGAGTCTCTACTATTGGCACCAGCTTCTCTCAAGAGACCAACACCTGGATTACTGCATCTCCATCCCGGGTTGGCCTCTGCTGGGCAGAGACGGGGCCTGCTCCTGGTTCCTGAGGAGTGTGTGCAGGAGGTTGGCCCTCTGACTGAATGTGAGTGGGCCCCAGGTGCTGTGGAGCCGGGGCCCTGAAGAGTGGGGATGTCTCCTTAGTCACCCTGCAGAGCGGCTACTTCCAAAACTAGGGCCTGAAATGGGAGCCTGCCCTCTGTTGAAGACACTGGCATGCCTCGGGGTGCTGGCGAGCAGTCTGGGTGCCTCGCTACTGGGTGGCACCCTGGGTAGTCCTGACCTGGATGGCGTACAGAGCCAAGGGTCGTCAGGACTTTCTGTGCTGGGCCTTGCAATTGCCTAGGGATATACCACAGGTGGTGCCCGGGAAGCTTGAATGTCCGAGGAAGCATGAATGTTCTGGGGTTGGAGGTCTGCAGGCCCTGGCCCTCCTGAGTCAGACAGGCTGATTCGGGACTCTCTTCATGGCTGCCTTGTGAACTAAGAAAGACCGGTCTCTGAGAGACCTGCTTACCAAACCTACGGCTGTTGGTGCTCCATCAAAGTCCCCCATGTTCCAACACAGACCCCAAGCGGAGGTTGAGGATATGGACGGGAAAGCCACGAAAGCTTTCATGGAAACACTCTTCTCATCCCTTCGAGAGGACTTACAAACTTTGAAGACTCAGCTCCTGATAGACTTGAAAGAGGTGCATTGGGATTTAGAGGAAGTGGGAGACAGAGTAGCTGCACTAGAGGACCGTGAATTCTAGGAGGGATTAGGAGCTGGAGATGATGCAGCAAGAGATCTTCCGGCTGAAGGAACAGCATGTTGAGCTTCAGGCACATACGGAGGACATAGAAAACTGGCCATCCGGAACAGCGTCCGAATCCGAGAGGTGCCAGCCCAAGCAGAGGGAGAGGACCGCAGGGGCTATGTTGGGGCTTTTTTTCCGCCACATTCTGGGTCCCTGAAGGAACATTAATTTAGATTGACCGGGTCCATAGAGTCAGCCTGCCCAGATCTGGAAATGCCCCTCCTGCAGACAATCTTGCGTGCGAGCACAACTCAACTCAAGAAGTCGATCCTGCGCTGGGTCAGGGAGATCCATACTGTTCAGGGGCTGTATTCTGATGCTGTATCAGGACTTGTCCGCGATTACCCTCCAAATGCGCAGAGAATTTCGCCCCGTCATGGCACACCTCAGAGAGAAAGGTATAGATATCGTATTCATGGGGGCATCCTTTCCGCCTCATCTTCCTTTGTGAGGGCAGGCCGAGGCAACTGCGATCCCTTAGGGAAGCTCTGGACGTTGTGGACCTTAAAGAAGAGGTGGCTGCGGAGGGGAAATCCGAATCTCCGGACGCCAAAGGGCACAATCAGCATTGGTGGCACAAGAAGAAAAGAACCCCGGGAGACAACTCAGACACAGCCACAATGGTCAGAGAAAGGAAGGCGGTGCGTAATACTTTAGCCAGGTCGCCAATTGTTAGATTTGGGGGTCTCTAGTTGGCACAGGTAGGTATTTGTGACAAATAGGGACCCTTCCCTCTAGTCAGGATAAGGGATCACACTCCTAAAATAACACCTGCTCACCCCCTTGGTAGCTTGGCATGAGCAGACCGGCTTATCTCAGAGGCTGTGTGTAAAGCATCCAACCATAATCGAGTTAGTACTCTTCTCCACTTTTCCCAAGGGGAGCTCTCCAAATCGTTCCCCAACAGTCAACAGGCATGGCGGGCATCACATCTACCTGAAGAGTACCAGAGACCCCTTCCCACCCAAAGGGAACCTGAGCAATTGGACAATGACTCTGTGTTGTCGGCGGCAACAACTCGGCAAAATGGATGCGGGATAATCTGCTCTTAAGACACCAGATGACACCCGACAGCTGTCACACTGACTCCTGCATCTCTAAGAGCTTCCACCTTTTGGCCATTGAGGGTCACCCACTGCCCATATTTCTTAGTGTTCCTGGGCAGCTGAGCTTCTGAGACCATCTCACAGTCTCCTAAAGAGACAAAAGGGTCATCTGTGCGGGACCCCACCCACTTTGAACATCAATCTCCTTCCCCAAGACTACACTAGCCATCTGCCGGGGCGGAGCACCAGTGGGTGCTGGTTTACCAAGCAGTATTATCTAGTAAGGATGGGTACAAGGGATTTTGTTTAAATAGAGCAATTCCTATTTTCAAAAAGTTGAAAGATTCAATAACAATAAATACTTTAGGACTATGTGTATTAATCACAGGTTTTGGGCACTGGATGCACAAACGATTAAATCAGAAAAGAACAAACCCGGGGATATCTTTAGAAAAGTGTATTATCTTTGTTTTTCAAAAATTAGTAGGGTACATTCAACACTCTGGTTGAAAACAAATGCATACAAATGAAAAAGGTACAATTTAATTTATCCTCAGTTTCATAAGTAAAAATCCTCGCCTGGCAGTTACACTTGAAACACTTGAGAGGGAAATTACTGAGCTGGAGAGAGCAAATAGAGAGCATCCCTCCTATTCCACCCAGGCAACACTTAGAGTGAAGCTAACATCATTCCAAGAGGAAGCGGAGAGGGAAACAGCATACCTAAACAAATATGCACAAGCTAAACGATACGGGGAGGGTGACCGGGCAGGGAAAACACTAGCATCTTTATTGCGTTCACCGAGGGGGGTGAATTATATTACTGAACTACAGAGGTTAGATGGTGAGGTGGTGCAGTCGCCACAGGACATACTTCAAACTATGACTGATTTTTATAGGTCACTCTATACATCAGACACAAATCCTGAGGAGTCAGACATCACGGAATATTTAGACACCATCGCATTAGCATGGTTTAATAACGGTGAGAGACAGTATATGGACCTTTCCATTACAGTGGATGATGTGAAAAGTGTAATAGCCGGCATGCCGGCTGATAAAGCCCCGGGGTCCGATGGGTTAACGGCTGCCTTTTATAAAGAATATGTAGATATAGTTGCTCCCCGGTTGCATCAGGTATACTTAGAGGCCATGGAAACAGGTATACTCCCGCCCACACTTAGAGAGGCCACGATTATAACCCTCCTGAAGCCCGATAAAGATCCAACTAGCCCGGAATCCTACCGTCCCCTTTCATTAATTAATCTTGATGCGAAAATATATGCAAAATTATTGGCAGACAGACTGAAACCCATGCTTCCTCAAATTGCGTTGTCGGATCAATCTGGATTTGTTCCGGGACGATCCACGTCTCATAATCTTAGAGTACTATTTGGACTACTCCATTATCTTGATCCACAAGTACAGGCGGTAGCTACCCTATTGGATGCCACCAAGGCATTCGACTCTCTCGAGTGGAAGTTTTTATTTGCCCTATTTTCCCGCATGGGCTTTAGTCCTCTATTTATAAAGCAGATCCAGCTTATTTATACTGCCCCATAGCAAAGGTGAAAGTAAATGGTCAGATATCGGAACCAATTAATATCACGTGAGGCACAAGGCAGGGCTGCCCTTTATCGCCGCTGCTATTTGCTATCGCTACTGAGCCTCTGGCAGCTCGACTCAGACAACACCACACTCACCGCAGCATTGGCTTCACCTCTAGAGGTTTGCTCATCTCCATGTACGCGGATGATATGACCATTTATTTTATCAAACCTGAAGTTAATTTTGACCCGGTTATGAGAGAGTTTCTCAGGTATGGAGGCCCAACGGGCATACAGATTAACTGGGCAAAATCAGTAATGCTGACACTGACTGATGGTACTAAAAAGTGCGATACCGAGTTTCCCATTGTATGGACAGACGGCGACGTTAAATATCTAGGTATTTGGTTCAGTAGGTCCATACAGGAAATATGGCTAGTCAACTATGGCAAAGTAGTAGAATGGATGGAAGTTAAAATACAGAGATGGAAAACATTGCCACTTTCCTTGACGGGACATATAGCTATCACCAAAATGGTGATCTTACCTAAACTGCTTTATTTATTTGTGAATATTCCCATGCCCTTAAATAGTCACTTTTTTAAACGTCTTCAGACTGGGATTCTGTAATTAGTTTGGGCGGGATGACAACCTAGGGTGTCGTGGAAATTATTGACACTTCCTTTTAGTCAAGGTGGATTAGCGGCTCCCGACTTTGAACTTTATGCGTATAGTGCACAAGCACAATATTTACATTATTGGCATCATCCAATTCCATTCCAACCACATGTGGCCATTGAAATAGATATTGCTGCGCCCACTCCGCTCAATGCCACTGTTTGCCACCTGTACAGATGATCTCCATCGGACATTAACACAGTAGAAGCTACACGATGGGCATGGACGAAAATAGCTAGAAGGGCTGGTATTACAGAACTATATGCACCGTCAATGCCGCGGGGGGGAACCCACTGTTGGGACCACTAACGGACATAGCAGTGACAGAACGGGCGAGCAGACTTGGGTTGGAAGTGGCTAGCGATCTCTATCCAGATGACAAATTCTTGACACTGCAAACGATGTGTGAGCCGAATGCTCCTTCGGCTTCTGACATGCTATTATATAACCAACTGAGAGCAGCATGCAAAGCAAGATATCCACAGTTTCCAGAAGCCCCGGCCGCACTGCCGGCGCTTGAAAATATATTGTCCAACAACTCTCCCCGTAAATTGATTACACGTATCTATAGTATAACACAGGATACTTCACCGGTAATTACGAGTACGTCCAAAACTGAGTGGGAAAAGGAAGCAGGCATAATAATCACTGATAAGCAATGGACATACTGCTGCTCACAGCTTGAAAACCTATCACCTAATTACAGACTAAGACTCATACACTTCAATTATTAGCACAGAACATATTGTACACCTAAGCAGTTATGTCGCATGGGTCTTCAGCTGGACGCAAAATGTTGGAGATGTGGGACATTGGAGGCAACGTTCTTTCATTTAACTTGGAAATGCGGACAAATAGCGACTTATTGGGAAGAAGTACTACAACATATAGGAAACATCATGGATGTGAATTTGCAGGTAGACCCACTCTTGGCACTCTTGGGCTTTGTCATGGAGGTACCTAGAGGCTCGCGTAAGCTAACTGCCCTATTGTTGTTTCTGGCTAAGCGTCAGATAGCGGTGCACTGGAAGAGGCTAGCCCCGCCCACTGTGGCAGGTTGGATATGGTCGGCTATCTATTGTAAGGATCAATTGACGAATGATTAGGACCTTTTGCCCAGTAGGTCTATGCCTGCAGATATTTGGGAACCTTTTGTAGTATGGCTGGGACAGGTTGGCTCGGTGCAGACTGAATAGATGCGTAAGGTACGGTGGTCGTCTGAGTGCTGTGGCTACACAATGGGCGGTGGATGACTGGGGTGGAAACTCCTGCAGTTCAATGATATGCAAAGTGACATTTCATGGACAATGCGGTGTACATCGGATGTGATCCAGTTCTATTGGGCAATTTATGAAGACATTTTGTAACAAAGTTTGGGTGTAATGGCAGGTTGTATTGGGGTGCAGTTTTGTTAGTATGGTTAAAAGCCATGTAGAGAAACTGTTATTCTGTACTTGATTATGAATCACACAAGCCGTTGATAGTGTGGAAATTCCTTAATCGCCCCCGGACCCTATAGATTGTCGGCTACAGGGCTGTGTTAACATGGTAAACAGTGTCGATATTGAAAGCTGCCGGCCTCAGGGTTGTAGGCTAATAGCTGTGTAACTTGTGTGACTAAGTAATAAAGATCTTTTTAAAAACTAAAAAAATCCTCTCCTGGCAGAATTATAAAGATGACCAGTATTTTTCACTAAATAACCTAATCACTTGATGTATCCTAATACACGAGGAGTTGGATAATGCGGTCGACGTTTCGGTCTTCCTGTTGTGTGAATCCTTTAGACCATCTTCAGGAGAATTCAATCTGCATTTATTTTTTAAAACAATGACCCTCCTGGAGACAAATTAGTTGTTTGGACCTTGGCAGTGTTGTCAAGACTGGTAAGTTGTTCAGACCTTTGAAAATGTTGTAACGACTTCAAAAAATGTAGTTTTCCTGATCACAGTCTGGGTTGAGATCTTGATATTTTATGGACCTGGTCTTGATATTTTATGGACCTGGTGTCCCTCACTTGTCCAAACACACGGTGGTCTTGAGTCTGTTTTAGCAATACAGCAGCAGCGTAACGAACGGCAATCCTCTCAGCGGGAGTTTCACGAACAGGCAGCACCTGGTATCATTTGCCTTACGACCCAGGTCGCCACACTTGTAACATTTCAGGGGCCCCTGGGGAACAGGAGTACCTGTCGGGCCCCTTGCTTCTTCTCAGGGGGAGGCTGGGAACCTTTCCCTTGGCGACTACTTTGAGGTCCTTTTGTTTATCCTTGTCCCCCCCACTATTCTGCAGGGGACCCTGCCCACCTTTGTGGGAGTCTCCCACGTGACCCTTGTGGACCCAGGTGCTCACCCAGCGGTCAGCCTCCTCAGCAAGCTTCCCTGGGTTTGTCAGCTTGATATCTATCAGATGCTGGCGCAGATCTGGAAAACAATTATCAGACAAGTACCCCCATGCAATCAAATCAAAGATACCTTGAAAATCATTAACCTTGCTGCCCTTCACCCAACCATCCAATGCTCTGCAAAAGAAAGTGACATATTCAACCTGGGTACTGTTTTCTAACTTTTTACATTTCCTGAACCTCGGTCTCTAGAGTTCAGGGGTCAAACCATATCTAGACATCAATGCATCTTTCATGTGGCTGTATGAATTGTGCACTTCAGAAGGGAAGTCTAACAGTGTGTCCCACCCCTCACTAAGGAACCTTCCCCACAACCCCGCTCCCCAATCTCTCTCAGGGACCCGGTGGGAAGATATGGCTACCCCATAGACTCTGAACCACTGACCAATACCATCATTTTTGTAAAACTCTTTCACCACATCTTTGGGAATATACACTCTACTCTCCACAGATACGGACGGTACGCTGCCACCAGATGGCGTAACCTCCAAAGTTCTGGTTTTAAACTCCAACTCCCTCAAAACGTTTTCATGCTCAAACTGTATTTTCTTTTCCTCTATATCTAATCTCCTATTTTCTATTTCCAGTTGCCTATTCACCTTTAACTTGGTCATCTCCATTTCATGCCTTCTTGATCTCTCTGTCCTCCAACTCCTCTGGAGACAGACTTTTGCCAGAAGAGACGCTACCTGCAGGGGAAGGTACTTTCCTTCCTCTTGAGCCCAATGGCTCTTCCTGTTGTACAACTGCCTGGTCATCCTCTTCCTCAATCTCAGGAGTTTTCCTTGCTTCTACCCAGGCTCTCAGTGCCTTGTAGAACTCCTCCTTTACTTTGAATCCAGAAGTGGAGACATTGAGTTTCTTGCAAAAGTACTTCAGGTGTTTTACTTTGTAGCTTTCTAGCTTCTCTTCTTCCCATTCACAATCAATAGAGGCCATGGATTCTGCTCTCTCTACAACTGAATCAGGCATCTTTCAAAAATAGAAAGGGGAATCTACCAACAAGTTTGTGGTTGCGTTATGGTCTGCACTTACTAAGCAGTGTTCACCAATCACTGTACATGAGTCACAAATGCAAGTCCAGAATCCTCACCACTGACCACCAATGTTAGATTTGGGGGGTCTCTAGTTGGCACAGGTAGGTACAGGACAGGGGATTAAACTCCGAAAATAACTCCTGCTCACCCCCTTGGTAGCTTGGCACAAGCAGACAGGCTCATCTCAGAGGCAGTGTGTAAAGCATTTGTGACCACATACAGTAACAACACTACAGATGGACACCACTCAAGGTTTTATATCAAAAATAAGTATTCTTTATATAGAGTTACCACAAGACCATAAACGACAAAAATGCACAATACTGTTACTTAATGATGGTAGATTTAGCTTAGTTTAGTTCTTAAGATGCGACACTTTGCGTCAATGTAACTTAGGTTGCGTTGCGCTTCCATGACGAGCAATGTCGCAGCGAGAGAAATGCGGTAAATTTCAGGTGCAAAGTGAAGATCTTCCAGATGCGGCACGCTTCTCCAGGGATGCGAGAAGTTCTCGGTTTGATGTGTGGACTGCAGCGGCGACACCCTCGTTCCGCGATACGATGGCAGCAGCTCCACCTGCAACACTCTTCTCCCACGATGTGTGAAGCTTCCGCACGATGCGACAACTACAGTGGCGACATCCACCATGCGACGGCAGCAGCTCCGACGGCGGCTCGCTTCTCGGGGATGCAAGGCGCTTTTCTTCGATGCGGTGCAGTGCGACAGTTCCAGCGGCGACACCCTCCTTCGGAGTTGCGACAGCAGGCACAGCGACACGCTCCGACCTTGTTGCGAGACTCTTCTCTCGATGCGGTGCAATGCGACAGCTACAGCGGCGACACTCTCCTTCGGAGTTGCGACGGCAGCAGCAGCGACACGCTTCCTCTTCGTTGCGGCACGCTTCTCTCGATGCGGTGCAGTGCGACAACTACAGCGCCGACATCCACGATGCGGCGGCAGCAGCGACGGCGACACACTTCTTCGATGAGTCGCGCTTCCAGCTCCTTGCGACACGCAGTTCCTCAGAAGGCCCAAAACAGCAGCAGGCACTTCCACAAGAACTCTGGAGAGCTGGGGGTTGAAGTCTGTTGTCCCTGAGACTTCAGCAGGAGGCAAGCTCTTTCCCAAGCCCTTGGAGATCCTTCAAAAGTTGAAAGCAAAGTACACAACGTTTCTTTCTCCTTACTTTGGCCGTAAGGCAACCACTGCATGCCAATCTCTCAAGCAGCACTTCAGCTGGGGAATGGTCTCTCCTGGACCCTGCCCTTGGGCCTACCATAGGGGTGACTGATATGAAGAAAAGGGAAGGTTTAGGGACTGGCAAGTGGGTGCACTTGCCCAGTCAGCATGACAGTACCAGACTGCACGCAGTCTCTGCAATGGCAGACTTTAGACACATTTTACAAGGCTGCTTCTGTGGGTGGCACAACCAGTGCTGGAGGCCCACCAGCAGCATTTGGATTTACACGCCCTGGGCACACTCAGTGCACTAAACTTGGGTCTGATAAGTAAACCAAATAGCCAAACATGGAACCACTGATTAATACATCAATTTACAATAGGGAACACTTGCACTGTGGCACTGGACAGCAGTGGCACAGTGCCCAAAGCATCTAACACCAGCAAAAATACATGAGGCAACAGAAAAAATGGGAGGGAGACCCATGCCAATGGTGCCAGGTCCAACACCAGTGTTGCGGGAGACTCCCTGAAATCACTGAGGAACGGCAGACAGGAGGTCTCAGGGGTGGCTAAGTCGGAGAGGCACGTCTGCCCCGCAGACATTTCCCCTTCTACCTTCTCCTCTGGGGGTTGTGATCCCTGTTGGGAGAGTTTGGATTGGCTGACTAAGCCTCGACTGTCCAACGTCCCGTACGAGTTTTCTCACCGTGACGGACTGATATAACTTCTTATTTTATCGATTGTTGCCGATTTGCGTTTGTTATAGGGTTTATTGTTTTACACTCCTCCACACCAGTTGCCCACAGCGTTTCCCTGTAGAAACGCTTCCGTAATCCACAGCTGCATTGAGTACTTGCATTTGCTATTACACCTCAACCTGAGGCACGCTGCGTAACCCACATGACCCATGGCTAGGGGACTAAAGATACGCAGCCTTCATATTTTTTGGTCCTCCTATGCGACAAGTCAATAGGAGATGCGAGTTCAGGCTCCAGATGCATCTGTCCACAGCCTGTTGGGCAATAATTCCTCCTGAAACAACCTCCTTCAACCAATTTGAGAGGTTTGTGAGTACCACCCCACTCTACCTCTCCTTGGATGAAGATGTCCTAATCCTTGACCCTTTAGAGTTCCTTTCCCACCTTATACTCAGAGATCTTTTTATTTGAAGTATGATTGGACAGGTATGATAGGAAAGGCACCCAGGTACTAATCCTCTTTCTTGAGCCATTTATGCAATCCAATCTACCAATCCGCTTCACCTCATTTAGCCCGTCCAAACAGATTTCCCTACGTGCAATTAATATTATTACAACAAGTAATAATTGATCTTGTAGTTCCTTTCTCTGAGGACCATCACCCTCTAAAACCCCAAATATAATCAATGCCAGGCTTACCTCAAAGTCCTTTTTCATAACAGTTGTTAAAATCGTACCCACTTGCTAAAAAGCTTGGATTCCTGGACATTGCGAGAACATATCTACATCGTCTGCTTTCTCAAGGTCACATTTCGGACGACATCTGATTTTCTTATCCCCCATTTTGGATAATTTCATAGGCCACCAATAGACCCTGTAAAAAGTAAATCGTTTTTTCTTCTCAGTGGTGCATATCTCACGAAAGACCAAAGCGTAGACATTGATACTTGCCAGAGAAAAAGTGGATCTGATGTCGGTAGATCTTTTTTCCAAATTTCTTCTAGTACTGAATTAGGTCCATCCTCTTCTTGTATCAGCATCCAATACCACTTGTCTACCTCATTTTGTTTGTGGGTTGCTAATGTAGATCTTTTCCTCAGTCTGTTTTAGTTCCCATATTCAAATGGTCCTGAGCCCAACTCACTAATTGCAGATATTTGAACCTAGAGAGCCTATTGTTCATGCTACTTATTAGTGAGTACCATGAGATTAAAGTATCATTATCAATGTTCGGACTCCATTTTTCTACTCCAGCATCCATTAATGGTTTGGCTAGAGTATCCAAGAGGCAGAGTGGAGTTCAAAGGGATTTCCAGATTGGTGCAATTGGGCTGTAATATGGTATTCCTAGAGTTGTTCGGACTTGGACCCATAACTCGCAAGCAGCTCTTAATACTCTTAGTTGTACCTTTTGGAAGTATTTGGGATGCTCAAATTTAAAGAGAAAACAGTTTCCTTGTTCTACTAGCTCTTTTATAAAGTACCGTAACAGAGGTAGGCCTGTTGATAATGTTTAGTCAGTATAATTGGAAATCTGGGAAAGCTATCCCCCAATCCAGTTTTTCTTATGTAATTTTCTTACCCCCTTCGTAGCCCATATGAAACTACTCATTTCCCATTGCAGGTTCCCTAATCACCTGGTCTCGTAGTGTAAAGGAAGAACATTAAATATGAACGCATCATTTTGATTAAGTTTTTTTCTTTCTACAATGGATAGAGTTTACTTGTGCCATGTCATCCAGATTTTTACCACCTGGACACTTAGATACCCAATTTCTTTTTTTTCTAGGGTAGCATCGTAAGATTTATTTGAAGACATTATCTCAGTTTTCTCTTCGTTGACTAAATAACGTGCAACTTTTCTGAACTCTTTAAAAAGATTTAATTTGAGGAAAGCAGCTTTAAAATCTCTTGTGTAGACCAACAGGTCATCCGCGTAAAGGGCCTCTTTTTTGACCCAGTGTTGATATTGAAATGGCATAATCCTCTGCTTACCTCCGATTCTTCTTGCCAGGGGTTCAATGTACAAATAAAACAATAAGGGGGATAAGGGACATCCTTGGCGAGTGCCTCTACCTTTTTTCATTTGTGAGGTAAGGGAACCATTAACTAGAATCCCCGCCAAAGGACATTTATATATATTCCTTATTGCCTTTTGAAACTTATTCCCAAGTCCATTTTGTCCAATGACTGCAAATTAAAACGGCCTGCTCACCCTATCAAATGCCTTTGTGCCATCTACTGTTATGATAATTAAAAGGAGATCTTTATCTATGGCCAGACAACAAATCGTGGACTATATCGTGTAATTGTCTATTTTTCATGAAGACATTTTGAGATATGTTAATTAGTTCTCCCACTTTATCCAATCTTTTGGGCAATTTATGTGTGTATAATTGATAAGCGTTGTTAAGTAAGGATATATGTCTATATGATTCACATCTTTTTGGGGTTTTATTTGGTTTTAAGCTTGTGTTATTGTGGCTTCATATCATGTTTCTGGGATGGGGAGTTCATCTATATATGATGCATTAAATAAAGTGGTGAGTACCGGTGTGAGCTCCTCTATCAGGGCTTTGTATAATTCATTCGGTATTCCATCTGCCCTCTAAGCTTGTTATAAACTTCTGCCTGACTAATCAGTTTGTTAAGAAACTCCTGTTTTTCCTGTGCTAACTCTGGTAGGGGATATTTTTGCAACCAGTTATTAATCTGTTCAGTATACATTTAAAAAAATATATATTTTTATTTTGCTCTTGATACAAAACCAAATCTTCAAACCAAGCATGAATACACAATGCACAATAAATATCCATCCATATCAACATGGCAAGGCACACAATAGGGTACATTAACCTCGTCCAGTCAGGCAATAGCCAAGTTCGGGTGGCCTGGGCACAGCCGATATATAGAGTCTTAGTTACAACCCACGCAGGTTCTGGGACATCGCAACATTCAAGGTTCCCTCCCCGGTCCATCCTGTACTGGGTCCCCATCTACTGCCTCTCCCCCAATGTCTACATCATAATAGTTTATCCAAGGTGCCCATATTTTACGAAACTTCTGTGGGCAACCACTAGCCTTGTAGGTCACTTGCTCCGCCACCATGTATAAATCAAGACTCGCCCGCCATTCAGTCAGGGTGGGTAGTCGCGGGGCCCCTCAGTATTTGGCAATGTCTCGTCTGGCCACGACCAACCCTAAATTGGCGAGGACAAGCTTGCGCCTCAATTTTCCCCTCCAGACTCTCACGAGACGCATAGATCGCCTGCAGTATCGTGTCGGTATCTGGGCGGGATGCCATGTCACCCTCCGCCCTAGCAGGGGTCGACAGCACCTTAGCAAATGTATCCAGTTTCCCCTGCTTAGAAGCCTTGGGATCCTTATCTTTCGCCATCATGCCCCTACGTCCAGCCCCACGCTCACCACCACCACAGGATCCTCAAAACGCGATGATCTCCGGGGCCGGGTCACCGTCAGTTGTGACAGTGTAAACTCCTCGTCTTGGGAGATAAGCCAACAGTGAGACAGTACATGCAGCGCCCCACCAGGGGCACCAAATCTGTAATACCGGCTAGGTCTCTGGTTGTGACCGCACGCACCTGGACTGGGGGTCTTTTCACACACTGCAACCCCCTCAACACCAGGAAGGGTCAGTCATGGGGCTCCTCTCCACCGTTAATGTAGTGTTACAAGGTCACAATCGTCACCAGTGCAGCGCTGTCTCACACCACGCGACTCTGCAGCCTGCAAACCGGCCCTTTAGTGCCCCCACAGCCAAGGCAGCATGGTAATGGCTGGTGGTGATGGGCGGGACAGTAGTGATAGCCCTTCAGCGCAGCACTGAGGCAAAGCACAGGACAGGTAAGGAGCAAAGTCTATCCCTTGGGGGCACCTCTAGCCTACTCGCGCCGTGCAGTCTTCAGGCTTTCACTTTCAGCGGGGGAGTCAGATGCCCAGGGTCTCTCTGCCAGCACCCTGTCTGCTCCCGCCCTCCTTGGCCGCACTCTGCCACAGGAGAGGGAGCCGGTCTCGGCTCCTCCCACTAACCCTCCTCGGCGCCGCTCACAGTATTTACATAAATGCTCTCCCCGCAGGCGGCGCCTCTCCAGCTGCTGTAGGGGGCCACCCAGTCTCACTGGCACTCGGCAATCGGCAATCGGCACTCAGGGTCCGCCCGCCTTTAAAGCACCGGCACTCCCTCAGCTCCTCACCGGTCACGGAGCTCCTCACGCCCAAGTCAGAACGGGCGCGCCACAGACCCAAGCCACGGCGCCAAAATGCAATCTGGTCAAAGTGCACCGCAGTCGGCTGAGGGAGAGGAAAGCCTTGTGACGCTCCCGGTCTAACACCGCTCCCAGCAGCCATCTTGTCCGAGACTACGCACTGATCTGTGCGCCGAGAAAGTCTCCAAAGCTGCCTCCTGCCTGAAACAGACGACACTAGGCCGTCCAGCGCACGTCCACGCCTTCCGCTCCCCAACAGTGTATTTTTAACTGCGAGGAGGAACAGGATGGTGACCGGATTTCGTCCGGGGCCAGCAGAGCTCGTGGTAAACGCAGCGACCCGGCCTTAGTGCTGGCCACGCCCCCTTCAGTATACATTTTTGGTGTAATAACAGTCGGCCTCATGGATGATTTATCCAATACAGGATCTTTCAATGCATTAAAATCTCCACCTATTACAATAAGATTCCAGTTATCTACTATTTGTTGAAAGAGTTCTTTCAGCTGGATTGGATCGTCTATATTTGTACCATAGTAACCTACAAGGGAGTAGTTTATATTATAGAGTTTAGCCATCTCCCTTTAGGGTCTGTTATAACATTTACTATTTTAGCCTGTGCTGATTTTGTCAGTAAACTTGCAACCCTTTTCACATTACAAGTTTTGTTTGTACATGCAAAATAGTTTAATCCACCTTTGCCCTTTAGTATTTTTCCTCACTCTTCTTGCAGTAAATTAGTTTCTTGTAGTATTATAACGTAAATGTCTGATTGTTTTAGAAACTGAAGAATTCTCCTTCTACCTGGTACCCTTCGGCCGTTAATATTCCAGGTTAAAACCCTTAGGTGTGCGCCTTATGTGCTGCTATTATTGTTTAATCCATCCAACTCCCAGAGCCCTCCAGTTCTATTCTTTAGCTCATATTAGGACATTATTTTACTCTCCCAATTGCTCCCCACCCAGTGAACAAATCATTTCTAATATTTACATTTAAAGTGCAAAACCAACCCCCCCTTTCCCTAACCCTCTCCCTCCCAAGGGAAACCTCCCTTCCACCAAACAGGGCAATTCAACATGCTCTTTAGCGCTCGTCTCTACGGAGTAAATGTGTGTACCTTAATTTGTATTTATGTATTTTTATTTTTAATTTAGCTTAATGGTGCACTTTCATTTGGTTTATTAGGATTTCAACTTCAGCTGGCTCTTTAACATTGTGCATTTTATTGTTCCACATTACTCTTAATGTGGCAGGGAATTTCAGATGTACAGTAGCTCCTAATGATTCGAGTTCTTGCTCCCATTGTCGATTTGGTGTTTCTTTTACTATGTCTGAGCGAATACCGAAAGACCATCTTTTGTATAGGAGCTTACTTTCAGTGCCTCGAAAAGCAATAATTCTTTGAGCGAATCGATAATAAAATTAATTAGAATCTTCCTAGGCTTATCTCTATTGGGGGTTCTCTTGACGGGGTCCCTATGTACCATCTGTATATCCTGGTGAAGGTCTAATTCACAGACTTCCGGTATATATTCTTTTAGCAGGCTTATGATAAACTCTTTCAAATTCCCTTCTTTCCCCTCTGGAATGTTGAGGACCCTTAAATTGTCACTCCTAGAGTTGATTTCTAGGGCTTCTATCTTCTCATTTAGAGCTTTCTCCCCCAACTTACATTTTTTAATCTCTTTACTGTTGCTAATTACTTCAACTTTTAGAGCCTCAATAGATACTTCCATGTTGCTGATTCTTACATTCAGATCTGTTAATTTAAGTTCAAGGTTCTTGCAGGCACGATGTATCTTTGCTGGATTTGCTTCTGAAGTTGCAAATTTATTTTTGATCTCCTGTTTTAGTGCGAGCAAAAGCCACCCTAGATCTGTTTGATTTATGGAGTGTGACAATGCACCCCCTTCTACTTGAGATGGGGTAGTTGCTATGTCTGAACAGTTTTTAGAACTCAATATTTCCTCCGACAAAGCTTGAAATTGATTTGTTAAAGGGACATCCTGCATTACCCCTTCCTTTGGTTGCTCCATGCTGTAGGTACTTATTGGCTGGACTGATACAGATATTGTACAATTAGGCGTTTTTCAATCTCCCGCACCTTAAAATATAACCTTAGAGAAGGCGTAATCTTAATTTTCCCACCTGGTATATCTATAGTCTTTATAGAGTTACGGCTTTTTTTGTATATCAGAATAAGAGGGTACTTGGTCTTTGGTAAGCAAAGTTGGTGCGATAGTTGTAGTTTTGGTCGTGGGACTGATAATTGGAGGGGGAACTACTCGCTCCCCCCAACTGAGACCCTGTCAGTTTCTCCCCCTTAACCTGAATGGAGCCTAAATCCACTTGTGTGCTCTTTACAATATGTCCATTATTATCTTCAGGCCTTGCTTATGTGTTCAGAACTGCCTTCGTAACTACCACTATCCTCCTCACGGTTTTCCTTGTTGTGAGAGGAGACTTACCCTGCACTTGATGCTTATTTTTTCCTTCTAGCCGGGCTGCTCTTTTGGGGCTCATAGATCGAACAACAGGTCGGCAGTCAGGCGGTCTGTACTGCCCCGCAACTTGCCACCACTCGCTTGTGCTTACACAGCACCCAGTGCCCCGGAGGTGAATTTGTGGCGTAGCCTGACAATCTCGATGCAGCTGCCGGGCGGCCATGGACCACGGAGAATCGCGAGCTACTGGCCGCTCTTTCCATGAAGCACAGCATTGCAGCTTGAACGCTGATCTTTTCCCGCCACACAGACGGGATGCCAAAGCTGTACTGTTCTGGTAAGTTGCGCACTCCGGAGAGACAAGACACTCACATCCAGCTCGTTACGTGGCAGCCAAATTTCCCCCCCGCCGGTCCTTGATACTCCGCCTTAATGTTCAGGGGTTAAATAATCCTGTAAAGCGCACAGCAGTACTGTCTCTCTTGGACTGATCGCAGGGGATATGCTTAGTCCAAGACACTCACCTGGTCTCCATGGACACTGCCTGCTGGTTAGCCCGCCAGATCCGGTCCTTGAGCCCCACTAAGAAAAATGGGATAGCTATCCTCTTTTCCCAAAAATTAAATGAAAAGCTAATATCCAAAATACCTGAAACAAAGGGGTGCCTCCTACTAGTGTGCATAAAATGGAGCTCCCTTCACTTCACCGTGGCAAACATCTACACCCGAATGAGCGACAGGAACCCTTTCGTTCTAATGCGCTTGTAGCGGCCCTTGTGAACCTGGACTACGCAGTGTTGATAGGGGGGATTTTAATTTGGTCATGGACCATTCCAGCCAGTGCTCTTCGAATGCAGGAGCCTTCAAGTCTGACGGCCTTTGCTGGCTGGCGGATTGGGGGCTATGCAATATATGGCAACACCTGCACTACACTTTGAGAGACTACACTTTCTACTCTGCGGCACATAAATCGTTTGCGCACCTTGACCATTTTCTTACGTGCCCCACACTCACAGCTATGGTCAGAGATGCCCTCATAGAGCCAAGATCCCCTTCGGACCACGCCATGATCTGACTAAGGTCAGGAGACTCACCCCATGCTTTCCAGTGGCGACTACACAACACGTTGCTGCAATCCCCTTCCACAACTGCTGCAGTGCACACAGCACTTGCGGATTATCTGCGCACCGTAGAGGGCACTCCGTTATAAGTGTGGAAAGCTCTGAAGCTCGTAGCAACAGGAGAATTCATCGCTATCTTGCCGGTGGAAAATCAGGTTCACTGGGAGAACTTGGCAGCACTTGGAGAAAACGGTCTCTGAGTAAGAGGGGATTCGCAGGCGTACGGGGGCCCCCAGGGTCTGATGACACCTGGAGCAAAAGAGGATTCTTTTGAAGCGTATGGACCTAGATAGAGCGGAGTATGCCCTTCTCTGGCTCATAGGCTCTAGATCAAGACCTTCTCGGGTTCAGTGAGCTTGATTCGGACAGCGCTGGGTGGGGGAGGAAATGCACATGGATGAGGAAATTGCTGCAACCTTCAATGAGTGCTTCAGCGCGATGCACTCGAACGGCCCTCGGGGTGACCCGAGACTATCTGCGGGGGGATCCCCCTGATTCTATTGCTGACGGCGCTTGCATCCCAATGGGATCAGTCGATACGTGTCGAGGAGGTGGTCGCGGCAATCGCGCACCTTAATCCCACTAAGGCACAGGGGCATGACAGGTTCACGGACCCATTTTATAAAACCTTCTGTCACGAATTAGCTCCCCCTTCTCACTCGACTTTTTAACTCTTTAGTTGACTCAAGCACATTGACGAACATGATGATGGAGTCATCCATATCTGTGATACTTAAGCCATCAAAGGACCCTGGAAACTATGGGTCATATAGACCCGTCTCCCTCATCAACATAGGCGCCAAACTCTTCACCAGGATCCTGGCCTCCCGTCTGAACCAGGTCATGCCAGGGCTGGTCTATCCCGACCAAGTCAGCTTTATCCCTCAGGAGACAAAGCGGAGACAATACTAAAAGTCTTTTGCACCTATCCAACATCATTCGGAGATCACGAAAAGAGGCGCTTTTCCTCTCTGTTGACAGCGAACGCGTCCATCAGCCATACATGCTTGAAACTGTCACTTTGGCTTTGGGGATACATTTATCAAATGGATCTGCTGTATTTATAGTGCCCCCAGAGTCTCCATATAGGTCAATGGTACATCATCTTTCGCCATTCCTCTTTGCGCTCTACATGGAGCAGATAGCACATTAGATAGCGAATTAGAGACAACTTGCAGATATCCGGCTTTTGATTTGGCGTGGACACTCATACCATTCGCCTGTACGCTGATGTCATTCTCTCGCTGGCGGACCCTATGACATCCATGCCATCCCTACTTGACGAGTTGCGGCTATTTGGAGAGGTCTCAGGGTTTGCAGTTAACTTAAAGTCTCAGATCCTGAACCTGTCAGTCACTCCCCCACGTGAGGCGGCACTCCACATCCCTGTTTCCATTGGCTTGGATGATGGAGGCCATACCGTATCTGGGCCTCCAGCTCGCTTCCACTATAGCAAAGATGTTGGTGACAAACTTTGGGTCCTTCCTTGACCACACAAATAAGTCGCTGTCCTTGTGGAGTCATCTGTGGTTGGCCTAATCGGGCTGTATAGCTGCAGTCAAATTGACTGTACTCCTGTATATTCTCTACATCAATCAATCAATCAATCAATCATTTGTAAAGCGCACTACATACCCGCGAGGGTCTCAAGGCGCGGGGGGGGGGGGTGAGGGGGGGGGGCCTACTGATCGAACAGCCAGGTCTTGAGTATCCTCCTGAAGATCAGCAGGTCTTGGGTCTGTCGTAGGCTCAGTGGGAGGGTGTTCCATGTCTTGACGGCGAGGTGGGAGAAGGATCTTCCACCAGTCGTTGTTCTTCGGATGCGCGGGACGGTGGCGAGTGAGAGGTCGGCGGAGCATAGATGTAGAAGGTGAGCCATCTGTTGAGGTAGGCTGGGCCGGTCTTGTGGAGTGCCTTGTGTGCATGGGTGAGTAGCTTGAAGAATATCCTCTTGTTGACGGGGAGCCAGTGCAGGTTTCTCAGGTGGGGGGTGACGTGGCCGTGGCACGTCGAGGATCAGTCGTGCCGAGGCATTTTGGATGAGTTGTAGTCATTTGATGAGCTTGGTCGGGGCTCCCACATAGAGGGCGATTCCGTAGTCTAGTCTGCTGTTGACGAGGGCCTGGGTGACTGTCTTTCTTGTATCTGTCGGGAACCATCTGTAGATCTTGCGGAGCATGCGGAGGGTGTTGAAGCGGGAGGAGGAGACGGCGTTGACTTGCTGGGTCATTGGGAGCGTTGAGTCGAGGACGATTCCCAGGTTGCGTGCGTGGTCAGTGGGTGTCGGAGCTGCCCCAGTGCCGTCGGCCACCAGGAGTCGTCCCAGGCTGAAGGGTTGAAGCCGAGGAGGAGGACCTCCATCTTGTCAGAGTTCAGCTTCAGATGGCTGGTCTTCATCCAGTCAGCGACGGCCTTCATTCCTTCGTGGAGGTTGGCTTTGACGGTGATGGGGTCCTTGGTGAGGGAGAGGATCAGCCGAGTGTCGTCGGCGTAGGAGATTATGTTGAGGTTGTGCTGTCGGGCTACTTGTGCGAGCGGGGCCATGTAAATGTTGAACAGCGTCGGGCTGAAGGAGGATCCCTGGGGTACGCCGCAGAGGATCTCGGAGGCTTTGGAACGGAATGGGGGAGAGGAGGAAGCTCTGGGTTCTGCCATAGTGCCGTAGAGGAAGGAGGTGGTCCAATCCAGAGCCTTGTCTCAGATCCCTGCGGCATGGAGGCGTGCGCGTAGTGTGCGGTGGCAGACGGTGTCGAAGGCGGCAGAGAGGTCTAGGATGATGAGTGCTGAGGTCTCGCCGTTGTCCAGCAGGATCCTGATGTCGTCGGTGGCGGCGATGAGGGTAGTCGCGGAGCTGTGGTTGTTGCGGAACCCTGACTGGGAAGAGTCCAGGATTCGGTTTTCTTTGAGGCATCGGGTTAGCCGTCTGATGACGGTTTTCTCAATGACCTTGGCTGGGAAGGGGAGCAGAGAGATGGGCCGGAAGTTCTTGAGGTCTCTTGGGTCTGCCTTAGGTTTTTCTGACCTTAGTGTTGACTCCTTCACCCTTGGTGCTGCGCTCTCTGCAACTTGCTATCAACAAATTTGACTGGTTCGGGAAGAGACCGCAATTCCATTATAAACAACTCTTCCGGTCCAAGTGAAAGGAAGGCTGGGGCTCCCCCTGATCACTATTTCCTATCTCATCGAGTGGAATAAGCCTCTCAGAAAAGCACTGGTCCTTCATAAACAAGACAGTCGCAGGCGTTAATATTTGGCGGGAAGCATGTCTGCCTTGCAAACACAAGGTCTGGGGGTTGTACTCTTCACCGGTGACTGCTACTACAATGAAAGTATGGTACTGTGTTGCCCACAGATGGGGCCGGACAATCTTCCTCTTCCAGATGTCGCCGATTGTCGATAATCCGGACTTCCCCCGTGGTTGAGGCTCAGAAGTGTTCAGCTGCTGGCGTGAGCAAGAGTGCAAACAGGTGTGCTCCATTTTTGATCCTTCGGGGACTCTCCCAGTCAATCAACTTCAATAGGACTACATCGGATGTGCTCCATTATCTGCAGCTGCGGCACTGGGTGACCTCTCCGGGTTATAAGACGCCAGCCTTCCGCCCTTTACAGTTTAAGAAATGGCTGGTCCTTAAGGACGGCGATAAGCGCCTTATCTCCAAACATTAGTCTATGCTTTCAGAGAGTGGGTCTTTGTGTAAATGCAATGCTGGGAGGAGGAATTGGGGTGCGCTCTCTCTCCACAAAAGAATAGAATGATATTGTTTATGGAATACACCACACTACACTCAACATGGCTGGTATGGAGGCGGGCCAAAATAGCCTCCTACAGGTATCTGAACAGCACGTATTCACAAATGGGACAAGGTGCGCTTGAAGAAATGCTGGAGGGGCTGTGAACAGATGGGTTCTCTTCTTCATCCCCTGTGGCACTGCCCTAAACTTTCCAGACTCTGGGAGCAGGTCTTAGAGAACATCCCTTAGCGTTTGACAATACACTTCCACGTGTACACTCAACTTGGGCTGCCAAAACCCAGGACTTTACCTTGTGCTCCCTGCTGGGTGCATCAGATGGCCTTAGCGTTAAATGCTGCATGCAAGTGATCCTTGCACACTGGGGATCTGAGAGAATCCCGGACCATACTTCCTGGCTACATAAGCTTTGGTTTTCCTTAGCAATGGAGAAACAGCTTCTTACAGCGGAGAACAGAGCAGCTGCCTACCCTGATTTATGGGCCCCCTTCATCGAAATTATATCTGTAGGATTTAGGTAAGTGACTTGCCTTAAATACCGGGAGATCTTGCGCTTGCTCCCCCACCAGAAGCTGAAGTGGCATAAATGCTCCTTGCAGTATTGGACACCTACCAGGGCCCCGCAAGGAATATAACCCTGTTTGGTGTGCAGCAAGTACATGATTCTGGTGCAGGGGAGAGGGGGTGGGGTTTGTTGGTTTGCGTTTCACTAGTGACTTCTCTTGCTTTGTTTGTTAAGTGGTCCCTGAATCGCTGCTGGCCTCCGGATTGTGGGCATACAGCTTTATACTACTGACCCTATATTGTGTACGCTGCCGGCCACTGGTTGTAGGCAAAAAAGTTGTGGTATTTACATTGTGGACCTCAATCAACAGAACTGCTCCACACACCATAGTCACGGCTGTGGTCAACATGAACCAACTGCCTCTGTTTTAATCAGATACATGTGAACCTATATTACCAAGGAAAAGAAGGGTAAAATTATTTGAGACTATATAATTGCTATTGGAGGTGACATTTTCAGCTATCAGAAAACAGCATATATTATTACACAACCTTGGTATAGATGATAGAAAGGTTTCTGAAAGTCTTCCTGAAATTGATAAAGAAGATGCTGGAGATATTGATGTATATGTGTGTACTATGTGTGTACTATTAACAAATTCAAGCAATAGTTTGAAGAAAAGATAAATGATGTCCTAGAAAGACAAGCATTTCGGTAGTTCTCAAGGGAAGAGTGAGAAAGTAGCTATCTACATGCAGTATTAAGATGTTTGTAACAAGAACTATTGATGGACCGAATGCTGCACAATGTCAAACATTCACCCCAGTACAGAGATCTGGGCCTAAATCCATAGTTTTTTTTGTTTGTTATTTTGCTCCCCATGCAATTCCAGTTCAGATACAGCCATATCCAAATCAGCCTTGACCTTGTTCCCCATGGGAACAGTCTAGCCTGAACTGCCAGGCCAGGTTCTCCCTGGACTGGAAACAAGCAACCTGGGATCGATGGATTTAACCCAGATCTCTTGACTGGGGCGAATGCTTGATTTGCTCTGCAATCCGTCCATCATCTGTGTCTCTTTTGCTTTCTCGCCCTAAGTGTGCCGGGAATGCCCTGACGTGAGTCCTGGGCTCACTGTGCCACTGGATTCCAGCTCAGCTGGCTGATGAGGGGTGATGCCCTGTAACCAGTCCCAGGATGCTTGTTTCCGGTCCAGCAAGGACCTGGCTTGGCAGTTCAGGCTGGACTGTTCCCATGAGGCACAGGGTCAAGATTGTTTTGTATATGGCCGGGTCTAAACTGGGTTCGCATGGTGAGCAAAATAACAATGGATTTAACCCAGATCTCTTGACGGGGGTTAGTGTTTGATTTGCTGAGCATTACGTCCATCTGTGTGTCTTTTGTATTAGGGTGTGAACTTGTGATTTTGATAAATTAACAGGTTCTCTTATCAGAGATCAATTGGTGTGTTGCACTAAGAACTTGAGGAATTGAGGAAAAACTCTTAGTTGGGAATAATATTTCGAGATATGCCTCGGAGATAGCAAAAATCGCATCATATACAGCTGCTTGTAGGAAGGAGATGAGGACATCTAATGAACAGACTGTGAATACAGTTCATAACAATAAAGTGCTAGAGATCAAGAAAGTGAAGTAGCAACCCAAAGATATTCACGCAGAGAGGTTGAATTCTGAACACAAAATTAAGTGTTTTATTTGTGGAAGGGTAGGGCATTTAGCCAACAGCATCAATTGTATTGTGAGAACAGCAGGATGTAGGAAGTGCAACAGCAGAGGCCACTTTACCAGAGTATGCAGAGACCTGAGTTGTAAAGTAGTCAATAATGTAGTAGATAGTGATGAAGATCAGAAGAAATTGCTTTTCCAAGCAAATGACAGAACTGAGGATATAACAAGCTTGCTCCATGATTGATGTGGATGACCAGAAAATCAAAATCTTTGTATGGTCATTTTTATCAGGGACACATTTCATAGTAAATTTAATAAAGATTACATATATCAGAAAGCTGATGTAATGCCTGTGGCTTACAATAAACATCCTATTCCCCTTGAGGCAATGGTAACTGTGAAAATCTTTTTCAGAGGCAGAAGCACTGTTGGAAGGGAATATGTAGTAACAGAAGGATCCAACCTTCTGGGATGGAAACATCAGAGAGATCTGGGACTTAGATCCTACATCAGATGAACCAGTTAGGTTGGTGGAGAGATCAGCATGTGGCATAGTTGTGATGGATTTCCTGATTTTTTCACAGATCAACTTGGGCATTTGAAACATTTTCAACATAAAATAAAACTGAAAGACCAAGTCAAACCTGGCGTACATAAATGCAGCACAATACAAATCATGATGAGAGAGCCTTTAAGTCGAGAATGAAAAATTTCCAAGTAATCATGACAGAAAAGTTTAAATTCTATTAAGGACGCGGCAGCGAGTATTATGCTCATCTTTCTTTATTTCCACACTCAAGCAACTTAAACAATAAAAAAACAAGTCCCATGGTTCATGCAGTTCATAGGTAATCCATGGTCCACCAATCAGCAGTGCTCATGGTTCCTGAGGGTGTGCTATTGCTAATATCCTTCCTCTTTCTTGACTGCGAGCATCATAACACGGAAACTCGTCAGTCCGTTTTGGAACCTTCAGACCCTCGGCCAAAATAGAAAAACCAATGAAACCATTCTCCGAACTGCGTCAAAACATTAGGTCATTGTACCAGAACATTGCCTCAAACAGAATTACAGCATCAAACAATCTGGGGAAAAAAAGTACATATACTTATCCCATACAATAATACTAATGCCCTGGTGAGTCTCTATGTGTGCCTGGGTGGGAACAGGTCTCCTCAAGCCGTGGGCGGGAATAATCCTCGCCTCGGCGTCCTTAATAGAATTGAAACTTTTCGTCATGATTAAAAGGAAATGTTTCATTCTATGTCAAGACCGGAGGCAAGGATTGTGCTCATTCCAAGCTTATCCACCACCAATCAATCAATCATAACATTTGTATAGCGCGCTACTCACCCGGAAGGGTCTCAAGGCGCTTGGGGGAGGGGTCCGCTACTGCTCGAATAGCCAGGTTTTGAGTTGTCTCCTGAAGGCGAGATGGTCCTGTGTCAGCCGGAGGTGGATGGGGAGGGAGTTTCATGTTCATGACTGGTTTAAAATAGAACCTTTTAAACATTGTATCTGAAGACCAGTCTGCGGCATACAGAATATCTTCTAACCTGGCGCCTAGTGAAAAGGCTTCAGAAGCCAGGGCTCCTCTCACAGAGTGTGCTCCAAACTGCGAGACATTTATGCCCGCTTCCTGCATCACCCATCTGATCCAATGAGGTATTGTTGGTGGCGAAACCGCTTTGAAGGGCTTCCTTAAGGAAATCAATAGCGGACGTTCGCCCGGATGACGAGTCTCTTTCGTCATGCTCTAATATTCCTCGATACAAAAGGGGATGATGGACGGAGCGTTTGAGCAAATCAAACACTCACCCCCAGTCAACTGATCTGGGTTTAATCCATCACCATTCTTTAGCTCACTCAGCCACCCCAGTTCAGACATGGCCATATGCAAATCAGTCTGACCCTGTGCCTCATGGGAACAGTCCAGCCCGAACTGCCAAGCCATGTCTTCCCTGGACCGGAAACAAGCATCCTGGGACCGGTTTCGGATTCATTATCCTCATCAGCCAGGCTATTTTGAATCCAGTGGCCAAGTGAGACATTTGACCATACACAGCTTTGGGGACTTATCAAAAGCTGGGTAGGACACTATTCTAGGATCCGACGTGGTTATACACGTTATATGAAAAGTGACCCCCTTCGGGTTTAAAAACACGTCCAGAAATGTCCAGAGCTCGAACATCAGACACCCACCGGCAACACACCAGGCACAAGAGCATAGCCAGTTTGGCGGATAGCTCTTTGCGGGATAGATATTAATTACCTAGCCAAGATTGGAACAGGTGTAATATCCTATTAACATCCTATAACGAGGAGTACCGGGGTTGCGGCAGGAGTGAAAGGCGTATCCCTCGCATCAACTTGCAGATCAACTGATGTGCCCCCACCAGGGCTCCTAAGACCGGAAGGTGCCCAGCAGAAATCGCTGATCTAGAGGAATTGACAGTGAGATACGCCAAGCCCAAGGCCGCCAAAGGGGCCAAGATATTCATAATGGCTACCACTGCGCCCCCCATGGGATGTTAGTTGTTCTGAACACACCAACGGACCCATCTGGACCATGCTGACTTATAGTGTTTGTTAGTGCTGTCAGCCCAAGCCGCTCCTAGTAATGTTGGAGCTTCTGCAGATAGTCCGGGGATCTCCAACGATGCCTGAAATCCGTCATGCTGACAAGGGCACCTGCCCTTGCTGGACTAGAGGGTGTGGAGCACCCTGGGGATCATTCAAGAGAAAAAGATCTCGGGGTAGAGGATTGGAGAATTCCAGGAAAGGCACAGAAGAACTGTAAACCACCCTTGAGACCTCCAGTACAGGGTAACCAAGACCACCCTTGCCGGTTGCCTGCGGACTTGCGTCGTGATTCTCATTATCATGGCGAGTGGGGGAAAGGCATAATACATCTCCTTGGACCAATCCCGGAGGAAAGCATCTGTTGCCATCGCTAGAGGATCCGGTTTCCAAATGAAGAAACTCAGAAGTTCGTGGTCCAAACGGGACGCGAATAGATCTACTGAGAAAGGGCCCCACATGTTGTGGAGTCGTTGAAAAGTCGGAGGATGCAATTGCCAGTGACTCATGTCTGACCAACTCCTAGAGCACCAATCCGCTATGACGTTGTAAACCCCCAGAAGGTATTCTGCAGTCACCGAAACGTTGTGGGAAAGGCAAAACGTCCAAAAATGTTTGGCTAGGTCAGCCAAGGACTTGGACTTTGTTCCCCTAAGATGGTTGACGTACCGGACCGCCGATCCGTTGTCCATCTTCAGAAGCACACTGCAGGACGCTTTTTTCTTCGTCCAACACTGGATTGCGAAGGACCTTGCCATCAGCTCTAGGCAGTTGATGTGGAGTTGGCTCTCGTCTGCCGACCACTTTCCTGCGGTAAAAGAGTCCCCGCAGCAGGCTCCCCAGCCTGACATGCTGGCGTCTGACTCAATCACTAAATCTGGTTCGCAACCGAATATGGCCTTACCATTCCAGGCATCCATATGGTCGAGCTACCATTTCATTTACATGTGCACTTCGTCCGTCAGGGGTACCTGATGCTCTGTAATGGAGCAGACCCGGAAAAATTGCCTCAATTGAGATGGCCAGAAGGCCCACCAGTCAAGCAATCTATCGCAGTGAGGTTGTGGAACGGCGAACGCTCGCCTCAACTCCCTGCGGATCTTGGACATCTTCCTCGCCGGAAGGCTCAAGGTGCGGGATACCAAGTACACGACAGAATCCAGGAAGGTTACCTGTTTGGCAGGTTTAAGGAGCAACTTCTTGGTAAAGATTATGAACCTCAGGTTCTGATGGAGGTCTATAGTCTCCTGCAACTGTTGGGAGAGCCAGAGAGTACATTGTTCCAAGAGGAGGATGTTGTCCAAATAAATTATACGGTGAAAACCTTTGGCTCTTAGCATTTCCACCACTGGCTTGAGAACCTTGGCGAAGCACCTTGGGGCCGAGGACAAGCTGAAAGGGAGTGAGGCGAACTTGAACACCTGGTCTTTCCACAGAAACTGCAGGAATCGACGGTGCGGGGGAATAATGGGAACCACCAAGTACGCATCTTTTAAATCCAGCCTGGCCACCATCCAATCGTCCGTTGGAGGAGATCTTGCAGTAGATGGATGCCCTCCATCTTGAAATTGCAGTATATCAGCCATTGATTGAACTCTTTCAGATTTATTACTGGACGCTGGCCCACATCCGTCTTTTCAACCAGAAGACATTGCTGAGGAAACCCCTGGGATGAAGGTGTGTGGGAACCACCGCACCTTTTTGCAGTAGATCCTTCATCTCTTGATCTATGAGGGCCGTTTGATCTCATGCAAAAACCAACGGTCGAGGACGAGCGTCCTGCACGGAGGAACCGTAGAATTCTATGTAGAACCCTTGTATGGTCTGGAACACCAATGTGTTGGAGGTAATAACCTTCCAGTTGTTCGTGAAAACTGCCAACCTGCCGCCCACTGATAGGTGTGATAGAGGGGAAAGTCTCACAGCCCGGAGTGGCCTCTGGTTGATCCTCTGCCACCGCGGCCTCTGAAGCTTCGACGGGACTGGAAGAACTCCTGTCTGCCCGGCCTTGGGTGAAGAAACTGCCGGTCGAACGCCCAGTGCCGCGACCGTCCCAGACAAAAACTGTAGGGTGGAACACCTTCTTTATGGAGGCTTGCGCTTTGTCAAGCGACGTGAAGGTGGCTACAAATGTGGTCAGCTCTTTTCTAAACTGTTCCCCAAAGAGACCGCCTTGCGCCACCGCTTCCGAAGAAGCGAGGTCTCCCAACTTGCGATCTACATTCAGTAAAAAGGAGCGCCTCCTTTCTGTCGAAAAGGCACGTTGAGCCCAACTCAAGACTCTCCACGGGGAAAGCGGGGTGCCAGACAATTTGGCCTCTTCCGCCAGCTCTAGGACCTTGGTGATGGGACCAGCGATATCCAATAGCTTCTCTTGACACGACTTCCATGATCGGTCAATCCCTTTTTTGGGTACACGGATATACTTTTGCAGGATGGTTGCCATTCTGGGGTCAACCTCCAGTGTCAATGCCAATGGGCAGGGCGCGGGCATTCTGCCCTGAGGCAAGCTATCACCTCTTTCTCTAGGGGCCGCCTGCACAGGCATCCCGCAAAAAACGCCGAAACCTTAGCGGAGGCGGTCCCCTCCGAGGACCGGGGTGAACGAGGTCCTCAGGAACTAACATATCGGAGTGTTCCTCTTCCTCCGTGGCGTCATTGGCTGAGGGCTCTACGGGAGGCCAAGGCCTTGACGGGCCTGCTTCATCAGCTGACTCTTCTACGGAGTCCTCTTTGTTGTCTTGTAAAATAGGGACCTCTAGCAGGGTAGTTTGAGATCCCCAGTCTGGCCTGGCCAGAAAAGCCTTCTTCAGGCAGTCAAAGGCTCCCAGATCCATGCTCGGGCTCCTTTTGCACTTTTGAGGGCGCTGGGCTTGACAAGCAACTGCGAATTGCATAATGCGATGCTCAAAAGGCCCCATGGCAGCAGGGACTGCCTGGTGGATGAATGCATCCACTGCATCGCAAAACTCATCGTCTAGTGGGATCACTTGAAGGGATTCCTCCTCTGTGTACTCCTCCATGACGAGAATGAGGGAAAGACAGTGGTAAATATACCAAAAAAATATGGAGGGATATGAGAAGAGACTCCCCCAAGCGCTTTATGCGCTAGTAGTGGCACTACAGGTCAGGGGTTAATTTTTTGGCATGAACAATATCACAACGTTTTGGCACACCTAAGGTGTAACGCTGGGCTTATTAACCCGCTAGGGGCGACTCACCCTAGTTAAAGCGGGTTTCCAAAGCTTCTGGGCCGCCCCCAAGAATCTCCCTACAAGTTCTCAGACACGCGTTAAAATATTTCAAAAAACGCCGTGCAGCGTTAATAGTGACCCACAATGCGGACGTAAGGGAGACCAGCACTTAAATACAGACCCGCGATTCGCGGGCGTCAGGGCTTCCAGAGCTCAGAGGCGGCATGGTGTGCAACGAGACCATTCATCCGGTACCCTTTGGTCCCGCCGCGAAGAGCGCGACATGGATCAACAAGACGCGGGTATGTGCCCCCTGGCCGCTGCGTGTGAAATCGCACCCTCGCCTCGAGGGGCCGCGAGTGGAGTGGTTGAAAGCTCCCACGGCCCGTACCTAAAACAGGGAAAAATACAGGATTACCAACAAGCGCACTCAACACACAAACAGCATTAGTGAAGCGCCACGTAACAATAACGATAACGATAAAAAATGGGGAATTATACACAGAATGCCTCCCGCCCTGAGGAGCGAGAGGAAAACTGTACTTATCTTGCTGGAGAGCACGAAAGAAAGAGGAAGGGTATTAGCAACAGCACACCCTCAGGAGCCATGGGCACTGCTGATTGGTGGACCATGGACCTATGAACTGCATGAACCATATTTTTTATTGGTAAAGTTCAAGTTGCTGGATTATGGAAAGAAAGAAAGATGAGCATAATCCTCGCCTCCGGTCCGGACATAGAATTGAAAACTTTGGCTATGCAAGGGGTCATAGAACCTAAAGAATGTGCAGAATGGGTTTCACCTATTGTTATAGCATCCAAATTCAAAGGCAATGCTATTCGCTTGTGTACAGACTTTGGACACTTAAGTGAAAATGTCTGGGTACATAGTCACCCGCTACCCAATATTAATTAAATGCTAAGTATGATAGGTAAAGTAAAATATTTTACAATGATTGAGCTCTCTTCTGCATACCACCAAGTGGAGCTGCATCCAAGTATTAAATCATTAACTTCATTTGTAACACCGTTTGGAGCTTACAGATTTTGCAGGATGCTTTTTAGTCGTGCATTTGCTGCAGCAAACTTTCAAAGGGTGATGCAGAACATTTTAAACACATTTGAAAATGTAATATGTTTTTAGGATGATTTAATGATCTATTGGGATACAAAAGAGAATCACAATAAAGTTTTCAGGACAATACTCAAACTAAGAGTGGCAAGACTTACACTGAAAAAGGAGAAATTCCAGATAGGGGAAAGACCAGTTACATACCTAGGGAATTGATATAAAAAAAACGTGAGCCTGATTTCGTTAAAGCCATAAGATCAGCCCCTTCTCCTAACAGCAAAGAGAAAGTTAAATCATTTTTAGGACTGCCTTAATATTGTTCGAAATTTGTAAATAATTTTGCTGATCTTACTTCTCCTTTGAGAAGATGGTTTAAAAAAAAGAAAAAAAAAGGTTTTGGGGCACAAAGTGTCAAGAAGCTTTTATGTTGCTAAAGAAATCAGTAATGACCCTTTTCTTGGTCATTTTGAAACCAAAAGAAACATACTGACTAGTGATGCTAGAACTAACGGGGTAGGGGCCACTCTAAGTCAGTTAGTTGACGGAGAAAGCCTTTGCCTCAAGATCTTGGTCAGATGCTGAGTCTAGAAATTCTGTGGTGGAAAGGGAGGCACTTGCATGTTTTTGGGCAGTGCATCATTTAAAAAGAATTCAGTGCGGCATGACTTTCAGCTCATGTACCAACCACAAAGCTTTGATCTCAGCCTTCTCTATCAAAAACAATAAAAGAAACATCTAGGTTTCTAGATGGTTCTTAGGGTTGGAAGGGTTGATTTTCAAGATGTTATACATACTGTGTGTAAAGAACGTGGCTGCAGACTGTCTTTCTAGATTGTCTCTTCCTAAAAAAGTGGACAAAATAATTGTGCAGAAGAGTTTGTGGTTGTGTCAGTCTCTGATGTAAAAGAATTGCAGGAGAAGATGGAATTGGATAACGTTTTATGTACAGTAAAAGGATGGCAGAAAATATGTTCAGAACTAGATGGTTCAATAAAAGACTTTTGGGAAGAGATCAATAAACTAAGCATTAATGATGGATATCTCAGAGGAGAAAAGCTAGTTCTCCCTGATTGGTTGTATGAGAAACTTATCATTTTAGCACACAGACAATTTAGGTTGCAGTTTGACTAAGAGCAAAGAGACAATTTTTAGTTGCCTCACATGGATACTATGATTGAAAACAGTGAGAGAAGGTACTAGCTGTGCGTACATCTATAACAAAAATTTAAGAAAAGTGCATTATCAACAGTTGCGGTATTATCACCTTCTTGGAATAAAGTTGCATTTAACATCATAGGGCTTTTGTACTGTGTTAGTCTAAAGGGAAATGCTGATTTTGAGCCTAACTGACAATCATCCTAAGTAGGTAGTGATCAAAGTAGTAGACAACACAAACACTAGTGCCATTATCAAATTCCTCACTGAAGTGTTTCATAATGAGGGCATACCTCAAGCTATAGTAACAGACAATGGCGTACAGTTTAAGTCAACGCAGAAGAAGGATTATCTGGACAGTCTATCTATTAACCCCTTCAGTGCTGCGCGAATTCCGCTGCGGTGCTGAAGGTTCTAAAGAACCTATGGACCCATGACGGAACGGTTCCGTCATGAGCACAGGCCAACCGACGCTCATGACGGAACCGTTCCGTCATGAGCACCGAAGGGGTTAAGCATTATTTACAAACTGCACTATATTACCTCAGGGCTAATTGTTTAGTCGAGCACATTAGTAGAATGATCAAAGGTTGTATTCAATTTAATTTGATGCATGGCACTAACCTGAAAAAAGCCCTAAAATAAGATGATATAGCCGTATCGCATTACAACTCATTTAGTCCCTGGGGTTTCTCCATTTTTATCCTTAAACGGGAAAAATTAGGGAACTAAATTAGCCCCACAATGGATAACTGGAAGTAAATTCACCATTGTTGACAGACAGAGCATGATGGACAAGGTACAATCTTACAAGCAAAAGTACATGGATAAATACAAGGGTAGATTGGATGCAAGTAAATCATTGTGGAAACTTGGAGATGTAGTGAGGGTCAAGCTCCTCAGATCCATTCAGGCTGGATTTTCAAAATTCTCTTCCCCTGAGAAAATTTGCAAAGTCATGAAGACTGTTGTTTTATTAGAAAATGGTCAAGTTTAGAGTATGTATAAGATTGTAAGAGATAAGCATTTTGAAAGTGAAAAGCCGGTCCCCGAAGAAAAGTGTAACAAATCCAATTGAAGAAAGCTTACCTTATTCTAACATTGTAGAATGCCCGAATGGCACAAAGGAAGAATACATTATGGGTTAGATGTTAGATTCAGTAATCTCTTCTCAGCTACATTATTTCTATTTCTGTACATATTTATACATATTTTTCCAGCTACTCATTTAGAGTATCTTATTGGTACGTTACAGAAAGGAGATACGTTGTATTTATTAACGTTAATATTATAGTTTATGGTCAATGGTATCCTTCTTGAAAATATATATTTCATGTATATGTAGTCACAGAGGTAGTACATCCTACTATTGCCCTCCTTTTATCATGTGTTTATCTTCCATGGAATGTTGAATTGTTGACTGTTTTGACGGTTGGTACCTACCTGCTGTCAATTCGCTTGTGGATATGCGATATGGATGTCACTTGGAAATAAACTTTGGATGCCGATTTCTGTCTACTTTGTGTCGTCATTCTTAATTACAACAGCCACCATAATGCCCTTGCTCAAGAAACTATCCGCTGACTCAGCCACACTTTTCAACTACAGAACCATCTATACCCGGAAAAGGTCTTGGAGAAATTAATCAACCAACGCCTCACCGACCACCTCAGCAACCACCAGCTCCTCAACACTACACAGACTGGATTCAGGTCCAACCACAGTAAAGAAACAGCACTCTTTGCTGCCACAGACAAAATCAGTATGATCCTTGACAGAGGAGACATGGCAACCCTCATTCTGGACCTCTCTGCAACATCCGACATCTCTCACCCCATCCTTATCAAGCGCATGCACAAGATTGGCATCTAAGGATCCGTTCTCCCTAGATCTGCTCCTTCTTAACTGAACACAAGCTGTAAACCTGGCACCTTATTACTCTAAAGCCCTCAAACTCATCTGCAGTGTGTCTCAAGGTTCATTGCTGAGCACTCCCTCTTCAATGCATACAGGATCCCTCTAGCCATCTGGGCACACATCAACATCTTCTCCTACGTAGAAAACACACATTTCATTCTCGGCCTCTCGGACAAGACCTTCCAAACTAAGAAACACGTTCACCCTTGCATATCCAAAGTAACTAACTGGATGGAAGCCAACTAACTACATTAAGCTTAACAGCAAGACAGTTGTGATCTTTGGCAAAAACACCTCTCAGTGGAACTCCAAATTATGGCAGGACAAACTCAAACCCACAAACACACTCAGAACTCATGCCAGGAACCTCAGAATAGGTACAAAAGGGGGTGGTGATGGACGGAGCATCTGAACCAATCAAACACTCACACCCAGTCAACAGATCTGGGTTTGATCCATCACCGTTCTTTAGCCCACTCTGCCACCCCAGTTCAGACATGGCCATATGCAAATCAGTCTGACCCTGTGCCTCGTGGGAACAGTCCAGCCCGAACTGCCAAGTCATGCCTTCCCTGGACCGGATTCAAGCTTCCTAGTACCGGTTTCTGGCATTACAGCCGTCTTCAGCCAGGCTTGCTTGAATCCAGTGGCAAAGTGAGCAAGGGACTCACGTCTGAGCATACCCTGCCAAACTTATGGCGAACAAAGCGGTACAAAAGGGGATGGTGATGGACGGAGCATCTGAACCAACCAAACACTCACACCCAGTCAAACAGATCTGGGTTTGATCCATCACCGTTCTTTAGCCCACTCTGCCACCCCAGTTCAGACAATAGGCTTGCTTGAATCCAGTGGCAAAGTGAGCAAGAGACTCACGTCTGAGCATACCCTGCCAAACTTATGGCGAACAAAGCAGTTTGTTTGATTGGTTCAGATGCTCCGTCCATCACAACCCCCTTTTGTACCGCTTTGTTCGCCATAAGTTTGGCAGGGTATGCTCAGACGTGAGTCCCTTGCTCACTTTGCCACTGGATTCAAGCAAGCCTGGCTGAAGTCGGCTGGAATGCCAGAAACGGGTCCTAGGAAGCTTGTTTCCAGTCCAGGGAAGGCATGGCTTGGCAGTTCGGGCTGGACTGTTCCCATGAGCCACAGGTTCAGACTGATTTGCATATGGCCATGTCTGAACTGGGGTGGCAGAGTGGGCTAAAGAACGGTGATGGATTAAACCCAGATCTGTTGACTGGGTGTGAGTGTTTGATTGGTTCAGATGCTCCGTCCATCACCACCCCCTTTTGTACCGCTAGGAACCTAAGAATAATCATCAACAGCTGATGGACAAGACTGCACAAGTCCTGCAAGTTGTCACTGCACCCTGCTTCCACACCCTGAAGATGCAGAGCAAAATCTTCAAATGGCTCCCAAGCAACACTAAAAAAACTCACTCATGTCCTAGTCACAAGCAAAATGAACCATGAGAAAGTCCTCTTCGCGGTGACCACCAGGCAACTTACTAGACGCCTACAAACCATCCAGAACACAGCAGCCAGATTTATCCTCAGTCTCCCAAACAGAGCTCACATCACACCACAGGGAACTACACTGGCTCCCGATACACAAATGTGCTCAATTTGAACTTCTCCCACACATTCAAGAATGACATTTGTCATTTATGAATCACAATGATTAATACCAGTGCAATTGAATGGGCAATATGAGTGTATTAACCCAGTTTTCTTACTATATAATATGTAACTTGCCAGTGCCAATATGGCCTACAATGTTTCAGTTTAATCACGTCCTATGCTTATGTTCACTAATAGGAACTAAGGATATATTTATATTTGAGTCATGACTACTTCTTTTATCATGAGCAAGGCTTGGATGAGCCGAATCGTGTTGATCGCAACCTTCTGCTGATTAAACCTCCCTAAAGACTACCTGCATGCTGATCTCTTCTTGTAAGGATGAAGAGGCTTGAGAGTGTGTCAAACATGCTGGTGAGCTCATCCAGCGGCACTGTTGATGTTCAGGGGCGTTTTGGCTTCCGCGTTCATGGACTTGGAATATATATATATATTCACTGAAAAAACCATAGGTTTCACACCAGTTATAGTTAGCTGAACATTTTACTCATACAAAACAATTGAAATTCCCACGTTATAGTTAGTTGGACTCACTATAACTCGCGCGCCCGCAATCCACTGCTGATGATGTCACATATTGCATCATTCATGACATGGTCAGTGACATCACTGATGACATCTCAAATGACATCACTGATGACATCACTGATGACATCACTGATGACATCACTGATGACATCACTGATGACATCTCCAGTGTCTGTATGTTTCAGTAAGGTTTAAATATGTTTTACATATTGAAGAATGAGTGGATGTATAAGTGTCTGGATGAAGGATTTAGTAGGTGCGAGACGGACTGTATGAGTGAGTGATTAATGTGTCTTACTGAATGCATGGGTTAGTGACTAAACTGTCTGAATGTGTGCATCATTATGTCTGTTGTTGTGTAAGCTGCTGCATGTGTTGATCAATCGCTATATGAGTGGCTATATGGGTTATTGATTGGTTGCCCAAGTATTTGTATGTGAGGCTGAGTATGAGTGTGGGTGGCTGGGAGGTGTGTGACTGTGCATAGATGTGTGAGTAGTTGATTCACCAGGTGTACGAGTTCAAGAGTGTATGAGGAAACAGCTGTATGGGCGGTTGACTGTGTGCACGGCTGTGTTGGTGAGTGAATGGATATCTCAGTGCTACATGTCCAAGTAAGTACATATGTAAAACACAGTGCATTTGAGAGTTGGCATATATAAATGACTATACATGAGAGCCAGTGATTGTGCGAGTGGCTGTATGGATCAATGTGTACTTGTATCAGTGATTGTATAAGAGAATAAGTATGTGTTTGTATAGGTTTGTATAATTGAGGTGTTGTATGTATAACTGTATAGATGAAGAAATGGGAGTGTGATTGATTCTTTGCATGACTGACTAGGTGTGTGAGTAACTCTATGGATGAGTGGCAGTGTGTGAGTGTGTGTATAGGTGTAGGAGTGCATATGATAGTGTTGTATTGATGAGTGTCTGTATGTATGAGTGATTGTATGGGTGAATGAGTGGATGTGTGTGTAGACCTAGGAATCAGTGCGTGCGTATGTAGTAACTGGTATTGGTGCGTCAATGGTTTCAGGAATGATAGTTTGTATTTAACACTGGGTGTATCAAAGGTTAGATTAGAGTGTGAGGAGGCGCATCGTATTATCACATGAATGATGTCATCAGTGATGTCATTTGAGATGTCATCAGTAATGTCATCAGTGATGTCACTGACCATGTCATGAATGATGTAATATGTGACATCATCAGCAGTGGATTGCGGGTGCGCGAGTTATAGGGAGTCCAACTAACTAGAACGTGGGAATTTCAATGGTTTTGTATGAGTAAAATGTTCAGCTAACTATAACTGGTGTGAAACCTATGGTTTTTTCAGTGAATTTCAAAGGTTTTTTAAATTCTAATTCCTAACTATAACGAGTGTTAAACCTATGTTTTTTTCAGTGAATTTCAAAGGTTTTTAAAAAGCTAATTCCTTACTATAACGAGGTTGTAACCTACAGTTGTTAAAGTGTATTATTACGTTTTTTTAATAGCTATTTTTTATAGCTATTAATTATTATAATTTTTATAAAATTATTTAAATAATGTATATTTTTATAAAATTAATTTTTTTAATGTATTTTTCGTGTGTTTTTTTTTTTTTAACATTTTACCCCGGAGCGCTCAGGGTACGCGCACCCGTAAACGCACCCGTAAACGTAGCGAGAGCGCTATTCCCGCATGAGAAAAAATATATAATTATGTATTTAAAGTAAATGATAATGCAAGACATTCAGTGGCATACTCATAAAAGTACTAATTTTCATTTTTAATATTCGTATTTCACCTTTAAACGCATTTAATAAAATCTAGCAAAACGTCATTCCCGACGCGACGCGTAAGCGCCCCCGGAAGCGTTTCCGGAAGCACCTACGTACGTGCTGCGTAAGCGCCCCGGGACACGAAGCGTAAGCGCGCGTCAAGCCATGTGACCTTAAAACAACACTTTTGATTGGTTAATAACAGTTTTTTTTCACAAGTAGGGAAACACCCCACCCATTTCCATCACAACCTCTTTGCTTTTGCTGAGACAACACCTCTGGTCTGTTCCTGCAAAAACAAAACTTCTACTATCATGTTTCCTTCCCAGGACCAGTCCTCAGACTCTTCCGATGGATTCCTAACCTGAGGTCCCCCCACAGAGAAAAGTGAAGGACCACTTCATTTGGAAATTTTTCTCTTTTCCAGAGGGGGAGAAGAAATGCAATGCAGCAAAAGTCACGTGTAAAATTTGTGACACTGTACTCTCTCGTGGAGATCCTACCCGGAAATATAGTTTTGGAAATTCAACATTAATAAGGCATGTGGAGAGGAGGCACCCGATTAATTTTGCACGAGAGAGCACCAGAGCCCTGGCTCGCAATCTACCACAAGAAGGCCCCTCCACTTCCACCGGAGCTTCCACATCATCAGTGAGAGGAAGACCAGAACTGATAATTCCAAATATTCAACCTGTTTTTGGTGACATTACAATTCGGTGTAAGCAGTGTGACCAACTGCTCTGTTATGGGGAGCAGAGCATTCAAATAATTGTGAGAACCAGGGAAGATCACCGCTGCGCCCCTCGGCCCTAATTTTTCCCCTTTTTTTTGCTCCTGTTGAGCAGTTTGGCATTCCCTAGTTTTATTTTTGTTCTAAAAAAAAATACAATTTTTTTAAAAAACATTCAGAAAAACTAAAAAAAATAAACTGAAAAAAAACAGTTCTTTTTAGAACTACCTCCAATTTTCCAAAAAGAGCTATATTCTTTACAAATTCTCAAGGAGTGAGTGAAGTGGAGTACGGTGAGAAATGAAAGGAAAATACGTGAGGGAGCGAAGGAGGGGAAGGGAAGTGAAGCAGGGGGACTGAAAGAAGGGGAGTATGGGAGCTGGGGAAGGGGAGTGAACATGGGGAATGAGGATACGTGAGGAAAGCGGAGTAAGGGAATGGGGGTGAGGAAGGGTAAGAGAAGAGCAGTGAGGTTGAGAAAAGAGTGGTGATACAGAGTGGATACAGGCAAGTGAGCGTGAGACAAGGGGAGTGAGGAGACAGAGGGAGTGAAGGAAAGAGTGAGAGAAGAGGACTGAGTGAGGGAGCATAGAAAGGTAAGTGAGGGAGTGTGGGAGAGTTAAAGGGAGTAAGCATGAGGGAAGGGGACAGAGAGTGAGGGAACGGAGGTAGTGAGGCTAAGAGAGAGGAAGTGAAGGAAGGAGAATGAAGATGTGACAGGACAGAGGGAGTGAGAGAAGGACTGAGTGAAGTGGTAAGTGAGCGAAGGAAGGGAAATAGAGGGGAAAAGGACGGAAGCATAGGTACTGAGAGAAGGTGAGTGGGGGATGAAAGTAAAGGGAAGGGGAGAGAAGGATGGTAAATGAGGGGTAGTGAGGGAACCGGAGTAAGGGAACGGGGGTGAGGGAAGGTGAGAGAAGGGCAGTGAGGTTGAGGAAAGACAGGTGAAAGAGCGTGGATAAAAGTTAGCGAGAGTAAGACAAGGGGACTGAGGAAGTGAGGACATAGAGGTAGTGAAGGAAAGAGTGACAGAAAGGGACTGAGTGAGGGAGCAAAGAAAGGTAAGTGAGGGAGTGTGGGTGAGTTATAGGGAGTGAGTGTGACGGAAGAGGAGTGAGAGAGCGAAGGGACGGAGAGAGTGAGGCTAAGAGAGGGAGTGAGGGAAGGGGAGTGAGGAAGTGAGAGGACAGAGGGAGTGAGAGAAGGAGTGAGTGAAGTGGAACAAGGTGAGTAAGGGAAGGGGAATGAGTGAAGAAGCGAAGGAACGGAAGAGGGGAAGGGAAGTAAAGCAGGGGGTCTGAAAGAAGGTAAGTGTGGGAGGGGAGTGAGGGAAAGGGGAGTAAACATGGGGAATGAGAATAAGTGAGGGAAGCGGAGTAAGGGAACGGGGGTGAGGGTGGTTGAGAAAAGATTAGTGAGGTTAAGGAAATGAGTGATGAGAAAGTAAATTTTGTTTGTCAAACTTACCTTATAAGTAAAGTAAACTTGATGACATTTTTATTAAATTTAATATCTGTGGAAGATAAAAAAAAATTACTTCTAATTTTAATAATATTTATTTCAAACTACAAGAGACGAGGCGGGAGATTAAAAGTCATAAAAGGGTACTAAGAGATAAAGTAGGAGTGAAGGACACAGAAAGGTAAACAAAAGAATGGTGAAGGACAGAGAGTGAAAAAGAAATAGAGGGAGAACAAATTACTAAGAGGATAATGAGGCGGATAGGAAAGGGGAGTAAGGAAAGGGGAGTGAGTAACAGGGAAGGGGGAGTGAGTGAGGGTGGATTCACGACAATGAGGGATGGAAAGTGAGTGAGGGTGAGTGTAGGGGCATAAGAGAGTGAGAGGACAAGAAAGGGAGTGAGGGAAGAGGAGTGAGGAAGTGAGAGGACATAGGGAGTGAGAGAAGGAGTGAGTATAGGGGAGTAAGGTGAGTGAGGGAAGGAGAATGACTGAGGGAGCAAAAGAAGGAAAGAAGGGGAAGGAGAGTGAAGCAGAGGGACTGGGAAAAGGTGAGTACGTGAGGAGAGAAAGGGAAAGGGGAGTTAAGGATGGGGAATGAGGATAAGTGAGGGAACCGGAGTAAGGGAACAAGGGTGAGGGAGGGTGAGAGAGGGCAGTGAGGTTGAGGAAAGAGGGATGATAGAGGGTGGATAAAGGCGAGTGAGTGTTAGACAAGGGGACTGAGGGAGTGAGGACAGAGGTAGTCAAGGAAAGAGTGACAGAAAGGGACTGAGTGAGAGAGCAAAGAAAGGTAAGTGAGGGAGTGTGGGTGAGTTATAGGGAGTGAGTGTGACGGAAGAGTGAGAGAGTGAAGGGACAGAGAGAGTAAGGCTAAGAGAGATGGAGTGAGGGAAGGGGAGTGAGGAAGTGAGAGGACAGAGGGAGTGACATAAGGAGTGAGAGAATTGGAGTAAGGTGAGTAAGGGAAGAAGAATGAGTGAGGGAGTGAAGGAAGGAAAGAGGGGAAGGGAAGTGAAGAAGGGGGACTGAAAGAAGTTGAGTGTGGGAGGGGAGTGAGGGAAAGGGGAGTAAACATGGGGAATGAGAATAAGTGAGGGAAGTGGAGTAAGGGAACGGGGGTGAGGGAGGATGAGATAAGGGCAGTGAGGTTGAGGAAAGAGGAGTGATAGAGGGTGGATAAAGGCGAGTGATTGTAAGACAAGGGGACTGAGGGAGTGAGGACATAGAGGTAGTGAAGGAAAGAGTGAGAGAAAAGGACTGAGTAAGGGAGCAAAGAAAGGTAAGTGAGGGAGTGTGGGTGAGTTATAGGGAGTGAGCGTGACGGAAGAGGAGTGAGGATGTGAGAGGACAGAAGGAGTGAAAGAAGGAGTGAGTGAAGTGGAGTAAGGTGAGTAAGGGAAGGGGAATTACTGAGGGAGCAAAGAAAGGAAAGAAGGGGAAAGGGAGTGAAGTAGAGTGACTGACAGCTGGAAAGTGGTGAATGGGAAAGAGGGAAAGGGCAGTGAAGGAATGGGGAATGAGGATAAGTGGAATAAGGGAAGGGAGGTGAGGGAGGGTGAGAGAAGGGCAGTGAGGGTGAGTTAAGAGGAGTGATAGAGGGTGGAAAAAGGTGAGTGAGCGTGAGACAAGGGGAGTATAATAAATATTTCATAATACAAAATAACTTGTACAACATGTTATATGGTTTATTTTTGCTGTTCTCAGAATATATTGAATTTCACTTAAAACAGTGACTTCAATACTATTCATCATATGACAGCGGGCAAAAAAAAAAAAAAACCACAATCAGAAAGATTGTGTTTAAAAAACCCATACAACGTTTCAATAAATAATGTAAAATTTAGAAAAAACATATCTTAACTCACTTTTGATCCACGTACTTTTCCACGAGGCCAAATAGTATATGGAAAGTCCTTTTCTTTGGAAATTACTCAATAGTATTCTTAAACTTCCATTTACCCGAGTTTCTGAAAGAAAAGTTCCAACATCTTTTACATCATGAAACAATAGTTATATTTCCACCTCTGGCTTACTCACGATTAACATTTCCTATAATACTCATATCACTCACTATGTGATACACTTACACTATCTCTATGACAACTACAGGTTTTTTATTATCTTGATCACTCTCACTCACAAAGTAATTTTGAACAGCAGACTAAGTTTTATTAACTGCTCCAATCTTCATAGGCCAATAACCTTTCTTAAAATTTTGGTTGTAAGAACACTAGGTAAGAATTTGGTAAGTCAAAAGGCAAACGTTGTTTGAAAGTCAATTGAGTATCATTACAATTAGTCCAGCCTTTTTGACATTTTAAATAAGCTGTGTAATGTCCTGATGTTGTCGAAGGACCATCATGGAAAATAATTGCTGCAGTTGCAAAGGTTCTTCCTGAAATATATAATTGAGAAGCCACAACATTTTTAATTAAAGTTGTCAATTTAGTTCCATCAGGTCTACATTGTTGGAACATTAAAATTACATACTGTCCATATCTTTGTATAAATAATGTTGATAGCATTGCAGATTTACATTGAGTACAGACCATGTTTTGATTTGCTTCTCTAACTAGATTATTAAAAGACACTGATTTGCAGTCTGGTAAAGTCAAATATATAAATCTTTCAGTGGCTATTGTAGTAGTACTTGAAAAGGAACAATTGTCGCAGTTATGCTGCCATTTATAAGAAAGGCCAAAAAGATTTTCTACATCTACACCTTCATCTTGCAATACAACAAGCATATACATTAGAAATTCCTGACAATCTTGCTGAATATTCTGTGAAAATTGATTTACACCAGAACATATGTCTAAAACATTTTGAATTTCAGAAACACTTTGTATTTTTGTTCTATCACTGCTACATTTCTCAAACACAGAACTCAACAAACAACAAAATCTTTGATCACGATTTTCAACAATCTGTTCTTGTACAGTTTGGAGAAGAAAAAAAAACATTAACCACTACATTAGCATAGCAGTTGACACCAGAACTGTTTTCAAACTGAAATCTAACAACATCTTTAACTGAATCCTTTTCCTTTCTGCTTACAATTACTGGTTCATCTACTTTTTTTCTTTTTGCTACAACTTTCCTACAATTTTTCTCATTTCTTCTTTTTCGGCCTACTACACGCTTTTCAAATAGAGGATATTGAGGTAAATTTGGAGCATACTCTCTTCTTAACCTGTTATATTCTTTTACACAATTTAGATCTGCACTAATCTTTGTCTCATCAAAATCAATCAAGTACAATCCAGATAAAGTTCTGACTCGAGATAAAGCAACATATGCCATACCCTCCGTGAACACAGAACTTCCAATATTCACCAAAGCACTATCTACACTTAAACCTTGAGATTTATGAATAGTCACCGCATATGCCAAAGAAACAGGAAACTGTTTTCGGCGGACATATAAATCTTTCACAAGCAAACATCGAGCAGAACAACGACTGATTTGTTGTACTTCTTCAATACCATCAAATTTAATTTTTATAAATTCAATTCCATCTCTATTTTGGTAATTCACAAAATCAACAACATGACCCATTGCTCCATTTACTAAACCTCTTTCCACATGTAAATTCCGTCGTAAAATTATACGACAATTTAAAGATGCATACAGAGTATTTTCCAAACCAGCAGTTTTAGATATTGTCTTCTCTAAAGAATCCAATTTTGATTTCAACTTTTCTGACAAAATAATAGTTGCTCCTTCATGCTCTATTTTATCAATAGCTTCCAGTTTCACAATCTCTTGATTTTCTAACTTTAAAATTTTGTTGTTGAAGATTGAACATTCTTGCAGAGTTGGCATCAAGCATATGACAGATTTGTTTTCAGGAATTTTCTTAAAAATATTCTTTGGGAGAATGTTTTCATTTGGAAACAAATTTGAAATTAATCGTGCATGTAAAGCTTCTTTGCCATGCTCACTTACTTTTCCGATTCTTACATCTTGTAGAATATTTTTATAATCTTCATCCTTTGCCTGTCGCATATTTTGAAGCAGTTCTGCATATTTGAAATTTAACCATATGTTAACATTTCCAATGCTTCCTAAGCACTTCCTGGTACCTTCATGCGTAAGCATTTTAAACACTGGTTGTCCTTTCACTGGAGTCAGCTGCAGTAGATCTCCAAAAACAATGATGTGTTTACCTCCAAACACATCATACTCTGTTTTAAGAATTTCTTGCATTCTTAAATGCACAAAAGCAAGCATTACATTAGATACCATGCTTACCTCATGAATAATAAGAGGTTTCATTTTCTTTAGGACTCTTGAAACTTCACAACAAGCTTCTCCAGATAGCTTGTGGTATTGTAATTTATTATCATGCTCTACTGGCAGCATCATAAACGATGTAAAGTAATCCCTTTAATGTTATGTGCTGCCAACCCAGTTGGAGCGGTAAAAACACAAGACAGCGATGACTCCGTTCTTTTCTGCAGATAAGTTGCAATTGCTTTAATCAGAAAACTTTTTCCAGTTCCTGCTTCTCCACTCACGTACAGTCGGACAGGTATAAATGATGTACATGAGCACTCTTTTTTCTCATGACATAAACCATGCTCAATCTCTTCTGTGACTTCGTCATATATTTGTCTCTGCTCAACGTTTAGTTCTTTTTCCAAATCTTCTAAGTTAACTACATCCTCCTGAGCTTGTTCCATGGCTCTTTCCACTTCATCCATGGCAGTGGCAGCTTCATTTTGGATAATTGGTCCTCCTAGTGGATCCTGACTCAATGAAGCAGAACTCGGACTGTCTTGAGAACTGTCTCTAGCAATCTCTGCTGCAATTGTAGCTTCTTGCTGTATTTCCTCGTTCAACATCTGCAGATAATTTGAAAAAACAGGACATTCTATGGTATCCTTGGTTGCATTGAACGAATCTTCATAACTGAGAAAATCTCCAAGTAGTAGTTCTTCTGTATGCCATGGCTTAAAGAGTTGCAAAAGAGCTAAATAGTAAAATTCTCTTTTGTCAGGAGATTCACAACTCAATTTTCGATGATTAATCAAATGGCCTTTTCTTTGTTTCACCAGACATCCTTCACATCCAATTACAGCATATACACCTTTATTGATATCTTCTGTGATGTTCTTCTTAAAAGTATAGGTTTGCAGAACTTCATAGAGACATACGTTCTGAAGATGACTACTTCTATTTGGATAGTATGTATCCAACATGTTTGTCTTCATAATATCTGTACTGTTTGGTTCTTTCTCCGCCAAATACTCTATTTCTTGTACAGATTTCAAAACTCGGTTTCGTGTTGCAGCAAGACCTAGACTCACCCAAATGATTGTTCTAGATTTGGCATATAGACTTGCTGATGATAACCGATCAGAACATTAATATGCTACAATTTCTCGATGCAACAACATCTTCAGACTGTAACTGTATAATTTCTTGCTTAGACTCTTTTCGTGTGAAATTTCCTACCACATTTCCTTCAGTTCCGTCTTTTCTGATTTTGTGATGTAAGACGTCACATATCGAGCCACAGCAATAGAGTTGTCAGCAACATATTGAATATCCATGTTAGCAATCCACATGGACAAAATGACTGGGTTGTAGTCATTTATGTATTTCGACTCCTCATTTCTTCTTAGGTTGTATGTATTTTTCGGTGATTTTCTTGTCACAGTATGTCGCAGAGAAGACATAAAATTGTTCACTCTTCCTTTCGATGTTACTGGACGTGGAAATGCAAAACGACATTTTGTGTAGTACTTGTCCTTGGATTTGTATTTTCGACGACAGTATTTTCCACAACGATGGGTCTGAAAGCGTAAAACTTGATGTCTTAAATTGTTTTCTTCTGTACTTTTCGGAATAACACATGTAGAATACTGTTCAATGAAACTCATCACTTTCTCATCCGAATCTGTTCCAAATTTGGGTCAATCTTTGATCCATTGCAGCATATGTATGTGAGGAGCACCTCTTGTTTAATACTCCTTTCTCCAAAAGAAATCCCAAACCTCTCCAAGCGGAGGATTTTTTTTGTTTGTGATAAAAGACATCATAGCTTTAAACTTATGATTGAAATACCTGCATACATTAACTGGATCCAAAGAGCACAGTTCTCCAGGTGTCTTGTATTCAATATTTTCAATGTTTTTATTTGCCTCTCGTAGAAATTGAAGTAAGTCTTCCCAAGCATACTCAGCACAGCTAAGAGTGAGGAACCATGTAGGAGTTCCTAAGTTTCTTAGCATACATTTCAATTCCCCATGACAACCGTACCAATACTCGTTAGTACCACGCTGACATGCCATGAGATTAATTCGCTGAGATTCCAAAACACTGTCTTGCAGTTTGACTTTATCCATAAAGTCCCTTGCCGAAACATTTTGTAGATTTACTCCACTTTTCAGTATATGGTTCACTGCATAAGAAAGTCCAGACAGGTCACTCTCAAACAGTAGATGAAACAAATATGGAATGCATTGACGAAACCTTGGATCTTCTGCATATAATCTTAAAGTCCGGTATTCAGATGCAGGAATTTGAACAGGTCGGTCGTCATATCGTCCACCTTGACCTGTTGGAAATAACTGTGGATACCTACGAGCTTACAAACTTTCTTCCCATACACTAATGGGACTTCCTTTTGCTTCTTTCATTTGAAACAAGTCAATACCAATCCCCATTACTTCTTGGGAATGCAATGGATGAACACTATAATGTTCATAAATTTCTTCACTTCTAGAGACATCAACTTTTTCTATTTGCCCAACTGAGAAATCACTGTCCTCTTCTACAGTTATTTCCTCTTCTCCAACATACACATTTCTGTAGTAGTGATTATTTTTTACCAAATACAACGTTGCCTTTTTGACTTTCCTAACATCCACTAATTCTTGCCAGATTTTCTTACTCTTTGTTGGAACACCATTAACTAGAATAACCAGAGGTTCCTCTTCTACTTTTTCTACACCAATTGTATAAATATTTTTCTTAAAATCTAGAGGCAAATAAACAACTCTTCCCTTTAATCCTCTCTGTAAATCTGAAGGAGGCGATTTCCCTGTCTTGGGCTCCATGCGAACAATAGCCTGAAAAGGATGCACACATTAAATCAGAATAGACTCATAGGTATTTAAATCCATCAATTCAGAAGGAATGTCTACCAACTCCAGATTATTATGAACAGCTCTAGCCGGCATTCTGTTTTCATTTAATTTATTATAACAATATTTACAAATACGTTGATCAGAACCCAAATCAAAACAATTTTCTACCAACAAATAAGTTGCAAAATCCTTCCACTCATTATTATTTTCCATTTCACTTTTTACATATAAATCAACTAATCCAGTCTGATTCTTATAATGAATTCGTCGACAACACACAAGAAAAATTAGGCCTTTCACTTGAATTGACCTTAAACTTTGTAATTTCATGTTCAAATTTTTCTGTACTTGAAATCTGTACATTCTCTTCAACATTACCTTCTATTACTGTATCAGTTTCTGCACTGTCCTCTTTTTCACCAAAGTCATCATCATCATCATAATCTTTTATTCGATTGCCACATATTATTGCAACCATAAAAAGTACAGAGAAGAAAAAACATTACAATTATACATGTTTAAAAACCGTATAAAGATTTAGTCAATCATGTTAAAAAGGGAATAAAAACATAAGCTAAAATGTAGGTTACTCATAGTGACATCGATATTTGATGCAGGATTTAAAAAAATTAGCTACATACTTTGCTGTGGTAGGGGAGTTCAGACATTGCAAGTTTGAAAAAGCAAGACGACAAGTTCTTAAGCCGCTAGATCTTAGTAAGGGCATAATCCAGACCTTCCTTGGGAAAACATAAAATTTACAGAAAAATAAAATATGTATTGTTGATTGGGAAGAAACATCATCACAAGGACAGGGAATAATAACGGGGGAACAGTTTTGGACATTTGGAAAAGTTACAAGCCGGAAAAAAGAATTAAAACGAAATCTTGTAAGAAGGTACTTTTCATAATTGTTCAGAGGGAAGGTCAGATATGGTTGTATGCCCAAATGAGTCTGTACAGCGATTACTTGTGAGTTTGTGGGTTTTGCCAGTTCTGCTGCACTTCGGAGGGCTCTAAAATGGGACAAACACAGTTTTTTGAGATCTTTTCTTGAGATATCACTCATGCTCGTTGGATCGATGAAGAAATTGGTGCGATCCATATCCCGGCAAAGGTTCCTGATATATTCTAGCCAAGGTATTTTTTCCCAGTTGACAAGGGCCGTACAGTCTGAGATTATAGAACGCGTTAGATGGCACTCCTCTTTTGTCCAAATACGGTGCCACAGAAGCATAGGTTGACAACGGATTGTGTCTGTAATAAAATCCATGCCTAATTCGGTTAACGAGGCATAGGTTGGGGCACTTTGGGGTAGGGCCAACAGATATTTAACAAACTCATTCTCGATCGTTTGGAGTGAATTTATCGGGCCATAGCCCCATACCCCTGCACCATACGTTGCCACACTGTGGCATTTAGCATAGTATATTGCAAGAAGTTCAGGTGGTGCAGGTTTCCCTAGTTTCCTTGAAAAGGAGACTAGGGCTGCCTTTGCTCTTGTGAAAAGCAATTTTTTGCTTGTCACGGCCTGCCGCCAAGTCAGAGAATCGTCCACCGGGATGCCCAGATAGGGATAGACACGAGTTCTTTTGAGTTTGGTTTTATCAACAAAGATGGATTTAGGGTTTCTTATTTTCGGGCCAAGGTGCATGACGAATGTCTTTTGTATATTGACCTGAAGGCCAAGGGAATCCATATAAAGACAATATTTGTTGAGCTGTGCTTGTAATTGAATCAGCGTCCTGGCAAAAATGACTGAGTCGTCGGCATAAAGCAACGTGGGTATAGTATAGTAAGTAACAAAACTCAATTTCTTCACAAATGTTCTCCACATCTAATTCAGTTCCATGCAAAAGAGCACTGTTTAACTGTTTTAGCTTAAGTGCTGGACTTTTTGCATAATACAACCTTCTCACTAATTTCCTCACTTTATTATGATGCACTGCTAACATCCTAAAATGGTGAAAAACACTGACATACTTTTCGTGAAAGACAAGCCAGTGAATGCCCATGCAAACCTGCTTTTTCTCTCACTCTATAAGGATCTAACTCTTGCAAAATCTTCATATATTGTTTTAGACTTTTCTTAGTATATGTCCGTAAGAAATTGAGATACAAATCAATTGAATCCTGTCGCTCACTACAAATACTACTACTTTCCAAGTATACACTGGAGCCTTAGGACATCTCCCTAAAACTTCATCAGCTAACACCTCTTCTGCATTTCTAGGCACAATGTTTTCTTTTTCAACCGGACAACCGTCCTTCACCTCATATGCTCGACCACTGGTGTCAACTGCATGCACCAAATCATTATCCTGAAAGTAACTTTCTTCATTAAAAAATGGCTCAGAACTTGAACTATGCTTCCATTCTCCAGAAAAAACATCACAAAAATGAGTCCAATTAATTACTCTTTTCCACTTACATTTTGATTTGAACACATTGATCACCTTATCTAGTGTACGAATTCTATTGATTACTAAACCATATAATGTATTTTTCACTTTAAATGCCTGATCCACAATCTTCACTATGCTTTTTTTTCCTTGTAAAAAGCACTCTTCTTTACATTTTTAATACATTTGAAACTATTCTGTTATAAAACATTCGTCTACGAATGTCAATAAATTGATTTCTCCTTCTATTGCTATAAAAATTATCATCTCCTTCTACAGGTCTAACATTTTTTGAGGGGCACAGTTTTTTCTTTGTATTTAGAGATGTTTTTTTTTCTTTGAAACAACATTTTTTTTTTTACATTTCATTAATTTCCCTAAAAAGTCCTTTGTTTGCTTACCAGGAGCATTTTTTTTTTCAATGAAGATTGTGTTTTGGATGAATCTTCTATTTGTGTTTTCTTGGACCATAAATCATGTTTATATATTTTTTGTCGTCTTTCCTTCGTCGGCATAAACTTTTATCTTTCTATAGATGATTACAATCTGTGGTAAAGAAAAAATAACATATTATAGACCACTACAAACATACTACATAGCAATTACAATAAGTAAACGATATAAACAATAGTTTACAACATAATTAAGTTTATACCACAGCAACTATGTCACAGCAACAGTGCAGTACAGTTTCATTAATCTCACTCTCTGTCTGCACCATCTCACTCTGTGCCTGTGTCTCATGTCACTCTGTGCATGTGTCTCATCTCACTCTGTGCCTGTGCCTCATCTCACTCTATGCCTGTGCCTCATCTCACTCTATGCCTGTGCCTCATCTCACTCTATGCCTGTGCCTCATCTCACTCTATGCCTGTGCCTCATCTCACTCTGTGCCGGTGCGTCATCTCACTCTGTGCCGGTGCGGCATCTCACTCTGTGCCGGTGCGGCATCTCACTCTGTGCCGGTGCGGCATCTCACTCTGTGCCGGTGCGGCATCTCACTCTGTGCCGGTGTGGCATCTCACTTTGTGCCGGTGTGGCATCTCACTCTGTGCCTGTGTGGCATCTCACTCTGTGCCTGTGTGGCATCTCACTCTGTGCCTGTGTGGCATCTCACTCTGTGCCTGTGTGGCATCTCACTCTGTGCCTGTGTGGCATCTCACTCTGTGCCTGTGTGGCATCTCACTCTGTGCCTGTGTGGCATCTCACTCTGTGCCTGTGTGGCATCTCACTCTGTGCCTGCCCCATCTCTCTCTCTTTGTAAATGTAAATGTTTTTGTACTTGTATAGCGCACAGCTACCCGCAGTGGGTTTCCCGGCGCTTGTACGAATACCGCAAGGGAACCCTTCCTGGCTTTCCCTGTGAAGTGTCCACTCCTGGGCACCCCCATGGTGCAGACCAGGCATCCCTCGCGTTGTGGGGGCCGTTGTGGAGACTAAGCAAGCTATTGCCCAGAGTTGCAGCGTGGGACCCATGATCAGAACAGGCACTGAGGCGAGAATATCCGGTCAGGGGAATTAATGAGCCCGAGACCCGCCGAGGTGGGAATCGAACCCTGGTCCCTGGCGAGAGCTCTGCATCATGTGTGTCATTTGTCTGTTTGCGTGTGTCTCATCTCACTCTGGTAAATGTTTTATGGTAAAAAGTATGGCTTTAAAATTTTTGACAAGGATTTTTTTTGTCTGTATGAAATAAGGAATTATATTTTCACATTTGTCAATAATGTCACCTGTGTCTGCTCACAGTTTGCATCTCTAAGGTTAAAGGGTACTTTGTGCACGTGTCTCACCCCATCTCTCTCTTTCTGTGTGTCATTTCGTAAAATGTATGGCTTTTCTGAGTGTCTGTATGAAATAAGGAATTATATTTTCACATTTTTCAATAATGTCACCTGTGTCTGCTCACAGTTTGCATCACATTCAGTGCCTGCCCCATCTCTCTAACTCTTATCTACTAGTACATATCCTAAAGGCTAACTGACTTCAAGAATACATGTATTCCCATATTTTTAAACACATCAACTAAGCACATTATTCACCCAGATTCATTCAAAATCAAGCTTGACTCACAGTGTGATCTTAGGCACATGACCAGGATGTTACATGTAATCTACCAGGTCTGTCTCTGCATGCAATATGTGTGTCTCAGCTCATACTATCTCACTGTCTCTACAGGCAAAAAACAGACCACATATATATAAGCAAGACATAACATTCCTTTTTCATTTCAACAGCACACCCTGCATCTTTATTGCACATCTTAGAGCCTATTTGTGAAGTAAGAGGCCTAACAGACATGCTGCCTAAGATTCACTACTAGTACATATCCTAAAGCCTAACTGACTTCAAGAATACATGTATCCCATATTTTTAAACACATCAACTAAGCACATTATTCACCCAGATTCATTTAAAATCAAGCTTGACTCGCAGTGTGATCTTAGGCACATGACCAGGATGTTACATGTAATCTACCATGTCTGTCTCTGCATGCAATATGTGTGTCTCAGCTCATACTATCTCACTGTCTCTACTGGCAAAAAACAGACCACACATATATATATAAGCAAGAAATAACATTCCTTTTTCATTTCAACAGCACACCCTGCATCTTTATTGCACAGCTTAGAGCCTATTTGTTAAGTAAGAGGCCTAACAGACATGCTGCCTAAGATTCACTACTAGTACATATCCTAAAGCTTAACGGACTTCAAGAATACATGTATTCCCATATTTTTAAACACATCAACTAAGCACATTATTCACCCAGATTCATTTAAAATCAAGCTTGACTCACAGTGCGATCTTAGGCACAGGACCAGGATGTTACATGTAATATACCATGTCTGTCTCTGCATGCAATATGTGTGTCTATGCTCATACCATCTCACCATCAATCACCATCTTACATTTTATCAAAAAACATGTAGCATAGTAAATCATTTTACACACAGAGCACAGCCCATTTAAATAATCACTACATTACAAGGCAGAAACCTGTCTCATTTCCAAAATACATTTACAATATGCACCATTTCTTTTTTTGCCAGCATTACATAGAAACATGAGACACAATGAAAGAATAAACAAGCCCAATATGCTTCTTAATCTTCCCCATAGTGCATACAGCAGTCTATCTATATTAAATGAATCATAATTCACCTTTAAAAATGCTTCAGAAGATTTAGAACAGTGTCAGTCACACATACCAGATTTTCTTAAGCAGAATCTCTGAAATGCACCTCAAACACTACAACCAGAAATGGCCCGGATTCCCTGTAATTCTTCACACATATCCCTGGAGTTAACCAATAAAAATTCTTCCCACACTATTTCAAAACCAAACTGACATTTTAATTGGTTCCACATTTCAACACTTTCAAACTCACATAATATTCACCCATCCCCCCAGTGCTCATTCAGCCTGTTACCATGGTAACTCCCACCGAACTCAGCACACAGGTGAAAAGTTCATAATACTATGTTGCAAATGATTCCAGCAAGGGTGTTTGACCTCTCAATGTACTAGCTAATCACGTGCAATTTTTTGTTTCAATGACTTTTTCTCAACCATTAGAATTACTTCTTTAAAAAAAACAAAAGCATGCCCCCTAATTTTCAGTGGAGAATTTTAAAAATCACCAATCATTTCTTCTCTTTCAAGTGCACTGAATCTCAACCACTTTTTTTTTCATAACTCCTACTTTCAAACTGACATTTCATTTCCACAACTCATCTGAATACAACCACATCTACCTTGAAGATGCCTAATGTCTGGATTGTGGGTCATAGCTTTGTTCACTGGAGTGAAAAATATGCAGCTAACAGAGGTATTCACAACCTTAATTTACCAAATGTGGATATTATGTGGATTGGCCAGAGAGGATTGAGATGTCAACAATTGATACCATTGATACAATCCTTTATGCATCTACCACACCCTGACCTCATAATTGTGCACTGTGGTGGCAATGACCTGGGCACTTTGACTGGGGTAGGTCTGGAAATGCTTTTAAAGGACATCTTTGGGCAATTGATGTCACTTTTTCCAAAAACTGCCTTGGTATATTCTAATATATGCCAAAGGCAAAAATGGAACTGGTCCAACCAATTTTGTCCACAGATTGAGAAAGCAAGGAAACATGTGAATAAATCGGTTTCTGCTTTCCTCAGAGACTATGGTATGGGTTCCATATACCACAACAACTTGCGTTACAACATGCAAGGCATCTATAGGAGAGAAGGTGTACATTTTACAGATGAGGGGAATAGAGTCTTCCTCTTGAATTTTAGACTCTGCATCGGTACCTACTTGTAGGTACAAAAAACACCCACATAACACAACAGCTCCTTTCAGAGCTACCCTACCTCTAAGCACTCTAAATTATTTTTTTACTCAAATTTTTTTACACTGTTTTTCCCCGTAGTGCGCTCAGGGTACGCGTACATGGGAACACACCCAGCGCTTACCCCGTGAAAATGTAAAAAAAAAAAATAGTTTTGCCCTTCAGGGTCCTTCTAGGCCCCCCTCAGAAAACCTAGGGTGTCAGGGTGTCTCTACCCTACCCCCTTTTGTAAAAGGTGGGGCAGATTTCGATCGATAAATACCCAAGTATTGCCCGGCGTTAATCGCCTCTCATACCACTAGAAATTATCAAACAAAGAGGCAGGCGCTGGAGACTGGAAGGCAGGAAACAGAGGTTTATTCCGACGGAGCAGAACACGTCCAATCAGACATCAGGGTATCTTCTCGAGGTGCTCTAACCGCATCTCTGAGGCCTGGCCTCTTATACACAAGTTTATGACTTTATTGCATGAAACACATTCCTGTAAATGCTTTGAAGTACGGAAGACATCCCTGAAATCCCCGCTTCATGCCCGTTCCCACACACATTGACAGTAGAAGTCCCCACCCCGGTCTCAGCAGGTGTTGACTGTAGCGCAGCTGGATATTCCGTCGATCCCCGGAATGTGTGCGGCCGATCGGATCTCATGGGGTGGGAGGGGGTTTCGATAAGTCCTAGATCCTTTGAAGAGGGGCAGCTGCCTACTGTATGGGCAATAAACTGCATCCGCAGGGCTAGGTGACGGCCTGGGATCGGGCTGGACAATCGGGCACAGAGGATGGGGGTCCATCAAAGGATGTGTGCATCAAAGGGACGGAGGGAGGTGTTGGCCGGGTACGGGATGTGGATCCGAGGCAGGGTCGCACTGAAAGAGGTGGTTTATGGCCCAAGTGTGTGAGAGCGGGGGCTGTCAATGCACGGGGGAATGTCGGTGAGGTCGAGAGAGGGAGAGAGAGAGAGACGCGCTGGCTATCGGCAGTGGGCAGAGAGGCCATGGTATTCAAAAATGGCTGCTGCTTACGCGCACATATGAGCCTGAAAGGGACAAGATGGCGCCGATAATGTTTAAGTCGCAATCTAGATTTTAACAGTCCTCCCTTTTCAATATATCTAGCCAGCTTGTCAGTCTATGTCTATCCCCATCATGTTACGGATTTCTACATCATACAATGTTTTCATGCGTTCAGTTTCAAAGTCCAGAGTCTTAGGGCAGATGCAGTTGGAACAAAGTGAGCACAGAGGTGGCAAGCATTGAATACCCAGGCAGAATCCACATATCACAATAATCAGTATCAGGACGATCATGAACAACCTCCACCCCCAGCCCTTTACAGTATTCCAAAACCAACTCCCAAGCGACCATTCTTCTTGTTCCTGATGAACTTCTGAGGAGAGTCTATGGAGATGTTCAATGGCCTTGTAGACAGAGGGCGAATTGTCTGGTATGAAGGTGCAACAGCTAGACCCGATGATACGGCATGCTCCTCCACGATCCGCTAGAACCACATCCAGAACAAGGCGGTTCTGAAGGGCCACCAGGCGGACCGCCTGAAGCTCGGCTGTATTGTTTGTGAGGATGCCAGCTGTGATGTTCATTGTCGTTTCGACTACCTGGGTCAAATGTCGGATGGCACGGCTGTTCGCCATCGGACCCCAGTGTGGAACAAGTCCCTTTATTGCATCCAGGAATTGTGCTCCGGTGGAGTCGGCTTGTTCAATGTCTCTCGCTCGCTTTTGTCGGTGATGGTTTGCTGGAGCCACATAGGTGGGAGGAAGGACAAAGGCAATGTAGCAGGCACCTCTCCAACCCTTTGGGAGCCAAGTGTAAGCTTTTGTACCACAGACAAAGTACATGTTCGGAGAGGTGACGAAAGAGGGTGGGTCAGTTGAGTCCAAAGTTCTAGTGATGCGGCAAGTGCTGTGGCCCACCAACTGTGTGCCGAGACCTTCGATGCATACAAGGCCCGAGATGTTGACGACAGACAGGGCTACAGTCAGGGTGGCAGCTGCTCGTTTTTGGAGGTAAGAGAAGGTGGGTCTGGCTGGGTTGTTGAACACCTGCATTTCAATTCGTTCTTCGGCTGGAATGTCCATGTGAACTGAGACATTGGTTGTCAGCCGTCAGAAGGGAGCAGCAGTTCTTCCTGTTTTGTTCAGCCAGACTCCATGATAAAAGTGCGACATGGTTTTTCCAGAGGTGGCATTATCCCTGTAACTCTCTTGCAAGAGGATCAGCCAAGCAAGGCAGGAACCATGGACAGAGAAAGGTGAAGGGATGAAGGGGATGGAATGTCCAGTGGCATGTGGCAACAGTCCACAGATCCAGCAATTTGTGGCATTGGCGGCAAGGTTGTGCTGGTGTAGCAACTGCACGAAAGAGTTGTTCCAAAACTCCTTCCGTCTCTCTCGGAGTTGAGGTAAAAGAGAGAACAGATGGTGTTCTTTCATGGTGGTAGGCTGTGCAGTGGTTAGAAATACCTCACGAGCTGGTGCACTTTCTTCCACGATCCAGAGGGTTGTCACGAGGAGGAGGCAAAAGAGAAGGGTGATAAAGAGTGCAATAGTCTTTGAGCTGTGTAACCTGTCAGTCTTTGGGTTTCTGTAGTGTGTCTTCGGATATCCGGTTGCTTCCATCATCTTCGTATCGGGCGCTTACCATCATCTTCAAGGGGCTCGGTAGCGGGCAGAACCACAAACTTCGTTTGGTTTCTCTCCTGGCAGCCTTAGTAGTGTTAGGCCACCGCTCTGAGAATTATAACTTAGTCAGTGGTCTGCTTAGCCGAAGCTCCCTCCTTTCGTCGCAGGTTATACCCTTCTCTGGATGGCACAGTGGGATCGGGAAATTCTGTCAATTCAAGTGTCTCTGTGTCAGGGTAACAGCTCAAGGATGGTCGGTCTTTGTTCAGGAGCTCTTCTTGGGTAGCCACGTCTTCGGTTGTCGTCAGCGTTGAGGAGATTTTCTTGCAGTGGTTTGCATGCAGCCAGTTCCGCTTCCCTTCCACTCAAAGAGCTGTTCGGGTGGTGATCAAGACTTGCCAGGGGCCCGTCCACCGAGGTTCCAGACTCTTTGCTCGCTGGAAGTTCCGGATCAAGACGAAATCACCTGGTCGGATCTCGTGCCCGAGGCCCCTGGAAGTGTCGGGGATGGCTTGCAGCACCTGTTGATGGATAATAGACAGTGTTTTGGTCAAATTGTACAGATAGTCAGACATAAGGACGTCCGGGACGCCATGAAAGGATGTCGGTTTTGGTGCAGACCAGATGCTCATAGGCCTGCCAAAAACGACCTCGTAAGGAGTCAAGTGGTGTTTGGTGGGGGTGGAACGCATTGACAGCAATGCCAAAGGGAGAGCGTCTGGCCATTTCAGTCCTGTGGTGGCCACTATCTTTGATAGTTTGAGCTTCAGCGTGGCATTATGTCGCTCAACCAGTCCAGCAGATTGGGGGTGGAAGACTGCGTGGAACTTTTGCTTTACACCCAACCCCTTCAGGATGAGCTGGATAACCTCGGCTACGAAGTGGGGGCCGATGTCGCTCCACAAAATTCGACAAAGGCCGTAGCAAGGGAAGAATTCCTTCAGTAAGACCTTCGCAGTAGCAATGGCAGTGTTGTCGCGAGTTGGATAGGCTTCCACCCACTTGCTAAATGCGCACACGACAACAAGCACATACTTTAGGCCTTGGCATCTCTCTAGCTGGATGTAGTCCATCTGCAGGACTTCAAATGGATGGTTGGGGACCCCAAACCCTCCCCGGGGTACAACAGTTCCTTTCCCAGGGTTGTGTCGCAGGCATATCAGACATTGTTGAACTAGGCGTTTGGCTGAGTCTGTAATCCTGTCATTGTGCCAAACTTTGGAGACAAGTTCGGCCATAGGGGCAGATCCTATGTGTGCAGGGGAGTGTGCCATGGTCAGTATGGGGATCAAGTATGAATTGGGTAGCAACCATTTGTTCATGTCTTTTGTCCGCCAGCAGCCTTCATCGTCTTTCAGGCCACCCGTGCCCATTCAGTCCGTTCGTGGGATGAGCTCGCCATCTGGATGTCCCTAATAGTTTCCCTAGCGTCCTTCCATTTTTCTGTTTGTGACCTGGTCACATACATGAGTGTCATTGTCCTATTCTCAGCTGTGGTCCGGGCAGTGATGTCGGCCAGTGCATTCCCCTGCCCAATGAAGTCCGTAACCTTTTTGTGTGCCTGGCATTTGATTACAGCAAGTTGTTTGGGGAGGAGGACTGCTTCAGTCAGAGCGGAGACTAGATCTCCAGGTAGGATGGGTGTGCCGTGTGAGGTCAGGAATCCCCTCTCCTTCCACAAGAGCCCAAAATGGTGAACCACCCCGAAGGCATACTGGCTGTCTGTGTAAATATTCGCTATCGTCCCGGCTGCTAGGATACATGCTCGTGTGAGGGCAATCAGTTCTGCTGCCTGTGCAGATCGTTGTGTGATGCGGGCTGTCTCAACTACAGTTCGGGCTGTGGTAACTGCATAAGCGGCTGAGGTAGTGCCATCGGGGAGTTTGATACAAGAGCCATCTACCCATAGCTCTCCGTCAGGATGTGGAAAAGCAGTGTCTCGGAGATCAACTCTGCTCCTGGTCTGTTCGTCCGTGAGGGTCACACAGTCATGTATCGGGGGCACATTGGGGTCGTTCTCAGGTAGGGGCAACAAGGTGGCTGGGTTCAGTGTGGTGCATCTTTTCAGAGTGATATGGGGTGCAAGCAGAGTCAGTTCGTACCCAGTCAGTCGTGCACTAGTCAGGTGTTGCGTCTTAGTCTGGTTTAGGAGGGTGTCAACCGCATGGGGCACTAACACCGTAAGGGAATTCGAGAGTACAATCCCCTCACTCTGTCGGATAGAGATAGCAGCGGCAGCTACAGCTCGAAGGCAGGCAGGCAAAGCTCTGGCTACGGGGTCAAGAGTGGCAGAGAAGTAGGCACATGGGCGTTGCTTGGGGCCAATGGGCTGAGTCAGGACAGACAAAGCGCACCCCTCCCTTTTGTGAGTGTAGAGGGAGAAGGGCTTTGTGTAATCGGGGGTTCCTAAGACTGGTGCGGAACAAAGGGCGTCTCGTAGTTCTCTGAAGGAGGATTGGCACTCGGGGGTCCAAGGGAGCGGGAAGGGGACATCTTTAGCCAGCAGGGAAAGTAGTGGCTTCACAATGAGGCTGACATTTGGCAACCACTGTCGACAGAAGGAGGTGAGGCCTACTAGGGAGCGGACTTGTTTCTGTGTCTTAGGGACAGGGGTGTCCAGGATGGTCTGAAATCGGTAGGGTGTAAGCTTCCTCCCGTCTTTGGACAAGAGATGGCCTAGGTAAGTGACCTGGGGTTGGCAAAATTGCAACTTCTTTTTGGAGACCTTGTGGCCATTCTCCGCGAGGAAGTGCAGGAGTTGGATGGTGGCAGTGACTGCAAGTGGAGTGGTGTCGGCCGCCAAAAGGATATCATCGACGTACTGTATCAACACCACTCCGTCCGGTAACTGGACTGCGTCAAGCTGTCTTTTGAGGGCCTGGCTGTAGATGCTAGGACTTTCAGTGTAGCCTTGGGGTGCTCTACAAAATCTATATGAGCGGGATTTTAAGGTGAAGCCGAAAAGGTAGCGGCTGTCTGGGTGGATAGGGATGGAGAAGAAGGCGTTCTTGAGGTCGATCACCGTGAAGGTGGTAGCAGTGGAAGGAATCAGAGTCAGAATGGTGGTGATGTCTGAGACTACGGGGTACTGGGGTACAACTACTTTGTTGACTTCTCGCAGGTCGATGATGAAGCGGTACGCCTTTTCATCTCCCTCACCCTGTTTCTTTACAATGGGTAAGATAGGGCTGTTGCAAACATTGCTAACTACTTCCTCTACCACGCCTGCATCTATCAGGGACTGGATGATCTCTACCAATGCCTTCTCGCCCTCGGGCGATATCCGATATTGTGGAAGTTTCGGGAGCACTGCGTCCTGTCGAACAGTTATGTGTACCGGGTCTATCATCATGCGTCCTACGTCCGAGTCAGTCTTTGCCCATAGGTACAGAGGTAGAGTGTCGAGTAGGGACAAGTCAGCGTCGGTGATGGAAAACATGTGTGAAGTGGGACAGGGTCTGAGCATAGTCGGGTTGTCGTACAGGATGACTCAAACCCCATCTTGTGAACACCTAATAGTGGCTCGGAAATACTTCAGTAGGTCAAGTCCCATAATAGCATCAGGGGTGTTGGATGAAAGTAAGAACGTGGTGTCAGTGGTGTTATTTTTCAAGTCGAAGGTCGATGTTACATGTGAGCCAGACAAGGGTGCCCGCGGAATCAGTCGTTTAGATAACGCGCTGCGTGTTGCGCCAGTGTCTACCAAAAATGGAGACTTCGTACCCAGGACCTTAGCGGTGACATAAGGACCTTGCTGGTCAACATGGAGCTCGACTGGATCCCTCCCTTGCCCTTGGCGGTCCTATGCGAAGTCGCGGGCATTGTCGTAGTCAGACTGTTGTACTGGTTCTGTCGGGGACGGTCAAACGTATTCGGTCTGCCTGATCTGTCGTTGTTGGTGTCGTTTGTGTTCCCTCGTCCCTGTCCTCTATTTCTTGGCTCGCTCGCTACGTCTCTCGTGTCCCTATTTTTGATTGCTTGTAGCCGAACCGGACACTGGGATTTCCAATGGCCAAATCCTTTGCAAAACGCACACTGGTTCTCGTCGATGTCTGTTCGTGGGGTGTAGGGTGCGGGTGTACGGTCTCTAGGGGGTGGATTTCTAGGAGCATTCCATTGGTAGCTTCCTTTGTACTGCTCTCTTCCACTGGTCACCCCTTGCAACTGAGCAATCATCACCCTTTCCTTCAAGTCCTTTTTCTTTTTCTCAGTCACCCTATCGTTCTCATTCTTTTGATGCTCATAGTACTGGGCCATCTGAAGGATAGCCGCGGGTTTGGAGGCTGCCCAACTACTCTCGCTAGTCTGTAGTTTCTGTGAGACCTCCTGTGACAGACCTTTGACGTAATTCTGGACAAACAGATGATGTCCGGTTGCAGTGGTCATGTCCTGGCCGCTGTAATCGTAGAACACCGTTTCAAACCGGGAGAAGTATTCTGATACGTCTTCCTGGAGTTTCTGGCGGCAGGCCGTTGCTATCGACCAATCCACTTTTTTTTTCTGGGATCAGGGTTTTCAATTTCTGGACGATCTTGTCTGGGAGGTCTAGAATGGATTTTAAAGGTTTCTGCCCAGGCTCTCGTTGCCTATCTATGCCATCGAGTTGCGACCAGGTATGTCCGAACAGCCAAGGTGGTCGACTTTCCGGATTTGCTTCCACACATCAGCTGGCAGACATAGCCCGAAAAACAAATCAATGTCCGCTAGGGTCATAATCGTCGAACCCAAGGCTGTGCCTAATTCAGTATAAAAGGCGGTGGGGTTCTTTCGTAAATCAGGCAAGGATTTTCGGAACGTCAAAATGTCTTGCCGATCCCATGGTTGGTAGACCCAGTTGTAAACAACTCTCCCTCTTGCATCTTGGTGGTTAATGTCGTCATGTGTTCCCTGTCCTCTTGGGGGAACCCAGTAGGGAGCGGCCTCCTTTATAGGTGTTGGAAATGGGATCCCCGGCTGGCCAGGGCTTTCGCCAAAGTCAGTCAGAGACCACCACACCCAAGTCAGGGCAAGGGAGTTACACGCCAAGATAACCCCTACTCACCCTCTAGGTAACGTGGCGCGAGCAGCAAGGCTAAACTTGGAGGCGATGTAGGCTAAGTATTTGCGCACGCACCCCAGCAACAACAACCAAAGGCCCACCACAAAGGAAACTCCACACAAGGTTATATAAAAATAGCCTTTGTATTACACCAAAACACATTAGATAAAACACACACTTTACAATGTGCCAGAGGCACGGGCAGAATTTACAAGGGATTATTTACAAGACAGGGCCACCCGGACCACTGTCAGGAATCAGAAGTAGCACTTTCAGAAATAGCACTTAGTACATAGAATATAGCACAAAATAGCACACAACCAGTAATTACTGGTAACCAGGACCTCACTAGCACCACCTGTACTAGGGAGAAAACAACCACCTATGTATCACAATACCTGTAGGGGTGTAAGAGGAAAACACATGATGCAATGCATGACATTCATTCAGAGGTGTAAAGGCACATGACGCATAAACAATACATTCAGAGGTGCAAAAACAATAACAATTGCGCCAAACTCACGTAAGTCACCACCTGTGACTGTCCCTAGGCCAACTGGCCTCTCTGGGGCTAGGACGCCCTGTGTCCAATGTCAGGGGGGGCCTAAACGTAGCAGTTGCCCACAAAGTGCTGGGCAACTGGTGCAGGGAAAGTTAGGGCAACGTTGGAGCCTCTCTGGCTCAAGAACCACCACTGTGGCACTGCAGAGCCTCTCTGGGCTCACAAAACGAATGGCCCTCTCAGAGCCTCTCTGGGCTCTTAAAGCAAGAATGGGGCCAATGTGGGAGCCTCGCTGGGCTCTCAAGAAATAATTTGGCCCCCTGAGCCTCTCCGGGCTCTAGACAGCTGTGGCAAGCTTTGTTGGAGTCCCCCCTCCTGGGGACTCGAGCACAATCATGCCCCCTGAGCCTCTCTGGGCTCCAAGTAAATCCCAATGCCCTCCTTGAGCCTCTCTGGGCTCAAAACACAATTGTGGGGTTGTTGGAGTCCCTCACGGGGAACTCAGAAACACATCATGCCCCCCTGGACGCGTCGCAGCGCTTCTGTGCGCTTCAGCAGGGAGAAATCGACCGCCCCTACCAAATCTCACGCATCTCGCGTGAGTCGCGTATCCCTCGAGGCACACTCACCGGGTCTCCTGCGGCGGGCGGCTGCTTCCCGAGAGCTCCCGCTCCTCGGGGCTCTCTGCAGACTTCTCCCCTGGGCTCTCCCTCGCTTTGGGAGCCTGGGGGGGACAAGGAAAGACGCCGGCTTCTCCCCTTACCGGAGCACGGGGTGGCCTCCCGTCTGCTTCCGGTTTCCTCTCTCCTGCCCCCGGCCTGCCTGACTTCCAGGTCGCGGCTGCGGGGCGGGACTTCCGGTCGCTTCCCCCGGGGCCGCGCTGTGATTGGCCGACGGGCCCTGCACTTCCGGGTCGTCGCGGGCAGCGCGGCGGCCCGTTCCAGGCACTCGTAGGCGGGGGATGAGTTTACCGAGGAGTGGGCTCCCTCGAGGTAAACTTAAAATATAGCGGCAAGGTCCCTGGCAGGGTGGGCACCTGCCAGGGGGCAAATTAACCCAAATAAGCGAGGTGGGCACTCGCTAGGCAGGCAAAGCGCTCCTCAGCGCTAAAAGGCAATTTACAGCGCTCCCTGCGCTAGGACCTAAAATAAAGCGCTCTCAAGCGCTAAAGACAAATAAAGCGCTTCCACGCTCCAGGGAAAGTCCAAAAGCGCTCCCGGGTTCTGGGAGCACAAGCACAGCGCTCCCAGATGCCCTCAGCAGGGCAGAGTTCCAGCAAAGTCCTTCAGGGCAGGCAGGGGGCAAGGCTGGGCCCAGAGCCAGCACACTGGGTCTCCAGGCAGGGAGACAGTCCAAGTGGCGGTCCTCTGGCCCAGCGACAGCAGCAACAGCCCCCTCAGGATCCTGGAAGAGAACCAAAAACTGTGGGGACACAGCCCCATTTTTATACAGTGCATTCCTTTGTCTGAAGGTGCAGAGTGGGGGCGGAACCAGTCGCAGCTGGTTCTTGAGTACTCTGTTTACCTCAGCCACCCTCTCTATTCACTGGCAGGGCTTGGGTCATTAGACACACCACAGGGGGGCGGAGCCAGCATTGTGTGGGGAAAACCCAGCCCATCCAGGACACAGGTACACTCCTCCCACACATCACTCATGCTAATCTCCCACTCACCACCGGGCAGACCCACCCAGACTTCCTGGAGCCTGGCATGCCAGCCAGCTCCAGCCAATCACACGCCAGCACCCTCACAGCACACGTACAGCCATGTCTAGAAATGATACTTCCCCACTAGACACATACAAGCCGCACATACCGTTGCGCAGCATTCATTCTCACGAGTTCACACATACCAGACTCAAGCCTGTACACCCCACGCATCAGGAACTACCAGGGACACATACATTCCCCATGCATTCCTATGGGCGGGCAGGCCTAGCTCAGCACATGCACTCAGAGTGCGCACGCACTTTTCACTGGGACACAGTGAAGGTGCGCAGAATCCAAAAATCACCATCTCCAGGTCACCATTTCAAGCAAAAAGTCTAGGGGTGAACCTGCCCTAAGGGCCAAAGTCCAACAATAGGCATCATAGTATTAGCTTTTTCGGTTTGGGGTTCAGCCGCTACAGGAGTCGTAGCGCTAGTTTCTGGTCTCTGTTCAGTGAGGTGGCGGAAGACTTCAAGCGTACGCGTGAAGGGGTTCGTCACATCACACTCGCCTTCATCCCCAATGTCAACTTTCCTGTAGAGGGTCGTTAACCTCTCAGGACCTTTATCTTGGTACCGATCCTCATAGGCATTGAGGGTGTGATAACAAAATCGTACAACAAAGTGTCGTCTGTGGCTATTGGCATACGAATTGTACATGTCTGTTACATATTCCTCGCTCTCTTTTCGTTCCACCAGTGTCTTCACTATCTTATCGATCCCTACTCGTTCATCTTTGCTCAATCGGTTCATTCTAGTGGAATCTTTCCTTCTAGTCTCAGGGTCATCTAGTGCTACTGCTTGTGCTGTGTTGAGTACAAGGGGTTCGTCCGGTGCGGAGGCCGTGAGGACCGATGTCTTGGCACTATTCTCACCCGTACTTGGGGGCTGCGGGTGTTGTACTAAGGTTTGGGAAGGGGCGTATGGGGGAGGCATGTAGATGATCGGGGGACCTAACAATAAATCATTGTTCGCTCGTTGTTTCGAGGGTAACTCAGGGTAGAGCATAGAGGGTGTTCGGACGGGACACTGGCCTGATGTTTCGGACTCTTGTTTCTGTTTGGCTTTCTCCCTTTCCTTTATCTCTTCCTCCAACTTTCTAGCAGCTACGTGAGCTGCTTTTCGTAGCTCTTTCTCTAATCTGACTTCGTTTCTCTTTTTCCGTTGTTCTGCTTCTTTGCGCCACATGCCGAGGCTGTCGAGCATAGTGGGCGTTGCCTTATTGTTACGAAGGGCTGTTTCCAGTATGTTTATTTTATTATCATCAAAGTATCCTATCAGTGGCCACTGACTTTCCTGATCCTTCCTTGTATATTTATGCCATAGTTTACTATAAGCTATGGCGACTAGTCCGTATTTAGTGAACATGTCCTTATTAGGGGTGCCTTCCAGTGGAGCTGGATGGTTCATCTCTAATAGGCGGTCCGGGTTGAACCAACTACTATTCAGTGGGGAGAAGATAGGCATGACAGATTACAGAGGGGGACAAAGGTCCGCACCACCTATCTTATCACTACTTGCAAAGACTAGACAGAATATTTCTATTCTACGTTATTTGCAAACAGAGAATACCTCAAAAAGAACCAGCTTCGAACAACCAATGTTCGAACAATCAATCAGTCAGTGGGGAGAAAAATAGGCACAACAGATTACAGCGGGGGACAAAAGTCCGCGTTACCTACCCTTCACTATCTGCAAAGGAAGAGAGAATATCTCTATTCTTCCCCGTTTGCAGGCAGAGAATGTCTCAAGAACAATTCAGCTTCAAACAACCAATGTCCAAACAATCAATCAGTCAGTGGGGAGAAAAATAGGCACGACAGATTACAGCGGGGGACAAAAGTCCGCGTTACCTATCCTTCACTATCTGCAAAGGAAGAGAGAATGTCTCTATTCTTCCCCGTTTGCAGACAGAGAATATCTCAAAAACAATTCAGAGAGCAAATACTAGTATTTTCAGACAGTCAGATAATCTTTTCGCAATTTGTCGTGTTTACACGACCTTACCCGGACCGCAAGGACAGTTTCTCGTCTTCCGCTTCCAGCGCCCGATCGTCCTCTATTCTCCGTAATCGCTGCGGCAGTCCTGATGGTTCCCAGTCAGGACCGTAGATCACTCGAGAGAGGTCTGTTCGGAACCGGTGAAGTTCGGATGATCGGCTGCCAGACGAGGGTCTATCGGGCAGGTGCACTTCCTGATCGTTGCAGTCGTTCACTCTGTCGTCAGGACCTCTCCCACTGGATCCACGTGTCGCTGATGGGCCCCCGTTTGGGTCACCAATTGTAAAAGGTGGGGCAGATTTCGATCGATAAATACCCAAGTATTGCCCGGCGTTAATCGCCTCTCATACCACTCGAAATTATCAAACAAAGAGGCAGGCGCTGGAGACTGGAAGGCAGGAAACAGAGGTTTATTCCGACGGAGCAGAACACGTCAAATCAGACATCAGGGTATCTTCTCGAGGTGCTCTAACCGCATCTCTGAGGCCTGGCCTCTTATACACAAGTTTATGACTTTATTGCATGAAACACATTCCTGTAAATGCTTTGAAGTACGGAAGACATCCCTGAAATCCCCGCTTTATGCCCGTTCCCACACACATTGACAGTAGAAGTCCCCACCCCGGTCTCAGCAGGTGTTGACTGTAGCGCAGCTGGATATTCCGTCGATCCCCGGAATGTGTGCGGCCGATCGGATCTCATGGGGTGGGAGGGGGTTTCGATAAGTCCTAGATCCTTTGAAGAGGGGCAGCTGCCTACTGTATGGGCAATAAACTGCATCCGCAGGGCTAGGTGACGGCCTGGGATCGGGCTGGACAATCGGGCACAGAGGATGGGGGTCCATCAAAGGATGTGTGCATCAAAGGGACGGAGGGAGGTGTTGGCCGGGTACGGGATGTGGATCCGAGGCAGGGTCGCACTGAAAGAGGTGGTTTATGGCCCGAGCGTGTGAGAGCGAGGGCTGTCCATGCGCGGGGGAATGTCCGTGAGGTCGAGAGAGGGAGAGATAGAGAGACGCGCTGGCTATCGGCAGTGGGCAGAGAGGCCATGGCATTCAAAAATGGCTGCTGCTTACGCGCACATATGAGCCTGAAAGGGACAAGATGGCGCCGATAATGTTTAAGTCGCAATCTAGATTTTAACACTTTTAATCATTTCCCCCTTTTTATTTTGACCTCTTGTGTCTCGATTCTACCGAGACACAAGATGGCGGACTCTTCGGACTGTTTAGAATGTTGACAAACACCCGAGAGCCACTCAGCTTTCCGCTCGCGCACTTCTGTGGCGCGCCGGGTGCGCTCCCCGGTACGCGTACCGGTAAGCGCTCGAAGCGCGCAAATTGATATATGTGTTTTTGAAGTTGCTTTTTATAAAAACCACTGGAGCAATTATAAACAAATATGGAAAAGGCCCTACTACATACCAGTCCCTACAATTTTGCCAAGTTTGGTGTAATTCGGTTCAGCCATTCGGGCTGTAGCCGTGTCTAAATGTCCTATGTAAAATTGCATGGGGAAAACAAATTTCAAAGTGTTGAAATTTAGAATCAATTAAAATGTTACTTTGGTTTTGAATTTGTGTGTGATGAAGTTTGATTGGTTATGAATATATCTAAAATGAGAGGAAAACACGGCCATTTTGTGATACTACTGTCCGAGGTACATTTGTGAGGAATTTTTGGTGCTCAATTTCTGGTGTTTGATTTACACAGTACTAATTCTTCTCCTACTTTCAAAAAGGTGAGTTGTTAATTTGTAAGGGGAACTATGTTGTACACTTTAAGATAATTTGAAAAAAAAAATTCTGTTAGTTATTTACAGTCCTTCTGTTATAATTATGGATTAAGATAGGCTTCATCACATGCACTGCTTTATATTTCTAGTTCCTGCCTGATACTATACACTGCCCAATTAATTTTAAAGAACTAAATACTTGATAAAGCTAGTTTCATATTATGTATTACTAAAAACGATAAATGAAAGTGATTATTTTTTTCTGCAATATACAGATGGATCACAATGAAGAGACCGTGGAAATTTCTTTTGAATTTTCCACTTCATTTATTGAAATTCTAAATGTCCCGGATATTGACAGCACCAATAATGAAATATTTTCACAAGGAGGAGATGACATGAATGATTTTTTGGATCAGTCTCTTGACGGCAAATTTATCGAATGTTTGGAGACCATAGAGTTACAAGAATCATCATTGCAGACTTTTCATGAGGAGATTCCTGATGATATGATTGAAGACGAAATTCCTGATGAGGACATGTTACTAGTTCTTTTAAATTATGAAAATTCAGAAGAATAAATTTATATTTAGAAATTAAAAATTGTTTGAGACATTCATTTTTATTTGTAATTTATGAGGTTGTAGCGAAGTGATTCTAGTATAAAGTGAGACTTATAGTATAGAGTGCAACATTTTTATGTTACATAGTAAGTTCACTCATATTTACTTCCCTTCTCCCACTATATTATCTCCAATGTGTATTTGACATCTCTTCTTTATCTCCTGCCTCCTTTCTCTCACTGTCTGTCTCTGAACGTGAAAAGGAGGCAGGGTAGAGTGCCCCTCACCACCTAGGCCTTCTCAGGCGGTCCCAAAAGGATCTGTTTCTACTTTCCTGAGAGACTATGGTATGAGTTCCATATACCACAATAACTTGCATTACAACATGCAAGATATCTACAGAGGAGACGGTGTACATTTCTCAGATGAGGGGAACAGAGTCTTTCTCATGAATTTTAGACTCTGCATCGGTACCTACTTGTACGTACTTAAATCACCCACATAACACAACAGCTCTTTTTAGAGCTACCTTACCTCTAAGCACTCCAAATTCTTATGTTACACTATTTTCTTTCACTGTTTTTCCCTGTGGTACGCTCAGGGTACAAGTACCTAGAAGCGTACATGGGAACACACCCAGCGCTTACCCCGCGAAAATAAAAAATTAAAAAAAATTGTTTTTTTGCCCTTCAGGGTCCTTCTAGGCCCCCCTCAGAAAACCTAGGGGGTCAGGGAGTGTCTACCCTGCCCCCTTTTAATAATTTCCCCCTTTTTTTAACACCTCTTGTGTCTCGATTCTACTGAGACACAAGATGGCGGACTCTCCGGACTGTTTGGAATGTTGACAGACACCCGAGAGCCAAACAGCTTTCCGCTCGCGCACTACCGTGGCGCGCCGGGTGCGCTCCCCGGTACGCGTACCTGTATAGATATATACATTTTTTTAAAGTTAATTTTCGTAAAAACCACTGGAACAATTTTCACCAAATATAGAAAAGGCACTTCTGCGTACCAGTCCCTACAATTTTGCAAAGTTTGGTGTAATTCCATTCAGCGGTTCGGGCTGTAGCCTTGTCTATTCGTCCTATGGAAGTTAACATGGGGAAAACACGTTTTGGGACCCCCCTTTTTTCTCGGCCCCCGCATGACGAATCCCCTCGAAACTTCCAGGGAAGAAGCGGAGCGGAGCTGGCCTAAATTATGGAAAATTACACGCAAATTCCTCCACCGGCGCCAAAGATATATATATATATAAAAAATCAACTCCTTGCAGTTTCCGCTATGCCGCAGCAGCAGCACGCCAGCAACGAAGGAGACGGACAAGCCAGGTACAGCAAGAAGGAATTTATTGCTCACAGAGGAAACAGCTACGCGTTTCGTGCCAACTTGCCCTTGTTCACACTGTAATTTTACGGAGTAAGAATTGCGTTTTTTGTATGCATTTAGAAAATAACCACACCTCTAGTGATGATGTCACAGGTCACATGGTCATAGACATAAACAAAAGAGAAAACCATATATATGTTTGCTCATCTATTCGTTTTCAAGCCTTATAAAAAGCAAGAAGTAACAGGATAAATCCTTGAAAGCTTCGAAAATCAATGACATTGATAACGAAAATATTTCTATATATATATCATCATTATCTCTCCCATTGCGGAAAAAGGTGAGCCGCATACGAATCACCAATGCAACAAGCATTTATTTGAGCAGTCTTCCTGACGCGTTTCGTTCAGTTACTCTGAACTTTATCAAAGGTTCACCTAAAGAAACAGGAAATGTCCGTGAACTCCAGATACTGTTGGTTTATATCCTTGCCGGCCCTCTAATGGACATCCTCAATGTGATGAATCGCCAGGCATGATGGAATCTGTAGTCCCTCGTTCCCCGTGCAGTGATTGAATGTTCTTTCTGATGGGTGACCTGACCTAGTCAGAGCCGGTCGCTCCACCCGCCACGTGGCTCCTCCTGAGTGCACCCGGTCTCCCTTCTACCACCGCCCGCTCGCCGCCGCCCCTGAGGCTGTGACTCCTGTGTCTCCGTTTTTTGTTTATTCTCTGTGCCAGCAGTGGTTTTTCTCCCCGTGTGGTGCCCCTGACAGTGATTTGTCGTTTTCCGCTTTTCCTGCCGTTGCACCCAGCTCCCCGCTCCCTGCCGCTGCTCCCCTGCAGCCCCACCCCCTTTTCTCTTGGACCCTCTCCCCTTCCCATTCGCCACCCCGCTCCCGCCTCCCAGCTGCTCCTCCCTCCCACTGGACATTTAAGGCGCTTCCATGCGACGGGGAGCGGTGACCTGACCTGACCTCGTCAGAGCCGGTCGCTCCACCAGCCGCGTGGCTCCTCCTGAGTGCACCCGGTCTCCATGCTACCACCGCCCGCTCGCCGCCGCCCCTGAGGCTGTGACTCCTGTGTCTCCATTTTTCGTTCATTCTCTGTGCCAGCAGTTGTTGTTTTTCTACCCGTGTGGTGCCCCTGACCGAGTGATTTTTGTCGTTTTCCGCTTTTTCCGCCGTTGCACCCCGCTCCCCGCTCCCTGCCGCTGCTCCCCTGCGGCCCCGGCCCCTTTTCTCTTGGACCCTCTCCCCTTCCCATTCGCCACCCCGCTCCCGCCTCCCAGCTGCTCCTTCCTCCCTCCTCCCTCCCACTCTCCATTTATGGCAGAGTCCGCGCGTACGCGCAGCGGGCGCGCCGATTGTGCGCCAAAGGAGCGCCCGTTCGCGCCTGGACCGCGCCCAGCGCCAGGAACCCTGGATCTCGACGATGCCAACGCACCCGATGAACCTACGACGCCGCCACCCTCCGCGCACTCAACACCGGCCGGAACCCCGCCTGCCACCTGGCCACCCCGAAACGCACCCACGGACCCTTCACCTGCCAAGAATGCAAATTCACCTGCAGCCATCACGGACCGGCACCCGCCAAGCCTACCACCAGCAAGAATCACCTCAAGTGCATCCTGCTCAACACCCGCTCCGTCCACCGACACGCAGTCGAACTCTGGAACTTCCTAGACACTACTGCACCCGACGTCTCCTTCCTCACGGAAACCTGGATGAACGCCTCCTCAGCCCCGGACATCGCCATAGCCATCCCCGAAGGCTACAAGATCACCCGGAGGGACCGCACCAACCAAACCGGAGGAGGCATCGCCATCGTCCACAGAAACACAATCCGCATCACAACCAACTCGGAAGACACCCTCATAGCCGCCGAACACCTGCACTTCCAGATACACACCGACCCCAGAACCACCCTCAGAGGCACCCTAATCTACAGACCCCCGGGACCACGCACTCAATTCAGCGAAGCCATCGCAGACTTCATTAGCCCGCACGCCCTCACCTCCCCAGACTACATCCTCCTAGGAGACCTCAACTTCCACCTGGAGATCAACAATGACAGCAACACCACCACCCTGCTGGACAACCTCGCCAACCTCGGACTCAAGCAACTGGTGAACACCCCCACCCACTACGCCAGCCACACGCTTGACCCCGTCTTCTCCTTCAGCAAGTACATCTCCTTCAGCCACTCCACCGGACTCCACTGGACAGACCACAGCTGCGTCCACTTCTCCTTCAGGAAAACCACAACCCACCACCACCCGCAACAAGCCCCCCGCAGAAGCTGGAGCAAGATCACCGCCAACCAGCTCACCACCTCCCTCAGCCAGAAACCCTCCCACCATCACGACGGACCCCAACGATGTGGCCCGCAACCTCGCACAATGGCTCGCCAACTGCGCCGACGAACTCGCACCACTGAGGAAACCACCCAGCAGACCCCACAGCAAGAAAGCCTCGTGGTTTACCGACGACCTCATAAGCTCGAAGAAAACCTGCCGCTCCCTGGAGAAAACCTGGCGCCATGATCAGACAACAGAGAACATGACAGCCCTCAAGAACGCCACCTGCAAGCACCACCAACTGATCCGCACCACCAAGAGAACTACATACAAACAACGTCTGAACAACAACACCCACAACAGCAAGGAACTCTTCAGCATCGTCAAAGAGCTCTCCAACCCCAGCGCCTGCAACAACGACATCACACCCTCGCAAGACCTCTGCGACTCACTCGCCTTGTTCTTTCACCGCAAGATCGCTGACATTCACAACAGCTTCGGAGCACAGACCACGCACACAACCACCGAACCAGCGCACCCAACCGCCACCCTCCGCACCTGGACCCAGGTCACCACCGAAGATACCGCCCGCACAATGAGAACCATCCACTCCGGCTCCCCTACCGACTCATGCCCACACCACATCTTCAACAAAGCGGACTCCATCGCACCCCAGCTCCGGGACGTCATCAACAGCTCCTTCACATCAGCCACCTTACCGGAGAGCTGGAAACACGCAGAGATCAGCGCCCTCCTGAAAAAACCCACCACGGACCCCACGGACCTCAAGAACTTCCGACCCATCTCGCTCCTCCCTTTTCCTGCCAAAGTCATCGAGAAGACGGTCAACAAACAACTCTCCGCCTTCCTCGAGACAAACTGATCCCTCGACACGTCACAGTCCGGTTTCCGAGCAAACCACAGCACCGAGATCCCCTCATCGCAGCTACCGACGACATCAGGTCAATGGTCGACAACGGGGAAACCACCGCCCTCATCCTCCTGGACCTCTCAGCAGCCTTCGACACGGTATGCCATCACACCCTGATACACGCCTCAGCGACACCGGAATCCAAGGCGCGGCCCTGGAGTGGATCATCCCGTTCCTCGCCGGAAGAACCCAGAGAGTCTGCCTCCCCCCGTTCCGGTCCGCGGCTACCGAAGTCATCTGCGGCGTCCCACAAGGCTCCTCGCTCAGTCCCACCCTCTTCAACATTTACAGGAGCCCCCTCGCAGCCATCGCACGCAAACACAACCTCAACGTCATCTCCTATGCCGACGACACACAGCTGATCCTCTCCCTCACCAATGACCCGGACACCGCCAGAGCCAGCCTCCAGGAAGGGATGAGAGACGACGCGGAATGGATGAAGCTCAGCCGTCTGAAACTTAACTCAGACAAGACGGAAGTCCTCATCCTGGGACCACCCCCCTCTGCCTCATACAGAACGCCTTGGCAAGACTCATCCTTGACATCCCCCGCCACAGCCACATCTCTGCCCATCTGAAAGATCTGCACTGGCTCCCCATCAGCAAGAGAATCACATTCCGACTCCTCACCCACACACACCAGGCTCTCCACAACGCAGGCCCCAGCTACCTCAACAACCGCCTCGCACTCTACACACCAACCCGCCAGCTCCGCTCCGCCAGCCTCGCCCTCGCCACCATCCCACGAATTCGCAAAGCCACCGCCGGAGGAAGATCCTTCTCCTATCTGGCAGCCAAGACACGGAACTCCCTCCCCACCCACCTCCGGCTGACCCAGGACCATCTCGCCTTCAGGAAACAACTCAAGACCTGGCTGTTCGAGCAGTAGCGACCTCCCCAACCCCCCCCCCTCCAGCGCCTTAAGACCCTTACGGGTGAGTAGCGCGCTCTACAAATTCCTTGATTGATTGGGTTGTGCCTGTGTTCTGTGATTGTCTCACTGGAGTTTCAACTTCCAGAGGTATTTCTCCGTCGCAGTCCTATTTTTGAGACAGAGTGGAACCATACCGGACTCCGGTGTCTGGTGGCAGCCAATTACCCTATAGTTCGTGCGACCGAGTCTTCAAAGGAGGTCCGGAGTTGGGTAATTATCGTCACCCTAGCTGGCGGTGCGTTGCTCTGCGACAGGACCACGTCGCTTAATATGGCATCATTATCTCTCCCATTGCGGAAAAAGGCGAGCCGCACACGAAGCACCAATGAAACAAGCATTTATTTGAGCAATCTTCAGGCAGTCTTCCTGACGTGTTTCGTTCAGTTACTCTGAACTTTATCAAAGGTTCACCCAAAGAAACAGGAAATGTCCGTGAACTGCAGATACTGTTGGTTTATATCCTTGCCGGCCCTCTAGTGGACATCCTCAATGTGATGAATCGCCAGGCATGATGGAATCTGTAGTCCCTCGTTCCCCATGCAGTGTTTGAATGTTCTTTCCGATGGGTTGTGCCTGTGTTCTGTGATTGTCTCAATGGAGTTTCAACTTCCAGAGGTGTTTCTCCGTCGCAGTCTTATTTTTGAGACCGCGTGGAACCATACCGGACTCCAGTGGCAGCCAATTACCCTATAGTTCGTGCGACCGAGTCTTCAAAGGAGGTCCGGAGTTGGGCGGCGGGCACGAGTGAGGAGGCGAGCCTCTAAAATTCGTCACACCAACTTTTTAGGTCAAAAAGAAGGAAACTCAGGCCATAATTTCCATAAGCCTGATAATTTTTAATTCAGCAAAATGGTCTCAAACGCCCGACGTGCTTCGGTGCAGCCGCACCTTGGTCACGGGTGAATTCTCTGATCCAAAGGCACCAAGTGCTTTATGCACCACGCAGAAAACTTTAAAAAACACCCTTTTTTTTAACCCCTTCGATGCTGATGACGGAGCGGTTCCGTCATCAGCATCAGTTGGGCTGTGCGGATGACGGGACCGATCCGTCATCGGCACAGCCCTCGGGGGGGGGGGAGGGGGGAGCACTGGCGCTCCCCCCCTGGGGTATCGATCTTGATGATTTTAGCAGGGGTGGCAGCGGAAGACTTTCCGCTGCCACCCCCGGGCCCCCCCCACGCTTCCTGGTGACGTCAGCGCGCGCCGATGTCATCAGGAAGAGCTGGACGTGCTGGAAGCCATTTCTTTCCAGCGTGTCCAGGCATAGGAGGTAAGTTTGGGCCTCCGGTGGGGCGGGGGGGCCGTTTCTCGGTGCCTTGAGGCATCGGGGGGGAGGAAACACAGTTTCCTCTCCCCTGATGTCCCAATGTAGGGCATTCCTGGTACAGGATCGCGCACAGCGTCGCGATCCTGCACCAGAAATGCCCCCCCTAGACACCAGGGAATTCTTTTTCAGCAAAAAGGAAGCGACCCCTTGGGCAAGGGTCGCTTCCTGGGGGCATACAATTATTCAGACTTTTCTGCCCCCCCCCCCCCCCCCTCCGGGGGCAGATCGGCTGTTTTTCTTCCGATTCTGGACCCGGGGGGGTAGAAAAGCCCACTAGACACCAGGGATTTTGTTGCTCTTCAAAATGGAAGTGGCCCCTTGGCCAAGGGTCGCTTCCTTGGGCCCATAGTTTTTATTGAATATATTCTGCCCCTTAATTTGGCCTTTCTGCTCTCAGGAGGGAGCGAAAAACCCTACTAGACACCAGGGAATTTTTTTTTTTTAAATGGAAGCGACCCCTTGGGCAAGGGTTGCTTCCAGGGGGCCCAAATTTAAAAAGATTTATATCTGCCCCCCCATTGGGACAGACACCCTATTTGTAACATACCCTGAGACAGCCTGTTGTAATGTGTATTGTTTTTTTTGGGTAAAGTGTAATGTTTTATTTTCTCTTTAGACTGTTGCAGTGTGCGGTTTCGTTACTGGTGGTTCTGCTGTTTGTGTAGTTGCATGTGTTTGGTAAGAGACCTTTTTTGTACAATTTTAATGTAAATTTTTTTTGCAAAGTGTGTAGTAATACGAGTATGTTTGGTTTCTGTTTTTTGCGATTGTGAAACATGTTTTGCATTTGAGCTTGATGTGTATTTTGCTTTCTGTAGATTTAAGTTTTTTTTTCTTCTTTCTAGTGGGATATCATTGACTATTTGCTGTGTCTTTGCAGAGTAGGTGCTGGTGAGAATGGCTGTATTTTGTAAGTGAATTGTATAGTTTCAGTATATAGATCTTTGTGATAAAGGCTAACATTTTTTTACCTACTTTGCACAGTGTTAGTTGTTGAGTTGTTTGTGCAGTCTCCTTTCTTAGTGAGGATGATGGCTAGCCGCCGGATTACTGCTCAGCAAGTTGTTGGAATGCTTTTTGATTCTTCCTCTGACCATGGTACAGAGACTGACTCTGATTCTGAGGCAGAGGTGGGAGGTGAAGATTCTGGTAGTGAGTTTTCTCTCCACATGGCATCGTCGGTTGATGAAGATACTCTGAGTGCTGATGAAGCTACTTTTGGTGTGGATGAAGTGCCTGTGTTAGAGGAGGACATTGCTGTGCCGATAGTGCGGCAAAAGGCATCAGGGGTGCAGCTTGGGGCTGCTAGACCTCACGTTGGTATAGTAGGACAAGAGGCAGCTGGGCAGCAGCCTGGGGCTGCAAGACTTCCTGTTGGTACAGTGAGGCAAGAGGCAGCTGGGCGGCAGCAGGGGGTTGCAAGTCTTCCAGTTGAAAGTTCTGACCTCTGGGTTGCCCCAGGCATGGTGCAGCCGGCATTGCCAGACTTTACTGGTCTTCCAGGGTGTAGGGTGAACACTGAAAACTTTTTGCCGATTAATTCTTTTCAGTTGTTTATGGATGATGTGTTTTTGGCAGAGATTGTTGAGCAGACTAATTTGTATGCAGAACAGTTTTTGAGGGAGAACAGTGCCAGCCTTAAGCCCCACGCTAGAGCTACCCGGTGGACTCCCACAAATTTGGAAGAGATGAAAAAGTTTTTGGGTTTAACTTTTTTGATGGGCTTGCTTAGGAAACCATCAATGGCTTCATATTGGTCTACAAGTCCCTTCATGGCAACTGCTATATTTCCGGCAGTCATGAGTCGTGATAGGTATTTGCTTCTGCTTCGGATGATGCATTTTGTTGATAATGGTTTAGCTTTGCCACAAGATCACCCTGATTGTGACCATCTTTTCAAGATTCGGCCTGTCAATGATCACTTTGTTGATCGATTTCCTGAGATCTTTGCTCCTGGGAAAGAAATTGCAGTGGATGAGTCTTTGGTGTTTTTCAAGGGACGCTTGGTATTTAGGCAATACATTCCTAGTAAGAGGGCACGCTATGGAATTAAGCTTTATATGCTGTGTGACATTCGGACTGGATATGTCTCTAATTTCAGGGTGTACACTGGCAAGGAATCCAGGATTAACCCCCCTGGCTGTCCGTCCACTTTTGGAGTGACTGAGAAAATTGTGTGGGAACTTGGTAGAGGATTTTTTAACAAAGGCCATCATTTATATGTAGATAATTTCTACACTGGTGTGCGGTTGTTCAGGGAATCGACCAAAGTGGACACTGTTGCTTGTGGCACAATCCGCTCTAACCGTTTAGGTTTCCCAAACGAACTTGTTTGTCAAAAGCTTGTTCCTAGAGTTGGAGTGGTGGAGTATGTTGCCAGATTGAAAGATCGCCACTTTCCTGACCAAATTCCTCCTACATCCTCAAAAGACTTTCCCAGTCGGAGATGTAGAGTCTGTTGGCGAAGAGGTTTGCGGAAGGAGGTTCGTATGTACTGCCCCGACTGTCCTTCTAACCCTGGGATGTGCGTACCTGCTTGTTTTAGAATGTACCACACGCAAAAGAATTTTTGGGAGCATCCATGAGTGGTAAAGTGAACTGCCTGGTCTCTATTCTTTAAAACTTATTGTTCAGTTTCAAAGTTGGCATTTGTGTAGTGTATTTAGTTTTAGTTGCTGTGTTAGTAGATTTGTATCAATTTGCAATTTGTTTTTGTTTTTATTGAAAAAAAAACTAAAGTATGATGTTGGTTTGCGTGTAGTGTCGATTGTCTGATGGTGTGCAGGGTCTGGCGCTTGGCTGGCGGTGTCTGTGGACTGGTGCTTGGCTGGCAGTGTGTGTGGACTGGTGCTTGGCTGGCGGTGTGCGTGGTCTGTTGCTTGGTTGGCGGTGTGCGTGGTCTGTTGCTTGCCTGGTGGTGTGTTTGGATTGGTGCTTGGCTGGTGGTGTGCCTGGGCTGGTGCTTGGCTGGCGGTGTGTGTGGAGTGGCGCGTGCCTGGTGGTGAGTGTGGACTGGTGCTTGGCTGGTGGTGTGCGTGGTCTCGTGTTTGGTTGGCCGTGTGCGTGGTCTTGCGCTTGCCTGGTGGTGTGTTTGGATTGGTGCTTGGCTGGTGGTGTGCCTGGACTGGTGCTTGGCTGGCGGTGTGCCTGGTCTGGTGTTTGGTTGGCGGTGTGCGTGGTCTTGCGCTTGCCTGGTGGTGTGTTTGGATTGGTGCTTGGCTGGTGGTGTGCCTGGACTGGTGCTTGGCTGGCGGTGTGTGTGGAGTGGTGCTTGGCTGGCGGTGTGTGTGGAGTGGTGCATGCCTGGCGGTGTGTGTGGAGTGGTGCATGCCTGGCGGTGTGCGTGGTCTGGTGCTTGACTGGCGGGGTGCGTGGTCTGGTGCTTGGCTGGTGGTGTGCATGGACTTGTGCTTGGCTGGCGGGGTATGGGAAGAGACTTAATGCTGGTTACTACACACAGTGCTAGCTGAGCGCCACTCCATGCAATCCATGAGTTTGTGTAGTTGCTGTGTCAGGAATGTGGACATGTGAAAGTGATGGGCCCTTGAATGGCGTGGTCTGCTGGTGGAAGGGTAGTAATGTGATGGGTCCGCGGCTGGCGATGTGAATGTTTTGTATGTGTCACACGTATGAAAGGTGTATGAATGGCCTGTGAAGAGGTTGGTGCCTTGTCGTGGCTTTACAGCTCACTAGCTGTGAGTCAATGGTTCAGTTTCTCGTCCTTTCCATTATTAACAGTGTATTTCATTTTTTGTGAAATCACTTGCTAATACAATGGTATATACTGAACCATCACTCACCCTCATGCCAAATCCAACCAGTATGTGTGTGTGTTTTAGGACTTGTTGTCTGTGTAGTAATTGTTTTTTTGTTTTTTTTAAGCAGGGCGCACCTTGTCACTTTTTTGTAAATGTTGTGATGTGTTGCTTTTGTGCCTGGTGGTGTGAATGGTCTTCTGTGTGTCAGGTATGAAAGGTGTGTGAATGGCCTGTAAAGCGGTTGGTGCCTTGAAGTGGCTTTACAGCTCACGAGCTGCGAGTCATTGGCTCAGTTTTTTTGTCCATGTAATTGACAGTGCATTTCATTTTTGTGAAATCTCTTGTTAATAAAATTATATATACTGAACCATCACTCGCCCTCGCGCCAAATCCAACCAGTATGTGTGTGTGTTTGAGGAATAGATGGCTGTGCAGGGATCTTGGTCTTTTTAGTCTCTCTGCCAAGGTGTACATTCCACCTACGAATAACCTACCAATTGTAGATATTGTTGAAAGCCCATGGGAGTACATGGTGATGTCTCTCTAGTGAAATCTAACAATTAATTTTATCCACAATATCCTGCAAAACTCACAATGTCCGTCATATTTTCCTTGCTATATTGCGCCCAAATGTTCACGCTGGACAAGTAAACAACTAATTTTGTCAAAACTAATTGGTTTAGCTAGGGGGGTCACATGGGTTTTTCACTCCTTCCTCGGTTGCCATCTAGGGAAACCTAGCAAACCCACACATTTCTGGAAAGAAGACACCCGGGGGCTTTCAAGGAGGTATGGCTTGCATGGATCTTCCAACGTTCCTTTACCCAGAATCCCTTGCAAACCTCAATTTTAGCTGACAAAATCAGTTTTTTCACACATTTTTGTGTGTAAAAGCGTGGCATCACTCGGCTCACACAAATTTCCACCCACCCAGCGTTCCCCCAGGTCTCCCGATAAAAATGGTACCTCACTTGCGTAGGTGGCTCAAGGACCCGCAACAGGCAAGGGCCCAAAACCTAATGAGGCGACATCAAAATTACCTATCACAAAGCAACCTGGTTTTGCAAGGGGGTTCCCATGAGTTTTTGGCCCGGGGCTCGGCGGCCATGTAGGGAAACCTACCTAACCCATACATTTCTGGAATTTAGACACCCGGGGGACTCCAGCGAGGTATGGCTTGCGTGGGTCGCTTATCATTCTCCCACCCAGAATCCACTTGTTTAGCTTTGCAAGGGATTCTGGGTAACAGAACCTGGTGGGAGGCAGTCGACTCACCCCATCCTGAATTCCCCTGGGTGTCTACTTTTCAAAAATGTATAGGTTTGCTAGGTTTCCCTAGGTGCCGGCAGAGCTAGGGTTCAAAAACTACAGCTAGTCACTTTGCCAAAACATGGTCATTTGTCCCTGCGAAATTGAGGTGTGACCACGTTGCGTTTTGCGCAGTTTCCTGTCGCAGGCACTAGGCCGACCCACACAAGTGGGGTACCATTTTTATCGGAAGACTTTGGGGAAGACAGGATGGAAGGAAATTTGTGGGGAAAATGTGTTTTTTGTACACTTTTTTAGGTTTGCAAGGAATTCTGGGTAACAGAACCTGGTGGGAGGCAGTCAAGTCAACCCATCATGGATTCCCCAGGGTGTCTACTTTTAAAAAATTTATAGGTTTGCTAGGTTTCCCTAGGTGCCGGCAGAGCTAGGGTGCAAAAACTACAGGTAGGCACTTTGCCAAAAAAGGGTCAATTTTTTACTGCGAAATTGAGGTATGACCTCGTTGCATTTTGCCCCGTTTCCTGTCGCAGACACAAGGCCGACCCACACAAGTGAGGTACCGTTTTTATCGGGAAACTTAGGGTAATTCAGATTTGTACATCAACTGTTATTATCTATTGAGTTTTCATGCATTTCTCCCTTCAAAATGAAAGACATTGTGTAAAAAAAAAAAATCATTTTGAAAAATGACCACTAATTCTCATGCTAGTATGAGTATTCCCAATTTTGAAAATGTGGAAATATATACTGTTTCTAAACTCTATATTTGTACCCAATTCAGAAATACATAGGTGTCTTTCATACCGATTTTTCCATGTATACATTTTCCAAGAATAATTGCTCTATACCCGGTACATAATAAAAAACCATTGCAAGTTGCTGCTCAGTTTTTGGCTCTGGGTTCGTCGGGTTCTTGGCGAAACTACAAGTCCTGTATATCCCCACAACCAGGAAGGTCTAACGGAAGTAACGGTATATTGCTTTCAAAGAGCTGACGAAATTACAAGAAGTTACAGGTGAAACGGTGAGACAAAAGGCTGTTTTTTTCAACTAATTTTCAATTTTTCCAATATTTAACTGTTAGATTCTATAACGAAACCTTCATGGATTTAGACAAATGACCCCTTTCTGAATTCAGAATGTTGTCTACTTTTCTAAAATGTATAGCTTTCCAGGATCCATTATTGCTTTCAAACTCATTTCTACCATTAACTGGAAGGAGGTTGAAAGCAATAAAAATAGCAAAAATAGGCTATGTCCCAGAAAAATGCCAAAACTGTGTGAAAAATGTTGGGTTCTCTGACAAAAGACTCATTTCCTAAAAGCTTAATTTCTGGGACCCCTCCAAGGGAATCCACAAACCCTGGGTATCTTTAGAATCCCCATGATATTGGAAGAAAAGGACGCAAATTTGGCATGGATACCTTATGTGGTCAAAAAGTTACATGGGCCTAAGCGCGCACTGACCCAAATCGACAAAAAATGGCTTAGCACAGGAGGGGAAAAGGCCTAGCAGCGAAGGGGTTAAACGGAAGCCAGTGAAGCACTGATAAGGCACACTAGACAGATTTGAACTTTGCCATTTGTTTAAGAACCGACCAGCTGCATTCTGCAGTGTCTGAAGCCTATTTACTTAGCGCTGTTTTATGCCCAAACAAAGGGCACTACAGACAGCTAGTACCACTACCAGCTAAAAGGGTTCCAAGGCTGTAGAATAAACTTTGGCTCCACAGTCGAGTCAATCATTCTTCTGTGGAGCATAAATATCCAGGATAAGGTCTATAGCATGCAAGTACGAGTGGAAGAGTTCTGCAAATTGTGAAAATCTCTCGGATCCGGGGAGTGACAAAGCAAGAGGCTGGTGGTGCTTGAGGAAGTTTTGAACATTTTTTCTAGCCACCCAAATTATTTCTTTAGTCTTAGTTAGCCTAGACAGCACCTAAAAGTTCTGTGGGGGTGTCTTTAGACGTCAGATTGGCACTGAATATATTCTGGTTTGTGCATTTGTAGGCAGCTGCTTGCTTGAGATTAGAATGAAGATCACAACCTTAGGAGGCACCTAGCTAAGTGGTGTTGGGGTCAGATCCACAGGGGCTGCCAAGCTCACAGAGTCTGGTCTGACCTTGGTGAATGGCCCATAAGGATAAGGGGCAGACTGCATGCTTTCCGGCCTGGTATACTGAAAGGTCTCAAAATGGAAGGGGTCAGCAGACTGAGTCGGAAACTTAGTTTGGGGTTTCTTCAGAACCAAATTTGGCTCTGAAGGCTATGAGGAAGAGACCATTGTCGGGGAACAGCACTGTCAGGTCATGCAAGCAATATTGTTTTGCTGCAAATGGAGTTTGTGTTACTTATGGAAACACATTTGGGGGCCTGGGGGGAGGGGAATTGTTCCATATCTGAAGACTTAACTCAAGGTGGGCAAAGGACAGTTTAGGGGGTTCCTATGGGCCAGACTTAAAAAAATATCTAGGACTCCCCCTCCCTACTGGCCTTCTGGTTCATGGAGCTTTAGCAGCCACAGACCATAAGTTCATGGTCTAGTCCCAAACACCACATACGGATGTATTGGGAGTTGAAGATTTTTTTTTATATTGTAAAGAGGGTCTGAACCCAAAAACCTTAGGAGGTGACATTTAACCTAAATTCTGTCAAAAAATGTGTGAGGACTTTCAATTAACATCAAAGAAGAGCTCCAGACCCAAGATGGTAAGGTGTAGAAAAATTAAGTGTACACACTATATGGGCCAACGTCATGATATCCTGGGGGAACAGCGTCATGAATGGAATCTTGTGAGGACTCCTGCAGACAAATACGTTTTCAGCCAGTCTATTACCTGAAGTATTCCCGAGGTTAGAAATCTGAAGAAGTATACATCAGTAGTATTTGTATCTATGAGAGAAATTAAACTGTGAAAAATAAGCAGTATGAAGAGGAAACTAATGAGCCCTGGCTTTGACTGACCATGTTACAACAATTAATTACAAAGCAGATGGGGTGGCGGTGCGCATAAATGGCGGAAAGCAGTATTTAAACAAGCAGTCGCGAATGTCCTGACAGCTCCTAAAGTGAAAGCGCGCACAGCGCGCTGAATGTATAAAAGCACGTCGTCCTGCCTCAAGTAGGACAAACTTAATAAAGAATATAGTTCTTACCGTGTAAGAATCGAAGTAAAGGGGCCAGTAGCCATGGGAGAATACAAATGACAATATGGACGTACTAAGGAGGGACTAACAAACCTATTAAGGAATCAGACGCCAGCATTTACGAAGGACAAAGACACAAGCCAATGAAAAATATGGGCGGGGCTTCTCCTCCGTACTCTACCTACAACAGATCGCCAGAGCAGCGCTTGTGCGCTGGCTCAGGCTCGACCTAAAAAGGAAGGTTTAGACCTGGCAAAGGGTTCCTTTTGGCAGTTTAAAACTGCACTACAGGCTGCAATGGCAGGCCTGAGAGAGGTTTTGAAGAGTAACTTTAGTGGGTAGGACAAGGGGTGCTGCAGGTCCACTAGTTGCATTTAATTTACAAGCCATGGGTACATGTAGTAGCATATACTTAGTAAATTAAATGTGCCAATCAGTTGGAGGCCAATTTTACCATGTTTTAGGAAGACAGCATAAGTACTTTAGCACTGGTTAGCTGTGGTAAAGTGCACAGAGTCCAATGAAAACAAATAAAACAAGCATCTGCAATGCAATAGGTCTCACATTTACACAAGTTTGAGCTATTGGCATTGTAAATGACAATGCCTTTTATTTACGTTTTGGTTTTTATAACAAATAAAAAGCATTGTCATTTACAATGCTAGTAGCTTAAACCCTCGCAAATGCGAGACCTATTACATTCCAAATGCTTGTTTAAATGTGTGTGTGTGGTGGGGGTGGGGGGGGGGGGTGTGCAAACAGAAGGTGGCAGAAGGAAAACAGACAGGGAGGGTATGGGGAACCAAAACTGAGGGTGAGGGGGGAAGAAAAAATGATGGCAGAGTGGGGTAATGGGCACGGAGGGCATAGGGAAGCAAACGTTAGACAGAACAAACATTCACATAGGAACAAAACAAACAACATCCCTCCAACCACACACACACTACACTGTGTAGCATGCTGCTCATGTAGGCAAGTGCTTCAGCGACACACATACAGGTAATAAACACTATATAAATGCTGCAAAACAACTGTCAAGCTATGAAAGTAGTGGGCATGGCTTGAATTGCACAAAAAGTATTGCACTATATTAGTCATCGGTACAGTCACAAGATGTATATTACTCATCGGTACAGTCACCAGATCTATGACAACTTATCGACTTAAAACGAGTTTGCAAAATTATTTGGACATCACTTATGCACTACTTGAGAGCCACGTTCCACACATGTACACGTTTCACATTCAGCAACACCCTTGTACGGATGTCCACCATCCCAACGTACCAAAAGGTTACCACAAACTTCAGCTGGGTTGCTCAACTCCGCTAGCAAAGACTCGTCACCATCCCAATTAACTATTCCTCACTACTACCTTCAATGGGATAGTCAACACACAAGACTTCATTGTACTTAGAGGTTCAATGTGTTCAGATGTGTGCATAAAAACATCGTCCCCTCAGCCTTTCTAAGTTTTAAGGAGGCTTCTCCAAGAACTACAACAGCTAACTTAGGTTTCCACTGATATGCACTGGGCTGAAGGAATAATTACAGGAGGCATGACAGAAATGAAAAATGTTTGGCTAGTAGTCATTATCAAGCGCTAGGCGTCCCTGTGAACAAGGGCCAGTTAGGACACAGGATGCACAGCATTGTTGTCACTAATGTGACGCTACACAGCAGTAATGTACTAGTGGGCAACTACCCAACACGTTACTGCCTATTAGCACACACCAGTCATCATCAAGACAGGAGCTGAGGGAATGCAAGCAGTGGGGGCTACCCACGAGGGGCAAGACAACACCCGTGTGGGAGATATCCAGGGCACAAGGTGGCCTCTGATGGTCAGGGAGGGTGCAGAGTCAAAGCACACACCGACAGAGAAAGAGGGCAGCGTCTAACCCCGGCAGGACATTGACAGCCTGCGGGGAGACTGGTAAAGGGCAGCTAGCGCTGCCCAAAGCAGCCTGTCACCCCCCTGGGCAGCTTCCACCTGAACACTGCCCGTCTCTCTGTGAAGAACCAGGCCCATTGCCGCCAGCACTCGCCATACTTCCAGGCTCCGCTTGCTACCGCATATCAGGTTCAGGGCAGTGATCCAGGGAAACCAGTGTGGAAAATTGAGGGAGATGAGTGCATCACCCCCAGCACGGCGCGCACAGCGTAATAGCATCACAAGTCTGTTGCAGCTGTGCTAGTCCATCACCATTGTTCGGGATGCCGATTGGAGAGTGAGCCTGTCAATTAGGCTCAGTTTTTCCCAACAACTCTGCTTTTGAAAGCAAAGCAACGTCTTGGCACCACCTGCACCGTACATCCCTATGACATGTGAAGGCAAAAGAGAACTCATTAAAAAATACAAGTTAACACAAAGTTAAACAGCTATTTTTAAGAAAAGATAAAAAACACTGTCGGAGAGCAAAGGGCGACGCATAAGATAATAAATAGTAAAGGAAATGCCTGGCGCCACGGTGAACGGTCCGTCACTGCCAACTGTGTCCCAGCCTGCAGGGCCCCATTCATTCAAACATCAGAGCTTTGTCTCCTGCTGCGCTAACTGCAGACAAGAGAACTACTGCTTCCAGGGTTGGGTAGCTTGCCAAGCATGCCACTATCAGCCATTCCCATCAGCGAGAGGGGGAAGGTGGAAGAAACAAGGCCAACCTACCCTAAAATGGAAGCCAAAATCCAACCAAACATTCTACCACAAAAAGCCCATCTGCTGGTGTTCCGTGGTCGACATGGAACCTGCAACCAGATGGGAGAAGGGAAGAGAGGCCATCACACGCTGTATTGTGTGATGGCAGACCATAATGCTTTGAGTGAAGTCGCCGGAAAGAGAGCTAAACACACAAAGGAGGGACTTCAACAGAAATGCACCAAAAGAAGCCAGCATTTCTAAATGCCACAGATAGTAACCAATGGCAATAGGTAGGTTTTTAGAAACCCCACAGAATAGATTTAAGAGATTGATTGAAGCTCGACCTAAAAATAGGAGGGTTGAAGGCAAATAGTTTGGGACAAGATCACACCAAGGATGTCAAGTCTAATACTGAATGATAGAGTGATACATATATGCAATCAAAAGCATGTTGTCTCAATGTATGCAGATGACCTGATTGTATATTTGACAAAACCGACTAAACAATAAGGTCATTGATTCATGAGCTAGAGAGACTTGAGGAAAAACTGGATGTTGTTTAAATAAACAAAAATCTGTGCTATTTCCATTTGTAGATTTGAAAAAACTGACAGTTAAGACTACTGTAGTTGGAAATATCTTGGAAACATACTTCCTTTCACTATTTAAGTATTATGGGGACGCATACAGAAATATATGGTGCACACTAAACTCTGGAAAAACTAATGGCAGACATAACTAATGCCATAGCATTTTGGACAGAGCTTTTTCTGCCAGCAGCAGGTAGTATAACAATCAAAATGTTGGTACTCCAAATGCTTATACTTGGTCCAATGTTGTATGTTCTCAATCTCAAGACTTACACACAAAAAAAAATCACCTGTGATAAATTTAGTACTGGGCAGGAAACACAATAAGAGATCCAGAATCAAAACACTGTAACACCCAGGAAAAGGGTGGATGAAGGATGCAGGAAGCTTACTTCCAGGTCGCAAAACAAAAATATGTGACGTGTCAGAGGATACAGACAACAGTATAGACAAACAGCTTTTGGAAGACAGTAAGACAAGTTGAGAACTAACTGCAAGACTTTATGGCACGAAAAACTCACCACATATAGTTGCATCCTTGGCTATTTTTCTTAATGAGACATTGTACATTATTTTCATGTACATAACTGAACAGATAACGGTATGGGAATAAGCGGCATTTGCAAGAATAGATGAATAAATTAACATTGGCAAATGGAAAAAAGGGTGATGTTTGATAGCAGGCGACTTATATGACACAAGTTCACTGACTATTACAGTGTGCTGAGAACGTTTTCAAGTTACAAACAGGACAATTTTTGAACTGTTGTGTAATTCACATAGTAGTGGAATTATTAGTGAAAACAGACAGGGTGAGATGGGTTGCAACTACATTGTATAAAGCCATACATCCAGACACACCAAGCACCAAACAAAAGCAGGAAACAAATGCGTAACTGACTGCAACATCCAGTTCACAGAAAATATGGGAAGAGGGCCTTGATCCAATTTAATTTTATACACAGGGAGTGTAGAATGTCACCAACATTGCATTAATTTGACCAAACCAAGAGGGATGAATATCCTAAATGTACAAAATACTTACCTTCAGTATTGCTCTGTCTGGGGGAATACTCTCTCTAAATATAGATTTCTCACCTTGTGAATATTTTCCTTGCATAAGACTGGAATGCCGAAAATTTAAAGCAGTACTCCAGTGTGCAGGTAGGTGGTGCTGAGCAGCTCTCAAGCAACATCCTTCCAATCCAGAAGGGAAGAGTACAGCTGCATATCAGCACCTCAGGTGCTCGGATGTCATTTGCTAACTTAGGTTGTCCTCGCCCTAAAATCTAGAGTTTGTGAGCAGATTGACATGACAAGTGTGCAGATCTCTACATTAGGTCCTAATCAGGTGGAGGTGGAGGTGGGAGGAGTGGAAGAAATCTGCAGTTCGAGTATTCACAGAAAGAGTATTACTTGGAACTTGTTCGTCTGATGGATACTTCTAACCGCGGATTTCTCACTTTGTGAATAGATACTGGAGCAGTACCTCCCCATGTGGTGGGTCTGTGAACGGACTCAGACAAAAACGTTCTGCAGGACTAATCAGGCAAACTGCTCTCTCTCTTTTGACCGAACTGTTGAGGCAGTAGTGCTACGTGAACAGGTGTACCGATGCCCATGCAGACACCTCACAAATGTCCGGGACAGACAATCTGCATGCCAACAGAGTTGCAGCACCTTTGGCTCTGGTTGAAAGAGCCCATATGCCGTCTGGAGGATGTCTTAGTCAATGCGAAACAGATCTTGTTGCAGAGAACAATCCATCAGGCGATGGTCCATTTTTGCACTGCCTTGACTTTCTTTGCCCCAGGGATCTTTTTTTTTTGTCAAATCGGTTTAATAGCATTTTAGAGATTTTATGAAATAGCAAGAACTTCAACTGTTACATCTCAGCTGCTTGGGCAGCGCAATCGAATATTCGTGTAAATTATAACACCACAATTGAGGGGCACAGTGTCACATTTACAGCATTTCGACAGCAAAGGAAAATCGCCCAAGGCTGGCAAGAGCGTGGAATGCTTGAGCGGGCTACCTCCAGATTAGTCCATGACTGTCCACACGTTGAGCCTCGTACATTAGCAGGGTCTTTAGGGTGGATCCCCCTCAACGTGGACCTGTGCACAAAAATGACTTTTCTATAAATACTATAAGTAAACAAAAACAACAGCGGCAAAACCACGGGCACATATGCATGTTAATCCCTTTCTCACCACCCCTCCCCCCCTTCCACGGCCCCCCCACCCCCACGTGCGCACGCACCCCAACCGGGCCTGCATCCGACACCTGCATGACCTCAGTGAGTTGGCAATAGCACCTAACAGAGTATCCAGACAGAAGAACAGCCCACGGCACACTCCAGCCGCCAAGAGCACCTACTGAACCTCCACAGTACCCGCACCGTTAACCCCACCCGGCAATTGCAAGGAATTAAGCATGTATTCCCAGTGCGCCGCTATAGGTTCCTTGCGGAGCCCCAACGTTTCCTCTCTACGTATGGCTGTCCACTCCGCCCGGGCCCATGCCTGAAGGGAGTAAGTCCACGCCTCTATCCCTGGTGGGTCATGCGCCTTCCAGCGCCTCGTAAGGAGGCGCTTTGCCACCACCATCCCCAGATCTAAGAAACGGGATGACACCTTGTCTTTGGGTGGTCTCCTGAAGTGGTGCAAAATGTATTCCGGCCAATCAAAGGGTATAGTACGACCAGTGCATTTCTTAAGTAGCTCACTGATCACACTCCAGTAAGTGCCCAGCCCAGGACAACTCCACAAAAGGTGAAGGAGTCCCACATCCATCTCACCACACCTGGGGCAGGACGCATCTGTGCGATGGAAGTACTTATTGATTAGCTCAGGCGTGAGGTAGGCTCTATGCACAACATAAAGTTGTATGTGGCGAAAGCGCATGTCCTGGGGATGTGCACCTGACTTTTAAGGATGCACTCCCACTCCTGATCAGATAGTGACCGTTCCATATCACGCTCCCATTTACCCCTAAGTGGGGCCAGACTGGTCCCCGTGTGGATCCGAAGCGATGCAACAAACCTGCGGACCAGGCGTTCACCCCTCCCCATGACACGGAGGTACTGCATGGTTAAGTGCTGTTCAGGTTCCGTCACCACGTCTCCCCACCTGGCCGTCAGCTTCGCCACGAGGGAGCGAAGGAGCAAAAACCCCCCCGGGTAAAGTCAGTCCTCAGTGACCAACGTCTCATATGCCACTAACGCTTCATCCCGGTAGAGGTCACCCAGTGTCTGAATATCTGCCTCCCTCCACTGCTCCAGCATGGGGCGTGTAAGGACCCCGCGCCTCCCGTAGAACCCTCCAGAGGGATAGCAGGTGCGTACGGGAGCATCTTTCGTGTGAGGAACAGGGCTCTACGAAAACATTTGTATGCCACTGCCAGCAGCAGAGGAGTGGGCCTCGTAGGCGCCGCCAGAGGATAGAAGAGTCTGGTTACACGATCCAGAGTGTACGGTGGCTCATCTGCAGCGCTATCATCTCTACCGCTATCCGCCAACCACCGGGCGATACATTGGAGCTGCGCAGCCAGGTAATAATGTTCGAAGCAAGAGGCGGCCAGCCCTCTCCTGTCCGATGGCAAAAATAACTTCACCAGCGCCAGTCGGTGACGAGAGGCACCCAGATAAAGTCCCACAGGACCACATTAAGCGACGAAAAGAAAGAGGCCGGGATAAATAGAGGTAGATTAACAAAATAGTACAGGATTCGGGGAAGCATGACCATTTTGGCAAGAGCCACTCTGCCCGTAGTGGTCAGCGGGTGTGTGGACCAAAAGCTTATCTGGGATCTAAGCGCAGTCACCGCCCGCCCAAGGTTGCCATCAAAGAGGTCAGCCGGCTGACGGTAGATCTGGATCCCCAGATACTTAAAGGTGTCAGCCTTCCATTGGACTCTCGTGCCTTTGAGAAAGTACCCCGGTTCTTCTATCCCAGCGCCAAACGCAGGACTTGCCTGCATTCACCTGGAGGCCCGAGACAACCGCGAATTGACTCAGCAATGGGGCTAGTTGTTCCGGTATACATGCCACGTCCCTCACAAACACCAGCAGGTCAACGGCATAAATCGATACCTGATGGATCGCATCTCCCAAGGAAATTCCGTCTCCTAGAGACTGCCGCAATCCCACCGCCAAGGGCTCCACCGCCAGCGCAAACAGTAGTGGAGACAGGGGACATCCCTGCCGGGTGCCCCGGCCCACCGCCACCGCTTCAGAAATGTAGGGGCCCAGCCGCACCCGGACCACCGGATTTTTGTAGAGGAGCTTGACCATCTGCAGGAAGCCTACGTCAAGCTCATAACGAGCTAGTACCGCGGACAGGTAACCCCACTCGAGGCAGTCAAAAGCCTTTTCTAGGTCTATTACCAGGCAACCCGCCCTGGGCCATTCCCTCGTCGCCTCAGCTGCCACCCTGAAAAATCTCCTAAGATTCAAGGACGTGGATCTCGCGGGCACAAACCCATTTTGATCAGAGTGTATCAAGTGAGAGACCACTGGCGCTAGCCTCCCTGCAAGCGTTTTTGCAAAGATTTTATAGTCCACGTTAAGCATTGCCAGTGGCCTGTATGAACCCAGAGCTGTGGGGTCCCTGTCCGTCTTGGGCAGTGAGACCAGAAATGCCTCCCGCATGGATGGAGGGAACGAGCCCTCGTCCAGAGCTGTATTATACAGTTGGAGGAGTAAGGGCGTGAGGGTTTCTCGGTTCGCCTTATAATCGGCGGGCAGGCCATACGGCCCTGGAGTTTTCCCGGTCGCCAAAGCCTGAATCGCTTCGCCCACTTCCTCCAGTGTCAGGGGGGCATTAAGCGCAGCCCTGTGCGCCTCGGAAGCCACAGGCAAGGTCACTGTATCCAGGAACCTTTCTAACGCTTGTCTGGGACCGGTGCCACGGGCTTTGTATAGTTGCTTATAGTGGTCAGTCAGGACACGATGTATTTCGCGCTGTGAGTACACCATCTCCCCCTCCGCCGTACACAAAGCTCCTATCGGGGCTTCACGCCCATCTCTCTGTATCAGCCTGGCTAACAGCCGGCTGGCCCGATCCGCCTTGGCATGCGTTCTAGCCGTGTGCGCCGCATTGTTATGACCCCTCAACTGCTCCATGAGAGCTGCGTGCTTAGTGCGTAGGTGACTCAGTGTGCGTGAGTGCTCGCCCATCCCCTCACCCTCCCTCTCATATCGTAAGAGCTCAGTCTCCAAGCGCATCAGGGAAGCAGACAATGTTTTACGTATATTCCAAGTGGCCCCCATACAGTGCCCCCAGATGGCTGCTTTGTGTGCGTCCCATTCCACCATGGCATTGCTCGCCGTCCCTTCATTGGTCTCAAAGTAGGCTAGGATGGCCGTGCCCAGCGATGAAGGAAAGTCAGCATCCTCAAGCGCGGCAGGCTGTAGCCTCCACGTAGGCACAGGTGGGCGATCCGCCTCCCAACTAATCTGGAACCATAGGGGGTTATGATCGGAATGGGTTCTCCCCAGATACTCCGATTTGGCAAGTAGCGGGAGCAGTGACTGGGTGCCCACTATCCGATCTAACCAGACATGCAAATCATGGACTGAAGAGTAGTAGGAGTATACTATGTCCGAGGGGTGCTGCACGCGCCATAGATCATGTACCTCCCAGTGTGAAAGCCAGTCCCTGAACACTTGCGCATTAGTCGCCACCGCTGCAGCTCGGAGGGGAGGGAAAGACCGGTCCAGGCGCACGTCCAGCACCATGTTGAAGTCCCCTCCAAGCAACCAGGGAAGACCGGCGTATTGGTGAAGGATCTGATTCAAGCTCGCTAGGTAGGAGGGTTGGTCCGAGTTCGGGGCATAAATGGATCCTAACAGGACTTCCTGACCATTTAACCGCCCCCGCACCAGGGAGTACCTTCCCTCTTGGTCCATCTTTACATCTTTACAAATGAAGGGGATACCCGCCCTCACCCAAATCAGTGTGCCACGCGCATGCGCAGAGAAGGTCGTACCAAAAATGTGCCCCCTCCAACTCCTGCGGAGTTTGTCGAGGGCTACCTGGGTCATATGTGTCTCCTGGAGAAGAGCAATCCCCACCACATGCCGCTACAGGTAGGAAAAGACCGAATAACGCCGTAGTATGTTAGTGTGTGTCATGTGCCTGAACGCGTCGCATCCGCGCAGGGCCGGGGGAACACCAAAGGGGGGAACCTACGAACACCATCAGGGGAAGGGGTATCAGTGTGCCGCAACTGAAACATGAAAACAACCACAAACAGTGTAACAAAAGGGGTGAGTCCCCAAGGGGGCATACGTCTAAACCTCAACAAGATCCACCACACAAGATGATGTTAGTCCAGCACAAGGTTGTCTGGGTGAGTGTGCTGCCAACAACCGTAACATGTTACGCCCCCATCTCAGACCCCCCCGGGCATTCAAGAGGTGCTTGGGAAATCTAGGGCATGTAAACACACCAGGCCAGTGCTAGTCACCAGCAGAGGAGACCATGTGCGTGAGGAATACTTAGTGCTTTCCGTCTGCGTACCAGCTGAAACACCCCCATGCGTTTAGCTGTACAGCATTTCAGGACAGCGCATTCGCACTCAGCCGGGAGCACATTGCAACAGCGTGCACATCCATATTTCTAGAAGGATACAGCAAGTAATAACGTATCCAGAGACAGGGACTCTTGCATAGTCGACACAGTTCACTGCTCAGTCACATAAGCTGGTCAGCTGTTTGGGGTGTCACCACTGGCATAGTCATATCTTCTGAAAGCACCGTGGACGGGGATGACGAGCCACTCATGTCCAGTTCACTGTGCAGCTGGGAGTCCAGTCAGGCAATACCATTCACCGCTCCCAAGGTCGCGACTGCTTCAAGTGCTTCCTGTCGTTCTAGTCTCATTTTCTTCAGGCTGGGTGCAACTGGGCCAGGGCCTGTGCCTCAGCGGGTCCCTCTTCTTCTGCGCCTCCTTGATCGCTGCACCTGCCACTCACCCTCCTCCGAGCCCGCAGACCGTGCTCCTTTCCACTGTCCCGTCTCCTCCAGCCAGGCCCAGACGTCCGATGGGGCATCAAAGAAGTGGGCCCTCTCCTTCGAGATCATGCGGAGGCGAGCGGGGAACAACAGAGAATATGGCAGCTCTAGTTCCCTCAGTTGCCTCTTCACAGCCATGTATGTGCTCCTACTTCTCTGTACTGCTGCCGTGTAGTCTGGAAAGAACATCACGCGGCTGTTCCCCACTGTCAGCTCATCCAGCTTCCTGGTTTCGTGAAGCACCACGTCTCGATCGCGATAGTTAAGGAGCTTGAAGAGGAATGGACGAGGCCGGGCTCCGTGCAGGGGCTTCTGCGCCGGCACCCTGTGTGCTCTTTCTAACAAAATGTGGGGACAACATCCCCGGAGGTAGGAGATCCCGTAACCAGTTCTCCGCATACCGCTCTGGGTCTTTCCCTTCTTCACCCTCCGGAAGCCAGACCACCCGAACATTGTTGCACCGGGAGCGCCCTTCCGCATCCTCGATGCGATCCTCCAGCACATGAACCCTGTCTATGATGTCTTGGAGCGCTTAAGCATGGTTTTGCACCACAGGCTGTAATTCCTGGAGCGACTGATGCTGCTCGGTGACGGACTCTGACAGCTTGCGGTGGTCAGCGTGAAGAAGAGTGAAGTCAGACGCGACCTTGTCGATCCGGGCCTCCAGTGACACTTTAGTTTGCTCCAGCGTAGTGCCAATTTGCTCCACCGCTGCCATCACAGAGTCCATTTTGGCTGCGAGGGTCGCCGTCGGACCCATGCTAACGCTCTGTCGTCCGTGTGAGGAGTCTGGCCCGTCGGACGCCTGTTGCTTTTGCTGGGATTTATCCCTGAGTCTGGCCATCACCAGTTGCTGCGCAGTAGGCATCCACACCTGCAGACGGTCATCAGCTGTCCAGCACCAGTCTCTCCCCGAGTGTCTAGGGGAGAAGTCGCTTCACCGGCCAGGCCGTAGCGCCAGCAGCAGCGGGGGGAAACTGCCTATCCGTGCCCAGCGCCAACACAGTCAGGATCGTGACTCAAGATAAACGTCGTCGACTCTGGGGGTGCCCCAGACGATAGTCTGTCTTCGCCGCGCAATTCAAGGAGAGCGTGTCACCTTCGCCTTCCCCAGGGGCCTCCTTGCAGACTCCCCCCTGCTCCGTAGACTGCACCTGCTCGTCCCCAATGACTTCAAATAGCAGAGGCCTCAGCGCCACAGGGCAGATCCAACTCAGCAACACAGTCTCAAAGGCCTGGAGCCTCTGTGCGTCCCGCGCTAGGAGTGGGTCGCTCAAACGAAAATGGCGCCGGCTCTAAAATGGCGCCCAAGCTCCAGTGCGCCAGGCCTTAAATACGCAACCCGCGGTTGGCAAATGCTGCGAGCAGGGGTGCAGGGTGGGGGGTGGTGGAATGGGAATGTTTTTGTGTGTTTATAGTTTTCGTTTGTCATTTTTTTTATTTACCCTTTCCGACTACGGTGACGGCAGTGTAGCGCGATCTTTCCGTGGGTTAAATGGCACAAGGTATAGAGGATCTGGGATGAGAGTGCTAAGCTGGAACGTGAATGGCCTGGGTGACAAGATCAAAAGAGGGATGGTCCGCCAGCTAATCAGAAGGCACTCCCCGGATGTGATATTGTTGCAAGAAACACATTTGGTCGGTAATAGATGCATGGCCCTCCACAAAGGGAGGTATAAATTGGTGGTACACGCTGGTTTTACCACTGGCTCTAGAGGGGTCGGAATCTTGGTTAAGAACTCCTTCCCTCTGTCAGTGCAGGCTACATGGGTGGATCAAAGAGGCAGATACGCAGGAGTCTCGGGGCAAGTCGGAGGCAAGACTGTCACCTTTCTATCCATATATGTGCCTCCGGGCCTCCAGACTGAGACCTTCCGAGATTTGAGCTCTATTTTTCTCACGCTGCCCTTTGGGGGCCTTGTCTTAGGAGGCGACTTTAACGCTGTATTGGATGGAGAGGTGGACAACAGCCCGCCGCGAGCGCTTAGACAGTCTCAGAGTTGGCTCTCAGAATTCTTAGACACGCTGGGATTGGTGGATAGTTGGCGAGTACATAACCAGACATTGACGCACTACACCCATATCTCAGCAGCTCATGGTAGCTTATCTAGGTTAGACTATATGTTGCTACCAGCGGCAATGGCGAACAGGATTCACGAGGTGAAGTATCTTGGGAGGGGAATCTCAGATCATTCTCCTTTATGGCTGCGGCTCGCCCTCGACCAACCGGCAGTGGGCAGGATAGCTCCCATTAGCGCCTGGCAGTGAAAAGACCCAGTTATCAAAAAAGAAGTACTCCAGATGTCAGACCGGCACTTTCTGGAAAATATAGTGCCAGTGGACTCGGCGCAGTCCCTTTGGGAGGCATATAAAGCAGTAGTGAGAGGCGAGGTTTTGTCCTTGGTGTCAGGTAAGAAGAAAGAAAGGCATGCAGAAGTAGCCCAAAAGGAAACAGAGGTAATACTTCTGGAGGAGAAGGTGGCCGAGTACCATACACCTGCGGAGCTCCACCTGCTGAGACTTCATCAGGAGGAATATAAAGACCTTGTCAGGAATAGAGCGGTGCCCCCAGAATAATGCCGTACAGAGCCGTATATATGAACACGGCGATAAAGCTGGTAAATTGATTGCATGGCTTGAGCACGGAGAGAGAGCATCTAGGTTAGTACCTGAATTGGAAGGGTCAGGGTCACGTATGATCACAGATCCACAGGCTGTGGCCGACGAGTTCTCCGAGTACTACCGGAAGGTGTACACCGTCGGTAGTGAATTTACGGAAGTCGAGAATAGCAAGATGATCAGGGACATAGCTATGCCGAGTCTGTCGGAGGAGTACAGGGACTATCTTGATTCTGCTTTGTCAGATGATGAAGTTGCGCAGGCAATCAAACAGCTAAAGTCCGGTAAGGCGGCAGGCCCCAACGGGATACCGATTGAGTTCTATAAGTTGAATGCTGGTAGACTCGCCCCTCACGTTTGAGCCATGTTTGTGGAAAGCAAGGAGAAGGGTGAGCTCCCCTACGATCAACGTGTGGCTAATATAGTTGTCATACATAAATCCGGTAAACCTTTGACACAATGCTCCTCATATAGGCCCATATCGCTTCTCAACGCAGAGCCCAAAATACTAGCGAAAATCCTAGCTACCAGCTAGTCAAGGTGATCACGTCCCTGATTCACCCGGATCAATCCGGCTTTATGCTGCGTCGGAACACTCCGCTAAATCTGCGTAGACTACATGGAGTCCTTCGGGGTTCCCCAAGAATCCATGAACCGACAGTGTTGGGATCTCTAGACGCCACAATGGCCTTTGATAGAGTGGAGTGGCAATATTTATTTGCAGTGTTGGCGAAGCTGTGCTTTAGAAGCGAGTTTATTGGTTGGGTGCGCCTGCTATACGCTAACCCCCTAGCTAGAGTAGTAGTTGACTGCAAGACTAGTGACTTTTCCTTGGGAAGGGGCACGAGACAGGGGTGCCCGCTGTCTCCGCTACTCTTTGAACTCGCAATGGAGCCCTTGGCGGCTTGGATTCAGATGGGATAGATGGATACGGGGCCTACGATGGTCGCCTGACTAGGAAGATAAGATCTCACTCTATGCAGATGATATTTTAATTATCTCACCAACCCCAGGGAATCCTTCTGTAATTTTCTAGACGTGCTCACTATCTTTGGTAGATACTCCGGATTGGCCATAAACTGGGCAAAATCGGTGCTTTTTGTTTTGGTGGGCGATCCACCGGTAACTCCGCAGTCGTGTCCTATACATATTGAGATGGTAGGTTTTAAGTATCTAGGCATATTTATTACGCTCAACTCAGTTACGATAAGACCAAAATTTAGTTTCCCCGTTGAACAGGTGTAAGAAGGATGTGGAGCGCTGGAAAGCTCTCCCGCTCTCCATGCTTGGCAGAGCCGCCCTCTTTAAGATGATGGCTTTGCCCCGGTTTTTGTATGCCTTACAAAATTCAATGGACCCAGTGCCGATTGCATATTTTAAGGAGATAGAGACTCTTCAGAGGCGGCTCCTGTGGGACGGGAGAGCCCGCGTCGCGTTTAAGAAATTGACTCTCCCATGGTACGATGGAGGGATCGGGCTACCAGATTTACGAAAGTACTATTGGGCCTCGCAGCTGGCCGCCGTGAATCATATTGTTTATGGAATCCCCGGGGATACAGGATATGCCATGGACCGGGGTCAGGCCCCGGGTGGGATGATAGATAGGGCTCTGTATTCCAGACCTGGGAGGTTTCCATTGACTGGCCCGACCGCGCATGGTGTACAGGTGTGGCACGCGACAAATAAATGTCTCGGTTGGGAAGGTAGATTGACACTTGTCACTCCCCTACTGAACTCTGAGAAGCTGGGTAGTCTGTGGAAGACTAGAGGGTTTGACAGATAGGACCTGATCGGAATCACCCGGATAAAAGACGTATGGGGGAAAGGCATGGTGCATACCTTCGAATGGAACACAACACATTGAGGAGGGTCTCAGGGTAAGTTTAAAGACCAGCAAGGTGTATTACCCCTAAGTAACAACCATTATACCACAGAACACCTTAGGTCTAGGGATCGGGTAAAAGAGTGAGCGAAAGAGACCAAGTAAGCAGAATGTATGTCAACAGGTTAGGGTATCAACCACCTCAGGGAAAGAGGAGAAAGCTGTGTTGCCCAGAACCCATCATTCACAATACGTGAGTTATCATCATTTGGGTCTGGCCTCCTCTTGATGCGGGTACACAGTCTAGGAAAATGACTGGAAAACCCTCATCTGTTTATCAATTAGAGGATGGCTGGCCCGACTGAGCATACCATGAAACCCATAGGCATAGACTCTAGCCAAGTGAAGAGGGTTCAAAAACAAGGAATAACAAGTGCAGCGCTAAACAATACGAAAGAGGTGTGTTAAAAATGACTAAGGGAACTCCATAACAACTTTATTCTCAGAGTGCCCCTGTCATAGTTAAAAAGCAGACCGCTAACTGTTGAATTCAAAAGCTAGACGATGAAGAAGGTCGACATGTTTCTGCCCTCACTAAGGTCTACAATTATCGGGGCATTCTTCAGGACCAATTAGCTAGAAAATATATGTAGCTGCTGCTGAAAGTGAAAAACCAAAAAGTGCTAAATATACAATAGACAGTTCATATACTCTACCAACATTATCCAACTTGGCTGTAGTGGAACCAATTGTCGGTCACCCACATAAGTTGGGTGTCACCCTCACCTCTACCTGGTAATTACTCAGGGAAGGGGGCCCCGCTCTGTCCGTCGGTACCCCGGGGCGGTCTATGAGCAAGTCAACAAGTGGGCGGAGGACCTTGACTGGTGTAAGTTTAGAGAGAAAGCAGTATATGCGGCCAGGGGTTGTCCGAAGAAGTGGGGGAAGATATGGGGGGCATGGAATAGCCACAGAGGAGAGATCTGTGAACCACCCACACTGAGATTAGACCTTGAAGCACAGGAATCCCCAAGATCTTAGCTTTAAATGTCGTAATATTTGATTCTGTACCTTGCCATAATGACCCATGTGTTGAAATTGTATAAGTTCACCTGAGAGTCTGTTTCCTTTTTCGTAATGTTTTTCATTTGTGTTTAATAAAAAAATTTAAAAATCGCAACGTGTACCAAAGAGTCACGCAACAGTGTCTCCGGGTTGTGCCTAACCGGCCTGAACACAGGCGTCGCCAGTGATGGGTGGTCCCCACTGTCGCCGAATCTGACGCAGTACAATGTCTCTCTGCCGTGGTAGCCAGGAGGTCTCCGGTCTGTGGCCAGGCCGTGGGGGCAGACACCACGAAATGCCGCAGCCGCGTGGCCCAAGGCTCCCTACAACCTCCGATGCGACAGCCCCCAGTCCCAGGTGCACTCTCAGGGGTCCAGTCCAATGTGGGGCGGGCCAGGCTTAAGGTCCCAGGCCCAGGCTTCACTCCAACCTGCCTATACAGGGGCAGCGGGTCCTCCAGCCACCTCCGCTGCACAACAGCATGCAGTCTTCAGGCCCCAAAACCCTGTTGTGGGGCCCACCGCCGAGGCCTCTGGACTCCGCTGCCACAGGGCTACACCCTCCTCTATGTCTGCCCCGGGTCCCGCTCCTCACCATTCAGGGGTTGCGCCTTGTAGCTGCTCCCCGGTCCCGGGCGAGTTGGCAGCCGCGCCGTCTTCACTGGCCAGCCGTCTGCAGGTCTTCACGGGCCTAAGGCCCCAGGAGGGATCACAAGGCCTCAGCGGCTATGGGCCGCGGGAGCCGCCGCGCCCTCCGCCAGCGCTGTCCTGCCCTCCGGCCTGTCTCCTCGCCAGTTGCCGCCGCCCGCCAGGCCGCAGGCACAGGCCCCGCCCAGGCCCCGCAGTCAAGGCCCACTGCCCGGCAATCTTTCGGGCTGCGCTCCACCTCTCGTCTCCCAGTGGCGCTGGGTCGCAGGACCTCCGGAGGGGGGGTCACCGCTCAGCTGGGCTCACAGGACGCCAGGGCCCAAGGCAGCGCCCGACTCCCTACAGCGGCACTCCGTCTCATCAACGGGCGCCAGGTCCCGCAGCATGTTTCGCGCCTCTCCACCACGCTGCCTCAGTCGATCAGCAGTCGCCGCCGCTTCAAGCCAAGATCTGGTGGGCTCCACAGGCTTACCGCTGTGCCCCCACACCTATGCCTCACGGAGTGGGCACAACAAACACCTCTGTAGGGGAATTTTCAGGATAACTATGGGTCTAAGGACGGAGCTCTAGCAGTTCACGTCTACCATGTTGGCTGGCTGGCAACGCCCCCTTTGCCCCAGGGATCTTGATAGCCCAGCAGCAGTCGCGCATATTGATGACCATATATAGGTAAGGCCAAGTGCCTGTTTCTGACTGGGAAGGTATTTTGCAAAATGCTTGTTCTTGAAGCTGTGGAGAGTCCCTGCTGTCCCAATCATGGAGCATGCGGACATCACGCATATTGCATCACGCCAGTGGCACATATTTTTTTTCTCGGATTGGCTGTATGTTTAATGCCGGTGTAATTCTGCCCTGTCTGATCAACAGCTCACCGTGTATTTGTCCATAATGATGAAGAAATCACCTTATACTGTATGAAGTTGAAGTTGGGGAAATTTGTAGAGCGCACGTATACCAAAAAGGTTTCATGGCGCTAGTACCGTGCAGTTCACATAAATAGCAGCTTAGACCTCAAATGCTCTGATGAATAACCAGGTCTTCAAACCTTTGCGGAATTCCAAATATGATGGGGAAAATCGAAGGTTGTCGGGGAGGGCATTCCAGAACCTGGGCGCCAAGAAGGAGAAACACGACCCCCCATGTTTCTTCCTGACAAAGCGAGGAACAACCAAAAGGTTCTTAGACGAAGACCGTAGGTTTCTAGAAGGAGTATAAGTTAGGAGCCTGGATGCCATATAATGGGGAGCCAAGCCCACCAGAGATTTAAAAATAAGAGATCCTAATTTAAATTGGCATCTATGAGTAACCGGCAACCAATGCAATTGCCTCAGAAGCGGAAGGGCATGGTGGAATCTAGCCGACTATAGATCAGCCTAGCTGCCTGATTTTGAATGAGCTGAAGTCGGCGCAATTCATAGGCAGGGATGCCAATCTACAGAGAATTGGCATAATCCACCTTAGAGATGACAAGAGCAAGGAGGATAGACTTCAAAGCGTCAATGGTAAAAAAAAACGGGAAACTTTCCGAATAGTACGGAGAGATAGAAAGCAAGAAGAAACAATCATGCTGATCTGGGTGTGCATCGAAAGGTCATCACTAATTTTGATGGCCAAGCTTTTCACGGATTTAGACGCAGAGGGGGCAGGTCCAAGAGAGGGAGGCCAAAAGTTGGAGCACCAAGGATTGGGCGAGCCTCCGATCAAGACTAGCTTCGTCTTGTCGGGATTTAGCTTTAGATGGTTCGTGCACATCCAATCTTGAATGAAAATCATAGTGTTCTGAAAATGGGAAACAGAATCCGGGGAAGCAGAAAGGGTAAAAATAAGTTTGAGGTCATCAGCGTAATTAAACACTGACCTCCTGATGACGCAAAGCATAAATTAAAGGAAAAATATAAAGATTAAAAAGAAGAGGAGAAAGGGCGGAGCCCTGAGGAACACCGCAGGTTACCGCTCGGGGAGGAGAGGAAAAGGAGGACAGCTGGACCGCCTGTTGGCGGTTCTCCAAATAAGAGGAGACCCAACTTAGGGCAACATCCGAGATGCCAGCGCATCTGACACGGTCGACCAAAAGAGAGTGGTCGACCGTGTCAAACGCAGCTGATAGATCCAGAAGTATCAGAGCCTGGGAAGAACCATGATCAGCGCTCACTCTTAAATCATCCAAGACCGAGAGAATAACTGATTCTGTCGAGTGGGTAGGCCGAAAACCAGCCTGATAGGGGTCGAGATGGTTAGAGGCTTCGATGAAAGAACTCAAGCAATGAGTTATATGTCTCTCTAACACCTTGCCCAAGAAAGGAAGCAAGGAGATGGGACGAAAGTTAGAAGGGACAGTAGGGTCGGCCCCTGGCTTTTTCAGAACCGGTACGATCTTGGCGGACTTAAAAAGACTAGGGACAACACCTGATGACAGGGATTTATTAAGAAGGGCAAGAGGTGGATCGGGGCAAACTGAGAAGATCTTCCGAAGGATATGTGAGGGACAGCCGTCAGTAGGAGAACCCGATTTCGTAGAATTCACTAAACGAAGAAAGGTCTCGGTAGACATAGGAGGAAAGTGCGAAAACGAGTATGTGCTAGAAGGCGGAAGAGAGGGATCAAAGGAAGAAGAAGGGGGCCAATGTGTTCTTTTATTGTGGAAATTTTAGTGAAAAAGAAGTCATGGAGGGCGTCACATAAATCCTGGGACAGAAGCGGTTTAGCAGTCACTCTATCAAGTTTGGACAGACTGTTAAGAATGGAAAAAATTTCCTTAGGCTTGTTAGGGGAGGATGCAATCAAAGCGGAAAAGTATTGAATTTTAGCAGAGAGGATGTCTTTTTTATATTCCCTGAGAGAAGTGGAGTAAGACAATTTATCAGATGGGTCATAGCCCCGACGCCACTTACGCTCAGCTTGTCTAAACTGGAGTTTTTTTGCTTGGAGCGAGGAAGAAAAACACTTTTGCGAATCGTGTGAGCGCGAAAATCGAATTGATCTCAAGGGGACCAACTCGTCACAAGATGAAGTTAGCCAGGTGTTAATAGCCAAAGCCTGATCATGGAGAGATAGATCTAAGTAGTCTCCATCTAGCAAGCTAGAAGAGGCGAGTGAGGCACACAGAGAGTTAATATTGGCTCGTCCCCAGGTCCTCACTTTAATGTTAATGGGAGGAGGGGTACTAACAATAGGGTTTAATGGAAAGGAGAAGGAAATCAAATAGTGATCAGACCACAAACAGGGGAGAACCGAAAGTAAAGAAACATCCAAATTAGCTGACCAGATTTGGTCAAGAATGTGACCAGAATTATGAGTAGGAAGCTCAACCAGTTGGGTCAAGTTCAAATGAGTGAGTAAATCAGAGAACTCCTTGGACTGGGAGTTCTCCAGAGGATTGCCGGGTCAATAATTAAAATCACCTAGGATCACAATGCGGGCATTATTTACTATCAGGTTAGCAAGAATATCCCCTACCAAGGTTGAAAAAGCGGGCATAGACTGAGGAGGGCGATAAAATAGGACGCAGACAAGCGGAGGAGAAATAGACAATGTTTTCATGACTAAATAGTCAACTGCCGGAATCACCGGAGAAGAAATTAAAGAAAATGACCATCTTGAGTGGATGATAGCAGCCATCCCACCACCATGTTTACCAGGTGCACGATCTGAGTGTAAAACATAATAATTGTCGGGAATGGCAGCTAGAATGTCGGGCGAAGAGGAGGGGGTGAGCCAGGTTTCAGACAGGAAAAGACAGTCAGGCTGAACCTGATTGAGAAAACTGAACGTCTCTAAATGGTGTTTAACTAAAGATCAAGTGTTAAGCAAACATGACGAGAAAGACACAGGAGGGCCAACCAAGGGGGGGGGGGACAGTAGGCAACGTCCCGCTATCTGTGAGGGCAGAAACTTCCTCCGCTACAGGTACCGGACAGGGAGGGTTGGAACAGATAGAGACCAAGTGAAGTAAGCTTGGCCTGTAAATGTTTGGAGATAGACCACTCACCTTGACACGCCACGAGCTCGGAAGTAGAATATTTAAAGGTCTGAGCAGCATCACATGCCCCTTGCCCCGGTCTGCCGCGGACGGGCGCAGACGGGCTTGCCTTAGGCGCGCCCGCTGCGCGTGTCCGCTGCGCGGCCAGGGTGACATGTGGGCTTTGTAGTCCCCAACCGTGACGCCTCTGGTAAGGCTCCGCCCCCGTGGATCAGATGGTGGAAGATCAGGTGACTCGTTTCAACACAAGCCCTCCGCTCGAACGAGAAACCCGGCGTCGGATCGGGCTGTGTCGAAGAGGCACCAGCGATGGGGGGAAGCTAAGCTCAGAGGAGATGAGGTAACAGTCAGGCCGGTTTAGCAGGGCATGCAGAGCGAAGAAAGGAAGTTTGAACTAGAGCCTATAAGTTAAAAGCCCAGAGGGCGGGAGCCGCTGAGCGAATGAAGAATCCCAGGCTTAAGCTCCACGCAGGTGAGAGAACAAGCTCAATTTAAAAACACAACAAGGTTAAAAAGACTCAGACCGCACCGCTAGGTGGAATATCCAAGTAGCGCCTACTCGCGCTAAAACGCCAATTAAATGCGGTGTGTGGATACAGGTCAATCACTCACTCAGCGCCTGAAGTCTGCGCACGTCTGCTGCGCGGCCAGTTGACATGTGGGCTTTGTAGTCCCCAACCGTGACGCCTCTGGTAAGGCTCCGCCCCCGTGGATCAGATGGTGGAAGATCAGGTGACTCGTTTCAACACAAGCCCTCCGCTCGAACGGGAAACCCGGCGTCGGATCGGGCTGTGTCGAAGAGGCACCAGCGATGGGGGGAAGCTAAGCTCAGAGGAGATGAGGTAACAGTCAGGCCGGTTTAGCAGGGCATGCAGAGCGAAGAAAGGAAGTTTGAACTAGAGCCTATAAGTTAAAAGCCCAGAGGGCGGGAGCAGCTGAGCGAATGAAGAATCCCAGGCTTAAGCTCCACGCAGGTGAGAGAACAAGCTCAATTTAAAAACACAACAAGGTTAAAAAGACCCAGACCGCACCGCTAGGTGGAATATCCAAGTAGCGCCTACTCGCGCTAAAACGCCAATTAAATGCGGTGTGTGGATACAGGTCAATCACTCACTCAGCACCTGAAGTCTGCGCACGTCTGCTGCGCAGCCAGTTGACATGTGGGCTTTGTAGTCCCCAACCGTGACGCCTCTGGTAAGGCTCCGCCCCGTGGATCAGATGGTGGAAGATCAGGTGACTCGTTTCAACACAAGCCCTCCGCTCGAACGGGAAACCCGGCGTCCGATCGGGCTTTGTCGAAGAGGCACCAGCGATGGGGGGAAGCTAAGCTCAGAGGAGATGAGGTAATAGTCAGGCAGGTTTAGCAGGGCATGCAGAGCGAAGAAAGGAAGTTCGAACTAGAGCCTATAAGGTAAAAGCCCAGAGGGTGGGAGCAGCTGAGCGAATGAAGAATCCCAGGCTTACGCTCCACGCAGGTGAGAGAACAAGCTCAATTTAAAAACACAACAAGGTTAAAAAGACCCAGACCGCACCGCTAGGCGGAATATCCAAGTAGCGCCTACTCGCGCTAAAACGCCAATTAAATGCGGTGTGTGGATACAGGTCAATCACTCACTCAGCGCCTGAAGTCTGCGCACGTCTTAATTGGATATTTGTTTAACACGCCGTTTGTGGTTTTTGTGTATAAAAGAGCTAGCGAATGTTCTGCCAATTGGAAATGTTGCTATTTCACTCATGCCCCCATGATTCATGTATAAATGTTGCCCATGAAATATGACCAGAATCTGTGTTTTTTAATTTTGCGTCTATATTTTCAAATATGAACAATGATTGTAATGGATTTGACTGTCTTACTTGCTGGATCTTTCACAGTCAACAAAATGTATTTGTTTTCTATACGTTTTGAAAGAGAGTACTTTAAGAGCAAGAACCTGTATTATTATCCGGTAGTGAGTCTGGATTAGGTAGAGCTAAATCCCCCATTATAGGGCAATATAGTCGCTCTACTCATCATGGTCTCCAAACCTGTCATCGATAACGCCGCCTTCGTCATCTCCATCAGATGCATCTGTGCACCTTAATGGTACAGGAGCAGTAGGTGGAGTAAGTATTTACGGTGCAAGCATTAGTTGAGGTTCTGGAGGGGATTGTAGAGGTTGCTGCAGCCGATTCTGAAAAAACCTGGAATAAAATTGTTCAACAAGCAATAAGGATCAGATAGAAAGTCCACTGGTACTTGCAACATAGGCATACGCCAATACGAAGGTTATGTGTAGTATTCCCTATGAAGATTGCCATAAGGGGGATGATTGTATACCAACTGGGGATTTTGCTCATCCTTCACATATGAATTGCAAGTATTATTGTCCAGGTCACCTTAGTCCTCTGGATTTGCAATCGCATTGTCATCAATCTCCCTCAAGGTCCAGGGTCCAGACATTCTACCAGGAGAAAGAGGCTATGCTTTATTTGGAGATGTTCCAAAAGTATGTAGGTTTGATGGAACTCCTTTCTCAGATATATGACTCAAAGAAACCTTCTTCTGTAGTACTCAACATGGACAGGATTTAATAGGCACTTGGCAGCAGCCAACAAAAACTGCTCCTGCAACAGTTTCTTGGTCGACTGTGAATGAGCTCTCATTGAGGACTTAATTGTTGATTGTTAATTTGTCGATGGTGCAGTCATTGTCAACAGAGGTGTTGTCAAAACAACAAGGTGAAAGCCATCAAGAGTGCTGTAATTGTCAACATTGTTGTCGCTGACTGAAGGTTGACAATGGTGCTGTTGTTGATATCATAAAAGAAGGAGTAAACGACAGTGGATAAGTTATCTGTAACAGCATAGAGGCTGTTGACGGTGGAGGTTTAGACAAAGCAGCAGAGCAAGTTTTTAGATGGCATCTCGGAGCTTGGGTTGTTCTGGCCTGTCTGACTCTTCGTCATACATTTTAAGGCCTTAAATAAAGGCTCCTATATGTAAGGGTTATGTTTTCAGCGGACACCTCAGCTTTTGGCGGCCCACTTCGGCTACGCTTTTGAGTCTTTTTAGCTGAAGATGAATTATGGGACTCTTCTGAACACAGCAGGTTATCAAGCCTAACTTTCTTTTGGAGCAACGACAAAAGAAACTTCTCAATCGTTCAAAACTTTTATACACAGTTTCCGGAAAAGTTTGCTGTCTTTTTCTTGGGATGTGGATAAAGGCATAAATGCACTTCTTGTGGGTATTTTCAACATAAATTCTCCTTTTTTCACAGGAACTGCAGGACCCAAACAGGGCTTTGTTCACAAGAATGCCTTATGCACACACTAATGAGATTTCATACAGTCGTGTCTATGTAAAAACACAAGTACAATAAGCCAAAGCCCACAAAAACAAATGAGATTTCTCTGCACAGTATCACTGCAATTAAAATTGTTTAATTGTTCCAGAACCAGCCAGCCGACACGTGTTTCGTCGCGTTTAGGAACAGTGTTTCCGCGACTCCTCAGGGCTGGGAAAGATACAAAAATATATACAATAGAATATCTGACATGATGTTTACAACATTCATTCTTTTACAAGGCATCCATTCACGTGAAAAGCCCACGTGCTGAGAAATCTCATTTGTTTTTGTGGGCTTTGGCTTATTGTACTTGTGTTTTTACATAGACACGACAGTATGAAATCTCATTAGTGTGTGCATAAGGCATTCTTGTGAATACATGTTTCGTATGTTGGTTTGCTCTGACATACTGTTGGGCGGTTAGAGGGTCTTTTCCGCTCGCCTTGTTACACCACAGTAACTACAGTAGCCTGAATACGTATTTGCGTCCACTTTATGGCAGAGCACCCAGTTGCTACTCTTAGAGATAAAAACCCCTTTTCTTGTGATTACCCAAACAGGGCTTTATTTGGAGATTCCTCAAAGATCAAGAAGTGAGCCTAACTGAAAGCATAGTTTAAGGATAGATGTTCCAGAAGGGAAAGTCCCAACATATCTGAAAATCCCTTAAAAGGTTGGTAAATTAATAGCTAGAGGATGTTAAAACAGAGCTCTGATGGGTTTCTCTTTCACACTACATACAGTATTCAAGCACGAGACCCTGTGAAAGATCCAATGCTAGAGACAAAACAAGGTATTTACATTTTTATATTTTTCCAGTTTCAAAAACCAAAAAACATGACATCACTTTACGTTGGCGGTTGATCACAGGCACGTGTACCAGTACGGCAAGACCATGGTATAACTCCGGCATATTTAAATGTCCTGGGTCAAGCAAAAATATAAGGAGCTGCATAGCATTAATGTTACTACATATCCACAGGAACTTATCCCCAGCACCTACTGCATTATAGTAGTGGACGGTGCGATAGTCATTCTCTCGGGATTGCATCAGCATCTACCATTTCATTGAATCCATAATACTTCCTCCAAGGACCCCAGATCTTAGGAAATTGTTGGGACAACCTCTTGCTTGGTAGGTAACTTTTTCAGCAATCATATACATGTCTATACCCCTTCTCCATTCCTCCAAAGTTGGTGAGTCTGGCGCCCCCATTTCTTGGCCAAGTTTCTCTTGGCCACCACTAGGCCCAAGCTACATAACAGGAGTCGGGCTCGCTGGAGGTCTACTTCTGTTGGGATGCCTAATAGAACGTATTTAGAATCCACTGGGCGGGACACTGCAAGGATTATCTCTCATTTGTTTACAACCACAGTGCAGTAGGTGGTAACTGCTGGACATTCCCAGAGCGTATGAAAAAATGGACGCCTCTGTGCTCTGCACCTTAGAGGAGCTGGCAACTCCTCCCGCTCGTACCTATGGCGTCAAGTCCTATCTTAATAGACTATATACAATATTTCGAACTGTATTAATCTCAACCATGACTTAATTGCCACAAATCCCAGATGCATCCTGGCCTCTTCCCAGTCCTGGTCATCTTGCTCACCCAAGTTTCGTTCCCAGTGTTCTCTGGTTTCCTGCAAGGTATTAGGGGGATTGTTGGTGATTGATTTGTAGGTATAGGAAAATGTCTTTTCCATTATTTCACCCATGAGTAACCTCCCCTATAATGTGCTATATTCAGGATCATCTGCCGTGTCTATTCCCTCCCTTGCCATGCATGTGTCAATTGCACATATTTTTAGCACTGTGTGGGGGCGAGGTTATAATCTCTCTGTAGGGAACTGAAAGGAGTTGACTCCCCACCCCCCCTTCTAGCAGATCGCCCACTTTGGTAATTCCGATTAGATCCCGGGATCTAAATCCTGACAATTTTGCTAGTTCCAGGAACCTCTGGCCTGACCATAGTGGAGTCTCCCATGTGTATCTAGTTGCCCACCCCAGGTATCTCTGGGTCTTGTTCCAGGCTTCAATGATTACCTGGGTCATTGGTAGAAGCGTTTGTGTACCGGTGCCCACATATAAGTAGTGGATGTATGTTTTAGTTTGAAACTGAGTGCATTTGCGCATCTAAGTATGATGATTTGTCACCTTATGTTCCCAGTCAGTATGTCAGTCAAAATTAACTTTATTCGGCTAAGTAAAGCCATAAAAGTACAACAACAAAAAAGAAAGCGGGTCATTCTGCAAACATTATAATACATTGATATATAATCCATAATCAGTTAAGATCCCCCGTTTTAACAACCATAAAATAGACATATAAAATAAATAAGTAGATAATAAAACCGTATGACAATTTAACAGTCATCATAAAATCCTAGTCAGCACGAAATTCATTGTCTGCAGCCCCCTTGGGAAACAAAATAAGATGCACACCATCATATGATGTGACAATTCATACAAAATAGAACACACATCATAAAAACCATGACCAGAAAAAAGAATACATAAATAAGAGATCAGCCCACCGTGACATAATTAGACCTGGGAGTTAAAAATAAAATTGCCTAACATACTCTAGCTCGTATTTACAATTAAAAATGAGAAGAATTCATATTAAACAAGACTGCGACATACCGAAAATGTTTACATAACATGATTAGGAACCGTATCCGCAGGCTGATTCAAGGGCAGCCTATTCCTATGTCTAATCGCCCCCTTTAGGAAACTGGCTACACCAAAGCAGACCATAGGTGACGCTAGCGTTTGTAAATAGACCAACGCCGGCCAAACTTTTACAAAATTGCAACCTCTAAGGAAGGGGAGGATAAACTTTCTGCGCAATAGATTGTAATAGGCACAGAAAAAAATTATGTGAAGAATATCTTGATCGGAGAAGTTGTCACAGGGGCAGGGATTTAATGTGCCCTCTTTAAAGTAACCTCTAGGGAAGGCAAGTAGCCAAGGAACCATATCAGTCTGAATCTTGACAGAACAAAAAGATGATAAGGTTTATTTATATAAGATAGATATGGTTGTATCTGTTGGCCCAAGCTCAATGTGAAATATTCTCACCATAGGTTTTTTCAATTCGTTCTCCCTTAATCCTTTACGCCTGTTTAAAAACTGCAGCTTGAGGTCTCTAATGGCCAGTTTATCCAATGCTATAGGGCTCAGGAATAAGTCAGGGCAGTCAAGAATTTCCATCGGATCCTTAATGTATTTCAACCAAGGAATGTCTAACGCCTTTTCTAAGGTAAGACAGTATCGGATAACCAGTTGATTTAAATTTGGGGTCGGTTGAGCCAAGATTCTCAACCAACGTAATAGAGGCGCAACCGCAATCTGATCAGAAATAAAACCTGCTCCCAGTTCCTCGTGTATGTTAACGATTGGGGTGGATGCGGGAACCGAGAGCAGTTTACACATAAAAATGTTCTTGCCCCTTGAATTTCTTTGACATCTGTATAACCCTAGATGTCGCTGCCATCAGTCGCCATGGGCACACACTTGGCATTATAAATCTTCATAAGTGCAGGGAGTGGTTTATAAGTGCAGGGAGTGGTTTTGATCCTATTCTTTTTGCAAAGTCTAGAGTAGCCCCCGATGCTCTAACACGTTCTTTTTATGCACACGCTGCGTGCACCATGAGCATTGGTCATCAAAAAGAACCCCTAGATAGGGAAATGCGGGGACTTTTACTAACTCAACTCCCTTGTAATAGAATTTAACCTTCGCTGCCCTCCTTGAGCCTATGGTCATGGCATGCGATTTTTTTAAAACCAGCAATTAAATCCAGCAACTCCATAAAATCTATAAAACAATTTAAAAGCAGTTGCAGACCCCTTGCAGGTCTGGCGACCAAAACCGTGTCATCGGCATACAGAAATGCCAGAATCATTTTGGTGCCAGCTCTAGGTATAGCGTTACAACAGGAAGTCGGAGAATCTCCTAATTTATTAATATAGAGGGTGAACAGCAAGGGGGCCAATATGCACCCCTGCCGTACCCCTCTATTTACTGCCCAACAATCAGTCAGGCTGCCATCTTCATTAAAGCATACTGCTGCTATTGTGTTTTCGATGATGGCAGCCAAAAATCAGGTCAGCATCTAGCCCTATATCTTGAAGAATCAGTCACAGCCTTGACCTATTAACAAGGTAAAAGGCCGAGGTTAAATCCCTAAAGGCCAGGTGGAGATACCCACGCTTTGCAACTGTGTACTTCCCTATCACCAAATGGAGATTAAGGCATTGGTCCAGAGTGCCCTTCCCCTGCCTAAAACCATATTGGAGATCGGAGACTATGCTTGCTTGGTCAAGCCACTCTGTTAGACGTGCCAAAACAACTTTCCCCATGATTTTGTCTGCGTAATCAAGGAGCGAAATGGGCCTGTAGCAAGCTGCGTCATTCCTTGCCCCCCTTTTAAAGATTGGTATGATAAATGCCTTTGCCCATGATGGGGGAAAACCAGACACACAAGCTGCATTAAAAACATGAGTTAAGATCTTAGCCCAAAGCTTGGGATCTGCCTTATAGAGGTCAGCCAGTACTCCATCAGGACCTGGAGCTGTCCCCCGAGAGTCGATGAAGTCGCCTTATAAACTTCATCAATTGCAAAAACAAGAGGAAAGCCTACTAGACCAAAAGCATGTTTCTCTGTGGAAACCCCTGAGGTCGAGTCACTATACATTTTTCCAAAATGTTGCAGCCACATCTCAGCAGAAACTGGAGAGTCTTTGCTGGAGTTTGGTGTGTCAAAGGACTATTTACAACAGACCAGAATCTAGAACTATTGGCCAGCACGCTGGCTCGGCTAAGCTCCCCCCAGGCCATCTACCTTAGTTGCCTTTTCCTACTCTCTACTGCAAATTTATAAGCCTACCTTACATTTTTTTTAATGTTTTTATTCTTTTAATACAGTGCATAAACATAACAAGCATGTCACAGTTGGTCATCAAGCCCCACCCTTCGTCCCTCCACCCTCCTCCAGTAAAATCAATTTACACTCCCCTGCACTCTCTAATTGAACCCCGGTGTTTCATAAACCCCCGCCCGCTGAGGAACAATGTCCGCTACGGTACTTTCCTATATCTAGGGCAGACGGACCTCTCAACTCCCCCAACTCATAGTCCACCATCCAGTCCATGGTATCGTCGCCATTTGCCCCATACTCTAACAAACTTCTTCGGGCAACCCCTTGCCTTGTATGTAACCCTGTCCACTGCCATAGATATGTCCATACCTCTCCTCCACTCCTCCAGTTCCGGCAGCGTTGAGACCCGCCACCTCCTTGCCACCTCTCTCTTGGCCACCACCAGTGCTAGAACTCGAAAGATCAACAATGGGCGTTTCAGATCTACATCATTTGTCATACCTAAAAGGACGAGTTTGGGGTCTAGTAGCAGGGAAACCTCTAGGACCCCTCCAAGCTCCCATATAATCTCCGTCCCATAAGTCTGTATTTTTGGGCAATCCCAACTAATATGATAGAAGTCCCCCCTCTCTTGGCCACATCTCAGGCAGTTCGGGTCACTTGCCCTCCCCATAAGGTGCATGTGCACTCTGTCGTAGTAGGCCCTATGTAGGATTTTAAATTGAATCAGCCGAAGGCGTGACTTGATGGCCACTTACCTCGGGTGCATCAAGACAGCATCCCAATCCACCGTATCCATCTCCCCTACATCCTGCTCCCAATTTCTTCTCAGTTTCACTAGGCCATCTGGTGTGTTGTTTATCAGGGTTCTATAGGTCAGGGAAACTGCCTTTCGCAGGATACATTCCTGCAGCAGTCGTCCCTCCAGTGGTGCATACTCTGGAATGTCCCCCGTCAATGACTCCTCTGCCTGCCGGGCAGGACGCAGTTGTGCATATTTGAAATAGTGTGTGTGATGCAGTCCGTGTTCCACCCTAAAGCCTGAAATGATTTTAATTCCCCTAGTTTCATCAAGTCGCCCACTACCGAAATACCTATGTCATCCCACCTCATGAAGCCCCTCAGCTTAGAGAGTTCCTTCAACCAGGCGCACTGCCATATGGGTGTTTGTTTCGTTGGTTTGTGGACCCACCCTAAGGCTCTAGCCACTTATGCCATAGCACTCCTCTCCATGGCATAAGTGGGATGGACTACCGGGGCGTGCAACCAATCATTTATGGGCACCAGGTGTTCCGCCCAGTAATAGGCTTCAATGTTCGGCAGGGAAATTCCCCCATTGTATTGGTGTCATTGTAGGGTCCCCAATGCCACCCGAGCCCGTTTCCCCAGCCACAACAGGGCCCTCAGTTCTGTATTTATGTCCTGTAACAACCTGCGAGGGAGAGGGAAGTACTCGTTCTGTAGGGCGTGTAGGAAGGTGGATATCCGACTATGGTTACCCCCAACTTTTTGCCTGGTGTTTTGCTGGTTTCTGACTTAGTTGGCCTGGGATCCTGGTATTCAGGACCCCAGGCTTCCTGCTCTCTCTGTTAAAATGGACTCCATGTACCCTAGGTACATATCTAATTGGATACTGAGTCACCTTATCAGTCCCTGTACAGTGTACCTTAGGTATCCAGGGCATAGGTGTACCCAGGGCCTACCAGGGGCTGCAGCATGTATTATGCCACCCCTGGCTGGCCATCCAAAACTGACACAACTGGCTGCACGACAGCTGGGGCAAGGTGGTGTAATCACCCTTTGCTTTAGATATAGTTACCTATATCTAAACCTAAAATGGACACATATATTCCTATCAGTCACTCCTATGGAAGGCCTTATCAATCCTGAAGGCAGAGTGCTTGGAAATATGTGAGATGGTGCTCTGGCAGGAGCTGAGCCCGTTTGCAGCTTGCGGAACCAAGTCCTTATAGCTGTTCCATGATAACGCTATACCATATACTCCTAAGGGCATTATAATCCTCGCGGTTAAATGCTAACTCTGGTATAACATTATCAAAACATGTTGAGTAAGGTGTCATACGAATTGGAATACTACCCCCTCGCCAATTCTGGCGACGGGGGTAGCATTCCACCCTTCTAGAGGGACACGACATGTATGTAACTGAGAACCCCGGTTAAAGTTAACTCGAGCCTTGGCATCACAAAATGGATGCTGCCACCACAGACACAAGTCTGACCTCCTGCTGCTGGGAGTCCTTCCAGCGAGGATGGCTTGGACAAAGGGTTTCCTGCCTTGGGAGGTGCTAGCACCACCCCAGACAGGACTTTGTGTATTGGGTAGGGTAGGCTTGAAAGGAATGAGACATGCCCGGGGCACACAAGGTGTCCTGTGCATACACCGGTTCAAAACAGTTGCTGGGGCATCCCTGCCCCAGCTCTGGCGGGAAACCGGACAAAGGATAGGGGGTGTAACCACTCCCCTTCCTGGTCCCACCCAGGGAAGGGACCTAGTCAGTAGTGCAGCCCCCTTTAGCAGGATAAAGGTAGGAGCTGGTCTCATTCCAAATCAGATTATCCTGAACATATTCTACAAGAAGAAACTCTGGACTTCGACGTTCTGCTCCACAGAAGACTGAAGAATCTCCCTTGTGGGCAAGGAGTGTCCACCCTGCACAAGCAGGCACCATCAAGCGTCCAGCGGCTTCCCTTTGTCGTCTTCCCTCGAGGATCCAGACTTCAGAGCCCGACGAGACCCGGATTCCCAGACCTCTCCGACCTCAACTCACATCTGCAGCAAAGCTGAGACCCGTGGGTGCGACGAGACACGTGGGACCGGCCATCTTGGAAGAAACTGCACTTCGCTTCCAGCACGACTCCCGAGGTAAACTCGACCAAGTGCTTTGGGGACTGAGAAGCCCCAACCCCGAGCAGCCCCTGCACCGAAGATCAGCCCTCCAGCATCCACGAGATCTGCGTGGGGCCCTTCTGCTTGGTTCCTGCTCGACGCGTTGTCTAGTCACTTGCCGGCTGGCTAGTGGCCTCCCAGACGACGAAACCTTTGAATTTTCACTGCTGGTCTGGTTGCTACAGACTGGCCCTTGCTCCCTTCCAAAAGAGGGGCACCCCGGACTCTCCTAGTCCGCACCAGACGCTTTCTCCACTCACCGCGTGGGTTGCCTTTGCCAAGGCCTGTTGACGCCGATTCCGGATCCAACACCTCCGACAGCGAGAGCCTGCGTGGGACAGCTCGTGCCTCCATCCTGGTCGTCGAAGACATCTCCGGGTCCACGTGGCTGCAGAGTCAAGCGTCCACACTTCACCTGATCGCGGCGACGACATCTGGTTCCTTCCTGGTTCCACTCCAGTCACTGGCTAGTGACTGAACATTGTCCCCTCTGCTTTCAGGTCTCCTTCAACAATCCACCCTTGGATTGCACCGGACATCTTCCTCCTGGTCGCCTGCAGCATCTTTTCTTTCAGGCTCCATTGACTTCAACGCGAGAACCCGACGCACTTTGAACCCTATGCACCCGCGGCCCGTGGGTGAGGTAACAAGAGCATTTCGGTGCTCAAAGGTAGTTTAACTGTCCTAGTGTCCAGTTCCACAGTCGTTGTTGTCCTACATAGTCAGGATTGTCCGTACTCACCTTTAACTTGAACTGTACTGTCCATAGACGTTGTTACGCATCTCGCGTGTGAGTTCACACTCTGCACACGCGTTCCGTGGGCCTCCTAGTACTTACCTAGTGTTAGTGTAGCGTGGTCCCAACGATCCTACAGCCTCTGGACAGCTCCATTTCTTCTATTGACTTTCACATTCCACTTACTTAATATATGGTTTGTCGTGCCCCTAGGGCACCATTGTGATTTCGTGCAACTTAACGTATTTTTTCAGAAGAGATTGTCATGTGCTTAGCCCTCTGACCTCATAAAGAGTTCAGAGGTGTTGTTATTAATAAATAGACAGTTTATTTTTCATAACAACCTGTGTGGTGTCCTTTCATCTGATATTCAAGGGGTTATATTGTGGTAAAACAGCTCGCTTCACATGCCAAAAGAGTTTAGCCTAAGACTGTTTTGTCCATGCTACCATTAGGATAGCTGGTCTATAAGGTTGACTTACAACCAATCACCATAAGGGTAGTTTGGACTGATACAAGGTGGTCACTAGAACTAGTGAACATCATATATCAGGCCAACTTCTCACAGGGCGTATAAAAACTGTGGCAGTGCTATCATTTTAAACATGGCCGCACGCCCCAGAATCGTGAGGGGGAGCATCCTCCATCTAGCCGCGTCCTCTGCAAAGTTATTTAGAACCCGCTTGACATTCCTCTCATAGGAAAGGTGGCTAAACCCCTAGATATAAAAAACCCTCGCCCGTCGTCTGCAGTCTCCCAGGCAGGGTTGACCAGTCCGTACCCCCTCGTGGGTCGTAAAGAATAGACTTGTGCCAATTAATCCGGTAACCTGTGTGTGCTCCATATTTGTCCAACTCAGAGAACACCGCTGTGATCGTGGTAGTAGGGTGGGTGATAAACATGAGGACATCCTCCGCATATAGCGAAATTTTTTCCTCAAGGGAATCTGGCTGCTCTATTTTAAAACTTTAATATCTTCATTCTGTCAGACCGCGCACGCTAGTACTTCTATGGTAAGCGCAAAGAGCAGTGGATACAGGGGGCACCCCTGTCGGGTCCCCCTTCTCACAGGGAAATCCTCAGACACCACCCCATTGACCCTAACTCTAGCTCTAGGGTCGGTATACAGCAGCCTCACCCACTGTTGATACTTGGGTCCAAAGCCAAATCGGGACAGTTTTCCCGCAAGAAAGGGCCAGTGGACCGCATCAAAGGCATTCTCGGCGTCCAGGGACAAGAACAGGTGTGGGTCCCTCCGCGTATTCACCTCCATCAGCCAATTATGGGTCCTTCTAAGGTTCAACCTGGTGGCCCTTTCTGGGAGAAAACCAGTTTGGTCCAAATGGACCAAGCCCGAAATCACCCACCTCAGTCGAAGTGCCAGTATTGTTGCTAAGAGCTTTACCTCCACATTTAGGAGGGATATGGGGCGGTATGACGCACAGTCCTCCACAAGTTTCCCTCCTTGTATATCGGGATGATTGTGGCCATGCGTACATCGTGCGGCAGTACCCCCTCCTGTGCCGCTCCCTCGAACAGCGCCAGAAAATGACGCGCAAGGAGGTCCGCAGTCTTTTAGAAAAATTCAGCAGGGAACCCATTGGGGCCCGGAGACTTCCCCGATCGAAGTTTAGTCAAAGCCTCCTTAATTTCATCAATGATGATGTCACCTTCCAGTTCCTGTCGGTCCTCCTCTGTGAGCACCGGGATGTCAAGTTGGGCCATGTACCGCAACGCGTCCTCCTGGGAGCCTAAGTCTCTAGCCTCGTAAAATGTCCCGTAATACTCAGCAAAGGCCCTGGCTATCTGGTCGTCTGTCCGCCTCACTCTCCCCTGCTCATCCCTCACCTGCTCTATCCACCTTGCATCTCTTTCCTTCCTGCTGAGCCTCGCCAGTAGCCTCCCTAATTTGTCTCCCACGTCATACAAATGGTGTAACGTCGCCAGCGCCTGTGCTTTGGCCTCGCCCGTTACCAAATCCCTATAGCGACGCTGCATATCCTTAAATCGTCTCAGGGTACCGGGGTCTTTAGTGCGCAAATGCTCACGCTCCATATCTAGAATCTGGGCTTCCAGTGTCCCTACCTCCTCCTGTACCCTCCTATTTTCACATGCCAGTCTGTTCTGGGCCTTGTCCCGCATGACAGCCTTAAGGGCTTCCCAGAAAACCACCCCGACGAAACAGAACCCTCATTCTCAGCAATATAGACCTTCACGTCTGCCCGTAGTCCTTTTAGTATTTCCTTGTTCTGTAGATCCCAAGCCGTTAGTCGCCATTTCTTGGGCCCCGCTAGCCGTCACACTCCTACCTTAGCCAGAAGGGGTGAGTGGTCTGATATACCTCTTGCCTGATATTCTGCCGTATCTTCTATACTAAGTGTCTGTCTTGCCATAAAGATGTAATCTAATCTGGATTATACCCTGTGGGCTCCAGAGAAGAACGAATAGACACTGGTATCTGGGTAAAGCCATTTCCAGACGTCCACCAGTCCCCAAGTAGAAACAGTTCTGGAAAGTAAAGTAGGGGTCGAGTCTCTGGATCTGTCTCCCGTCCTATCCTGTGTCAGGACCATTACATCATTAAAGTCACCCCCCATCACATGCAATGTCTCCGTTGTGTTCAGTGTAAATTGATACTTGTATAGCGCACTACTCACCCGAAAGGTCTCAAGGCGCTTGTACGAATACCGCTGTGGAACCCATCCTGGCTTTCACTGCGAGGTGTCCACTCCTGGGCACCCCCAAGGTGGAGGCCAGGCATCCTTAGCGTTGTGGGGGCCGTTGTGGAGATTAAGCAATCTATTGCCCAGAGTTGCAGAGTGGGACTCCATGATTGGAATAGGCACCGAGGCGAGAATTATCAGGTCCGTGGAAATTTTGAGCCCAAGACCCGCCGAGGCGGGGAATTGAACCCTGGTCCCGGGCTAGACCTCTGCATCAGGGTCTGCCGCTCTAACCATTGAGCCACACTTCTCCGTAGAATGTTAGTGATTCCCGAGAGCGTCCCTGACTGCAGTTTTGGCGGTGCGTACACAGAGATGATTGTGTATTCCTGTCTCCCCCATAGTCCCCGTACCCCCACGTAGGTCCTCAAGGGGTCTATCCAAGTCTGCGCGACCACGAAGGGGAGAGTCTTTTTAATTAGTATGGCTACGCCTCTTGCGCACCTGGTGAATCCCGCATGCACAAGTACTTTATATTGCCCCCTAGCTAGAAAAGCACGTTTGGTGCCCTGTAGGTGTGTTTCCTGCAACAGGACCATGTACGTGGCCCACCAGCTTGATATAGGCGTGCACCAAAACATGCTTAACCTTACTGCCCAAACCATTGACGTTCCACGTTAGTATCTTAGTCCCCCTCTGATCCGGGATTGCCACCTCAGGACTACCTGTCAGTGTAGCTGGCATCGTGATGCAGGTTTCTTAAGTACTGTGAAAGTAGGGCTTCTGACTCCCAGGTGTGGATGCCAATCCTGACATGCTAAAACAACCCCCCCCTCTCCCAACTCACTACCCCAACCAATGCCTGAACTCTCCTGCTCCTGCCCCCCCCCCCCCATTAAACCCTAAACAAGAAATAACTTCTTGCCGGATATCTCCCAGTTTTCTGGTTTCCCTTAGGATCATGTCCCGGTCCACAAAGCTTAGGAAGCGAGCAATGACCCGCCGCGGTCTCTCCCCCACCGGTGGTTTCACCCAAAGCGCCCGATGGGCTCTCTCTATTACGAAGCAGTTGGAGAACTTCTCTTTTGGGGAAAGTCAGCATCAGCCAGGAGTGTAAAAACTGTGCCATATTAGCCCTCTCAATTCCTTCCCTAAAGCCTACGAAGCGAAGGTTGTTACGACGGGCCCTGTTTTCTGCATCGTCTACCTTCCACTGGAGATTCTTATGTGAGGCCTGGAGTCCCGCCATATCTTTCTTTAGGGCTTGAATGGTGTCCTCAGCCTCCCCAATTTTAGTCTCTGCCTCCGTCACCCGCTCCGTCAGGTTTCGAAAGTCCTGCCGTAGTAGCGTGACTTCTGAGCCCACCTCCCCTATTTTGGCTTCTTGGGCCGCACGAGACGCTTGGATGTCTTCCCGGGACGCTTGTATGGCCCCCATCAACAGTGCCGTGTCCGAGCGAGCTCCAGGTGAATCAGTCACAGGAGGGGTGTTGGGGGGTGGGGGTAGTGTCGCATATCGGTCTAGTGTCCCCTGCCTTGGGGGTATGGGGTCCTTATCCTTTCTGCCCATGCTGCACTGATCTTAGGCCGGAGAACCGCCCGGGACCCACCGTCTCAGGTCCACTCCCCCACGCGCCGTCTCCCGGGGGGCCTGCCGGCAGTCAGGGCAGCAGGAGAGATCCTAGTCCACCAGCAGGTGTTTAACTCAGCCGGATCAGGTGTGCCTCCCCAGTGCGTTGCACCCCTGTATCTCCGCCCTCGTAGCTGCGTGGAAGAGGTAGCAGGCCTCCAGCGTGTTCCCGAATCCATCTCTACCCCTTCCCTCACGTCCGCCGATACTCCGGTGCACTCCACAGCGGCTCTGGACCCCCAGCTCTCACCTTCTGCTCCCGGCTCCGGGATGCCCCTCTTATTCCTGCGGGCCCATCAAATGATCTGGGAGGGGTGCACCCACCAGAATCATGGTGTCGCTCGCATCCCAGTCCGGTAGGCCTCGCGTTACCTCTCCAGCCGTGTTCGCTCCCCCTCAGGCTCTGGCTCTAGCGCCCTTCGATTATCTCTCTGCAGCTGAGCCCCGGACTTCACCAGCCCCCGGGGTCAGCTATGCTTGCTGCTGTTGCCCAACCTCAGCTCCGTTCTCCTCTCCGCAGTGCAGGGGGGCGGGCGCAGATTCTCCTCCGTGCCGCCAGCCAGGCTCTCCTCGTCGGACCCACACTCTGGCCCCCGCCGCAGCTCCTCCCGCAGCCAGGTCTGCGACTTAGCGCTCCGCACAAGCTCCAGCGGTGCGCAGCTCGGTGTCGGATCCCCGCCGAGATGACAAGAAGTATCTGCCCGGGCTCCTTCCGCTGTTTCACGCCGCCGGCAATCACTACTCCGTCTATGCCTCCCTCTGTACTAGGACGCCGCCATCTTGTCTCTGCCTCCGCATCTCCCCAGACAGCCTCGAGGTTCTCCTGCCTGCTGACACCTCTGTGCCTCCTCTCTCGTTCCTGGGCACACTCCGGACCTTAGGGGATCTTTAGAATGCGGTCGACGCTAGAAACGGGACAGCTGGACACATCTTTGCCTGTCGGATCACTTTGGCTCGCCAGAGCAGCAGAGGCTCACGACTTACTCGGCCATGTTGTTGGCCACGCCCCCGCCTTCCTTACATTTTTGACCAGTGATGCCACCCTTGGTTTTTGCTTAAGCTCCTGCATGAGTTCCTTATGGGTGGTCATAAGAGGTTTCCTCAAACCATTTTATACATTTTGGGGGCTTGGTCTACTGGCTATAGTTAAATTAGAAACAACCTGCTTTACAATTAAGTCAAAGGCATTAAGAACGGATCTTGGTTGGGAATCCTGGTCTGAGCAGATCCTAAACTCCTGGGCGCAGTTAGTGAACAAGCTATCAATAAAACTTTCAGGGATGATCTTTTTCCCACCTCACTCTCCGAGCTTGATCTTTAGGAGCAATATTAGCGTTAGTAAGTTGGGTCATGATCCTTCCCTTATTAACAGCATATATGTTAAGGTCCAATGTTAGTGGGTTATGATCACTAAGACAATTTTTTGTTACACTTAATGTCCCTATTACCGGCAACAACGGAGATTAAACCAAAATATGGCTGATTATACTGTGATGACCATGACCAACAAATGTAGGTATGGCAACTGTCCTGTCTGATTGCTTAAGGCAAGTCAAGTTATGAGCTGATAAAAGACTTTCTAAAAAAAATACCAGACGAGGTGTGTTCAAAATGGGTTAGCCCCTGAGGAACATGTTCCTCCTCCAGCCTGGCTGAACAGTTAATGGGGCAAGTCTGAATGTTAAAATCTTGCAAAACTAATAGATCATAATGTGCTTCTGAGCTATCTCCATAGTTTTCCAAAAAGGCCGTAAGAGCCCTAAGATGCTCTGTCTCTTAAGTTCTAGTAAAATAATTAGAAAAATTAACCACTAGGAGGGTTGGTAAGTTCTTCCCTGACAATTCTACTGCTAACATGTTGGGAGAACGAGAATCAATCAACTTTGCATTATAAGACAGCTTAAAATTAATCATCACTAATAGCCCCTCCCTTGCTCTGCCCATGCTGGAAGGTATAGCGAATTTACAAAAAGATATAAACCCATCAAGGTAGAAATGGTCATTAGACTCCCATGTTTCCTGTAGGGCTATAATGTGGTGTGTAGCAAGAAAAAGTTCCCAAGAGACATCACCCTTTTTTGCCCTCAGGCCGGCAATATTCCATGTTAAAACTTATATTATATCACCATCGTTTATAATCGGGATATGACTGGATTTTACTGTATTAGCTGAGATAATTTGTTGATGCAAGTAATAGTGAAATTCGGCAAACTGACCATGGGACCAAGAGTTTCTTCGTCCGGTGTTTCAGGAAAATTATCTAAGATAACAGGTGCTACATCAGGAAGAGGTAGGCAATCTTGGGCATCCAAGCCAGAAAAGGCCTGAAACCTATTCAACTAAGAAATAAGGGAGACAACAGTTGACAAGAATCTTGAAGAAGGCTTATAAAAGTAACCCAATGGCAAGGCCCAGATGCAGGTAGAGTTCCTAAAACAGGAATCCTGGGCTCTCAATATCGATTTGACAACCGATGGGTTACGGAAATTGATGACCACACAATCCCCATCGATATTCTTAGGGGATTGTCCCACCCACCCAATTCTGCGCACCAAAGAGGAGGCACACCAGCCAAGACCAAAACATAAGGACATGTAGCTGGGGGTAAGTCTAATACATCTCCAGGACACTTAACATTCGGAGAGTTAAACACATTGGGACCACCACTATGGTTATTACTGTCCCGGTGATAGGACTGGCCTGGGCAATGGGTAATAGTCTCGAAGGTTCAGCAAACTACGACAGTATCTAATCAGAAGGGTTGAAGGAATTAACCATCCCGCCTGTCCCTAGTCCTCCCGGGCCCGGATGTGTAATATTCCCCCTGGGACCAGATGCCACAAATAATGATCGAAATATGGCTGGAACCCCGTTACCCATGTTAATCTTGCCTGCTATGTGAGCCAGTTCCCTGTGGTTACCCCCCACAGGCCAATTCACTTCAGGTATTGCCGGAGTCATAGGTGCTTCGGCTGCCCTCCCCCCGTACTGCACATTGACATCCACATACCTCCTGGTTAACTGATGCATTGCTAACCTTTTGAAGGTGCAGAAATATTTCCTCAATCGCCCCTAATTTACATAACAGAGGCACTAAGAACAGTTATTAAGGTCTCTAAGCGTTTCCAGCGATCAGGGTCACTTCCAATATCCGCCATGGTATGGAGGTCAATGTTCGGAAGATAGGCCGAGCCACCATTGTCTTCAAGGTTCTGATTCTCGTGTAGCCCTGTATCTTGGTGCATAGATTCATTTTTATGCTTATTCCTCTGTGCCACACTTCCCCTTGTGCGTTTTGCAGGCGGCTCACCAGTGCCTCCAACCAAGGATTTAAAGTAGCGTGCCGTGCTTTCCCTTACAGCTCCTTTGGGTCTAGTAGCAGTTGGAAAGGTCGTAGTTAAAGTATGGGCTAGAGATGAAACGGGGGGGTGGAGGAGGATCTACTATCTCCGAGGATAAATTAACCATCGACTCCTGAACTAGACTCATTGCCGGATTTTGGGCAAGATCCAGATTACTTAAGTGGCCCTCCTCTGGTACCCCCGGTATAGCAGCTGAATAATCAACTAGCTCCCCATCAGTTATAAGTCCCCTTCAGGACTTATAACTGTAACAACCATACTTAAACGTTCCAAAATTTGCAATGCGCCCAGGGGAGATTTAGCCATGATTATACCTCCCAAAGATGACCTTTTTTGTCCTGCATATGTATCCAGGGAGAGTCGTTTTTCAGTGAGCTGTGGAGAAGTGTGGCTCACTGGTTAGAGGAGGCAGACCCTGATGCAGAGGTCAGACCCGGGACCAGGGTTCGATTCCCGACGCGGCAGGGTCTTGAGCCCAAATGTCCACGGACTCGATAATTCTCGCCTCGGTGCCTACTCGAATCATGGGTTCACACTCTGCAGCTCTGGGCAATAGCTTGCTTAATCTCCACTACGGCCCCCCGCGGCGGGATGCCTGGTCTTCACCTTGGGGATGCCCAGTAGGGGTAATCTCGCAGGGAAAGCCAGGACGGGTTCCCAAAGCAAGCGCTAAGAGACCTGTCGGTGATTTGGCGCTATATAAATCGAAATTAACATAACATAACATAACATAACATGTGTTAAAACGGACTCTGCCCCTGTTAAAAACGCATCCAATGTTCCTACAACCCCCTCCCCTACCCGCACTCCTGTAGCCTTACGTTTGGTCGTCATGGCCTATGCCTGTGAGTATATATAAAACAACCTTCTGGGCAGACAGACATATTAGCAAAATATATAATAAAGTTATGTAGCAGTTGATGTCCAATTTCCTCGTACGTCTAAAAGCGGTGGCCCAGCCCTGCCTCCTCCTGGCTTGGATGGGCGCAGACGGGCGCGGTCCGCGCTGTGGAGTCCCGTGCCGCTTATATGCGCCTCCGGGCGCAGGATGATGACGTTGCGGCGTGCGCGCCGCTTGTGGCGCTGGGAGTGGTAGTCCTTTGGCTCCTCAGTTCGTCAGTAATATAGCCCCAATGACTCCAGTGGCAGTGGCGGCAACAGTGAAGGTAAGATTTTGTTTGGGATCCCCAGTCATTTATCACCACTAAATGGGAAGCCCAGTAATATGTAACGTAACGTCTGGTAGAGAAATCCCATCATCGTATTGAATTTCCTGTAAAGTTAACGGCGAGATTATAGGGGGGGGGCCCCATCCCACAGTAACTTGCGGACCTCCCCGTTGATTCTGGTGAAGCATTTCTCTGGCACTGGATAGAGTAACTATTCTGGAGTATATATAAAAAATTGGGGAGGGCTATCATCTTAAACATTGCTGCATGGCCTAGCAGCGTCCGGGGAAGTTTTCTCCATCATTCCCATCAGCTTGGAGTTCTAGAATGAGTATGTAGATATTTCAGTCTAGAGCTCTATAAGTGGTGACAAAAAGCACAAGTTACTACTTGTGTAATGATATATCTGTAAGAAACATTAGTTAGTGATAGATTCCTTACCATAGAATATCCCCAGGCGTCAGACTGGATCCGGAAATTTTTGCGTAGCAATACACCTGCGCGTCGGTAGGCGTCGTCCGCGGCTCCGCGTCCGTCGTCGGCGTCGTTAGCGCCGGAATGACGTCGCCTGAGTACTTAGACGCCGCCCATGCGCGCTGATGTCAGTTCTAATGCACAGCTTTTCCGCGCCAGATACGCAGAGCCATGATAGAACCAACACTGGTGCCAAGAAACTAGGGCCCTGAAAGGGGATGACCTTAACCCTAGATATCGGTTCGCAGAACGGGGAGGATGGGTGGGTCGGTAAGGAATCTATCACTAACTAATGTCTCTTACAGATATATCGTTACACAAGTAGTAACTTGTGCATCTGAAAGAGACACGTTACTGATAGATTCCTTACCTTAGAATAGATACCCCAGCAATACCAACCCCGGTGGTGGGTCTGCGAACCAATAATCACACCAGAAAGTCCTGGAGGACGGAACGGCCAAAGAAGCCATCCCTCCGGACTTGACTGTCCAGGCAGTAGTGTCTTGCGAATGTGTGCAGCGAGGCCCACGTAGCTGCCTGGCAAATGTCCTGCAAGGACACTCCCCGGCCCAGGGCAGTAGTAGTCGCCGTGGCCCGAGTGGAATGAGCCCTTAATCCAACAGGGGGCTCCTTCTTAGCCATTGAGTAACACGCCTGGATACACAAGATGATCCACCGGGAGATGGTCCGCTTGTGCACCGCTTTCCCCTTCTTAGCGCCCACGTAACCAACAAAGAGTTGGTCATCCACCCGGAACTGGTGTGTGCGATCCAAGTAGAATGAGAGCGCACGTTTTGGGTCCAGACGGTGGAGCCGCTCTTCCTCTTTAGAGGGATGCGGAGGCGGGAAGAAGGTAGGCAATGTGATGGACTGCCCGATGTGGAAGGCTGAGACAACCTTGGGCAGGAAAGATGGTTTAGTACGCAACACAACCTTGTCCGGATGGACAGAAAGGAAAGGTGGAGTACAAGAAAGGGCCTGGAGCTCACTCACTCTCCTGGCAGAGGTGATGGCAACCAGGAATGCTGTCTTCAGAGTAAGAAGGCGGAGAGGACAGTTGTGAAGTGGCTCAAAAGGAGCGCACATCAGAAAAGGAAAGAACCAGGTTCAAGTCCTACTGAGGCATCACAAACGGAACAGGAGGAAATGTGTGTGTGATGCCCTTAAGAAATCTATGTACGATAGGGGACTTGAACAGAGAAGGCTGATCAGGTAGCCTTAAAAAGGCAGAAAGGGCAGAAAGGTAGCCCTTGACAGTGCCCAGAGCAGAGCCCTGCTGGGCAAGAGAAAGAAGAAAGAGGAGAACCTCAGAAAGGGTGGCAGGGAGTGGGTCCACAGCCTTTGCTGTGCACCATGCCACAAATCTGTTCCACCTGCAGGTGTATACCGACTTTGTGGAGGGACGCCTGGCTGACATTACAGACTTCAGGAGGCAAGTCAAATGGCCTCAACTGTCGCCGCTCAATCTCCAAGCTTGTAGGTGGAGACTGGACAGGTTCGGGTGGAGGACCGTCCCCTGCTGCTGCGACAGTAGGTCCTCCCGAAGAGGCAGGCGAATCGGGGGATCGACTGACATGCTGAGTAGCTCGGGATACCAGTATCTTCGTGCCCAGTCCGGAGCCACAAGGATAACCTGGGCCCGGTCGCGCCTGATCTTCTTCAGCACTCTGGGCAGAAGTGGTATAGGCGGAAAGGCGTACAACAGACCGCAACTCCACTCGCGACGAAAAGCGTCTCCAAGCGAGTGCCGCCTTGGAAATTCCAACGCGAGGAACTGATGACATTGCGCGTTCTCTTCGGTGGCAAATAGATCTAACCAAGGCTCTCCCCACTGCTGAAAGAGGCCTTGCGCCACGTCTGAGCTCAGAAGCCATTCGTGATCCATCATGCACCGACGGCTGAGTTCGTCCGCCCTGGCATTCAGAGAACCTGCCAGGTGTTGAACCATCAGAGTCACGCCCTGACGTTCCAGCCACTGCCAGAGGCGCAGAGCCTCCTGGCATAGGGTCCACGACCCCACCCCGCCCTGTTTGTTGCAGTACCACATGGCGGTGGTGTTGTCCGTGAACACCTGCACTACACTCCCCCGGACAGAGGGGAGGAATGCCTTCAGTGCTAGACGAATCGCCCGTAACTCCAACAGGTTGATGTGGAGCCGGGCCTCCGCCGGAGACCAGAGTCCTCTGATCTCCGCCTCTCCCATGTGGCCACCCCAGCCCTGGAGGGACGCGTCCGTCACAACTACATGCTCCGGGTGGGGTAGGGAGAGGGATCTGCCACAGACCCAATCGCGGTCCGTGAGCCACCACTGTAACTGTCTCGCAGTGCCCTCCGAGATCAAGACGTGATCGGACAAGTTGCCCTGATGCTGGGCCCACTGAAATTTCAGGTCCCACTGCAGAGCCCGCATCCGCCACCTGGCCTGATGCACCAGCAGGATGCAGAAGGCCATCAGTCCCAGAAGCCGCAGCGTCAACCTGACCGAGACTCGGGATAAAGGCTGGAAGATTGGAATCAGAGCCTGAATATCCCGTACCCGCTGTTCGGGAGGGTAAACCCGAAACTGCGCCGAGTCTAGAACCGCTCCGATGAAGAGGAGCTTCTGAGAGGGACACAGGTGCGACTTCGGCACATTGATGGAGAACCCCAGCAAGTGCAGGAGGTCGGCCGTAGTCTGGAGGTGGCTGACGACTGTCTGGGGCGAGTCCGCCTTCAACAACCAGTCGTTGAGGTAGGGGAAGACTGACACCCCTAACCTGCGCAGATGAGCTGCGACCACCGCCATCACTTTCGTGAACACCCGTGGGGCGCTGGTAAGGCCGAAGGGGAGCACGGTAAACTGAAAGTGCTCGTGGCCTACCGTGAACCGCAGGTAACGCCGGTGGGCCGGCAGGACGGGGATGTGAAAATAAGCGTCCTGCAAGTCCAACGCTACCATCCAGTCTTCGGGGTCCAGGGCAGCTAAGACCTGAGCCAAAGTCAGCATCTTGAACTTCTCTTGTCGGAGGAAGCCGTTGACGTTCCGCAGGTCCAAGATAGGACGCAGGACCCCTTTGCCCTTCTTGGGCACCAGAAAGTAGTGGGAGTAACAACCACACCCTACTTCTGGCCCAGGAATGCGCTCGATGGCCTCCTTGGCCAAGAGGGCCGTGACTTCCCCTTGCAGAAGTTGCAAGTGATCCCGCGACACGCGGTGGAATTGCGGTGGCATGGCTGGAGGGGCCGCCTCGAAGGGGAGGGAGTAGCCCCTTCGGCCGATTTGCAGCACCCACCTGTCCGATGTGACAGTGCACCAGTGGGAGTGGTGATGGCGAACCCTGCCTCCCACAGGCGTCACATGGGCCTGAAAACTCGGACTAGGAAGGTTTTGAGGCAGGTGCTGCGGAGGGAGGAGTGGACTGGCCTCGCCGCTGACCCCGACCGCCGCCGCCACGGCGGTTTCCACAGCCGCCACCACGCTGCTGGGCATTCTGCGGTGCGTGGCTGGCAGCACGTGTGGGGACACCCCTTCTGTGGCCACGAAAGGAGCGAAAGGCACCCGATTGCTGGCGCGTGGCCGAGGGGCCTAAGGACTTGGCCGTAGCCCTAGAGTCCTTAAAGCGCTCCAGCGCATGGTCTGCCTTATCGCCAAAAAGGCGACGGCCATCGAACGGCATGTCCAGAAGAGTGACCTGGACATCGGCCGAAAAATTGGCGGACCTCAACCAGGCATGGCGTCTTACCGCCACCGTCGTTGCCATCGCCCTGCCCAGTGAGTCCGTGGTATCCAGTCCACACCGGATAGAGTATCGTGCCGCATCTCGACCCTCCACAAGGGCTTGGGCGAGTTTAGCCCGGACCTCCTCCGGGCATTGTGGCAGCACGTCCGCAACCGTGTCCCATAGGGTGTGGGTGTAACGGCCCAAGAGACACGCGGTATTGACAGACCGCAGACCCAAACTCAGGGACGAGAACACCTTCTTTCCGAACTGTTCATATCTCTTGGATTCCCGATCGGCGGGGCCGTCGGGAATGCGGTTTGGGAAGTGGAGGCCTGGATAACCAGGCTCTCGGGGGTGGGATGGGTGGACAAAAAGCAAGGGTCGCCCGGAGCCGGGCAGTAGCGTCTGGCCACGTTCCTATCCACAGGCGGACCTGTGGCGGGCTTGGACCAAGTGCCCACCAGAACGTCACATAAGGCTTCATTAAACGGCAGCAGAGGCTCACTGGAGCTTGCCTGCGGTTTAACAACCTCAGTGAGGAGGTTAGTCCTCACGGCCGCGACGGGGAGCTCAAGGCCCAAGGCCTTGGCCGCCCTCGTCAACACTACGCTGTAAGCAGCCCCCTCCTCCGTAGCCACGGTGGGAGGGGAGACAAATCCAGTGTCTGGCGAGGTGTCAATACCACTGGCCTCCTCAAGCTCATATGTCCAGTCCTCTTGAGACGGACACTCCTGTCACCAGTCTCCTGGAACCCAGGGTCAACAGACTGGACCTCCTCATGGAAATAGAAATCTCCAAAGGCCGTCGGAAGCGGCGCCCAACGGCGCCGTTCCGGCACCAGAGTTGGACCGAAGGGAGGATTGGGGACGGCGCCCACAATGGGCGCCGGGGGCGACACCCTCGGGGCTGGCGCCGGTGAGGTCGTGAGGTCGACCGGCGACGACCCGGATCCGGAAGCCGGGCCGACGAGGCTGAAATGCCAGAAACCGGTCCCCGGTAGCTTGTCTCCTTTCTGGTGAAGAATTGGCTTGGTAGTTTGGTCTGCCCTGTTCCCATGATGCACTGGGCCAGGGACAGACTAATTTGCATATAGCCAGGTTCTGAGCTGGGATGGGGCAGTGAGCTAAATAACGGTGATGGATCAAGCCCTGATCTTTGGACTGGGTAAGAGTGGTCTGCTTAATTCAGACACTCTGTTCATCACCACCCTCTTTTCTGAATCATTTTGTCCACCATAAGCGTGGAAGGGTATACTCAGACATGAGTCCCTTGCTCACTGCTCCATCAGGATTCAAGCAAGCCGGGCCGACGAGGCTGAAATGCCAGAAACCGGTCCCCGGTAGCTTGTCTCCTTTCTGGTGAAGAATTGGCTTGGTAGTTTGGTCTGCCCTGTTCCCATGATGCACTGGGCCAGGGACAGATTAATTTGCATATAGCCAGGTTCTGAGCTGGGATGGGGCAGTGAGCTAAATAATGGTGATGGATCAAGCCCTGATCTTTGGACTGGGTAAGAGTGGTCTGCTTAATTCAGACACTCTGTTCATCACCACCCTCTTTTCTGAATCGTTCCTCCGCAGTCAGCAGGCTGTTCTCCTGGACTAGGTCTTGTATCTCTTTTTTGTGCTTATAGGCTGTCAGGTTCTGTGTCCAGTGTCTAAACACAGTTTTGTAGACTTCCCATAAAATCACTGCGGAATCCACTGATTGCGTATTTTCCTCAAAGTAGAATTGAGTGTCAACCCTCAGATCTTCTGAGACTTGGGGATCTCTCCGCTTCCAGGCGTCAGTCGCCAATCTGACCCCTTAGAGTGGGAACTCGGGCCCATGTTTACCCAGATTGGTGAGCGATCAGAAATCCCCCTGGTTCTGTAGCGCGCTTTTGTTACCGTGTTTGTCTGCCCTGCAGGTGCGAAAACCTAATTCAATCTAGAGAAAACTTTATGTACTTCTGGAAAGAAGCGCCAAGAAACGAATCGGTGTACATGCGCTCTATAAGTCTTTTTAACATAACATTCAACATAACAAAAGAAGGAATATTTACGACAGGTGTGATGGCATTTCCTCCAGAGGTCTACTAACCCCTGTGTACGTGCAAACTTGCTAGGTGTGTTTCTCTGGGTGTCTGCGAGGGGCGTGGGAAGGGAGGTGTTGAGGACAATCTAATTCAAGGGCCATGACATCATTAAAATTGCCCCCTACTATATGTAGAGAGGAGTATATTGCTAATTCACCGTCACCTCTGCAAGAGTGTATTGTTGTAATCTCGGAGGGGCATATACACTTATAACCGTGACATCTTTTACCCCAGATATCCCGTACTGCCACATGGGTCCCAGGAGGGTCTATCCATTGTCAATGCATCCTAAATGGGAGGGGGGAGGATTTCGATATCAGGATCGCAACCCCTCGTGAACAAACAGTTAATTTGGCCTGTGCCAATGTAATGTAGGCACCCCTGTTAAGGACCCGACTCTGAGATCCCATTAGATGGGCCTCTTGTAATAAAACTACATCTGGTCTCACTCTTGATGTATGTGGTTACCAACCCATGTTTGACCGTATCTCCTAATCCATTCACCTTCCACCGTTAGGACAGAAGATGTTCCTTGTTCCAGTCGCTAACTATGTTTCATTGCCCGACAACATCACTTCAAATCAGCTCGTACTGGTTACCATCAGAATGAGTCTCTGTTTCCCCCGACTTGACTCCCGTGATTAAGAAACACACAACTCTCTCAACAAGACAACAAGTCAACTGCCCTCTAATATCCCACCCCACCCCACCGCCTACCGGGTAGCGACATTCTGGGTTTATCTAAGACAACTAAGCCTTGAGGAAATCGGAAAGGTCTGTAGCTCTCCCCACACAAAATAACCACACAAAATAATCAAGGCCGTATCGGAGATCAACTAGTCACCCAGATCCAGAGGAACTATACTTCTCACTTCAACCACTCAGTCAGTCCCTGTACACACACTCCTTAACTCACCCACACTGCCCCAGTCCTCGGCAGTCTGAGGTTTGGGGGGGGGAGGAGGAGAATGAGGGGGCAGGGCGAGGGGAGGTCGAACAAGCTTTTCTTAAAGGTCTCTAAGATAGTCTATCTCTTGTGGGGTGGAAGATTCTCAATGGGCCACAACTTCGTTCTGTACACTCTCCTGTGCTGGTCTCTTCAGGACATAACTCTGGTTTGTCTTGTGTGTGTCAATGGATCAGTCACCGGCGACCTATCCTTTGGGCACGGCTGGTTTCTGCAATATCTTCCTCCTCTGCACGCATTCTCTCGTCTCACATGTCACTTGTCTGCAGGTGTCCCTTTCAACGGGACTCCTCATCTGAGGCAGAGGTTAAATCTTCGACCGGTCTGCCTCAGGGGGCCCCCCGTTCGCACCAAATTTTAAGCAGATGTAACATTTTACACTGGAAAGGTTATTAACTAAGTAGGGGACTGTTCAGCCCATTCGAAATGTTCAGTTAGAGTAATTCGGCCGAGAATCGGACTGAAGTAAGATGGAGCTGGGATGGTCAGTGTTATAACCAGTTTCCACTATCCTAGAGGTCAGAGAGATTGCAGAGGAAAGAATTAGTCACAGGACCCCTTGTGGGCTCAAAGCTCACAGCAGGAGTAGGAAAAACATGCATCGGCAATAGCCTGGGGGGGGGGGGGGGGGGGGGGGGGTCAGAGTGAGAGAGAGAAAGACTGTGCCTTGAATGGCGTCTCACAGGAGGTTCACTTTTTGTGGACTTCAACCCTTTTCTGTGAGAAGAGTAGCAGTTGTATGTGCACAGGAGGAACTAAAAAGGAGGAAACAAGAAAAGGGTTTATTTGTGAGACTAACATTCCATGAGTTCTGTAATGCTTTTATGGTTGTATATTATATACCAAATAAAGCTTTAAAATTAAATAAATGAATTATCGTTTTCTAGAACACTGGTTATGCCGATCTCACTTTTGCTTTAGAGGAGCACATCGTCATGGAAGACTATCTTGCTCATCGCTGGAGGTTGGTATATAATGGTGTTTTATCCTAATGCAACTAAAAGCACAGAACAGTTAAATGTTTACAAAGACAACCTGAATTTACTTCCTTCTTTAGCCTTACCTTCTATCCCTGGTATTACACTGCGTGGTAGGAACAATGTTGATAGGATTTCATGAAAAACTATCTTCTCAAAAGTTGTGCATTGAAAAGATTCTCGGCACCTTGAGTGTGTACGAATTTGTATTATCTTACGATTTACATTCAACCAACTGCAGCTGAGTGACCAAGTCTTTCAGTCTATAGTTAGTATATATATATTTTCATCAAATTCGTCTTTGATTTTAATGCTCACTAAACTTGCTTTCCTTGCTTGAGGAGTGCTGCTGGATCAGTGCTGCATTCCGTAATGAGCCTTACACGTTTTGCTATTAACTGTCTTCTGTATTTTTTCTGTTTCTTCAGGGATCTCAAGGTGCCTCAAGGTGTCTCAAGGTGCCGCCCAGAAGAAAAAGTTTGCAGGAGATCCGGACAGCGGTGTACACCAAAGGAAAGGAAATGGAGGACTTCTCTGGAGTATAAGTTCACAGGGCTCGATGAGGAGATGCTCTCCCTGGGAGCATTGAAGACAAGGAAGTAGAACAGATTGGGTGTGGAATTTACGCTCAAGATGCGTGACAAATGTCCGCCTGGTCCCCAAATCGCACAGGATTTCGGGAACCTTTTCAGAACATTCTTAGCCTCAATGGGAGTTGTCTGCACAAAAGAGTTCCGCCCCCAGAAATGGAGGCCTTACCAATTGATACAGGCATGTACAGGCATTAGTGGTCGGAGGTGAAGGGGTAGGGGGGTTCATATGAGTGGTGGCAGAGCTTAGGGAAAAGGGTAAGCCATGGAGCAAAGTGTGCATGCCGAGCATGGCGTGACAGTCAGAGGGTGATAAGGGGACTTGCTGGGAGTCCATTCTTGTGCTTGTCATGAGCTGTAGCTTTTTACCCTAGGTTCCTAGGCATTGTGGTAATTTGGTTTTGCATTCTATGGAAAATACGCATAATGTCAGTCTCTGTCTTTGATGTAATCCTGAATTACTGTTAGGAGCATAATTTCCTTCTGCTAAACCTATTTCTAATCAGGAGTATTCCATGGCATGCCCTTCTATGCTACAACCCACTAAATATCACTATGCACCATCATACTGTTGATCATCACATTTACAGAAACCTGTTTTCTGTTATTTCGAAGATCTCCTTAAATTGGCACCGCTAGAGTTATAGGGACGTTAATTAACTGCTTCTTCCTGGAAGTAGTCTAAGATGAACAAATCAGCAGTTTCAAATGATAGCACATCCTGTACAGAGAACTCAATTCTATGATGAAAATTAGCAACTTGCAAACCCAGGACACATTCTGGAGCAGGAAGTCAAAGAAGCTCTTGAGAAGGCAAATTTCAATGGTTTTGACTAGGTGCCAAAGTCCCAATTTTGCATTTGAAAGGAAAGAGGGCACTAAACAAAACTGCAGAAAGTAGAGTACATAACGTAGCGAGAAGAATTTGAGCAAAGGATGAGGAGTTCAGAGTTGAGGAGGGGATATGTAGACAAAGACCTTGGGAATAGGTAGAATGGGCTCCGGAATCAAACCTGTTTTGGTGGAAAGTGGGTCTGCTGTCCTGTCCTAGGGCAGTAAAGAGGTTGTGTAAACCATACCACTCTAAAGGTTCTGGAGGCAAAAACAAACAACATAGATTTGTGCTAGCACAGGGACCCGAGCAAGAGCATATACTAGCACTATCTACTGCTTGCTACCATCAGGGCCCGCAGGTTCTTACCACTGATGTGTATTCTGAGAAAACAACCATCAAAAGTGATTTGACAAAGTTGCCCTCACTTGGGAGTGCCAGTCCGAGTTAAAGTTCTTAGTTGCACTCTGGTCAAATGTGTAGTCAAGGTGAAAGGAAAGAGAGAGAAGAGTGGTCAGATCTCTAATAGCATTTGCCTACTCTACAGTAGCCATATTGGCATGAAGCGGATATCACTGCCTCTTGTCTTGCCTAAAGCATAAAGATCCGCTGCATTCGGCAACTGTACGGTTTCTTATTTCACTTTAAAAATCATACAGCCAGTGAGGACCAAATTCAACCAATAGAATGTCAAGTTTATTACCTGAACCTTTAATTGTGTCATTGTAACTTTAGTCTTTGAACTAGACATCCTATTTTTAGAAGTAGAGAAGATTTGCCTGCATTTTGACAATGAGGAAAACGTCTTAATTTGCAGTGGACCTTACTAGCCCCTTACACCTTTTAACATTGAAAATGATATTCTTCCAAAATGTAAAATACACATACAAGCCTGTCTGATGTAACTGCCGTTATCTGTTGTGAGCCGGACAGCACTGTCTAAAATTGTAACGCTCAACGCCTCATATTATCTTGCCAATCTTTAATACGTCATCCTGGCAAGTCAGTTAAAAGAACTTTATAACTTTATCAGGCAACCTGATCTGGAGCTCAGGCAGACGAAAAGTTGCTGTAGGGAAAATGAAACAACTGACCAATAGAGGAGGCTGCAACTTCAGTGGGTGGCATACTGGCAGGCACCTTGGCGAAACTGAGCTCTCAGACAAACAAATCGCTGAAGGAGCTGTACAAGCACTATGGTTCCAAGGCCCAAAAGGTCATCCCCATATGCCGCTCCTAATCACCACAGCCCTTTGTTTCCGACAGTGTGCAAAAGCCCGCACACTCTAAATGCTTCTTTATACGCTTGTGATTCCACTACGTGGATCATTAACAAACAAACATTCACTTACTCGCTGGGACGATCAGCAGTTGGGAACCGGTTGGGCTTGATACCATTGGAGTCCTGGATACAGATGGTACAGTAGTGCCCTTCCCATTTTAAGTAGAACAATAGGTCCTCCCCTAGGGGCTACTTTCTACTACATGGAAGGATTCAATAAGCCATTAAGCAACATTGGAAATTAGATCGTTTAGAATCCACAACTCATGCAATGTTGCAGACTTTGTACACAATAGACACCAGCTATCGATTGATTACCTGTCTCTATAAATCCCTATTGGAACACACAGGTAAATGATTTGAAAGCCCTCAGGAATATGTAGGAAGTAACACTGGGGCGGAGCAATAATGATAAGGAATTGCCGAAGGCCCAAGAGTATCCATATAAAGTGTTGCCCAATGCCGGATTTAAATATATACACTTCAATATACCAAACAGGACGTACCTTACCCCACCATCAGATCAATCACTATACGCAGACGCCCACACTCACAGCCCTAGATGTTGCAGGGAATTAGCAAATATTCACCATATGATGTGGGAATGTCCCAAGATACAAGATTATTGGGCAGCAATCTTGGGTGATGTGAAGTGAGTGACAGGAAAACCTGCAGAGTGTGGAGAGCTGTTAACTGGGTCTCTTCCTAAGACCCAAAACTGCAAGAGTAAGCACAAAATTCATTGGTTTACCCCTGCTAATTGCAAAACGGTCCATTACTATGAGATGGAAGTCACCACTTCCCCCTACATTGGAATCCTGGTGGAAAGAAGTATTTTTTAAATATTTTGCAGCCCCAGCTTCTGTGAGGCCTAAACAGCCCAGAAAGTCAGGTCAAAGCAAAGGTGGTAAGAGCACACAGAGAGTGAGAGTGTGTGTGTGTGTGTGTGGGGTGGGGGGTTCCCTCGAGTAGTCTGAGGGGCGGATCAATGTGAGCGTGCGTGCTGCGACAGACTGAGGACTCTGGCCGGGCCTCCAAGTTCTGGGGGCCTAGTTCCATTAGTGGTACACACTGGGCAGCGGAGGCACCCGCTGTGCTGGGGAGAGCGCTGGCCTCGCGAGTGGACACGATCAAGCGGCAAGACGATATTCGTCCCAGTGCCGGTAATGACCTGAAGATTCCCAATGCCTCAGAAGCTGCTCGAGGCGCGGCTCGGGAGGTACAGGCTGCGGTGGCAGACCGCGGTGGTGGGCCGAGTGAGCTCCCGCTGAGGTGAGCTGTGGTATTTACTGAGGCTGCCTTGAGCGGATATACAGGCGGGGCTCTGCTGCTACGCGAACCTGCCATTTTGAGTGGAGACACTGGGCTGGGGAGAGCTGTAGGCGCACAGGGGGTGCCAAAGTCGGCATCCCAGCAGTGCACTGCGAATAGTAAAGTAGGCAGCGAGGAAACGATCTGCACCCTGCTGGGAGACACTTAGCCACTGTTAATAAAACCCCAGGAACGCCGAAAAGCAGCACTGGGCCGGGTACAACAAGGTGACAAGGCGCAGAGGCACAAACCACCGGTGAGACTTTCCTCATATATAGCGCCAGACTTGGCACTAGTAACACAAGCTGAACCGAGTTGCTGCTGTACTGAGGTGAATGTGTGGAGAGTGGCTTTGGGAGCGAATACCTATGTGATAACTGCCGATAACATTGCCAGGGCCGTCAGGAGTCCCTGGCCTTTGCCCGGTTGCTGACAGATAAGGGCTTGCGGGGGCAGACATGCGGGCCCTGGAGCGACGGCCCCAACTGGAGGAAACAATGGGCAGAACGGACAGGACGCAACCCAAGCTCACATTTGAGCAGACACGCTGTATGTCGCTCGACACAGCGACTGAGGAGGCTAACAGGACTTCAACACCTACGGAGGACAACCCGGACATCCGGAGTATGCTCCAGTCGATGGAAAAAGGCTTGCAGAATGGTATTGCCTCCCTGGGTACAAAAATCGACGCTCTTTCATACTGGATGGACAGAATGGCGGAGCGCCTGGATAAACACGAGGAGCAGTTAGAAATGTCCGAGCGGAGGAACACTGAGGTGGAGGAGACGCAGACTACACTGGACTTGGACCACAAGCAACTTGGGAGGGTCATACGGGTCCTGCAAGATAAGCCAGAGGACTTGGAGACTCGCTCGAGACGCTGTAATTTATGAATTGTGGGCCTGCTGGAGACGACGCCAACTGGGAACATGGAACGTTTTGTAGAGAAGTTGTTGATAAGCCTGCTGGGGGAAGGTGTATTCTCCATTATGTTTGTGGTGGGGAGAGTGCACCGCTTCTTGGGGCCTCGACCGCCACCAGGTGCACCGCCGCGTCCAATCATAGCAAAACTGTTAAATTATCGAGACAGAGATGCTGCCTTGCGGGCGGCGATGGAGAAACAAGCGCTGACATACGAAGGTTCGACCATTTCACTTTACCCCGACTTCACCGCTCGAGTGCAAGACGCACGTTGACAATTTGTTCCAATGAAAAAGAAGTTTCGCTAACTGGGCCTGGACTACGCCATGCTGTATCCTGCTAAGCTACGGGTGAACAAACAAGGCCGCTCCCATATTTTTTACAGATCCGAAGATCCTACAGAAGGCGCTGAAAGACTGGACCAGAGAACAGCGAAAGAGTCCGGAACAACAGCTACTTGACGAGGCGGCTGGAGGATCGCTTGAAGAACAAGGCTGAGACTATCTTGTCCACATTCTGCCGAAAAGTATCATGTGGGCATGTTGGGTGTTGGGAGAGGGGTATTGTGCTGAGACTACTTATATTGCTTTGAGCGACTGTGCCTAGTGGCCCCCTCCATATACATTTCTGCGCTGCGCAGGGCTGCAGAGGAATTGGGTGCATAGGGCAGAGACCAGGTCCAGTGGTACTATAACAGTCATACCTCAGGGTGCGGGGACCTACTTCTAGGCCGCAGGAAACTGGTAAGAGGAATGGGTCTGATTGGGATGTAGAGTTTTTGTCTGCTCTGGCGAAGTGGGCACTATAGTGGGGGCTGTGACGCTAAAGTCAGTGTGCGGAAGCTGGGATGGGAGGCTGCTTGTATTTGACAGTTTACTGTACTCTGAGCGACCTCTGCCCACGAGTGACAAACACGAACATTGTTAATTGAGTTCAGGGGGACAGGCGCGGGGCAAGGGTGGACGTTTTAGAGGGATGCTGCACGACCGTGTTGTGGGAGGTCTGCTGTGGGAGGGGGCGGGAAGAACAGGGTAGGGGTAATGTTATTGTTGTTGGAGATGTCAGCTAAGTTATTGCACGGTACACATGAAACATATGAGCTACATGAGTCGGGACACTGCGCGATACGAAAGACATGATGGCAACAACTAGCAGAGCTACTGCTCCGCAAGCTATGGATTCCCTCCGTGCACTAACATGGAATGTAAGTGGTCTTAACGACCATCGCAAACTACGTAAAGTTCTGAATTACCTTACCAGACATAACATAGATATCGCCTTACTTCAGGAGACTCACCGTCCACTGATAGCCCAATGCTGCTTAGCAGGGGATTTTTGGGCAATGTTAACGCCTCAGACTTTACAACTCAAGCCCGAGGGGTGCTGTGAGAAGTTGACCTGATATGCAGTGCTCACTATTCTAGTGATCACTATGTATCAGTCCAAACAACCCTTATTGATGATTGGTTGTAAGTCAACCTTATAGACCAGCTATCCTAGTAGCATGGATACGAGCAGTCTAAGGCTAAGACTCTAGAGGGCGTGTTAAGCCAGCTGTTTTACCATCACATTACCCCTTGAACACCCAGTGAAAGGACACCACACAAGTGTTATGAAAATAAACAGTGTATTTATTAGAATCACAACAACCCTGTACGCTTTATGAGGACAGGGTGCTAAGCACACAACAAAACTCTTACGAAAATACTTAAGTTAGCACGGTATACACAAATGCCCGAGGGGCACGAAAAACCATATACTTTAAAAGTGGAATGCGAAATTACTAGCAGGTAAGTACAGTACTAATAGGCTTTGGAATCGCTAGACTACTTCTAGGAGGCCTAGGGGACTCGGGTGCAGAGTGTGCACTCTCACGCGGGATGCGGGACAAAGTCTATGGAAGCTAGTAACGCTAAAGTTAGTGTTCACGGGCGAACCCGACCTGGTAGGGAGAAAACGACAGTGGATCCTGACCCTTGGATAGTGAGGCTATGCTGGGGCACCGAAATGCCGAAGTTACCTAGCCCAGGGGCTGCAGCTGCATAGGTCTCAAAAGACGTCGGGAATCCTCGTTGCCGGACCAGGAGCCTGGAAGAAAAGATGCCGGCAGGCGACCAGTGAAGATAGTTCGAAGTGATCCAAGCCTGGATCAGGAAGATGGAGGACACCTGAAAGCAGAGGGGACCAAGTTCGTGACTACTAGCCAGTAGTCAGTGGGCACCAGGAGGGCACCGGATGGTAGTCACCTCGACTAGGTGAGTGGGCGACGCTGGCTCTGCAGATCTCACGGACCAGGAGGCGTTGTCGGCGACCAGGATGGAGAGGCGAGCTGTCCCACGATGGATGAAGCTGTCGGCGTCGAAGAATCCCGGATTGGGCCACAAAGCCTTGGCTAATTCAAGCCCACGCGGTGGACTCAAAATGGCGGCTTGAGTGGACCAGGAGGGTCCGGGGTGCTCCTCTTCTGGAAGGGAGCAAGGGCCAGTCTGGAGCAACCAGACCAGCAGCAGTGATGTCGTCGGGCGTCGTTCAGAAGGCCACAAGCCAGCGGGCTAGTAGCCAAACAACGTGGTGAGCAGCAAAAAGCAGAAGGGCCCCACGCCGATCGTGGAGATGCTGGGGGGCTGATCTTCGGTGCTGGAGCTGCTCAGGGTCGGGGCTTCTCGGACCCCAAAGCACTCACCAGGAAATTACTCGGCGGGCTTGCTGTGCAGAAGTCGTGCAGTCTTGGCAATAGTCGGTCCCTTGAGGTCTCGTCGCACTCACGGTTCTCAGCTTGGCTGTAGAGGTGAGTAGAGGTCGGAGGTGCCAGGGAAGCCGGGTCTTGTCGAGCTGGGCAGTCGGATTCCGGAGGAAGGACTTACAGCAGACCGCAGTGTCCTTGCGATGGTGCCTGCGGATGCAGGGTGACTACTCCTTAGTCACAAGGGAGAATCTTGAAGAAGGAAATCTTGAAGTCCTTTCGCAGAAAGTCGTATCTTGATTCCAAAGATGATCTAATTTGGAAGGGGGCCTGCTCCTACCTTTATCTGAGAAAAGGGGGCTGGCACGCGACTAAGTCCTGCCCTATGGGTGGGACCAGGAGGGGGGTGTTTACACCCACTTCCTTGGCGGGCTTTTCCCCAGCTCAGGGTCTGGAGTGTCCCTGGAACTGGTTCAAGCCGGCCTATGCATAGTGAGCACCGGGGTGCCACTTGCAGTCACCTTCCTCTGAAGCCCTGCCTACCTAGGATACACAAAATCCTGTCTGGGACGGTGCTGGCACCGCCCCTGGCAGGAAACCCTTTGTCCTTATCTCCTGCTCTGGGAGGGCTCCCAGCAGCAGGAGGGCAGACTTGTGTCTCGGTGGCAGCATCCATTTTGTGGAGCTGAGGCTCTGTTTGACTTTAACCGGGGTTAGGGGTTACATACATGTCGTGTCCCTCTAGAAGGGTGGAATGCTAACCCCGTCGCCAGAATTGGCGAGGGGTTAGTATTCCAATTCGTATGACACCTTACTCGACATGTTTTGATAAAGCGATACCAGAGTTGGCATATAACAGCGAGGATTATAATGCACTTAAGAGTATATGGTATGCGATATCATGGAAACGGCTAAGGGATAGATCCCGAAAGCCGCAGACAGGCTCAGCTCATGCCAGAGCACCATCTCACACGATTCCAAGCACTCTGCCTTCAGGATTGTTAAGGCCTGCCATAGGAGTGACTGATAGGAGATCTGTGTGTCCATTTTGGGGTTAGATATAGGTATACGATATCTACAGCAAAGGGTGAGTACACCACCTTGCCCCAGCTGTCGTGCAGCCAGTTGTGTCAGTTTAGTTAGTCAGTCCAGGGGTAGCACAATACATGCTTCAGCCCCTGGGAGACTTCTGGGTGCACCTCAGCCCTGGGTACAGGGACTTGGAGAGGGCCCAGTGCCAATTCAGTACCTGAGTACAATTTGGATAGAGAGAACAGCTAGGCTGTGGGTCTGATTAGCAGGCCCACAGCCAGGGAAAGTCGTAAACCAGTGCAGCAAAAAGCAAAAATCTGGGTGATCATAGGATTGCAGACCCTACTCTCCTACAGGTGCTAACCTGGGTTAACCCCAGATCTGATTACACGATACAGCAGCTGAAGGCGGGCGGGGATGGCCGGTTTGTGATTTCCAAATGCCAAGGTAGGGGATTGAATCGATTACAGTGAATGTCTATGGCCCCAATTACGACTGTCTGGAGTCTTTGGCAACATTGGCTAACACCATAAGCGATTGTGAGGCAGCACAGATTCTCTGGGGCGGAGACTTTAATTTGGTTAGAAACCCCGAACTGGAGGCCCGATGTGGAGGCTGGTGTCGGCAGCCAGAACTATAGAAAGCGTAATGATCAGTACAGACCTAAGTGATGTATGGAGGGAGATGCACCTGCATAATGGAGGTTTCACACACTATTCTGCCCATCATAACTTACATATTCGCATCGACTGCTACCTGGCTTCGACGTCTCAGGTCTCAGATCCGCGCCCTTCAGGTTCTGCCGCGCACTTTGTCGGATCACTCGCTACTTTTGCTGGTACTAGACACACCTAAGAAAACAATACCACCATTTACATGGCATTTTCCCCCTTACTCGTTACTAGACCCCCTCTTCAAAGAAGAGATGGCAGAAACTAGAGACACGTTTTCCGCTATGAACGCTGGATCGGTAGATAGTTTTCAGATGGTATGGGAAGCTTTCAAAGTATACATTTGGGGTGTGGCCATGACTAAACACTCAGGGATTCTTCGCTCCATACGCCAAAGGCTGTCGGCCTAGGAGCAGAAATTGGGGGAGCTGGAGTCTCAACAGGCAGCTGGGGACAGTGAAGCAACTGCGGGCGAAATTAAGGATTTGCTAGCGGAATATCAGGAAATGGCGGATATTGAAGTGAGACATCTGGGCAAATATGCCACTACCCGTGCCTATGGTGAGGGAGATAGGCCAGGATCTGTACAGGCACATATCCTGAAAGCCAGACGCAGTAAATCTTTGATTACTGCAATCCGATCTGATGATGGCGAAATACTGACCGAAGACGCGGACATAGCGAACAGGTTTAAACAATATTATTCAGAACTGTATGCTTCCCGCTCTTTGGACATGGACGACGAAATCCTAGACTATCTAGGCCATATCACGTTGCCCTTTCTGTCTGACGTGCATAGAGAGTTCCTCATGCTCCCCATTGAAAAAGATGAAATTGTGGAAGCACTGTCAGGAATGAGGGCATCCAGTGCCCCAGGTACGAATGGCCTTACGGTTGGCTTCTATAAAGTCTTTATCGATCTGCTGCTGCCCCACATCTCAGCGATATTTGACGATCTATGCGTAACGGGCACAATGACACAATCTATGAGGGAAGCGATATTAGTGGCTATCCCCAAACCAGGTAAGCCCAGAGGAATGCGGTTCTTATAGACCGCTACTGTTGTTAAATGTGGACATCAAGTTGTTTGCAAAAATTTTGACCAACCGTTTGGCCCTGTTGACCCCGGAACTGGTATTCGGTACAATGCAGCACGTCCGACAAGACACTAGGGCTATTGCAGTCTCTCGATATGGAGAAAGCCTTTGATTCAGTAGAGTGGTCATTCATGCGGCAGGTGCTGACTAAAATGGGATCCCGGATCAGTCTTCCTACAGCTGATAGGAGTGCTATATAATGCCCCTTTAGCTCGCATCCGGCTGGGGAATCTAGTCACCGACGCCATTGCTATCTCCAGGGGAACTAGGCAGGACTGTCCTCTGTACCCGACGTTATATGCCTTAATTGCTGAACCCTTGGCGTGTGCGCCTAGAGAGTATCACGGACCTAGAAGTGTCCGATTCCCTTCCTATGAAATAGTGGTGTCTATGAACGCGGACGACACAATGCTGTACGTTGGGGTCCTAGAAAACCTTTCCCCAGGGAGGAGCCAAGATGGCGACCGAGATGGCTGCGTAAACGCTTGGCTCCGTGAGCCTTCTCACCCCGCGCATACATCCTGGCACCCATCCTGAGCCGCAACGGCATCTTTAAGTAGGCGAAGGATAACTTTCACTTACCGTTTGCTCTCGAGGCTCCTACGTGCGGCAGACCCGTTGAGATGTCCCCGACTGTTTTGCGGCCTTCACGGAGCTGGGACCGGGGACTCGAGTGAGGAGAGTGGCCGGCCGCGACCGCGACAACAGCGGCCCCTGGTGATGGTGAGGAGTCGGCCGGTGGGAACCGAAGACTTGATGGCCGATGGCGATAATGCCAGCCCAGCCCAACTAGCGGAGAGCCTTGTGGGCAGTGTGCTGCAGCAGGGTCGAGGGATGTGCACGACACTTGGCCCCCCCACTCCGGTGATGTGTCCGGGCGTACTAACGACTTTTCCCGGAGTCGGCGGGCGGCTCCCAGGGAGCGGCGGGGATTTTCTTTATCCTTTTGGTGACCCTCCGCTGAGAAACCTGCCTTGCCTTTCGGGATCCCCGTGGTGAATCCTGTTTCTCCCTGGTGTGGGGCCCGGTCCCGAGGTGAAGTGGAAAAGGACGAGGCCGGATCAGCTAAGATGGCGGATAGCACCCTCTTACGCACACCTCACCCGGGCAGAGAAGCCGCTGTGCGTGAGAGTCCTGGGGTCGGGCGAAACAAGAAAGAGCCCACGTCCAGAGATATATTGGCTGCGTTAACAACCCTGCAAATGACCCTGATTCGGGACGCCCGGGATCTGGGAAGAAGGATGGCCGCCATTGTTGTCCCACCGCTCCACATCGGCGTGGTTCGATCTCAAGGAAGTGCCAATGTGTCCGCTTCTGCGTCAGTGATGAATGCTCCGGCTGCGCCTACGTTGGTGGAGAAGTCGATAGACCCGATCCAAGATACCGCTCTGGATGGATCTGTTGTATATGTGAATGACTCGTCGGGGCCCTTATCTGTTCGGCGACTGAAGAAACGACATCGATCTCTGGTTTGGGCTGCCCCGGCGGCATTTCAACGCTTACCGGATTGTGTGACTCTCTCTTCCTGGCTGGTGAGATTGTGCGCGGACTGGAGGATGTTTCCGATGTCGAAACTGACGCAGACGGATTTCCGCCATACATATTCGGATGGGTTTTGGGGGCTACAGTCCCATGGAGTGACTGCGCTGCCCAGTCCGCCCGGATCGGTTGGACCCTCCACACTGTTCAGTATGCTGATTGATAAATGGACGTCTGTTGGTACCATTGATAGGAAAGGCCAGGGGTGAGACCGTCTAGGACATAGTGGAACTCATGGTTGGCTGACGGTGCTTAGGGGGACACTCAGCGGGGATGTTATTGACTGCGATATTGATGTTTATTGTTTACTGTGGCTATTCTGATCCTGTTCTTAGGATGTTCACTGTGCGCGGTGTGTGAGGGGGGGGTCGGGTAGCTAGATTGATGGCCCTTTTCCGCACTTTTTCTTCTTTTTCTCTTCTTCTATATTTCGGGTCTCATTTAGGGCGATAGGCACGCTGCTGGGGGGGGGTAGGCCGTAGCCTTCTGCAGGGGTGCAGGGTGGGGGATGAGGTTTGTCAATTTGTTCCTTCTTTGTCTCTATGGCCCTTTGTCCTTCTTCCTTTTTGGTGTCCCTGTTTTTCATGTCTCCTACAGTCTGTCTCGTTTTGAGGGACGGGGTGCAATTCGCCACGAAGTATGTGTGTTTTTTACGTTTATCCTGACTCGCATGCCTTACCCCCATTACTTCAAATGTATTCGCACTCTTTGCGGATTCCCGCTTCACGCTTGCTATTGTAGGACCATGTATGACCGTATGGCATTAATTCTGACATTTCTTTTCTTTATTGTAAATTGAACCTTCTCGAATCCTGAATCTCACGCAGTACGCTCGAATACAAGTTATATCCTGGACACTGATCATACCCCGATTTTCGGGCTGCGGTATCTTTCTGTATTGCTTTCCTGAACCTACGACTTGACTAGCGGCCGGCCGGGATGGTTGTAGGCCCATGCTTGTATCTACTTGAAGTACCAATAAAGGTTTAAAAAAAAAAAAAAAAGAAAACCTCTCCTCGATCCTCAGAGAAGTGCTGCACTTTGGAGCCATATCTGGGCTCTTAATTGTTAACTGAACAAAATTCATAGTCTTCCCCCTCACCCCGGTCATCACATGATTTGAGATGGATTACCCCCTGCAGTGGACCGACGACTCGGTTAGATACCTCGGTATCAGACTGCACACAGACTCGGAGACTGTGTTCCGAGAGAATTACGGAAGGAGTAGTTTCTGTCCTGTAACTCCAGTTCTGTAGTAGGGGTATCTCTGTTATAGTCATAATCTAGTGAATAGTCCCGCTCATGTGCGTGGACCCCGGCAATCAAAAATAATCTCTTAAATTGTCAGAAAATTGCAGAACTGCAAAGACACTTAAGAAAAAATTAAAGACAGATAATGCAGCCTATATCCACAGGCTACACTGTCCAGTACTTCAACTAGAAATTCCACCAAAAATCCGCAAACAGCAAAGCCTGTCCAGATTTCCCTTGCTTTAACAGCAAAATCCCTCTGGAATGATAGAGAGGAAGACATGGACAGACAAGCCCCATAGGCTGCCATTATGTGGCTTAAATAGGCTACTGTGCCTTTAAGAGAACCTTCCAGAACTTCTCCCAGTATCCCAGAATGCACAGCAGGTCCCTCTTACTTTCAGTTCTGTTTGAAGGCGTCGCACGCCAGACCTGTAGCATTCCTTACATGAATATCTCTCTCCACCGGGGAGTCGGGAGGGCGCTTATGACTATAACAGAGATACCCCTACTACAGAACTGGAGTTACAGCACAGAAACTACTCCTTCTGTATTAGGGGATCTCTGTGTATAGTCATAATCTAGTGAATAGAATGGCAAGCCCATCCCCACACCAAAGCGGCGGTCGAGAAAAGAGAAAACAACACCACTACTGTGCGAATAGATTTCGCAGCGAAGCCTGCCCAACCTGAGCGTCTGCCCTGGCATCAGTGTCCAGACGGTAATGCTTAGCAAAGGTATGGACCGACTTCCAAGTGGCTGCCTTGCAGATTTCTGCAATTGGAACATTACGGAGCAAAGCAGTCGTGGCAGCTTTGCCCCTGGTGGAATGAGCCTTCGGTTTACCCCCTAAGGTCTTATTAGCTTTTAGGTAACATAGCTGTATGCAGGACACAATCCATCTAGAGATAGACTGCTTAGAGGTCGCAAGACCCGTCCTGACCGATCCATAATTGATAAACAATTGGTCAGACCTACGAATATCTTTGGTTTTATCCAGATAAAATTGCAACACCCTCCTAACATTCAGTGAATGTAAAGACCTTTCCGCTGGAGATGAAGGATTCTGAAAAAACGTAGGCAAAGTTATAGTCTGGTTGACATGAAAATCAGAAATCACCTTGGGAAGAAATTTAGGGTGAGTACGCATAACAACCTTAGCAGCATGAAATACAGTATAAGGTTCCTGGCAACACAACGCCTTAATTTCACTCACCCTGCGGGCCGATGTAATGGCCACGAGGAACGCCGCCTTCCAGGACAGGTGCTGCAACGAAGCCTTATGAATAGGTTCAAAAGGCTCCTTCATCAATCTTGACAGCACCACATTCAATTCCCATAAAGGCGAAGGAAGCCGGACCGGAGGGAACACTTTCTTCAAGCCTTCCAAAAAATCTTTGATCACAGGGATCTGAAAGAAGGAAGTCTGTGAAGGGCATTTCCTGTAGGCAGTCAATGCAGCCAAATGAACCTTAATGGAATGGACATTAAGGCCAGACTGTGCCAGATGTAGAAGATATGGAAGGATGACATCTTCCTTACATGTCGTCGGGTCATAGTTCTTGGACTTGCACCAGATGCAAAACCTCTTCCACTTGTAAGCATAAGAAGTCCTAGTGGAAGGTCGCTTAGCCTCCTTCAGTATGTCCATGCAATCTTCTGGGAGATTAAGATGGCCATATTGCACTATCTCAGGAGCCATGCCGCCAAATTCAAAGACGAGTGGTTGGGATGCAACATCTGCCCCCCCGAACTTCGTGAGAAGGTCCGGCCTGCACGGCAGCCGCATGTGAGGAAGGAGAGACCGGTGAAGCAGGTCCGAGAACCACCACTGCCTGGGCCATTCCGGGGCTATCAGGATCATCCGCGCCCTGGACTGGGACAGTTTGATGAGCACCGCCGGAATCAGGGGAATGGGTGGAAAAGCGTACAGAAAGCTGTTCGACCAGTTGATCCATAACGCATTCCCCAGCGTCCCCGGCTGGTAGTACCTGGAGGCGAAGTCTCGGCATTTGCTGTTTCCGGCGGTGGCGAACAGATCTACGTCTGGAGTCCCCCACCTTGCGAAGACTTCTCCTAGTACTTCGTCGTTTATGACCCATTCGTGGTTTCCTGAATCAGTCTGCTCAGTGCGTCTGCCTGAACATTCTGCACACCTGGTAGATGGGTGGCCGTTATCGTCAGTCCTCTGGCCAGAAGCCAGTGCCAGATAGTCTGCGCCTCCTGTGACAGGGTGCGCGATCTCGAGCCCCCCTCCTTGTTGAGGTAATACATCGTGGTCGTATTGTCCGTCTGTACAAGCAGAGAGTTGGTCTGGAAGGACGGAAGAAAGGCCTTCAGCGCCAAGTGAACCGCTCTGAATTCCAGGAAATTGATGTGGTACGTGGACTCCGTCGGGGACCACGTCCCTTGAATCTGTAAGTCTCCGAAGTGCGCCCCCCAGCCGTGGAGAGATGCATCCGTCACGATAGTCTGCGTGGGAATGTCCTTGTGGAAGGGAACCCCTCTCAGGAGATTCTCCGCTGAACACCACCACTTCAGAGACTGAAGAGCATGCAGAGACAGTCGTATCCTGTCGTCCCAAGATCCTTTCCTCTGATCCCACTGATCCTCCAAGCACTCCTGCAATGGTCTCATGTGCAGCCGTGCGTGTGGCGTGAGGAAGATACAAGAGGCCATCGATCCCAGTAGAGAAGACACCGTCCTCACTGTTGTCGATGGAGTGGTCATAAGAGCCTGAGCCTTCCGAAGGAGTGATAACCGTCGCTCCTCCGAAGGAGACACACATGCTGACACCGAAGACTGTATCCATTGCAAACAATATTCAGCACCCACTTGTCCTGAGTAATTTTTCTCCACTCTGCCAGAAAAAATTTAACGCTTCCCCCCCACCGGAGTGGGTAACGGATGATGGGGAAGTAAGCGCTCAGGGCCTAGACCCGGCCAGGCCTTTAGTCGCTGTTGCCGACTGTTGGCCGCCTCTGCCTCTCTGGCACTTCTGGAACGGTCTTCGGAACTGTTGCTGTTGTTGCTGCTGCTGCTGTCCCGAAGACTGGCCACGCCCTCTGCCCTGTCCACCGAACCGTCTCTGGAACGGGTGGTACGACTTCTTGGTATCCTTGTGTTTTTCCAATCCCACAGCCGTGAGCGTTTCGGCCTCCGCCTTCATGCGGGCCATTTCGTCATCCGCATGTTTTCCAAATAGGGTTTCGCCAGAGAATGGTAAATTGGCAACCCTTTGTTGTGAGTCAGGTTTTAATGACGTGAGGCGGAGCCAGGCGTGTCTTCGCTGGTTAATCCCATGGCAGAAACCATGCGCCGCCAGCAGGGAAGAGTCGGCTGCAGCGCTGATGACTTGATTCGCCATCAACATCCCCTCATTCAACACCTCCTGGAAATCTTCTCTCTTCTCCCGCGGCAGATGTTCTACAAACTGCTGGAGGGATTCCCAGAGGGCTCGGTCATACCGCCCCAACAAGGCCGTGGCACTCGCAGCCTTCATGGAAGTCGCCGACGTCCCACAAACCTTTCTCCCAGACGAATCCAGCCACCTAGATTCCTTATCCGGTGGAACAGTGGATGACGGAGTGGTGGCATGCTGTTTACGAGCCGCCGTCACTATCACAGAGTCTGGAGGGGGATCCACCCTTAGAAAAGCCGGATCCGAGTCGGGAGCCCGGTATTTTTTCTGCAGTCTCGAGGGGGCCGCCTTAGTCACCGGCCGGCTCCACCAGGCCCGGTACCAGTGGTAGTAATGGCCGAGATAGATGTTTCTGGTGAAGCGTCTCGAAGATCACCGATGTCTTGGGCGTGGGCACCGTCAACGAGATGCCCAATTTTGCTGCACCTCTTAAAAGGACATCATGAACAGACACCAGATCGTCAACCGGCGACACCCTTGTCTCCGGTGACTCCAACAAAGTCGGAGAATAGTCCCTGGTCCCCGAGGACCTCGTCTGGGAACGAGACCTGCGCCTCCTGTGGCGTCGTCTCGACCGCGTGGACGACCTGTTGCGCGATCGTTCCCTCCTCCTGGAACGAGAGCGCAATCTCCCAGTTCGTGGACGCTCCGCAGGCCTTCGTGGAGGCGTCTTCCTTGGCCTATCCTGGGGTAGTGGTTTCGGAGTCCCCTTAGGCGGCGTAGGGAGCGGAGGCAGTGACACCGACCTTGGTGGAGGAACAGGAGGTGTCTCCGGCCGAGGAGCAGGACCACGTGGAGGAGGTGGTGGTGGTGGTTGCCCCGCGGGAGAAAGTGGAGGAAGAGGAGGATTGATGGGAGGAACCCCTCTAGGTAAAGGAGGCGGGGGCGTCTTAGGCCGAGGTGGTGTATAAACCTCCGAGTACACCGAGCCCGGTGACTTCTTCGGGGGAGGCGATTGCAAATCCGCCCCTCCAATAGGTGATCGCCGTCTCCGGCGTCCTCCACCAGACCCAGCGTGACTTCTGGCGCCAGAACTCCTTCTGAGCCGCTTAGGAGAGCTGGAAAGTCTCAGAGACGCCGATCTCTCTTCTCGACGTCGAGCGTCGCTTTTCCGGCGTCGAATGCCGCCTCCGTGACTCCGGCGTCGAACGCCGCCTCCGCGACGTCGAGTGCTTCTTCCTCGACGCCGAACGCCACTTCCGCGACGTCGAACGTGCAGTCCTCGACGGTGAGCGTCGACTCCTTCTCGGCACCGACCGCTTCGACGGCGAGCGCCGGTGCCTGTCGGTCCTTCTTTGACGTCGATGGCTCGACGCTGACGTCGACGACGACGCCGTCGATGGTGATCTCGACGTCGGCCTACCCCGGCCTTTCGACATCGAAATTCCACGCTGTCTCGACCCGGAGCCCCGGGGAGATGGGGAACACATCGTCGTCATCCCTCTCGACGTCGTCGTCGATGCAATCGACGTCGACGGAGACCGGGACCGTTTGCTGGGCTTCCTGCCTCTGGGGAGCCCCCCAGAGGCCTCAGCAGAGGCAGAGGGAGCCTTCCCAGCCTGCCCAGACCCACCTGCAGCCGTCTCTCCTCTAGGCCTTGGAGCCTAATCTTCAGCCTGTCCCTCAGGGTCCTTGATGAAAAGGTCTGACAGATGTCACATTCTTCAGGGACATGTGCTTCAGGGAGGCAGAGTATGCAGACATCGTGTGGATCAGTCTTGGTCTTCTTCCTTCCACATGCTGGGCACTTGTCGAGGAGAGCAGGCATTTTAGAGCCCTAAAAAGCCTGAACAAATACACAGGAGTGAAGGGAAACACCAAGTACACAAACTGAAAACACTTAAGCAAAAAGTGCACAAAATTCCAATAAACCCTTGAAAAAGGGAGAGCTCAATGCACCAGGGTCCTGTTAGCAGGAGCCGGAAAAAAGAACTGAAAGTAAGAGGGACCTGCTGTGCATTCTGGGATACTGGGAGAAGTTCTGGAAGGTTCTCTTAAAGGCACAGTATCCTATTTAAGCCACATAATGGCAGCCTATGGGGCTTGTCTGTCCATGCCTTCCTCTCTATCATTCCAGAGGGATTTTGCTGTTAAAGCAAGGGAAATCTGGATAGGCTTTGCTGTTTATGGATTTTTGGTGGAATTTCTAGTTGAAGTACTTGACAGTGTAGCCAGTGGATATAGGCTGCATTATCGGTCTTTAATTTTCTCTTAAGTGTCTTTGCAGTTCTGCAATTTTCTGACAACTTAAGAGATTATTTTTGATTGCCGGGGTCCACGCACATGAGCGGGACTATTCACTAGATTATGACTATACACAGAGATCCCCTACTACAGAACAGCAGTCGCTAAACTAGAGGACAATATTGAAACATGGATCGGATTACCACTCTCTTTAATTGGCAGGGTCTCTATAATGAAGATGGTAGTACTACCCAGGTTCCTGTTCTTGTTTATAAATATCCTAATAGTGTTACCACGATCCTTCTTCATCAGAGTTAATAATTCATTGATAAGATTAGCTTGGGCGGGCAAGCAGGCACGGGTACGCTCACCCCGTCATATCATCTGGGAGGTCTAGGTGCGCCTGATCTTGAGTTATATTATAGAGCGGCGCAAGGGGCGCAAGCTCATAGCTGGATCCATGGCGGGGATGACATACTGTATCTTTGGCTGGGAAAGCTTTTTGCTAATCCTCTCCCCCTCCCTGCTGTTCCCTGAGCCAGTAGATCATAGGACGGGGATACTGGACTCCCTCAACTAGACGCGACACGCATGGCACAGCCTTTTACAGCTGCATGCGGGGGCACTGTTATATTCCCCGGAGTTGCCGATAGACTGGATAGTCTGGCTGGCCCCCTGCAGAGATGGAGGAGTCATGTGAGTGTTGCATGCATTAAACATAACTAAAGCAGGGGACCTGTTCTCAGGCGTAGTGGGGAGGACATGGGAAGAAGCCACAGACACTGCTGATGCTCACACATTACCGCAACGTTTTCAGTTCCACATGGTGCGCAGGGCGCTACACCAGCAACTAGGAGACGACAAACGAACCTGCTGAGGTTACAGAGCGGTCGTATTTGATAAAAAGTAAGTCGCCCTGCAAAATTGTCACCAACATATACAAGCTGACGATGGCGCACAGAGCACACCAGTACACAAGGGCCAGGTTGGCCTGGCAGCGCGATCTTAACATGACAATAGACGATGCCATGTGGTCTTATTGCTGTAACAACACGAAAAGCATATCACTACACGGCAGACACAGACTTATACACTTTAAATACATTAATAAAGTGTACTATACTCCAGAGAGATTGCACATATATGGCCTAAGGGAGGAGGCAACCTGTGATAGATGTCACGCCTCAGCAGCGGATTTCATGCTCTTAGCGTGGAGTTGTTCGGGAGTTTTTCAGTATTGGGTAAAGATCTTCCGAGAACTGAGCGCCATGGTCGGCTCGGAGAGAACTCCCGACCCGTCTATGGCACTGTTGGGATACTCTAGGCCACTGCCTAAGGCGATGCGCAGACTTGTGGATATGGGCTTGCTAATGGCAAAACGTAGAGTAGCAATGTGCTGGATGAGGGGTCCCCTGCCTACGTTAACACAATGGTCCTGTGATGTGCTTTATTGTTGTACGCAATCGGAAAACTTCAGCGAACTGCTTCCTCCCAGGAGAAGGCCGAAGAATTTCTGGGGGCTATACACAACATATCTGCTGAACAAGGGGGAGGGTTCTACTAAGGAGACTACAACAGGGCCCGAAGTAAATACCAACACCCCCACTACAAAGAGAAAAGTGCTGGCACACAAACCCGGACGCACACATCTTTAGAGTGTATAGTAAAGCCCAGATCTATGTACGGCGCTGTCGGTATAGGTGGGTAACCTGTTCCCACAGGGTAACCTGTGGGAACAGATGCTGATTTGCAGTCGGCCATGGGCATAATTGTTATAAATTGATGCAAGATGTAGTGGTCCTGACAGTAGTGAGCTAGGTTGACATCTCTTCATTTTAAATTCTGTGAAACACTCATGATTACTGATGCGCAGTAGACACGCACCGCAGAGCGATAGGAGCCGTCATTCTTACAACGCGACGCTGCCCTGCCTCCGGGATGTGGGCTACAAAGCTGTGTATAATGTCCTCTACTCATATGCCGCCGGCCCCAGGGTTGTAGGTGTGCAACTGTGTATACCAGTACAATTTTTCTCAATATAACGGTTTAAAAAAAAAAAACAGACTGTGCAATGCAATTTTGTATTTCAAACTGCTGTAGTTTTCATTGCAGGACTGTTTACATTCCTTTCCTTGTTTATTGACACATCCTCTTAAGATATGCTTCTTTTTGGTTGTTGCATCCGTGCTCTGATTGGTTCCTAAGGTTAGTGTTTGTATTGGTCCTAGGACTTTGGGTTTGGGCACTTTTGGCTGATGGGGCGAGAGTTGTGATTTGTGGCTAGGAGTACGGTTTTCATTGGTTTCCAGAGCTACAGTTTCTCTTGGACCGAGGATTTAGGGTTTGGGATCTGATTGGTTGATAGGCCCAGGGCTCTAATTGGTTCCCAGGTCTAAGATTTCTATTGGACCTAGGGCTTGGGTTTGGGTTCTGATTGATTAATAGTGCTAGGGTTCAAATTAGATCCAAAGGCTAGGGTTTGTATTGCACCTTGGGCTTAAGTTCTATAGGCTGACAGAGCTAGGGATCCAACCATCAGTCTTACCATTGAATATCACAACTATCTTACTCTTCTCACACACAACTAATAGGCAACATGCTAGCAACACTCCCCTGCACAAAATGCAAAACCCTCCTCCTGCGCAACCTACAAACATCTCTCAAATCGAACATTCTCCCTCACTAACACTACAGAAACTATATTCACACACAATTCTTCCCCTTCAAAATTCACAACTCACTAATCCTCCGCACTCAAAGCATACACCTCAAATCAATTACAAAATACCAGATAATGCTGCCTTTGAAATACAAAACCAAATAAACATACATCTACCTGAACCTACTCTCACACATTCAACACTTCACGCACATTCCGACACACATACACACTTCTCCAAACGCCACCACAAATAGCCCACATTTAAAGACTGTCTGAAACTCTCCATGCAGCAAATACACCAATCGCTCTGTTCACAAACACACAATACCCACCAACACGTCCACATTCTATTGCTTAATTCAGAGCCATACAACATGCTACTCATCACTCACTATCACCTCTCCCGCTTACCGACTAACTCCGACAAACGCCAAAAGAGAGTAACTCTACAACAGTCTTCATAACTTTGCATCCATTTATCTATCCCAAAACAAACCCAGCATTCAAACAACTCCACACCCCAACCCCTCAATTTCAAACACACCCACCCCCACTCACACAACCAGACCCAAAAAGATGTCTTATAAGCCTTTTGGAAGAAGTCCGTGAATACCATCAACAGCACTCCCTCTCTCCTCACACAGTTAACTCCTCTAACAATATCACACCACCCACAACTTCAATGGGCAACACTCCTGCAGCACAAACTCTTCATTTTCAAAATAGATTCCTTACACGGCCTACTGGTAAATGCTGTTACATTTAAAAAACAAACAAAAAAAACAAGTCCCACGTATTCACACTATTGATAGACACATCCAGACCTACATTTCATTACAGATTCATAGCTGGGGAAAGATATGGCACCAGTACTGCATGAAACTGTTACTCCAGGATATAAAACTGTTACACAAAAATCACATAGGCAATAGAAAAAGCAGGTTAGTTGTCACTTTCAAAGAAACAACAAATCTCACCAATGCTGAAGAGGAATCATTACAAGGTTGTGAGACCCTCCATATCATTTTCATGTTTTTTCCCTTCTCAACAGATCACCACATAGTAATGCAATATTCAATAGCACATTGATAGACACAATCTCTAACCTTCAAATAATATACTCAAACCTGTGAATTTTTGTGACCTCAACATATGGCTTGATAAACCTAATATGTCACACCCTATCCATCCTCATTGGCCTAGACATACAAAACCTACTGCAACTTGTTTCTAACCCCCTACGAATCGCTAGACACAATTTAGGTATATCATTTTTGCCATACTTCAACAAATAACTCCTCTCATGTGGGCAGATCACTTCCTCATTGCATTTCACCAAAATACACCACAACTAAAACCTTCCTACCCTCAACCACATATTGATCCCGGTACATCTACTTACTCCACCACAGATCAGGTCACCGTCCAAATTCTCACATAAGTCCATAAGGCAAAATGGACAGAAGCTACGAATCAATTTCTCAAGATTTTTGTGACACGCTGGCAACCCATTAAAATCTAAAGCAAATGTATCGGACACTTAAACAAAAAAATATTCCACAGCCCCAACCATTTCCACCAATACCTATCGACCAAAGGCAAACACAGCTACCATGCTCCTTCAAAGAACTATCACCAACGGAATTTCTAGATCCTGCCAAAGCGAGTAAGTCAGCGTGCTGTCTCTTTGACCCTTGTCCACCTCGAATCTTAAAAAACATCCTACTATCAACTTCTGCTGCCATCCTAGTAAGAACAACTCATTAATTACAAAAGCGTTGAAGAGCAGAACCAAAAAAGGCATACATACTCCCCCTTTTAAAAATCCTATCCTGGACTATCAAGACCACGACAACTGCAGCCCTACAGCAAATGGACCAATCCTGGGCAAACTTATAGAAAGAGCACCTTACGCTCAGATATCACAATTTGTAGAAGACAAGACAATACTTTCAGACTCCCAAAAGAGTTTTCGCCCAGGAGGAGGTACTGTATCAGCCCTAATCTCTATCTTTTATGATCTTAAAAACACAGTTGATGAGAACTGAGTTGCTGCCCTGCTTGTCTTGGCACTTTCAGATGCCTTTGACGCAGTGGATCATATTACACTCATCCAAAGACTTCAGGAGCTGAAATAGAGGGCCTAGCTCTCGTTTAGATCCCATCCTTCCAACGCAACAGAAAGATTTTACGCCTACACCCCCACCCACACTTTTCTCTTCTAAACCATACAAGATTAAAGCAGGAGTTCCTAGTTCCTCAAGGCTCAATCATCCCACCCATGCTATTCAATATCTACATTAGATCACTACCAGATCTGATCAATGGTTTTGACATCACCAGCTATCACTATGCAGATAACATGCAGATACTTCTGAAACTGGAAAGCCCAATGGACACCAAAACTCTTCAATTGCCTCTGGAAGGAATAGAGCCACCTCAAATTCAATGCATGCATAAAATAAACGCTCACCTGTGGTGACTAGAAAACCTACAACCATCCCTGCGACTGGCCGGACCTGACCTACAAAAATATCTAAGGATATCCAAAAATATCTTGGAATCATCTCGGACGGCAAACTGTCAATGAATCCACAAGTGGATAGGGTAGCCAAATCAAGCTTTCTCACAATTAAACACTGTGATGCATCTTCCAGCACCTAAGAGTCCCACACAAGGTTCAAGCTATCATCTCTCTTGTCTATCAAAATTGGACTAGGTTAATAGGCTGCATCGTGACTCAACTTTGTCGAAGACTACAAAGAATTCAGAATGGGGGGCGGTGGGCCTGGTCTGGGACATGTTGCATAATTTCCTTTTAATACAGTAGAAGTAGTAGTATGGACGTGTGCAATCTTTGGGGAGGTGGGTGTGGGAGGGAGGGGAAGTTGGGTATGGGGGGTGGTTTTAGTTAATGGCCCTCTGTCTTGTATTGTTGCTCATGGGGGAGGGGAGGGGGGAGTTCAGGGGGGGAGAAACTGCAGTCAGTTACTGTTATGAATGTATCGAAATTGCTTTGGCAGATGACTCTGGTGTGCAGAGCCCTGCATGATATATGTGAATCGACAAATAAAATTTGTTTAAACAAAAGAATGCTGCCGCTAGAATCCTCTTACAAGTAAAGCCACAAGCACACAACTTTTCTGCCTTGAGGGTGCTACACTGGTTACCAGCTGCCAGAAGATCCTCATTCAAGCTCCTTTCATACATGGCCAAGGACCATTCTTTAATGGAAGAAAATCAACAAATACATGCAACAAAGGAAACTACGCTGAAGGATAGCTCCCTGCCTCCGAATTCCTACATAGAAGAAAAAAACATTGGGTGGAACATTGTTCTCTGTTCAAGCAGCCACAGTATGGAATTCCCTACTGGCACACATGAGATCCAGAGACAACCATCTCCAATTCAGAATATTAGTCAAAAGCTGGCTCTTCCCCCACATGACAACCATACTCATACCTCAAGAATGTACCACAATAATATACTCAGTCATGTCAAACTTTACTTATCAAGATATGGAAAAGAGCTGTCGTCATACAAGTACACATTGTTATAATCTCAACTAAACCTCCTTTATTTTTTTTAAATATAATTTGATTTTCTCAATGCATAGAGCCTCATACAATTCTTGATACATAAGGTTATCAATTACCCCGCAGGGGGGCAAAGTATAAGTAAGCTTTTCCATGCGTACATTTGCAAACAGAATAAAATCCATAAGCTAATGTGACAATTTATATTCTAGTACACCACACGCAGTGCCAGCATCATGTGTAGAGATAGAGCTAGAGATAGAAATAGAGATATATACACTCTCTCCCATCCGGGAAGGAAGTAGCAGCAGTCGCGGGATTTTTTTTATCAGATTTAGTTTACTTTATTTTATTTTCGGAGGTAGGACTGCTCACTGTCGTTACTCAGTGGGCGCCATCTTGTAATTGTGCAGGCCAATCGACTTTCGGCATTATGCTGATTCACGCAAAATACTATGATGTGAATATATTTAATGTATATACATTTATGTATATTATGTAAATAACAATGAATTTGGTGTAGATATATGCACATTGTTCATTGCGATTTTGCACATTACAAGATGGCGCCCACTGAGTAACGACAGTGAGCAGTCCTACCTCAGTTATGCACATGTCACTTGTTGTTTTAAATAAACGCTTTCTCAGTTCACTTACCGTGAACACACTGAAGGGAGATACCCGAAACGCGTTTGTGAAGCGCTAAGAAAATAAACTAAATCTGATAAAAAATCCCGCAAGTGCTGCTACTTCCTTCCCGGCTGGGAGAGAGTGTTTGGAGCAGGATATTGACACGGAGCACCACCGTGTGAGCGGCACCCACCTACGAGTGTCCCGTTGTATGTAAAGGTGCAAAGGAGCGAGAATAAATATATATAGGAGCAGGAGTGGGATACCGGAATGATTGACTCTTTTAAGTGTTGGGCGCTGAAGAAGGCATGTAGCCGAAATGCATCCGCCGCCACTATTATGCTGGAATAAACACGCTGTTTCCCATGGAATCCTCTCTGGCCTCTGACCTCTCTTTTCTGGAGCGATTTCCTTTCATTATTTCGGCGCCGGCCAGAGGCGCAGCACAGATGGCCCTGCTGTTCAAAGTGACCCGGACTGTAACTGGCATCATGCTGCCATGCAGCAACTTGGAAAATCGGGATACCGATAAGTCCGGTGTCCGCCGATACCGTCAAGACAGCAAAAGCAGTTGGGGGTATTTTACCGCCAGTTGGGCGTTATGGCATACATGGCTGTCCCTGCTCACTCGCTTACCTGATGGGACAGGCTGCAGCAGTTCGAGAGGACCCAAGGGAGCTATGGGTGGACTTCGGCATGAACTTGAGGCTTCACCCGCCACTACCTGCAAACAGACCAACAAGCTCGCTGGCATTGACACTTGCTCCCCCAGACCGCCGATCCAGTTGCAACCACATTGTGCATTCTGGGAGTTGAAGCTCTGCTCACTTACAGCGAACATACAACAGGTGAGCCCCATCAGCTAGGGTAAGGAGCTAGTTGAACTCGACCTCAAGAGGAGCAGGAGTGGGATACCGGAATGATTGACTCTAAGTGTTGGGCGCTGAAGAAGGCATGTAGCCCAAATGCATCCGCCGCCACTTTTATGCTGGAATAAACACGCTGTTTCCCATGGAATCCTCTCTGGATATGGATATATATATATATATATATATATATATTACCTACTGGCGGTCGCCAGTAGGTAGTTATAGTTAGGACCTAGTTTCCATAGGAAATCCGCAACATTCTATTGGGAATAACTTTGGCCCTGGTGGACGAATGTTTGCGAATTTCTCAAAGAAGATGGCTCGGTCCGCTGCGCTCATTCTGTGAAAGTTTTGGGGGGATTCGTCAAGTGGGGGCTGAGATAAAAGGGGGGTCCCAAAACGTGTTTTTCCCATGTTATTTTCCATAGGACGTTTAGACATGGCTACAGCTCGAACGGCTGAAAGGATTTATAAGAAATTTGGTAGAAAGGTAGAGTGTGGGTCGCAGATCACGCTTTTGTTTAAATGGTGTAAATCCGTTCAGTAGTTGCTGAGAAAATTAAAGTTGAAATCAGTTATATATCTGTAAGCGCGCACGGGTGCGCGCACCTATGCGGGTGTGCGTGAGCGGCATTGTGATTTGCTGTTTAATGTCTGTCAACATTCGATTCGGAGGAAATCAGGAACTGTTGTCCGCCATTTTGTTAGTGCGAGTGAATATATAATACAGAACAAAGGGTTAGTACATGGAAAGGGGAGAAGGTAGAGATTGTGTGGCCGGGTAGGTTTTCTCAGGGGGTGCAGTATGGACCGTGAACGTGAAAAGAACTTTTTTGTTTTGCGTGAAAAAAGTTGCGGGGTGCGCGCACTCGGTCGCGTACTCCTATTTACAAGAATGTGAAAAACTATAGTGGAGAGAATGGAAAGGGAGCAGGGTGGAGACTGTTTGATTTCGTAGGTTTCTTGAGGGGTTTATTAAGGATGCCGAAAGTCTAAAAGTAGCTTTTTTTTGCAAAAAAGTTACGTGGTGCGCGCACCCGGTCGCGCACGGCTAACAAAAAACATAAAGAAAGATGGAGATAAATTACAAGTTTGAGTGTTTAGATCTAAGGTGGCTCTTAAAAGAGCCCTTGTGTTAATTGAGTTTTTTCTGCACTTATAAGTAAGTTCCGATGCAGAGTCTAATGTTACAGAGGAAAATTCTATTTCCCTCATCCGTGAAATGAACACCATCTCTCCGATAGATGCCTTCCATGTTGAAACGCAAGTTGTTGTTGTATATAGAACCCATGTTATATTCTCTGAGGAAAGCAGAAACAGATTTATTTACACGTTTCCTTGCTTTCTCAATCTGTGGACAACGTTGATTGGACCAATTCCATTTTTGTCTTTGGCATATATTTGAATACACCAAGACAGTTCGAGGAAAAAGTGACATCAATTGACGAAAGGTGTCTTTTAGAAGCATTTCCAGACCTACCCCTGTTAAATGTGCCTAGATCATTTCCACCACAGTGCACAATTATCAGGTTAGGTTCAGGGAGATGCATAAAAGTTTTCATCAATGGTATCAATTGGTGACATCTTAATCCTCTTTGGCCAATCCACGTAATTTGCACATTTGGTAAGTCAAGGTTAGAAATTCGTCTGTTTGCAGCATATTTTTCACTCCAGTGAATATAACTGTGTCCTACAAGCCAAACCTTCATTTTCAAGGCAGATGCAGTAGTACTCCGATGGGTTCTGGAAGTGGAATGGCAAGTAGATGGTGAAAGTCGCGATAAAAAAGTGTGTGAGGTTTGGTGTTGATGAAAAACTGAACATGATTGGTTGATTGTTATACCTCAAGATTCAAGACTACGTTGTAGATGGGAGGAGCCAAGCTCGCGAGCGTAATGGTCGCCTTTTAGCTCGGCTCCGTCAGCCCTCCGGCCTGACTCGTATATCCTGCTGCATATCCTGCCCAGAGACGACACATTTCCGAAGAAATAGGAACGCAACATTTCGCTCTTACTCACCGTTTGACCTGGAGGCTCCGGCGAGCTGAGGATCCGAAGTTGTGCCCCCCCGAAGGAGCCGGGCCTCCGTGGGGCTGGGACCGGGGCCTCGCCTATGGGATCTGGCCTGGCATTGTTGTGACTGTCGGCCCCGGCCGAGAGAGTGAGCCGCTGGTGAGAGCCGTTGTGCGAACATCCCGGTGACCCTGATCCGGGCCGGCCTTGGTGGCCGTGAGGCTTGTGAAGGGCGCGGTGCTCCGGGGACTGATCATGTGAAGGGGTCCCCCCGCCGCTGCTCCGTCCGGTGCCCCTGGAACCTCGCGCTCCGACTCTACTCGTGGGGAGCGCCGACGATAATACAGGCGGGCCCCCGCGTTGAGCGGTTCTCCTTTTTGCACCAAGGCCGCCATTGTTGGGACCCCCGGGACATCTGTAAAGGCCCACATTTGTGAACTGTCCCGAGAGTCGCGGAGGGTGGTGAGGAGGCTGAACTTACAAAATGGTTGCCGACGATCTGGGCTCTAGATCTCCTCGTGATGACGGACTTAGGTTGCTGGACTGCACGGGGGCCCGGACGTGTGTTCCTGAATCTACAATTGGAGACGTTCTTGATGCCTTGCGATCCTGGCACACGTCCCTGGCCCCCGGTGCCCCTGGAAACTCGTTGCGATCCGCCGCCATCTTGGGTGGACGCTTCTTCATGGCCCCCTCTTGTCCCAGTGATGCCGCTGCCTCGCCCCCCTCGGTTGCTACAAGGGCTGCTACCGCTGTTCGTCGACGGGTTTGTGGGCCGATGGCTTGCGACCCTCCTGCTCTTCGATGGTTGGAGTTTGGGGACCTGGTTATCGTGCGGAGGCTCGACCCTCCCCGGATGCCTGAGAAAAATGGTGGACTGCTGCCTGTTCCCGCCTTGACGAGGTCGCATTTCTATTTTGCAGGAAAACCCCCACATTTCCGAACTGTGGAACTGAACTCCTGTCTTTTACTGCCCGTGTTGCTATTGCTGAGACATTTGACCCACTTATTTGAACTTTTGTTCACTTGCAGATTGATTGACCTCCCTGGTCTACGTCTTGATCGTAATTTCTTTCCATTGTGTGCCTGCCTCGCATCGTGTTGCTCATTTCACATTGTCATGTGGTGGGTGGGAATTGTGGTTAGGAAAGGATTGGGGTGAGATGCACGACTCCCGGTGGATTATTGATGCACGGATTCGTGGCGCAGTTGTTTATATTCATGGCGCTGTGGGAGACCCCCCCACTGTAAGTTATATGGCGCTTGAGATCGTGTCGTTCTGGGTTACACGTGATATGATTATGGTTAGGCGGAGGCTGTGGCCGACCGTATTTGTTTTTGCCCTCTTGCTCCTCCCTCCCATTTATTTCTTTTGTTTTCACCTCCTTCTTTTTGTCTCTTTATTCCTCTTCTCTCTTTTCTCCACTACATTTCGGATTCTGGTTTAGGGCGACAGGCACGCTGTTTGGAGGGTAGGCCGTAGCCTTCTGCAGGGTGGGATGGGTGGGTTGGGTCTTTTTGGATGTTTTATTTTCCTCAGTTCTATGGCCCTTTTGTGTCTCTTTATTGGAGTGCCGCGTCTGTTCTTGCCTTCCGTGGTGTGATTGGGGTGGGGTCTGTAACGTTGCTGCTCTTCTTCTTGTAGTTCTGCTGCTTTCCATCGCGACTCCCATACCCTCCTCGTTGCTGTTGTTCCTGCTCTCTTCTGTATTCCCCGCTACGGGACGCTTGTTTCGGCGCGGCACTCTTCTTTAGTCTGTTTTTCTTTCCCTTTCTTCCTTCCCTCTCCTCTCCCCCCCCCCCCCTTTTCTTTCTCACCCAAGGTCAGTATGACGGGCTAGTCTTGGTGCAGTCGCTATTCCGGCCCCTTTGTCCTGGTTCCGATGTGTTATTGGGTGGTGGGTGTGCAAAGTTGATAGTAATTGCATATTGATTTGTATTCGCCGCGCCTGTTTTCATACCGATGTATGCAGTGCTGACACTCCTGAACTGCGGCCTTCTACCTCCTTTTCTTGTTGCCAATTGTTTGTTTGGGGTATCCGGATTCTTCTATGTTGTCGATGAGCCTGTCATGCTCCTTATTGCTATATTATAAAATTAACCTTCTTTTCTCCTGTCTGCTGGCCGTCTAGATCTTCTTTCCTCCCCCCTTTTTTAAGATTGTATTGTTCATGCTCCTTTATGATTGCTTCTGTACTGTTTACTCTGGATTATTCGACCATTTTTCGTATTGTGGCCGGCCAGTTTGGTTGTAGGCTCAGATTTGTATATCCTTTTTGTACAAATAAAGGTTTTAAAAAAAAAAAAAAAGACTACGTTGTATGTTACTGTTTTATTAAAACCAAATCTTCTATTGGTCGTGGAAAAAAAAGAAATGTAAAACAACAGTGGATAGGCAGGTGTGTTTGGAGGGAAATGACCCTTTTTGCTTTGATTTAGAACGTTGAGATATGAACTTTTGACCTGTGCCTTCAGCCAGGTGCAGAATGAGCTGTTACCATGGTAACAGCCAGAGAAGGCAGAGGGTGAAGGGTGACCTTTATGTGACTTTGAAAAAATTGAAAGGGATAACCAACTGAAATGTTAATTTGATTATGAAATTGTGCGGGAAGAAATATGATTGGTTGAAGAGACATATACGAGTGTGTATTGACAGAAAATCTATGCCATTATTCTTTGGTTGCAGTGATAGAAGTATTATTGAGAGCTCCGTCAAACGGCTATCGTTTTGCTACTATCATTGTTCTACATCTTATAAAGCATTGGTAAAGGTGAGTGTGTAACTGTTTCTTTTATGATGTACTGTTAAATGTGGTTTGATCACTATATTTGAATATTTGACTTAGTGTCTAAGGAACCAAATTTTTGACTTTGTCACGGTTTTATATGTTTTCAAGTACTGTTCCATTGTATTACATCACTCTTTTTAAACATTGTTTCTTTGTAATTATTAGTTTTAAATTACGATTAATGAATTTGATTAAGGTCAGTGGACTTCAGTCATGTTTTTATGGTATCCACTACTGTTAGGTCTTTTAATTAAATGTCAGTTAGACACTGATCTGCAACGAAATTTGGGGGGGTTGGGGGTAGGAAAAAAATGTTTTTTGCTAGGGGGACATGAACGTTTAATAAGTAGGAAGAGTGAAACTGGAGGGGCTGTTAGAATGGGTAAAACAAGTGCAAGGCGTAATTAACATTCAAATGGTTCTTTATAGAGATGTGAAACGTTCAGGTGCGGCTCTGTGTGTATCTGGGATGTATGTTATCTTGGGCTTCCACAGCAGACGTGAGGTGAGGGGGGGAGGGGGCTGAAGTTGTGTGAAGTTAATAGGGGTTATGCGCCATTTCTTCACTTTCTTTCAAGTGTGAATTATAGTTTGGATGTATTTGTGGTATACTGAATAAATGGAATATAAAATATAATAAAATAGTCAGAAATTAATTGAGATTTGGGAGCGTTTCCACATAATTTGTAAAGTTGGTTACAGATAAAAAAAAGGAATTAGCAGAGACCCAGATAATGCAGGTAGAGAGACAAATGGTAGATTATATGTCATATCGTCGACAAAAAGTGCGAATGCTTTAGGTATTATAAACTTTAAGTTTGAGGAAAAAATTACAGTTTGGTTTGTGGCCGAGGGATGCACTGGTGGGGGTGGGGTGAGAAGGAGAGGTGTCCCAGTACAATCAAATGAAAACTTGTGACCATGAGGTTGTACACAGGTTCGTGGAGTATATGCCTTCATAAATTGATGTAGAAGACCGAATATACATAGAGGTTTCTGTGTTCCGACGTGTGACTCTTTTCAACTCACTCCTGCTTTCCGTATCAGTTGCTTTGTGTTATCTTAGTGTGTGTGTGTGTGTGTGTGCGTTCAGTCTGGGCTGAGGAAGTTTGTTCTGCAGGCAGACATAGATAGTCGCATCAGAGTACTTGGCAGGTTTCGAAAATACTATTTATGTAATTGAGATGGTTTTTGGAAGCGTTAGTCAGTGTATGTCGACTTTCAGAATTACCGCTCGGTCGCCTCCACAGAGCAGAGGGTTTGTCGTATTTCACTTCTTAGTCCGTTTGGTCTTCCACTTTGTTCTCTGATGGCTGGCAAAGAAGTGTTTGTTATAGTGGAGATGAAAGAGTGATAAGTAGTGAAATACGACATAGCGTGTGCTCTGTAGAAGCGGGGGAGCAGTGATTATCAGTCTGAGTGAACCACAACTGCGGCGGTGCTTGGTTACAGTAATAAATTATTTTTTTCCCAGAGGTACGATTGATGCCATGGTTCACAACCCGCAAAGAAAGGCTTGACTGGCCGTCGCAGGCCAGCTTGTTGCACTATGAATAATTCAGGTTGACAAAAGAAAATATGAACTGAGTTCAGCTGAGATTACGTCAAACACATGAATACAGTTTTAGTATACAATAATTTCAGTTGTGAATATGGATTAAAAGAGGGAACGTATATATTTGAAATATTTATTAACTGATGCAGTGCTTTGAAGCAAAGTTTTTTATCTAATACGAGTAAAGATATTATAAAGAAAGTGATGGGCATAGTTACTAGTCCATACAACACAAATTATGGAAATGTAGTATGAAGCAAAATGAATAACGTTTAAAAAACATATTGTACAGCCTCGTAATCAAATATATTAAATTATATTGCATGTAAGAAGGTGTCTTGATTTTAGGTTCAGTAATCATATATGAAAATGCTAGTGGTTAAACATCACCTCATTAACGATTAGTTCTCTGCATACGAAGCACTATCAAGCTTGTTGTATGGTATTGTATAAGGAAATAAAAAATGCGCCAAAAGCGAGAACTTGGCTGGAGGTGCATGAATGTTATCTGCAGGGACGTTCGAAAACCAGTATTCAGAACAACTACTGTATTGAGATACTTTTTTGAAAGGATTCAGTACTCGATGTGACATACAGGTTGATAAGCAAGGGTAATATCAGTGTAATCATATACTTTTCAGTTATGAATCAAAAATATTTCACTAGGCAGAAAACAAAAGCAGCACATATGTGTGTAAGGCGGAAATTGGAGTAGAAAGGGAAAATGGTGATAAACGATATAAAAAGTCATTGTAACTATACACATTTATCAGGGCACATTTAACCATATTTTAACCAGCCTTGCTTCGAGAATATTTCAAATGAGATAAGATAACATAAGCTAGTGATTTGTTGAAAATGGAGCATCATGAAATGTTTTGAACAAAATCGAGAAGGTGAGGAAAAAAAATTAACTCCACATAAAACATTAAAATCTCAAAAGCACGAAATTGCAATGTCCACTGTTAGTAAAGCCAATAGGTCTGTTTATATAAAAATTAAAAATAAAAAAATAATAAGAAAAATAGGGAGGTGAAAAAACAGTCAAGACGTCAATGGTTTGCATAACAGTTATCCTTCCATTGAGTAGGCAAAGTAAGTGGCAACCGCTTCTAAAAGAAAGTCATTGTTATCGTCCGAAAATAAGTCAGCCATCCAATTGAAAAGAGGAAATGAACATACATGGTCTTTAATTACCGGAGCCTCTAGTACCATCAGAGGACAATTCGGTGAATTTTCAATGTAGCTGTGTGCCAAGAAATCTTGTGCCGCTGCGAATATATTCCAATGACCCAGAACTCCATGTATCGCTGCAAAGGCCATAATCCCTCCGTCGGAACAAAGCTGTTCGTGATCCATTAACGGATTCATGAGATGATTGTAATTCACTTCAGGAGATACCGAGTTGCAGAGACATAAGTCCAGGGCCCACATGAAATCACAGCTCAGGCAATGAAATACAGGTTGCACACAGGTGAAATAGGAAAATCGAAATGTTAATCCATATGATGCACTCAAAGTCGCGAGTGGTAGGATGCCATAGTACTCAAGCATTTTGTGGCGAAATAGTTCTAAGTGCTCCAGCTCGTTTGCGAAGACAGGACGGACCTCCATTTTGTAATAAAGAAAAAGAGGAGCTGAAAAGTAGCAGTTTCTGGTAGTAGATCTGGAAGTTCAGAAACATAGGTCAGAGAATATGGAGTGGAGAGTAGCAGAATGACTTTAAATAATTTGAATGCAAAAAAATCAGCAAACCATTGTTGTAGGAGTTGCAAAAAATATAGCCCAGATGTGAAGTGGAGGAGTGTTAAAGATTAAGGGAGTCACCTCAGAAAATTGTAAAGGAAGGTCACTATTTAATAAGGTATGCAGTTTTCTGCGAGTGTTAGCTAGGTGAATGAGATATGTTTGTGAACAGATGCTCGGGTAGCTTGATTTTGTGACAATAAGGCTGTTGTTCAAGTCTTGGGATGGAACTTTGAGTTCAAGGCCGGATTTCGCGGCCAGAGGGAAACATCAAGGTTCCCATGCGGGGGGAGGATAAACTACATTTTTACAGAGGGGTATATGCAGACTGACTATTACAGAGTAAGGCTTGTCGTTTAAAAACTCATAGTAATTCACATTGCTTGAAAATAAATAAACACTGCTGAGTGTTAAGGTAAAATTTGGCATTATAGGAGGTACCGGTGTACCTTTGAAAACACATGCAACATTACAGCGCTTCCTGTTAAATAAGTCATGCAATTGGTAGTGCCTGGATGTGAACGACTAATTCCATGTTTCAGTACGCTGATATCTATAGAAATATATTTTTTTGCCGTCTCTAAGGGATTAGTAAGTAAAAGGAAGCGACTTGGTTTTATGTTACTAAGAGTTACTGAGCCGGTGGTATGTATTTTTGTAAAAAAAATATGTGGAATTTAAACATTGAAAAAGCGCAAAAGATAGAGTAATTAGTTCAAGGATTAGGCATGTTGGAGGTGCAGCTTCTGACTAAAAAGGGTAAAGTGTCTAGGCGTTGAATGTGGAAAACCGAAAAAGAATCGTTTGTGATGGAAAGGAAAGTGGTTTGAATATAAAATTTAAAGGTGGAAAGGGACAGGAGACATGAAGATAGTTTCAGGGCTTTAAGATTGCCGGGTGTTTTCGGGTGTCAGTAGAGGCAGTTTCTTCAAGTTAGGCTGGGTGTGTTTCGAGGTGCACTTTTGTGCTCTGGCATAGGTAGACTGTTTTGTTTGTTGGCCTATCATGACAGCATGGTGTTGCAGTACTTCAAGAAAAACTGGCAGAGTAAAAACAGAGTGCAGTACAGACACGTTCAGAAAGTACATGTAGATTATGTGCGGTATTGATATTTTTGACACTGTGTACTTATGATTAGTGGAGAAGTGACGCAATGAGATGATGCTAGGTGAGTTTAGTGTAGTGTAGTAACGGAACGGAAAACCTTTAAAGAGAGTTACATTTAGTGTGGAATACTTTTTATTTTTTATGAAACTTAGGTATGAGAATATTGTAGTGTCAGCCGGACTGTAAGTTGAAGTTCGATAAACATTATTGAGAGGAGTAAATTAAGGTTTATTTAACTTGTGCAGCTATCAATCTGTGTGAAAGGCAATAGTTCATAGTCTTGTAAATAGGGGTGCGCGACCGAGTGCGCGCACCCCGCAACTTTTTTGAAAGAAAAAAAATGTTCTTTTCGCGTTCAGGGTCTATACTGCACCCCCTGAGAAAACCTACCCAGTTAGACAATCTGTACTGTCTCCCCTTTCCATGTTCTAACCCTTTGTTCTGTACAATATATTGACTCGCGCTAACAAAATGGCGGTCAACACTTCCTGATTTCCTCCGATTCGAATGTTGACAGACGTTAAACAGCAAATCACAATTCCGCAAACTGTAAATTTTTGCAATTTTGAAAAATAGGCAAAATTACAAAACTTAAAGTCCTGAAACTATCTTCATGTCTCCTCTCCCTTTACACCATTACATTTTATTTACAAACCACGTTTCCTTTTTATCACACACGATTGTTTCTCGGTTTTCCACATTGAATGAGTAGACACTTTTCCCTTTTTAGTTACTTATGCGGCTGTGCGCGAGCGGCATTGTGATTTGCTGTTTAACGTCTGTAAAGATTCGATTCGGAGGAAATCAGGAAGTGTTGACCGCTATTTTGTTAGAAAACACCCGGCACATAATCTACATGTATTTGGGTAACAAATCTACTAAGTAAGGTTGTGTAGCAGTGCATATCATAAATATTGCATGTAGTATCCTGGCAATGTGTGGTAGATTATACTGTAAATGATGATTGATTTTTAAAAAAATGTGGGTGAAAAATTTGGTAATTGAATGGGTTTAATAAAGAAATATTAAACTTAGGGTTTAGGATATATATTGGATAGAAAATTAGGGAATGTATCTGTTAGGCATGATATTTGGCACAATGGGTGTATGTTGTCTAATAAATATGTCTGTAATATGTTAACAAAAATTCAGTTTTTTTTTTCTTTTTTTTTTTTAGAGTGTTTGGTGCTGAAAAGCAACAACCTGAAGTCAACGTGAGAGTATACAACGACTACATTCTTTTTTACAGGTGAGTTGAAATTTTTTTAATGACAATTTATTTTTGTGCAGATTATCATAATAAGCAAGATTTTTTAGAATATTTGCACTGCTTCTCTTTTGCAGGAGGATTTTATTTTCTATTTTAAACATGTCTGTACCTGCTTGCACTACATATGTATTTTGAAATACGGTTCCACTGTTTGTTGCTACTATCTTTTTATGGGCCGGGTCCATGTGTTATTTTCTATGCAGTTCGGGTTCATCTATTCTTTGACTGTAAGAGTTTGCTGTTTATGTGGATTAATTCTTGCTAAGTCATCATTATCTCTCTAACGTATGCTGTATCATTTGTGTACAGTCATTTTTCTTGATTTATAGAGGTGTATTATGATATGGCTGTTGGCGTGATGGGCATTTCTGATGCATTTCAGTGACTGTACTATCTATTTGCACCCTATTATATGCATTTGCACAGGTGTATTATGATGTGGTCAGTCGGAGGCCGTGGAGGGACTAACGGTGGGGCAGGGAGGGAGGGGAGGTGTAGGGTGGAGAGATCTAAAATCTGGCATATGGATAATTGCAGTTAAGTATACAATTGAATTAATTAAACAAATTTTGTAGTGTACACAGCATCGCATTTTGCAATGCAGTGCGCACTACAAAATTCATTTCAATAATTAAATTATGTATTTACTAGAAATTATCTATATTCTGGTTTTTAGGTCCCTCCACCCTATACCTCCCCCTCCCCATCTCCCTGCCCCACTGTAACTCCCTCTACGAGTCGCGGCTGAATGTGGTTTCATATGGTTATGATGAAATGTTGTACATTAGATGAAATTTACATGTTGAGTATGCTGTTTAAAGGTAAAAGCAACTGCCTCTGTGGGAAGTAGCAATCTGTTTAGTGAATGTTTTAATTGGTATATTGTGAGTCCCCCCTTCAGTTTGCATACAGTTTGAATCACAGTTTGTAGTGGTGAACTTAGAAAATAGACCCCTACAAATAAATTAGAAAGTGTATAAATAATTCTACAGCACACAAATCCTGAAAACAAATTTCACACTAAAATGTGTTTTTACAGCACAATTTCAATTAAAAAAATTAAAAGGGATAGTGTTAATGTCTAGGAACATAGTGTCAGTTTCTTTCTAAAATAAAGAGGAAGGTGCTATCTTAATCTATGTAGTTAATGTCTTGTAAAGTATGAAAATGTATGTAGTTTAAAGATTAGTCAAGGTAATTTTTGGTTATCTAATCATGAAAAAGATATAATTTAGTCTTTATATTTTCTTAAAAGGACACAGAAGATAGAAAAGAAGTACTAAAATGGAACATTATTCAGAAAATATAAATGTCCACTTTGAAATTGCAAAAGAACTTATAGAAGATTTATTGGAAGGAATATTTGAAGAGGAAAATGGAACAGAAAATGTGGACTTTTTGGACTGTAGTTTTGATAGTGCATACTTAGAAATGGTGGAAGGGGAAGAAGACAATTTGGAAGAAGAAAATAATATTAATGAAGTATCTGATGAAATGATGCTACAAGTGCTTTTAGAATACGAATTATTAAATTAATAAAATTATTTTTGATTAAAATAAAAATCTTGAAAACATTATTGTTGTATTATTGGTCGGTATTCTCTTTCTTGAGAATGAGAATAAAAGTTTATGAGGTGTATAACAGATTAAAGTTAAAAAAATTAAAAGCATTAGGAACACCTACAATGCTTGAAAATTAGTATAGTATTTATATGACTGAAAAATTAGATTCATAAAATACGTGTATAATGATGACACAGGTATGGAGTGTCATAAATTTAGAAACAATATTCACTATAGGATTTCCTACTCTGTCCAGAGACTGTTTCTTTGTCTTTATTCTAGTTATAAAATCAAGCAGTGTTTATAATTTGTATGTTATATGGTAGTAGGGGTCTAAAATATTTTTTAACTTTTTTCCAAACAGATTGTCATTTATATCGCAAACATCAATCACTATGCCGACCAGAAATGAAAAAAGAAGGCTGTATAAAAAGACATACCATTTGAAGAGGAAAGAAGGACAAGATTTACATAATCAACAAAGGACGGAGAAAAACAAGAGTGCTCCTGATAAGAGCAGCAAGGATTTTTTTTAAAAATTGTGTCAAAGGAAAAGTCAATTGGATAAGGTTGAAAAGGAAAAGCAGTTTTCAGTATCTACAAGGAGAAATGGAAGAAAAAAGAAAAATGTGTCTGAAGTCAGTGGTGAGGAAAGTATGTACAATAAAAGACGTACTAATCAGTTTGCGGAAATAAGGAAACGTATGTTTCATAAGAGAGTAGTTTTGAATTTATTAAAAAGGGAAAAAGTTTCTAAAAGGAAATTTGCTTTTTATAAGAAGAAAAAATATATAGAGGAAGTTGTGGATCATGCGTTTGAGACAAAAAAAATGTTTATTTTAGTACTTAATAGAATAAATACACTAAATAAGGCAATTAGAGTTTTAAAAGCAAAGAGTAAATGGAAGAGACACATAAATAGAAGTAATTTTTGTAAAGTCTTTTCTGGTAAATGGATGCATACTTCAAATTCTGAGCCATTTTTTAATGAAGAGAGTTACTTTCAAAGTAACGATTTGTTGCATGCAGTTGACACCAGTGGTCGAGCGTATGAAGTGAAGGATGGCTGTCCTATTGAGAAAGAGAAAATTGAGGTCAGAAATCCAGAAGGGGAAATAGGTGGAGAAGTTTTACAGGGACGTGTTCATGCTCCTGTTTATAGTTGGAATTGTAGCAGTATTTGCAGTGTACGACAGGATTCAATTGATTTCTTTCGCAATTTCTTACGTAAGTACAGTAAGGAAAGTCTAAAAAAAAAATTGTAATGTTGCAAGAATTAGATCGTTGCAGAGTGAGAGGAAAAACGGGTTTGCAAGGCCATTCTCTGGCTTGTCTTTCTAAAAAAATATGCCAGAGTGTTTTTCATCACTTCAGGATGTTAGCAGTGCATCATACCAAAATGAGAAAATTAGTGAGAAAGTTGTATTATGCAAAAAGTCCAGCACTTAAACTTAAAGAGTTAAATATTGCTCTTTTGCATGGATGTGCAGTAGATGTGAAGAATATTTGTGCAGAAATTGAGGTAAGTTATTTTGGTCGAGATGAAGACAATGTAGAAGCTGATATAGTTGAAGAAGGAAATGTGTTAGAAAATGTTGGACATTTTAATACGGAAGATTTTGAACAGGAAATAACAAAGTTTAAGGTCATTGCTGGTGAAAAACCAAATGTAACTTCTGTGTGTTGTCGACGCATTCATTACAAAAGTCAAACTAGGTTAGTTGATTTATATTTAAAAAGTGAAGATGAAGATAATACTCAGTGGAGAGAGTTTGCGACTTATTTGCTGGTAGAAAACTATTTTGATTTGGGTTTTGAGCAACGTATTTGTAGATATTGTTATAATAAATTAAATGAAAATAGAATGCCTGCTAGAGCTGTATATATAATAATCTTGAGTTGATAAATATTCCATTGGAACTGAAGGATTTAAATACTTATGAGACTATTCTGATTCAATGTGTACATCCTTTTCAGGCTATTGTTCGTATGGAGCCTAAGACTGGGAAATTAAATCCTTCAGATTTACAAAGAGGATTAAAGGGTAGAGTTGTATATTTGCCACTTGATTTAAAAAAAAAATATGGAGACAATTGGTATTGAAAATGTAGAAGAGGAACCTCTAGTTATTCTAGTTAATGGTGTACCTACAAAGAGTAAGAAAATCTGGCAATATTTAGTGGATGTTAGGAAAGTCAAAAAGGCAACGTATTTAGTCAAAAATAATAAATACTATAAAAATGTGTATGTAGAAGAAGAGGATGTAAGTGAAGAAGAGGATAATGATTTGTCTATTGGACAAATTGAGAAAGTCGACTTGTCCAGAACTGAAGAAATTTATGAACATTACAGTGTTCATCCACTGCATTCGAAAGAAGCAATCGGGAATGCTATTGAGTTATTTCAGATGAAAAAAGCAGAAGGAAGTCCTATTAGTGTATGGGAAGAAAGTTTGGACGGTCGTTGTTTCCCACAGTTATTCCCAACAGGTGAAGGTGCGCGATATGATGATCGACCTATGCAGATTCCTGCATCTGAGTACCGGACAACAAGATTATATGCAGAAGATCCGAGATTTCGTCAATGTATTCCATATTTGTTTCATCTTCTGTTTGAGAGTGACTTATCTGGTCTTTCTTATGCAGTAAACCAGATCTTAAAAAGTGGAGTGCATCTGCATAATGTTTCAGCAAAGGAATTTATGGATAAAGTGCAACAGAAAGATAGTGTTTTGGATTCTCACCTAATTAATTTAATGGCATGTCAGCGTGGTACTAATGAGTATTGGTACCGTCGTCATGGAGATTTAAAATGCATGCTAAGAAACTTAGGAGCACCAACATGGTTTTTAACTCTAAGCTGTGCAGAGTATGCCTGGGAAGATTTACTTGAATTTCTTCGAGAGGCGAATGCAAATATTGAAAATATAAACTACAAGACACCAGGAGAATTGTGTTCGTTGGATCCGGTTAATGTTTGCAGATATTTTATTCACAGATTTGAAGCTATGATGTCTTTTATTACAAACAAGAAAAATCCACCGCTTGGTGAAGTTTTGGATTTCTTCTGGAGAAAAGAGTATCAAGCAAGAGGTGCTCCTCATATTCATATGCTACTATGGATCAAGGATACTCCCAAATTTGGAAAAGACTCTGATGACACTGTACTGTCTTTTATTGAACAATATGCCACTTGTGACATACCCAGCAGTACAACTGATAAGGACTTAAGAGGAAAAGTGTTACGGTTTCAAAGACATCGTTGTGGAAAATATTGTCTGCGAAAATTCAAATCAAAGGATAAATTCTATACTAAATGTCTTTTGGATTTGCACGACCGGTGCTTTCAAAAGGAAGAGTCAACAATTTGATGTCATCTTTGCGACATAATATCACAAGAAGATCACCCAAAAATACATACAATTTAAGAAGAGGTGAAGAGTCCAAATATATAAATGACTACAACCCTGTCATTTTGACCATGTGGAATGCGAACATGGATATACAATATGTTGCGGATAACTCTATTGCTGTGGCTCGATATGTGACGTCTTACATCACGAAATCCGAAAAGACGGAACTGAAGGAGATGTGGGAAGATATTTCTCATGAAAAGAGCCTAAGCATGAAATTGTATACATACAGTTTGAAGATGTTATCTCATCGAGAAATTGGAGCATATGAATGTTGTGATCGATTATCATCAGCAAGTCTTTATGCGAAATCTCGAAGCATCCTGTGGGTGAGTTTAGGTCTTGCAGGAACACGAAACCGTGTTTTGAAAACTGTGCAAGAAATTGAATATTTAGCACTGAAAGAACCAAACAGTACAGACATTCTGAAAACAAATATGTTGGATACATACTATCCAAATAGAAGTACTCTGCTTGAAAACATTTGTCTGTATGAGGTACTTGTAAAATACACTTTTAAAAGGAATATTAGAGAAAATGTTGAAAAAGGTATATATGCTGTAATTGGACAGGAATGATGTCTGGTGAAACAAAGATTAATCACCGAAAACTGAGTTGCGAAAATCCAGACAAAAGATAATTTTACTATTTAGCTCTTTTGCAACTCTTTAAACCATGGCGTACTGAAGAGGAACTACTTGGAGACTTTGTTAGTTATGAAGATTCCTTTAATGCATCTAAAAGTAGTACAGAATGTCCTGTTTTTAGTAATTATCTCAAAATGTTGAACGACGAAATAGAGCAAGAAGCAACAATTGCAGCGGAGATTGCTAGAGAAAGTTCACAAGACACTCAAAGTTCTGCATCGTTGAGTCAGGATCCACTGGGAGAACCAATTATCCGAAATGAAGCAGCCACTGCCATGGATGAGGTGGAAAGAGCAATGCAGCAAGCTCAAGAGGATATAATAAACTTAGAAGAATTGGAGAAGGAATTTAATCTTGAGCAAAGACGGATATATGACGAAGTGACAGAGCAGATTGAGCATGGTTTTCGTCATGACAAAAAAGAATGCTCATGTATGTTATTTGAACCTATTCGACTATATGTAAGTGGAGAAGCTGGAACAGGGAAAAGTTTTCTTATAAAAGGAATTAGTACATATCTACAGCAAAAAACTGAGTCACCACTGTCTTGTGTTGTTACTGCTCCAACTGGATTGGCAGCACATAATATTAAAGGTATTACTTTACATCGTTTACTGATGCTGCCAGTTGAACATGAAAATAAATTACAATATCACAAGCTATCTGGAGATGCTTGTTATGAAGTTTCTAGAGTTCTTAAAGAAATGAAACTTCTCATTATTGATGAGGTAAGCATGGTATCCAATTTAATGCTTGCTTTTGTACATTTAAGAATAAAACAGATACTTAAAACTGACTATGATGTTTTATTTGGAGGGAAACATGTCATAGTTTTTGGAGATCTACTGCAACTAACTCCTGTGAAAGGACAATCTGTATTTGAAACTGTTACACATGAAGACACCAGAAAGTGCCTGGGCAGTATTGGAAATGTTAATATATGGTCACATTTCAAATATACTGAACTGATTCAAAATATGCGACAGGCAAAGGATACTAAATATGGAAATATTCTTCAAGATATAAGGATTGGAAAACTAACTGAAGATGCGAAAGAAACTCTACGAACTCGATTACTTTGTAAGTTGTTTCCCAATGAAGATAATGTACCTGAGAAAATATATAGTAAAGAGGTAGAAGATAAGTCAGTCATATGCTTGATGCCAACTCTAAAAGAATGCTCAGTTTTCAATGACAAAATGTTGAAATTGGAAAATCAAGAAATTAAGAAACTGGAAGCTAAAGATAAAATAGAGCATGAAGGAAGTACTATTGTTTTGTCTGAAAATTTAAAGTTAAAATTGGATACTGTTCAGAAATCTATATCTAAAACTGCTGGCTTAGAGAAGAATCTGTATGTATGTTTAAATTGTCGGATTATTTTACGAAGAAATTTACTTGTAGAAAGAGGTTTGGTGAATGGAGCAATGGGTAATATTGTTGGTTTTGTAAATTACCCAAATAGAGATGAGATTGAATTTTTACGAATAAAATTTGATGGAATTGAGGAAGTTCAACAATTTAGTCGCCGTTCAAGTCGTTTTTTTACTTGTGAAAGACTTGTATGTCCGTCGGAAACAATTTCCAATTTGTTTGGCATATGCAGTGACTATTCACAAATCTCAAGGTTTAAGTGTAGATTGTGCTTTGGTAAATATTGGAACCAGTGTATTCAAAGAGGGTATGGCATATGTTGCTTTATCACGAGTTATAACTTTATCTGGACTTTATCTAATTGATTTTGATGAGACAAAGATTTGTGCAGATTTAAAATGTGTGAAGGAGTATAATAGGTTAAGAAGAGAATATGCTCCAAGTTTACCTCAATATCCTTTAATTAAAAAGAGTATGGTTGGTCAGAAAAGGAGAAATGAGGAACAATGTAGTGAAGTAGTAGAGAAACGAAGAAAAAAAGATGAGGCTGTCATTGGTAGGAGTAATAAAAAGGTTAGTAGTACAGAGATTGTTGGATTTAAATTTGAAAATAGGTCTGGTGTCAACTGCTATGCAAATGTAGTGGTTAATGTGGTTTTTTTTCTAAAAAGGTTACAGCAACAGATTAGAGATAATCAGGAGCAAACATTTTGTTGTTCCTTAAATTCTGTGTTTGAAAAATGTACCAGTGGTAATAGTGAAGTAGCAAGTGTTTCAGAAGTAAGGAATGTTTTAGACATATGTGCAGGACTAAATCAATTTTCTCAGAATATTCAGCAAGATTGTCAGGAATTTATTATGTATATGCTTACAGTTGTGGAAGAAGAAGGTGTAGGTATTGATAGTCTTTTTGGCCTCTCTTATAAATGGGAACATATTTGCGATAATTGTTCATTTTCAAGTAGTACTGACATACACACAGAAAGATTTATATATTTAACATTACCAGATTGTAAAACAGTGTCCTTTAATAAACTAGTTAAAGATGCGTATCAGAACATGGTCTGCTCTCAATGTAATTCAGAAATGTTATCAACGTTATTTATTCATAGATATGGACAGTATATAATTTTAATGCTTCAACGATGCAGAGGTGACGGAAGTAAATTGTCAACTTCAATGAAAAATTTTGTGGCTTCTCAAATATCTATTTCTAGAAGAACATTTGTAACTGTAGCAATTATTTTTCATGAAGGGCCATCAATATCATCAGGACATTACATAGCTTATTTGAAGTGTCCAACTGGTTGGACGCTCTGCAATGATAGTCAATTAAGTTTTAAGAAACGTTTGCCTTGTGAGTTAACACATTCTTATCTGATATTTTTGAAACCAAAATTTCAGTAAAATTACTTGGTCTAGTCAGATTAATACTGTAAAGATATGAAACTGTGTTGTTTAGAAATATCATGTGATTGAGGGTGTTCAAATCTAGAAATGAAACAATTATGTGGCAAAGTGATAGTATCAGGTAAGGTTTCCTTAATGTTTATGGTATAGGACATGTTGGAATTAACTCATACTATTTGGCCACGCGGAAAAGAATGAGATATCAAAATGTGGACTTGAGATAAATGTTTTTAGAACATACTTACTCGGAAGTTTGCTGAGAGGTACTAAAAAAAACGAATTAACTCATACTATTTGGCCATGCGGAAAAGAATGAGATATCAAAATGAGGACTTCAGATAAATGTTTCTAGAACATACTTACTTGCAAGTTTGTTGAGAGGTACTCAAAGAATAACGAATTAACTCATACTATTTGGCCACGCGGAAAAGAATGAGATATCAAAATATTGACTTGAGATAAATGTTTTAAGAACATAGTTGTACGGTTATTTGTTGAGAGGTATTTAAAAGTAACTGGTATACTTTAATTAGTTTGTAATTGTGGAGTATGTGCTGTGCTTACTCAAGAAATTGCGAATTGGAGAAAAACATTTAAGACATGTTTTTTTCTAGGTATTTATATTATGTATAGAGATCTTGTACGGGTTTTTTAAACACAATCATTTTGATTGTGTTTTTTTTCCCCCGCTGTTACATGATGATTACTATTGAAATCACTGTTTATAGTGAAAATCAATTTATCTGAGGACAGCAAAAATAAACCATTTATTATGTTGTCTAAGTTATTTTGTTACATTGGAGTTAGAAATATGTATTATAACAGATTTCTTTATTGTCTTCCACAGATATTACATTTATAAGGTAAGTACAATTAATGATATCTGAGAGTTTCGTGTACCTCTCTCTTATCCTTATTTCTTTCATCCTCTTCCTTTGTTAGTGGTGTTTAGACATGGTTATTCCCTTTAACTCATGCACATTTTGCATTTTTAAATTTTCTATCCTGTTTCTCTTACATCTTTTCTGTTAGTATTCTATTCAGTCTATCTAACTCTTCAGTTTGTTACTTACGTTGTTTTATACCGAGTCACCTTTATTGACCCTGTATCACCTTGGTTTCCTGAATCCTAATTACTTTGTCTTACTGTACCTTACAATTTGTTCCCTTACTCTGCTTTCATTAATTATGCTCAATTTCTGAACTTAAATGTATAGTTTAGTTATCTCACCCTACTTCATTTCTCTTTATCTGTCTGTCTTACACTCCATGTCTGTATCTATTCCATTCATCTTCTGTTACTCATCCTTTTTCACTCTGTTTCTCTTAGTGTTGTTCCTTTATTTTATCTATCTCTTTAAGACATTTCGGTACTGTTAGTCTGTTTATTTTACAGACTGTTTGTTTCGTGTATTATCACTGATCATACTCTCATTTTGTCTCTCACTTTACTTTCCTTTAGATAGTCATTCTTTGAGTGCTATTATTTCTTTCAATTAATTCTTTTATTTATTGATTTATATACTACATATTCTGTCTCGGTCTCTTTCTGTCCCTCAGTCTTCTTTTCTTTCACTTTCTGTTTCAATCACTTTTACTTTGTTTTGTTTTATGAAATGACACTATAACCTTATTTTTACTTTTCTTCCACAGATACCATGTTTTTAAAAGATTAAGTTTTTCTTTATTACTATTTCTTAGGTAAGTATAAAAAATAAAAATACTTTTTCATCACTGTGTCATTTCTTTGAGTATCCTGGTCATACCAGTGTCGTCTTTTATGTGAGCACTTCCATGGAGGATTGGCTGCACGGTGACAAGGAGCCTCTTAAAAATTAATTTAAGAAATCAGCAACATTTCAGTGAGTCAGTTCACTAATGCGGATGTGTCAAAACATTGCAGGTAAATGATATGTGTTAAAGAACTTTGGGGCATATTATCCAGGGGGTTTTACTCTGCTTTTTTGCCTTTAAAAGCCAAGAAAGCGGAGATAAAATTATCTCTCTAGTACGTAGCTGATGCTAACACCAGTTAGCGACATCTAATAACAGATAATGACCATCTTGTGACCTGCTTTGTTTGTCTGTGAAATTTATCACTATTGACATGCAAAGTTAGCATTGCAAGATGTTAGTGACTGGAAACAGTTCCTGACATTGCTATCTCCTTTTACCCACTTTTGAACATATTTGTGCTACGGTCGAAAATGTCCAAAACCTAATAGCTGCCCCTGAGCAGTTCTTAGCTATGTCATGTAATGGTAGGTAGATAACATGACTAAGAGCAATAGCTCGGTAATGCATGAATATTGCTGACTTCACAACAATATTTATGTATTTGGACCGATTTTTATCACTTAGGACAGTGGTTTGCAAACTTTGTTCACCTGTGGTTTACTTGACCTACTCAGCAGTTTACAGTGGCTCCCCACCATTTTTTTTAACGGTGGGTTGGTGGTATGTACGTCCTGTTATCTTCCTTAAAGTAATTGGGACACAATCTTTCACTCATCCAATCATACGTTCACTGATCCAGCCATCCGCTCTCTTATCCATCCACTCTTTTACTTCACTGATGTATCCATGCTTTTGTCCATCTACCCCCTTTCACTTACTAATTAATCTTTATAATCACCCTTTAAATTATCCATTCTTTTACCTTTTCACTTATCAATTCATCTATCCACGCATTCACTTGCCCATCATCTTCCCTTTCATTTATTTATCTATCTATCCTTTCACACATCCATCCACTAAATCACTGATCCATCAGGTGCTCTTTTACTCATGCATCCGTCCTTTAACATATCTATCCATCCTTCTAGCCATTTATGCACCCTTCCAGCCATACATCCATCTATTTGTCTTTTCTCTCATCTATACTTCCACTCATTCATGTATTCATCCATCCTTTTTTTGATTATCTAACTATTCTCTTTCCATTCATCCATTCATCCTTTCAGTAATCGATCCAGCTATTTAGACATTCCAAACTTATTTACTCACCCAGCTTTGTACTTTATGACCTGAGTCTTTCTCTGCAGAGTTGTAGGGAGAAGAGGCCTGTGAAGAACAAACTACAGCAAGGGGTGGGGTGCGGTGGGGGAGAGTTCACAATAGCTCCGTACATAGGCAGACTGAAAAGGTAGAAGGTATGTGTCATACATGATGTCCAGTAACATGATGTGAGGTTATTGTAAAATGGTGTTGTTTTCATGGCTTTAAGCACTGTTAAAAAAAATGGAGGGGTCTTTTCAAAGGAGATGTTGGATGTAATTCCGAGGGCAGTTTAAAACACCTAAGCTACAAATATGCGTCTAGCATAGTGTTGTGCTCGACTGGTGTTATGTTGTATGTGTCATTGCATGCAGATATGTAGAATAGTAACTATCTTTACACCAACAACAAGCAAAGACTATTGGCTTTGACAATAGGTGCTAGTTCCTTTAAGAACAAAAGCAGTAACCATGGCATTGTTGAATATATTAATGAAAATACCGCTGTTCAAAAATGATGAGACAATGAAAGAATGTTAATCTGTTTTTTTAATTTTCTTTCATAGCCTTCTTTAAAGGAAGTGTTTTCTAATATCGCATGGTGGTGGTTTTACTTTTTTTATCTAAGAGAATGCCTTCTGTTCGTTGAGGCAGGAAGAGCGCTATCTGCTTTAAAAACCTTGACTGCTATATTCTCATTCAGTAAGTGCCAATGAGTTCCATGGAGAATTTCATGGGCGGGAGGGGTGTTCCTGGAGCAGTAAATCCTAGGCCGTTCCAGCAGCGGCTGTCAGCCTTCTCACAGTGGAGGAGCGCGCAGCTCTCTGAGATGGATACAGTTACACATAACAGGGTAGTGACGTCTGTAGAATTTACGGACGGTTGGTCACCCTAGTGTGCGCCGTGCCCTTGGCACCTCATTAGGGCGCACAGGGGAGCCGCGGTGCATAGTTTGGGAATCACAGGTTTTAGAAGTAAACGTTAATAATTGCAAAACTCTTAAGCGATAAAAATGGCCGCAGGTCGACGAAAAAATATATTGGAACTAAGCCAACATAGTGATAATTTGCTGGGATAGCTGGTTAAAAGAAGGGAAAGCGTCCTGACAAAACGTGGACGCCTGGTCAATCTATACTTGTTAATATGCCCTGAACATCGTATATTTGACTTTCGCCAGCTATCGCCAGAGTTTTCCGCAGTGTAACTACGTAATTATTAATTTGAATATATATATGTGATAGTACTCCTGTAACAGCCAGCGGCAGTTAACATTACCGCGTGAAAACAAGCGTTGTTTTTATGCACTAATGTGTGCCTTGTAATTAGGAGAGGGGGTTGATTTAGTTTTATTTTCCACACCTCTATGTTAACGCTGCCAAATGCTTAATCAAAGCAGGCCGTGGCAGTAGTACAATAAACAACTTTATTTAAACTGTTTTTCTAACAATAGCCGTGTTCGTGATAGCATTTTCGCCTGCAAACACATTTTGCTTGTGGTTTAACGTACGCCTACTATGCATGTCATTAACTGTCTGTGCGGCACACATGCAAAGTGCTCTTACGGCAGGCGGTGTTATGACGTTGTCACAAAGGTGTTGAGGAATATTTACAAGGATACGGAAGACATTATCGCCGCCTTTAAACAGCAGGAAGTTGCCGATATAGGGGCGAAAACGGCATTCATAATATGCTCTATGAATTGCAATCGAACGTAATGTTAGATATAAAGACATATAACATACGTTTCGATTGGAATTTGTAGAACATAGAGGCATATTATCAAGGACGGTCGATACATTTTCGCCGCTTTTATCGACAGGAAATTGCCGATAAAGCGGCGATAATGGGCTTGATAATATGCCCTATGGAAATCCTATTGAAGTCCATGTGAGATGTGAAGACATCTAACATGGGCTTCAATAGGAATTCCATAGAGCATATTATCAAGTCTCTTATCGCCGCTTTATCGGCAGTTTCCTGCCGATAAAAGCGTCGATATTGTATCGCCTGTCCTTAATAATATGGCCCATATTATGAAGGCGATTATCGTCCCTTTTTTAGGAGTGTTCTGCCGATAAAAGCGACGATAAATTATCACGTGTTCTTCATAATATGCCCCAAGTATTGCCGCATTCTTTAATAATTGGTCATGAAAATGCGGCGATACTTTAGCTTATGAATAGAGCTCTTTTTGGTACAATGAGGTAGTTCTGAAAAGAACTTTTTTTTGGGAGTTTTGTAGTTTTTTTACTTTTTTGAGAAGTTTTTTTATTGTTTATGATTTGTTAAACTGGAGCCGAATTTTTGAACTGTAAAACAGGAACATAAGAAGTTGTTAAAAATTAGCTGCATTCGAAGCTTACATGGTCATTAATTCTTCTTTCTACAAGAGTGAGGCTCTGCTCCCCGTACACAATCAATCCATGACACTTGTTGCATTTGATATGCACTTTCGACAAAAATGGTTTCAATTCCAACTGTGCAGTAGATGGAGATGTAGGTCGTCTTCTCGATGAACTACTGGCCACAGCTGGTGGTAGTTCTGTTGCCAGTGCTCTTGTCGCTGCCTGTGCATATTGCACAGGATGGACGTGGCTCACATGTCTCTTCATGGTATGAATCGAAAAGGAATACTTTTTGGAAGCATTTCCTCTTGAAAGTACTGCGTCACAAATTGTGCAAGTTACTTTCGGAGCATTTACTTTTTTTTGTTCCGGAGGATAGGTAAAAAATTGCCAGATGAAAGGTTTTTTTTTGTTTTTTTTTAAAAAGGTACACGAAAATGTCTTCAGATTCCGAAGATGAATTGCGTGCGGCAGCCATTTCAGCAAAGTCTGCGGAAGATGAAAGAGGTTCTCCTCCCTTCAGCGCCAAAAAGATAGTGAGGGAAGTTGGTGGTTTCTGGAAAATTGCAGAATAGAAACTACTATGAACCAATAGGAAGTGTTCTTTTCAAGTCACATGATTTGAGATGCGCGTATTAGGACGTATACGCGGTGACGGAATCCAGACACGTACGTCATTAGGAATTATCGGTGTAATTTAATGAAGTTTTAAAACGTGAAAAGGAGGAAAGGTAGACATTCTCTGATGTTGTACACCTTCATATGGGGTCCCAAGAAGAATACCGATAAAGTATAAATCCTTTTTTTTAATCTTTAAAAAAAAACGGGGTGCGCGCACCCGGTCGCGCACGATAGCACAAAACTACGTTTTTTAACATTTAGTGACAAGTCTGAAAACGTTAAAAAAAAGGGTAAGGTAAAGACTTCGTAAACATCTAGAGATTGATAAGGAGTCCCTAAATAATTCTGACAGTGAAGAAAACTTTGTAATCCGATGAAAACATTTCTCGAAATTCTATGATAAAACTATAGAATACATTGAAAATATAGTTAATAATTCGCATTTAAAAAACCTTTGAAATTCACTGAAAAAACTATAGGTTTTAAACACTTTATAGTTAGGAAGTAGCCTTTAAAAAACCTATGAAATTCACTGAAAAAAACATAGGTTTTACACACGTTATAGTTAGGAAGTAGCCTTTAAAAAACCTATGAAATTCACTGAAAAAACTATAGGTTTTACACACGTTATAGTTAGGAAGTAGCCTTTAAAAAACCTATGAAATTCACTGAAAAAACCATAGGTTTTACACACGTTATAGTTAGGAAGTAGCCTTTAAAAAACCTATGAAATTCACTGAAAAAACCATAGGTTTTACACACGTTATAGTTAGGAAGTAGCATTTAAAAAACCTATGAAATTCACTGAAAAAACCATAGGTTTTACACACGTTATAGTTAGGAAGTAGCATTTAAAAAACCTATGAAATTCACTGAAAAAAAGATAGGTTTTACACCAGTTATAGTTAGCTCGAAGTTTTACTCGCATAAAACCATTGAAATTCCCACGTTATAGTTAGTTGGACTCACTATAACTTGCGCGTGCAATGCACTGCTAATGACGTCACATATTACATCACTCATGACATGGTCAGTGACATCACTCATGACATCACTGATGACACCATCCTTGTTTGTGACAGAGTGACAGACCTCCTTTCACTGTATTGTAACCCTTGAAACAAATATTCAAAATAGAAACTAAAATGTACAAAAAAATGGAGATAGCTATACCACTTACAACAACCAATTCAATAATCCCACCATCTATATACACATGCACTCATTTACCAACAGTTCAATATAGTCACTCATACATATACTGACTCATCATATGTAGTGATACACATACTCACATGCAAATTAACTATTCAACATCCATTTATTTGCATATACAGCTATACACACACTACCACTTTACTTCTAAGGAAACTTACACATACTTACTCTCTTAAACAATCACTTATAGAAACACATACTAATTTAAACAGGAACTCTTACAATCCCTCACTCTCACATATACTCACTTATATACATCAATATTCACATATACTAGATTAAAACATATATAGTTACTGATAAAGACACTAGTGAGACAGTCATTCACTCACTAACGCACAAATATACACACTCATCCACCCATACAGTCCTGCACATATGCTGTCTTCAAAACACATAGAAAGAGAGAGTCAGTCATTCATGCATGTATGTGCTAAGTAATACCCCCACCAAACCATACAAACACTCAATCTGATACTAAGAAAAACATCTAATAACCCATATACATACACATATACCTACTCACCAACCCATGCAGCCATTTATACACAAAGTGAAACACTGACACATATATTTAAATATTTAAACATTACTCACTAATATTTATTTTTCAGAAAGACACACATTCACTGGATGGTGTCATCAGTGATGTCATGAGTGATGTCACTGACCATGTCATGAGTGATGTAATATGTGACGTCATCAGCAGTGCATTGCACGCGCAAGTTATAGTGAGTCCAACTAACTATAACGTGGGAATTTCAATGGTTTTATGCGAGTAAAACTTTGAGCTAACTATAACTGGTGTAAAACCTATGGTTTTTTCAGTGAATTTCATAGGTTTTTTAAATGCTACTTCCTAACTATAACGTGTGTAAAACCTATGGTTTTTTCAGTGAATATATATATATATATATATATATATATATATATATATATATCTCGCTCCAAGTTACCCACAGGCAAGGATGCACTAAACAGCAAGATCACGGGTAAGAGCGAACACCACAGTCCGATATGTTTCCAGCTCTCATGTCATAGATTTTAGCCTGACGCGTTTCTGAACTTCTTGTTCTCATCAGAGGCTTGACAAATGATGTTAACGCGGCAGCCCAGCCGCGAAGGTTGCACGACCCCGGGATCACTGGGGGTCACGGTGCCCGGAAATTCTGCCGAGCCCAAGGAGTGAAACAGCTGACAATATGGGATTTATGAGTGGCACGCAGTCTGAGGCCCATCCAAGGGCTTTGAATGAAGGCAGCTTGGTAATTAACGTGCCTCCATCTGTGGATCAATGATGACACACACTACAAAATCCAGAAAGCATTGCGCACATAAAGGACGCTAAACAAGGTATTTAAGTGTGGGTGTGTCAGCACGAACTCATTTGTCGAGCCTCTGATGAGAACAAGAAGTTCAGAAACGCGTCAGGCTAAAATCTTTGACATGAGAGCTGGAAACATATCGGACTGTGGTGTTCGCTCTTACCCGTGATCTTGCTGTTTAGTGCATCCTTGCCTGTGGGTAACTTGGAGCCAGATGTTAACGCGGCAGCCCAGCCGCGAAGGTTGCACGACCCCGGGATCACTGGGGGTCACGGTACCCGGAAATTCTGCCGAGCCCAAGGAGTGAAACAGCTGACAATATGGGATTTATGAGTGGCACGCAGTCTGAGGCCCATCCAAGGGCTTTGAATGAAGGCAGCTTGGTAATTAACGTGCCTCCATCTGTGGATCAATGATGACACACACTACAAAATCCAGAAAGCATTGCGCACATAAAGGACGCTAAACAAGGTATTTAAGTGTGGGTGTGTCAGCACCAACTCATTTGTCGAGCCTCTGATGAGAACAAGAAGTTCAGAAACGCGTCAGGCTAAAATCTATGACATGAGAGCTGGAAACATATCGGACTGTGGTGTTCGCTCTTACCCGTGATCTTGCTCTTTAGTGCATCCTTGCCTGTGGGTAACTTGGAGCGATATAGATATATAGATATAGATATATATATATATCTCCGTTCCACACTCCTACTAATCGGCTCTGGACACCAATTCAGCAAACGTAGGTACAGACCACAAAACATCGCTCAAATTCTCTTCAAAGGTGGTTTATTGCTCCTTTGTCACCAGCATGACACGTTATGGCTACGTCACGGTAGCCTTGATCACATGACCATAGGAACCAATAAGTGCATTTATATACTGTGTGTGTCCCAATTGTAAAACGTCAGCAATGCATAGACATAAAAGATATACTTTTTAAGACAACATCCATTATTAGTATACTTTCGGAGGGATCAGGTAAATTCGATATATTTACACATATATTTTACAAAATATCTTGAAGATGTTCACCCCACGGGAATAACAAATATAATTTTAATATATCTATTCCATCCTGTTTAATCCATCCCGAAAACAAAAAGCATGTTATTACTCTTAATTCATAAACAAAATTCTAGTCAAAAAGCTGAATGGAATCAACAATCCGGGAAAGTGCAAGTGCTTTATATATTAAAGTGATCAGTTGGGCAAATGTGCAAATTCAGTGAACCTGAAAACAGGGAAATTAAATTAATATATAACAGGGAGCGCATTGGTGATGGCACGTTCTTTAAAACCTCTATTTATGAAGAGTTACATGCCACCCACGTACAGAAGATGTTTTTCTAGACAACACATCATTACTGAAAACTCGTATGTATCGATATATATTAGAGACAAAAAAACATTGTGGCTTAGTGCCCATTTTTATGTAGGTGGAAAAACTACAGATAAAGGGGAATTTTTAACACTTACCCCACTCTACCCAACCGAAAGCTAGGAATTTTAAAGGGGAGACTGTCAAGGAGAAGAGCCCCACATGCTGTGCAAATACCAAATAGGGGGGTCCTGGGAGCCCTATATACATAATCATTTGGTTAATCAAGCAACCTGGATATACTGATACCTTGACTCACTCTACACCTGCATAACCATATAGCTGGAAAATGGTATTCAACAGGGTAAGTGTCCAAATAACTGTTAATCAATACATCTATAGAAAGCAATGAAGATCCTCCCCCGTGTTTAATCCGTTTGGGATCCTAGTATCTAGAAGTAAAATGTATTTACTTTCCAGTTGTCTTAGGGCTTTCTCCCTGTTAGCCCCCCTGATGTTTTTGGGTACAGCATCAATGATGAAATATTTCAGATCATTTAAGTTCTTATTATGGACCAATTCAAAGTTTTGGGCGACAGGATAATTTACATCTGAATTGACAACGGCTCGCAGGTGTTGCAGGATGCGGTTGAAGGCCTGTAATTGTGCTACCAACGTACCTGAGCCCACAGCTACATTGGAGCACATATACCGCAAAATCAGTACGGCAGGTGAAGTGCTCCCTGATCTTAATAGGGTTAGGATCAAATGCAGAGTAGTACTCGCTGGTGTTCACACCAAACTTGCACGCTCTTCAAGAGATGCACTTAAAAAAGCCACATTTATTTGAAATCCGATGAGGTTTGATTACTACCTCCGGGCTGGATTTGACCAAAACGTCCCTCATGGACGGTGCTCTTCTGAAAACCAGCGATGGCTCATCCGGTATAAGGGGAGCTAAACTGATATCAGTCTTCAAAAGCGGCCAATGCTTTTTCAATATTCCTCTCACCTTCCTCTCTTCTCCATTAAAAGTCGTTATCAAGCTGATGTTCTTACTCACTGCCTCTCCCTCCATATTCACTGGCCTAGGAATCACATCTGAATTTACTGAGGCAAGATAATCTTCCCTATCAAACTGGTTTGCTCTATCTCTTGCTTCTTGCAACAGTGAGGTGTCATACCCCCGAGCACAGAATCTTACAAAAGCCTCACTTTGACACCTATCAAGATCTGTCGTTGTGCTACAAATCCTCCTCATCCTAAGGAACTCCCCATAGGGGATGCTTCTAATCAGATGTTTAGGGTGGGAACTGCTAGCGTGCAAAATTGCGTTGACCGCTGTAGATTTCCTATGTAGACGGAGAGCGCCAACGGGGGAATAAAGGTCGGAGAAGCCCAGCAGAGCGGGGGAGACAGGAAAAAAACGCCGCCACCGCCGAGAGTCACTTACCTGCAGTGAAGGCTTCTGCCGCATCAGCCGCCACCGCCAAGAGTCAGGAAGGCATTCGACTCCGCGCCGCCGCTCCGGGGGACTACAGCACCCGGCAGGCCACGCGGCGGCGTGTCCAGGGTGACGCACATGCGCCAGAGAGCGCCAACGGGGGAATAAAGGTCGGAGAAGCCCGGCAGAGCGGGGGAGACAGGAAAAAAACGCCGCCACCGCCGAGAGTCACTTACCTGCAGTGAAGGCTTCTGCCGCATCAGCCGCCACCGCCAAGAGTCAGGAAGGCATTCGACTCCGCGCCGCCGCTCCGGGGGACTACAGCACCCGGCAGGCCACGCGGCGGCGCGTCCAGGGTGACGCACACACGCCAGAGAGCGCCAACGGGGGAATAAAGGTCGGAGAAGCCCGGCAGAGCGGGGGAGACAGGAAAAAAACGCCGCCACCGCCGAGAGTCACTTACCTGCAGTGAAGGCTTCTGCCGCATCAGCCGCCACCGCCAAGAGTCAGGAAGGCATTCGACTCCGCGCCGCCGCTCCGGGGGACTACAGCACCCGGCGGCGCGTCCAGGTTGACGCACACGCGCCAGAGAGCGCCAACGGGGGAATAAAGGTCGGAGAAGCCCCACGTCGCGGGACGCCCGGGGCAAAGCCCGGGCAAAGGGCGGGCCCTCTACGGCCCTCATCGGCAGGGACAGGGCCAGAAACTCTGCTGGACTTACATGCAAGTAAGCTATACTGTCGTAAATATTTCTAAAATTAAGTATTTTATTTTGAAAAGCTAGGCTGCGAGTATATTGAAAATTATGCCTGCGAAATTGAAGGAAGCCCCACAGAATACCCTTGACAATTATCTTGTCCAGACAGTTAGGAAAATAAATACGCAAAGGAGAGACTCTCTTGGGTTAAGTCAATCCCCAGACCTTCGTTGTTTGTCCCCGACTGCATCTACCATGATTGATGACACTATTCTGCAGGAAACCAACCAGGAGAACGCAACTGGCGGCCCCATTCTCCTAGATTTAAGTAGTGCACCTGATAATGCTGTCCCGGCCACTGAGACTTCCAACATACAGGCCGAGGGTGATACTGACAACGACTCTGATCAAGAGAGACATGTACGAGTTGTACCTGATGAGATGACACCGAAAGGGCGTGCAACAAGGCCGAGACGCTTATGCACCAAGAATCCTCCTAAGTTGAGTGGCCCACGCATAGGGGCAAGAAGGAAAAGGGTTACTACCCCAAAGATAAAGCAAGTAAACGCTTTGGAGGTTAATCAGAATAACACCTCCGAGGATGCCTTCTTTGAAAGGATTGCTGACTTTCTTGAACTAAAAATTAATGCCATTGTTAAACCCTTAATATCTAAATTAGACAAATTGAATGCAGAGATTAAGAGGTTGGGCGGTCTAAACACCTTGGTTGTGGATGGGGTAGAAAACATCACTAAGATAGTCACAAATTTGCCTAATAATATAGGGGGAGATGTGATTAGCGAAGTCTTTCGTGATAATGAAGGGACTCAATTGCCTGTTGAAAATGTATTGCCCCAACCATTAATACCATTGACTACCAGCACTGAGGGCTCTCTTTTAGTTAACATCCCAACAGATGATATCCCTTCTGCTAGACTACCCCCAGCAACTACCCACACTACGGACCCCCTACAATTTCTAGTCGAGGCCACCCCAGTGGTCCTGGTGCTAGCAAATGTACCTCCCTTGGAAGGGGGAACAGTGGAAAGCCCTACCTCCCTTACAAGTAAGGCTCTGCATTGGCTAACCAGTAACATGCGGTTAGCCCCAGGGGGGAAACATCAACTGGCAAATGTTATTAAGTCCGCAACCAGGGTCCCTTGGCTGGGAAACCGGCCGAAAAAGTTTAAAGGGGACTGCGTCGCAGTGAGCCTCTCGAATCAAGACGTTCTTCCTAACATACTGGCTAATTTATTTCCTCCCCAACGCAGACAAGGCACTGTTGTTCCACTAACCCTGAAGTTTTTTTATGGGGAGCAACAAAATGTCACTTATCCAAGGACTCCTGCGACAGGGTGGGATAGATTCTGGGATTCTAACCCTAGACGGGGGCCGGATATAAGGCATAATTCTGTGGCCCATTATCCCCTTCTACCACAGCAAAACCCTTTTGTTGAACCTCTCCAGTTATTCAATCGCTACGCCCCATTGTCTTTCATGGATCAGAACGATTGACTCTCTTCTATAGAAGACACCAACAATGAGGGTCCCTTACCTGTCCCTGCACTTTTAGACCCAAAAATTACAGGTAACAGGGTTTGCAGAATCTTGAGCTGGAATGTCGCTGGTATCAGATCTAAACTCAGCAATAAGAACTGGTTGGAGATGGTCAGATTAAACGACATTCTTGTATTTCAGGAGACTTGGGAGACGTCTGACAGATTTGTTCTAGACGGTTTTTCCCATTTCTCTGTACCTGCTGTACCTAGCACATCCGGAAGGGCAAAGGGAGGCTTGGCTATATATATCTCTTTAGATGTCCAAGGAAAGCCAAGACAGATCAAAACTAACTCGACAAATATATTAGCGGTTGAATTAACAACACATAACTCACAGCCTATCTTATTAGTTAATTTTTATAATTCCCCTGTCAGTCAAATACTGAACGAGCATTTGGTAACTCTAGAGGATTTCTTGTCTACCCACAGCGAGAATAGTGCCCACGGCTTTGACGTGATTCTCATGGGAGATTATAATATTCACCCATGTAACATGGATTGCCGTGAGGAATATGAGGATTTTCCCCCCTACCTCTCTATTCCGCACTTTGAACATTCACCGCGTGGAGAGGCTTTGGAATCACTCTTAGCAACTTTTAATCTCTATGAATTTTCTAGTAGCAATATATGCTTGAGGTTACCAACATACGTGGGTAACAACTCTGGCACAATCGTAGACTATATTTTTTTGTCGTCTAGCATTTTGTCTGAAGTTTCAACCTATAAGGTGGAAACTTCAGTCTTCAGTGACCATAACCCAGTAATTTTAGAGATTTTATCTCGGAGTTTTGGGAAAGAGAGAGACTGGAGTTTTATGTGCGACTAACCTAGTCCTGGGAGATCAGAATCGCAGGCTGAAGTGGGACCAAGTCACCCCAATCACTTTTATACAGGACACCCTGTCCAAAGTTGAGGGTGAGGTTGCAATCTGCCTGGATAATAATAACCCGGTTATTACCCTGATAGAAGCATTTAACGCCATCTGCAGCCAGGTTAACCTAGATCTGACTGTAAGGAAAAAGCCTCAGATATGCAGGGGCCAAAAATGGTTTGATTCAGATTGTTCCAAGGCTCATTCAATCCTTTTGAAGGCTTTAAAAAATAAGCCAAGAGATAAAGCACAGATAGCGTCGCTAAGGAAAAATTATAATGACGCTATCAGGAAGAGAAAATTAGAGATTTTATAAGGAGGCCTGGAACGACTTGTTGTCGCCCGACATACAGAGACATTTCAAAATTTTGGGCGATAATAAACCATCCTTTTTTTGCGGGTCTAGACAAGCAGAGAGCAGATTGCATTATACCTGATGAACAGTGGGTCACACACTTCAGTAATATTTATAGCTGTCCTGAAAATATCCCAGGCTGCGGAACACAATCCACACAAGCAACAGCTCCTATTTCCCTTTTTAGCATAGAAGAGGTAAAAAAAGCGATCAGCGACACACACCCCAAAAAGGCTCCGGGCCCCGATGGGGTTCCCGCAGACTTTTTTAAGAGTGCTCCTGAATTAAGCGCCAAAATCCTTACTAACATCTTTAATGCCACAAGAGATTTTGTTTTTCCTATTAGCTGGTCAAAGTCTACTATTATACCGATCTTTAAAAAGGGCCAAAGAACAGACCCGGCCTGTTATAGGCCAATTTCCCTAATTGATTCTAGTATTAAGATCTTGGGAAGAGTCCTTTTAGGAAGACTGACCCAGCTTCTAGAAGGGAAGGGTATTTTATCGAATGCACAATATGGCTTTAGAGCCAAAAGAGGAACTTTAGATCAGTGTTTAAATTTAGAACTGATCATAAGCAAATATGTAACTGCCAAGGGGGGCTCTCTGGACATGGCCTTTATGGACCTCTCCTCAGCTTTTGACTTGGTTAACAGGGCTAAGCTGTGGGGGGTCCTCTTGGCCATGGGCATTGATGCCCCCCTGGTAGGGAACCTGGCAGAGCTACATAGAGACCTCAAGACGTCGGTCAGAGTGACTAGGGAAGGAAGATGCACCTGCCACTTTGAATCAGGGAGAGGGGTCAGGCAAGGATGCATCCTTGCACCCCTTCTCTTTACACTTTATATAAATGGCCTTGAGGCAGCTCTGGCAGTGTCCCACATTGACATCCCGCGTGCAGGAGAGATAAAGATACCTGTCCTCCTGTACGCGGATGATGCTGTCCTCTTAGCACGCTCTGGAGTGGCACTGAATAAACTCCTCTTATCCTTTGGGGATTTCATGTCCTCGCTGGACATGAAAACTAATGTAGAAAAATCCCATGTAATGATAGCAGGAGCCGCAGGCAGGAAAAGAAAGACCAAAACTTTCTTTTGTGCTGGGAAAGAGGTAAGGAGAGTTCCATCTTTCCCTTACTTAGGCGTGATCTTTGATGAAAAAGGCAAGTGGGGCCCCCAGCTTTTGGCTAAAAGCAACGCAGTAGCAAGAGCGGCTGCTGGGTTGCTTGGTTTTGCTAAAAAACTCGGAGCTCGCCCCATGGAAAGCATTATTAAGGTCTATAAATCCAAATGTCTGTCGGTTGCTCAATACGGCTCTGTTATTTGGGGGCACACTAATCATGAATATGACAAAATTCAGAAAGTAGAAAACAAATTCTTGAGAACTCTGCTTTCTGTCCCCCAGTCGACTTCTACATATATAACACATACAGAGCTTGGTTTGGGCTACATTACCGACATTTTGAAGGCAGCCCCAGTTATTGGATGGTTGAAAGTGTGGCTCAACCAGGAGCTTACTCTAAACCATCACATTCTTAAAGATTGCTTAGCCCTGGATAAAGCATATAACATTCCATGGTTAAAATATGTTAAGACGCAGTTAACTCTTGTTGGCCGATCTGAACTTTTTTCCTCCCCACATTTGATAAACTTGGAAGACATAAAGATAGTCAAAAATCTTTTGACCGATTGTTATGTCTTGGAGAGGGAAGCCACAGAGTTAAATAAATCTACGGCTAGGAAACACTGCATGTTAACATCTGTCTTAGGTATGGAACCGTATCTCTTCCTGGTACATAAACCATACCACCGTTTCCTTCTAACAAGATTTCGTCTTGATTTAATTCCCTTTATCCTGGGCAATTTTAAAAAGTGGACTAGACCTGAAAATGCTGATCCATGTGACTGCGATCATTTTTCTATTCAAGACACAACCCATTTCATCCTGTTCTGCGGTCATTATAAAGAGTAGAAAAAAATATTTGCTGCCTATACTGTGCAATATGGGTTTTACACAGGTAAAACCAGCTATGCTGTTCCTACAACTCTTATCGAATTTAAAAGTGGCATTTCATGTTGCTAGCTTTTTGGTTGCCGCTGCACGTATAAATAAGCATCATTTTAGTATTAGGCACTCTGTCCCTGACTAATGTGTACCCTCTATATTTTATTGATGTTACTCTTTTTAAATATTATTGTATATTTTATTCTGTATAACGTGTTTTTAGGGTTTTTTAAACAAAATTTTGATCTATATTATTATGTGTCATGATGAAATGTTCCCGTGCATTGCTCGCTCTTTTATGATTTTAAATAATCAAATAAAGATATTTGACTGACTGACTGGATGAGCAGACCACCTTCAGCGATGTAAATTTCCACATCAAGAAATTGGATGAGGTGGGTGCTGATCTGGGAAGTGAACCTTAAATTAAGATTGTTGTCATTAATCTTATTGACAAATTCAGTGGCTGATTCAACAGACCCCCTCCATATCATGCAAATATCGTCAATAAAGCGCCAAAAATGCATAACACAATTGGGAAAAAGATCAGCGAGTGTACCCATGAGGACATGCTCCTCCCACCACCCTACATGTAGACATGCATAGGTGGGAGAGAAGCATGCCCCCATTGCCACTCCTCTCAGCTGTTGATAAACCTCCCTGTTATACAGGAAGTAATTGTTATTCAGACACAATTCTAGCATACTCAATAACATGGTACTATGTTGACTAAAGGAGATACTGCGTTTACTCAAATAGTACTTCACTGCATTAAGTCCATCCACATGAGAAATACTGGTGTAAAGAGAGTTAATGTCTAAAGCAATGAGTACAAAATTATTCTCCCACTTGATACCATTGATCTTGGAAAGGAAATGGCCAGTGTCTTTGATGAAGGATGGCAGGTCTTCCACAAATTCATGCAGGAATTGGTCCACATATCTAGAAATGGATTCCAGTAGGCTCCCCTGGGCAGAGATGATGGGTCGCCCAGGAACAGGGGATACTTGTTTGTGAATTTTAGGGATCAAATAAAAGAAAGGTGTAACTGGAAACCATTCTTCAAAAAAGCATGCTCTTGCTTGCTCAGCAGTCCCAGTCGTCTCCATTGATTTAATTCTTTATCGGTCTTATCTTTGAGGCACTTAATGTCATTAAAGCTGCCCTTTTTGTAGCATGTGGTGTCGTTCAAATGTTTCTCTGCTTCAGCCATATAGAGGTTGCCGGGCCAGATGAGAGTATTGCCCCCCTTATGCGCCTTATTGATTATTAGGTTAGAATCACTCCTTAATTTTTTCATCAATTTATAGTATTGTCTTTCCATATATTTAATTCTTTTTTTTCTACGCGTGATGTTGCATTGTAGTCCTTTCAAATCCTCCACCACTATATCGCAAAAAGCATCAATATTATCCTTTGGCATTACTGGATAAAAGGTAGAGGGAGGCTTGAATTTTGTCACACAGGGACGATTCATGGAAATGCCCAAATTTGATAAATTTTCCTGAGTAGTACCTGGTTCAAAATCTTCATCGCGAGCTAATTCATTCGCAACTTTGAGGGCCTTGGTGTCAGAAATTTGGAACACACTGGATGGCTGGGTACTGTTGGAAATGTTAGCTGCCCGAGCATGAACATTAGTTAATTTAAAATGTTTCCTTAATTTAAGCTTGCGAATGAACTTGAAAACATCTATGCGTGTTTGCACATAGTTAAAAGAATTTTTTGGTCGGAAAGACAATCCTAGTGAGAGGAGCTGCATTTCCGCTTTGGATAGAGTAGTTGGGAACAAAAGGGGTTAGGTCCTTTATGTGGTGAGGGCTAGACAAAATAACATTAGTAAACAACAGAAAATGCCCAAACCACAGTTACTCAATACAATTTTTTGATATAGGGTAAGAAACACTTTATTATCGCTTCCCTGGACACCATTATTTTGTGTCAATCATTTTGTATTTTCTATAATTTGAAAAAATTGCTGACAGAAAAAAGACATTGATTGCAAATATTTACAAATATTTACAAGGCTGGACTAATGTTAGCAAACATGAAGGGCAAAGACTATTTACACATTTAGAAATTATTAGAACACACAATAGAAAATATTCTCACATCAGACATTATTGAAAAAATAATAATACAAACATATCAATTTACGAACAACAAAAAGCTAACAAACACTGAATGAGAGAAACTAGGGGTTGGGAAGATAAATGATTAAATATCTTGTATATTTTAGTGCTGGACCAGTAGGTCCTTGCTTTAGTGCAACAGTAATACTTTATGTCTCCCAACCAATACTGCCGACGCGTTTCTAGACCAGACTGGAGTCACTGGTCTGTCATCAGGGCTGTATGTATCTTGTATCTGTGGGATACAAAAGCAATGTTTTGCTTAATCTAGTGTGTGGGCTCCTTTTTATCATACAGTAGCTGTAATGTCGGTGTGCGCTACATACCAAGGCTGCTCAGTGTTGAATTTCAGATCGGGTCTTTTGGGGGTCCGTTTAAATGAAATAACGTGGCCAGGCAGAGAAGCCTAAAAGAATTTAAGGGATGATTTTTATCATTAAGAGATTGGTACAATATATTCACTAGCTAAAACAAGTAGGGGGAGTGGAAGCATACCTTTTACTTTCAGTAGTGCAGAGTGCTGGCAAGGTCCATTAAAAGCAGCGTGACCATCAGTTTGGGTTCTGAGATATGGGAAAGATTAATATTCAGACGCTTAGCGGTGTGCACATTATGTTAAACACTCGCTTGGAGAATTTGAGAACGGATTGCCTACCTTGATTTAATCTCTCATTTGCGCATAAATGGAATTGTTGATTTCAGCATTCTACAAAGAAAAACAAAGCGCACCCTTAGTAGAATATTTTAACTGATTCAGCGCTCAGCAAGCGCGTATTAGTGCAAGTGGGACAAATACCTGTGGCTGGAGCTGCTGCTCTGTGCTGTGGGATTCGAATTTCTCTCAGTAAAGATGGCCGCCGCTATTTCCTGTTTGTTATATGCAAAAGCTATACTGATGCATTATGGGGCATGTAGTCCCATTTGCTTGAAAATAAAGGCTAGAAGTGCTGTCTACATCACCTTATCTTAGTCTAAAGGTAATGGGTACGTCCTTCCAATTGTTTATTGTATCATGTATTTTAAAACAAAAGATGAGTACGCTAGATTGTACTCAAATTTTGGGTGGCTTCTCTGGGTCAGTGACCTGTTCTCATGCAATAGAGGACCAAGACCAGCGGGCAAGCCAGGGATGTCTAACCGATGCAAATCAGGACCAATGTGGTCAAATATGCGCTATCTCAGACAGGTTATTTAAACCAGTCTGTGCACTATTGAATTTTAAAATTAGATACGCTTCTTTTTGTAACAGAACGCGTTCGACGTCATGGCATTTTGACCTGGAGTTTACAGTGTATAGGACAGACCATTTGAATTCTTGCTCATTGTGAGACTTCTCGCAGAAATGCTCCACCATTGGAGCAGACATGACCTTTTTCTTAATCCGCGATCGGTGCTGACTTATTCTGTGGTTGACTTGCTGGCTGGTTTTTCCAATATAAATTAGTTGGCACGGACATAGAATCAAGTACACAACGTTCTTTGTTCTACAATTAGAAAATTCTTTGTGCTTCCACTTGGTCCCATGGTGTACAAACTCGTCGCCTTCTATTGTGCTAGAGCAGGCGATGCAGTTACCACACTTGTGGTGACCCTCGATAGGCTTGAGATTCCATTGCGCCAATAAGTCGCTTTTGGGCTTGGGAATAACCACGTCAGCTCGGATGAGTTCCTGGCCAATGCTGCGGTTTTTTCTGTATGCAAAAATTGGTTTGGGGAACGGGCAGCTCAGCCCCTCCAACAAATGCCAATTCTTTAATACAGCCTGTTTCAATTTGTGGGTGTCCGGACAGAAGGTAGTGACGCACACAAGTTTCTCTAGAGGTGCTCGCTGTTTGGTTTGCAGTAGACATTCTCTAGGCGTATATTTTGCACGCTTAAGAGAGTGTTTGAGGAGCTTACGTGGATAACCACGCTCTTGCATATCACAGCAAAATGCTTGGGCATACAGCTCATAGTCTTGTATTTCTGAGCAATTCCGTCTTATTCTTAATAATTGCCCATACGGTAAATTAGCTTTTAGACTGCGGGGATGTGCGCTTCTGTGGTGTAAAATCGTGTTTCTGTCAGTGGCCTTCCTGAAAAAAGACGAAACCAACCTCCCGTCCACACACCTCATTTCAATATCCAAAAAAGTCATATGACTAGGGCTATTTTCTATCGAGAATTTTATATCTCTGTGCCTAGTATTGAGCCATCCATGAAAGGCCAATAACTCGGTCTGACTCCCCTGCCACAGGAGCCAGACGTCGTCTATGTACCTGTACCACTGTAGTATTTGATGTTTAAAAGGGTTATTCATGTCCACGAACCTTTCCTCATACTGCGCTATGAAGAGCACCGCCATTTCTGGGGCATAAGGACATCCCATGGCGGTGCCCTTCACTTGCATGTAGAACTGGCCGTTGAAAGTGAAGTAATTTCTCTTCAGTGCTATTGCTGCCAATTCTAAAATGAAGGCAGTCGGAACTCGATGTGGTCTTTCTCTCATGTCCAGATATATCTGCATGACTTCTAAGGCTTCTTCCTGGGGGATTTGGGTATACAAGGACGTAACGTCCATTGTAACCATGATTTGCGATTGCGGATCAAAGATGGTACCTTCGACTTTGTTCAAAAAATCGGTTGTATCTCGCAAATAAGATTTAACCTGGCACACAAATGGCTTTAAAAAGAAATCCACGTATTGCGCTATTGGCTCTAAACAAGAGTCACAGCCCGACACGATGGGACATCCGGGGGGCTCTGTCAAGCTCTTGTGTATCTTCGGAAGAAGATAGAGGACAGGAGTCCTGGGGTACTTCTTTAGGAGGTAATCATACTCCTTATTACCCAGGAAACCACTTTCTTTGCCGGAGTCCAAGACTCTCGCAATTTGTCCCTGAATATCCTTTGTAGGGTCCTCTGTTAGTGCGCGATACCAGATGGTGTTGTTGACCTGCTTGCCACCCTCTGACAGGTACATCTGGCGGGGCCAGATGACTATCGCCCCGCCCTTGTCCGCCGGTTTAATAACTATGGAAGGGTCATTTTTGAGCGAACCTATTATGTCTCTCTGTTTTTTACTCATATTTTGTTTGGTAAAGATCTTGGCTTTCTCCATCTTAGTGATGGAAGACAATGTCTGTTCGAAAGCTTGAACCTGTTTTGGGATGTTAGTGTAAGGAACAAAACTAGATTTGTTCCTCAAACCGGTTGTTTCTACACTAGAAGTTAATGGAGCATTGGCGAAAAACGCCTTCAATCTGATTTTGCGGCAAAATTCTATAGCTTCCATTTTCAATTTAGTGAAGTCGGTGTTCCTACTAGGTACGAATTTTAGACCAAGATTGAGTACTGTTTCCTCCTCCGTAGACAGAACTCTAGATGACAAATTAACTACAGTCGAGGAGTTACCTATGACTTGTAATTGCTGCTCCGGGTTCGCATTTCCCATGGTACCTTGTACCTGGGTTTTGTTTGTTTGCCTTTGTCTAAAAAAGACACTCCCTTCTTTTGATTGCTGTTGTTAGACCCCGATGAATCAGAGGAAGATGTGCTTGAGAAAGTACTAAATTGGTTTCTAGATCTGCCCTGATATGTTGATAAGACCTGACACGAATCCGATTGTGAATAGTAATCCTCGCGTAGAAATGGATACACTTGTTCTATTTTAAACGCCTTGACGTCGCGCTCGTATCTGTTGTTTTCGTCAATTATAGTGTTGTCCTTAAAGATTTGAATATCTTTGTCTATTTTGTCCAGAAGGGACTTTGCATCGGTGACCACCTGGCTGGTCTCAATGGACTTGGTCAATTCCTCTATTTCTTGTGCTTCCTTGTTGCATAAACGTTGTGCCGTTTCAATGATATGGACCATAAGGTCCCGGCTGCATTTGGTATTAATGTAGCTAAAACCTTTTTTATATTCAGGGTCTTCTGTAAAGATAACAGGCACGTTTTTCACCTGGAGGCCCCAAGGGATCGTTCCACCCTTGAGGTGCTTCAAGAGAAAGTAACCGTGTAGCTCTGTTCTTTGCGTGTTTTTTGCGTAGTCGAATCAACTTGTCTGATTCGTTCTGCTCTTTTGCGCTAGTGCTCAAAGCTACCGAGGAAAAAGGAGATGAAGCTATCAAATTTTGAATATGTGTCTCAGTGAAAGACAGAGTATCTTTTTCTGCCATATTGTGGAGAGACTGAAAGTCCCTCCAGTCAAATGACTGTATTTTAATCAAAGGACTATATTCAGTCCAAAGACCCTCGCGGGTATGCACCCGCTCTATCAATTGGGAACAAAAGGGGTTAGGTCCTTTATGTGGTGAGGGCTAGACCTAATAACATTAGTAAACAACACAAAATGCCCAAACCACAGTTACTCAATACAATTTTTTGATATAGGGTAAGAAACACTTTATTATCGCTTCCCTGGACACCATTATTTTGTGTCAATCATTTTGTATTTTCTATAATTTGAAAAAATTGCTGACAGAAAAAAGACATTGATTGCAAATATTTACAAATATTTACAAGGCTGGACTAATGTTAGCAAACATTAAGGGCAAAGACTATTTACACATTTAGAAATTATTAGAACACACAATAGAAAATATTCTCACATCAGACATTATTGAAAAAATAATAATACAAACATATCAATTTACGAACAAAAAGCTAACAAACACTGAATGAGAGAAACTAGGGGTTGGGAAGATAAATGATTAAATATCTTGTATATTTTAGTGCTGGACCAGCCGGTCCTTGCTTTAGTGCAACAGTAATACTTTGTCTCCCAACCAATACTGCCGACGCGTTTCTAGACCAGACTGGAGTCACTGGTCTGTCATCAGGGCTGTATGTATCTTGTATCTGTGGGATACAAAAGCAATGTTTTGCTTAATCTAGTGTGTGGGCTCCTTTTTATCATACAGTAGCTGTAATGTCGGTGTGCGCTACATACCAAGGCTGCTCAGTGTTGAATTTCAGATCGGGTCTTTTGGGGGTCCGTTTAAATGAAATAACGTGGCCAGGCAGAGAAGCCTAAAAGAATTTAAGGGATGATTTTTATCATTACGAGATTGGTACAATATATTCACTAGCTAAAACAAGTTGGGGAGTGGAAGCATACCTTTTACTTTCAGTAGTGCCGAGTGCTGGCAAGGTCCATTAAAAGCGGCGTGACCATCAGTTTGGGTTCTGAGATATGGGAAAGATTAATATTCAGACGCTTAGCGGTGTGCACATTATGTTAAACACTCGCTTGGAGAATTTGAGAAGGGATTGCCTACCTTGATTTAATCTCTCATTTGCGCATAAATGGAATTGTTGATTTCAGCATTCTACAAAGAAAAACAAAGCGCACCCTTAGTAGAATATTTTAACTGATTCAGCGCTCAGCAAGCGCGTATTAGTGCAAGTGGGACAAATACCTGTGGCTGGAGCTGCTACTCTGTGCTGTGGGATTCGAATTTCTCTCAGTTAAGATGGCCGCCGCTATTTCCTGATTGTTATATGCAAAAGCTATACTGATGCATTATGGGGCATGTAGTCCCATGAGTCACATTTGCTTGAAAATAAAGGCTAGAAGTGCGGTCTACAGCACCTTATCTTAGTCTAAAGGTAATGGGTACGTCCCTGGCTTGCCCGCTGGTCTTGGTCCTCTATTGCATGAGAACAGGTCACTGACCCAGAGAAGCCACCCAAAATTTGAGTACAATCTAGCGTACTCATCTTTTGTTTTAAAATACATGGTACAATAAACAATTGGAAGGACGTACCCATTACCTTTAGACTAAGATAAGGTGCTGTAGACAGCACTTCTAGCCTTTATTTTCAAGCAAATGTGACTCATGGGACTACATGCCCCATAATGCATCAGTATAGCTTTTGCATATAACAAACAGGAAATAGCGGCGGCCATCTTTACTGATAGAAATTCGAATCCCACAGCACAGAGCAGCAGCTCCAGCCACAGGTATTTGTCCCACTTGCACTAATACGCGCTTGCTGAGCGCTGAATCAGTTAAAATATTCTACTAAGGGTGCGCTTTGTTTTTCTTTGTAGAATGCTGAAATCAACAATTCCATTTATGCGCAAATGAGAGATTAAATCAAGGTAGGCAATCCCTTCTCAAATTCTCCAAGCGAGTGTTTAACATAATGTGCACACCGCTAAGCGTCTGAATATTAATCTTTCCCATATCTCAGAACCCAAACTGATGGTTACGCTGCTTTTAATGGACCTTGCCAGCACTCGGCACTACTGAAAGTAAAAGGTATGCTTCCACTCCCCAACTTGTTTTAGCTAGTGAATATATTGTACCAATCTCGTAATGATAAAAATCATCCCTTAAATTCTTTTAGGCTTCTCTGCCTGGCCACGTTATTTCATTTAAACGGACCCCCAAAAGACCCGATCTGAAATTCAACACTGAGCAGCCTTGGTATGTAGCGCACACCGACATTACAGCTACTGTATGATAAAAAGGAGCCCACACACTAGATTAAGCAAAACATTGCTTTTGTATCCCACAGATACAAGATACATACAGCCCTGATGACAGACCAGTGACTCCAGTCTGGTCTAGAAACGCGTCGGCAGTATTGGTTGGGAGACAAAGTATTACTGTTGCACTAAAGCAAGGACCGGCTGGTCCAGCACTAAAATATACAAGATATTTAATCATTTATCTTCCCAACCCCTAGTTTCTCTCATTCAGTGTTTGTTAGCTTTTTGTTGTTCGTAAATTGATATGTTTGTATTATTATTTTTTCAATGTCTGATGTGAGAATATTTTCTATTGTGTGTTCTAATAATTTCTAAATGTGTAAATAGTCTTTGCCCTTAATGTTTGCTAACATTAGTCCAGCCTTTTAAATATTTGCAATCAATGTCTTTTTTCTGTCAGCAATTTTTTCAAATTATAGAAAATACAAAATGATTGACACAAAATAATGGTGTCCAGGGAAGCGATAATAAAGTGTTTCTTACCCTATATCAAAAAATTGTATTGGATAGAGTAGTGTCAGACAAATTGATAACGGTGTTATCTTGTGAACTCACTGCTTCTTTATCAATTGAGGTTGCAATCGCTCCCAGCTTCTGATTATCCACTGAAACTGCAAGGGTCGGGGTTACTGCTGTTATTACCACTTCTTCCTTTTCCCCCTGCCTCTCTTTGCAAAGCCTTTGCCTCCTGAGTTTCCTCCTTGCACTGCGTTTTTTGTTTGCTGCTCTTCGTTTAGTTTCCGCTGTTGGCGAGTCAGCTGTCGCAGTGTCTTGAACCTGTCCTCTACGAGAAAACCCAACTCCTCAGACGGTGTGTATTTAGTGGGTACTTTTCCTTGGTTGGAGACACCCCCTGCTCCTTCGTCTGAGTCACAACTACTTGCTACTGAGCTCAATTCAGTTTCTGACACTTCCGTTCCATGATTGTTTCCTGCTGTAAGGTCCACACTTTTAGATACCAGGGCTTCTCTTTTCGCATTGTCAAATTTGCACGCGAACGTGAAAATTCTTCCTGTTTCATAATCGTTCTTATCACAAATTTATATTGTTTCCGAATGCTAATTGTTTCCTGGTGTTTCATCAGCCTGGCATCAATCTCCTCTCTCTGTTTCTTGATGAAATCTTTGTCCTCTTCATCATCTAACTCTTTATTCAATTCCTCAATTTCATTAAGTATCTCATTGCGGTCAATTTCCGCATACTTTATCAGTAGACAGACCATGTTCATGGAGGCGTCTAAATTTCCAGTGGCCCATTCTTTCAAAAGCAGGGGATTGGGGTTCTCAAAAGATGGTGCTAGGAGAACCCTCAATCCCCTCGGAATTCGCCCCACTTCCCTGTATTTCTCCAATGACCGTTTCTCCCACCATTTGGTGATCTCAGTTCTTAATAGTTTCTCAAAGCGTTTCATTTTGCTCTTTAAATCAGTTACTTTTTCACTTGACTTAGTTGTTTCATTTCTGGTTTTCAGTGCCGGCAAATTCACAAACATGGCTTCTGCCAATGCCTCCTGGTTCCGTAAAGCCTCTGCTGGCGTAGACATTCTGTGAGAACAATAAACCTAATACTTTACACCGGGAACCGGAATACGATTCCAGGTGAAATCAACTGTTAGAAGCGCTCAAATCCTTTCTCCCGATATATATATATATATATATATATATATACATATATATATATATATATATATATATATATATACACATATATATATACATATATATACATATATATACACACTCCGCATTACCACCTCCGATCACCCAGGACCGGCGAAGCAGGAGACAGACCACAAGTTCTTTCAGGTAGATTTATTTTCAGTTTTTCGTGGTCCAACCAACCATGACGCGTTTCGGGCTTTGCAGACCTTGTTCACATGCAGGGAATAGCTGATTTTGTGTGACATTTAAAGTGCATTTAGTGCCCCGCCTACCTCCCACCTTCAAAGATAGTCATGTGACCAAGCTGTATAAACAACAGACTATGGTTGTAAGTGTCCATTATTGCAAAGACAGACTCAATTCTGAATAGTTTTTAAAGCAATTGTGCAATAACTACTACAGTTCGAAATGATCATATTGACAATACTTTGCGTAAATGCATTTAGTACAAATCATAATGTCTGTTTTTGTCTTTTCGTAGAGACCTATAACTGAAACAGTTTCTGATTTCATATTGTTGTAGTAACTGGTTAAATCCATTAAATCATAAAGAAAAGACCAACATAGATGATTATATATGATGGCACAATTAATGATTCCGACTTGCTGTATGTTTATATGGACACAAGAAGGGCGTGCAAAATTGTGTAAATGGGGCAAAAAAAGTGCTACAGTGCTAACGACCAAACATCTACGGCAACCCTGCCTAGTGTGCAAAGAGGCTAAATATAAAGTGCATACTTTCAATTCTAAAAAACTATGATAATAAAATTCATGATATACATTAAATTGCTAAAAGAGAATGCACTCTAGAAAATATTTTTCTATTACCTTAATTAAAATCAGCATCTAAGCCATATTGTTCAATTAAAGGTAAATGCAATTTCTAAAAACATCAATTTCATCATGATTTTTCAATTTTTTTAAAAGAATATAAAAGTAAGTGCGGTGATAAATACCAAAGTGCTAAGACTTCATAATGTTGGCAAGACTGCCCTTCTTGGGGGGAAAGATGGCGGCCGGTCTGTGAGTCCGGTCGGGAGCTCCGTGCTGACCTCCTAAAAAACTATGGCGCGTTCAACTTTCAGACCTGAGAAAATGTGAGCATTTTAGCCTCATCCTTCGGAAAGCTATCAGCGCACCGGCCAACTGAGATCTTGCCTAAAAAAATGCACCAAATCGCTATCTGCTAACATGCTTGTCTGACTTTAAACTCAGCAGCCTTTCTCCACTGACTCCACTATTTCCACACTCGCACCCGGACTCCGGCTCGGACTCTAGTCAGCCTCACCACGTCTCTTCGCGTTTAAAAACGCACTTTACAAATTGGATTTTCTCTTTTCTCTTTCCTCCCTCCTCCCCTCAGCTCTCTCGGGCTCTCTCGGACATGATTATTGTGACCGGGGGTAGCCGTGCAGAGACGCTGTTTTCCTTACCTGCTTCGCGTGAGAGCCGGGCGCCGCTGCTGCAGCCGAGCTCTGTGTTCCAGTCTCTCCTCAGCCGGTGGGGGGCGGCCTCTGAGGCTACAGAAAACTGCCGGAGGGCTGCAAGGAGAATCTCCGTCTTCTTCCGGGGCAAGGGAGGTGGAGGCAGCACACCCTATGCTAATGCTGCTGGTCTCCGCAAGAGTCCCGGACTTGGGTGCGCTGTAGTAAGGCTTGATTTGACTGCAGTGGGGCATGACTCGGAGCTCGCCGTGAATTCTTTCCTGATTGCAGACACGGAGGGGAAGAACACAGAGACCTCTTCTACACAACATATGATCCGGGTAAGCGAGGGGGGGATCCTGAAGGCGGGGTGCAGCGCAAAAGGTCCCGATAAGGCACAGACAGCAAACAGCAATTGTGAAAGTGAGAGCGTGGAAAAGTTACATAAGGGGGATTGCTCTTCTGATACTGATACCGGGGCGTTCCCCTGTGCTTCAATCAAAGAGGGGGGTCGTGGGGCTGTAGAAAAGTCTTCTGGTATCCCGGAGGTCCCGGAGGTGACGGGGCAGACCTCTGATTGCTCAGGAAGATCAACATACTGTCTAAGGAACAGGCAATTTCTAAAATCCAACCCTGCCATAAGTACAAAACCTCTAGTTCCCCCTCCTCCTCGAAGTACTAAAAAGAAAACCAGGAAAGCCTGTAAGGTACAGGCTAAGGGTGGGAAGACATTCAAAAAATCCGGGGGTCCTACTGACCTACGAGAGGGGGTAGACCCCCCTAAAATCAAAGTGACTCCCTCATTGAGATCCTTCTTTAAAATTCAAGAACAGAAACAGGAAGAAAAGAGAAAGAAGGACGGTGAGCTTAACATCATTCAAGTGTCTAGTGGAGCTGAGCCCAAGGTCGGAGCCCCTCCTTGTATCAACTATAGCCCCCCCCAAACCTTAGCCGGCCTGATGTCTACTCTGCCTCCGTCTTTAACGGAAGATGGACCTCTAATCCCCCAAGACCCTCCTTCCATTCAGATTGAGCCTCAATCAGAGACCCCTATTTTAACCTCAGACCAGTCTCACTCTGAGCTCCCGACAAAATCCTCCACTGAAGTCTTTTTAGAGAAAATGATGGTTGAAATGAGGTCCAGATTTGAGATCTCGGAGGGAAATCAAGGCAAGATACAGGTAGCCTGTGATCTCTTAGACACAAAACTAAATGCCCTTGGAGACAGAGTCACGGCAGTCGAGGCGGAGGTTGTCTCACTATGCAGGAGAGTGGATTCCAACCAAAAGGAAATAAGAAAGCTAAGAGAAACCGATAAAATCTTTGCAGATAAGCTGGAGATGCTAGAAAACCACTCCAGACGTAATAACCTGAGAGTCTTAAATGTTCCGGAAGGCAGAGAAAGTACGGACATCAAAAAATTCATTATCGCACTTCTAGAGGAGTATTTCCCATGGTGCAAGGACCTAGGACTGGAGGAGGACATACAGCGGGTTCACAGAGACCCCTTTGGTAGAAGTAAGGAGAGGAAGAACCCGAGAAAAATTCTGATTAACTTTCGAACATACTCCATCAAGGAAAGACTACTAAGTGAAGCAATAAAAAGTGGTTCTCACAACAAAGACGATTGGTCCTTTAGGATCAGATCAGACATCTCCAAGGCTACCCAAGACAGGCAGTGGGAGCTGGGGCAGTTGATGCCGGAGCTGAAAGCTCTGGGCGCTTCAGTCCAGATGAAATTTCCTGCATCTCTACGGATAATGTGGAGAAACAAAATGCATAACATAAAAGACATCAAGGAAGCCGAAAATTTCTTAGAACAACTGCGAGATCAGATGAGGAACTAGTTGGCGCCTCATGTTTCTTTTCACGTTTGTCAAGCACGGAGCTCAAAGAGGGCTTTAGTAAGCCCAAAGAAGAAGAAAGGGAGGTTTCCCCAGAGGGGGGGGGGGGGGGACTCTTTTAATATACTTCGTTTTTATAGGTACACTATTGATTTAATGAAACAAAAAAATATAAAAAATATGCACGGGGTACGGGAGCAAACTAGGGAAAAAAAAGAAAAAATAGTCCTCAGCAGCAACAGAATGAACAGAAGGAGAACTCGGAGCGCCCAAAAGATAAAAACAAAAATAAAAAAAACCCACATAAAATGAATAAAGATAATACTCAAGTTAAAATTATTTCCTGGAACGTCAATGGACTAAGAATCAAGAGTAGAAGAAGGAGAATACTAGAATACTTAAAAACGGTAGACAGCGAGATAATAATACTTCAAGAAACTCACTTATTAAAAAAAGAGTGGGAAGACATCGTGAAAAAACTTCACTGGGTCGATTCATATGTCTGCACAAACCAGGAGTGTGTTATCAAAGGCATTGCCATCCTTTTTAAAAAATCTCTGAATGTCAAAGTGGAAGCTTTTGAAGCGGACCCAAAGGGGAGATGGGCCCTGGCTAAAGTAAGGATTCGAAACAACGCCCTAACAGTGGTGGGGTATTACGGCCCTAACTCGGATGATCCGGCCCCCCTACAATCACTATATTCTCATTTACTCTTGGTCCCTGCTCCAATAGTTTTAGGGGGTGACTTTAATATAATCCTTGACCCAAAAACAGACCAACTCCCCATAAGAAGACAAACAACTTTGCCGAAAATGAGAGACTGGCTGGGGGTTTATAAAAGAGATTTGAGGTTAGTTGATATATGGAAATTAAAAGGGGACAATCAGAACAACTTTACTTTTAAAAACAAAAAACTTGGAGTACAATCAAGAATTGACTTTTTTCTTGTGGACCATAGTCTGATTGAAAAAACAGTCAATGTAGAACACATCCCCGCCCATCTCTCAGATCACTCAGCAGTCCAGATCACCATGAAACTAGAGCCGAATAATGACATCTTTAGATGGACTCTGGACCGCACAATTCTCTTAGATCCCCAGATTATTGACCAGTTAAAATCACGAACTAACACTTTCTTTGAGGAAAATAAAGAAGGTACCTCTGCACAGATCACTTGGGATGCGTATAAAGCTGTATTAAGAGGCTATATTCGTAACTTGGCGGTGCACAAATCAAAGGGCCTAAAACAATCGATTTCAATCTTGGAAGATAAGATTAAAAATCTGGATATACAAATAGATGCAGCTACATCTTCCGCTCTTAAAGAACATCTAGAGGCGATCAGAATGAACCAAAGAGAAAATCTAGCTGAAATTTTAGAAAATAAAGTGAGAGAAAAATGGGAAGCAAGCAAACTAGCTCATTACGAATATGGAGAAGGATGTGGCAAACTTCTTGCCTGGAAAACGAAGACAGAACAAACTAGGAATAAAGTCGTTTGTGTCGACCCTAGAAACATTGTAGAGAATGGGTCCGATGATATAGTAATAAAACAAGAATTCTTCTCCTTTTTTTCTGATCTATACAATGAAGATTGCCATCCTAACTTGGAAGAAATAGATCACTTCCTAGACCCCCTAAATCTCTCCAGCTTAACGCCTGAATTGAGAAAGGAACTAAATGCGGAAATCTCAACTCAGGAAGTGGAGGAAGTATTAAAAAACCTTAAGAATGGTAAAGCAGCTGGGCCAGACGCCCTTCCCAATGAATTTTACTCAAAATTAAGAGAGGTCTTGATTCCACCTATAACTTCACTGCTGAATAAAATATTTGTAGATAAAGCTAATCTTCCCGATTCTTAGAATGAAGCCATAATTACCATCCTTTTAAAACAGGGCAAAAATCCAAGAAAATGAGAGTCATATCGTCCTATCTCGATCCTTAATTGCGACTATAAAATCTTCACGCAGATTATGGCGAAGAGACTGGGAAAAATAGCAGGGCTCTTAATAAACAACGATCAGAAGGGTTTCATTCCGGGAAGACAACTACAAGATTTAACGCAGGAGTTGTTTGCCACCATAGATATTGCTTCCAATGAGAAAACCCCTCTATCGATAATTACCATCGACGCCGCAAAAGCGTTCGACAGAGTTAACTGGGTATACCTAAACAGAGTTTTGGAAAGGTTTAATTTAGGGGGAAACATACTAAACGCGGTCTCTAAAATATATACTTCTCCGAGAGCCCAAATCCTAATAAATGGCAGTCTGACCCCAAACATCCAGATAAAGAGAGGAACTAGGCAGGGATGCCCCCTTTCGCCTCTCCTGTTTAATTTCTTTATAGAACCGATGGCGGAACGTCTTAGATCAGACCCCCTAATCTCTCCTTTTACTTTTCAAGACTAGTCTAAAAAAATCGCGCTTTACGCAGATGATCTTATGATCTTTACAGATAACCTTAGGGGGACACTAACTACAGCTGAGGAGTCTCTGACCAGGTTCGGGAGTATCTCTGGCTATCAAGTCAATCAAGACAAGACTGAAACCATGACCTGGAACGACAACTTTATTAGCCCCCATAACAAAGATAAAATTAGATATCTTGGTATAGACCTAGTCAAAGACTTAGACAAAGTCACCCATATAAATCTCCAAAGAATAGACAAGGACGTTAAAAGATTATTGAAAGTTTGGGGGGGTCTCCCTTTGTCGTTTCAAGGCAAATCGAACTTAATTAAAATGTCAATCCTGCCAAAATTTACTTTCATCTTTGGTGCTATCCCCCTTGAATTTAATAAAATAAACCTAAAAAAAATCCAGAGCGAGATCACAAGCTTTATATGGTCTACAAAAAATCCTAGAATTGCCTGGAACAAGTTAAGAAGGAAAAAAATCCAGGGGGGCATTGCAAGCCCTGATCTCTATGATTATTGTAGAGCTTTCCAATTTAAATCTAATAGAAAGCTCCTATGTGCTTTTAATTGCTACCCTTTGTATTTCCAGACTATGACCGGTAAAACCAGCCACTTTCTATATAAATTCGGACACCCGAAGTTCTTTAAAAAAATTAAACTAAAGATGCTGAAATCCGCGGCCAAATTGTGGTTTAGCATAAGATGCACTCTAAACATTCCCTATTATAGCGACCTGGCCCCCATCTGGGATTCTCCTGGCACCCCTGAGTGCCTTAAAGACAAACTAGCTCTCCCTATAAAAGCAGCTGGTCTAACCACGTGGGGTCAACTGATGTCTGGAAACAACCTTTTGGAGTGGAATACCCTATCCTCCAAGACTTTGGGCACACTTTCTAAATTCAAGTTCTATCAACTCTCAGGTTGGTCGAAATCATTAAAAGAATCTAGATCTGGGAACCCTTCCCTGGAAAGTGAAATGCAGAAAACAGACACTATTCATAAAGAAATCGCACTTTGGTATTGGGCCTTGATTCTGGGAGGAGAGGAAGATTTCAGGATTCCGGAGAGAGTATGGGGGAAAGATCTGCCGACGCCGGAGTTGAACAACCAATGGCAAGTATCTATGAGTAAATGCTGGACAATCTTGTCTTCAGCTGCCTTAAAGAGAAACCATCTTTTCACCTCTCATAGAGCCTACTGGACCCCTAAAAAGTTATCGAAGTTTGCTGGGTCAACGGTGAAGGCCTGCCCCAAATGTGGGCTGGAAAGAGCTGACGATCTACACATGTTTCGGCAGTGCCCCCTTCTCGACGGCTTCTGGAATGATGTGGGTAAGACTTTGGATGGGGTGTTAGGAAGACATCTAAATGTAAGTACCGACTTAATTATCTTTGGGGTAAGGAGCTCAAATGCACTTGATAAGTTTTCTACTCTCCAGGAAAATCTCCTTTTTTTATTAATTTTGCTTGCAAGGAGAGAAATTTGTATAAATTGGGTAAGCTCTGCTCCTCCAACTCATAGTGATTGGTTAACCTCCATACTAAGAATCTATAGACTTGATAAAAGAAAGGCCCCCAGAAAAAAACTCAAGTTCTGGGAAATCTGGGAAAATTACCAGCAAGGTGCAAATTAAATAATGGAGGTATCCAAGATGTAAAACTGGCTGTGTGATTGGTACGACAAACGTTTACATAAGTCCAATGATTATGTGTAAGCAATGGCAGGAGAAGGCCTGCATGAGTAGCCATAATGGCTAGCTCCACCCCCCCGTACTCAATCCTTCTACAAAGTATTGGAAACAAGGGGACCCTCCTCCCTCTTAATTGACGCTCCAGGGGAACTGTCCAGTTACACACACCCTATGTTAGGACAGTGAAGGGTAAGATTCAATGAGAGAAAGGGGCCCCGACAACTCCTTACTTCAAATATTGCACTTATGAGGACTAAAAAATAAAAATAAAAAAATAAACGACTTCATAATGTTGAGGGAAAAAGAATTGCCACAGATGAAAAAATGGCAAAGAGAACGGAAAATAGAAAGGACCAAAATTATTCATTCTATGTACATATAAATATTAATATTATCATATTTATATATCAAGTACAAAATTGATGAAACCCCATAGATAACAGGGAGCCTGACTATCTATTAAAAGTCATAAATAGTGGTGATCACTCAGTTTCATTAACAACAGGTTGAAAAAATGGGCAACAGGGAACCTGACTACCCATTTAAACGAAAGTTTATCTGACCATGATTACAAAAATTGGCCGAAAATCTGAAAGCAAAACTATACATATATGGGGCAACAGGGTCTGCGGGACTGCTTCCTATTTATATTGTGCTTAAAGAAAGTTGTAAATATCTTCAGTGTTGTTCGGGCCATTTGGCCATTTGCTATCGAATTCTAGAATGAAGCGCGTCTCAAGTTGTCGCAATAACAACTCTCTGCTGCCTCCTCTATGCAAGGGCAGTACTGATCCCACCACAAAATATGTAAGACAATTGAGATCTTTGTTATGTCTTGATGAGAAATGGCGGGCTACTGGGTAGGTGGGGTCATTATGTAGTATTGCCCTAAGATGTTGCAGAATTCTGACGTGCACCTGGGCTTTTGTACTTCCTATGTAGTGTAATCCACAGGTGCAAATCAGAACATAGACTGCGAAGTCAGTTTTGCAATCATGACTGCCTTTAATTGGAATGTCTATTGGGCTAAATGGTGTACGGTAATGTGTCTTGTTCTCACCGAATTTACAAGCCCTGCAGTGTGTGCACTTCTGAAAACCAGGCTTAGCCTTCAGCCATATATCTTTTTGTTTAAGTTCCGGGCTGCCAACATCTAAAGAGGCTCCCATGCTTCTAGCCCTACGGAAAGTTATTGTTGGTTTCTGTGGTAGGGTAGGATTCAGAATGTTGTCAGTGAGAACTATTGGCCAGTTCTTTCGAATGATTTTTTTGATGGCATTTTCCTCACTGCTATAAGCAGTGATAAATCTGGGACAGGTGTTGGTCAAGATATCTGAATCGGTACCAGACTCAATAGTGTCTGTGTCAGAGTTGGTTCTAGGCAACAAACTCTCTCGGCTTCTTAACCTTGCTTTAGCCAAAGCTTGGTTAAAGATGCGATCAGAATAGCCACGTTCTTTAAAGCGGGCCTTGAGCTCATTGACGCAGCTTTCAAAATCTGCTGCGTAACTGCAGATTCGTTTAATTCATAAAATTTCTCCAAAAGGGATGCTGTATATTGTGTGCTTGGGGAGGAGGCTGGAGGCATGCAATATAGTGTTGCCTGATGTGGGTTTGCGGTGTAGGGTCGATTCTAACCTATTGGCTCTCACATACAGTTGGACGTCCAAAAATTCAATCTGTTGGGGACTAATGTGAGACGTGAAGCGGAGATTGAGGGAATTTATGTTGATTTCATCTATAAAAGATTTAGCCTCATCTTCACTGCCTTGCCAAAGATTGAAAATATCATCAATATATCGTAGATATTTGATGATTTTTTCTCTAACCCACACCGCATGCGTGACACCAAGGACCTGCTCCTCTCACCAGCCTACGTGCAAGCACGCATAGCTGGGGGAGAAGCAGGATCCCATGGCCACGCCTCATAGTGGTCTCCACAGTTCTTTCCCAAAAGCAAAATAGTTATTGTTTAAACACCAACTTATAAGTTCAAGAATGACTTTGTTGTGTTCATAAAAGTTAGTGATCTTGTGTCCAAAAAGTGCTTAGTGGCTCTTAGTCCCTCTTCATGTCCAATGCTTGTATATAGGGACTCTACGTCCAATGTAATGAGAAGCATGTCCTCTTGCCATTCTATATCCATGATTTTTGAAAGAAAGTCACTGGTGTCACAGACATAGCTGGGCAATTTGGTGACCAGATCTTGTAAAAAGAAGTCGATGTAACGATGCAAGATATATCTATATCTATCTATATATCTATCTATATCTATCTATATATCTATCTATATCTATCTATATATCTATCTATATATCTATCTATATCTATCTATATATCTATATATATATATATATTCACTGAAAAAACCATAGGTTTCACACCAGTTATAGTTAGGAATTAGCATTTAAAAACCTATTAAATTCACTGAAAAAACCATAGGTTTGACACCAGTTATAGTTAGCTGGAAATTTTACTGACATAAAACCATTGAAATTCCCACGTTATAGTTAGTTGTACTCACTATAACTTGCGCGATGCACTGCTGATGACGTCACATATTACATTACTCATGACATGGTCAGTGACATCACTTTTAAATGCTAATTCCTAACTATAACTGGTGTGAAACCTATGTTTTTTTTCAGTGAATTTCATAGGTTTTGTAAATGCTAATTCCTAACTATATATAGGGCCTCAAACCTATCTTTTATTTCAGTGAATTTCAAAGGTTGTTTAATAGCAAATTTCTATAGCTATGAAATATAATATTTTTTATAATGAATCCTATATTGTATATTTATGTAATACTATTTTTTTTATGTATATAGTTTATGTTTTTTTTTTAAATTTTATTTTTTTGCTTGGGGCGCTCCCGGTGCGCGTACCGGTGCGCTCACCGGTAAGCGCAGTCTTGCAGCGCGTACCGGTGAGCGTGCCGTTAGCGCTATTGCCGCGAACGAAAACATCATCATGACGTATCGCGTAGCCGCGTGATGCGTCTTATGACGCACGGCGTAAGCGCACCCGGAAGCGCCCGAGCGCATACGATCGTGCTACGCTACGCGCCCCTGGGCGCGTAGCGTAAGTGCGTCGGGTCATGTGACCTGAAAATAACACTTTTCATTGGTTCAGAACAGTTTTTTTTTCCAAATGATGAAAGCCCCCACCTTTTTTCCTCATTCTCACTTTGTACTTTGACTGAGGAAGACCTGTTACTAGTAAGTGAGAAATGGCTACAGTAGCAGCAGGAGCATCTCAACCTCCACCACCACCACCACCACCACCACCACCACCACCACCACCACAAGGACCACCACAACACCACAGTGGTGGTGAAGAACAAGAGGAGGAGGAGGAGAGGCGGCAGTTCCTGCCTGAAGATAATACCCCCTATAAACCAAAGGAGCACATTGTGTGGGAGTTTTTTAAAATCCCAAGGGGACTAAAGAAAGTTAATGCGCCAAAAGTGACATGTCTCATCTGTGGCACTGTACTTTCCAGGGGGAACCCTGCAAAAAAAGTATTCTTTTGGCAACAATACTATGATTCGCCATATGCAACGCAGGCACCCAAACAACTATGCTGTGGCAGAGGTCAGAAAACTGACGCGAAACCCTCCCCAATCTTCTCCCAGCACCTCCAGAAGCAAACAACCCACTCCATCGGGTCCAGAGACAAGGGAGATGGTCCCAAATATCCAACCTCAGTTTGGAGATTTTACAATAGTTTGTATATTTTGCGGGACTACAATTTCCTATGGAGAGCAAAGTATCAAATTGATCAACCGTGATGGAGACAACCACAACTGCAAAAAGAAACCTTAATTTTTTCCTGATTTTTTTTACTCCAGTTGAGCCATTTACAATTCCCTGTGTTTTGTTTGTCCCCATAAAAATTACAAAAAAAATATAAAATTGTTCATAAAAGCCAAAAAAAGTTAAAAATGTTCCAAAAAACAATAAAAAAAATATAAAACAACAAAAATAATTTAAAAAAACTGTTCTTTTTAGAACTACCTCCAATTTATAAAAAAAAGCTACATATTTAAAAAACTCTGTCATTCTTTTTTCTCCAGGGTACGCTCCCCGGTGCACGTACCGGGCGCACCCCCCACAAAAATGGCCCCCACATCAAACCTAGGGGATCAGGGGGGTCAACCCTGCCCCCTTTTGGTCATTTCCCCCTTTGTTTTTGCCACCTCTTGTGTCTCGATCTTACCGAGACACAAGATGGCGGCCGCTCCGGACGGTTTGGAATGTTGACAGACACCCGAGAGCCAATCAGCTTTCCGCTCGCGTAGCGCGCGCCCCGGTGCGCGTACCGAGGCGTGCTTATAGATATATATTATTTTTTTTTACCTAAATTACTCAAAATCCACTGGAGCACATATCTTGAGACATAGCAAAGGCACATAGGGCTACCAGTCCAACCGCCCTATGGAAATTAACATGGGGAAAACACGTTTTGGGTTCCCCTTTTATCTCGGCCCCCGCTTGACGAATCCCCCCAAACTTTCAGGGAAGGAGCGGAGCGGAGCTGGCCATTTTCTTGGAGAAATTCAGCCAATTCCCTCCATCAACGCCAAAGTTATTCCCAATAGAATGTTGCGGATTTCCTATGGAAACTAGGTCCTAACTATAACTACCTACTGGCGACCGCCAGTAGGAGATATATATATATATATATATATATATATCTCGACACGTGAACTAGGGCTTACGGGCTTGAAACGCGTTGTGTTGGGTAACCCGAAATAAACCACACTTTTGCCCACTAAACCTCGGAGGGCTGTGTCTCTTTCCTCGCCTAATCTGCCGTCGGCAGAATCAGGAAGTGGTTCACGAGCATATGAAGAAGGCAGCAACGCCGAAACCGGTCTGCAGAGTTGGTCTGAATAAAAGAAACCGCAAAACAAAGCCCCGCTGTGTCCTGTCATCTCTTCAGAGCGGAGAAGTATCTTGACAGAATATTTCCGTGTTTCCTATGACGCGCAGGCAGGACCCTCTCATACCTGAGGCCAGAAAACCATGGGACTTTTCTGAGTTTACCGTTAAAACGAAGTACTTTTCTGGCCCTCCACCGTACCATCTGCTGTGTCACGAGAGGGACGATCGAGAACTGCGAAGCTGGCGGTGGATGAGAGAAGGGGTAAAGAACATTTTAATGTGAATTTCGTTCCTGAACTGCACTGCACCAAAGCAGCATCTTGGGGCATCATGGGACTGGTAGTCCCTTTCTATTCCTAAGTGCCGGCACGAGGTGTAGGGGAGCCAACCACCACTGGGCAAGGGGGAGCCAATCAGAATATAAGTGAAGGAAACGAAATGCAGGGACCACGAGCATATGAAGAAGGCAGCAACGCCGAAACCGGTCTGCAGAGTTGGTCTGAATAAAAGAAACCGCAAAACAAAGCCCCGCTGTGTCCTGTCATCTCTTCAGAGCGGAGAAGTATCTTGACAGAATATATATATATATATATATATATATATATATATATATATATATATATATATATATATATACACATATATATATATATATATATATATATATATATCGACACGTGAACAAGGGCTTACGGGCTTGAAACGCGTTGTGTTGGGTCACCCGAAATAAACCACACTTTTGCCCACTAAACCTCGGAGGGCTGTGTCTCTTTCCTCGCCTAATCTGCCGTCGGCAGAATCAGGAAGTGGTTCGAGTTTCCAGGATATATATATAAATAGATATATCCGCTCAGCAGTCCCTCCCCGCAATTCTGGGAATTAGGTAGCAGCACTCCGGGGTTAGTTCACAGTTTAGGTTTTATTAATCAAAACGCGCTTTCGGCACTCGGCCTTCGTCAGTGTTCAGAGTAACATTGCCGCGCAGGGTCTCAAATGCTTTACACTCAACACGTGATGTTTGCTTAGACACAGAGATAGGACCACAAAAATAATAATCATGGTCGCCATCTTTGAATGGGTAGAGTCAATTCAATGTTGCTTTCCGCTCTCTATTACCAGCAGTACATAGCTACGTATATGCAAATAAATCAAAATTAAAGCATTTAAAGAGTCAAAATTCATCACTCATTATCAGCCATTGACATAATGCCCGCAAATGGGCTGCATACGTCCGATGTTCATAACACCCCCATTCTCATTCAGTGAAATCACGCCCAAGATGGGCTATACACAATTCTAAATGTAAATAAAATAACGTGTTGAAAAGCGCATCTCTAAGGCAATGCATTATTAGCACATATAAACAGATTGGAGCAATTACAGGACAACCAAGCAATATTTACCACTATACAAATGAGCCCAATTTATGCTTATTTCAAATCAAATGAACTGCCAAGTCCTCGTGTACATTCAACCCTGTTGGTATCTTACTTTGTAGATCGATAATGTAACGCGACTCTAGTCGTCTTAGTTTGTGTAACCTGTCACCTCCTCTTACATGGGCAGGGACTGAATCCAGACAAAAATACTTCAACAGATCCCTGTTGCGTTTATGCTCTTGGTCAAAATGTCTGGCCACGGGGTAATTCACATCTGCATTTTGTATTGCCCTTTGATGCTCAAGTATCCTTAGTTTAACAGGATTCGTTGTACTGCCAACATACCTTCTGCCACAAGGACATGTTAGACAGTACACGACATAGGGTGTAGTGCAGGTGAGGAATTTTCCTATTTTTTTAGGTTGTTTGACCCCGGGTACAGAGTACTGTGTCACGCGTCTACTTCCTTTGCAGGCCTTGCATTTCCCGCGTGACACAGTACTCTGTACCCGGGGTCAAACAACCTAAAAAAATAGGAAAATTCCTCACCTGCACTACACCCTATGTCGTGTACTGTCTAACATGTCCTTGTGGCAGAAGGTATGTTGGCAGTACAACGAATCCTGTTAAACTAAGGATACTTGAGCATCAAAGGGCAATACAAAATGCAGATGTGAATTACCCCGTGGCCAGACATTTTGACCAAGAGCATAAACGCAACAGGGATCTGTTGAAGTATTTTTGTCTGGATTCAGTCCCTGCCCATGTAAGAGGAGGTGACAGGTTACACAAACTAAGACGACTAGAGTCGCGTTACATTATCGATCTACAAAGTAAGATACCAACAGGGTTGAATGTACACGAGGACTTGGCAGTTCATTTGATTTGAAATAAGCATAAATTGGGCTCATTTGTATAGTGGTAAATATTGCTTGGTTGTCCTGTAATTGCTCCAATCTGTTTATATGTGCTAATAATGCATTGCCTTAGAGATGCGCTTTTCAACACGTTATTTTATTTACATTTAGAATTGTGTATAGCCCATCTTGGGCGTGATTTCACTGAATGAGAATGGGGGTGTTATGAACATCGGACGTATGCAGCCCATTTGCGGGCATTATGTCAATGGCAGATAATGAGTGATGAATTTTGACTCTTTAAATGCTTTAATTTTGATTTATTTGCATATACGTAGCTATGTACTGCTGGTAATAGAGAGCGGAAAGCAACATTGAATTGACTCTACCCATTCAAAGATGGCGACCATGATTATTATTTTTGTGGTCCTATCTCTGTGTCTAAGCAAACATCACGTGTTGAGTGTAAAGCATTTGAGACCCTGCGCGGCAATGTTACTCTGAACACTGACGAAGGCCGAGTGCCGAAAGCGCGTTTTGATTAATAAAACCTAAACTGTGAACTAACCCCGGAGTGCTGCTACCTAATTCCCAGAATTGCGGGGAGGGACTGCTGAGCGGATATTATGGTCGGGTGCACCCCCGACGAGCAGGCACCAGCCTGGGAGTGCGTCTGGCAGGTGCAAGTGGAGCTTTGATATATAGATATATATAGATTATATATATATATATATATATATATATATATATATATATATATATATATATATCAACAGTGTCTTCCGCATTTTTGGAAGGAAGGTGAGCCGCACACAGTACATCTATTGCTCACGCATTTTTATTGAGTCGATGTAGGGCAGGGGCCGACGCGTTTCGTTCATCACTCTGAACTTTTTCAAAGGCACCCCAGGCGAGCAGAAGCAAAACTCGAGACACAGGTGAGACCGGGGATTTTATGTTCTTGCCGGCCCTCTAGTGGACACTCAGGTGGTAAACACCAGGCATGTTGGTCTCCGTAGTCCAGAGTTCTGCAACTTAGATTTTTTCAGCCCTTCCGGCGGGTGATGCCCCCTTAGTCTTTTCGTCTCACTGGTATAATATCCAGAGGTGTACTTCCTATGACAAACCTACATATATATATATATATATATATATATATATATATATATATATATATACATATATATATTTTACATTTTGATACTTTAATTTTTGATACTTTAAAAAAAAATTACATTTTCATACTTTAAAAAAAAAATAAAAAAAAAAATCTGTCTTTCCCATCGCTTTTCCCCGATTCATCCCTTTCCTCCAACTACTTTGAAATCTCAAACATCCTTCTAAATCTTTCACCACTCCTTTCAAATCATGCAACCCAACTAACAACCACAAAAGACCATTAGTTACAAACAACTCAACTATTTCCCCTTTCCAAATCCACTCCTTTCATTCTATCCCAACTCAAAACTCTACTAAATATACAAGAATTAAGAGCACAACTAAAGTACAAGAAAATACAAACAAAAAATTCTGGGTGTCAAAGAAGTGCGCCACTTGCCACAAAAAGCACTTTAATGCCTCGTCTGGAGCTGTAACCACCATATAAATAAATTTGCAAGGCTCTCCACCCTTAAGATTACAGATCTCAGATCTTTGGGACAAACTGACCCGAGAGCTCACGGATACGGAGAAAGGTTATATTAGACTACCTCAGACATACAGAACACATGAACCATACTGCTTCCTACATATGACTGGACTTTCTCTCAGTGGAAACTAACTCCCTAGTCAGGTTGAAAGATAAAGGCAGAAGCAGAATACCTACATTTTACTATAGGGAATGGGTAAACGGTAAACGCTGTTGCTGCCCCGTATCTCCGCGTAACAGTACTCACCTAACAATTTTGGTATGGAGGCAGGCATGGACAGGCAAAAAGTCAAGACTAACTAAGAGACAGAAATGTGGCAGAGGTTTCAAAGTGAACAAGAAATGCTATGGAAAGCTAGAACTGGATTATGCAAGGCTAGAACTGGACTCTATAGGTTGCTAAATTTAAGGGGAATTCTTACTACATCGTTGTACTTTGTTAGACTTAAAGGTTGGCAATAGATGAAGACCACCCAAAAGCAGTAGCGCCATACGACTAAATGAGGCTCATTACCAGCTGAAAACATAGGTTGTAAATCAGGGTAACTAAAGAGGATCCTACTGGACCCTTTGCAGAGGCTTTAAAGCATGTGAGAAGAAATGGTGTAAACCAGAGCAAGACCGATCTTGAGATTCCCACCTGTTTCTGATGATAGATACAGATGTTATGGTGGAACACGTCAAATGCAGCTAACAGATCCAAAAGAATCAGTACTGTAAAATCACAGTGTTCCAAGATGGTATTAAGTTCTTCTGTAACTCACAAGATAGCCATTTCTGTGCTTCTCTCCGAATCAAAGCTGTACATCTTAAATTGAAAGATAACGAGGAAGCCCAATAAAGATCAAAAACATTGAAATGCAAGAATTATAGATCCTATTCAGATGACACATGCCAAGCTCTATACAAAATGTACAGCTAGAGGAATATGTATATTTTCCATTAACCTCCTACAAACAAGAAAGGGTTGTGTTTGGCTGTCTTAACAAATGTCCTTTTTTTACTTAAAAGCATTAATAACATTGGAATAGAAAACTCACTAGGTATCATGTATCAAAATGAGCTTCAGTATGCACTTGCAAAATGATGCGATATGAAGCATTCTACATATGGACTAGATAATCCATGCTGAAATAACCACAGTCCAGTCAGTCAAAAAACCCAAAGTGCATAACAACTGACCAAAAAGGAAGACAGAAAGAAAGTCAGTGAAGAGAAAGAGACAGGGGGAATTGGATGTACACTATAAGGGCTCAAGCATGTCCCACACTGCACTTCTACTTTTTCAGTTGCACAGGAATTAAAACTGAAAATCATTGCATGGTGAGGTTTTGGGGTATAATTTTCATTTCTAGATGATTTATATGCCGAAAAGGCAATTTTATTCAGGGAAAGAGATGGAGGGAACCAGAAAAATAATTCAAATTGGCGAGGAAGAAAAGTAATACCATGACCTAGTAAGATATATAAGTGAAGCTATAGATAGCCAATCCAATCTTAATAAAAGATTAACTCAGCCTTTAGAAGCAAGCACTTAGTACCCCACTGTTATTAGAGCTCATAGTGGAGCAGCACCTAACAGGACGCACAAACATGACAAACTGCAAGCACATCAAGGACAATGGCAGAACCAAAAAGCAGTGATATTAAGTTTCTTGTCCAGGTATCGTATCTACAGATGGAAGTAAAACTCCTGTAAACTAGAGAGAAGGATACAAAACACTGCAACATTTATTAACGTGGGTGAGAGTTCGATGGTTTGGAGTGTAGGACAGGATCTGAAAGACAATGGCCTCATGTCTAACTGCATTGAATAGAGACGATTGTACAGCAATTCAAACATGAGCAGGAAGAACAGAGATGGTTCAAGATATGAAAGAGAAATGAGAAGGGAAGTGGATTGAAAGAATGGTGGTGTATTCAAGGACCATGTTCTTTCAGGAGGTGTTTTTGGAATGTTGAAAATGTATTCCTAACGTTCAGCTGAGCTTACAAGGCAGCGGGAAAAAAAAGAAAAAAAAAAGGAGGAGCTGAGCTTGGGAGAGCATTTAGGATGTATGTCAGAAATGTGCTTGCCAGCATTAAGGAAACTACACAAATATACTTACTCGTCCCAGAGGTTCCTCTCCTTATAAATATCCCTCCAGGTGACAGACTGGTCTAGAAACTTGTCCCAAGTGATAACTCCGCAGTGCAGTCAGGTGTTTCCATGCAGTTTTAGCAGCAACTGCCAGTCAGACATGATTACAGATATTAGGAACCAAACGCCACGATGGCATCAGTTTCTGAACTTTTTCCACACCCCATCAAGGTGTGTAGAGAGGAACCTAGACCGCATCAGTTAAAGTGACAATAATAGCAATTAACGTGTTTGCATATCTTGGGATCTTACTTATATACAAAACATTAACTCATCAAGGGAGGAGGAAGGGTGTTGAGGAATCTTTAGGAAGATTATACATCCACCAGAAATATCACTACCATAATGTAACCTTTTCCTTTTGTGAATACCTTTTCCCCACAGACTTCTCTTTTTATGAACGAGTCCCAAAGTCATGCCACCCGGGAGGTGGGAATGAGGAGTGCCAATTAACCAAGGATGCCATGAAACATAGTCCTGACAAACTATTAAGCAGTACATGCTTGGAAGAAATGTTAAGGAAAAGCATGCAAGAATGGTGACCTAGCAGATGGCAACTGCTATAATACCTGTGGTGAGAGCCGTGGAAGCAGCCACGGCCCTGATGGAGTGGCCAGGACTTTTAGTTGGTTGCTCCTTCTGGGCATAAGCAGCGGGTAACTTAATGAAACATGATGTCACTGCTGTACTCTTCTTAGAGCTGGAAGCCCAGAAAGATGATCATGCACTCTGTGCTTGTGTGTGTGGTTGACACTGCACGCCTGTGGTCCGGTTTATGTAGCCACTCCTCCTACTTGTCAGTCAGAAACATGGCAAGTACGAAGAAAGAGGGGGATGTGGCTAACTAAATGACAGACGAAACACACATTGCCTAAGAGGCAGCTCCCTTCCTGGTAATCCTTAGGAGTGGCAGCCCACTGACTAACAGAAAAAGCCTTCAGCATGATAAGAACTAGATGGCAGTAGGTCCCAGATGTGGGTGGCTCCCGGACTCATACTATCTAGGGAACAGAGGAATTGGGTCAAAGCCCAGTGAGAAGCACTTCCAAGATGGCACTTAGCTGATCTGAATGAGGAGAAGCAACATGAAGAGTCAACAAAGATGAAACAGTAGTACTGCAACCCCAAGCTTAAAAAGAGGACGGTGGCAACAGCACTGTGGTAGGTACTCCAAGAGGTGTGGCAGTACACTGAAGAGCTCATTGCTAGAGCAGGAGACATGCGAGCCAGATAGGAGTGGCAGTCACCACGTAGAAGGCCTGGCAACGCAGATAAGCACTGCCGGTAAATACAGGAGGACTAGCCTGAAGTGCTTTTTTACCTATGCGCACGAGAGCAATTGCAAGGGGGTGGCTGTGTCGCAGGATGGGGAGCACAAGTGTGCTTGCATGGAGTAGCATAAGTCTCCACCCTAGAGGTAGGAAAGGATAAGTTACTTACCTGTAATCCTAGTTCTCTCCCAGGGGTATACTCATCATAGTCATAAGTACTGAATAGTCCCGCCCACGTGCGGGATCCCGGAGCAATAGCCAATAACATGCATATATCTACATATATATATATATATATATATATATATATATATATATATCTACATATATCTACATATATATATATATACATACATATATATATATATATATATATATATATATATATATATATACATACACACACACACATACCCATATATATATAGATAATATACATATACACATGCAGCCTGAAAAACACCATACTAGGCTCCAAAACTGCCATTATTGCATGTAAAACTTTTACATTTGACCAAATAAAGATAAATAAGTCAGCATATATGGAATATGTAAAGAAGCAAACTGCCCTGAGTTTCTTTGAAACACACAACCTTTATTTTCAAAGGTAAAAACAGGCAGGATCATAGAGGCAGGTTTAGCCTCGACAGGCTGCATAGTAACAACTGAAAAATTGGCGCCGTGCCTTTAAGATCTCCAGGAACCCCCAGGCTCCCATCATGCACCACAGGTGACAGTTAGGTCAGTTCTTCTGTGATGTATTTCTATAGGTACTGTATCGATCCCCCTATTCCTGACCCTGGTTTGGTTAATAATTAACTAGCAGCCATCCAACGGTGCAAAAACCGTTATCTGATTAAGCCACACCACGGCACAGAAGCACGTTATCTGATTAGGTCATAACGCATGCCATCTAATTAGGCAAGCACTATTCCTCCAGCCCCTGATAAGGCATACGGAGTTCTCAAAACAAATCAAACCTACAGCGACCTGGGAAATTCCCGTAGCCATTGTTTTGATTTCACCGAGAACTTCAGTAAAAGAATGTGCGAACGAACCCGTTCGTATGACATCCTTATTGACGTATATATGTCCATCCTTACGTCAATCTCGGCACCTTTCAGGTATAAATATTACCGACATTGCCTTAAGCAAACACACGCGGTGGTGACGAGATTGGAGCAGCGAGACTTGCCGAGGAGCCCAGCAGAGAGCGAAGCCCACAGGCGCTGCCCCGCCTTCCTGACGCGCTGAGAACGAGACGCTGCCTTTCTCCTGCCGAGAAATCCAGCTCCGGCGCTTCCAAGCAGCCCTCGCAGGCAGCTGGAATATCAAGACCTGGGACAAGAGATACCAGCCCTCCACCATTCTAGATCTCAGGTACAGAACTGAATAACCCCTTGCAGAGAATTCTTGAGTCAGTCCCTTGGCAAAACAAACTTAACTTAAACTGCTACTTATCTACTCCCGCCCACGTATTAGGCTTAGGTCAGGTACACTGGGGTAGGCGTGGTTAGAAGCACCAGTTGAGTACGATTAGTCAAATGTATATATGTATGTATCTATTTTATCCATTTTAAAGTATCATATGGCTCAGAAACCATATCAATGCTTTTACAGTATTATTTTATAATTCTGTCTTTACTATATGCACTTTACTTAACTATAAGTATTGCAATAATAGCGATTCATTTCTCTTGTACGAGAAAAGAGACTGATCAATAAATACCATCTTTTATTGAACACACCCGTCTCTTCCTTTTCTCTACAATCTGGTGAAACTAAGAATGCACTGAACTGACTGAGTAAAATAAGTTGTCTTTTGTTTTCACACGACTCTAGAGATACACTCTTGATTAGGGGAGAGCAAAGTTGTCATGTTCTATGGTTGTCAGAAACTAAATCCCTTCTTGTCTATCCAGGGAGGTTAAAATCCTCCTTGCCTATTCGAGAAAGTTTCTAGTGAACTCTGAGCTAGCTGGCAAACACAAAACTTTAAGTCTAATATCGTCAGTAGAAGACATAGTTAACCCCAGTCCTAAGTCTATACTATTGAAGATATTATTCCAATGCGCAGAGCCTATTGGGATAATAGGAACTACACTACACTTCTGCACGGCGTATAACAGTGTAATCACAGCATGGGTAACATGTACATCTACATGCATGGTATACGCCCGGGGAGGAGGGAGGGTTGCTTAGGACTATGATGAGTATACCCCTGGAAGAGAACTAGGATTACAGGTAAGTAACTTATCCTTCTCTTCCAGGGGATACTCATCAATAGTCATAAGCACTGAATAGAGTAGCAAGCCCATCCCCATACCCTGCGGGCAAATACCAGTCTACCAAAACATTTTACCAACAGATATTACCCAAACCAATTTCTCAGGGATGCTTGACCAACTTGAGCATCCGCCTGAGTATCAGAATCAAGGCAGTAATGGGGTGCGAAGGTGTGAACCGACCGCCATGTGGCTGCTTTACAAATTTCATGAATTGGTACATTCTTAAGCATTGCTATCGTAGCAGCTTTTCCTCTTGTGGAATGAGCTCTCGGCTTGCCCGGGTGCTGCTTTCATGCCAACTGATAAGATAACATAATGCATGACACTATCCATCTAGAAACGGACCTTTTAGAGGCAGGACACCCTGTATTCAACGGACCATAGTTCAGAAACATTTGGTCAGACTTTCGTACACTCTTTGTTTTATCAAGGTAGAATGTCAACACTCGTTTTAAATCCAAAGAGCGCAGAGCTCTCTCTCAGCAGGAGTGTCCGGATTGGCAAAAAAACATGGGAAGAGTGACTGACTGGTTAATGTGAAAATCCGAGACCAACTCATGAAGGAACCTCGGGTGAGTACGTAATACCACTCTATTCGCATGAAAAACAAGATAAGGTTCTGTAGAGCATAAGGCCTGTATCTCGCTTACCCTGCATGCAGAAGTGATTGCCACAAGAAAAGCAGTCTTCCATGACAGGTGTTGCAGGGAAGCCTTATGAATGGGCTCGAATGGGGCTTAGATAGGACCACATTTCGCTCCCAAGGAGAAGGGGCCCTAACAGGGGGATCGACTTTCTTGAGGCCCTCCAGGAAATCCTTAACAACTGGCAGTTGAAAGAAAGAAGCCTGAGTGGGAGACTTTCTATATGCTGTTATTGCTGCCAGGTGAACTTTTATGGAGGAATACTGTAAACCTGCTTTGGCCAAAGACAGTAAGTATGGCAACAGTACCTGTTCTTGACCTCGAATAGGGTAATGACCTTCAACAGGACACCACATGAAAAAACGCTTCCACTTGAAAGCATAAGACTTTCTTGTAGAAGCTCTCCTGGCCTCTTTCAAAATCTGCATGCAGTCCTGTGAGAGGCCTAAATGTCCATATTGGATGAACTCAGGAGCCATGTTGCTAACCTCAGGGACATGGACAAACAGGGGAATACCCAAATGACCCTTCAATACCTGGGCAAAGCACAAATTGTTCTACAAACAAAAAATGGTATCAAAGGAAAAAATACAAAAAAATATATATAAATAAGTCGAGTACTTTTAATTACTCTCTTAAAGATGACTATTTGTTCATCATGAATATATCTTATACATCTTATACATAAACACGGGCACTGATACCCATCAGCAGTGTTATAATTTATGCAGATCCCTCCAATTGAAATGACATTTCAATTGGAGGGATCCGCATAAATTATAAATACACTGATTCGTTTTGTGCCATATGAGAGTCAGATTTACTGAATTGTATAGTCATACTAAGGCACACTGGTCAGATTCCCTCTAAGTGTTCTTCCTGGATCTGATAGGGGGACACTGGTTTGTGTTTTATTGTGGGTTATGGTATATGTGTTATTGTTATTTTTGCATTTATTCTATGCATGTGTAAATATTTGTATTGAGTGGTTTTCTTCCACTGCTGATGGGTATCAGTGCCCGTGTTGATGTATAAGATATATTCATGATGAACAAATAGTCATCTTTAAGAGAGTAATTAAAAGTAATCGACGTATTTATATATTTTTTTGTATTTTTTCCTTTGATACCATTTTTTGTTTGTAGAGCTAACCTCAGGGACGGCAGGTTGGGGTGGAACACCTTGCCGCTCGCCCTGGTTAGCAGATCGGGATGACATGGCAGCCTCCTTTGTGGTACTTTGGATAGATGAAGAAGGTCCGGACACCACCACTGACGAGGCCAATCTGGAACAACCAGTATCATGTCTTACTTGGCCTCGTACAACTTCCTGATCACCAAGGGAATGAGTGGAATCGGTGGAAAAGCGTAGAGCAATGTCTCTGACCAGTCTATCCACAGAGCATTCCCCTTGGACCCTGGTTGCGCGTACCTGGAGGCGAAGACCCTGCATTTTGAGTTTTCTGCGGCCGCAAAAAGATCCATGTCTGGTGTTCCCCAGTTGTGGAAGATGTCTTGTACCACTTCTTGCTTTAACACCCAGTCGTGTTCTTCTGCGAAGTGCCTGCTTAGATCGTTCGCTTTAACATTGACGCCCGGCAAGTGGACTGCAGATATTCTCATATCTCGTGCCAGAAGCCATTTCCAGATTGTCTGTGCTTCCAGAGACAGAGATCTGGATCTTGTTCCGCCCTGCTTGTTCAGGTAGTACATCGTTGTTGTGTTGTCCGTCTGAACAAGCAGAGAGGTTGCTGTTATTGACGGGAAGAACGCTTTGAGAGCTAGATGTACAGCTCTGCGCGCCAGTATGTTTATGTGGTACAGTTGCTCTTTCTCTGACCACATTCCTTGGATCTGCAATGATCCCATACGAGCGCCCCGTCCCTGAAGGAAGGCATCCGTCACCAGAGTCTGTTGAGGCTTGTCCTCTTAAAAAGGGACTCCCACGAGGAGATGAATCCGTCGCATCCACCATCTGATGGAGAGTTGGACTGACAGAGGTATAGACAACCTGTCCTCCCAGCGATTGGAGATCTGGGACCACTGATCCTCCAGAATCTGCTGCAGAGGTCTCATGTGAAGCCCAGCGTTTGGAACGAGAAATATGCACGAGGCCATGGACCCCAGTAGGGAGGAAATCTGTCTGGCCGTAGGCTGAGGAGTCTTCAGGAGAGTTTGGCACCTTAGGAGAATGGATGATAGTCTCTCCTCTGAAGGATACGCTTTTGCGTTGACTGAGTCTAGAGTTACGCCTAGATAGTGTATCCTCTGTGCTGGATTGAGGTTGGACTTCTTGAAGTTTACATGTAGCCCGAGCAGATGCAACTGATGAATACATTGCTCGAGATGTTGCAGAAGAGTGGGAGACACACTCTTGAGAAGCCAGTTGTCTAGGTAAGGATCGACGAATATGTGCTGCTTCCTCAAGAAAGCCGCTACTATTGCCATGCACTTCGAGAAAGTGCGGGGAGCCGACTTCCGTCCGAAAGGCAGGACCGTGAATTGGAAGTGGTTTGATTGGATGCGAAACTTTAGGAACTCCCGATGCTTTGGCGAGATTGATATGTGGAAATGGGCATCTTGAAGATCTATGGAACACATCCAGTCCCCTTGATGCAAAAGTGGTATTATTTGATGTAATGCCAGCATTCTGAACTTTTCTCGGAGTATGAATCTGTTGAGACGTCTGAGATCTAGTATAGGCCTGAACTCCTTGTTTGGACCTTTCTTTGGGACCAAAAAAATATTGGGAGTAGATCCCTTGCCGACATTGTTGCCATGGGACCTCCTCGATGGCGTTCTTTAGAAGTAGAGCAGACACCTCTTCCCTCAAAAGTTTTATACAATGGGTGACAGTCTTTTGAGGAGGAATGGAAGGTGGAGGGGACTTGAATTTGATGGTGTACCCATTCTTTACAATATTCAGCACCCACCTGTCTGGCGTGATTTTTGTCCACTCTTCCAGATGAAAACATACACTCCACCCCACCCCCACCGGTGTGGGTAACGGAGATAGGGGAAGCAAGTGCTCACTTCTGTTGCTGTTTGGCAGCAGGTGTGTATTGTCTTGAATGGCCACCTCTTCCTCTACCAGGACGACGTAGGGAGAATTGTGACCTTCCTTGGTTTTGTTGCGAGGACCATTGAGGGGTTTGAACCCTCTGTAGGTTTTGTCGTCGGTCGTAAGGATGTTACCGTCGCCTGAAGTCCTTCCTCTTTGAGACCTACAGCTTTAACTGTATCAAGCTTGGTTTTCATTCGAGACATCTCATCATCAGCATGAGACCCGAAGAGTGATGACCCATTGAACGGAAGGTTAAGAATCCGATGTTGTGCTTCGGGTTTCAGTCCTGTGAGCCTCAGCCACGCTGAGCGTCAGGCACAGGTCCCATGCGAGTAGCCATGTGCAGCTAAATCTGACGCATCCGCCGCTGCGCTGATCACTTGATTGGCTACTAGGCCACCTTCATACAGGATCTCAAGAACATCTTGCTTGTCCTCTTTGGGGAGCTTCTCTGTAAAGCGTGACAGTGAGTCCCATAATGAACGATCATATCGACCCAGCAGGGCCGAGGCACTGGCTACCTTCATGTAGGAAGCTGAGGTAGTACACATTCTCTTCTCTACAGAGTCCATAGCCTTACTGTCTTTATCAGGGGGCACAGATGATGATGCTGCCCCGGTCTGATTCTTTCGTGCCGCCGACACAATAACAGAGTCCGGTAGAGGGTCAGCCCTCAAGAAGAAAGGGTCATTATCCGGAGCCTTATCTTTCTTCGAGATTCTAGATGGAACAGCCCCCACCGCTGCTGGAGTAAGGAACTTGTGCAACGCAGGCTCCAGCAGTCCAGGCACTAGAGGAAGTAAAGGTCTCGAAGAGGACTTTTGATGCAGGGTTTCAAATATCACTGATGTCTTGGTGGTAGAGACCGGCATTTCAATGTGAAGTTTAGCAGCCCCACAGCAGAGAACCTCATTAAAGGTCAGAATATCATCGATTGGCGATATTCTGCTTGGAGGAGACGATTAAAGAGTCGGAGAATAGTCTGCCTTGGAATCCGATGACCCTGTGGAAGTCCTAGGGCTAAGTCTTCTAGAAGATCGGTGGCGTGATGATCTACTCCTAGGAGAGTGTGATGATCTCCTCCTCACCAATGGGGAACTTTGCGGAGCGGCCTGCTCGCATCTCCCCGAAGAATGCACCGACTGTATCAAAGGTGACCTTGACCTTGAAGAAGACCGTGGTAGGTTAATCCTGCGGATCTTCCACTCTCTGATATCTCCTAGCCATCTTGGCGAGATATTGGTTGGACGGGCTGGAGACGGTGCTGGTGAGGGCTCTGGAGATACCTGTACAATTTGAAGCCCAGGAGAGGAAGAAGAACCCCTTGAAGACACCACCGGGGAGTCACAAGTCGAACGGTCATTCGACAGCGCTCTAGGTCTCTCCGCTGGAGGAGAAGCTGATTTAGACCTCCTCGACGTCGACCAGGATCTTGATCTCCTAGACGCAGAAGACCTTTTCCTTGACCTCAACGTCGATCTCCTCGCCGGCGATCTTTTCGACGTGGAGTGACTGGGTCTCTTTGGCGTCGAAGCCCTTGGTGTTTGGCTCGACGTCGATGCCAGTGGGACTCCCGCCGTCCACGGCGATCTGGACGTCGGTCCAGATCCTCTCGGCGGCGAACTTCGACGTCGATGGGTCGACGTTGAGTCCCGACCTCTTGCCGTCGTAGGCGAGCCAGACTTGGACCGCCTATGCGTGGATTGAGATCTCATCCTCGGTCTTCTCACCTTGTCTCGACGGCGAGGCACGTCTCGACGACGAGGGATGCTTCGACAGCGAGGGATGTGTCGACGGACGTCTCGACGGCGATGTCGACGCCGACTCGGAGCACAGAGGTACCTTGGATGAAGATCTGTCCCTCGACGGAGAAGGAGACCGATGCCTTCTTTTTTCACCTCTTTCCTTGCGCTCTTTAGGATGAGTGCTTTCTGGAATGATGCTCTTCTCGCCCACTCACGGTTTCTCCTCTCTCATGTAGGGAATGCAGCTTGATCTTCTCCCTCTCTCTAAGGGTTCTCTTTGAAAACTTGCTGCAGTGGTAGCATTGGTCTGGCTTGTGGGATGAAGGCAAACAAGCAATACAGACCGAATGAGGGTCTGACTTGGCCATCTTTTTAACACAGGCCGGGCACTTCAAGTTCAAGTTCAAAAGCTTTATTCGATTTGTGAGACAAACCATACAAGCAGAACACATACATACAAGACATGAATTCTTAAAAAACATCAACATCATAAACATCATAAAAAACAACAAAGAGCATGAATAAGAAGGCATCTGGGACACGACAGTTAAAAAGTGATCAAAGGGAAGCCGTTATGTGCATGGTAAGAGGGGAAATCTTAAAGAACAACGTCTGACCAAAATAAGATTTCAACAGTACAAAGCTTATAGGTCAAGAACGCTAGATTCATTTATAATACATGGTAAAATGCTTTAGACATACGATACATAGCATAAAATTTAATAAATACGCTAACTAGACTAAACAAATGTACAGACAGGAAACCGAGGTAAAGGGGGCTAAACGCAATCCAAAATGTCATAACTATGGATTTCCTGGCAGCTGTACGTTGTTAAAATATACAGACAGGAGGCCACGGTAAAGACAGAACTCTATCTCAGTAATCAAAAGACCATGGCTTTCCTGGCAGCTGTACATTTTAATATATAGGTTGCTACGCTAAAGCAGATATTCATGTTTTCTAGGGAACTAAGTAGCCGCAGAGCGTTCCTCATGGAGCGAACCTTGTGTTTTAAAAAGATGGGTTTTAAATATGTTACCCTAAGGAAGTAATAAAATTTGCAAAACAATAAGAAATTACAGCAGCTTTGGCGGGAAACATTGTCACAAGGGCATGCTATATCCGATCTAGAGTTCATCATAGGAAATGCAACAAGATGATGAACGATTCCCAATCGTAATCGTGTTAGGACAAACCGGTGGGAATTACGTGTGACACCTGAAAGATAGGGTTGGAAACCGGTGAATAAATTAAAGTCCCGGTAGGTCATCACGGTTTGTAACTTTCCTGACACCTTTGCACGACCTTCTTTCTTGTGATTTAAAAACCTTTGTTTGATGTCTTTTTTTGGGATCGAAACTACAGAACTAGGGTCAAGAAAAATGTCAAACTTAAACAGGAGATAAAACCAGTGGTGTATGTACTTAAGCCATGGGATACGTGAGGAGCGATCCAACCTAAGACAATCAAGAAAAATCTCCTGGGTAAATTGGGTTTCAGACTTGGTCCAAATTGAGCGCCAGAGCAGCAAAGGGCGCAGTGCAGCTAGATCAGAAATAAAATCAATTCCTACTTCTTCATGAATTAAATCCACGGATGCTGAAGATGGTACACATAACAGTTTTCTGAGGAACGTATTTTCGTCTCTCTGCACGCTAGGTCCAACACAATGTCCCCAGACTCCCGCTCCATACAATGCTGAAGACACACATTTTACATTATAGATATTCATCATGTCTTTGATACTCCTCACCCCAAGTTTGGATGAGAATCTAAAGATACTATTGGTTGATCTCTTCGTTTTTAAGCTAATGTTTTCGAACTCAGAGTGCCATAACCCACTATTGGCAAAGGTGATGCCTAAATAACAAAATGTTTTTACTTGTACCATCTTGACCTTGTCAATAAAAAAGCTAGTTTGGGTTTTCTTAGCTTTCGTCCCACAGGACATTACAAAGGTTTTAGATTTGTTTACTAGGAGCTTCCTACCTTCAATAAACTTCATGAAACTGTCAATGAGGCGCTGTAGGCCAATCTGTGTGCGGGACAATAGCACAGCGTCATCCGCATATAATAAAATTGGCACCAGTTTACCTCCAATCAAGGGTGCATCAGCTGGGGTCTGGCACAGTATGGAATCAATTTGATTAATAAAAAGGGAAAATAAAAGGGGGGCCAAAACACAACCCTGGCGAATGCCTCGTGAAACCTTAAAAAAATGAGGTACATTCGCCAAGAGAACCATAACGCACTTTACATGACAGTCTCTCGTATTGCCTTGCCAGGAAATGAACAATTTCTTTCGGAGCTCCTGACTATTAGGACCTGCCATAATATGCGGTGGTCAACCAGATCGAACGCGCTACTCAGGTCCGCAAAGCATAAAAACAAATTCCCCTCTTTGACTTCCGTGTATTTATTAATTAAAAGATCTAAATTAACACACTGCTCTAGTGTCCCCATACCTTTTCTAAAACCGTATTGAACCTTCGTTAAAATATCCTTATCATTTGCCCAGGTTTCCAGCCTCAGTAACATAATTCGACTCATTACCTTCACAGAGGCATCCAATAAGGAAATAGGGCGATAATTACTTGCCTCTGATTTGCTACCTTTTTTTAATATGGGAATTATAACTGATTGGCCCCAAGATGGTGGTGGGCTACCCTCGGCTGCAGTATTGAAGACCCTCACTAGAATGGGTGCCCACAGATTCATTTCAGCTTTGAGAAGGTCTATGGGTACCCCGTCGGGGCCAGGGGCCTTACCTCCTTTGCTATCAGACAATCCTTCATAGACCTCCTCCAAAGTAATTCCTAATGGTAGGGGCAACCAGAATGAGACATCTTGGGCAGAGATTTCTAATGTCTTCCCTTCCGGGTTAAAAATATTGGAGAAATGTTCAATCCATGCGTTACAGGCTACATAAGATGTAAGTTCTGGGATCCCCTCGGTATTAAGAAAAGGGCTATTTATAGTTTCCCAATAGAGTTTGCTATTTTGGGTTTCCGCAGCTTGATTAAGGTTATCCCAGGCTTCTACTTGTAAAGCCTTTTTCCTGTTAGAGAGAGCCTCCTTATATTTAACACGCAAGGATTTGATGTAGTTATGATTGCGTGGTTTAATGCATAAAGCCTTTTTGAGTTCACGTAAGGGCGAGGTACAGGGTTTATCAAACCATCCCATCCTAGATACCCTGGTTTTGGGTTGCTTCTTGGTAAAAATGGCTTCTATAGCAGTTTTTATCCTGGTGTAGCTAGACACCAAAGTAGTCATGTTGGTCTCTTCGCCTAGACAATAGAAAATCTCATCTTGACATTTATCTATGACCTCCTTAAGTTTTTTCACAGGATCGACTCCGGCCCACTTGATTCTGGGGCCATTTGGTCTCAAGGGGGCTATATCAATAGAACAAAATTCGTTATTGAAAGACTTAGAACCCCAGCCCAGTAGGGTTAAAAAGATACTATTATGATCACTAAGTGATTCTTCGTTTACCCATAAATTGGTAAAGTCACTGGTGTTTGAAAGCAAGATATGATCTATATTAGTATTAGCGTGTCTGCCTGTAAATGTAGGACAAGGATAGTTAGACTTGTTTCTATTGCAGCTAAGCAGATCTAAATCGAATTTGGCTATCAAATTGTTTAAAAGATTACCATAAGTACAGTGAGGGAAGTGAGAAGAATCCACTTTATCTGTCACCCCGTAATTACCCAGCTCGCTCCTGAAACCAAATGGGTTACCGGGTGCTAGATGGCAAGGCTGAAGGTTAAAATCGCCAGCCCACAGGATGGCTGCCACTCTCCGTGAGGATGCCAGTACACTATTAAGTTCATTTTCCAGGGGGAATAAGATGTTACCCCTAGAAGCATCAAAGATGTTATTATAAAAATTAACGAGGATTACATCTCTATATTTGTTGGCCTCCAACCGTAGCACCTGACTATGGGGTTCAATGAAGGAATAGCTCTTGATGTTAAAATCAATCATCTTGTTGGAGATCAACATCAATAGGCCACCCTTGGCTCTGCCCGATGGAGAGTTAGATGCATTAAGGCAGTATGACCAATATCCCTCTACATAAATTGGTTCTTGGCACCACGTTTCTTGAAGGAAAATAATGTTGTGACCGGCCCCTATAAATTCCTCCCAAAAAGGGGTATTCAGTTTACCTGAAATGCCTGCTACATTCCAGGTAACAAAGTTAAGCCCTGCCGATTTGACTGCTGTAAGAGTAGCCCTATCTCGTAGTGGGGCGGGCGAGATGTCAGGAGCAACCTGCTTGTCACCTATGAGCTCTTTAAGTGGCTCCTGATGGACCACTGGAGCGGCTACTTCAGAGTCAGGGATCCTGCATAGGGTAAGAGGGGCTACTATGGTTCTGATGGAGTTTGAGTCACAGAGTAGGTCTGGGGCTATATGAGCTTCATGGAAAGTAAGAGAGAAGTTGAGTGCGCTACGGGGCGTAGGCGCATCCCTGATATTGGGCACACTTGTAAGGGTCTCGGTGCTGTACACCACGATGAGTTCCTCAAAGTTCAATGAACAGTTTCAAACGTTCATATGGTTGAATTTATTGAAATATTTTCATTTAGACGTTTTATACTTTCTCCTTGCGAATCATCATACAATGAATTTGGTCAACATAATACAGTTGGAAATGCTCCAATGCATTTCGGACTCGGAGAGTCCTTTCTCAAGGAGCGCTGCAACAAAGAACACAATATAACCCAAATCAATGATTATGCCAAGCATAAGTGTAAATCAAAAAATATAACATTCAAGAATCTATAACATTGGTGTGTGGGTGAATCAATTACATGCATCCATGGTGATGTCAAACAAGACGGATAATCATCAGTAGTATCGCGGTTAGAATCCCCGCGGTAATGGAAAAAGGTTTTGTGGAGGTGATCAGGAAAGAGGGGGTGAGGGTCGGAGATGTGACAGGACCGCAATCATGCCGTCAGTGTGAATGGAGGCGGGGAGTGATGAGGTCTAAGGGCGAAGTCGAAAAAAATGGATAACGAGGCTCCTCGAATGTATCGAGACTTACGTGTTGGCTTTGTAATCCTTCCGTTGTTCTGTGGAAAAAATGGTAAGGGATCCGTTAGGGAGGCGGTGGTCGGGAAGGGAAAAGTGAAGGAAAAGGGGGGGGTCGGGACCTGACTTACTTGAACTGCGCGTGAAGCGTTTTCAGTGAAAATTGGATTCAAAATGCAGGGACTTCGCAGAGTAGTTGCGGAGTTCCTGGGAGAAAAAAAGGTTGTGGGGTGGTAAAAACTGCTGTAGGACTACGGGAATGGAAGCGGGCGGGTGTGGCCATCTTGGAGTGGTGAACGGACAATGGAAACTTGAATGGAAAATATTTAAATAAACAAAGATGCGGGGTGGAAACAATCAAGTGAACACAGATACAATGTATCAAAAGGGTGCCCAAAAGGGCGTTATAGATAGCAACTCAGTTCAGTCCGGTCATTAAGACCAAATGGCTTCTGTGATTGAAGTCTGTACATCCATGCTGTCTCCCTTTGGTGGAGAGTCTTGTTGTTATCTCTTCCTTCCATCTTTGGGACAATTTCGAGAACCATGTACTTCAGTTGAGCCACGTTGTGATTAGCTTCATTGAAGTGGGTGGCCACGCTGGATTTGGTGTTTTTTGTACGTATGTTTGACTTGTGCTCATTCAAGCGGATCTTTATTTTCCTGCTGGTTTTGCCAACATAAATTTTCCCGCAAGGACATTTGAGGAGGTAGATTAGATTTGAAGAATCACATGTGGCATCTACATTAAGTTTAATGTTGAAACCTCTCATGGGATGATTGACATTATTGCCTCTGATGATATTATTGCAGTTGTTGCAATGGTGGCATGGGCGAGTACCAGTATGTTTAACTGGACCGGTGGTCATTTTTGGTAGAATTTCTTTGATGTTCATGGGGCGAGTGTGGGCAAAAATGGGTGGTTCCTTGAAAAGATCCCCGAAATCTGGTTCAGAAGAGAGGATGCGCCAATGTTTTAAGATGATCTTTTTATAGGATTTACTCGATGTGGAGTATCTTGACACAAGGACTATCCTTTGACTGTCGGTTTTCTTAGTGCTCTTGAGAGTTTCTGAGCGAGAAATTAAAGAAGTTCTGTCCATTGCCTCATTGAGTATTTCCTCTGGGTAACCTCTATTTCGGAATCTTAATGCCATGGATTTGATTTGATTCGTTCTGGTAATGGGATCGGATACAATGCGGGTGACTCTTAACATCTGACTGTATGGTAAGTGTCTTTTCAGGGAGTGTTGATGGAAACTACTGAATAGTAAAGCATTGTTTCGGTCCGTGGGTTTGCGGAATAAATCTGTCTGAATGTCATGGGGGGTGATTTTTATGAGGACATCCAGGAATGTTATCTCCTGGCAATTGATGTTCCACGTGAATTCGATACGATCATCTTTTGAGTTCAATTCTGTCAATGCAAGACACTTACCATACAGTCAGATGTTAAGAGTCACCCGCACTCGTGACTTTGAAGTTGCTGTTCTGCAGTCTTGTGCCGCTGCGCTCTGTCAGCGCTAATTATTGGAGCCTGAGAAGCAGTTTTTATCTACCTCGTCGTTGGAGTCTTTCTTAAACCAACTTGTGGCCGCAGTGGAGAGAGAGGCGCCGGCCCCGGGACTGCGAGGACCAGCATTCAACACCTCCCAGCTGGTCCTCTTCCCGCGTGAGCCGCGCCCCCTCCCAGAGCCACACCCCCAGCCAGCCACATAACTTCTCGCGGCCCCCGCTCCGCGGGTGCCGCTCGTGACTTTCAAGTTGCTGTTCTGCAGTCTTGTGCCGCTGCGCTCTGTAAGCGCTAATTATTGGAGCCTGAGAAGCAGTTTTTATCTACCTCGTCGTTGGAGTCTTTCTTAAACCAACTTGTGGCCGCAGTGGAGAGAGAGGCGCCGGCCCCGGCTGGTCCTCTTCCCGCGTGAGCCGCGCCCCCTCCCAGAGCCACACCCCAACCAATTAGTCACTACAACACTATTTAAGCAAGTCTAGGCACGCGCTTAGCGGGACGCGCGCGGGGCAAAGCTCGGGGCTAAGCCCGGGCAAAGGGCGGGCCGTCTAAGGCCGTCCAAGGTCGAACAAGGACGGGGCGGGCCACCCCACTTATTTTTATTCATTTTTATTTTGGCTTTTTATATCGGGACACAACCGTCTTTTAGCCAGATTCTCAGTTTCCAGGAGTTAACCTGCTAAAACGATGAAAGGTACCCTTTAAGTACCCGTCTGCTGACCACTTATACTGCTTAATTCTTCATTTAACTTCATAACGGCAATTACCATTTAATACTGCATATTTAATTGATATTTTTTTTATGGCATACAAAAAACTAAGATCTCGTACCATTTTTATGAAGAGAATGGGTACTGAGGAAGCTGTAAGAAAATGCTCCGTAAAAGCAGTAAAACAAGGTCAGTTAATTGGCACCCCTGCTATCAGCAACTACTTCTTAGCCCTATCTCCCAAAAAGCAATCTTGTTCACTTGCTCATGAATTGTCTGCAACATTGGAAAAAATTCCACCCAAAGAGGTTTCTGAGTTACCTCTTACGGATGCACAGACCACCTCAAATTTAAGTGACCTAGTTTCTTATTCCAAATCTCCGATTCTACGTTCAACACAGGAGTCTCAAACATCGACTCTCGATTCCTCAAATTTAAATACAATCACACCAATAAAACAAATGATTCACTTCTCGGACATCGAGGATCTCTGCCCAAATGGCATAAAACCGATGGAAAATACTTCCGAGATACAATTAAATCAAGATAATATACGAACTGAATCTTAAGAACAACTCTTTGATTTCAAAACTGATCTGGATACATCATTGGACACATTTCTCCCAAATAATACGATTTCTACTAATACAGTGACACCTATCTCAAAGGCTCTTTATACTCTACAGGAAATACTTGAATCTGTCCTCTCTTTTTTGGGTAACATTTTAGAAAATTCAGATCAAACTTTGGATGTTCAAATTGGTATACTGAAATTCTTGGTAGAAGAAAAGAGGAAAAAAGATCATATTGAATCAATAAATAGTATACAGACTCAAGGAGAAAGAAAGGAGTTTTCTAAATCCTCCCCTTTAACCAAAACTTCGACTCCTGAATGTCTAAATAAATGTGACAATAGTACTCAAACAACTGATCAAGAATCAGTTCATCAATTTAAAACTAAGACTAAGAAATCCCCCAAGGAGGTACGAATATATTCCTTAAAGAAATTATTTAGAGAGGAACCTTCATCGATAATCAAAGAGTATCCGATATTCTCAGTAGTAAAGAATAACAATATGACAAAAGATACGGATGAAGGAGATGAAAAAACTATTTCCGTACCTGCATCAGATGAAACTGGAGATGAAAAGTCCTCCCAAACGAAATGTAACAAAGGATCAAAAGGAAAAATCAGGAATAGGAAACCATTAAGAAGAATCAATAAAAAGATGCAGAAAAATCAGATTCAAAAACGAAATCATTAACCACAATAATGAGGATGGTCCTCTGGACAAAGTAGCAACCAAACAATCTTCGGCAGAGGAACGAAATGAAATAATAAATAAACTACCCATAAAACAATTGAATCATAAAGCTCCTGAATTTACACCTTCCAGAACAATAAATAGTACTGATCGAATAAATAAAGATAGTGCGACTAATAAGATGTTATCCACTGACGGTAACCAATCTATGACGAAACATCTACAGTTTGAAGAACTTTTCCCAACTGATGATTTGCCGTTAAACAGAGGGAGGATAATCAATTTGCTGCAGCAAATCTATACGCTACAATCCATCACTAGTAAAGAAATAGATTTAGTAACATTTCCTATAAAAGATAATCGAAAAATCGCGGAAGTAGCCTTTTGGTCATCTGTTGTTCCTGGTATCATCATAAGGGAAAAAGAAATATTACATAAATATGGTTACGATGTCATAGAAAAATTTCCATCAAAGCACTATACAAATAAATCGATTTGCCCCCAAAACATTATTATGAATACCCCATCAAATAACTGGTCTACAAACATCTCTGACCATGTTGATCTGGGGCGAATCAGCTCTAGGAAGGATACCTTGAAAATCCAGGTAAACAACGGACAAAGGAATGTATGGAGCCAATTTCAAGAAAAAAAAGAGCTCAGAAAAACAACAGAATCTTGGGCTTGGGTGTCTGAGGCCCTAAACAGCAACAAACAAGTACATCAACCGCAATGCAATCTTTAACAGCAGTTTAAAGATCACCTCGTGGAATATAGCCGGAAAAAACACCAATAAAATGAACTTAGCATTAAAAGATAACCCTGATATTTTAGCGATACAAGAAACATGGGCGATAAAAGCATTCAAACAGAAGGGTTACTACGCCTATGATATCCCGGCTATAGCAACAAGCAGAGGTCATGCAAAGGGCGGTCTAGCTATTCTCTTAAGTGAGGAACATCAATGGTCTCAAGAAATACTCGACTCTAAATCTGACAATTTTCAGTGCATCAAGGTCATATTAAAAACAAATATTTCTGACCAAAAAAAGGACCTTTTGTTATTCAACATGTACATTCCTCCAGGCACCTCTCGGGATGCTATTTTTGTACAGACCATAGACTCAATGTCTAAGATAATCGAAGAGCGAGCAAACACTCCGTATTTAATCGTGGGTGATGTGAATGGGAAAATCTCTAATGCTGAAATTTGTAAATGGGCAAAAACATATGAAGACGAAACAATAGATTTACCTACTCCAATATTTCCAAAAGGAAAAGCTTCCGACAAAAGAGGGAAAATGCTATTAGCATCACTCCCAAGCATAAATGGGTCAATCTTGAATGGTTACGTAGAGGGTGATAGACCGGCATCTTTTACAAGGCGTGGAAACTGATCCCCTTCAATCATCGACTATCTAATATGTAATATAGCGGACACCTTCCATTACTTGAAAATTAATTTTACAGAAGACAGCGACCACGCGCTTTTATGCCTAAACACTGGATGGTCGCTAAAATCTTCTTTGTTGAACCCAATTATGTACCTTAATGGGAATATCGAAATCAATAATAAGCAGAGGCGAATCTTTTGGAACGCAGGGACCATAGACTACATAGAAGGAAAGATTTCACTAAGTAAAATTTTAACCAAAGTACATTCGAAAGACCAAATAATAAATTTTGAATGTATCATGACAAATCTCAAAAGTTCTCTCCTCGACAGGGAAAAACCACGTAAAAATAAATCTTACAAGACCTTCAACGAAAATACAAATAGGAGGAAACTCAACAGACTTATACGAGGGCAATTTTTAAATTACTCACCTGCTATACAACAAGAGATAAATAAATTAAAAAATCAACTTAGAAGAGATAAGAATAGAAAAAAAAGAAGGCTACAAGACAAAAACTGGGTGGACATTCACGAGGCGGCAAAACAATACAACCAAAGAAAATATTGGTCTTTGATAGCTAAAATTACTGGATCTAAAAAGTCATTATATGCCATACCAGTACCACCCCAGGAATGGGAAACCTATCTAATTGACCTATACAAAGCAAACCCAACTGAAATCGATAGTAATGCTGCCGATATCTTCTCGGATAGTAATTTAACACCAATAGAAAAAAGTACAGTATTTTCTATTGAAACACACATTAGAAAAGCCAGGAACACTTCTGCGTCAGGCCCTGATCTGATCCCGATCAAAGTTCTGCAGTTAAACCCTAAGGAATGGAGTCTAATGTTAACACCACTCTTTAATTTTATTTTTTATACCAAGAGAATACCAAAATCATGGCAGGGAAGCACTATAATACCTATATACAAAAAAGGTAACCAAAATGTAGCTAGTAATTACCGCCAAATTGCACTAATGGACGCTACAGGCAAAATCTTCGCTGCGGAGGTACTGGATAGATTAAAAGATTGGTGCTTCTCGCAGGGAATAATACCGATGTATCAAGCCGGTTTTCGTCCTAATCATTCAGTAACAGACAACATCTCAATTCTCCAGACTATTCTTGACAAATACATTGGGCGGAAATCACAACCAGTGTATGCTGCATTTATAGACTATTCCACCGCGTTTGATCGCGTGGATAGACCAACATTATGGAAAAAATTGAGAAGACTAGGGATCTCTGAAAATTTACTGCAAATTATAATCAAATTACATACGGACACCTGGTCCCAGGTACAAATGGGAAGCGAAAAAGGTCTGACGAAACCAATTAATACCTTGAATGGTCTCAAGCAAGGATGCCTTCTTGCACCAATTTTATTTTCACTATATCTGAGCGATCTTCCATCTTATTTACAACAATGCTCTAGTCTGCCTCCAAAGGTGGCTTCACAGAGCATACACGCGTTGTTATACGCAGATGATATAGTTATGTTAGACCTTACACCTTTCGGTCTCCAAAACTTACTGGATTCCTTAAATGTTTATTCGAAGGATCATTTTCTAATCCCGAATCTAACGAAAACAAAAATAGTAGCGTTCTCTGGTCAAAAAAAAAAGTGCTAATTATCGCTGGAACCTTGATGGGACAAGAGTTGAGGAAGTAGATGAATATACTTACCTCGGCAGGATTTTTACGAAGAACTTACAAAACTTCAAACAAATAATTAATCTAAAGAAAAAATCCGAGATCCATGCCGGGGCACTCTCTAGAATGTATATTGCCACAGGAAATAGGCACTTCTCCTCATTGCTCCAAGTGTACAAAGTAAAAATACCTTCGGTTTTGTCTTATGCAACAGAACACATACCAACAAAACAATGGTCTTTCATGGACAATACCGAAGGAAAGATCTTGAAAAGAATACTAAAGGTTTCTACATCAACACCTGTACAGGCTCTCAGACTGGAATTTGCATTAACAAGCTCATATGCCACAGCCGTGGCGAATGTCATTCGATGGGCCTACAACATCTTGCATGCAAAGGAAGGAACACTGAGATTCTTGTTAAAGACTGAGATATTTAAAACAGATTCTCGACAACTTAATTTTTCCAAAAATATGTCTGAAGCATTTAAAATAGCGAACCTCACTAAAGATATTCTGTTATCCTGGTCAAAATCTCAGTTAAAACTTTTTCTGAAATGCTTTACTCCAAGATTAAGTTACGATCTCGATTTTATGCATTGTAGTAAGTTATCTACATATAAAATCTTCATAGAGTCGCTGGAATATAAGCAATCACGGCCATATTTGGGACTTTGTCTTTCAAATGGAGCAAGAAGGTCTATAACTATGTTGCGATTAGGCATCTTACCTGTTTCCGCTTACACATCCAAATGGTCATCAGGAGACTCCCCTACTTGTAACTCTGTTTAGGTGGTGATCAAGACATTGTGCATATTTTATTTGTCTGTCCTCACGCAAGTGTAGTTAAAGCGCGGATAAGATATCTTGAACTGATATACCAGAAATGCAATATTACTACAGTAAACAATTTATTATTATTATGTAAACAGCCGATTGACGAATGGGTTTGCTATAATTTCTATAAATTTTTAAAATCTTTTTTAGTGCTATACTAATGTTTATGCTTATTTTCTGTAAATTGTTTTTAATTTTGTGGTCCTCAGCTGAGTACCAAAGCAAATAAAAACTTTTGACTTTGACTTGACTTTGAGTCACCCGCATTGTATCCGATCCCATTACCAGAACGAATCAAATCAAATCCATGGCATTAAGATTCCGAAATAGAGGTTACCCAGAGGAAATACTCAATGAGGCAATGGACAGAACTTCTTTAATTTCTCGCTCAGAAACTCTCAAGAGCACTAAGAAAACCGACAGTCAAAGGATAGTCCTTGTGTCAAGATACTCCACATCGAGTAAATCCTATAAAAAGATCTTAAAACATTGGCGCATCCTCTCTTCTGACCCAGATTTCGGGGATCTTTTCAAGGAACCACCCATTTTTGCCCACACTCGCCCCATGAACATCAAAGAAATTCTACCAAAAACGACCACCGGTCCAGTTAAACATACTGGTACTCGCCCATGCCACCATTGCAACAACTGCAATAATATCATCAGAGGCAATAATGTCAATCATCCCATGAGAGGTTTCAACATTAAACTTAATGTAGATGCCACATGTGATTCTTCAAATCTAATCTACCTCCTCAAATGTCCTTGCGAGAAAATTTATGTTGGCAAAACCAGCAGGAAAATAAAGATCCGCTTGAATGAGCACAAGTCAAACATACGTACAAAAAACACCAAATCCAGCGTGGCCACCCACTTCAATGAAGCTAATCACAACGTGGCTCAACTGAAGTACATGGTTCTCGAAATTGTCCCAAAGACCCCCCCTTTTCCTTCACTTTTCCCTTCCCGACCACCGCCTCCCTAACGGATCCCTTACCATTTTTTCCACAGAACAACGGAAGGATTACAAAGCCAACACGTAAGTCTCGATACATTCGAGGAGCCTCGTTATCCATTTTTTTCGACTTCGCCCTTAGACCCCATCACTCCCCGCCTCCATTCACACTGACGGCATGATTGTGGTCCTGTCACATCTCCGACCCTCACCCCCTCTTTCCTGATCACCTCCACAAAACCATTTTCCATTACCGCAGGGATTCTAACCGCGATACTACTGATGATTATCCGTCTGGTTTGACATCACCATGGATGCATGTAATTGATTCACCCACACACCAATGTTTTAGATTCTTGAATGTTATATTTTTTGATTTACACTTATGCTTGGCATAATCATTGATTTGGGTTATATTGTGTTCTTTGTTGCAGCGCTCCTTGAGAAAGGACTCTCCGAGTCCGAAATGCATTGGAGCATTTCCAACTGTATTATGTTGACCAAATTCATTGTATGAGGATTCGCAAGGAGAAAGTATAAAACGTCTAAATGAAAATATTTCTATAAATTCAACCATATGAACGTTTGAAACTGTTCATTGAACTTTGAGGAACTCATCGTGGTGTACAGCACCGAGACCCTTACAAGTGTGCCCAATATCAGGGATGCGCCTACGCCCCGTAGCGCACTCAACTTCTCATTAACCAGGACGCATTAGGACAGTTGCGTCACCTGTAGGAGCACCTTCAACCTCCCTAAAACCATACTTCACCCGCACTCGACCTTTACTCAATTCAACGCAGTGCGCTGTGCCTATCCTTTTCATTTTCGTATTACCTGACACTGTTCTTCAGGCAGGCAGCACGCACCGATTCTCCAGTTCAAGATGCAATATGAAGAAATCTCCAAATCCACTGAAGCTCGAGCCGACACTTTAGCATTTGATGCAGACGCAACAGAGAGGATTTATGCACTCATCAATGAGGATTTGACCCAAACAACAACCAACAGAACGAAAGAACAATGTATCAAACAACTCTTATATTTATCAAAACGTCGTATAAACCAAAGATTGCACGCCAATACTCTTATCAAGTATCATACAGTACTCCGCATTCCCCGAGGCCTACGGATTGCCCTGAAACCGTCTCTTTGCAAGAACTCAAAAGCGTTCCTAGAGAGATGGAACGCCATCCTCAACAAGTGTAGTCTGGACCTAATATTATTAATCATTGAGGAACTGTCGGGAATCTTAACTGAATTGACACAAGAAATCACCACCATTGAAACCGAATTAAAAGAATCAATCACTTCTGAAGAACTGAAAACAACATTGGAAGACATTAACAAACAATTGGATAGACACACAAAAGAAATTAATGAACGTAAAATACAGAAATTTCGCCGGGACACCCTGGATTATAAATTAGGGGAGGTGTATACGTGGGCGGATGTTTACGCCCAACGCCGAAGGAACAAACCATTTAATCCAAACACCGACACCTCATCCTCTGGGAGTGACAATACCAACCATCCACAAAAAAGACCTCAAGCAGGAGCACCATCCTTCACTGCTTCATCCAGCGAAACACCTTCAACACACAACATCGATGTAACCACCTCTGCGTCTTTTTTAGAGGTAGGTCCAGACAGAATCGACGACCCAGACGGGGCAAAAAGGCAGGACAAAGAAAACGAAAGCACCCAACAACTATCGAAAACCAAAGGGAAAACCAGGAAGCATCGCTAGTAATCAACATTTCGGATACCAACCTCACAAACCACGAAACAAGGATTCTCCAAAAGGGCATTTCATTCATCCCCACAAGTGATACCAACCTTCTTGAGCTAGAAGTAAGCACTTTTAAATTCACCAGAAAGTTACGGTTGAAACACTTTTTTGAAAAAGTCTTAGAACCCTCCGAGAATACTAAACCTGACCAACTTTTGGGCTTACGACCCTCCAGTACTTTCATACCTCCCATCAGCCATAAAAGCATTGACACTTTCGAGACTCTCGTTAGACAAGACATTTCTAAAATCAATTACAGAAAAAAATCCCCTAAAAACATCACGAACAAGGATATGGATGTTTTAAGAAACATCGCCAATAACCCTTTGATCAAATGCCTCAAAGCAGACAAGGGTGGTGCTCTCGTCATCCTCAATTCACAATTGTACAACCAACGAATAACGGAACATGTCACGGATTCCAACACTTACCTGCCACTAGATGGGAACCCCACCAGTGAATATAAGATCGAATTGTCTAAAATCATTGACAAAGCAGTAGAGGATGGCATCATCGATGACAGAACAAAAAGATACTTGTCTGTAGAACACCCCAAGAGCCCATCTATTACCATGTTGCCCAAAATACACAAGAACCTCATGGACCCTCCATTCCGCCCAATCGTCTCCACCAGAGGATCGATACATGAGCCAACGGGCAAACTGATTGATCGATATTTGCAACCCATGGTCTTGAGACTAGAAAGTTACATAAAAGACACCACAGAGTTTCTGAATAAACTTTCATCCATACAAATCAATGAGGAAGAAAAATTGATTCTATGCACTGCCGACGTAAAGAGCTTATACACCTCAATCCCTCATGAAGGAGGAATTAATGCTGTTGAACAAGCTTTACTTCGATCTGATATGACAGACTCTTTAAAAACCTTCATCCTGGAACTAATGATATTCACCTTATATCACAGTTATTTCTCCTTTGAACAGAAGTGGTACCTACAAATGTCCGGAATGGCCATGGGCAATTGTGCGGCTCCGACTTACGCCAACATCTACATGGGCAATTTTGAATCAAATAACATCTACATGAACAAAAACTGGACGGACAACTTGAAACTATATGTACGTTATATAGATGACTTATTTTTCATCTGGAAGGACTCCCAGGAAAACCTTGAACTCGCATTGACAGAATTGAACTCAAAAGATGATCGTATCGAATTCACGTGGAACATCAATTGCCAGGAGATAACATTCCTGGATGTCCTCATAAAAATCCCGCTCATGGCATTCAGACAGATTTATTCCGCAAACCCACGGACCGAAAGAATGTTTTACTATTCAGTAGTTCCCATCAACACTCCCTGAAAAGACACTTACCATACAGTCAGATGTTAAGAGTCACCCGCATTGTATCCGATCCCATTACCAGAACGAATCAAATCAAATCCATGGCATTAAGATTCCGAAATAGAGGTTACCCAGAGGAAATACTCAATGAGGCTATGGACAGAACTTCTTTAATTTCTCGCTCAGAAACTCTCAAGAGCACTAAGAAAACCGACAGTCAAAGGATAGTCCTTGTGTCAAGATACTCCACATCGAGTAAATCCTATAAAAAGATCATCTTGAAACATTGGCGCATCCTCTCTTCTGAACCAGATTTCGGGGATCTTTTCAAGGAACCACCCATTTTTGCCCACACTCGCCCCATGAACATCAAAGAAATTCTATCAAAAACGACCACCGGTCCAGTTAAACATACTGGTACTCGCCCATGCCACCATTGCAACAACTGCAATAATATTATCAGAGGCAATAATGTCAATCATCCCATGAGAGGTTTCAACATTAAACTTAATGTAGATGCCACATGTGATTCTTCAAATCTAATCTACCTCCTCAAATGTCCTTGCGGGAAAATTTATGTTGGCAAAACCAGCAGGAAAATAAAGATCCGCTTGAATGAGCACAAGTCAAACATACGTACAAAAAACACCAAATCCAGCGTGGCCACCCACTTCAATGAAGCTAATCACAACGTGGCTCAACTGAAGTACATGGTTCTCGAAATTGTCCCAAAGATGGAAGGAAGAGATAACAACAAGACTCTCCACCAAAGGGAGACAGCATGGATGTACAGACTTCAATCACAGAAGCCATTTGGTCTTAATGACCGGACTGAACTGAGTTGCTATCTATAACGCCCTTTTGGGCACCCTTTTGATACATTGTATCTGTGTTCAGTTGATTGTTTCCACCCCGCATCTTTGTTTATTTAAATATTTTCCATTCAAGTTTCCATTGTCCGTTCACCACTCCAAGATGGCCACACCCGCCCGCTTCCAATCCCGTAGTCCTACAGCAGTTTTTACCACCCCACAACCTTTTTTTCTCCCAGGAACTCCGCAACTACTCCGCGAAGTCCCTGCATTTTGAATCCAATTTTCACTGAAAACGCTTCACGCGCAGTTCAAGTAAGTCAGGTCCCGACCCCCCCTTTTCCTTCACTTTTCCCTTCTCGACCACCGCCTCCCTAACGGATCCCTTACCATTTTTTCCACAGAACAACGGAAGGATTACAAAGCCAACACGTAAGTCTCGATACATTCGAGGAGCCTCGTTATCCATTTTTTTCGACTTCGCCCTTAGACCCCATCACTCCCCGCCTCCATTCACACTGACGGCATGATTGCGGTCCTGTCACATCTCCGACCCTCACCCCCTCTTTCCTGATCACCTCCACAAAACCTTTTTCCATTACCGCGGGGATTCTAACCGCGATACTACTGATGATTATCCGTCTTGTTTGACATCACCATGGATGCATGTAATTGATTCACCCACACACCAATGTTATAGATTCTTGAATGTTATATTTTTTGATTTACACTTATGCTTGGCATAATCATTCATTTGGGTTATATTGTGTTCTTTGTTGCAGCGCTCCTTGAGAAAGGACTCTCAGAGTCCGAAATGCATTGGAGCATTTCCAACTGTATTATGTTGACCAAATTCATTGTATGATGATTCGCAAGGAGAAAGTATAAAACATCTAAATGAAAATATTTCAATAAATTCAACCATATGAACGTTTGAAACTGTTCATTGAACTTTGAGGAACTCATCGTGGTGTACAGCACCGAGACCCTTACAAGTGTGCCCAATATCAGGGATGCGCCTACGCCCCGTAGCGCACTCAACTTCTCATTAACCAGGACGCATTAGGACAGTTGTGTCACCTGTAGGAGCACCTTCAACCTCCCTAAAACCATACTTCACCCGCACTCGACCTTTACTCAATTCAACGCAGTGCGCCGTGCCTATCCTTTTCATTTTCATGGAAAGTAACCATAGTGCTACCTATCGTCTCATCTGTCCCCTGGTCCCCCTGGATAAAATCGTCCCTAGGTGGAGTGGCCGAAGGTCAATCGACCATTTCCAGGCAGTCAAACCTATTGCTAACGGGGATACCCTTCCACCCCCCTACGGTAGGGTGGTCGCTAATAGGGCGCCACGGCCGCTGACCCCACTCTCTACTTCTATTCTTCTGTGGGTACCAAGAACCTGTATTATTCCACGTACGTTCGGAAGGTTGTGCCCAGTTTCGGCCTGTCAAAAATTGGCGCTCAGGTGGTAGCACCCAATTGGGAGCTATCGGAGTCTGACTCTCAGGGGGTTGTACCCAGAATGGTACACTCTGGTACTGACTCTCAAGGGGTTGTACCCAGTTAGATACTATCGGCTGCTGCAGTTCTGGTGGTTGCACCCAATTTGGGACTAGCGGGTATTTGCGCTCAGGTGGTTGTGCCCATTTTGGGACTGTCGGGGCGGGCGCACAGATGGTAGCGCCCAGTTAGGAACTTTTAATTGCTGGCGCTCAGGTGGATATACCCAATTGTGTGCTCCCATATTCTGTTGACTACGTGTATAGGGATAGAAGGAGGAGAGGCGATGGGCATCAATCCCCCCCCTTCTTGGCCAGAGCGGGCCAGGAACAAATATAGTCCACCATATCTGGATCATCGCAGGTCACTATGATACAGTCTCCCTGAATATTTTTGGGTTCATCCCCGATCCATGGCACCCTACGTACTGCCGAAATTCGACTATTTTGGGGAGGTTGAAGGGACCTGTTCACAGTGAGCCACTGTGAGACCTTATTCCAAAGGGACCAGGATGGCTCCTCCTTATTTGTGGGTAGCTCGGGGACCCCAGTAAGGATGATAGTAAAGGGGGACACTTCTGGTGATAGGTGAACGGGACGCCTAGTCCTAAAGCCCTTTTTTCCCTCTTTAAGTTGAGTCGACGTAGAGTGCTGGGGTAGAAGTGGGGTGGTGGGCCTTTTATTTGATGTTTGAGGCAGACCCTTGTTGGGTGCAGACAGAGTGGGCTGGGTAGACTGGGTAGGGGTGGGCTGACAGGGAAGGGTGACCGTGTTATCGGCCGTACGCGCACTCCCTATGGGGGTTGAAGAAGATGTTTCTGGCTTTTTATGCTTGATTAAATTAGACTGAGTATTTAATGTAGGGGGACAATTAACTATGCTAACCGACTGGACCCCTTGTGCTCCTGATCTAGAAGGGATCGTTAAACCCACCCCCTGTTTTACTTGGGCCAGACTAAGTTGGGTCGAAGGTTTCTGGGTAAGAGTGGCAAGTTGTTTTTCGATTGACATAATGCTAAGTTCTAAAGGTTTCAGAACATGATATAAAAGTTCCCTAATGTTCGCTAGAAGCTGAGAATTAACATCCCCCAAAGAACAGACATCCCCATCATTGGACGTAAACGCTGGATGTAAAATAGGTTCCGATGTGGTGGTAGATGACGAATTGAGATCCTTCTGGGCGCCCTGCTGTGGATTAATGGTTGCCCCTTTCGTATTAGAAATAGCTGGTTCATAACTCATGGGATTGCTATTCTTTAGGTCCTTAGCTTGTTTTGGGACAGCGCCCTCCTTTGCCCCCCTTAGCTGAATCTCGGGGCAATGATCTTGAGATAGCAATGACTGAAGGTCAGGAGAGTTCTCTAAGTTTTCCGTGGAGTCAAGATCAGAAATAAAGTTAGTAGCTGATAGGTCGACCGTGTTCGGGATGGAATGGACCACAGCTGTAACATTAGGTTGCAATAACACCGGGATGGATGTAGATAATTGATGTGGCGATTGAACTGATGCTAGAAGGCCCCGGGAGGACCTCCTAGCCATAGCCAAGTCCTGTGACACCCTCCGCTCCAATAAGGAAATACTTAGGTTAATAGCCTCATTAGTTCTACTGAGAAATTGGTTGAGCGGGCCAGTAAGCAAGGCAGATTTCTTGGCCGTCTTGCTTCTAGTTCCCCTGGTCATGGTGGGGGAAAGTGAATTTAGAATGAAGGAAATATCAATATCCTGAAACGACAAAAGTACCTTGGTTTAGATACGTGTAGAACAGATCACAGGGCCAAGGAGGGTGGCCCAGCCCGGCCTTGCTCGGTCTCGAACGGGCTAAAACGGGCCCGCCCTTGGCCCGGGCTGCGTCCCGCGATGCGCGTTGCCGGCCCTGCTTATATTTAGGAGGAGGCGTGGCACTGGGAGGGGGCGCGGCTCGGCCGGGAAGAGGAACCAGCTGTTGGTGATTGCAGGAATGCTGGTCCTCGCAGTCCCGGTCGCCGCGCCTCTCACCTCCTCTGCGACCAGAAAGATGTTGTTCTCTCCTCGAGGGTCCAAAAGAAAGCAGGGAGCTCGGAGCGCTACTCCTGTAGCGAAGGGGAAAGACAAATGCCCAGAAACCTCTAGCGAGTGGCTCCCGCGGAGCGGGGGCCGCGAGAGGTAAATAGCACTCAGGGAGGAGGCGTGGCACTGGGAGGGGGCGCGGCTCGGCCGGGAAGAGAAACCAGCTGTTGGTGATTGCAGGAATGCTGATCCTCGCAGTCCCGGTCGCCGCGCCTCTCACCTCCTCTGCGGCCAGAAAGATGTTGTTCTCTCCTCGAGGGTCCAAAAGAAAGCAGGGAGCTCGGAGCGCTACTCCTGTAGCGAAGGGGAAAGACAAATGCCCAGAAACCTCTAGCGAGCGGCACTTATTAAATAAGGCCGGCATTTTGACTGGAAAAGGAGGCAAAAGTCAGAAAAAAATTGCTGAATTAGTCAGATATAGACTAAAGACGTCGAGAGAAGTAAAAAAAATTAGGTTTCTACCAGAAAAAAGTGATAAAATATCACCAACTGGCAAGCTCAATGCTCCAGGATCCTCACAGTCTGGCACCGCGCCAATTTTTCAGTTGTTACTATGCAGCCAGTCTAGGCTAAACTTGCCTCTATGATCCTGCCTGTTTTTACCTTTGAAAATAAAGGTTGTGTGTTTCAAAGAAACTCAAGGCAGTTTGCTTCTTTACATACACCATATATGGTGACTTATTTGTCTTTATTTGGTCAAATGTAAAAGTTTAACATGCAATAATGGCAGTTTTGGAGCCTAGAATGGTGTTTTTCAGGCTGCATGTGTATATGTATATGCATATTATCTATATATATGGGTATATATATATATATATATATATATATATATATATATATATATATATATATATATATATATATGCTGCAGACCCAATCCAAATCACCGAGCCCAGAGTGTAAGGAGCGTTTCGAAGACAAGAAACGAGAGTCGGCCCAGGAATGCAGGTGAGCAATTTAGGTGTTTTACACAAAAGCGCATTCTGCCAGCATGACGTTTCGGCCTGCCTAGAGGACTTGATCACATGACGCCATAGAGGAAGGATACATCTTTAAAGTGCAAGTGCATAGAAAATAACGCACATGATTGGATATCTTGAAACACAGAACAATGGGCAGTGATGACAGACTGGTCGTTGTAAAAACAGGTTAAAAGACTGGAGCATGCCATGAATCTTGAAAAATGAAATGCACCGCATTTGATTAAAGATAGCTAAAATGCCCTGTCTAAAATCAATATAAACACAAGTAAATTCATTTTAACGATCTAGCAACAATTTTTTATATAGCAGCAATTTTTATACTAGCGCAAATATAATTGTGCAAATACCAGCCATTTCTTATATATAGCAGCAATTTTTATACTAGTGCAAATATAATTGTGCAAATACCAAATGACTCATGTTCCTGAATTGATCTTCATTCATTTAGTCGGAATATCAGTCAATACAGAACTAAATAGATGACACTCTACCCATTGAGAAAATAGCCATCTGTATATCAATACATAAAAGTAGATAAAAGTTGAAAAACATCCTATTGCTAAAATGTCAAGCATCCATTAAATTCATATTGCCAATTCTCATTTCTTCAGATCAGTTTAATTTATTTAAATTCTGATATTGTTGTATATTATGACGCCATGTGCAAAAAATTGCCTGCCCAAGTGGGCCAGTTGTTCAAAGCAGTCCCCATTGTAAAGATTTTGTGCCTTACCAATCACGTGCAAAATTGTGCAAAAGTGTGAGCGTGAATGAATAGTGAAGTTAAAAACTGTTATAATGCAGATATGTACATGTGACTTCAAAAACGGAACCAGGATAGTACAAATAGGAGGGGAGACCACAAATCATATGATAACCCAGGACAGGATGGTACTCAAGCCACTGGGAAGGCAACTGCCCATTATTGTAGCTTTAATCAAAATCTCAGAAATGAAGTGGATCTCAGGGCAGTAGACTAAAGGCATTTGTGAAAATCTTTGGTCGCGTTAAGGCCAGAGGGGGGTCTTACTATCAAATTCCACGACATACCTGGTTTCTAAGGCTCGCAAAATAGCCTCCCTATTGCCACCCCTCCTCAAGGGGGCAACGGCATCTATCACAAAGTATTGCAATAGCTCGCTTTTATTGCCATGCTTATCTTTGAAATGACGTGCGACTGGATACGCGGCATCATTGGTGTTGATGGCCCTGATGTGCTGGAGTATCCGTTTGTGGACCTGCAACTTGGTACTCCCAACATATTGCAGGCCACACGGACACTCCAGCACATAGACCATATATATATATATATATAGATAGATATTCACTTAAAAAACCATAGGTTTCAGGCCTTATATAGTTAGGAATTAGCTTTTAAAAAACCATTGAAATTTCTCCTATATAGTTAGTTGTACTAACTATATTTTGCGCACCCGCAATCCACTGCGGATGATGTCACATATTACATCATTCATGACATGGTCAGTGACATCACGGATGACATCACTGATGACATCTCATTTGACATCACTGATGACATCACTGATGACATCATCCAGTGACTGTGTTTCTGTAAAGTTTAAATATGTTTTACATATTGAAGAATGAGTGAATGTATAAGTGTCTGGATGAAGGATTTAGTAGGTGCGTGACTGACTGTATGAGAGAGTGATTAAATGTGTCTTACTAAATGCATGGGTTAGTGACTAAACTGTCTGAATGTGTGCATCCGTATGTCTGTTGTGTAAGCTGCTGCATGTGTTGATCAGTAGCTATTCGAGTGGCTATATGGGTTATTGATTGGTTGCCCAAGTATTTGAATGGGAGACTGAGTGTGTGTGTGTGTGTGGGTGGCTGGGAGGTGTGGGCATAGATGTGTGAGCAGTTGATTCACTAGGTGTATGAGTTCAAGAGTGCATGTAGAAACAGCTATATGGGCGGTTGACTGCGTACATGGGTGTGTTGGTGAGTGAATGGATATCTCAGTGCTACATGTCCAAGTAAGTACATATGTAAAACACAGTGCATGTGAGAGTTGGCATATATAAATGACTATACATGAGAGCCAGTGAATGTGCGAGTGGCTGTATGGATCATTGTGTACTTGTATCAGTGATTGTATAAGAGAGTAAGTATGTGTTAGTATATGTTTGAATAAGTAAGGTGTTGTGTGTATAACTGTATAGTTGAGGAAATGGAAGTGTGATTGATTCTTTGCATGACTGACTAGGTGTGTGAGTAACTCCAAGGATGAGTGGCAGTGTGTGAGTGTCTGTATAGGTGTATCAGTGCATATGATAGTGTTGTATTGATGAGTGACTGTATGAATGATTGTATGGGTGAATGAGTGAATGTGTGTGTAGACCTAGGAATCAGTGAGTGCGTATGTAGTAACTGGTATTGGTGTGTCAATGGTTTCAAGAATGGTAGTCTGTATTTAACACTGGGTGTATCAGAGGTTATATTAGAGTGTGAGGAGGTGCATCGTATTATCACATGAATGATATCATCAGTGATGTGATCAGTGATGTCAAATGAGATGTCATCAGTGATGTCATCAGTGATGTAATCAGTGATGTCATTTGAGATGTCATCAGTGATGTCACTGACCATGTCATGAATGATGTAATATGTGACATCATCAGCAGTGGATTGCGGGTGCGCGAAATATAGTTAATACAACTAACTATATAGGAGCAATTTCAATTGTTTTTTAAATGCCATTTCCTAACTATATAAGGCCTGAAACCTATGTTTTTTTTTTTGAAAAAAAACTTTGAGTGTTTCCAGTGTGTACACCGCTATTCAACCAACAACCCGGAGACAGGCAGCATTAGAAACATCAATTGGACCCTACCTTGCGGTCCTGTTTATGCACACTTGTACAATCCGTGTAGCAGAATATTTCGGAGAATCAATACAACCAAACTAACAGCGCTATGTGCATTGGTGTGAACAATTAGTCAACTCAAATGCGATATGTCAACACCACCAGATTATCATTTAGTGTCGTATAAGAGGTGGGGGGTGGGGGGAAGGGGGACCAGTCATTCCGGAAACCCCATGTCAGGCATCCTCCCTATCGTCTCCACGTAGTCCCACGGTCCTCGCTCATTCATCCTCAGCCGCCACAACACCCATACATCTCCTCACCGCTTCCGCACATATAGCACTCGACCCACCATGCAACCTATCTATCCCTTCGTCCATCTCCTCCCCAGCCATCCAGGTCGTCAGGGGTTGCCAAATATCTGCAGGTCTGGATCTCAGAGGAAGGAGTTCCCAATATGTGGTCAGTTGATCTCGACAGTACATCGCTGAGTTAATCCATCCCACAGTTGTCGGAGGTGTCCCCCGCTTCCAATGTAGTGCGATCTGCCTTTTCGCCAGTAAGAGCAACAATGCGGCTAATTTCCTTGAGGCACTTGGTATGCTCGCCACAAAACCCAGGAGGGCCACGAGTGGATCCGGATCTAGCCGTTCCCCTATTATGCGTCCCAGTTTCGAAAACACCTCTACCCAATACCGCTGGATTGGCGCGCATAGCCATGTTAGGTGAAAGAAGGTCGCGCCCTCTTCTCCACATCTCCAGCAGCTAGCCTCAGATAGCAGCCCCATTTTTAAGAGTTGCGCCGGCGTACGGTACGTTCTATGGAGGAAGTTGAAATTAATTAATCTCAGCCTGTAATTAGGCGACAGGTTTTCGAGTTGGGTGCAGCAAAACTTCCACTGTTTGTCTGATATGCTTATTCCCGCCTCTTCCTCCCATTGCGATTTTGAATTAGGACGTATCCACGGCGCTGTGTCTTGCGTAATTTTGTAGATCCGGGTAATCAGCTTGCACGAGGAGCTGTTACTTAATATGTCCTCCAGCGCCGAAAGCGTTGGGGGCGCCGCCGGGAACATTGGGTATCTGGCCTTACATGTCGCACGCAGTTGGTAGTAGAGGAGCAATTCAGAAGCCGTAGGTACTTCCGATGCACACATCTTCAAGCGTCAGGAACGTGTCGTCCGGGTAAAGGTCACTGGCGAGCAATAGCCCACATCTACGCGCTCTCTCTGTTATTGCCGTATCCTGTAATGGCCCCAGCAGCGGATTACCACCCAGCGGCATGGATGGGGCGTATAATTCAGTAATTTCCGCCCGCTTCGCAATATTTTGCCAGGCCCATCTCACCGTCTCCACCGTGTCCACGTCCTCCGGGGAACGTTTGAATTTACGATAGAGCGTCATGGTCAAGGGGGTGGGCGCCGATATGTCCTTCTCGATCGCCACATGTGGCTGATACGGTATCTGGTGTTGCCAGTAGTACAAGTACTGGGCCTGGGCGCAGTAGGCATACAATTCAAAGTCCGGGGCCGCAAGACCTCCCTGACAGAAGGGCAGCGTCAGAACTTTCCACTTAACTCTAGGCTGTTTGCCCGCCCACACCAATTCCAAAAGTGCGGTTCGTATGCGTTTAAAGAAGGAGAGTGTAAGCGGCAAGGGTATGTTCGAAAATAGGTATAGGAATTTTGGTAATATAACCATTTTCGTTATGGCTATACGCCCCGTAAGGGAAAGCGGCAGGGCCACCCATTTCTTTACCTTGGTCTCGAGCCATTCCACCGCAGTGCCATAGTTTAAAAGCCACAAGTCTTGTATCGATCGGCTAATGTGGATTCCCAGGTATTTCACCTCATCCTCTACCCAAGCGATGGGGAATTCCGTGTGACACTTGGTCGTGTCGTCTGTCAGTGGTAGCATTGCGGATTTAGATCAGTTAATATTTATGCCAGTCAAACCACTATACCGCACCAGTTCCCTCATTAGTGGGTCGAAGTTTTCCTCCGGGTTCTGCATAAAAATGGTTATGTCGTCCGCGTATAGTGACACTAAGAGCCCCCTAGACGTGAAGCCAACACTGCGTTGGGTGTGGTGTTGCCTTAGTCTTGCCGCTAGTGGTTCTGTGGCGATTGCAAATAACAGCGGCGATAAAGGACAGCCTTGCCTGGTCCCCCTCGTGATCTGTATCGGCCTCGAGATCTGCCCATTTACCTTCACCCTAGCCATAGGGTGATCATAGAGGATGCACATTTTTTGAATAAATAGTCTGCTGAACCCCATCCTGGTAAATAGCGCCTGCAGAAATTTCCACTCCAGAGAGTCGAAGGCCTTAGTGGCATCCAACAAGGCCGCTGCAGCCTGAACCTTGGGGTCCAGGTAATGAAGTAGCCCAAACAGTGTGCGCAGGTTATGCGAGGTGGATCTACCTGTCACGAATCCCGACTGGTCCGACAGTGCTATTTGGGGTAACATCGGCTTCAGTTGTTCCGCTAGAAGCTTAGCATAGATCTTGGCGTCTAGATTTATCAGGGAGAGTGGCCTGTATGAGTCCGGATTTGTAGGGTCTTTATTGGGCTTTAGGAGTGTAATAATCATGGCTTCACGAAGCGATGGTGGAAGGCTCCCGGCCTCAATCGCTTCCATGTACAATTTATGTAACCTGGGCACAATAATATCAGCGTATTCTTTGTAGAACGACGCAGTGAGAACATCAGGTCCGGGCGCTTTACCAGAAGGCATGCCAGCTATTGTCTGACGTATGTCCTCCTGCGTGATTGGCAGATCCATGTACTCGCGTGCTCCGTTGTTGAACCACGCCAACGCTATCGTATCGAGGTAGTCTGTAATCACCTGGTCTTCCGGCCGCACCCTGGAGGTGTATAGCGTCTCATAGTACAATTCCATAGTTTGCAAAATGTCCCGCGGCGCCCGGACAGGCTCACCAGACTCAGCTGTGAGTTCCAGAATGTATTCCGAGCCTCTAGGTTTCCTAAGCATAGCGGCTAGTGTCCTTCCAGGGCGGTCTCCCTCCCCATATCTCCTAGCCTGTGCATATTTATGCAGGAATTTCACTTCTCTTTCAGCTTCCTCTTGATACTGGGTGAGTTTCGCCCTAAAGTCGGCACGGGCCGCAGCAGTGGGTGTTCTGGTTATAGTGGCTTCCAGAGCCGCTAACTCCTTTTCAAGCCCGTCTAGCGTGTTCCTAATGGATCTCAGCACTCCCGTTTTTAGCGCCATGCAGTGCCCCCTAGTTACCACCTTACAGGCTTCCCAAAGCGTCCCAGGTGAATCTACCGTCCCCTCATTGAGAGTAAAATATTCCTCTAGTTTATCTCTCAGCTCTTCCCGGAAGACCTGGTCTAGTAGGGCCTGCGATGGGAATCGCCAGCTGAATGGTTGTATATATTGCGTGGGGGTGGCAATCGTCACTCCCACTGGTGCGTGGTCTGATAGCGATCTCGGAAAGTGTACAGCCTCTAACACCGAAGTATGGAGGTCTCTGGACAATAGCCAGTAGTCAAGTCTCAACCATGCGGCCCTGTGCGCCGTGATGCAAGTTCCCGCCCGCGCATTTGGGTGTAACAGCCTCCAGGAGTCCACCAGGGAAGCCTCCTCGATAATGCCTCCGAGTGCCTCAGCCGCCTTCGGGTGGTGTTCTCGGGCAGCGCCCAGTCTATCAGCCGCATCGGACAGCACTACATTGAAGTCGCCCGCCCACAATATTGCCACATTGCCAAAGGTACGCATTTTATCCCACAGTCTCTCATAGAACTCAGGAGTGTCGCTATTCGGGCCATACACATTCACCAGCAACATCTGAACACCACACAGGACTCCCAGTAGCAGTATGCATCTACCCTCCTCATCCCGCAGTACCTGGTGTGTCACCCAGTTCAAGCCTCTGCGGATCAAGATCGCAACCCCTCTGGCATAATTCGAGTATGGGGCATGTATTGTCTCACCCCATCTAGTGTGTTTCAGCTGTGAAGCATCAGTAGTGCGTAGATGTGTTTCCTGCAGCATACAAATGTCTAAGTGCTTCCGCGATAAATACGCATGGACAAGTCTCGCTTACCTCCTATCATTCATCCCGCTCACATTCCATGATATACATTTTATCGATGAATTCGCAGCATTAGCACCAGCGTTCGCTGTCTCACCAGTTCCCAATCCACCTCTTGACTCCATCACAGTACCAAGACAATGTAAGTGAATATCAATCGGATCATCAGAGTGCACAATGTAATCTGTTGGTGGGATATAAGTTCCCACACCTCAGTCAGCAGTAAGGGTGTCAACGACCACCCCCTCCTCAGGCATTCAGCATCGGTGTCAACTAACACAATACGAGCAAAGTTCGGTGCCATTTGCACCATAGCGCTTTCAGAAGTTAACAGAGTGAACCAAACAGAACAAAACCCCCCTCCACCCCCTCCACCCACTCCAACCCCCCAATCAGGTCGTGCATTTACCCCCCCACTGCCCGCCCCAGCAAAACCAAAGAACAGTAATAGTAGATGGGTGAACCATACTTTGGGAGTCATCCCTCGGGGTACGCAGGTATGGGCCTACTAACCCTGTGCTCATGACAGGGCGATCGAGCGCGTAGTTGAGCCCTAGTGCTCCAGGACCCCCTCAAATCCCAGACCAAACGAAGCAGTAATCACCCATGAATGCGGATCTCAGGCATTGAACTGTAAGTGAATAACTTCATCACAAATATACAGCGTGTCTCTAACTGTTACAATCATTAATACGGTGCATTATTCTACGTCACTTAGCTGCTCGGTAGCACCCCGCTCCTCCGCCGCCAATTGTCCCTTCTGGTCCTTAGCAAGCTGTTTGGCAAATTTCAGGGCCGCTTTTGCGTCTGTGAAGAAAGTGGGTTTTCCCGGCCCCTGCACTCTTAGTTTAGCCGGGTAAATCAATGAGTATTTCGTGCAGGTCTGTTGAAACACCTTTTTCGCGGGCAAAAATTCCCGCCTGGCCGCCTGCACCTGGAGAGTGAAGTCAGGGTACAAGGCTATCCGGTTACCTTTGTACTGCAGATCCACCATGTTGCGCGCCAGCCTCAGTATAGAATCCCTATCCCTATAATTCAGAATGCGAGCCAGAATGGGCCGCGGCGGGGCTCCTGGTTTGGGCGTTGGCCCAACGTGCGATGCGCTCTTTCCACCAGGAACATTGCCGACAGTCCATCTCCAAATAGATCTTTCAACATCTGTTCTACATAGCGTTCCATGTTCTCAATGTCTGTCGATTCCGCCACGGCCGTGATGCGGACGTTATTCCGTCTGGACCTAGCTTCCAAATCTTTGTTTTTCATTTGTATCAGGGATAGCACCTTATCCATGCCCCGTAGCTTCTTGTCTAGTTCTGTTTGGCATTCTTCTGTCTCTGTCACTCGAGTTTCCAATACACCGACCACCCCTTGCTTTTCCATTCTTCTAGTCATGCAGTCCATCCTGGCAGCCAATGCGTCCATTTTGCCATCTATGCCTTGCAGACTTGATTTCAGATCTTGGAACATGGCCTTTATGTCATCTGCCGGCAGAACATTGCGGGCCTCTCCCGATGTCTCAGGGTCCGGTGCGTCCGGATTCGGAGTCTTTTTTGCCGTTTTATCGAACGTGATCCTGGGTTGTCTGGTGTCAGGCTTTCCCATGGCGACGTTCAGTTCTTCCTCACTAGCCGTCAGCCGCCCTGAACCACTCTCCTCCCTTCTTCCCCGGGCAATCAGGTTGTGCGGGTAGGCAGCGACCGCGGCTGTCGATCCTAGCGCGGCACCCCACTTCCGTGCCCGCAGGAATATTACTGGCCACCACAGCAGGCCTCTGCCATCAGCAATCGCGCCTCACGGTGTACAGCGTCTCCGTCTCCGACCGCACTCCGGCAGGGTCCGACGCGTCCAGGCAGGTCTTTCAGCACCGCAAGACAGTACTGACCCCCAGGCTCCTCCAATTTGCCCCTGTGATTATTCGGGCCTGTGTGTCGTGCTCCCACTGGAGCCGTCACTAGCTTCAGCCGCCGTAACTGACACCCGGTCAAAATGGCGGTTCGCGCCTTGTTTCCCCCGGTCCACTGCTAGCGCAGTCGGACGTTTCTCGTGAGCCTTAGGACTCACTAATCAGGAAAGGCAGCAGCGGTCGGGCAGCAATTTGCAAAGCCCACTCACTGTATAGAGGCGGGCATCGGGTCACGCTGCATGGCGTCCGCTAGGTCGTGGTTTCTATCTCCCTCTCCGGGCGCTCGCTGCACACTCCACTCCCGGTATGAAGGCGTCCGTTGTCTCGAACACCAGGGCTCGTAGTCAGGCACACTCCAGCCCAGGTTCGCAGCGAACGCCACTCGCCGATTGTCCGGGCGGTGCAGTCTGCGCACACGCTGCCGAGCTCACCCCCACTTCCGGCCGGCCAGTAGCAGCGCGAGCGCCCTGCGTGTATCTTCCCAGCAGGCCTCACAGCGGTCGCAGATCAGGGCGCCCTTTCACTCGCAGAACGTGAGCACACCGCGGTCAATTCGCCACAGGGTTGGGTGAATGTACTCCGCAGGCCGGAGGGTGTACGGGGTCCGAGCCCCAGTGCAGGATAAGCGGATCAATGGCGGATTAATTCACTTGATCGGCGGAGCTGCGATTTCAGGCAGCCATTCCGCTCGGCAGCCAAGCCACGCCCCCAAACCTATGTTTTTTTATGTGAATTTGCAAGGTTTTTAAAATGCTAATTCCTAACTATATAAGGCCTGAAACCTATGGTTTTTTAAGTGAATTTGCAATGTTTTTTAAATGGTAATTCCTAACTATATAAGGCCTGAAACCTATGTTTTTTCAGTGAATTTGCAAGGTTTTTTAAATGCTAATTCCTAACTATATCAAGCGTGAAACCTATATTTTTTTTCAATAAATTTCAAAGGTTTTGTAAATGCTAATTCTATTAGCGGATAACGTTTATATAGGTTATTATCCTTCTGGGACCACCTGAGCAACCATCTTGTTTCTCAGGAGAAGTGAGGCACAAGAGAGCACAAAACAAGAGTGGAAAACGCAATAAGGGAGCAGGGTAGAGACCCCCTGACCCCCTAACCCTTCTCAGGGGTTCCCAGAAGGACCACCAATTGCAACTTTTTTTTTTAAATCGCGGGGTAGGCGCACGGTACGCGTACCGTACGGTGCGCTTACCTCGCGATTTTTTCGATTTTTTTTTTTTGCCCTTGGGGGTCCTTTTGGGACGCCCTGAGAAGGGCTAGAGGGTCTCTACCCTGCCCCCTTTTTGTGTTTTCCACTCTTGTTTTGGGCTCTCTTGTGCCTCAGTTCTCCTGAAAAACAAGATGGTGGCCAACACTTCCTGGTTTGGACAGTTTACAATGTCGACAGTCGACTGCCAGCCAATCAGAAACTCGCTCGCGCACGTAAGGGTACGAGTACCGTACGGTGAGCGCATATAGATATATAATTTGCTCAAATTCAATTTTCTCAACAACTACTGGAGGGATTTTCACCAAATATAGAAAAGGCACTACTGCATACCTGTCCCTACCATTTTGCCAAGTTTGGTGTAATTCCGTTCAGCCGTTCAGGCTGTAGCCGTGTCTAAAGGTCCCATAGAAAATGCCAATTTATAAATTTCAAATTCAATTTTCTAAAGAACTACTGGAGGGATTCTCACCAAACATATCAAAGGCACATCTGCATACCAGGCCCTACCATTTTGCCAAGTTTGGTGTAATTCCATTCAGCCGTTCAGGCTGTAGCCGTGTCTAAAGGTCCTTATGGAAATTAACATGGGGAAAACACGTTTTGGGACCCCCCTTTCGGCCCCCGCTTGACGAATCCCCCCGAAACTTTAAGGGAAGGAGCGGAGCGGAGCTGGCCAAAATTCTGGAAAATTACATGCAGATTCCTCAATCGGCGCCAAAGTTATTCCCACTAGAATGTTGAGCGCATATAGATATATAATTTGCTCAAATTAAATTTTCTCAACAACTACTGGAGGGATTTTCACCAAATATAGAAAAGGCACTACTGCATACCTGTCCTTACCATTTTGCCAAGTTTGGTGTAATTCCGTTAAGCTGTTCGGGCTGTAGCTGTGTCCAAAGGTCCCATAGAAAATGCCATTTTAAAAAGTTCCAATTAAATTTTCTCAAAAACTACTGGAGGGATTTACACCAAACATACAAAAGGGACTGCTGCATACCAGTCCCTACCATTTTGCCAAATCTGGGGTAATTCCGTTCAGCCGTTCGAGCTGTAGCCGTGTCAGAATGTTCCTATGGAAATTAACATAGGGAAAACACGTTTTGGGATCCCCCTTTTTTCTCAGGCCCCGCTTGACGAATCCCCCCGAAACTTTCAGGGAAGGAGCGGGGCGAGGAAAATCTAAGGAAAATTACAAACAGATCCCTCAATCGGCACCAAAGTTATTCCCAAAAGAATGTTCAGAATTTCCTATGGTAACTAGGTCCTAACTATATATACCTACTATATATATATATATATATATATATATATATATATATATATATCTATATTATATATCTATATTATATTCTTTACCACACCAAACTTTCCCATTCAAAGAAGGCGCTGACTCCGTGAATCTCAGTTCAAAACGTTTATTCCATGTTCAGTTGCTGCTCAGACGCGTTTCGGCGGCTTGCTCCCGCCTTGCTCACTAACATCTGTATTGCTAAATCTTAGCCTTTTTATACATTTTACTAAAGTCATGTGATACAATTCTCTGCCATTTGACTGGCTATTACTCTGTCAAACATGGACCCACCCAGTGAATTACCATAACTAGTTGATGACTATGCACATTCCATTGTTCTATGTTAGTCTTTCTTCACTAGTTTTATGTAACACTTGAAAAAACGTCCTTTAGAAATTTATACAATTCAATACATAAAATAAAATAAACATATGCCTTCCCATTACCACAAGTTTCCCAAACAAATGTTTTTGACCCTTTAAATACAATTATTTACAATTATTGTTGTCCCTTGAAATATGTCATTTATGCACGAGATGCCTACTAGGATGAGTCTGTTTTTCATATATGTTATTGTGGGTTACTGCATACTCATCCCATGAGTCATTGAATAGGCCTATCCAGACCTCCCATGTTCACCTAAAATCACAATACAACATGTGTCGCTCTGTAATTGGATGCGCACACTCGCGCTTCTACCACAAAGATTTCTCTGCTTTAGCAAACCGGTGATTAGTATTTTCACAACCCGCGCCGCTGAGACTGCCTGACACATCTACTCGAGGTGAGTGTGTGATTTATGTCTTTCTGCCCGCTTGTGAGAGCGCTCGGAAATGCGGCCTGCATACTTTGTTTATTCATCGTTTTTGGCCATCTCAGCGAGTCACTCAATGTTATGCTGTTACCAGGTAACTGCTGATAGCGAGTTATCACCGGGAGGGGGGAGGATGTATAATGGAGTTTGACCGGAGTCGTGCTGATTCAGACATGGGGACCTGTCAAGTTTTGGCGGCGGGAGGCAATTGGGTGTGGTGCCGTGAAGTGTGTGACTTCCCTGGCACTGTTTAACATATTAATAATAAAACGTGAGTGTATAATGCTTAGAGCATCAGATAGTTGTGAGTGGTACTAAGGGAAGGGACAGAAGGAAGAACAAATCTATTTACAGTTCAAATATGGACACTTAAAGCCTCATCCGCGTTCAATCCAGACGGGATTTTGGAGTTTAGGAGAATAATGTATCTAGACTCCAGGCGGCGTAACGCCAATTTTCGATTTCCGCCCCTGACATTCCTGGGTATACTGTCAATGACAAAATAAGTAAGGCCTGTTGCATTGCCACCATGGTTCTCGTGTATGTGTCTAGCTACTGGGTAAGCTGGGTCTTCATTCGTAATTGCACGCAAGTGCTGCAAAATTCTTACGTGAGCAGGGTGGATGGTAGATCCCACATATCTTTTCCCACACTCACAGGTGAGCACGTACACTGCATACTCGGTTTTGCATGTATAGGCTTCCCTAATTTTGTACGGGAAACGCCTGAACGGTACATCCACATTTGATGTGTTTTTCCGATGGGTGCAGGCCTTGCACTTACTGCATTTTCTAAATCCTTTCTGTGCCTGAAACCAGTCCCTGGGTTTTTTGGATTTCACTACAGGGGCATTGCAGACCAATTCACTACGCATTGACTTGGCCTTCCTGAATGATACTAAGGGTGTTTTACCCACTATATGACCTATTGTAGGGTCATTGCGGATAAGCGGCCAGTGCCTAGTTAGGATTTTGCGGAGGTTTGCATGATACCGGTTGTATCCGGTTATCAACCTTGGCGGTTGCCTCTCTTGTTTGACATGCAATTTCTCTGTTACCTTCGGGAACAATAATTCATTACGGGTTTTTTTGTTACATTTAACTTCTGCACTCTTGCATGTTTTGGATGTGTATCCCCTTTGCAGTAATCTCGAAAACAGGTTATGTTTGGCTTCTTTTACACCCTCATTTGTGCTGCAGTTGCGTGTCATTCTCAGACATTCTGCATAGGGGATTGATTGTTTGAGTGGAGTTGGGTGAAAACTGTGAGCGTGCAAGATAGCATTCCCTGCTGTTGGCTTGCGGTAGGTACGTGTTTGAATTTTATCATTTTCAACATACAGTTCTAGGTCTAAAAACTGAATACTTTCTCTGCTACTGCTGCAGGTAAACTTTAAATTCAATGCATTTTCATTTAAGCTTTTCAGCGAATTGCATTGCACTCTCCCCACTTCCCTCCCACAAAATGAAAATATCATCAATGAATCTTTTGTATATGATCACATTGTTAGTCATAATTTCCGGGTATAGTGCCCACAGTACCTGCTCCTCCCACCAGCCCACATGTAGATTCGCATAGCTGGGGGAGAAGCAAGTACCCATGGCCGAACCTTGAACCTGCTTATAGTGTAACCTGTCAAAAATGAATGTATTGTTAGTAAGGCACCATTCAGTCATTTCAAGTATCATTCTTGTGTGTTCAAACAACTGTATTGGTCTTTTGCCCAGGTAGTACTTGATTGCGTTGAGGCCGTCACTGTGTCTAATGCTGGTGTAGAGGGATTGCACATCCATGGTCATAAAGAGATACTGTTCTTTCCAATTGACATCATATACTTTTTGGAGGAAGTCCCCTGTGTCCCTTATGTATGCAGGAAGTATATTATATATCTATATTATATATCTATATTATATATTCACTGAAAAAACCATAGGTTATAGACCATATATAGTTAGGGATTAGCATTTAAAAAACCTTATTTTACTCACACAAAACCATTGAAATTCCATATATAGTTAGTTGCACTAACTATATATCGCGCACCCGCAATCCACTGCTGATGATGTCACATATTACATCATTCATGACATGGTCAGTGACATCACTGATGACATCTCAAATGACATCACTGATGACATCATCCAGTGACTGTGTTTCTGTAAAGTTTAAATATGTTTTACATATTGAAGAATGAGTAGATGTAGAAGTGTCTGGATGAAGGATTTAGTAGGTGCGTGACTGACTGACTGTATGAGTGAGTGATTAAATGTGTCTCACTGAGTGCATGGGTTAGTGACTAAACTGTCTTAATTTGTGCATCATTATGTCTGTTGTTCTGTAAACTGCTGCATGTGTTGGTCAGTAGCTATATGAGTAACTATATGGGTTATTGATTGATTGGCCAAGTATTTGTATGGGAGACTGAGTGTGTGTGGCTGGCTGGGAGGTGTGTGACTCTGTGCAGATCAATGTGTACTTGTATCAATGATTGTATAAGAGAGTAAGTATGTGTTAGTATATGTTTCAAAATGTAAGGTGCTCTATGTTTAACTGTATAGATTAGAAAATGGAAGTGTGATTGATTATTTACAGGACTGACTAGGTGTGTAAGTAACTCCATGGGTGAGTGACAGAGTGTGAGAGTCTGTATAGGTGTATGAGTGCATATGATAGTGTTGTAAAGATGAGTGATTGTATGTATGAATGATTGTATGGGTAAATGAGTGAATGTGTGTGTAAACATAGGAATCACTGAGTGCGTATGTAGTAACTAGTATTGGTGTGTCAATGGTTTCAAAAATTATACTCTGTATTTAACACTGGGTGTAACAGAGATTATATTAAAGTGTGAGGAGATGCATTGTATTGTCACATGAATGATATCAGTGATGTGGTCATTGATGTCAAATGAGATGTCATCAGTGATGTCATCAGTGATGTCATTTGAGATGTCATCAGTGATGTCATCAGTGATGTCATTTGAGATGTCATCAGTGATGTCATCAGTGATGTCACTGACCATGTCATGAATGATGTAATATGTGACATCATCAGCAGTGGATTGCAGGTGCGCGATATATAGTTAGTGCAACTAACTATATATGGAATTTCAATGGTTTTGTGTGAGTAAAATAAGGTTTTTTAAATGCTAATCCCTAACTATATATGGTCTATAACCTATGGTTTTTTCAGTGAATTTTCAAGGTTTTTTAAATGCTAATTCCTAACTATATATGGTCTCTAACCTATGGTTTTTTCAGTGAATTTCAATGGTTTTTTAATAGCAAATATCATAAGCTGTCGAATGTCAAGTACGTGGTAAGTAAAAACATTTTCGTGTTTATGCACACTGATCTGCTTTGAATGCTGCCCCCCCTCCCCCTCATTTCTATTAGGAGTACTCTCTCTTTGCAGATAGTGAAGGGTAGTTAACGCAGGCCTTTGCCCCCGTTGTAATCCGTCGTGCCTGCTTCTCTTTCCATTTGATTGATTGTTATCCAAGCATTTACTGTTTTAGAATTGGTTCTCTTTGGTTCATTCTCTATTTACAAACAAGCACAGAGTCGCAATACTCTGTTTAGTCTTTGCAGATAGCGAAAAATCGTGTAAAAAAACTAAAGTAATCGAGCAAAATCAGTAGGCCACTAATGGGATCTCTTTTTGACCTCGCTAAAATAGAAACATTAGGAACAACCCCTCATGACAAACACGAAACTATTGAGATGAACTGAACTCCACACCATGATGGCTGCAATACAGCTCGGCTCCGCCACCCACCCCGCCCAAAATAACGATAAACTCTATGCAAATATTACAAATATATACAACACACCAGCAAAGTAACAGGGTAAAACATTTTATTAAACAACTATTTACATAACTATTTTATACTTTTTGTTGCCCGATCCGGCTAGCTCAAGCGATCGAGCATGAAACTCATGCACTCTGATGGTTCAAAGTTTTGAGGAGTGCTTGTAACACTGTCTGAAGCCTATTTGCACTTGCTTCAGCTTCACTATTCTCAAAGTAAAGTGGGGGCTGTTTGAGGACGTGACTGCATTTGTGAACAATGTAATGCGGTGCCACCCTGAACCGCTTGACGGAGGCCCCCGAGGGACGGTGTGATGGCGCGGACTCGGAGGGGGCGCTTGGCTCCGGCTCCCTCCCCAAGTCGTGTTCTCCTGGTGTAGCCTGAGATCGCCCCCGACATAGGTGGCCGGCTCCCGGGATCAAGCGGAACTTTTTGCCTTTTGGTAACTCTTCCATTCTTGACCTTGTCCCACAATCCGTTTCACCTAAAGACACGCTGTAGTGGGGCGGCCCTTTACCATTTCAGTTGCCATTCCGCCCGCTTTTGCTACACTGTGCCTCTTCCGCTATTCAGCTGTTTACCGCCCGCTCTTTCGACTACAGCGTCTCGCTCACCATGTAGTTGAGTTGCTCCCGCTCTTGCGGTGCAGCGATAGCCGGCTGCCACAGTACTCTCAAAATGGCGGCCGGCTCTTCAGATTTGGGCGTGGTCCACTAAAATTGCCCTGCGACACCTTGGAACTCGGACGCTTGTCTGCTAGAGATTGGGCTCCATTCTCGAAAGCGTCCCCTCAGCCTTGAAGATTCTACAAAAGTCTTGGGGGCCCCCGACTCCCGCAGGCTTCTGGTGGGGAGCGGCTAGCATTATTGCTCGTCGAATGGCCACGACGGAGCTACGAAATGGTGGTGCTCTCATGCTAACGCCAGCTTCAGTCTGAAACATCCAGAAACACTGTAGACTACCAATTCGATCAGTTCCGGTAGCGCCCCAACGTGACCCGGTAGAGAAGAACTAGCCCTCCCCTCTTTCACTGATGGTTCTTGTTGCCTGTCCCTTCTGTTGTCATTTAACAGAACTATTTAGCCTGCTGAAAGGGGTTGTGTTCCGACCGCTGGTTGGTGGAGACATTTTGACTATATTCTGGACCTGCGTTGTCGCGTAATGCGTCATATGACGCGCCGCGTTAGCGCATCCGGAAGTGATCCGGGGCGCGACGTAACAGGTCATGTGACTTGTTAATAAAACTTTTCATTGGTTCATTTTACTTTTCTTATTCTAATGATGAAAGGCTTGGTCATATGACCTAAAAATTACGCTTTTTATTACTTTCGAACATTATTTTTTCTTAAATATATGTTATAATGTTCCAGGCTAATGTACTTTCCCGGAAAATTTACAACTGTCCTGCAAGTAAAATATATTCCTTTTTCGAGAAAAAGGGCGTTTCTTCGTCCCATGACGGAGCCGTTGAGCAAAAGAGGGTCGGCCTGCTGTCTTAGTCGCCGATACGCCTCAATATGAGATTCTTATCGATCACTTTATGTTGCAGGAGTAGAAAACACAACAGCCCTTGACCATTTATCTTTACTGCGTTCCTGCGTATTATACCTTTTACCGTTCATGTAATTGGTCTGCTTTATTTCACTTGCCTTTTACTGATTCTAAAACAGTGACTATTATTAAAAACTTTACCAATGTATATACTACTACCATGCTTTCTTTTAAAAACCTTTATTGTGAAAATGTCATTATACAAATACGGGCCTATAACCACGTGGGCCGGCCACGGAGCAAACTGTAATCGTATATGATGAGTAGACATTTACACTGTAGAGGAACGTAACGGGCGGGCCATTAGGTTGCAAGAACTAAAGTGTCTAACAGTTGCGGAATCGGTGGACGTACATTTTATAATTAAAATACGACAGGGCCAGTTACAATAAAATTATCTAGATATACATTTGCGGGCAAGTACCATGGGTGACGTTAATTTGAACTTTCAATAGTACAGTAATCAATAACACATCAGAACTTAATATCAATAGGGATATCGAAATATTCAATCTATTCTCGTCCCCGCCCGCCATGTGCTTCAAAACTTACATACGTATCTCGTGATATCAAGGTTGTGCAACCAGTACACAACAAGGAGTTACGACTCCCATTTATTCCGGCGCCATTTTGGGCGAGGACGGGCAGGTCCAGGATATAGTCAAAATGTCTCTACCAACCATCGACTATGATGATGTTCATATGCTGTATTTATTAGAGTAACACTCATCTGTCCACATGAAATTAATTTGCCACAATCTAAACATGTCATTTTAATCTTTCCAAAGTTCTTCTAAATATTTGGGACCGTTTCCCTTGCCTCTGATGCGGTCAGTGCCACTTCTTTGATGAATGTACTGGCAGGTCGGGGGTTCTCCTCCAAATCTCTCTTTTATGCAGCACTAGAATTAATCGGTGCCACCTCTCCATATGACGATGCATGGTATAGTTACCATAACTATATTTTTTTTCGGTTCCTCTGGAGAGTACATCGTGGCAGATGAAGCGTGTAACGTACCGGGCATTTACCTTTTTTTGCATGTAGAGGACAGGAAAAAAAATTCGAGCGTCCGAGTTCTAAGGTGTCCCAGGGCCATTTTAGTGGACCAGGCCCAAATCCAAAGAACAGGCCGCCATTTTGAGAGTCCTCTTGCAGCCGCCTGTCGCTGTAGCATCAAGAGCGGCCGAAACTCAGCTGAATGGCAACTGAAACGGTAAAGGGGCGCCCCACTACAGCAGACGAGCCTCCACCTAGGAAGGCCCGTTCACGCCGCCTCCCCCCCCCCCCCCTTCGGGCACCCCACGCCGTTATTCGGAGAAGGATTGTACGATGGCCACACCAGTACGGCAACTTGCTAGACGCCACCTCGGTGCCTGTCAGCGCCTTGTGGTGTCTTCTATTCAGAAAACATTGTTGTGCTGCCTTCGACCTATTCGCCGCAAGTGCGCACGCAACTCAGCTGCATAGCTTGCTAGACACCACCTCGGTGCTAACCGAATCTCAGCGCCTTGTGGTGTCTTCTATTCCAAAAATATTGTTGCGCTGCCTTTGGCCCCATTCGCACATCGGTCCGCTACTGACGCCATCTCACAGGCCAACGGGGCGCCCCACGCCGACTTTCAGCATTGTAGGATGGCCACACCAGTGCGGCAACTTGCTAGACACCACCTCGGTGCCATCCGGATCTTGGCATCTCAGCGCCTTGTGGTGTCTTCTATTCAGAAAATATTGTTGCGCTGCCTTTGGCCCCATTCGCACATCGGTCCGCTACTGCCGCCATCTCACAGGCCAACAGGGCGCCCCACGCTGACTTTCAGCATTGTAGGATGGCCACACCAGTGCGACAACTTGCTAGACACCACCTCGGTGCCATCCGGATCTTGGCATCTCAGCGCCTTGTGGTGTCTTCTATTCCGAAAATATTGTTGCGCTGCCTTTGGCCCCATTCGCACATCGGTCCGCTACTGACGCCATCTCACAGGCCAACGGGGCGCCCCACGCCGACTTTCAGCATTGTAGGATGGCCACACCAGTGCGGCAACTTGCTAGACACCACCTCGGTGCCATCCGGATCTTGGCATCTCAGCGCCTTGTGGTGTCTTCTATTCAGAAAATATTGTTGCGCTGCCTTTGGCCCCATTCGCACATCGGTCCGCTACTGCCGCCATCTCACAGGCCAACGGGGCGCCCCATGCCGACTTTCAGCATTGTAGGATGGCCACACCAGTGCGACAACTTGCTGGACACCACCTCGGTGCCATCCGGATCTTGGCGCGTTGTGCTGCCTTCGGCCTATTCGCACATCGGTCCGCTACTGACGCCGCCTCACGTGCCAACGGATTTTCTACGCTTTTTATACCCTATGCCGCATAACAGGTCATGTGACTTGTTTAAAAAACTTTTCATTGGTTCATTTTACTTTTGGTTTCCTAATGATGGAAGGCTTGATCATATGACCTAAAAATAACACTTTTCATTGGATGAAAACTATTTTTTTTCCCCAAACGATGAAAGCCCCACCTTGTTTCTGGATGTTTCAGACTGAAGCTGGCGTCAGCATGAAAGAACCACCATCTCGTGGCTCCGTCGTGGTCATTCCGCGAGCAATCATGGCAGCCGCTCCCCACCGGAAGCCTGCAGGAGTCGGGGGCCCCCAAGACTTTTGTAGAATCCTCAAGGCGGAGGGGACGCTTTCGTGAATGGGGTCCAAGACCTAGCAGACAAGCGTCCGATTTCCAAGGTGTCCCAGGGCCATTTCAGTGGACCAGGCCCAAAAAGGAAAGAGCCTGCCGCCATTTTGAGAGTCCTGTGACAGCCGCCTATCGCTGCACCGTAAGAGTGGGCGCAACTCAGCTGAATTGCGGATTTTGACACAGTGGACCAAAAGCGGACGGAATGGCAACTGAAACGGTAAAGGGGCGCCCCACTACAGCAGACGAGGCTCCACCTGGGGAGGCCCGTTCACGCCGCCTCCCGCCCCCCTCCGGGGCGCCCCACGCCGTTATTCGGAGGGCGGCAACTCAGCTGAATTGCGGATTTTGACACAGTGGACCAAAAGCGGACGGAATGGCAACTGAAACCGTAAAGGGGCGCCCCACTACAGCAGACGAGGCTCCACCTGGGGAGGCCCGTTCACGCCGCCTCCCACCCCCCCCCCCCTCGGGGCGCCCCACGCCGTTATTCGGAGGGCGGCAACTTACTGGACATCACCTTGGTGCCATCGTTCTGCTGCCTTGGAACTATTCGCACAACAGACCGCTACTGATGACCCACCCCCCGCGACGCCCCACGCCGGATACCGAAATCAGTGCGGCACCCAGGCAACATCACCTGGGTGCCGTCCAGAAATCTGGACGTTGTGCTGCCTTGGGACTATTCGCACAACCGACCGCTACTTCCTTCTTTTTCCCTAAAAATGTTTAAATGTTTTTACTGTTTTTGTTTTGTTGTATATATTTATAAGTTATTAAAGTTTTATAATCCTACTACTTTGTTGGAGTGCTATATATTTTTAATGTGACACATAATTGTAAAAACTTTGATGTACAAAGAGTCATCCCTGGAATCTTCCGCTTCAGGCTCGGTCCCCTCCCCAATCACAATACAGGATGGTTTTCAGATAGTAGGAACGCGTGTGGTGTGACGGATCTCATCGGGTGTGGGCCTTGATCTACTATAACTCCTTTGAAGAGGGGTGATTCTTTACAGCTGGGGCCATAAACTACATCTGCAGGGCTAGCTGATAGCCTGGGACCGGCCTGGACAATCGGACACAGAGGAAAAGGAGTGTCAGGGGGTGCGGTAGTGAATAGGGCGAAAGGGAGGTATCGGGCGGGCACAGGGTGTGATTCTCAGGGAAGAGCAGCGTAGATGGGGGGAGGTTTATTGCCCATGCATAAGACAGAGAGCGGGGTGACCAGTGCCTGGGGGAGATGCTTGCGAGGGTGGGGAGCCATGCTAAGGATCGACAGCGTGCAGAGAGTGGGTCTGGTCAAGTCATCTAAAATGGCTGCCGTGCACGACAAAAGTGTGGCATTTGAAAAAAGGCAAGATGGCGCAGACAATGTTTTTCAACACTTCCTGATTTCCTTCGAATCGAACGTTAACAGACGTTGGGGCATATTACCAAAGTTAAGCGATATTTATCCCTAACGATGCTTAGCAACGAATTTTTTACCGCTGAGCATCGTCAGAAATTATCGCAGATAAACCTTGCTATTATCAAGGTTTATCGCAAATGCGATAAAAAACGGCCGCAATGCATTAATATCGCTGAAAAGTCAGCGATATTCATGCATTACCGAGCTAATGCTCTTAGCCATGTTATCCACCTCCCATTGGATAACATGGCTAAGAACTGCTCAGGGCAGGTGTTACTTTTTGGAGATATTCGCGCTTAGCGCGAATATCTCCAAAAGTTGGTAATAGGAGATAGCGATGTTAGCGACTGTTTCCAGTCGCTAACATCTTGGCATGCCCACTTTGCATGTCATTAGTGATAAATATCACTGACATGCAAAGTGGGGCCCAAGATGGTCGCTATCTCCTACTAGCGGTCGCTAACTGGTGTTAGCGACAGCTAGGTAATACGGAGATAATTTTATCTCCGCTTTCTTGGCTTTTAAAGCCAAAAAAGCGGAGATAAACCCCCTTGATAATATGCCCCGTTATCTCTCCCACACTACCGGTCCCCCTGGGCTTAAACGCCGAGATGGTAGGGACTGCATCCCGTGAAGATAGGCCGAGACGTCACTCAGCAGAAAAAAAAGTTAAAAAAAAGTCTATAAACATACAATAAGTTAAAAGTCAATCATTCTTCATTCCTTGTAGTAGGCTCCCCAGTCCGCTTCCCGTTACGCTAACCGGGCGCACCCCACCAAAAAAACAATTTTTTTTTTTTTTTTTTTGCCCCGCGGAGCCCTTTTAAAGCCTCCACATCAAACCTATGGGGTCAGGGAGGATCTACTATGCCCCCTTATGGTCATTTGCCCCTTCGCTTTGGCCTCCTCTGGTCTCTCGATCCTACCGAGAAACAAGATGGCGGGCGCTACGGACTGTTTGGAATGTTTACAGACGCCGGAGAACCAATCAGCTTCGCTTCACAAAGCTCCGTAACGCGAAAAGTACGCGAACTGGAGCGCTGCCCGTTCCGCTGTTACAGATATATATCTTTTTTTGAACGTTAATTTCTCAA